>NC_083105.1:54703228-56134894 GCF_949774975.1 Lagenorhynchus albirostris | reverse complement strand
TGTTACACTCAGTTCTAATACATTTTTTAAAATGAAAAATGATTTAATTGGCTGTCCTTTGTAGTTGTCTATCTGAATATATATAAATATAAAATGAGCTAATATCAATTTATATCTATTAAATTATCTGGTTTTGATTAAAAAAATACAGCTTATGCTGCATTGAACCAGATGATACAATCTCCAAATGAAGATGAATTTTTAAAAATAAAGATGTAGGGACTTCCCTGGTGGCACAGTGGTTAAGAATCTGCCTGCCAATGTTGGGGACACAGTTTCGATCCCTGGTCTAGGAAGATCCCACATGCCGCGGAGCAACTAAGCCCGTGCACCACAACTACTGAGCCTGCTCTCTAGAGCCCGCGAGCCACAACTACTGAAGCCCTTGTGCCTAGAGCCCATGCTCCGCAAAAAGAGAAGCCACTACAATGAGAAGCCTATGCACCACGACCAAGACCCAACACAACCAAAAATTTTTTTAAAATTAAAAAAAAGAAAAAGAACGTGAAAAGGTAATAGAAGGGTAAGAAAAATGGTGATCCTACACCCACGGAGCCTATCCCTGCATGAACATCTACACCCTGGGTGGTTACAGAGCAAGATTAGACCTGAAGGTGAACCAAGTTCAGGTAAGTTTGGAAAAGAAGAGAGTACTCTCTAGAGAGTTTGAGAATGTAAGGTAGTTTATTTACTATGTAAAAACCCCAGACATGCAGAGGAAAGAGTAGGAATAAAGGGAAACAGAGAAATAGAATTAATTTGTAGATGAGAATTTGTGAAAGATTGAGGAAGAAAGCAGCTTATACTTTCACAGAACTGAAAATGAGTGGGGTGTGAGGCACAGTGGGAATATCTAGTTTCAACTTTTCAAACAGAAGTCTATCTCACATTAGGCCCTCTATAAATATTTATTTCATGAATGAATACTGTCAATTCAATTGTAATGTCAATCCAGACAGTGGAAGGGCAGCCCCTCATGAATGGGATTGGTTCTCTTATAAAAGAGATGCCGGAGAGCTCCCTTATTCCTTCCACCTTGTGAGGACACAGGGAGAACATGACCATCTATGATCCGGGAAGGGGTGTCATCATATACCTAATATGCCGGCCTTGATCTTGGACTTCCCAGCCTCCAGAACTGTGAGAAATAAATTTTTGTTGCTTATAAACCACCCAGTCTATGGACTGAGACAGTCATTACTGCAAAGAATTAATTTCTATCAAATGCACTGTCCTCTTTTGTGCCTTTTCCTCTTCACCTTGCTGAGTCAGCAGAGAAAAAACGGGGTGGGGGGAACCCCTATTTCTCAAATGAGATTAAATTCCCTAGAGAAGATTCCTTAAATACCTGTTGTTCACTACGAATAAAAGACTAGGTAGCAAAGGATCTTGGTTTTAGTCTCAGCACCCTCAAATTTATTATTCTAGTCAATCAAACCAAGTAGCCTCTCTGAGCTTCAGTTTGCCCATCTCCAAAATAGGAATAGGACTTCCCTGGTGGCACAGTGGTTAAGAATCTGCCTGCCAATGCAGGGGACACGGGTTCAAGCCCTGGTCCGGGAAGATCCCACACGCTGCAGAGCAAGTAAGCCCGTGAGCCACAACTACTGAGCCCACATGCCACAACTGCTGAAGCCCACATGCCTAGAGCCTATGCTCCGCAACAAGAGAAGCCACCGCAATGAGAAGCCTGTGCACTGCAACGAAGAGAAGCCCCCACTCGCCCCAACTAGAGAAAGCCCGAGCGCAGCAAGGAAGACCCAACGCAGTCAAAAATTAAAAATAAATAAATAAATTTATTTAAAAAAAAATAATAGAATAGGAACAATTATGACCTTTAGTTATTTGTAGATATTTGAGAGCTTGTCATGAACTGTTAATTTGAATACATAGATGGAAGGTGGTACTGTATTTCTTCAATTGATAATATATTTTTCTCAAAGTGGCAATTGAAAAAGTTAACACACCATAGAAAATACCTCCTTGCAATATCTCATGGGGTTATTGTAGAAGTGAAAAAATCAGGTTTAGTTTTCCTAAGTGTTGAAATGTAATGTGATTTTACTATGTAGGTGAGCTTTCTGAGAATTAGCTAATACTGCCAAAGTAGTCAAGTTTTCCTTCTATACGCCACCCCTCAAGATCAAGCCATGCTCCTTTCAGAGAGACCGTATTTTCCACCAGAGAATTTTTTCCAAACCAAGAGAAGAATACTAGTAATACCATTAATGACAATAAAAAAATAGCTGTGATACTAATAGTCAACAGTTATATAAAACTTTCTGTGTCAAGCACTATTCTCAGCATTTTACAGCATCTTACAATGTTACTTGGGCCACTAGTCAAAAGTTGTGATGAATAACAATATGATAATAACAAGAGTTAAACAGATAGCATTTATGTGCCAAGCACCATTCTAAACACTTTAATTCGTTCAAACTTTATAAGAAAGCTTTAACATAAAAACTAGCACTATCTCAACTTTACATGTGAAGAAACTGAGGCACAGAAAGGCTAACTGACTTTCCACTGGGACACAGACAGCAAATGGTAGAGCTAGTATTCTAACCAAAGCTGGACAATTCCAGAGTATATGCCCTTAGCCATGAATGCGAGAAACCAGTCCCTTAGACCTGGACCCTGGTAGATGTCAGGAACTGCTCCTGGATCCAGAACACTATTTTACTTTAAGGAAGCCAAATTTTATCTTTTGATAATTTAATTTCTATCATTTTGTTTCCTTTAAATGTAAGTTAATTTTGCATTTAAACTGTCCTAAGTTGGCTGCAATGTTATATTGTACATATATGTCCAGAAATTATTTCATAACATATTTTTAAAACCAAAATTAATTTTGAGAAAAGGTACATTTTTATTAGATGATCTTCAAATATGGGTGTCTATGGATTGAATAAATAATTACAAATTTATCATGTGGGAGTCCATACTGTTCTGTACTATAAAGATAAGACCCTGCTCAAAAACACTGAAAGGCCATTCATATATACCTCAACACTCAGATCTCTGATTTACTCTTTAATTAATAACTTAAAATATTTTGTAAATATGAATGGGGTATCCACTCCTCTACTTCAGAGTTGTGAGAAACTACAATTTGAACAAGTCCTTATTCAACTGCTTATAATCTATTAAATAGTAATCACATGGTTCAACCTAATAAAATCATGTGTACTAAAATGTAAATTCCCTATGGGCAGGGTATTTTGTTGTTGTTTTTGCTTTGTTTTCTATTACATACTCAAACACCTAAAATAGTGTTTTGACATAGTAAATAATTTTCTTTATTTGTGGAATAAATGTAAATAATGAATTTTTTAGAGACTTTTTTAAGAGCATGGCTTTTTAGAGACTTTTTAAGAGCAGATTTGGGTTTCCAATAAAATTAAGAGGAAGGTACTTTGCCCATATACCCCCAGCCCCAACATATGCATAGACTCCCCCACTATCAACATTTCCCACTAGAGTTTATATTTGTTTTAATTGATGACCCTACATCACAATCACCTAAAGTCCACAGTTTACATTAGGGTTCACTCTTGCCTTTGTATATTTATGAGTTTGGACAAATATATAATGACATGTATTCATCATGATAGTACCATACAGAATATTTTTACTGCCCTAAAAATCCTTGTGCTCACCTATTCATGTCTCCCTTCCCCAAACCCCTAGGAACCACTGATCTTTTCTACTGTCACCATAGTTTTGCCTTTTCCAGATGTTATACGGTTGTAATCATACAATATGTAACCTTTCCAGATTGACCTCTTTCACTTAGTAATGTATACTTAAGGTTCTTTTATGCCTTTTTCTGGCTTGATAGCTCATTTCTTTTTTAGTCCTGAATAATATTCCAGTGTCTAGATGTGTCACAGTTTGTTTATACATTCACCTGCTGAAGGACATCTTGATTGCTTCTAAGTTTTGGCAATTATCAGTAAAGCTGATGTAGACATTCATATGCAGATTTTCGTGTGAACATAAATTTTCAACTCCTTTGGGTAAATACCAAGGAGCATGATTGCTGGAACATATGGTATGAGTATGTTTCATTTTTAAGAAACCACCAAAAAGTCTTCCAAAGTGACTGTACCATTTCATGTTCTTGTCAGCAATAAATGGAAGTTCCTGTTGCTCCACATCCTCACCAGTATGTGGCAGTGGCAGTGTTCCAGAGTTTGGCCATTCTACTAGGTATGTAGTGGTATTTCATTGTTGTTTTAATTTACATTTCCTTGATGATATATGATGTGGAACACCTTTTAACATGCTTATTTGTCATCTATTTTGGGGCTTTTTTTTTTTTTTTTTCCATACATGGGCCTCTCACTGTTGTGGCCTCTCCTGTTGCAGAGCACAGGCTTCAGACGCGCAGGCTCAGCGGCCATGGCTCACGGGCCCAGCCGCTACGCGGCATGTGGGATCCTCCCGGACCGGGGCACGAACTCGTGTCCCCTTCATCGGCAGGTGGACTCTCAACCACTGCGCCACCAGGGAAGCCCAGGGCTATTTTTGAATTAGGTTATCTTCTTATTTTTGAGTTTTAAGAGTTATTTGTATATTTTGGATAACAGTCATTTATCAGATATGTCTTTTGCAAATATTTTCTCCCAGTCTCTGTCTTGTCTTCTAATTCTCTTGGTATTGTCTTTCACACAGAAGTGTTTAGTTTTAATGAAGTCCAGCTCATCAATTATTTCTTCCACGTCTTTCATGTCATGTCTTGTGTTGTATCTAAAAAAAAAAAATCACTATATCCAAGGTCATCTAGATTTTATCCTATGTTATATTCTAGCAATTTTATAGTTTTATCTTTTACGTTTAGGTCTATGATCCATTTTGAGTTTAATTTTGTGAACGATGTAATGTCTGTGTCTAGAGTCATTTTTTGCAGGTGGATGTCCAGTTGTTCCAGCACCATTTGTTGAAGAGACTGTCTTTGCTCCATTGTTAAAGATCAGTTGACTATATTTATTGGTCTATTTCTTCAATATCTATTCTGTTCCATTAATCTAGCGATCTATTCTTTTTCCAGTACCTCACTGTCTTGATTACTATAGATTTAAAGTGAGGGAGCATCAGTCCTCCACCTCTGTTCTTCAATATTGTGTTGGCTACTCTGGGCCTTTTACCTCTCCATGCAAACTTTACAATTAGTTTGTCAATATCTAAAAAAAATGATTTTGTAGTTTTTTGATCGGAATTTTATTAAATCTATAGATCAAGTTGAGAAAAACTGATGTCTTGACAATATTGAGTCTTCCTATCCATGAACATGGACTATCTCTCCACTTATTTAGTTTTTCTTTGATTTCATTTATCAGTTTTATAGTTTTCCTCATATAGATCTTGTATATATTTTGTTAGATCTATACATAAGTATTTCATTTTGGGGGATGCTATTGTAAATGGTATTATGTTTTTAATTGCAAATTCCACTTGTTTGTTGTTAGTATATGGGAAAACAATTGACTTTTGTATATTAACTTTGTATCCTGCAACCTTGCTATAATTGCTTATTAGTTCCAGGAGGTTTTTTGTTAATTCTTTTGAATTTTCTACAGATGATCATGTCACCTGCAAACAAAGGCAGCTTTATGTCTTCCTTACCAATCTGTATGCCTTTTATTTTATTTTTTGCCATATTGCATTAGCAAGGATTTCCAGTACAACATTGAAAAGGAGTGGTGAGAGAGAACATCCTTGTCTTGTACCTGATATTTGTGGCAAAGACTGGAGTTTCACACCATTAAGTTTAATAATAGCTGTAGGTTTCTTGTAGATAGTCTTTACTACATTGCAAAAGTCTCCCTCTATCAGCTTAGATTTTTTTTGAGCACTTGCTATATATCAGCCACTGAGTTCAGCACTTTATGTGTACTGTTTCACTTCAGTCCTATGAATTTTGTAATATTATCTACCTTTTACAGTTACTTAGACATGTTCAATCACTTTTCAAAAGTGATAGAGCTAGTAAATTGATCTAATTTGACAAACAATACCTTCTTCACATCACAGCAGTCACTGTGTCTGCTCTTACCTCATAGTTCTTTATTTTCTGCTTTTTTCTGTGTCCTCCCACTAGAATATTAAAAAATATGATGGCAGGGACTTCTCTGGTTTTTTCACCATTTAATCCCCAGTGTCCAAAATAGTGTCTGGTCCATAAATAGTTGCTAAATGAATAAATAAATTAGCAAATTGCATCTGAGTGCAGGTATTCAATTCTGGTGCATAACTCTTAATTATTTTATACTACTTGTGAAACTGAAACATGAAAGAGTCTTACTGAATACCCTCACCCTACAGACCAAAATTGATCAGGTGATAGTGTTTTTTCCTAAGTGTCTATGGCTAAAAGTATGGGGAAAGGTGGATGGGTCCATACTGTGGAGCCACAATCCTGGGTTTCACAATATAGAATTATACCCAATGACTGGTATCACTGATTAAACCAGACTGTAAGAATTGAAACACAGAAGAAAAACCTGAAATTTAAAAAACAAAAATCTCTTTATATATTTACAAACTAGTTTAAACCAAAGAACAAAGAGACTTTTGCTATTAATCTAAACTTGTTGGCTGCTGTATATCATTATTACTCTTGAGATTGTCCTATTATTTCAAAATTGTGAGCTATATTAAGTTAAAATTAGTAAGGGGATTTGAGTCTCTGTATTTCCCAGCTGGATTTCTTTTAACCTGAATAATTTGTATGTATACACTCAGGGTTTTGATTTTGCAATTTTAATGCCAGTTACAAAACAGTCAGGTTACAGCACTAAGTTAATTAGTAGAAACCACAGAAGTATTCCAACAACAGGGCCTTGGTGGCATTCCAAAGAAATCAAAGGCAAAGGTATAATGTTTGGTTCGATTCAAGCTGTATGGCTATTTAGAGTAAGTTCATTCTATACTACTTGCCTAAGGTCAGTCCAGGAATCTCCCCATTTGTGTTTCCAGGATGATACCTTACCACCATAATTAGCTATGTTCTACTCTGTGCAATTGCTGATACTGTACAGATAAGTTTGTTTAGAGCTGGTTCCAAAGCAAAGAGATTCAAGAAATCATCCTTATTAGTTTTTCAAAGTAATACATGCCCTGAAAGATATATGTGGGAGAAAAAAAGCATTAATAAAACTGGAAAATATAACTCATATTATTATTATTATTATTATTATTATATTTTTGTGGTACGCGGGCCTCTCACTGTTGTGGCCTCTACCGTTGCGGAGCACAGGCCCCAGACGCGCAGGCTCAGCGGCCACGGCTCACGGGCCCAGCTGCTCCGCGGCATGTGGGATCTTCCCGGACCGGGGCACGAACCCGCATCCCCTGCATCGGCAGGTGGACTCCCAACCACTGCGCCACCAGGGAAGCCCATAACTCATATTATTTATGTGTATTCCCAGACAGTTATCCACGGAAAAAGTTTGAAAAACTTAAAATTTATGATATTTAAAAAAAAAAAACCCTCAGTTTCTTCACTCAGCAAGCCAAAGAGGACATTTTCATTTCCCACCATAGTAAATGCCAATTACTAAGGATTTATTTGCCAATAACTTAGTCATATTATTTCTAATCCTCCTTACAAACATACAAATAGCAATAATTTGGCCCATTCTTAACAGGAAACTAATGTATTTGCCTAGAGTCACATTACTAGGTTTGGAAGCCTGCTTTGTGGGACTCCAAGGCATATACTCTAAAATATAGAGTGAATAGCTTGTGATTACTAAAGTATATGGGTTTTTTTTCCTAATAAGGTCTGCTTCTGGGTCACCTGAAAGATCTGCTAACGAGTGTCTTTTAATGATGATAAGCTTCATGTCTAGTCTATCATTTGGGATGTTTTTCTGCAAACAAACACGTATTCTCTTTCTATACTTGTTAAGCTATATTTTAGTCTATATCTTTCTTTCAATAGTCACATTAGGAGACAATGAAGAAATCAAAATCATCTTTCATGAAGAAGTAAAATACAACTATATCCAATAGATTGGAGAGGGGAGTGTGGATTATTCTGTTACCAGCAGAGCCAGTTCTTCTATTCACTCAGGATATTCAGTGCATACTGTGAACCAGATGCTATGCCAGGAAAGAATATTGATGATCTAACATAAGCTGTCTCATCAAGAGACCCCCATAACCTTATGAAAGTAAAGCTTCATATTTTCAGGTAAAATTGGAGAAATAGCATTCATTTCAACATTTAAATAAGTATCTATTATCTTGCAAAGTACAATGGCTTGGGGTAGTAAAGCTTTCATAGTGTTTGGAGCCAGACAGACCCAAGATCCAATCTATCTGTTACTCTTTCTTTTATAAGGTCAACTGAGATAAATTGTTTAACTGCCCTAGGTCTCCATAATCATAAAACTGAGATCATAGAACTCATTAAATGAGATAGTGTGTGATAAAATCTGGCACGTAATCGATGCTATCATTATTATAACTGAGACACAACCTTAGGCAAATTCTAGTTAAACTTTCTAAATTTTTGGCAAAGAACGTGAGAACCAAAGACTTTCTTGGTGGCATTTCAAAGTTACAAAATAAGGCCGAGACATCATGGTCTACTGCCCGTAACTCCTGATGTCTATTAGTTCAATGCTGAGTATTTTATACTTTAAAAAAACATCTGATGGAGATAGTATGCCTTTAACGAGGGTTAGGTTCTGGTTTCTCCCTCCCTCCTTCCTTCCCTATCCCCCTCTGCCTCCTTCCCCTAACCTTCCTCTCTCCCTCATAGTGTTATTCAGTAAATTGAAAGTTGTATCAGAATATACCAAAGGAATGTGAGTACTAGAGTGATTTTTTTACTTGACAAACAAATGAATGGCTCACAGAGAAGTAGCTGGAATTAGCTTGTCTCAAAAGTTTGTAACTCCTGCCTTTTTAATCTGCCTTCTCGATTTCATATTAACAAGAATACCATTAACAGAGCGGTCATTCACAGGCACACATTATCACTTAGATCTTTCTTCTGCTTCACAACCTGGGAATGGCAGTCAGCTGATGTTAAAGGACTCTGGATCATTTGAAAATATCTATATAACCTTGATCTCTCCTGTCTCAGGGAGATATTATCACTCTACTGGCCCTGAATGAACACTCAGCTTCTGAGACAGCTTGACTCCTAGGGATGTGGGGAGGTCATTGCACTTGGGGAGTCATTCTTTCAGAACTAAATCATCTTATCCTCAGACTTCTTTCTTACTTTCGTCATTTAGGAAGCAGAAACCCTGACACTTCCACAACAGAGTCTATTAGGTGCTGCCATTTCTGTAGATGTCATTAAATACATCCTTTCCTTTTTGGATTTCCTTCTGACAATCCTGATCCATATCATTTTTCCCTTGTAATTATTCACATCAACAATTCAAACCAGGCTCATCATGCCATAATACATTTTGTTGCAACATGATATGATGAAAAGTGATGTTCCAAAATTCTGCATCAATACACTGCATCCAGACTTGATTGTTAAAATTGAATTGAATACTAAGGCTACTTTTTCATCTAAAATGCTAATATAAATGGAGGCTCCAATGAACAGTAATGTTGCCAGGTCAGAAAAATTTTTTCTGTATATAATAATCCTTTTTGATAGTTATTTAGGACAAATATCAAGGTAAAATTAAAACCCATATTTCAGATGTGTGCAAGTCTCTTTATAATCTACTCATTTTAAAAAGACTATGATAAAGAGACATTAACATATGTTGCTTTATAGTGTTTATGATTATTGGGGGACAATTAATTTTTTAATATACTTCTTAGAAATTTTGGAAAAATACATTCCAATGCTTAAAAGAAAAAAAAATGGAGAGAAGAAAATAGTTTTAAGAAGGCTTATATTTAGAAGAATGGCACACCATGGTTACAAAGCAAAGATAATTCATTTTTACACCCATCCTAATACTCACACATCAAGTGATTTGGCACCCCACAGGCCACCCACCTGTAAAATACATTTCTCCATTATATCTGGAAGCTCTGCCCCATTTTATTTGCTACAGAACTATAGAATTATTTCTTATGGAAACTCTTCAGTCTGAGTTCAATAATACACATAGTGTGCAAAAAAGTCATGAAAGAGTAATCACATTGTATTAAGTCAAAAGATAAAAAATAAGTTCTACCTATTGACATAATAGAATGCTATAATGCAAGTAGCATAGTGAATGGAGAATAGCCTGGATTTTAAAACTCACCTCTGCCACTAAGAGTTTGGTGACCTAGGAAAAATTACCTAACTCCTCTCAATATAATTTTTCTTATTTTTAAAAATGAGAACAAAAAACAATCGCTTTTATCCCAACTATATTATACTATATGCTTTTAGATTGTACCATTAAGGAGAGAACATTGTTTCTCAGGACTTGTAGCAGATAAACTGAGGAATTCAGCAACCATTCTTTGACTTTGGCATGCAGGGGTCCCACATCCTCATTCTCTAAATCCAGCCCAGTGGATAAGCAGTGGTTGTAGGGGTCTGGGTAACGTGGCATCAATTTACATCCTTAGCATGTCATCTGGTTTCCTTATTGTCTTTTTTTTCCATTTTCTTCTCTTATTAGTACCCTCTCTATTCAAAGATTTGTTTTTTAGAAAAGAGAAATACAAAAGTAGTTAAAGGTAGCTTATCTCACTGAGTAGAGACTTCAGTGGTATACATAACAAAGAATACAGATACATATTATAATATATTATATTACATATAATATATTATAATATATAATGTATTTTGTATATTATATAATATAATATATATTGTAATATATTATATATATTACATATTATATCATATTATATAATTAGTCCAGGAAAGTCACTAAAGAAGTAAACTACAACAATGACAAAATGCAGAGAAAATCGTGGGGTGATGTCTGATTATTATAATTGCCACATTATTTTATTTAAAGTGTTCAATTTGCAATAAAAATATGAGACACACAAAATATGGTCTATATATAATATAAAAAGCAGTCAAAGAAACTGTGCATAAAGAAACCCAAACATTAGATTTACTAGACAAATACTTCAAATCAGCCATTTTAGGTATGTTCAAAGAACATACCTTCAAAGAAGGAAAATATGTCTAAAGAATTACAGAAAAGTATGAAAAGTATGAAAATGATGTCCTTCAAAGAATGAAAATATGTCTAAAGAATTACAGAAAAGTATGAAAATGATGTCTTCAAATGAAGAATATCAATAAATATACAGAGATTATTAAAAAGAGAGAGAACCAAATAGAAATTCTGAATAACAAATAAAGCATTTACTAGAGGCACTCAAAATCAGCTTTGAACTGGCAGAAGAAAGAATAAGGGAATTTGAAGATAGGTCAATTGCAATTGTCCAATCTGAGGAAACAAAAAGTAAAAGAATAAAGAAAATTAACAGGATCTCAGAGACCTATAGGACAACATCAATTGTACCAACATATACAAATTGAGATCCTTAGAAAAAGAGAAAAGGAATGGAAAAACAATAATTAAATAAATAATGGCCAAAATCTTCCCAAATTTGATGAACAGTATTAATCTGCACAACCAAGAAGCTCAACAAACTCCAGTAGGATAATTAGGAACATCACTGTCAAATTGTTGAGAACCAAATCCAAAGAGAATCTTAAAAGCAATGAGAGTAAAAGCTAATCATCATGCACAAGGAAACCTCAATAAGAATAGCAACTGACTTCTCAACAGAAACCATGGAGAATAGAAGGCAGCAGGATGACATATTCTAAGTAGTAAAAGAAAAAACAAAAAACTATGAATGAGCAATTCTATATCCAGCAAAACTGTCCTTCAAAAATGGAGATATTAAGACATTCCCAGATAGACAACAGACCTGCCCTAGAAGAATACCAAAGGGAGTCCTTCAAAATCAAAGAACAGTAGAGAAAATCTCAAATCTACACAATAATGGCACAAAGGACTGGGAGGATATGGAAATATAAAGGAACAAACTTTTTGTGCACTGTTGAAAGCAAGTTGGTATTCATCTGAACTAAATTGTTTTAAGATATTAATTGTAATTTCCAGGTAAACTATTGTGATAATAACTCATAAAAATTAGTAAAAGAAACAAGATTTCTGCTTCTAGGAAGATGGAGTAAGCACGTTTTCCTTATTTCTTTCACTAAATACAACCAAGAACTCTGGACATTATATATAAACAAACATAAGAAGAATCTGAAAAGTGAAGAGAGGAAGGAAGATCAGCTAGGGACCTTGGGGCCCAAGAACAATATGGTAGTGAGTTCTCTGTGTTTTCTTTTTGCCCCCTGTATCCTAGACTTGGAGTTGAACATGTCGACAACCTAGAAATACCAATGGGTGCAGATTATAAACAACGATAACAACAGCCTGCTCTCTCTAGCCACAAGAAAGGAAAGCCTAGTAAGATAGGAAACTTATAGACAATAACTGCTTTACTCCAGCCAAACAGAAAAAAACTACAGAAAAATCTATGGCTACATTCCCATCCATAACAGGAAAAGCTGAGTGTGGCACTTAGACTTCCACTCTTGTGAGCCTGTAAGGAGGTGCCCTACCACCCCTGGTGGGATGGTATCAAAGAAGGCCAAGTAAGACGTAAGGACTTTCATTCCCACTGGATGGCAACGAAGCCCATCACCAGAGGGGCTAGTGGAGATTGAACTTTTACATCTACTCAGCATTAAAAAAGTGCCCTACCCACTCCCCACTGGAGTGGTGTCAGGAGAGCCTAGTGGGGATAATGTCTTTCACCATCACCCAGTGGTTATAAGGCCACCCCCACCATAGTATCAATGGCAATCACATGGAGAGATCTAACAATAATAATGACACTCCCCTTGAGGGTCAGTGGAGGCTGAGCAGAGAATCTGGACTTTTATCTTTACCTGGCAATAATGAAGCAGACCCTCTCCTTCCACTGTAGGAGTGGTGTCACAGAAAGGCAGCTAACACAGAAGATTTAAATAAGATTCAGAGTCTCATACATATTATGAACATGTCCTCGTTTAAATAAAAAATTGCTCATGATCAAGGACCAAGAAAATCTCAAAATTAATGAAACATCATAATCAATTGATGGCAGCACCAAGAAAAAGGAGACGTTAGAATGATCTTCCGAGGATTTTAAAGCAGCCATGGCATAAATACTTCAACAGGTAATTGCAAACATGCTTGAAACAAAGTAAAAATTAAAATGCCTCAAGAAAAGATTAGAAAGTCCCGGTAAAGAAAGAAAAGATATAGAGAGCCAAGTGGATATTTTATAAGAGAAAAATATGATAACCATAATTTTAAAGACTTATGTGCTCAGTGGCAAAATGGAAGGCCGAGGAGAAAAATCAGGAACTGCAAAATGAACAATAAAAATTACCCAGCCTGAAAAACAGAGAGAAACTAAACTAAACAAAAAACTAAAAAACAGTTAACAGAGCCTCAGAGATATGTTGAGACTATAACAAAAGATCTAACATTTGTATCATTGGAGCTCTGAAAGTAGAGGAGAAAGAGGTCAGGGCTAAAAAAGTCCTCAAAAAAGTAATGGCTGAAACCATCCCAAATTTGGCAGAAAAAAAAGCATAAACCTACAGATTCAAGAAGCTGAGCAACCCCAAAAGGATAAGCCCAAAGAACTACATGCTAAGACACATCTTAATCAAACTTCTAAAAACTAAAGATAAATTAAAAACTCTGAAAGCAGCCATTGAAAAATGACACCTTACCTATAGGGAAAAAATAATTAGAATTATAACAGAACTCTTACCAGAAATCATGAAGGCCAGGAAAACGTGGCACTACATCTTCTAAGTCCTGAAAGAAAAGAACTATCAACCTAGAATCCTATGCTAGCAGAAATATACTTCAGAAATGACGGGGGAATCAAGACATTCTCAGATGAAGGAAAGCTAATAGAATTTGTCACCAGCTGACTTACCTTAAATAAATGGTCAAAGGATGTCCTTTTCAATAGAAAGAAAACAACAGAAGAAGAAACTCTAGAAGACTGGGAAGGAAGGGAGAATGTGGCAAGGAAAACTATGGGTAAGTAAATAGGCTTTCCTGTTGAGTTTTCTAAATTATGTTTGGCATTTGAGGAAACATTATAGTACTATTGTACTTCTAAATATATGTAGAGAAAATATTTAAGATATTATATATATTACAAACATGGGAGGATAAAGAGACATAAAGGGGAGGTAAGGTTTCTATAAATCACTTGAACTAATATATACCTAAAGATACTACTAAAAAGCTATATAAAGTCATATGCTCAAAAACACTATAGACAAATGAAAATGGAATTATCTTTTAGAGACATTCAAGTAGTATACAGGAAGGCAGGAAAAAGAAAACAGGGAGATGAAGAAATGGGAAAAACAAATGATAAACACAAACTACAATGGCAGACAAGTTTAACATATTAATACTTATAGTATTTGAAAGAAACACAGGAAATTTACTTTTATGTGAAAATTAAGCAACACACTCTTAAATAACTAATTATATAAACTAGATGAAATTGAAGAACATAAACTTCCAAAAGGGACTCATGAAGAAATAGAAAATCTGAGTAGATTGATAATAAGAGATTGGATCAGTAATTTAAAACTTCCCACAAAGAGAAGCCCAGGCCCTGATGGCTTCATGGTGAATTCTACCAAACATTTAAAGGAAACAACACCAATTCTTCACAAACTCTTCCAAAATAGAAGAGCACGAAACACATTTCAACTCATTCTGAGTCCAGCATTACTCTGATACCAGAGTGGACCAAAGCATTACAGAAAACTACAGACCAAATCTAACACCTATTTAAGATAAAAAACACTCAACGCTATGGAATAGAATGGAACTTTCATAACTTGATATAAATTATCTACAAAAAAGCCACAACTAGCATCACACTTAGTGGTGAGAGGCTGAATGCTTTCCCCATAAGATCAGGAACACGACAAGGATTTCTACTCTTATCACTTCTATTTAACATTATACTGGGGCTTCTAACCAGGTCAATGAGTCAAGGAAATTAAAGAATACAGATTTGAAATAAAGAAAGTAAACTCTATTTAAAGATTCCATAATTTTGAATGTAGAAAATCATAAGTAATACAAAAAATCTATTAGAGTTAATGAGTTCAAGTTTATAGGACACAAGTTCAATATACAAAAATTCAGTTATATTTGTAAACACTAGCATGAATAATCTGAAAATGAAATTAAGAACACAGTTTTATTCACAATAGTACCAAAAAGAGTAAAACACTTTTAATAATCTAACAAAATAAGTGTAAAACTTTCACACTTAAATTACAAAACAACCCATCGAAACCCCTGCTGTCAGTTTTGCAGACATTGACAAGCTGACCTTAAAATTTATATGGAAATTCAAGGGACCTAGAACAGCCAAGATACTCTTGGAAAGAAGAATAAAGTTGGAGAATTTATACTCTTAGATTTCAAAAATCTTCTACATTACTACAGTAATCAAGACAATATCGTACTGACATAGGATAAACATACAGATCAATGGAACAGAATTGGAAATCAAGAAAAAAGCTCACATTTATTGTCAATTATTTTTTGGCAAGGATGCCAAGACAATATACAGGTGACAGAATAGTCTTTTCAACAAATGTTGCTGAGGCAACTGGATTTTCACGTGCAAAAAAAAAAATCAAGTTGAGCCCCTACTTCACACCAGGTAGGGGAATTAACTCAAAATGTATCACAGAACTAAGTGTAAGAGCTAAAAGTGTAAATCTCTCATAAGAAATCATAAGTATAAATCTTTATGACTTTTGATTAAGTAATGGTTTCTTAAACACGACACCAAAAGCACAAGCAACCATATTAAAAAAATAGATAAATTGGATTTCATCATAATTAAAAATTTTCATGCTTCAAAGTATACCATAAAGAAAGTGAAAAGACAATCCAGACAATGGAAGAACATATTTGCAAAACACCTGAAAATGGTCTTATATCTAGAATACATAAAGAACACTTATAGCCCAACAATAAAAAAACAGTTAAAAATGGGCAAATAATTTGAATAGACATTTCTCCAAAGAATATACACAAATGCCTGATAAACACATAAAAAGATGCTCATTAGCTATTAAGGAACTGTAAATCACAACCAAAGTGAGACTTCACTTCACACCCACTAGGATGACTATAATAAAAATGACAGACAATAGCAAGTGTTGACAAGTATGTAGAGAAATCAGAACCCTCAGACATTAATCACAGGGATTTAAGATTGTGCAGCCATCGTGAGAAAAAATTTGACTCAAAATATTAAAAACAGAATTACCACATAACCTAGTATTTCCACTCCTAGGTATATACCCAGGAGAGTTGAAAACACATGTCCCCACAAAAGCATGTACACAAATGTTCATAGCAGCATTATTCATTATAATCAGAAAGTGGAAACAACCCAAATTGCCCTTCAGCTGATGCCTAGACATACGAAATATGGTATATCCATACAACATAATATGATCCAGCCATAAAAAGCAATAAGGTATGTGGATGAATCTTGAAAAAAGTATGCCAAGTGAAAGAGCTCAGACACAAATGGCTAATTCATACGAATAGAAAGTAGTTTATTGGGGGAAGTGACTGCTAATGTGTATCTTTTAGGGTTTCTTTTTGAGATGATGAAAATGTTCCAAAATTAGATAGTAGTGATGATTGCACAACTTTGTGAGTATACTTTAAAACTTCGAACTGTACTTTTAAAAGGATGAATTTCATACTGCGTAAATGATATCTCAATAAAGCTGCTATTTTTAAAAATGCATAGGCACAAATAACATCCCTCCAGTCATGGAGCTTTATAAAACCACTTTACATAGACTTTCTCAGTATAGATCACTCAGGAAATACAGTGGATTAGAAACATGAACACAAATAGAGAGAGCTTTTAATAAAATAAAACAACCATTTCTTTTAAGGTGAGATATTAATAAACTACAAGTTCCCTCTGTGCTTCCTACTTGTACAATAGTCTTAAATTTATTATTTGGCCAGCAATGCCAACAGAAGTTGACAGCAGCAATATTCTCAATAAACCTATTAGCTGATTCTGCTGAATTTTAGTTAAATATACTCCTGCATATAGCTAGTTTCATTTTCCTACTTTGTAAGTAGTTATAACTCATTAATACTTTTAACAAATATAACTCATATTCCCATCGATCTCTTTCTTTATGATTCCATTTATTGACACCTCACAATAATTCCATTGTTTTTTTTTTTTCAATTTATTTTTGGCCACGTTGGGTCTTTGTTGCTGTGCAGACTTTCTCTAGTTGCAGTGAGCAGGGGCTACTCTTCGCTGCGGTGCATGGCCTTCTCATTGCGGTGACTTCTCTTGTTGCAGAGCACGGGCTCTAGGCGTGTGGGCTTCAGTAGTTTTGGTGCATAGGCTCAGTAGTTGTGGCGTGGGTTCTAAAGTGCAAGCTCAGTAGTTGTGGTGCACGGGCTTAGTTGCTCTGTGGCATGTGGGATCTTCCCAGACCAGGGCTCGAACCCGTGTCCCCTGCATTGGCAGGCAGATTCTTAACCACTGCGCCACCAGGGAAGTCCCTCCATTACTTCTTAAGTCATGCTAATAACTTACATTCAAAATTAACTTTTGTTTATAATGTATTTTATCAGAAGGTTAGCTGTGGTTTATTTAGGAGAAAATGCAAGACACAAGACCTAAACACTCTATTACTGTAATACTATTCTGTTTCTATTGCTTTTAATTCTACATTAAAATTTAAGTACTCTAACTCTTGGGAGAAAGAACAATTTACTTCATACTACATATCAGGTAAGACTGAGAAGTTCAGCTTAAGCCAAAAAAACTGTATTCTTCTCTAACATAAAAGAAGTCCATGACTGGTATAATGGCCTCACAATGTATACTTCTAGCTCTCTTCATTCCATTCTTTCATTCAGTCACAATTTTACACACACTTATAATTCTAAGAATAAAAAGGGCAAACCATATTGAAATGATTATCATCCTCCATAAACAGTGAAATAATTGTCCTCATTACATATGCATGAGATGCATATTATTACTTCTTAAAAATTAATTTTTAAATGAAAATATATCTACCCAAGTTTAAAAATCAAACATTATTAATATGTTTATTATACTAATAGTAAGAAAAATCCTGATATTAAAAACCGTCTTCTGGCCTGTCCCTCCCTATTTACCAGTTATTACCCGGGGGCAACCACTTTCAAGTCTTTAGCTGTTTC
Organism: Lagenorhynchus albirostris; assembly: GCF_949774975.1. Classification (NCBI taxonomy): domain Eukaryota; kingdom Metazoa; phylum Chordata; class Mammalia; order Artiodactyla; family Delphinidae; genus Lagenorhynchus; species Lagenorhynchus albirostris. The sequence goes on along the minus strand of NC_083105.1, from coordinate 56,116,595 downwards.
TTCTGATATTTATATCCATTTATCTAAATAGAAAATTTATACTATTTCTTCTTAATTCAATCATTTTCTCATTATCTATTGCCTTCCCCTTATGGTAGTTAAGAAGATATCTCTCTACTCTACTTCCTCCAATCTCACCTTCCCCATTCCCTCAAAACAGTTGTATCGATTAGGGGTTTTTTTGGTTAAAGTAATAGTCACAGTTCACATTATTAAGACACCTATATCACTCCTTGTATCTCCCTTCTTGTTCAGTTTTTTGTTTCTGCTATAGTTATTCATTTTCTCATTGGCTTAGTTTTCTATGTAAGCATTACAATTATTCCATGCTGCTGTGAATTTGTCAAATAAGCTATCAATAATTTTCTCCTAATATTCAAACACATCAAATAATCTATCATTTGTATTTACTTCCTGGAACATCCTCCCTTCCTCATGCAGCTTTCTGCTCCGATTGTAGAGTTTTGTTCCCTAGACAGAGAACAGAGGCTTTCCAGGAACTTCCTTTGCTATTGTTCTCTCTAGGATCCTTCTTTTCTGGACCCCTTGCCTTACTTTCTTTTTTATTGAATCCCTCATTTTGCTGAACGAGGAACATCCTCTTGCTTGAGTTGTTGTTGTTGCCATTATTATTACTGGATGCCAAGAAATGACACTTTTATGACATTTTATTTTACCCTTATACTTTATTTTTTTTGCCTGGGTATAGAATTCTAGGTTAAAAAAATAGTGTTTGTTTGTTTTTTCTCAGAAGTTTGAGGGCATTCACTTCTAGTATCTAGTTGAGAGTTGTTGGTTAAAAATATGATGAAATTCTGAGTCCCATTTTTTTGCTGATTGATGTATCCTTCACTTTGGAAGCTGTAGTGACTTCTCTTTATCCTGGTGTTTGTCTTGGTGGTGTGACTTGCTGATGGCCTTTTTCATTTGTTTTCCTGGGACCATCAAGGAGCCCTTTCAGTTTTCAGAATGATGTACTTTCCTTGATATATTCTACTGATAATTTTGTCCCTTCTTTTTTTCTGTCCTTTTTTCTGGACTTGTACCTACTCTTAGTTAGATATTGGACCTCCTAGATCAGAATAGTCACTTTCTTATTTTATCTGACCTATTTTCCATCTTTTTGTCCTGTGTTTCCCTTTGAATGATTACCTTGACTTTATCTTCCTTGGTTTCAGTGCCTTACCCTCACACCATCCTGTTTCTGTGCTTGTTCTGAACTGTCCCTAGTCCTGCATAAAGGATATATTAGTCAGTGTTCTCCAGAGAACAGAACCAATAGTGTGTATATTATATGACAGAGGAGTTTATTTTAAAGAATTGGCTCACGCAATTGGTTGGGGTAGGGGTGGCGGGGGGGCGCTTTAAGCCTGAAATTCGCAGGGCAGGCTGGCTTGCAGGCTGGAAGTTGTAACAGGAGTTGATGTTGTATCTTGAATCTGAAAGCAGTCTGGAAGCAGAAAAACATACCTAGGTCTTGCCTCTTAAGGCCTTCAACTGATTGGGTGGGGCCCACCTACATTATGGCAAGTAATCTGCTTCAGTCAAAGGTTATTAAAACATAACCACAAATCTGATTTCTTTTTCTATGAGTTTGTTTTTAAAGTATAATTGACCTGCAACACTATGTTAGTTCCTGTTACAAAACATAGTAATTCAGTATTTCTATACATTTCAAAATGATCACCATGTTAAGTCTAGTTACCATCTGTCACCATGCAAAGATACTATATAATTATAGACTATATTCCCCACACTGTACACTTCATACCCGTGACTCATTTATTTTGCAGCTGGAAGTTTATACCTCTTAATTTTCCGCACCTATTTCTCTCCTTCCCTCTCTACCCCCCTTTCTGGCAACCACCTGTTTGTACTCTGAATCTATGGCTCTGTTTCTATTTTTTTATGTTTGTTCATGTGTTTTGTTTTTTATATTCCATGTATAGGTGAAATGATACAGTATTTGTCTTTCTCTGTTTGGCTTATTTCACTTAACATAATACCCTCTAGATCCATCCACACTGTCACAAATGGCAAGATTTCATTCTTTTTTATGGCTGAGTAATATTCCATTATATAATATATCACATCTTTTTTATCCATTCATCTATTGATAGGCACTTAGGTTGCTTCCATATCTTCGCCACTGTAAATAATGTTGCAATGAACATAGACATGCATATATCTTTTCAAATTAGTGTTTTCATTTTATTCAGATAAATACCCAGGAGTGGAACTGCTGGATTGTATGCCAAAATATAGTTCTATTTTTAGTTTCTTGAGGAATCTCCGTACTATTTTCCATAGTGGCTGTACCAACTTACATTCCCATCAACAGTGCAGTGGGCTCCCTTTTCTCCACATCCTTGCCAACATTTGTTTGCTGTCATTTTGATAACAGCCATTCTGATAGGTGTGAGATATCTCACTGTGGTTTTGATTTGCATTTCCCTGATGATTAGTGATGTTGAGCATCTTTTCATGTGCCTGTTTGCCATCTGTATGTCTTCTTTGGAAAAATGTCTGTCTAGAACCTCTGCCCATTTTTTAAATCAGGTTTTCATGTTGAGTTATATGAGCTCTTTGTGTATTTTGGATATTATCCCCTTGTCAGACATATCATTTGCAAATATCTTCTCCCATTCAGTAGACAGACTTTTCATTTTGTTAATAGTTTCCTTTGCTGTGCAAAACCTGTTTAGTTTAATGTAGTCCCTTTGTTTATTTTTGCTTTTGTTTCCCATGACTGAGGAAACAGACCCCCCAAAAATATTAATAAGACACGTAAAACAGCATACTGCCTATGTTTTCTTCTAGAAATTTTATGGTTTCAAGTCTTACATTTAAGTCTTTAATCCATTTTGAATTCATTTTTGTTCATGCTGTCATACATATATATTTTTTAATGATACCTCCAATTCCAATTCAATGTCACAGATTTTTCCCTCTTCCATATTTGTATCTTTTGTTTTCCACAGTGAGAACCTGGTTCCTAACAACGTCAATATCTGTATTCATTTGCTCATACTCCTATGATATTTCTAAAATAGATTCTGAGTTTCTACACCCATACGTAGACATTCCCTTCCTATGCTGTAAGTCAAACTTCAAAACTAGCATAACTTTTTTCAGGACACTAACAAATGATTTTATCAATTAGTCTGCTTTCAGCTATAAAAAGGAGAAAACCCTGATTCAAGCTGTCTTTAAAGTAACAAAGTTATTTATTTATTTATTTGCTTGACAAATGCTGAGTACCTACCATGCACCAGCTACTGATCTAGGCTTTGGAGATATAACTGTGAACAAAACAATGTCCTTGCTTCATAGTGTTTACATTTTGGTGGGAATGCAGACAATAAGTAAACAAACGAATGAATACAATATTTTATTATGTAACTGGAAGTTCATTGTAGGGTATGTGCTCCAGAGTTGGTATGTGAATTGTCAACTATGCTCCCACTCACCTTGCTCTAATCTGTGATCCTTGGTACCAGCTACATATTCGGGTAGGTAGCAATATGGATGCAAAATTGCCTGATATCTATCCTTTCAGTGAAAAAAGGTAAGCTATTCCTTCTTGTTGCTCTCATTTGAGAGACAGAAAAGTTTTCCCAGATCCCTCAGTTGGCTTTTCTTCACAAGATCAGGGTCACACATCCATTTCTGAACTAATTATTAGTCAGGAAAAAAAGGAATTATTGGCTTAGAAAAATAATCTAAGATGGAATGGATGTTGGTGAGTCAACTGCACTGTCTACTTCAATGGCTTTACACTAATGTATGCATAATAAATAGATTTTAAATATAAAGGTATTTTTTAGTAAATGGCATGGCTTTTTAAAAAAATATATTTTCTCTATTATAGAAGTCCCTGGAGAGAGAGGGGAAAAATGGATTCAGAGGATTTCATCACCCCTCTTTTATTGATAATAAACAAATATTAAATAGCTCTCTTTGAGAATCTTCTTTGTGTCTTATTTTATTACAATCTTCCTGGATAATTTTTCCTTCCAATTTCAATTAATTTGAAAACAATCTAGTCATAAATTTATTATAAGGAGAAGTCATAGCTTCAACTAACTTTTTAAATATATTCCCAGTATTAGACATTATGTGGAAAGTACATTCATACAAGGAAGTCATTTAATTTCTGACACATAGACCAAAAGGCAAACTAATTAAATTCAGTTTGATAAACATAAAATGTAGCTATTTTATAGTAGGAATGGGTACTTTTTCTGTATTTGTTGCTGAGAATACATGATTTATTTTATATTTATTTATTAGAATCCATACCAGTTGAAACAGTTGAGAACTTCACTTGCTTTGCTTGAGTCCACTTTGCATTAATATTATGGTTGGTTTCCAGGAAAGATATTTATTACTAACAACAGTGAGTATTTTTAACTAGCACTACATTGGTTGCATCTAAGTAATGCTTCACTGCTGTGCCAAGAAAACACTGGCAACATTGTTTAAAAGCAAACTAATTTTTAAAAGAGTATCTAGTATAGATATTTAACATTTACTAATGTCATCTTTATTTCTGGATTTAACGTTTATAAAGTATGCTAGTAGGCTTAACTCTGAGTAACATACATACTTAAGAGTGTAAGAAAAGAAGGTAGAGAATATTTCTGATTTTCACTAATTATTATGTGTCTTTTGAGTACTACAAATGAGTGAGAGCTAGAAATAGAGAGGGTATGAGTGCTAAGGAATTGCATCACATATAGGTTTCCTTTTAAAATCAACACACAAATTGAAAATCAAGATGAGAATACTATTGAATATGATGTTAGCTGTGGGCTTATCATATACGGCCTTTACTATGTTGAGGTATGTTCCCTCTGTGCCCACTTTCTGGAGAGTTTCTGTCATAAATGAATGTTGAATTTTATCAAAGGCTTTTCTGCATCTATTGAGATGATCATATGGTTTTTATTCTTCAATTTGTTAATGTGGTGTATCACACTGATTGATTTGTGGATACTGAAAATAGAGAAAAGCTGAAAGCATTTCCTCTAAGATCAGGAACAAGACAAGGATGTCCATTCTCGCCACTTTTATTCAACATAGTTCTAGAAGTCCCAGCCACAGCAATCAGAGAAGAAAAATTTTTTTAAAGGAATCCAAATTGGAAAAGAGGAAGTAAAACTGTCACTGTTTCCAGATGACATGATACTATGCATAGAAAATCCTAAAGATGCTACCAGAAAACTATTAGAGCTCATCAATGAATTTGGTACAAGTTGCAGGACACAAAATTAATACACAGAAATATCTTGCATTTGTATACACTAACAACAAAAGAAAGAGAAATTAAAGAAACAATCCCATTTACCATCACATCAAAAAGAATAAAATGCCTAGGAATAAACCTACCTAAGGAGGTAAAAGACCTGTACTCAGAAAACTATAAGATGCTGGTGAAAGAAAACAAAGATGACACAAACAGATGGAAAGATATACTGTGTTTTTGTATTGGAAGAATCTATATTGTCAAAATGACTATACTACTGAAAGAAATCTACAGACTCAATGCAATCCTTATCAAATTATCAATGGCATTTTTCAAAGAAATAGAACAAAAATTTTTACAATTTGTACAGAAACACAAAAGACCCTGAATAGCCAAAGCAATCTTGAGAAAGAAAAATGGAGCTGGAGGAATCAGGCTCTCTGACTTCAGACTATACTGCAAAGCTACAGTCATCAAAACAGTATGGTACTGGCACAAAAACAGAAATACAGAGCAATGGAACAGGATAGAAAGCCCAGAAAAAAACCCATGCATCTACAGTCAATTAATCTATGACAAAGGAAGCAAGGATATACAATGGAGAAAAGACAGTCTCTTCAATAAGTGGTGCTGGGAAAACTGGACAGCTGCATGCTAAAGAATGAAATTAGAACATTCCCTAACACCATACACAAAAATAAACTCAAAATGGATCAAAGACCTAAATGTAAGACTGGACACTCTAAAACTCTTAGAGGAAAACATAGGCAGAACACTCTTTGACATAAATCACAGCAACATCTTTTTTGATCCACCTCTTAGATTATGAAAATAAAAACAAAAATAAACAACATGAGACCTAATCAAATTTAAAAACTTTTGCACAGCAAAAGAAACCATAAACAAAATGAAAAGACAACCTACTAAATGAGAGAAAATATATGCAAACGAAGCGACCAACAAGGGATTAATCTCCAAAATACACAAACAGCTCATGCATCTCAATATCAAAAAAAAACAGACAACTCAATCAAAAAACGGGCAGATGATCTAAATAGACATTTCACCAAATAATATATACAGATGGCCAACAGGCACATGAAAAGATGCTCAACATCACTAATTATTAGAGAAATGCAAATCAAAACTACAATGAGGTATCACCTCACCCTGGTCAGAATGGCCATCATCAAAAAGTCTACAAATAATAAATGCTGTAGAGGGTGTGGAGAAAAAGAAACCCTCCTACACTGTCGGTGAGAATGTAATTTGGTGCAGACAGTATGGAGGACAGTATGGAGGTTCCTTAAAAAACTAAAAATAGGGCTTCCCTGGTGGTGCAGTGGTTGAGAGTCCGCCTGCCAATGCAGGGGACATGGGTTCATGCCCCGGTCCGGGAAGATCCCACATGCCGCTGAGCGGCTGGGCCCGTGAGCCATGGCTGCTGAGCCTGCGTGTCTGGAGCCTGTGCTCTGCAACAGGAGAGGCCACAGCAGTAAGAGGCCCACGTACCACAAAAAAATAAAAAATAAATAAATAAACTAAAAATAGAGATACCATATGATGCTGCCATCCCACTCCTGGGCATATATCCAGAGAAAAACATAATTCGAAAAGATACATGCACCCTAATGCTCATTGCAGCACTATTTACAATAGCCAAGACATGGAAACACCCTAAGTGACCATCAACAGATGAATGGATAAAGAAGATGTGGTATATTTATACAATGAAATATTACTCATCCATAAAAAAAGAATGAAATAATACCATTTGCAGCAACATGGATAGACCTAGAGATTATCATACTAAGTGAAATAAGCCAGAGAAGGACAAATGTCATATGATATCACTTATATGTGGAATCTAAAAACAAAAAAAGAAAAAAGATACAAATGAACTTATATACAAAACAGAAAAACAAAAACCAAAATTTTTCTTTGGCCAAAGAAAAGAAATTAATGGTTACCAAAGGGGTAAGGGGGGAGGGATAAATTAGGAGTTTAACATATACACACTGCTATATATAAAATAGATAACCAACAAGGACATACTGTATGGCACAGGGAACTATACTCAATATTTTGTAATAAGCTATAAGCGAAAAGAATCTGAAAAAAAGGTATATATGTATGTATAACTGAACCACTTTGCTGTATACCTGAAACTAACACAACACTGTAAATCAACTATACTTCAATAAAAGAAAAAAAATATGAGACTTCTGTAAGTATAAAGCCTTCAATGCCACTAATAATCTTTGTTTTAGCTTTTTGCATATTATTTATGAGCTAAGAAGATTAAAATGATATTAATCTTATCAGAAATTTCTACCTAAGTTAGTGCTGCATTCTACCAAATAGTTATCTTGAAAAGCAATGCTTCTCCTTCAGTGATGCTGCTTTTCCATATTATTCCATTTGTAATGCCTCTTTTTAGAATCCTTATGGTATACATGAGAAACTAGTTTAATTGCATTAAAGTCATGTCTTTTTCTCCCCACAAATGTTATTTTACAGTTTGATCACCACATAATCACACATCGTTTGCTCATGTCTCCATTAGATTTGGATCCAAGTGACATTCAGTCATTCAAAAAATAAGTAGATAAAATCTATCCTCAGTAGAGGAAAGTTTGCTTATCTTGGTCATTACTTTGAAGATAAAATACTCACTTGAATCTCACAATACTGAAAGTTGTGGGGAAAAGACTCATTTTCAAATATTTAAACACTGAACACATAAAAAATCAGTGCCTCAAGTAAATAATGGTATCGCCTGGAATATTAAATATACGTATATTATTCTTACGATCATAAAGGATGCTGATAGGGAGGGTTAAGTGTGGTTTTAGTATTTGAAACAAATACTAAATACATATGACAGGAATTGCAGTTCTCCCAGTTGGTGCCTTATTGGACACTCTCCCACTCTCCCAGCCTTTCTGGGAGCTGAGATTATTTTTTGACACTTGCTTATATTTGTGGCATGGAGAGTTGAGAGATGTTTTATCTCAGAACTTTTTATTCTGTAACACACTCTTTTGTGTCTCGAGAAGATGGTGTAACAAGATGTGAAGTGGAATTATTTTAGTCTTAGTTCGGTTAAGTCCTGAAGTCAGCATTTCTACTACTCCTCGCAATAAGACTGCCTATGCACGACTTAGAAAGGAGATGCCAGAACACTGGTTCTTGACCCTTGGTTCCTCACTCCTTCAAGGTTTATAGTATAGAGGCTAAAACACCGGAGACTAGAAGATTTGTCCACAGAAAATTATCTATGGGCTATGAGTTCCATCCTACCCTCAGTAGAGGATAGTGGGGCATTTGAACCTCATTTTAAGCCTAGGAAAAGGTGCTTCAAGAGACCATGTGTCTTCTGGATGTTCAGTGATGTACTTATGGGTGCGGGACTCAAATCTGAAAAATCTAAAGCTTTATGGTTCTAGCTGCCCTGAATGCTGAGTAAGATATTGAAGATGGCCAGCATTCCCAGAGCTTGTTGAGGTAAAGGATGCATGACTACTTCCTGTGGAACAAAAGTGGGCCACTCGAGCAAGCAAGCAAACTGGGGCCTCACTTAGATCTTGGCCAAGAGAGACGCGTGGAGGTGTGAGGCGACCCTGCAGAGCACACGGGGAGTGTACTACTGGTGCCTCAGGGCTGAGCAAAACATATAAATGACTATTGGAAACACATAAATCGATTTTTGAAACAGATACAGTAATTCATTTCAAAAGATCTTGAAGAGAAAGATTCCCAGTATTGCAAGGTCTCTGGAGAACCCAAAAATCATCCCACAAGAAAAGTGTCAGTTTTAAACCTCTACCAAACACAGAGGACACTACCACCAGCTCAGGACAATCTCAGTCAGGTGAGAACTTAAGCTGCCATTCATCTCTCCTGTCTCGCAGAGACAGTCAAATGGTGGGGGAGGGGCACTGTAGGCAAGAAAATAGTAACGACAAGACCACCAGGCCCTGTTTTCCACTGCAGTTAGCCCACCTGACATAGGCATGTGTTCAAAGTGACCAGAAAAAGCCTTGAACTTCCTCTAGGTTTTATTCAATGAGGAGTGGCCAAAAAAAAAAAGGATAGTTGCCTAGAACAGGTTTGAATATGCAGTGGGAAAAAGTTTAAAATACTTTTCTTATTATCTTTGTGAGTCCAACTTATTCTGTATAACTGTTTCAATAGTCTTTTTGTTGGTATAATGCCAGAATTATACTTCTTTTGCTCAAATCCAAAAGTTATTTTCAAAAGAAGATGATACCCTCTGGGCTGAAATCAATGACAGTGCTAGACCGCCAAAATAGGAAAAGGAAGAAGATAACTTGCCACATACGCCTACTATATGCCAGGACCTGTGCCCAACAGTTTACATACATTATCTGATCCTCGTGGTGATTTTAGGGGAAAAGTGTCATGATGCCCATTTTATCATCGACGAGATCAAGGTTCAGGGAAGTCATATTTTTTTTGGTCAGGTAGCTAATTAGTGCCAGAGGCAGGATTCAATCCACATCTGTCTAGCCTGCCTTTCTCTTTACATCCTATGAGACAGCATGCAGCCAGCCCCCAGCCCCCAGTCCTTCCATCTACCCATCCTGCGGAATCCACCTTCTACTCCTCTCCCCTCCCCTTCCACTTGTTCATGATGCAGCCTATCATGCCAGCCCTTTCCTTGTAGAACTAGGGAGAAGGAAAAATGTAGAAAAGGACATAAATAGTGAAGAAGAAAGCCACAGCAAAACAGCCCTGCCAGCCCCTCTCGGACCCAGTGTCCAGGGACCCTCTCCCCTGATTCTCTATACTCCACACGTACTGACTGTTATGAGCAAATCAGGCATAGTCTCATTTTGGATCTTTTGCACTGAGAGCCTTCTCCTCCTCCAAATATAGGCAGGGCTAATTCTCTCATTTCCTACTCCTCAACGAGGCAATACCACCTCTTTTAGATCTGTACTAATCATCCTACTTAAAATTGTAATCGGTTCCACACTCTACAGCTCTGATTCCTCTTGCCTAGAGCTGTTGTTCTGTTTTGTTTTTTCCATAGCCTTTATCACTTTCCAACAGTTGCTTATTCATTATGTTCATTATTTATGGTCTCTCCCCTTCACTAGAATGTGAAATCCATGGGGCTGTTAGGAAACCATTGATGGAAACCGCCTACCCTGGCCAGGCACCATAATAACTGCTTGCATGAGTTGTCTCACAACAGGAGGTCCTGATAAGGAACACAGTGCTGCTGCCAAAAACAAACCAGAAGAATTCGGGTGGGTCCAAAAGGAGGGAGGAGATGCCAGCCCATAATATGTCCTGCCAAAATCCCAGAAACCCTCAGGCTAGAATCCATCTTGACTGAGAGATGTGCGTGCCACCAGGAAGGACCCTGAGTCAGACCAAATATGGGCAGAGGCAAGATGATTGGCCAGAGACAGCCCATAAACTAAGTCCATTACCATAAAACCTGAGACTGCGAGCCACATGGCAGAGCAGTTCTCCTGGGTGCCCTTACCCCGCTGCTCTCCTCCCAGGTGCACCTTCCCAATAAAGTCTTTTTTTTTTTTTTAAAGAAATATACTTTATTTTTTTATTTCCAATAAAGTCTTTTGTTTTGCCAGTACATCTGTCTCTTCAGACAATTCATTTCCGAGTGTTAGACAAGAGCCCGCTCTCAGGCCCTGGAAGGGGTCCCCCTTCTGGTAACAAGGCCACAGATTTTGTCATTACTCTACCCCAACCCTCTAAAAGATTGCCTGGTACACTTGTAGGCGTGTACCATATATTGAGTAAATGAATTACTGAATACTAACTTATAGCCCCTACAGGAATTATCACAACTACTTTGACTTCCTGGCACCTTACTTTTAGTTTTTTGCTCTGTTTCACTTGTTGGGATTCCAGTAATATTCTTGAATTCTGAGGTTTCCACTTTATCCTATCAGACCTGTCTAGGTTTCAGCTATAAAGTCCCTTGATTTTGTTCATCTCAATATTGATTGAGCTCCTGCCCTCATTCTGATAAGTATTTGTTAAAGTCAAGTGACATGAAAAAGATCTTAATTTTCATAACACTTAATACAGTCAACATATTTTAGGTTTTATAAATTATGTCCACTGCTTTTGATAGACGTGTAAATGTCAACAAAAAACATACTAGTTTTTATCACAATAAATTTTGATATATGAGTAAATTCTAGTATTTACTAGGTAAGCTCTTTCCAAAATTTCACATTGATTTCTGATTCCACTTTATAATTAAAATATAGGCATGAACAAACATTTACATGTAATATTTGGTAGCTGAATTTGCATAAAACTCAGAAATAAATATGTGCATCTGAGATTGGAATAAAATAAGTTTAACATTGTCTATGGCTGTAAAATTCATAATCTTTGATCCTACAATGAAAGATTTGCAGAGAAAATTATGTATTCAAGACCATTCCCACGTGGATCCATTTAGTGCAACTTTACTTGCAAGAATCTGTAAAAATGCTAATAAACCACATTTCTCACCAGCTTAGGTCTAGCTCTTTATTTGTTTCTGGCTTTGAGATAACTTGAAATAGGCAATATAGTGTCACCATGGGTAATGAATGATGCATGCATGAAATAGTGACCTTAAAACAGCACATTTCTCTTAAAGGAATCAATTTACACATCATTGCTTCTTAAATTTTACGAGCAATTATGTATCATGTCTTTCCTATATAAATGATAGAAAATCTATTTTAATCAACATTAATTTCCATGAAATTGTAAATTTGTTAGTATCCATTAACAAGGATAAAGCAGATATTGGAAATAGTTTTAAGAAAATAAAGAATTTAAGGAAAAATACAGCAAATGTATAGGAAAAATGTACTTTGCTTCAAAAGTTAAATGTTTCGGAAAAAATACAGGAAATCTCAGCAATGTACCTGGGGAAGAACATTATTAGCAATCCTAAAAGATTCTCCAAATGCAGGTATGTTCAGAAGGCACTTTTGTAAATTAGAAGAATCTCCATTACTTGCCAAAACAGAGCATATTATTATATTTCAAGTAACTAGCCACATAGGATTTTTGTTTCCTCCCTTTAAATACTTTCTTCCAGTTTCAGTCTTACAGAATCAGAGTTTGATGCGCTGTTATTAATTGTTTGCTTAACCATAGTAATCCAGTAATTCCTGTTGGCAATGCAGGGAAGGTGAATAAACTGTAGATAGATTTAGATTTACACTCTTGATTTGCTATTCCTTTGCAAATATCCTCAACTTTCTTTGCAAATATCATCAACTTCCTTGCCAAAACAAAATAAAAACAAAACCATTCTAACCCTAATGAACCCAACTATCCACTTCCTTTTTTCTGGACTCATTCAGCATATTATAGAAGGGGTTCGATCACAAAACCAAGCAGACTGGTATCACTATAAATTTGTTCTCACAAAACTCAAATGAGTACTTACCACCACCTGAAAATCTCACCACAGTCCTGTAAGTTTACTCTTCCATTGTCTCTAATCATTATTTCATACATTTAATGATCTCCCTTTATGTCCTTTACCACCACCATCCCTGCATTCTTCAGTTGATAACTTTGCCTTATATATCATGTAGGAAGAAGTTATCAGACAAGAAGGGATTCACCTTCCTTCCAGCAGGTCTGCAGTTTTGAGCTTAGGCTCTGGGTCAAATCCCATTTCATCATTTACTAGCTGTGGAACCTGGGCAAAGTGCTTATACCTTTTGTGTCCCATGTATGAAATAATGATAATACCAATCTTACAAGGTTATTAGAAAGATTCATACATTATATTAATTTAATTAATATATATAAATATAACATAATGTATTCATATCATATAATAACATACACACATGTATATATACATCAGAGAAGGGTACAGCATACAGCAAAAAAGTAGTGTTAGCTATCATCATCATCATTTATTATTCTCTCTCATTAAAAATGAAAAAGTGTTAAAACAAATAATCATAAAATTTACATGGAACCATAAAAGACTCAGAATTTCCAAAGCAATCCTGAGGAAAAAGAACAAAGCAGGAGGAATAATCCTCCTAGATTTCAGTCAATAATACAAACCTACAGTAATCAAAACAGTGTGGTACTGGCACAAAAATAGAAATATGGATCAATGGAACAGAATAGAGAGCCCAGAAATAAACCCACACATGTATGGTCAATTATCTTTGACAAAGGAGGCAATATACAATGGGGAAAAAGTCTCTTCAGCAAGTAGTGTTGGGAAAATTGGACAGCCACATGCAAATCAATGAAGTTAGAACACACCCTCATACCATACACAAAAATAAACTCAAAATGGCTTAAAGACTTAACTATGAGACATGACACCATAAAACTCCTAGAAGAGAACATAGCAAAACATTCTCTGACATAAATCATACAAATGTTTTCTTAGGTCAGTCTCCAAAGCAGTAGAAATAAAACCAAAAATAAACAAATGGGACCTAATCAAACTTAAAAGCTTTTGCACAGCAGAGGAAACCATAAACAAAATGAAAAGACAACCCACAGAATGGGAGACAATATTTGCAAACGATGCGATTGACAAGGGCTTAATTTCTCAGATATACAAACAGCTCATACAACTTAACAACAAAAAAACAAATAACCCAACTGAAAAATGGGCAGAAGATCTAAATAGACATTTCTCCAAAGAAGACATACAGATGGCCAATAGGCACATGAAAAGATGCTCATCATCACTAATTATTAGAGAAATGCAAATCAAAACTACAATGAGGTACCACCTCACACTGGTCAGAATGGCCATCACTAAAAAGTCTACAAATAAAAAATGCAAAGAGGGTGCAGAGAAAAGGGAACCCTCCTACACTATTGGTGGGAATGAAATTGGTGCAGCCACTATGGAAGACAGTATGGAGGTTCCTCAAAAAACTAAAAATAAAGTTGCCATGTTATCCAGCAATCACACTCCTAGGCGTATACCTGGACAAAGCTATAATTCAAAAAGATGCATGCACCCCTATGTTCATAGCAGCACTATTCACAAGTAGCCAAGACATGGAAACCACCTAAATGTCCATCGACAGAGGAATGGATAAAGAAGTTGTGGTACATATATACAATGGAATACTACTCAGCTATAAAAAGGAACGAAATAGTGCCATTTGCAGCAACATGGATGCAACTACAGATTATCATACTAAGTGAAGTCAGAAAGAGAAAGACAAATACCATATGATATCACTTATATGTGGAATCCAAAATACGACACAAATGAACATATTTACGAAACAGAAGCAGACTCACAGATATAGAGAACAGACTTGTGGTTCCCAAGGGGGAGGGTGGGTGGGAAAGGGAAGGACTGGGAGTTTGGGATTAGCAGATGTAAACTATTACACATAGGATGGATAAACAACGAGGTCCTATGGTAGAGCGCAGGTAACAAAGCATAATAGAAAAGGAAATGAAAAAGATTATATATGTGTGTGTGTGTGTGTGTGTGTGTGTGTGTGTGTGTGTATAACTGAATCACTTTGCTGTACATCAGAAATTAACACAACATTGTAAGTTAACTATACTTCAATAAAATTATTTTTAAAAATTGCAAAAAAGAAAAAGTATCCCTTCTTCTGTCAGAGGTCCTCCACATGTTCCTATCTTCTCAAAAATATTTCTTTTTCCTTTACCTGTTATTTTTCCAGATCATCAATCTTCCCACTTTCTGTACCCTTCCCATTATTATTTGAATAGGCTCTACTGTGTTCTGTCTAAAAGTGTCTTCCCCAATTCCCAATCTCCAAATTTTACCCGATTCCCTATACACTTTTACTGCCAAGATTTTCAGAAGTAGAATAGGCCTGGAAACTGTCCATTGGGTTGGACCATATGGAGAGCACTTCACTCCTCATCTTGTCAGCCCTCTCTGAAACCCACGACAAAACTGCCCATCCCATCCTGGAAATTCTTGCTGTTCTTTGTTTCCATGACACCATCACTGTTCTAATTTCTTTTCTATTCCTCTGGCTTCTCCAGCTCAGTCTCACTTCCTCACTCCTTTCCTGCTTAACTTTGTTTCTCATTCTACACTGTCTCCTTATGGGAGCTCCTTGATGGCCATGGATTAAAATACCATCTTTGTGCTCAAAAAGACCACATGTATATATTTTCATATGATTCATTAGGAATCATTTTCAACATAGCTTTGTCCTGATGCCCTCGCTCATCCAGTATGAAGCTCAGATGATTCTAAATCCAAATTTATTTTTTTAAAGTACTCTCCATTTCTACATCTCTGTTGCCACTCTCAGTTGGTCTTATCCAACCTTTCTCATTTGAACTACTCCATAACCAAGCTGGCCTATGTACACAACACTCAGAATAATCTTTTAAAATGTAAATTGTACTCTCTTTTTCCATCTCTGTTTTAACAGTGAAAAATTGCCCCAAATCTTTTATTTTACCATCAAAGGCCTCAGTGATCTGGTCACTGATTCCAACATCATATTGTACTACTCACACCTTGTCCTCTAGGCTGGCCACACTGTCCTTCTTTCAGTTCCTAAAGGACAAATTCTTTTCTGCCTCATAGACTTTCTCATGGTATTCCCTCTACCTGGAATGCTTTTCCTCTCACTCTTGACTTTGCTAATCTTCCTCATACTTTATATCTTAGCTCAAATATCACTTCTCTGGATAAGCCCTCTTTGAGTCCCAAATTTAAATTACATTTCTCCTGTTATTTTTTTTTCTTGTAGCATTTATCACAAACTATAGTATAAGTCAATTTATCTGTCTCTTAAACTAGTCTGTGAACTCCATGGGGGTAGACCCAAGGCATACTTTTTTCCACCTCATATCTAATCCCTTGTAATCATTTAATATATAAATAAATAAATGTATGAATAAATGTGTTTATCAACAAGTTACCTAACCTCTTTGTGTCTCACCTGTGAAGCTGATGTAAGAATTTCTTCCTTATCATTTTGTTTATTAACCTATAGAGCAAATCTTACTATATAGCATGAGTTTGTTTCAAAAAAGTATTGCTTTCTCTGTCCCATCTTCTGCCCCATCCAAGCCAGCAGCTGGACTTCCCACATAGTGGAAACTTTGATGTAACTAGATTTAATTTGTTTATTTTCCAGTTATTACCTGTGTAACTCTGGTAACTCTTTGAGCCTGTTCTCTCATCCATAAAGCTGATCTGATAATACCTATCTCCAAAAGATTGTGGTTAGGGTTATATTCAATGACATGTACAAAGCATCCAGTACGTAGACATTCCATAGATGTAAGTTCCCAGTTCCTAAATACCCAAGATACCATATATAGTGTAATTTCCCAAGATTTTCATCCAAATCCCCATCGATTTTTCACGTTTAAGCTCAAATGTTATTTTAGAAGGCAAATAAACCTGAGAAGTGTGTCAAATCTCTTTCTTCAGAAGGCCAATGAAGCACCTGGGGAGCTTACTCAAAATGCAAATTCCAGGGCCCCCACTCACTGACATTTGAATCAAAAGACCTGGAGCGAACCCAGGAATCTGCATGTTGATAAACCAACAGGGTGAATCATGTTCCATTAACTTCATTCTGAAGACCAGTTTTATAATGCCTCTAAGTCTGGGACACAGAAATATTTTCAACCCTCCAAGTGTTCAAGTTTGCTAAAAGTGACAAATGAGCTGACGCTTCCTCAACGTGCACGTTTATTTCATTAAGAGTTGAGGGCTTATTCATGCTGCTTTATGAAATGACCTTAGCATTAAACTTAGGAGAAAGAGACCAATTCCCTTCCCAACGGCACCTCGCATCAGGCTATAAATAGGCCTTCTAAGTTGTACATGAATCTTAACCCCTATACCTGTACTTACTCTCTAGAAAGTCTACCTACCAATGAGAAGAGTGATATTATAGATTTATATGTTTCAGAAATAATACATTTCCTGAAAAAAAAATCTACTAGTTCTCATAAGACCGACGTGTAAGCTTATATTTCATAAAGGATATACGTTAGAATAAGCATTACTACATAGTAATCATGGGATATAAAAATACCAAGAACAAGAAATGGAAGAGTGATGTAGATAAACATTTTATGTAACTTAAAAAAAAATTCGGGCTTCACTGGTGGCACAGTGGTTAAGAATCCGCCTACCAATGCGGGGGACACAGGTTCGAGCCCTGGTCCGGGAAGATCCCACATGCTGTGGAGCAACTAAGCCCGTGTGCCACAATTACTGAGACTGCACTCTACAGCACGCGAGCCACAACTACTGAGCCCGTGAGCCGCAAGTACTGAAGCTCACACGCCTAGAGCCCTTGCTCCACAACAAGAGAAGCCACTGCAATGAGAAGCCTGTGCATTTCAACGAAGAGTATCCCCCACTCGCCGCAACTACAGAAAAGCCCACGCACAACAAGGAAGACCCAACACAGTCAAAAAATAATAATAAAAATTTTTTTAAAAAATTCAAAAAAGTCACAAACATCTCTTTATAAATCAGTGCCAAACCACCACCTTATTCTTTTAATGATTGACATTAAACATTTTAAATATCAAAGACTTCATAGGTAAAAGTCATTTAGTTGTCTCTTTTTGAAATCAAAAATGAAAAAGAAAATTGAATATCAAGTTACTATAAGCATAAAAACCTATTAAGACTATAAGAAATAACCCTCAGATGCCATATGCATGCAACAAACATCCCAGAGTTGCTTTGGCTTTTTTATAAATATATGATTGATTTTTGCTTACTCCATAAAATATTTTTAAAAAGATGATTAAAGTGCATAAATGTATAATACTTACATTGATAAGTATAAATTTAGTCTGTAAGACATGAAAGATGAAATTTATATGTTTCCATCTTACTTTATAGGGATGTTTTTCTCCAGATAGGTGGAATAGTGTTCTGATTTTTGCATTTATAACTAAAATGACTCAAAGACATGTTGTCTTTGGTTCTTGAAGTGTCAGAAAAAATATTTTAACCTCTGGAAGCTGTCTTAGATTCTTGCTTCTTGATGCTGAAACTAAGGCAAATTTTCTCTCATGTAATTTAGAGAAACTGAAAAGTAAGGCTGAAAAGAACCCTGGTCCTTGAAGGGCCTGCTCCTTTCCATGTCTGACTTTAGAAGTCTACCTGTCCTTTAGGATCCAATAGAAAGGATTCCTCCTATGAAATCAACCCAGTCAAAAGTATTTCTGAACACCTTTAACAATTTTTTTTAACATAAATGCCAATGCATTGCCCTAAATATTCTAAATCACCCTTGCTCTATCACAGACCATATGAAATTGGTCACCAAACCCCAAATCTCAAAAAGATCTCATCTATCTATTCTCCACTTGCCATTCTCACTGGTGTGACCTTTGCGCCAACACTCTCTTATTGACCACCTGAAATAACGCACCCATCTCTTACACACCCCTAGGCTTTTGGTCTCTCGTGCTGTGTATTCTATCTTAACACTGCAGTCATCTTAAACTATACTAAAATATAAAAATGGACACAACATCTAGTCTTCATGGTCCAGCCCATGCTGCATCCATCTTCTCATGTGCTCACATACACCAATCTACTTTCTCATCTCACAAAGCTCCTTGCCTCCCAGGATACCCACCCAAGGTATTCTGTTTATTTTTGCTTTTTTATGAATGACTTTGCATATTATATTTTCTCTCCCTCAAATGACAGTATTTATTTTATTTACCGTCTATCCTGCAACACCCTTGGGAAGTTCCAACGAATATTTCAAAAGAATATTCCAGCATAACGGATAGCAGGAACAAAGAACCTTAAAAAATGAACTTAGTATCTTCAGAGTTATTACAAAAAGGAGGCTAGTAAGGCTGAAGTAGAGTGAGCATGAAATGAGAAGAGGAGGGAAAGGGGCTGAAATAATATCTGAGATTTGAAGATATATAGTTTTGGAGATCATTATTTTATTTTACTATTCTATAAAGAAACAAGAAAGAGTTGGAGGGTTTAAAACAGGGAAGTGATGTTATCTAACATAGATTTTAAAAATCACTTAAATTCTGTGTGGAGAATAGATTGTAAGAAACATAGGGAGTTGTCAATGAGGAAAAGGGAGAAATCAACGAATATTTATAACTTATACTCTTCACCAATATCACACTGCAGAAAGACATGTAGATAGGAGTCAGTTAGTTATTCAGTGCAATGATATTAAGTGCCTACAGTGAATGAGAGTCTGTGCTTGGGGGAAAGAGTGTTTAACTTGGAGTTGGAGAGGTATGATTCAACTCCTGGCTCCACTGCTTGCAAGCTATGTGACCCTCGGAAAATTATATAACCTCTGAAAGCCTGAGTGTCATCACCTACAAAATAGATGAAGATTCGATGAGGATTAAATGGACAGATTTAGCACGTTGCCGGGCACTTGATAATTATTTTGCTAATTTAGTGTAGTAGTAACTACACTAAATCAGTGGCAGTTGGACATTTTATCAGTTTTTAGGAATGCTTCAAGATGCAACAAACTCAATGAAATTACTGCTCCTCTCAACATCCTTGGTTCTACAGAAAAGATCAAGAATCATGACTTGCTCTTCATTTTCATTTTCCTTGGGGACTTTTGTTGTTTTTTCACTATGACACATTAAAACAAAGGAAAGAAGTTCTTCTGTTTCATGCTGGTTGAGGGTAAATATCTGCAAATAGAATTGAATTTGATGTACCAAGTTTCCACATAAATTAGACTTCAATTTTTACCATGATATTCTTTCTAATATCATAGAATTGGAGCATGGAGAAAGAACTAATAATACACTGTAACTGCCACAAATGTCATTTTATTACAATTTAATACAGCTCAGTAGTGGGACTTGTCCAGAAAATTTTGTAAGTTTTCATATAAAACATAACTGGTAGTATTCCAGAAAATACATATTCCTCTTTTTGATAAAACTATACTTGAAATGAAAATAGTTTAGAAGCATAAACTTTACTGTAGGATGTTCATTTTGCATATTAATAATTTACATGTAAAAAGAGTTGCTTATTCTACAAGAAAAAATGATAGTTTTCTGTTAATTTTTGAAGAAAAATAATGTCTACAAATAAATGCCCAAATTTTAAGAGCAAGAAACAATTTGGCCATTATGGAAGCTCTAGTTACAAGCTTTGTAAGAAATTAACTAAAAATGAAGAAAAGGGTGTTGTTCCCTTGGCCTATCTCTAACCCTACCCCATGCCATGTGCATGGAAACGGGCACCAGGCACACACATTTTGTGTTCTGAGAGGCATGTTTCCTTCCACTTGGGCTGTAGGTAGGAGCAGTGATGACCCGGGGTGGGGGACAAAGAAATTGTAAAGTGAAGCTAGAAGTGTTTGGATCCCTAAAGAAAATGAGTCTGTGAATATTTATGACCCTGAAGAGAAGTGGGAAAGGAGAACATTCACTTCATTGATTATCCAAGAAAAATACAACTAGAAGAAGATATGACAGAAGTAATTTGTGGAATAGCTGAGAGAGATTTGAAGTGGCCAAATCCAGAAGAGGTGTAAGAGCACAGTGCATGGCCAGGAACAAAGGACTCAAAGATTGGAAGATTCATTGTCTCTCCCTGGTAACTCTGAGGTGAAAGGCATTCTGGGACTTCAAGAAACTATGTGACCCAGTAGTACTGTATGTCACTGTAAGACTGTAAGACAGATTATTCATTATTCCCTGGCAAATTTTGTGTGAAGAGTGCTTACAAATGTAACACTCCCAATCAAGTTGTCCAATAGAATGTGCTTTTGTTGCACAAGTATTGTTTCTATCCTACCCTATGCCAAAGCTCCTATAGGTAAGAGGCACCTCCGGTAGAAAAGAAACGTGACTATAATTTTTCTTTATTAGTTATCTATTTTATACATATTAGTGTATATATGTCAATCCCAATCTCCCAATTCATCCCACGAAACGTGACTATAATTGATGCACTTAAAGAAATATTTCTGGAAGAAATATTTTCCATCATGGACCCAATATTATCTGCTATCAGTTGTAAGGAACTTGAAGATTAAAATATATCTTCTCAGTATCTTTCATTCTTTTAATGAGTTTGAGAAATAATGCAAAAAATTCTTGGCTTTATGTTCAAAAGCCCAGATTTAGGTTTACAACAGAAAAGATTCTGAAAGATACATGATCCAGTGGTTTGTGTGCTACCCCACACACTAAACTCAATATATCTGAATCTTTTTCAGATTATCTCTAGATTCTGTTCCATATTCTACAATTATTAGGACTTAATATATAGTCCAAGATCTGCAAATAGGTGCATCAATTTGGATTAGGCAGGTTTTGGGGGATGCAATCTTATTTTGGATAATAAAGGAAGACAACTATGGCTGACAAGAATTGAGGAATAATAGAAAATAGGTAATTATCCATGAATGTGACCTGTGTTTGGAGTGAAATAACTCAACATAATAGGGTTTCTTGATTAAAATGATGAATTCAAATATAAGTTTTGTTCTTAGTAGGTATATGGCATTACTAAATTTAGTTAAATAATTTACTTCAAATTTATTTAACATCTCTGAATCTTTTAAGTAACATCTGGAGAGGGAGCATTTACTGAGTTCTTTGATTGGTTTTAAATCCTCTGACATTAGGAAATATGTAAGTCTTATTCATCCCCATAGTTTCAATATCTACCAAAAACACCTGCCCAACGTTTAGCACAGTTACAGAGTCCTTAAAATGGCCTATAACGTCTTAGATGACTTTCTCACTTTATCGCCTATTCTCTTCCTCCTTTACCATATGGGACTCTTCCTTTATCTCAAATACGTCAAACTTGCCACTACCTCAGAGTATTTTATTTGCTGTTTCCTTCTCCTGAACTCCCTTCACCCAAATATCTAACTGATTCACTTCCTTACTTCCGTTAGACACTGCTCAAATGACATAATTATCACAAGGTCTTCTCTGGAAACTGTAAAAAAAAAAGCACCTACCACATACTTTAACCTTCCTTACTCGCTATCCTTCTTACCCAGTTTTATTTTTTCATAGAGCTTTAAAATATATGGTATATTATATATTTCTAGTTCATTAATTCACTGTTTACGACTGGAATATAAGATGTCAAGGCAAAGTATTCGCTAATTGATTTGTATGTATTGTCACTAGTAAATGGAAAAGCCAGGATGTAAATATAAGCTTGATTGAAAAGCGTGTATCTGTGTGTGTGTTCTGAGGTAATACAGTTTCCCGTAATTTCCTAGAGTGAAACATTTCCACTGCTTTTGTGCATTTATATTATATTGTAGCTATTTGAGCTAAAATATCACCTCATATATCTACACAATACTTAGAACAGTATCAAGTAATAGTTTGTATTTAGTAGTATATATTGACCGAAAGAAATTAATAAATGATTCTCTTCTGGGCCTTTTGTACAGAAATAAATTACTATTATATTAGAATATTTCTATTTTATGATACTTCTGTGCCTTAAAATCCATTCTCTTAAAATTTCTTAAGTACTCAAGAATGATTCTTGAGAAAGAGAGACAGAGACAGAGAGAGCTCCAAATATCTTCAAAGGGCCTTTTGAGGCTTTAGCTGAATATTCATCACTGCATATGTGTGAAGGAACTACTGAAGCTGGTAAAAGAATGACTAGAAAAGATTTGAGAGACCAATCTCTGGATATCTCACAGGGCTGAGAAGAGTTCCTGCTCCCATTAGCCATAGTGGAAAATCTCATGATTTGGGGGTACTGGGGAGAATACCCAGAAGGGTTTTGTTTCAATAGTGGGAAAAATTAGGCTTGTATGAAATGTTATTCTGGCCCTGCTTAACAAAGTTTAAAATCAACATCTGAAATTAATAATTAAACTCTTTCTGCTAGGTGAATCCCAGAAAAAATGCTTAAGAGTTATTTATAAAAAATACCTTTACGCAATAAGGTAAAATTCACAATGTCTTGTCTCCAGTAAAAAATTACCAGGCATGCAAAGAGGCAAGAAAATGTGGCCCATATGAGGAGAAAAATCAATCCATCAAAATCAACCCAGAAATGTTGCAGATAATAGAATTAATGGAAAAGAACAATAAATCAGCTATTATACCTGGAATACATAAATGAACAGTTTATGTAGAGAGATGAAAATCAAACTTCATCTCCAGCAGATCTGTCGTACAAAAAATATGTAGTAGAAATTCCCTCAGGCAGAAGGAAAATGACAACAGTTGAATATCTCTATCTACACAAATGATGAGCATCAGAAATGGTAACTACATGGGTAATATAAAAGATTTTTAAATTATGATTTACATCGATTTAAAAAATTTAATGTAGAACAAAAGAAATATAACATATGTAGAAGTGAAATGTATGACATGTATAACACAAAATCTAGAATGCGATAAATGGAAGTATAATTTTGAAGGTTGTCATACTAAAGGGGAAGAATATAACTTGAGTGTAGGCTGTGATAAGGTAGAGATGTGAACAGTAACACTGAAGCAACCACTGAGAGAGTTAATAATCCAACCAAGGAGATTAAATTAACTTATAAACAATACTCAATCCAAAATAAGGCAAGGAAAAAAAAAGGAAATGAGAATTAAGAAAATTAAAAATAAATAGAAAACAAATAGGAAAGTATTATAATTAAACTTAGTCTTATTAATAATCACATTAAATGTAAATGGTCTAAACACACCACTGCATAGAGCTTTTCAGAATGGATAAAAAAAAAAATGAAGACCGCACTCCATACTGCCTACAAGAGATCTTGCTTTAAATATAAAGACACAACTAGCTTGAAAGTAAAAGAATGGGAAAACATGTTAACAGTATTCAAAAGAAATCTGGAGTGTATATATTAATATTAGACAAAATGTATTTGAAAATGATATGTGAGTCAGTTCATACAGAGAATACAACTGCTAAATAATTATGAACCTAATAAAACACATGAAACAAAAACTTATAAAACTATAAAGAGAAATAGACATATCTATAATTTTAGTATAAAATTTCATACTCCTCTCACAATAATTGATAGAAAAAGTAGTCCCAGAAATTGGTAAAGTTATAGGATATTTGAACAACGTTTCAACCATTTTAACCCACTTCATATTTACTGAATGCTCCACCCAGGAAAAAGTAGAATAAACATCTGTTAGAAGTGCACCACGTACCGTAAGCTAACACATATATATGGAATCAAAAAAAAAAAAAATGGTTCTGAAGAATCTAAGGGCAGGACAGGAGTAAAGACGCAGACATAGAGAATGGACTTGAGGACACGGGGAGGGGGAAGGGTAAGCTGGGAAGAAGTGAGAGAGTGGCATGGACATATATACACACTACCAAATGTAAAATAGACAGCTAGTGGGAAGCAGCCGCAAAGCACAGGGAGATCAGCTCAGTGCTTTGTGTCCACTTAGAGAGGTGGGATAGGGAGGGTGGGAGGGAGGAGATATGGGGATATATGTATATGTATAGCTGATTCACTTTGTTATACAGCAGAAACTAACGCACCATTGTAAAGCAATTATCCTCCAATAAAGATGTTAAAAAAAAGAAGTGCACCAAGTAAGATCGTATTCTGTGCCATAAAAAGACTAAGTAAATATAAAGGCTTTCATGAAAAGCTCAAACGTATATCTACCGTATGACACAGCTATTACACTCAAGTATTTACTGAAGAGAAATGGAAATGTATTTCTGTACAAAGAATTGTACACAAATGCCCATAGCTATTCAGTTGTTAATAGCCCAAACTGGAAGCATCCTAAATGTCAACAACATGTAAACAGATAAATAAATTGCACTATATCTATAATACTTTTCAGCAATAAAAAGCAATGAATTCTTGACACACACAAAAACATAGATAAATCTCAAAATAATTATGCTGAGGGAAAGAAACCAAAGAGAGTACATATTGTGTGATTCCTATTATATAAAATTCTAGAAAATACAAACTAACTAATAGTAACAGAAAACAGATCAGTGGTTGCTTAGGGAAAAGAAATAAGTGCAGGAGGAATAAATTGCAACGAGGCCTGAGAAGCCTTTTGGGTGTGATTAATATTTCATTTTCTTGATTGTGGAGTTAGTTTTATGGTTGTACATATACATCAAAATGTCAAACTATACACTCTAAATATGTGTAGTTTATTGCATGTCAGTTATAACTTCAATAGAGCTGTTCTAATAAAATAGCCATCTATATGACCTCCTGAAAAACATCATTGAGGTATTTGAAATTTATACACAAAAATCTAAAGAATACCATGGTCAAAAGAAATGACCAACAAAATACAGGATCACTTATTTTCTAAAGTTGCCCCTTCATTAACTTATCCAGAAGAAACAAAAATAATGGTAGGATTTTATCATGATACTTATGAAATATTCCCTGGGAATAATTCAGGCTTACGGGAACATGCTTTCATGATTTAAACCTTTAGCGACGTTAAGTGCACAGCAGAAGTAATTCATTTAACGGTTCCTCAGTGACCTAAAAGAATGAACACACCTGTCAAGGTTTCTAACCAAGTCTTATGCCAGAAGAAGGAAACTAACTGACAAAAAAAAGCTTTTCCTTTTTAATTTTCATTAACCCTCACAAAATTACAAAGGCATATTAGTCTAATGTAGTTCTAGATTTACATGAATTACACGTAGATTAACAGTGCTTGTTTTTTTTTTGCGAATTCCTGCATCAAATTACTTTTGTTTGGGAGTTGGATATAAATTTTGCATTTCTTATAAGTAATTAAACATAGGTTGTCTTTTCTTAGCTTACTAATGTCCTTTGGATCTTTCATTTTAATAAGCTTGGTGACTTTTCCTTGTTTAGCTCTCATGCGCCAAATGCTGAATTCTCTAACGGAAAGATAATTAGAAGGAAAAACAAATCCTGGTGGCACCAATAAGATTTCAAACAGGTTTAATAATGCCATTCTACCAATATTCAGCATATCTTTTGCTACTATATTTTAATATCTGTATCCTATACGTAAAGATGCCATAATTCAATAGAAAAACATGAGTAAATAGTGATTTAATGAATGTGGAACAAACGAATAAAAACATTCGACTAAAGGATAAATTTCATATTTATGGTTTAGTAGGGCAGAACTGGACTAGGTATTAAAAGAACTAAATTTTGAACCATGATTTACCCTTTATAAGTTATGTGACTGAGCAGTGCAATATGTTATTGCCATTCTTCTCAATGTCACAATCATTGTTTTAAGATTATTTCATAATATTCTGTTTCATATTCATGATACCATGATTAACTTCACAACTTCCCTAATTTGGGACGTTTAAGTGATATCCAAGCATTACCTCCCCCACACTTGTAACTCCCCCATAGAGTTACAAGTAGTAATATGGTAATTAGTTTTCATAGTGGTCTGTACACAGCAATATTCTCACTTCCATAACATTCATATATCAAGATAGGCCACAAATCCCATTGACGTGAAAACGAGACTCATGGTCAGTCAGAAAACCAAAAGCTCCTCAAGATAGAAATTAAACAAAGCACATATGACCCAAAATGGTTCCACCTCTAATTCCCGATTCTTTCATCATCGGCCTCTCCAACACCATGCCTTTTGTTCCCTAATGGGCCATGATCTTTCATGCTTCTGTGCCTTTGCACATGTGGCATCCCCTCTCCTAGAAACCACTTCCCTACTCCTCCACTCCACGTGGCAAAATATGACTTATCTTTCAAAGTTCAGCTGAAATGTACCTTTTTGATTACTCCCCAGTTCTCCAAATTGATTTAGTTACTTCTTCCTTTGTTTTCCTCAGTTTTTACCTCTCATATAATCCTATATGCTCAATAAGACTTAGACCAGATTCTTTGAAACAACATATGTCCAGTTCTGAAGACTCACTAGTCTTGCAGCTGAATAAAAGTCAATGATTTTGGGACTTCCCTGGTGGTGCAGTGGTTAAGAATCCGCCTGCCAATGCAGGGGACATGGATTCGATCCATAGTCTGGGAAGATCCCCCATGCCATGGAGCAACTAAGCCCATGCACCACAACTACTGAGCCTGCGCTCTAGAACCTGCAAGCCACAACTACTGAGCCTGTGCGCCACAACTACTGAAGCCCGTGAGCCTAGAGCCAGTGCTCCGCAACAAGAGAAGCCACCGTGATGAGAAACCCACGCACCACAATGAAGAGTAGCCCCCCGTTGCTGCAACTAGAGAAAGCCCGTGCAGCAACAAAGACACAATGCAGCCAAAAATAAATAAATAAATAAAATAAAATTTAAAAAGTCAATGACTTTAAATTTAATTGGTGTAATGGACTGAATGCTTATATCTCCCTCAAAATGTATCTGTTGAAATCCTAACCAAACGATGGTATTATGAGATGGGGCCTTTGGGAGGTGATTAAGTGGATCCTTCATGAATGAGATTAGTGCTCTTATAAAAGAATCCCAGAGAGCCCTCTCCCCCCTTCTCCCAAGTGAGAACACAGTGAGAAGATAGCCACCTATGATCCAGGAAGTGGACTCTCACCAGACACCAAATCTACCAAATCTGCTGCCTCCTTGATCTTGGACTTCCCAGCCTCCAGAACATGAAAAATAAATGTCTGTTGCTTAAGCCACCCAGTCTATGAAATTTTATTACAGCAGCCCAAACAGACGAATTGGTGATTGACACAAAAAAAAAGGAGAGGAAGAGATGAGATAAGGAGGCAAAGAAAAGTTTATTATCCTACAGGGTGATTTGTCCTACAGGGTGGAGTAATTCACATTCCCTCCACACTAGTTCTTAGAATATTTTAATTTGTTTGTCAATGTAAAAATCTACTTTTTCAGAGCCTTAAAAAAAACCAAGTCAGAACTTTTTCTTCAGTGTCCACCAAATGAGCAAAAAAAAAAAAAAAAAAAAAAACCCAGAAAACTATCCTCTAACATTGAAATCAACAGTGCAGAAACCTGTGGGTGAAAGTGAGGCTGAAGGTGGGGGACAGAGCAGGGGAGCAGAAACATGATTATAGACCACAGACAAGCTTGCCTTTTCCCATCTTCCAGGAGAATGTGAGTGTCAAGAACAAAGCCTATAATATTTGTAACTGGACTTCGGAGTATGGAGAGAGGAATAATGGGTATGATTATTAGGGCAAGCAATGACAGTCATTTCAATTAGCACAGGCACCAATAAAAACAAAATTGGAAATAAAAAGAAGACAAAATCAACATGAAATTAACAGAAGTACCCCTCCCACTCTTACATGTCAAGAGTGTAACCTTACTGGTTTCTGAGCTGATAAACTGTCCTCAGAGTTGTATACTTTGCTTTACAAATAGCAATAAATAGGTCTGCAGTTAAACCCAAATCTTTAGTAAAACAAGTTTTACATTTATTTTTATAATAAGCTTATTATTTGTTTCTGTCTAGAGTACCTATTTAAGAACCAAATAGATTTAAGGTTCTTAACACCTAAATGTATAAGACCCAATCTGAGGACTGCAACCATACCTCAGAAAAAGCCAGTTGCCCCTAATTTGGTTGATAGTTATGGAAGACCTGAAAATTGATTAGGTGCAGTTATGGAAGCCTGAAGGAGTTTCCCAGGGGAAGCCATATATCTAGATAATTCCCAAGAAACTTGAGTTTCATAAGAAATTATTACTGAAGAGTTTTGGGATCTCATGGTATTTATTATATTAACAGAAAACACATAAGCTCTATTTGTAGGTCAGAAATTAAGATGCGAAACAAGTCTGCTTCTTCTCAGAGAATCTTACAGTACAGATCTCACAAAGTACAGAAAATCTCAAGTCTGAGATTTAAATTTCTATCTCTGTTCTAAAAAATACAGAGTCAAAGTCATATGCTGCTAGGAAAAAGTGGTCAAAATGTGAACCTTAGAAAAGGAGTATTGCATATTTATGGAGAATAAATTTTATACTGTAAATTATAAATAATGTACTATAAATTAATTTAATATGATAATGTTTTAAGTACTTTTATCTTTATTATGTATTACATAATACATTTTAATATAGGAAGATAATTTTTTATTTAAAGTTTGGCCATCCGTCAAGGATTAAAGGCTTTTAAAAAGTCTGCCTTTTTGGTACATGTTTTTTTTTTTTTAAATCTCAAGATAATGTATCTGTAGGTCAAATATCTACAATTTTACATGGTTTAACCCCCAAATAATAATCTAATGAATATAACTGCAAACACAATAAAAATAATTTTAGAAAATATAAAAAGAAATTGTCCTCCAAGGAGGATAAAATGAGAATGTTGAGGCAGCTAAACTGAATAATTACAGAAAGCCAAAGGCCAAAATATGTTGCATATTGCATTAGTATTTATAATATATTCTAAAACTGAATTGTATAGCTGAGCCCATGGGTTGCATTTTAAAGAAAGAAAGAACCTGCTAAAAATCAAATTTTCAGTATTTCCTCTGCTTAGGGATTTAGTCACAAAACTGTCAATATCATCATTAAATCAGCATCAACAATATGAAACATTTGTATACATATTATGTCATGAAGTGGTTCATAGTAAATCTCTCAGTGATAATGGATTCCAAAGTGTCAGATATGTTAAACATATTTTCCTCATATACTATAAAACTTATCTGCAAACATAAGAAAATTATACCATGAATTGTGTTAAAAATTGGCTAACCAGTTGTTTTATAAATCAAGTCATTCATATTATGAGAAAATAGAAACTGAATTTCAAATAATAAAAAGTATATATTTGGGGGCTTTTGGTTACATACAGTTTAAGAAGATCTTTTAACCATAAATACACACTTTGTCTTTCACCTTACATGTTTTAATCTGAGCTAGCCACAAAGGACCTCACTTAAAATGTCCTAGGAGGGATATTCTGTTTTATTTTCACTATATTAAAGTTTTTCAAAGTTTTTCTTTTGCCATGTCTACCAGAAGGAATCCCATTACACAGCTACAGGAAGAAAGACAGGATGTGAGAGAGAGGGCAAAGTAGGAAGGAGACCTTCTGAAGTCAGGTTGCTTTCATAGGCAAAATGTTCCTTCGTAGGAGTAAAAATGGTGAAATTATGGTGATATGTCACATTTATCTAGCACTCAATTTTCAAAATACTTTCTGTACTCTACCTTATGTGCAGAGAGGGTTAGATGTATAGTACGTTATCAAGTATCAAATGTCAACATGGCAAACGACAGACAAGGCACTGGACCGAGATACAAAACAAACTAATAGGTAGATAAGTAGGTAGGTAAGTGATAGAGATTTCTTCTAGAGCCTATACTAGGACATAAAAATTGGTTTGCCTAGAGCATGAATTAATGCTATATGTTTTTATATACTATATGACTATATGCAGTCATACACAGTTAATTTTCTATATTATATTTTAACACTTTATATTCACATGTAACAGTTATTTTCTACCCCCAAAATTAGAGTACTCTTGGCATTAATAATTAACCAAAGCTATCTAACACAAACACACAGCATAACCTAGTCTTCATAATTAAACATCAAATCCAAAAAATCTATTTATAGTTGATTATAAGAGATTTAAGTTTTCCGTTTATAAAATTTATCACAAATATCTTAGAATATTAAAAAATTGTACCTTAGGGCTTCCCTGGTGGCGCAGTGCTTGGAAGTCCACCTGCCGATGCAGGGCATGCGGGTTTGTGCCCGGGTCCGGGAGGAACCCACATGCCGCGGAGCGGCTGGGCCCATGAGCCATGGCCGCTGAGCCTGCGCGTCTGGAGCCTGTGCTCCGCAATGGGAGAGACCACAGCAGTGAGAGGCCTGCATACTGCAAAAAAAAAAAAAAAAAAAAAATTGTACCTTAAGAGACTAACTTTAAAAATAAAATTACAATTTTTACTGTCATAGATAAGAACAAGTAAAATACTCTTTCACTCAGGAACACAGCATTTGCTTCCCAAGTTTAAATAAGAATATTTCAATAATTTCCATTTCATAGATATAATTTTTTATTGTAACATTTCTGGGGAATTTGATCTGTCACAAATCTGAAAATATACACTAATTTGATAAATCAAGTTCTCGATATATTTTTCCATGATGCCCCACTGACCTTTAGAAAAGATATGTTATTTTCTTTCTAACATCTTATCTGATCTCGAGAAGAACATGAGTAAAACACAAAAAGGCTTTGCACTCTGAATCTCAAGGTGACATTTAAGACTGACATCCAGTTAGCAGATCTCAAAATTTTTTCCTTGTCCCATGGGGATAAGCAAATCATTAATATGAGAAGGTATCAGGCTAGTAAGTGCTTTAAATGTCAACAATAAAACTTTAAAATCAATGCAAACCCTGACAGGAAGCCAATATGAAAACTGGAGACAAAAGTGATGTACTTTGAACAGGTAAGTAGCCTCACACTGAATGAACTGAACCTTAGAGACTGATTTATCAAGAAATCGAAACATCAAGATGTTGAACTAGTCCAGGCTCAGTGATTATCACATTGCAGTAGTTTCAGTACCATTTACTCCTCTTTGCTTTACTCAAATGATGTGCTATAGAAGATAACTAGTTCTTAATAGATTTTAATCATTTTACACTGAAACCAATGACTAGACTCAAATTAATAGTAACACTAACCTTCATCCCAGCTTACCCTTCCCCCTCCCCGTGTCCTCAAGTCCATTCTCTACGTCTGCGTCTTTATTCCCGTCCTGCCCCTAGGTTCTTCAGAACCATTTTTTTTTTTTTTTAGATTCCATGTATATGTGTTAGCATACGGTATTTGTTTTTCTCTTTCTGACTTACCTCACTCTGTATGACAGACTCTAGGTCCATCCACCTCACTACAAATAACTCAATTTCGTTTCTTTTTATGGCTGAGTAATATTCCATTGTATATATGTGCCACATCTTTATCCATTCATCTGTTGATGGACACTTAGGTTGCTCCCATATCCTGGCTATTGTAAATAGAGCTGCAATGAACATTGTGGTACGTGGCTCTTTTTGAATTATGGTTTTCTCAGGGTATATGCCCAGTAGTGGGACTGCTGGGTCTAAGTGAGAGAGTGGCATGGACTTATATATACTACCAAATGTAAAATAGATAGCTAGTGGGAAGCAGCCGCATAGCACAGGGAGATGGGCTCGGTGCTTTGTGACCAACTAGAAGGGTGGGATAGGGAGGGTGGGAGGGAGATGCAAGATGGAGGAGATATGGGGATATATGCATATGTATAACTGATTCACTTTGTTATAAAGCAGAAACTAACACACCATTGTAAAGCAATTATACTCCAATAAAGATGTTAAAAAAAATAGTAACACTAACCTTTGCACAATATTTTATAGTTCACAGCATTCAAATAGAATTCTACATGATCAAGGAACAAGGAGATTCACAATTGAAAGAATATATTTACACACTTACTTTTGTGCTATTATTATGATAATGAACTTGAAATTGTTGAATACAAATGTTAAAAAGTGAGAGCTATGTGGTTCTAAAAATTACTCCTGGTGTGCAAAATTTATGGAGAATTGTTCCAATTCCTTTTCAATATATTATTTTCCATTTCATACCTTATGTAATCATAATAATAAAATCAATAATATTAGTAACAATAATAGCTAACACTAACTGACCATTTATTGTGAGACATGCATTGACTGATTTAATCACCATTGTTACTACCCCCATTTTACAGATGAGGAAACTGAGGCAGAGACAACACAAAGTGACTAAGATTCCACAACCTGTAAATGTTAGAACTAGGATTCTGACCCCAGAAACTACTAAATCACATTTGTCATATATACACACACTATTTTAATATATATGCTAAGGTACTCATATGTGTGTGTTAAACTTGAAAATCATGATATCATTGTCATATTGCAAATAGTAAAAAAAAAAAAAAAAGCAAAGTGAGAAGTAAATACAGTCTGCAAAAAATACCACCCTTTTCTTAGTGAAAAAAAATCTTTTGATGCCAGTGTTCATACACAAGTGACTAATGCATACATCATTCTATTGGGCTTTGCTTTATTGCTCTTTGCAGATATTGGTTTTTTATAAATTGAAGGTTTGTGGCAACCCTGCTTTGAGCAAGTCTGTAGGCAGCATTTTTTTCTCACTTTGTGTCGTCTCTGTGTCACATTTTGGTAATTCTTGCAATATTCCAAACTTTTTCATTACTGTTATATTTGCTATGATGATCTGTGATCAGTGATCTTTGATGTTACTACTGGAAAAAGATTAGGACTTACTGAAGGCTCAAATGATGTAATAAAGTAGTTTTAAATTAAGGTATGTAGATTTTTTAGACATAATACTACTTAATAGACTACAATGTAATATAAACATAAATTTATACATACTGGGAAACCAAAAAGTATGTGACTCACTTTATTGCAATGGTCTGCAACCAAACCTGCCATATCTCCAATGGATGTCTGTATTTCAAATGTCAGTGACTGGAAAAGTAGTTCTGTGGGCTTTTTTTCTTTTCTTAAAAGAACCCTACGGAGTGTGCTTGCATTTATTACATAGGATTGGGTAACTGCAAAACACACAAAACTCCTCCAGGTGTACTTACATAAGCCTTTGTTAAAAGTAAAGGATGTGGCACAACAGAAGAACGTGCAGGCAACTGTCCAGGGCTTCCAGCCCCAGGGTCCTTTCTCAGTCACATAGAATGTACTTTGTTTTCATATTATAAACTGCCATGTTATGTACCAAGTACCTTGATTTCAAGAGAACTCAGGGAAAATTTACTCAGGGTAGAGCTCAGGGTGTTTCATAACCTGCTACTCAGGTAAAAACAGCCAGGCTGTGTAACCAATTAAAACAGGTACAAAACATCAATATAAATGTTTCTACACAGTGTAGACAAGCGTGCCCCCGGCGCCTCCAGGATGTTTGAACTTTTAACACCACATTACGTATCACTAATTAATACATCTCATCCTTACCTTGGCCAAGGATCAGTTGCAGATTTCCAGGCATCCACAGACATAAGTGTAAAACTTTCCTAGTCCAGTTGTAAGATAACAAGATCTAACACAGAGCTCACTGTTGAGTGAGGCAATTTATCGAGCAAGTGCTCAGAAAGTACCAGGGGCTCTCTGGACACTTAACTAAAACAATAACTTCTCTCTCTTTTGGTCCCATGTCCTGTTACAAATATACCACCCTCCTTTGGAAGGAGTGATGGCAAAATTAAGAAGTCGGTATTTACTACAGATCTAAGGGTGGGGGGAATTCGCACAGTCAAAAAAATGAATGACAAAGTGAAACCCATTAAAGAGAGGGGAAAAGTGAGAGCATGGGAGAGAGCGCCCTACGCTGGGATTGGGAGATGCAACTTCAGTGCCCTTTTTCTTTGCTTCTTAGACAGATGCAGACACAAAATTAGATGATGGGATTATCAACAGGAAGAGACAAAGCATGAGACAACCCGTCTGAGAAAGCTGGAAACTGAATATTCACTTATTGCTCAGAAACTGTAACATAAAATTCATGCTCTTCCAATGTGACTGGTGCCAATATAAATTACATAACAGCTCAGAAGCATAATTTTTCCTAGATGTAGAAGAGGAGTTACAAGTCAGAATGTTGTTATGGTCACTTTTTCTCTGCACTGTATGTAATAAACATGTTGCATTCACCACAATCCCTACCTTAGGATGCTAACTATATGTTACATATTGACTCTACGTTATTTATTTATTGCTGATGTAGTAACCTTATTATGCATCTGATAAATATTATAACATTCCTTTTTATTTTAAAATAAATATTATAAAGTGAAATTCAAAGACAGTGAGGCTTTTTCCCCTATCGCGAGGGCTGGGTAGCCCTACAAGTGTTCAAGCCTATTGTTCAAGTAGGTGGAGGCTGATGGAGGTGGTAGAAACATGTAGATGGTATGCATGGAGAAACTAAAATGGAGACACACGATCCTTTAAAAAGAGTGAAATGTGCAGTCAGACTATCATCTCTACTGTTACTTGTAATATGAATTATATCTTTTATAGTATATCTTCCAATGAACTTGTTATATATCTTAAAGGAAGCTGAAAGTGTTAATATCAAGATTCATACTGACCAAAACAGCTATGATAAAAGCAGCAAATTGTCTTTACTGCTATAAAATTTCCATATCCTCATTCATATCAAACGTGAACGTGAAACAGCAGGACATCAAATTACTTTTGCCTTCTTACAGCCACCCATGCGAAGTTTATGAAAAAGCTTGAATACTGATCATGCTACAGGGAGTGTGCAGAAATGAGTCTTCTAAAGTAGTGCTTATAATCAGTGAGCTACATCTTTTACTATCATCCGTTCATGCTGATATCTTCTTGGTAAGTAATTTTCTATTTCTGACTTTACTCTTTATAGCTGGGGTTGAGAGCCCTACAAAAGTAGTCAGTGGAGATCCAAACAGTAGAAAGTAGAAGAATGGGTTGAAAATCATCCAGGAAATGCACACGAGGGATATATATTAGTAAGTAGTGGGCATCCATCCACGAAGACTGGAGTAGGAGGCAGAAGTCATGGTCTCTCAAAAACATGAGATACTTTGGAGAAAATACCAACCTCCCTTCCCCGGTGAGCAGAAGCCAATTTGGTCTTGATCGTCAGGAACAAAATCTGGGCAAGGGAGTAGATGAGGCAGGTTTGGTTGTTGTTGTTGTTTGTTTTTGGGTTTTTTTATAGTAGGTTGGAGGAAAGATGAAATGAATCATCCTGCCTGAGTCAGAGGGTCAACAACAGAGATGGACTGATATATTGAATGTGGTAGGATGGTGAGAGAACAAAACCTAGATCCCAATTGAAGGGTCTACAGCAGAACCAGACAAGTTAGTAAGGCTTTAGAAAGTACAGCGGGGGTTTAACAGAGGAAAATGTAAGTTGAAAGTTGGAGTAGGAAGACTTTATTAAGTACCTTGGATTGTAAAGTAGCTGTGGATAGAGCTGAGAGTAAGGCAAGACTGATGTCCCAGAGAAAGTGGAAAACTAATGTGGAGTTAATTACAGGAGAGGAGGCAGAGATCAAGTTACTGGAAGCACAAAATAAGACTTTATTTTACTTTACTTTACTTTGAGACTAAAGTAAAAGAGCTATTTTTAAAATATTACTTACAGTAATATTAAGAATAGGTAAAACTAGTCACTTATACTCCACCCAATGACTCTCTGACAAATTGTTCCTGCCTTTAAGTAGCTATTTCAAAACAAGAGGAATTCCTTTAAAGATGGAGAAATTTTAGAGCACTCATTTCCAAAACAATCATTCATTGTTAAGTTGGAAAGAATTTCTTAAAGATGAATGTCTCAGATACATATGCTTGCCTCATTTCTAAGTAACATAATCATATTTAGGAAATACGTTTGCCACAAGACTGAACATGAAAGTGTCTGTAATTATCTACAGATATAATAGTATGGAAAAAAATAAGGGACACACCCAGACTTGAATATCCAGGAGAGTTTGTATCTGTTTTAACTGTCTTTTTACCCTGGAGTAATATTGACTTGGTACAGGTACAGTAATATTGACTTGAAAATGGTTTACCATTTTCAAAATGTCTCACAATTTTGATGCCATTTTAAAGTTCTTCTTTTAAATATGTGGCAAGCTTGAAATTGCAAAGCCAAACTATCAATAAGAGAAGGATAAAAGCCATAAGAGCCAAACTAACAAAAAAGCTATCTTTGCCATCTTGTACTTTTGTTACTGAGAAAGAGAAGATAATGTGTAAAGATCATCTGAGATGAAGACATTAAGAAAGGGGTAATTAAATGAAAGCATCTGAAATACATCTGGTAGTTCATTAAATACAGTATTCTGTTTTAACTAAAGACATATGTGATGCTCTAGAGTGGTGCTTGAGATGTGGCTACTGGAACTGAGGAAGTGAATTTTTATTTAATTTAATTTAATTTTAAATAGCTACCTATTGAACAGCATAGGTCTAGAGAAAGTAAAAGTTGATCTCTAAACAAAGAGAGGAAACGTTTTCTTCATGTAGCACTTCATTTAAAAGTTGAGAGAAAAAATTTGAAAGCGTCTTACAACATGCTCAAAACTCTCAAAATAAATTGAAATTAGTAGAAAGAGTAGTTTAAGTCAAACATACATGTCAAAAAGTGAGCATTTTGCTATATACTCACATATATGGGATTATAGGAACATTTTATAGAATGGTCAACCATCAAAAGAGAGTATGAAAATTTAGAAAATATGAGATATCAACATTAACACCATTGCGTTTATTTTGTAAATAGTTTTTGTGAAACACACCTGCTGATCCTAGCTCTGTTATGAAGCTATTAGGGCAAAATCATTACACAGTGGTTTAAACGTTCCCAAAGTTACAAACTGCCCATCTAAGACCTTCAATCTTACTCGAAATTGATATCTTTATTCAAGCGACAGCTCTTGATTTTTCACTATATGCATACCTTTGTACCAGGTAGTGATGGGAACTGCAAGAAAGAAAGAAAGAAAAGAAAAGGAGGGAGGGAGGGAAGGCGAAAGAACACTAGAAGATATGGAGCACTGGTTCCAAGAAGTATTTATAATCTAAGTAGGAAGCCAAAATTTACACGTCTCAAATGTTTGATGAACTCCTAAAAAATGGCATCAGTAATAAGGAAGTGATATGCAAAGTACCTGGGAGGGTTTGCAAGCTGTAGCAGTAGGAGACATAGCTGAGTGCTTAAAAAAAAATGAGAAATGGGGGTGAACAAACAAACAAAAAAACCCTGGGTCTTTTAAAGCCTCAAATGTACATACATGTGTACTTCAGCATGAGTACAAACACCTATGAAACAGTCCATCCTCCATAATTTATCTTTCTATAATCTGCCTTTGACCTAAACACGAAATGGTGAAATCTGATTAGAGTTGACAGACATTGAAGTGAGAAATAGGATGGGTTGTTATTGTTCCTTTAAGTCTTGTTCCTTTGTTTTGTTTTCCACTTTAAGCACAAGCAGCCAAGGTTATGTTGTGACTGAAATGCCTTTCAGTGAGCCCTCTGCCTGACAATCCCTATCACCGAAACTTTGTCTCAGATCTGAACATAAAAACCCATGTTATTATTAGGTTGAACCATTCAAAATTGCCAATACTCGATCATTTCTTTATCTACAAAAATGTCAGTTTCAAATATTGCAACTTATAGAATCAGTAGGTGCAATTCAAAGAATCTTGATTTTAATAATAATAATCAGAAAAACAAAATTATACATTATTGTTTCAAACAGGATATTGAAATAAAAGCAGTTTTTATTTTTGTATAACACTGTAAATTGTTCCCATTTGCAGATTTTATTATTAAAAAATAGAAAATATTCCAACATGTTCTCAATTTCTTGTCTAAGTCCTGCTTTCGTTTGCTTGTCGTATAGTTTAATACTCCCTCCTTCATAAAAGAAAGACCTCGGTTTCCTAAAAAACAAAACTAACCAGTTTCTTTGGAACTTCAACTTTCTTAACTGGATCATCTACTCCTTAGCAATGTTTTTTTAAATACTGTAATACATTGTGAAGTATTATCAAATATCAGTAATTTAATAACAGAGAAAACCTTTTAGCTAAAAAATAGTTTAAAATATTTAAGGAGTGGTAATGTATACATCACAAATATGAAAAAATCTTCAGGAAATATTAAATGACAAAAGCAAGGCACAGAACAGTGTACGGTTTGCTATCTTTTGTGAAAGAAAAAAGAGAAAATAAAACTATATCTATAAAAATGCTAACAGCATACACAATAAACTAAAAACAGTGATAAAAAGGATGAATACAGGAGTGGGAGGAAAAATAATAACTGTGTATCTTTTTATACTGTTTTGATTTTTTGAACCATGTGAATGTACTACCTACTCAAAAAATTAAATTAAATGTTAAGAAGTATATAAAATAGGCACCAGTTTGCCCTTGTATTGTTTTCAAAATAAGAGTACAGCAGTTACAAAGATGCCTGGGTTTAACTATAGCAGCAATTTAGGGAAGAAATTCTCAAAAATGTTAGGTAAAAGATAACTAGTATATAGTACAGCAGTTCTTAAATTTTATTGTGCATAAAATATCCCAGATGCTTTGCTAAAAAATCCATAATCTCGGGGCCTAACTCTGATTATAAATGACTATGTTTGAACTGGAGTTTAAGAACGTGCATTTTAACAAACCCTAGGTAAGGGTCATGTAAAAACTGATTGACCCTACTCTGAGTAACCTTGTTTTAATGTTAGGGTATCTAATATCTTAAAATTTTATGCTATTACAATATTAACGAAAATAGTATTTCTGAAAATAGTAATTTCCTAACAGGCATTATTTTCCTTTTTAAATTTGATATGATTTTACTGTGTTCATTAGTTAATTAAAAAAGTTATTTGTGGGCTTCCCTGGTGGTGCAGTGGTTAAGAATCTGCCTACCAATGCAGGGGACATGGGTTCGATCCCTGGTCTGGAGAGATCCCACATGCCTTGGAGGAACTAAGCCCGCACACCACAATTAACTGAAGCCCACGTGCCTACGGCCCGTGCTCTGCAACAAGAGAAGCCACTGCAATGAGAAGCCTGTGCACCGCAAAGAAGATCCAGTACAGCCAAAAATAAATAAATAAAACAAATAAATTTTTTTTAAAAATTTTAAAATAGTTATTTGCAAGTCCAAAGTTTTCTTTATATTTAATATTAACTGGTAATCTTATACAGTAACCCATAAGAAGATACTAAAGAACCTTGCAGGTTTATCATTAAAAACAAAAACAAACAACCAAAAGGCTCCGTATCAATATTAGAGTGCATTTGAAACTTTTTTAAAGTGGAGTAATGGATATTGTTAATCTTTGTGGTCACTCATCTCTGAGCCTCATTTCTGTTTGGGAAATCCTCTACTTTGTGAGTTTTGTTGACAGGCAGAAACTACCTTTTAATACAGAAGCTGAATACTCTTTTTTTTCAAAACAGTATTTAGAACTGCAACCAAACTTCACTCAGGTTCAGGGTCATAAAAACAAACTGCATTGACGGCGTGGCCTCCAAGTCTGGTTCTCTGGCCCTACCAGACAGTGAGCTACCCAGAATCCTTTTAATATACTCTTTCTCTGCTTAAAAAACCAGAAATATGTTGATTCTGATTTTTTTTTTTTTTAATGTCTAAGAATCCTAGCTGATACCTGTGGGCTTAGGTTTGAAAAAGCAACTGAAATATCACATAGAAGAAATAAGACTTAACAGCAGTTCATGCAAAGGAAAACTAAACATAGCTGATTTCAACTTAATACAAGTCAACAATGCTAATGTGCTTGTTCCAAAATATTCATACAGACTTGGGGAGGGAGGCGGCACTGAAAGGATAGAGACCAGGACAAGAGAAAAAATGTTAAGACTGATTCTACAGCTCTGCCCGGGACTGTGCACATGTGGTGCAGAGTCTTAGGCTCTGGGTCCCACTTCTTAGACAAACCTTTATAAATGTGTGTTTCCAGTGAAAGGCTTGAAAATTATATCATAACTGTCAAAGCAATCAGATATTTAGCAGTTTAAAGACAAGATTTGATGAAGGATATAAGAGCATCATCTTTCAATAACAATCCAGAGATTTTTCCAAAGAAATTAGAAATTTAAACTGGTACCAATGGGGGTATTTTCACAGGATATGATCTCATTGTGAGACTTACTTGACAGTTAAAGCCACATAAAGAAATAATAGAATTCAATTAAAGAAATTAATAGCAACAATAGAGGCCTAATGATAACTTCTCAGCATGTTCAAAGGACATGTTACCATGTAATGAAATTTACTTAATAAACCCCAAACCTAATTGTCTATTTACTTTGTCTACTTTACGTTGTCTATTTCACCAGAAGATATATTTTTTACTCAAAGGCTCTTGCTTGCCACAACACTGGAAATGAAAAATAAGCTTATAAATCCTTCCCATAGTACTAGTGCTGAGGCCATGAGCAGCCACTGTCATCACAAAGTGACAAGTTCAGTCCACACAGACCATCTGTAAGTTTTTAGGACGAGGTAAAGGGCTTCTGAAATAGTCACGTAGAGTACAGTTCTGGAGGATCTATGAACGGTTTGGTACATGAGATTTCATCGGAGGAGGCAGTGTCACTATGTATAAGGTGATGGGCAGGACTCAAGAGCAGTAGGGCTTCAGCCAATGGAGAGAGCACTTGAAAGTTATGGCTGAGTGACTCACAAAACTGAAGGTGGAAAGTGTGAAATACAAAGAGAGCTGTAATTCAGCAGCTAACGTTGGAAGCCAGCGGCACTCACTGAGATACAAAATGTTGGGATCTGCTTGTGAGTAAAGGGTAATATGGGGCTCTGAAGATCAGTGTTGAGATCCATGACCTGGGACCTGGGTTCTGTTACCTGGACATGTGAAAAATCCAAATTCGTGGGAGGATCAGAGATTCAAAGCCAGGTTTAATTCTTATGTGCCTAAGTCAAAGAGTGCTGACAAGATAAACTTCCAGAGTCACGGACACCACTGGATTCAGGAATGAGCCGAGAATTCTTACCAGCACTGAACGCACTCCTTTGATGATCTCATCTAGTTCCATGAGTTAAAAACTATCTCTGTGTTTATAAACGTATCTTGAGGCCTTTCGTGTCCTCTTAATTCCAGGCTCCCCTTGGATATTTAACATGTATCTCCAATGCAATATATCTAGAACTCCCAATTTCCATCTCTATAGTTCTATATATTAATTCAAATAAGAGCAACGGTTTTCCCTATAGAGAGTTCTGTATGGTTTTCCATCAGGGGCAGTACCAGAATTTCCATACAGGTGTCCCTTTGGAACAATAATCTGATTGGAAAGGGGAGGTTGGCTAGGGAATTTGAGAAAGATGTTTTAGAAGCACTGGCATTGCAAGCACACATTTTCACTCAAATTGTATACTTATTTTAGTGAAGAGAGATTGGGGTATGATGCTGAGATGCCCCCTACCTGCAGCCACCACTTTGCATACTTGAATGAATTACCATTGACCTTAAAATAAATGAAGTATTACATTTTATAGTTTCCCGGGCACTACTTGTGCTGGCCTCTTGCCTCCTTCTCTGATGTCATCTTGATCCACCATCCATCCCCTGCTTCACCTCTGCCAACTACATTCCAGCTAAAATACATGTGTTGCTCACACTAGACCTCGAATTTTTTCAGCTTTTTTAGTATTCCAAGCACATTCCTGGTTCAAAACCTTCCCACGAGCTGTTCTATCTGCTTGGATTACTTTTCCTTCCACTTTTTGAATAGCT
Source organism: Lagenorhynchus albirostris (assembly GCF_949774975.1). Lineage (NCBI taxonomy): Eukaryota > Metazoa > Chordata > Mammalia > Artiodactyla > Delphinidae > Lagenorhynchus > Lagenorhynchus albirostris. Next base: position 56,074,042 of record NC_083105.1, on the reverse strand, counting down.
GTCTCTGCCTTGTTATTTAAGTCCATTTCATTGTCACCTCTTTCTCAGAAAATGTTTCCTAACCATCTAATCTGAACTCTCTTTTCTCCCTCATCTAATATTCAAACCTGCAATTTCTATCATATCGCCTTTTTTGTTCATCTTAGCAGTTATTTATTTTTGTGTTAACTAGGAAATTTTTGTATTTCTCTATCAGAATGTAAGCTTCAAAGACAAGGAGATGGTGTATACCAGGTTTAACACTAGACTCCCAAAATCTAGAACAGTCAATAGTAGGTGTTCGATAAACATGTGTAGAAAGACTAGAAAAAGCAGAAGTAGGTAAATATGCAAAAGGATAGGTAAATCAATTTTTAAACATTAAATACAAGTTATTACAATGTTAACATTTTATTTAAAAGGAAGGGGTAAGAATTGAAACATTGTAGTGTCAGAAGCCCTTTGATCTGTGTTAAAGGTAATGGGTAACCCCTGATATTTACTTGATGACATGGTACCCATTACTTGAACATCTCTTCAGCGTATCACTTCACACAGGGTAACAGTGAAGTAGTTCCTGCAAATGGTTGCAGTTAAATGTCTGTATATTTAGTTTCTCATTGTTATATACTATAAATCGACTTTTAACTTATGATTAATCTTCCTTTGACAATAATTTTTAGTTACTAACAGATAAGGGTTTTTTCTCCACACCTTGTCAAGAAGTTAATTACATGAAAATATTTTAAATATGTAACTGGTACTTCTATTTTAACATACTTTGCTTAAATATTTTTAAGTGAAATAAGCATAATTTATCTGTGAAGAGAACTATGCTAGAATGTTTCATGAATGTTTTCATAAAATTGTGGTTTATATACTAAGTTTTCTCAAAAGAAGGGTAATCATTGCCATATATTCCATTTTGAAAAATGAATATAGTCAGGTGATCCCAGAAAATATGGATTATAATATAATTACACATAATATTACTGACTTAAAATTGTCCCAGGCTCATAGAAAAAGGAATATTGTTTCAAAAGGAATCCAATTCAACAGATTTTCAATACAGGGCTTTCTTATTGTCTTCACATGAGCTATTGAAGAATTCTCACTGGGAAATAAGTAGACATTAACAGAGCCCCAGCAATGAAAAATCCATTTAGACCACTTTAAATATCACAATAGATGTTATTAGACATTTATAAAGTGAATCGTGTCAACCCTCAGGAGTTCAGATTTATTTATTTTACATAATAAAAATATAACTTTCCATGAAAATTTGATGCAATATAAGAAATCGCTCTGAAAATTCAGTTTCCCTAATTTAAAAAATTCCAATTGACTTACACCTTCCAGTAGAAATATTCATAAAGTTGTCAGTTTGTGTCAGTAAGTTGCATGAGAAAGATGATATAAATTTTCAGAGAAGGCAAATTTAACCTATCATTTATAACAACTTTTCTTAAAGCCATAGTCTAAATATTCTATTTCTCATATTCACATTTCTTAAAATCCAATCCTGATGAGATATGGATTAATAAGAGTTATAGCTAAATATGTTTAATAACTCTTATGTTAATTTAATTTTGATGAAAGCTAGTATACTGCAGCAACTAGAGTTATTTTACAAAATTCAAATTCCTAAGGGATGTCCTTTTAGACTATCAAACAATAAAACACTGATCACTATATGCTAATAGACAATGTCTTAGTTCAGCGCTGGTTTGTTTAAGTATTGGGAAATAACAATCCTCCTCTTCTCTACTGTCATTTAGAGGAAAATGTCAAAATTATATAGTGAATAAATGATTTATAAAATGTTTTTCTACTGTCTACTCTCTTTAAAGGATGATAGCATTCCTGAACTAGAATTAGAAAATCTGAACTCTAGTCCCCAAATCATCTTTTAATAGATTACTCTGAATAAATAACTTGAGCTTTCTGTGCTTTCCTCTTTTTACCTATAAAATGCTGACAGCCACATTGTCCTTTTTAACCCATAAACTCTTTTAGTGGTAAAATTAATTTTAGGGTCAAATCGTGTCTATGATTTATTAAAGGAGACATGGGCACAATCCATGAAGAATCTGCTGTTTCAATGATAAAAAAGGAGAAGACATTATTTTGGATACTGGTTCAATTTTTAGCTACTTTTATTGAAATGTACATACTGGCATCTGTATTTTTTTTGAGTGTGTATATGTTTTATTGCATAAGAGTGGATAGGTTTTAGTTCTATGTAATGCAAACTATGCATTTTGGACCACAACTTCCACATAAGACAATTTAAAAACTATACAAAATATTTGAAATACTTTCCTTAGAACATCAGAGAGCAAACAACTATAACTCTTACTGTTGAAAAGTAGCAACAGACTGACAGCTATCTCCTCAATAGCAAAAAGGAAGTCAAAAGACTGGAATAATTTACCAAAATGCTGAAACCAAACATTTTCTATCTAAAAAAAAAAATCTCCTTTTAGAATGAGACCTGAAATAAAGGTATTCTCACAAAAACCAAAAAGCAAAGAATTCATTACTAGCAGACTGATGTTAAAAGAAATTCTACCAGGGCTTCCCTGGTGGTGCAGTGGTTGGGAGTCCACCTACCGATGCAGGGGACGCGGGTTCATGCCCCGGTCCGGGAAGGTCCCACATGCTGCGGAGCGGCTGCCCGTGAGCCATGGCCGCTGAGCCTGCGCTCCGCAACGGGAGAGGCCCCAACAGTGAGAGGCCGCGTACCGCAAAAAAAAAAAAAAAAAAAAAAAAAGAAATTCTACCAGATGACAAGTTAGTAATGCAGAAAAAACAAAGAGCACAGAAACTAATAAACATGTGAAAAAACTAAGTTAACATTGGTTTGTAAACCAATACATATGCTCATAATTTCCCATAGATAATTTCTATTATCTATTTAATAATAGATATAATAAAAATAATGTTTAAGTGTGTCTAAAAGTATATAATGTGATATTGGCTCAGGGATACAGAAACAGATCAATACGATAGAGAATCTAGTAACAGATCCAGCGATCTATAGACACTTGGTATATGTCAAAGATGGATTTGCATAGCAGTGCAACAATAAATAGTCCCCAGATAATTGAGCATTCATGTGGAAAAATAATATTGGACCTACTTCACATGGCTAATATTTATAGAATTAAATGTGGAAGGGAAAATAATAGACAATAAACAGTAGAAAAGAAAACAATAGACATAATAAAGGAGAATATATTCAGAATATTAGGACAGGGAAATACTTCTAAAACAGGACATAAAAATAAATAATACTAAATAAATGATTTATAAACTGGGTTACATTAAAATTAAGACTGTCTGTTTATCAACGGCACCATTAGGGATGTAGAAAAATGCAAATCACTTAATAAGAGAATACAGTTAACAACATATGTAATTGACAAAAGTCTTGTATCCAGAACATATAAAGAATATCTACAAATCAGTAAGAAAAGACAACCCAATGGAAAAATGGGAAAAATGGGAAAAATGAGGAACTGAAATTTCACAAAAGAGAATGTGTAATTGGCCATTATACATATGAAAAGGTACAACCGCATTATAAATCAGGGTAACTCAAATCTATAACGAACTATCACCTTGCAAGCACCATAATGGATGCAATGTAAATGTCTGATGATACCAAAGTGCTGGAAAGAATGTGGAGCACCAGGAATTCATACAATGCTCACAGGAATATAAACTGGTACAACTACTTTGGAAAAAAAAAAACAAACCTGAAATTATCTACTGAAGTTGAAAATATGCAAAGCCTAAGGCAAGCAAGCCTATCCCTGTGTATTCAGCCATGGAAATTATGGGCATATGGTACATTAGGGAATCAGCACCAAAAAAAAGTTAATAGCAGCATTATAGGCATAAACTAGAAGTCCATTAATAGCAAAATAAATAAATATATGTTGATTCATTCGTGCAATGGAATCGAGTAAAGTGAAAAAAGTGAATGGACATGTAACATTACCAGTGAAATTATAAAAAGAATGCTGAGCAAGAGATGTCAAACACAAGAAATACACATTGTATGATTTAATCTATGTAAAGTTTTAAAACAGCAAAAACTAAATTATAGTGCTTAGGAATGCATTTTTGGGGGTGTAGAAATTATACAGCAAAACAAGGAAGTGTTTACATAAAAGTCAAGCAAGGGAGGTGAAGAGTTGAAAGTGGCAAGTGGGGAACTTCTGGGGAGCTCACAATGTTCTCTTGACCTGGGTAGTTTAATTGCTGATCACTTTTTAATAATTTGAAGCTGTATACATTTCTGTTTCATGTACTTTTCTGTGTAACCTTATCACATTTTAAAAAGATAAAAATTGTAATAGAAACAGCTCAACTCTGGAAATCAAATGCTTAGACAAAAAGCTAAAATGATGTAAAGAATGAGAAAATAAAGGAAATCAAGAAATTATATGACATATATACATATGACATATTTCAAAGGAGACTGATAGATCTAAAAAGGTAAATTAATGCCTTGTTTGGATAGAACATTTAAAATACCCTTAACATGTCACAGGAAAATTGTAAGAAATGTTTTTCACATCTCAACTTTCTGATTTAATAAACATATGGGAAGAAGAGCCTGCAACCCCTGAGGTCATCCAAGAAAATTAATTTGTCTTCCACAATGCAAAGGGATTGTGAGGGGGGGTAATATAAAGAAGCTACAACTAGAGAAAAAGGGTTTATGGCATTAATATTATTTTTAATGCTAAATGCAAATTAAGATAATAAAGAATCATGATTTTGTGATTAAGTGGTGTCTGGAGGGAAAATCTGAGACCATAAATGTGCTATCTAAAACTGACCAGAGAAGGTAAAATACATTAAATAAAACGGGCAGAGATAATGCTGTAAGAGAACAAGGAAAATTTGCACGTCATATTTTTAAAAGATAGATATATGGAATGAATACAAACTGTGTGGGGTATTTCCATCCATTTCTTCAAGAAGGAGAAAATGATTGTAACTATATACAATATTAAATTTCCTTTTACAATAAAAAGTGTGAACATTAAATGAGGATGAAAGAAGAAATGATATAGTAAAGTGAATAGTAAAGGGCTGTTAACAAGAAAATAGGCTCAAAATGGAGTTGTTTATGCTAAGCCTCAACTCACCAAACTGAGACTTAACTTAATTACAGTTTCTGTTCACCCAGAAACAGACTGTTAAACTGTCTATCAGGAATCACCAGATGAGCACAAGTTAGTTAATCTGCCTGATGGACCCCTTGCTGTGCCCCAAAGGAAGGTAACCTTGCAATAAGCAACCAACTTTTTTTGCATAGTATAGCTTCTTTGTTCCTGCTCCCTTCTGTCTATAGAAGTCTTTCATTTTGTACAGCTCCTCATAGCTCCTTTCTATCTGCTAGATTGGAATGCTGCCCAATATATGAATCATTGAATAAAGCCAATAACATCTTTAAAATTTACTTAGTTGAATTTTTTTTTAACAGGGCCAAAGAAAAAATTTTCTTTATCTTCCAAGGAATCAACCTCTATCTTCTCCTACCTCCATGAGAATTCCTTATTTAAGGGGTTTCTGCTCTTCTGCTACTCCTTAAATGTACATCTTTTCCACGGTTCCATCCTCAAGCCTCTTCTGTTTTGTCTCTATCTGCTTTCCTCATCCTTTCTAGTGATTTAAATCACTTACATATCATTGATTCCCACAGTCCTTATTGCTTTCTGTTGTTCCACTTGCCTGCTGGACATTTCCACTCAAAGTCTCAATTTTCCATTTCCAAAAAGGAATGCATAACTTTTTTCTTAAGACAGAATTACATGCCTGATTTTGGCAAACAGCATGACTATCCATGTAGTAATCCAATTAGAAATTTTGAAAATTTCCTTAGCTCTTTTTTCTCCTTAGGAACACTTTCAACCTTCTTCTGTGCATACACAGAGATCATCATCATCATCACCACCACCACTGTCATCATCATCATCAGTCTCCAAATAATTCTGTTCTCTATAATGCTGCCAAAGTTCCTTTATTAAAAACAAGCCTGAATATATAATATAGTTGCCCACTTAACATTCGCTATGACTCCATAATTCTTCCAGTTGACAATTACAGAATTTTTGACACACCATATAACAATCTAGTTTTATACTTTGTTTACGTGTTTATCTCCACCAAATTGCAGATTCTTCAAGAACCAATCAAAGGCTTCAATCCTTAGAACAATCAGTATTGAATACAATAAATATTTATGGAATGAATGCATTTTTTTGCATGGCTGCTCGCTATAAATTCAGCATGCTCTAATTATTAACCAAAGGTCCTTGGATCCCCATGGGATCCATGTATAGAATTTCTGAGTCATCAAAGTTGGATCAAAAGATACATACTTAATTTTTACTAACCTCTGATGAAAGTGAGCATTGTCTTCAAACCATAAACTACAGTAGTACCTACAGCTTTGACACTAATAAAATCGGAGAATTACTCATATCAGATATGAGTTATTACAGATATATTAAAATATCTTTAAGACCATAACAACGTTGGAATATGGCAATTATCGGGTCCACGCTATACCATTCTATGCAATATGTTAACAAACACATGCACATATATTAATGTATGATGATTTTAAATATTTTGGTAAACATATTCCAAAACAATACTTTTCCTTAATAACACTATGCATTTAATTTTATTTATTTAAACCTGAAAAAGAAGGGCTCCATAGGTTTCAATAGATACCCAAATGGTTCATGACACCAAAAATGTTAAGAATCCCTATTTTAAAATGAAGTGAATAGAACACACCACTAAGAGATACATTTTAATTCTTCTATTAGATAAGGAGTTCATCCTACTATGCAAGAAATCACTGAAGATGGACCAGCAAATCAGTTGGGGGGAAACAAAAGAGAATGTGAAGGTCAACAGTGCAAGTGGAAAGGAATGGCATTCCTATCAGTGACTGAACAAGGAGACAAACAGAGGTATGAATAGAAAGAAAGGTAAAATATAGAATTAAAGTTAAAATATAAGAATTTATAATAAGAACTGAAAACTCTTGTATAATGAAAATGATTGGACATTGAGTATTTGATTAGAATATCTAAGTCTCCTGGAAAATATAAAACAAAAGACAGAAGTATTACCACAGATAATGGTTTGCTGAGATAAAAATATAAACAATTTTGAAGCACTTAAGAAGCATACAGGTGAAGACCAAGAAAAAAAAATAAAAAGCAAAATAAGACAAAACAAGTAAACACAGATATAATTTGTAAGTTGTGAACTTTTGCAAATTCCACATGGAAAAGAAACTGGTTGCCAAAAACCAAATTGTAATTATATATACAGGAATATCACATTTTATTGCGCTTTGCAAATACTGAGGTTTTGACAATTTGAATTTTTGTGTCAACCCTGCATTAAGCAAGGCTATCAGCACCATTTTTCTAAGAGTATTCACTCACTTTGTGTCTCTGTGTCACATTTTGGTTATTCGTGCAATATTTAAACTTTTTTATTATTATTTTATTTGTTATGATGATCTGTGATCAGTGATCTTTGTTGTTACTATTACAATCATTCTGGTGGGGGGGGCACAAACTGTGCCCACATAAGATGGCAAACTTAATAAATGTATGTGCTCTGACTGACCCATGGACTAGCTGTTCCCTGGCCTCTCTCCCTTTCTTCAAGGTCTGTCTGTTCCCTGAGACACAACAATATTGAAATTAGGCCAATTAACAACCTTACAACGGCCTCTAAGTGTTCAAGTGAAAGGAAGATTCTCACATCTCTCACTTTAAATCAAAAGCTAGAAATTACTAAGCTTAGTGAGGAAGGCATGTTGAAATCTGAGTAGGCTGAAAGCTGGACCTCTTGTGCCAACCAGTTAGCCAAGTTGTGAATGCAAAGGAAAAGATCCTGGAGGAAATTAAAAGTGCTCCTCCACTAAACATACAAGTGATAGGAAAGCGAAACAGCCTTATTGCTATATGGAGAAAGTTTAAGTAGTCTGGGTAGAAGATCGACAACTTCAAACCCTTCTCTTAAACCAAAGCCTCATCCAGAGCAAGGCCCTAACTCTCTTCCAATCTATTAAGTCTGAGAGAGGTGAGGAAGCTGCAGAGGAAAAGTCTGAAGCTAGCAGAGCTTGGTTCATGAGGCTGAAGGAAAGAAGCTGCCTCCGTAACATAAAAGTGCAAGATGAAGCAGCAAGTGCTGATGTAGAAGCTGCAGCGAGTTATCCAGTAGATCTAGCTGAGATAATTAACGAAGGTAGCCACACTAACCAACATAGTTTCAATGTAGACAGAACAGCCTTATATTGGAAGAAAGATGCCATGTAGGACTTTCACAGCTAGAGAGGAAAAGTAAATGCCTGGCTTCGAAGCTTCAAAGGACAGACTGACTCTCGTTAGGGGCTAATGCAGCTGGTGACTTGAAATTGAAGCCAGTGCTCATGTACCATTCTGGAAATCCTAGGGCCCTTAAGAATTATGCTAAATCTACTCTGTGCTCTGTAAATGGAACAACAAAGCCTGGATAACAGCACATCTGTTTAAAGCATGGTTGACTGAATATTTTAAGCCCACTGTTGAGACCTACTGCTCACAAAACAAGATTTCTTTCTAAAGATTCCTGCTCATTGACAACACACCTGGTCATCCAAGAATTCTGATGGAGATGTACAATGAGATTAGTGTTGCTTAGCACAACATCCATTCTGCAGCCCGTGGGTCAAGGAGTCATTTCAACTTGCAAGTAATACTGTTTAAGAAATACATTTCATAAGGCTATAGCAACCATAGACAGTGGTTCCTTTGATGGATCTGGGCAAAGTCAACTGAAAACTTTCAGGAAAAGGTTCACCATTCTAGATGCCATTAAGAACATTTACGATTCATGGGAAGAGGTCAAAATAGCAACATTAGCAACAGGAGTTTGGAAGAAGTTAATTCCAACCCTCATATGATGTTGAGGGGTTCAAGACTTCAGCAGAGGAAATAACTGCAGATGTGGTGGAAATAGTAAGAGAACTAGAATTAGAAGTGAGGTCCGAGATGTGACTGAATTGCTACAATTTCATGATAAAACTTGAACAGATGAGGAGTTGCTTATTACAGAGGAGCAAAGAAAGTGGTTTCTTGAGATGGAATATACTCCTGGTGAAGATGCTGTGAAGATTATTGAAATGACAACAAAGGATTTAGAATATTACATAAACCTAGTTGATAAAGCAGTGGCAGGGTTTGAGAGGATTGACTCCAATTCTGAAAGAAATTCTACTCTGAATAAAATGTTATCAAATAGCATTGCAGGACTTCCCTGGTGGTGCAGTGGTTAAGAATCCGCCTGCCAATGCAGGGGACATGGGTCCAATCCCTGGTCCAGGAAGATCCCATATGCCGTGGAGCAACTAAGCCCGGGCTCCACAACTACTGAGCCCACGAGCCACAACTACTGAGCCCGCGTGTCACAACTACTGAAGCCCGCGTGCCTAGAGCCCGTGCTCCACAAGAGAAGCCACCACAATGAGAAGCACGTGCACCACATCAAAGAGGAGGCCCTGCTCGCCACAACGAGAGAAAGCCTGCACGCAGCAACAAAGACCCAACACGGCCAAAAATAAAAAAATACATAAAATAAATTTATATTAAAGAAAAACAGCATTGCATGGTACAGAGAGATCGTTCATGAAAGGAAGAGTCAGTCAATCAATGTGGCAAGCTCCACTGCTGTCTTATTTTAAGAAACTGCCACGGCCACCCCACCCTTCAGCAACCACCACCCTGATCAGTCAGCAGCCATCAACTTTGACGTAAGACCGCACCAGGAAAAATTACAACTCGCTGAATGCTCAGATGATCGTTAGCGTTTTTTAGCAATAAAGTATTTTTTAATTAAGGTACATACACTGTTTTTTAGACACAATGCACACTTCATAGACATATAAGTATATGTTAACATAACTTTTATAGGCACGGGGAAACCAAAAATATCGTGTGACTTGCTTTATTGCAGTGGTCTGGTATCAAATTTGCAGTATCTCTGAGGTATGCCTGTAGTTTCCTTAAATAAAGCGGCTACTAGTTTTATGCATTTGACTAGACTTAGTAAATTAAACTGCAATTTTATTGTCGATGCTACAGAATTATTTTCAAATTTCCTGCTTTAATTTATTCACATTCAAATATAGGTCAACCACTCTAAGCATCTGGTATTTACTCTGTTTACCAGTATCTAGTGATGAAGTGTTCTTGAATCTTTTTATCTCTTGGTAACATCTCTTATTACCAAGGTGAACAGAGAATGGAGAAGAGATGACAACATAGATTTACACAATGAAACAGGGGCAATTTCAAAAACACCGGGAAAATATGAGCGACTATATTAAATTATTATTTAGGGAATAGAAATATGCCACCTACCATTCGTTAAAATCACAAGATATATTATGTATTATTCTGTGTTTGTCAGGCTCTGTGTTAGATACCAATGATTTAAAAAAAAAATGATGACACCATCAGTATCTTCATGAACCTACCATCTAGGGAGAAGGAAGAATTTAATCAGATTAACACATAGCATATAGTTTAATATGATCAGTGCTACAAGCACTATGAAGGAAAGATACATTCATGTAGGACAGGGAAAATAAACTAGTCTAGATCTGTAAGGAGACAATATTGGAGCTGAGATCTGAATGATGAGTTGGCTGGAGGATGAAGGAAGCAAACTGCACAATGAGGCAGTACAGACCCAAGATAGGAAAGAACTTGACATGGTCCAAGAAGTGAAAGATAATCAATGATGTGTACTGAGCATGATGGAGGTGGCAAGAGGGAAGGCAGGGTATACCACATAGGACTTTATAGGTAGGATAACCGTATATCCCAGTTGCCTAGAATAGTCCAGGTTTAAGATAAGTAATAATTAATAATGATACTTAGTAATTAATGTCCTTTTCCACTCTCTTAAGTGTCCCAGTTTGGTGACATATTATTATTCCACTTTAAATGAGTAGGGTAGGATCATGGTATCAATTAGCAATTGCACTTAGCTGATAGTATCCCTTGTCAGAAACACTAAGAGCTCAAAAAAAGATACAGGTTTAATTTTCTCTCATTAAAAAAAAAAAAGTACAAAGGTAGGAAGCCCTGTCCTGATCTGACAGTTATCTTCTATATTTGTGTCTCAACATTCCTAGGTAACAGCTTATCATGTCATCTCATGATTCAACAAGACTTCTTAAACCTCAGCCATCTGGTCCACATTCCAGGTAAGATAAAGGAAGAACGAGGAAAGAACAAAAATGTCTACACCCTATTAAGGAGCCTTCACAGAAGACCCAGACTAAAAAACTTCCATTTACATTTTATTGACACAGTATCACTTAGTTGCAAGAAAGGTTAGAAATTGTAGTTTTTAGCTGAGCATATTGCTACCACACCAAATAAAATAGGGTTCTGTTATTAAGGAAAATGGGGAGAATAGATATTGGGTAGGGAATTAGCCATCTGTGCAAAAGACATACTAATAGTTATAAATAAATAAATATATATATATATATATATTCTAAGTGAAATGGAAGCCATGAAGAGATTTATGCAGGGTAGTGCATAACCTGATCATAGTTTTAAAAAATCTTTTGGCTTTCATATGGAAAGTAGGCCTGAGGAGGGCAAGTGTAGAAGTGTGGAGATCAGCCAGGGGACTTGAATTGACATGACGTAGGAAAAATATGAAATAGAGCAAATTCTACTGGAGACAGAGAACGTGTGTAGATTAAAGAGTGATTATGGAGGTTGACCAAGAGGCAGATGTTAGAGAAGACAATTATTTGTGGCTTATAGGACTGAATGAATAGTGTTACCATTTGAAGAAATACGGAACCTTGGGAGAGACACAGATTAGAGGCTAAAGAGCACAGGTTTAGCTCTGGCCATCTGAAGTTGGAAGTGCATTTGAGATATTGAAACGGAAATATCAAGTCAGTTGTTAACATATAGGCTTAAAATAAATTGGGAAATTATTGGCATATAGATGATCACTGAACTTGCAGATATTACTAAGTTTACTGAAGAAAGGCATATATAACATGAAAAGATGGCCTAGGGACAACCATAAGAAAGCACAACATCTAATTGTAGAAGATGATCTTACAAGAAGACTGAAAATATCTGGGAACAAAGTTCGAGGAAAAACAGGAGAGGGCATTGTAATGGAAGCCATGGAAGAGAGAGTTTCAAGGAGAGAGTTTACAGGTGTCACATTCTAGTGAGATATCAAATAAAACAGCTGAACAATATCCAATGGAGTTAGAAAATGAAGGTTATCAAAACTTACTTCCGGAAAGGGGAAGTGAGAAGCGAGTACACATTATCGAGGAATATTTGGAGCTGAGGTGATAGAGGTAGTAGACCCGGGTAGGACGAATAACTGCTGCAAAGGTTTGCACTGCAAAAAAGTTTAAGCATTGTGTAGAGAAAAGTAGGATCTAATGAGTATTTTCCTTTGGTTCTTTTTCTAAATGGTAGGGTTTAAAGCAAGTTTAGATGCTGCTGGGAAGGATTCTATAAACAAATGGTTTATTAAATGAGCAAACGTGATGGGACAAACAACACATTGTTTAATATTTCTTATTTCTCTTCAAATACACCATGTCAGATTTACTCTCCCTGTTAAGGACATCTCTGGAAGATCCCACATTTAGCCACCACTTTCAAGAATTAAGAAGTCTGATTCTGTTTTATATTAAACATCCATCTCATTCAAGTTAAAGTTTCTTCTCGTCCTTCAATGTAGGCCTATATTTTTTGCCTGGGGACCTGTTCTGGCAAAGAAGTAATTGATCTGGTTTTCCTTCACTTACTTTTCTGCTATTTGCACTGCCTGGAGCAGAGCAGGGATTGAAGGAAAGTAGGCAAAAGTTCTACTTGGTTAGTGCTATTTAATCCAGCCCTGTGTGAACTGTTTCCTGATGTGGGCAAATGCACAGCTGACTTCTTGCTACCTTTCTTCAGCTTCTGTCTCCTGGAGGTATTTACATCATAGAGTTTCTTAAGTGGGGTCCCTTTGAGACAACTCAAGCCCAGGTACATTCCCTGGCATCTGATTGACTTGTGGGGGAGCTTATATATCTTTGGTTTACCAAATGGTGGATGTACGGCTTCAGAAATTAGCACTCTTTCATTCTCTTCCCTGCTGTCTAAGTTTCCTTCACCAGCTCCAGCTTCAGACTCCTGCAGGCAGGAAGTAGGTATGGGTTTCACTGTTTCTAAGTCCACACACATTTCCAAGTATTTGAGAACCTACGTCCAGCCCTCCCAAAAGTACTCCCCCAAACTCTCATAGTGTACAATTAAAAGGCCAGAAAAGGGAAAACAAAAGTATTCTCTACTTTTACAAAGTCTTCCTTTAACAAACCTCCTTTTAAGTTTCTAGTCTTTCATCTAAGCTGTGGAGGCTGTGATCACTGTGTCCATTTTCTCATTTTGCAGTAAGTCCTTCACAGGTGTATCCCGTCTTGTTTTCCAGAATTCTGAGACTACTAGAAAAGTGGATTATGTCATGTTATAAAAACAGTCAAGATAGCAGAGAGCAGGCACAACAGATATATTGGACTGCCAAGAAAGTGCAGAGTGAGTGGAATGATTCCCCCTCAGAAAGCCAGGATCATTCTGTGAGGGATTAGACACGGAGGTTCTTCTGTTTTTTAAACATGGATTTCGTTCTACTGGTATCATGAGACTGTTGAATATATGGCCTGTGAACTGAAAGATTCAAATATATTCTTTAAAATGAAAATGAAACAGGGGGGGAGGGTAGTGTGTGTAGGGGGGAAGAGAGAGTGTTATGGGAATAATTTAAAGGAAGTGGTAATCCTTAATAAGACAGAGACAGCTGGAAATGAGAAGAGAAGGTAGATTCAGGAGAGATTATGGAGTTACAAATGGCAGGACCTAATGACCAGAGGAATATGAAGAAAGAAATAGGCTTAAAGGCAGTGGTAGGAAAAGGGAACTTCAGAGTTGATTTTGTTTATCACTCAAATGTTATGAATTTGAACTAGTTTTGTCATATGTGTGCTATGAATTTAGATGCAAATATTACCTCTCTGAGTCATAGAATTTTACTTTAAAATTTAAATCACTTCCATAGTGACTTGAAGGCTCTAAATTCACAAAAATTGCTAATTCCTACCTCATTTCATTTTTCTCCATGTTAAAAGGAAATTTTCTTCCTGTTTTTTAAGTTCCTGTTCAAAAATTTTTAAAAACAAATAGACAAATATTATGTGCCAGGCATGATTCTACTTGCTTTATAAATATTGGCTCTTCCAGTTTTCACAATTGACCCTATAAAACAATTGTTATCACCTACATTTTGCAGATGAAGAAATCGAACCCCTACAAGACACCCAAGATCATGCAGCTAATAAGTAGCAGAGCTTGGATTTGAATTCAAGTAGTTCATGCTTGTAATTACTGTACTGTACTCTGCTACTTTTCTCTCCCACAAGAAGCCCTAGATTCTTTCAACCACCAGAAATTGCTCCACCGTCCTCCCACTCCCAGCCTGAATTGCTATACTGCTTAACCTGGACTCTTCTGTTGGTCGTTTCTTTCCACCTTGAGTTATAATTATTTATATACATGTTCTAACTAGATTATATACTAAATTCTCTGAGGTAAGGACCACTTCTCATTCATCTTTGTACCTACGGCCTAAAAGAGCATAGTACTATAGCGTGCTGGGCTATAGTACAGCACAAACCCTAGAATCAAACAGACTTGAGTAGAGTGGATGTTACTGAGTTGTTGTATGACTTGAGCACAGTCCTAAAATTCACGTTTCCGTCTCCTTGCTCGCAAAATGAAGAAAAAGTCTTTCTCTTGTGTTTGTTATGAAGATTAATAGATAATATAAACATTGCAACCTAGTTCCTGATACATAGTGAGCACTCATGAAATACCTATTGTTTCCGTTTTTATTGCACATAAACCCTCAGCAGATGTTTGTCGAATTATTGATTCTGTTTTTGAGATTACATACAGATCTGGCTGGTAACAAGCACAGAAGAGGCCTTGCCTATTTTAAGTCACAGGTGAAGTGTTTTAAAATAATTGCAATCAAGTATTTCTACGTTCAGGTGTGTTGATTAGTCATCCATTCACGTTTTAAATTGTAAGGAACAGCTGTCAACTATTACCCAGTAGTTTATCCTTGTAAATATAAAAATTATGTTCATGAGATCATATCAGATAGGAAAGACAAAGGGACAGTTTTGTTTCAAAATTTACGCAGAATATTGCAACATTTCCATCTGTAAAAGGAATAATACATCAAAACTCAAGATTAAGGCTAATTATATTTGTAATTTAGAAAACGAAAATAAGAAATATTAAGCATAATTGTTCAAATTAAATCAGTTGGGACTGAGAATGAATGGGTTTATGAGCTGTTTGTTGTTCTTAATAGCAACAAGAAAACCACATATTTTCTATGAAATAGTAGCGGATAATTATTTTCATCCAGCCCTGAATTATAGACTTTGTAGATTGCCCTCCTTGGATTCTTATGTGGAAACACTTAATGAAGGAAGTTATGACTCAGTAAGGCAAATAGTACTGCATACTTGGACTTCTTTTCTCAGACTATGGAAAGGTACAAGAACATATGATTTCCCTAATCTCCAAGCAACACTCTCCTATTATATTTATTTCTGGCTGGCTGGGAAAATATTATATGAACTACAAATTGTTGCTATAATGGAATTGCAAACATTGTATGTCTATATTTTTTCCTTGAAAAGGCTTCCCCAAAGAAAAGCTCTTGTATTACATTTGGTGGGGAACAGAGGTATTGCTTTAAGTCAATCTGCATACCATTTAAAATGTCGCACAGGTGGTTTCTCTCTAACCTTCTCTTTCTAATCCTTCACTTTCATTGGAAGATTTTAACAGGAAGAAAGATAATACTGATGCCTTTGCAAAGGATAAAATGCTGAAGGTGGAATAACATTAGAGATAGGGCAATCATTTTGAAGAGTATTTTAATCATCCAGGTGTAGCTTGATGAAGTCTTGAATTAGGATTAGTTCCTATTATATAAAAATAAACTTTTTATCCTTTATAATTTTTCAGTTCAAGTTCTAGTAGTAAAGATGTTTCCTATTAAATGGACTTAATGTTTAATGAAGCAGAAAGCCATTTAAATCTAAAACTTATAGGAAGAAAGTAGGTGATATATAAACATAAACTCATTTGATTTCATGAGTCCTGGAGCCTCTATGTGATTACTCAGTTCAAGTGGGGAATCTTTGAGAACCTTAAAGCAATGAACTCTGAGAAAGGAGGAGCTAGCTTGACTGATTGGAAAAGGCAGAAGATAAAGCCCCAGAGCTAGGTAATATGGAAGCGGGATTAGCACATCATGTCATGCAGCAGCAGAAATGCCCTTCAGGTGAGTATAAGATGTTCCAGAAAATGCAAGGGAGCCGTTTCCTGAGGGTTTGCCTTGTTGACACTGAATTGGTCATGCCCTAAAATTCCGGGCATGATGGTGAAAGAGGATAAAGTGTCAAAAGAAAGGAAAAATGTTGCAAATTTTATCAAGATAAAATGAGTAAAAGGAACTTGAGCTCACCTGCTCTCATGAGCACACCCAAATCACAACTAACTGCTGAACAACCATCAGTAAAAAAGACTGGAACCTACCAAGAAAGATATTCTACATCCAAAGGCATAAAGAAGAAACCCAGCGAGACGGTAGGAGGGGGTGTATTTACGATATAATCAAATCCCATACCACCCAGCTGGTCGACCCACAAACTGGAGAACAATTATATCGCAGAAGCTCTCCTGCAGGAGTGAGCGTTCTGAGCCCCATGTCACGTTCCCCAGCCTGGGGTTCTGGCATTGGGAGGAGGAGCCCCCAGAGCATTTGGCTTTGAAGGCCAGTGGGGCTTGAGTGCAGGAGCCCCCCAGAGCTGGGAGAAACAGATACTCTACTCTTGGAGGGCACACACAAGGTCTCAGGGCAAAAGCAGTGACTTTACAGAAGCCTGGGCTGGACCTACCTGCTGGTCTTGGAGGGTCTCCGGGGAGGCAGGAGGGCGGCGGCTGTGGCTCACTGTGGGAACAATGACACTGGTGGTGGAGGTACTGGGGGAATATTCATCAGCTTGAGGTCTTCTGGAAGTCGCTATTTTGGCAACAAGACCTATCCTCACCCAACAGCCTGTAGGCTCCAGTGCTGGGCTGCCTCATGCTAAACAACCAACCGACAGGAACACAGCCCAAACCATCAGCTGACTGGCTGCCGAAAGACTAAAAAGCCCACGGCTGCCTCTGGACACGCCCCTAGGCACGGCCCTGCCTATCAGAGGGCTAAGACTCAGTTCCACCCACTGGCCCCTCCCTCCACGAAGCCGGCCCAGCATCTTAGACCAGCCTCACCCACCAGGGGGCAGACACCAGAAGCAAGAATACTACCAAGGGGTAGCCTGTGGAACAAGTCCGCAAACGCAGATCAGAGCCTCCCCTGGGGCCAGCTGGTCCCTGGCCCTTGGGAGACGAGAGGGGAGTGCGGTGCTGGGACACATAGGACATCACCTACAGAGGGCCACTTCTCCAAGGTTAAGAAACATAACTAACCCTCCACATACATAAAAATAAAAATAGAAATCTAGACAAAATGAGACAGAAAAGGAATATGTTTCAGACGAAGGAAAAAGATAAAACCCCAGGGCTTCTCTGGTGGTGCAGTGGTTGAGAGTCCGCCTGCCGATGCTGGGGACACAGGTTCGTGCCCCGGTCCGGGAAGGTCACACATGACGTGGAGCAGCTGGGCCCGTGAGCCATGGCCGCTGAGCCTGCACGTCCGGAGCCTGTGCTCCGCAATGGGAGAGGCCACAACAGTGAGAGGCCCGCACGCAGCAAAAAAAAAAAAAAAAAAAAAAAAAGGTGATTCTTCTCTCGGGAGAACAATGGATGCACAAAGTGAGAAGTTACAAGAAGTCTTTTAACAGAGTTAGAAAACATAAAGAATAACCAAAGAGAGTTGAAAAGTTTCAGAGTGAGTAAAAAAAAAAAGAAAACAGTTAGAAGGTACAAAACCAAAACCCAAATCGGTAGTTGCCAGGGACTGGGAATGCAAGAAGTGGATTGATGACTTGATTCTGGTGTGAGTTACAGGACTGTACACGTCTGTCAAAATTCATAAGACTATTTGCCTAAAAAGGGTAAATTTTCCTGGAGGTAAATTATACTTCATTAAACTTGAATTTAAAAAGTTAAAAACAAATATTATTCACTTAGAAAGATGAGCATGCTAGTAGAAGTAAAAAAAAAAATTATGTGAGTGATTTAATTCACAACAATTTTAAATTATAGCATGTGGATTAAGAGATGACCAGAGTTTCAAAAGAGGAAAGGGATGGGAAATTGCATATTAACTTGACTTTTCAATTGCTGGCTTGGTGAGACTGTGTATTCTTTATGTGCAGGAATTTCACACAATTCTGTGTCTTGAATGTGGCTCCTGAGGCAGAAATAAAAGATTGTGCCCAGTTTGCCTTTATAAACTGGTATGTCATAGGTTAGGTGCTCCAGAAGTAAATGCCACCACTGCATTTAGTGAGTAACGTGTTTATTAGAGAAGGGGAAAAGGGATAAGCAAGATTGGGTAGCAAGAAATTCCGTTGTGATGGACCCAACAAAAACTTGGCCAATTCAGCATGGAGCTCCAGAGAGAACTCAGGTGATCACCATGGACATCTATTGATCCTTCCTTAACCAAATGTGACAGTAAACAGGTAGGTGCACCAACGCCAGGCTGCCTAACATGTCCAGTGGTCCAAATGGCCAGGCCTTTCCACCCGCCCCTGCCTTGATCAGTCTTTAGGTGCAGGTGAAGCAGTTTTCTGCAGCTGAGGCAACTCTGAAGAAACTGACACTGGGAGGCTGCCTGGTGATGGCATCCCCACAGCAAGACGGTCTCTGAAGAGCATCTGGGTGGTATAATCTTCACATCTGTCACAGTTCACCCTTTGTGCCACGGGCATCTACTTCTCCATATTTGTTCAAGTAGCAGCTCCTAGTCGAGCAGGATTCTGCTGGGTCCCTCCCCTGAGGCATCTCTTAGAAGTGGGAGGTCAGTGAGACAAATGAGACAAATGACAGCCCCTCTCATGGCAGTTGGGCCTGGAGCCACAACTGGTATTCAATTAGAGTCTTCTCTTTACCTCAAAGACCAAGGATCCAATGTGGGAGTTGCTCCAACTGTCCAGTGTTAAAATCTTGGATCAGAAATGACCACTGAATGAATCCATTAACTTAGTGAACTCACTATAAGCTGGATCTTGGCAATACTCCATTTATTATCTGGAGCTCACGTGTCCAAATTCTAGGAAGGGGCATGATGATACTTCGGGTTTTTAGTTGTCAACGTCCACTCATTCACTCTGTCCTTCAGTCTGCATAATATCTAGGTTTCCCCTTTCCCGCGTTCCTTTGGGGAAAGACCTGGGGAATCATTCAAATACAATTGTCATGTTGTTGCAGGGTTGTTTCTCCTAAGAACCAGCCATCTCTGTAGTCAAAGTGTTCCAGTTTTAAAAACTGGCTCAGGTCTGGAAACAGGGCAAAGACTTATGATTTTTTTTTAATGGGGTGACTTCCCTCTGCCTCCCCACCCAGTAATCCAACTTTGATTTCTTCTGCTGGCTCAAGACAAGTAGTGCCTTTGTCAGCTGTCCATCTATTATGCCCTTTTGTATGTCATGTTCTATGAATCATCTGAATAGCTTTCTGCGGATGAGCCCCCCTAGGATGCCACACCAAGTTAATTAGTCATTGCAATAGTCTTTGTATGCTGATTTTTGGTAGTTAAGCACTGCTATCTGAATTACATTGTTTTGAGGCCTTTTCAGCCCCATTGTTATCAGTGAGCCAAGTTCTGTAACTGCCTTGTCTAAACTACAGAGGAGAGCCACCACTGAACATTCTAGTGATGCTGGTGCCCCTTGCACCAGCACATTCCTTATGGCCTTGTTGAATACTGTGCTCTGTGGGTCTCCCTATAGAATACAATAATTGGTGAGTCTTTTGGTAGTATATAACATCTACATTCCTGCATAGGCACTTCCCTGAGCTTTTAATGATTTCCTTCACCATCTGCCATGGAAATTCTGGCATTTCAGCTTTGCTCATCGTGATGGTTAATTCTGTGTCAACTTGACTGGGCTACGGGAGCCAGTTGTTTGATCAAATGCCAGTCTAGATGTTGCTGTGAAAGTATTTTTTAAATGCCAAACATTTAAATCAGTAGATTTCTTAAAATTATAGCCATCTGTATCTATATCCATATCTACATCTATATATAGAGAGAGACACATACTGCTTCTCTGGAGAACCTGACTAACACACTCATCTGTGGGCTACTGCTTTTTCTGTGTTTTTCTAGGAGCCTTTCTAGTAGAGAGTTCACATCATCTCCTGGGGGTAGTTGCCAGTGTGTTAAATCCCGTATCAGGAGAAACACTGCCAAGTTAATCAACTCTTTCCTATCTAATTTTAAGTTTTGACCCCCTTGATTAAGCGTTCTTAGTATCCAGTGACACAAGTACTATACCAGCTCCACTGGCTAAGTCTTGTGGCTGCTTTGGGGGTATAGTCCTGTAATCCTTAAGATACCAGTTACTCCATACATCTAAATAATCTGATACTTCACTTTCACTAGTGCAGAGCTTCCACTGGTACGCCTTCCAACATTGCTGAAAAGTTTTAATAAATGAACCACCACATTGTTCCATAAGCTGTCTGTGTTGGGGTCCTCCAGCCAGGTGATGAATAATGCAGGTCTAAAAGTCTGTAGTTACACCTGCTTTCTCAGATCCTTCCTGGTACCAACTTTCAAAGGTTGGATTACCTAAAAGCAGACTCTGAGAAGTTTAAGGTGCAACATATTTATTAGCAGTCAACATGTAAGAAGGGAAAGGGGAATTAGCATGACTGGGCAGCAGAGGAAATCAAAATGACTGGGTTTTAATACATCTGCCACCCTTGGTCACCAGATGCAGGCTACCCAAAACAGGAGGTGACATCAGACAATGTGACTTCCTGCAGCTAAGGCAGAACTTGAAGTTGATGACATGTGGAGGCTTCCTGCTAACCCCGTTCTCTGCATCTGGGCTGCATCTGGGATCTAAGAAACACAACTGTGTCTACCACATGGAATTAAATTTTCAAAGGCAGAAGACAAAACAAAAAAAAAAAACCAAGAAACAAACAACAAACCACCTACCTCTTTCTCTCTATATCAGACCTGACTTTTCTAAGGAAAACTATAAGCAGGTCCATTTGTTGTTTAGCAGTTTTTGTTTGTTTGTTTTTTGCGGTACGCGGGCCTCTCACTGTTGTGGCCTCTCCCGCTGCGGAGCACAGGCTCTGGACGCGCAGGCT
Source organism: Lagenorhynchus albirostris (assembly GCF_949774975.1). NCBI lineage: Eukaryota > Metazoa > Chordata > Mammalia > Artiodactyla > Delphinidae > Lagenorhynchus > Lagenorhynchus albirostris. The sequence continues at coordinate 56,052,575 of NC_083105.1, read as the reverse complement.
TCGGACGCGCAGGCTCCGGACGCGCAGGCTCAGCGGCCATGGCTCATGGGCCCAGCCGCTCCGCGGCACATGGGATCTTCCCAGACCGGGGCACGAACCCGTGTCCCCTGCATCGGCAGCCGGACTCTCAACCACTGCGCCACCAGGGAAGCCCTTATATGTACATATTTTGTATATGATAATACCACCTTTCATTTTTGTTAAGCTTTACAATTTAGAAATCAATTCCACTTATTACATCATCTGGTTGACTCTTCTTAATAATCAAATCAAGTTTTTTACTTACAAAGAAAGTAAATTTTAAACATATTTGTGTCTTTGCCAAAGTAGTGCATTAGTAAAGTGCCCAACTAGGCCTATATCCAGTTATTCAGATGCCTAGTATCTGAAATACTAATTTCAGACATTGTATTGCTTTTTTAACACATTTTTTATTTTATGTATTAAAAATCAAACTTGATATGATAACACATGTCCACAGAAATATTTTTATTTAAATATTCATAGAGGTATTTAAATAATAAAAATCCAAATATCCTCAACATGTGAATTGATAAAAAAAATTGTGGCATTTCCACACAACAGAATACTAACCAACAAGGAAAGGAAGAACTACTGATGCATACACACAACTACATGGATGAATTAAAGATAAATATGCAGAATAAAAGAAGCCAAATAAAAAAGAATAGATATGATGTCATTCTATTCACATACCATTTTAGAGTACGGAAAACCAACTGGTCTATGATGATAAAAACCAGATTAGCCATTGCCCGGGCTTCAGGGAGGACTGAATAAAAATGGCATGAGGGAACTTTCTGGGATGATGGAAATGCTCTATATCTTGATTAGAGTGGTGATTAAATGGATATAATAATTTGTCAGAATTCACCAAACTGTACACTAATTAAAATGCATGCATTTTAATGTAACTTATATGTCAATAAAGTTTATTTAAAATAAAATAAAGCTGGTATATTAACAGAGAAATCCACAGTTGTTGTTTGAAGTCTTTGGCATCATGGAAGAAAGCTCATTCTCTTTCATAAAGGCTTCCGAGGAAAAAACTCTACATGTCTTTTTGAAACATGTTTCTGAATCTCTGGATAACCCTTCAACTCAATACTGTAACTAGTATAGTCAATTCCAGTTCAGACTGAAATTCCAGTTCAGATTGAAAAAAAATTATTAGTATCATAATAAGTACGAAAATTAAAGAAATAGTGTATAGTCTGCTTGAGAGAACCACTACTTACATCCCAAAAGCTTATCACAGTGCCTATCATGTAATAGTTGCTTAATAAATACGTCTAATGAATAAAACTCATGAAGATTGAATTCCGTGACTCAGGACATGCATTGAGAAATGAAATTCTGGTGAATCAAGGAAAAAAAAATACAGAATCAATAAACTTCAGCTGACCACCTACATTGCTAGGCTCCAGCACAAACCACAGGGCTGGATTTGAAACCTACATCACATTTCATATAACAAATGTTATACAGATTATTTCTTGGGAAAAAAATTTATAACAAGTGATAATTCAAGATCACAATCAACAAACTCCCAGAAAAATGAACCAACATTAAGAAATCAATTAGAATTATACAGCGAAACAGCAGAAAATAAATAAGCAGTTTGAGTCAATGCCTGGCAGATGCAAATCAGCAAAAGAGCCTCTGAATGGAAGGCAAAATGGTAAAATGGCTCTAACTTTAGGCAAATAAAACAAAGTAAGGGCAGCTGAAAATCTAGCTTACTGAGAAGCAGGCAGCTGAGAGTATTTTAGCCTGAAACTATCTTGTGACCTACGAGGCATTATGTAAATGCAAACAATGACTAACCCTTCAAGGGCAGTTCAGGCACAGGGCAAGTTACACCTGGTTACAAGTTAAGCAGGTAACTTTGTGGTCGCATTCTTATGCATCTTGATCAAAACTACTCTCCAAAATATTTACAGTAAACAGTTATTTTTGGTTAATTAGAAAAAAAACCCTCTACATAAATATTTTCTTCATTTGTTAACACTGTGCATAATATCTGTAAATCTTTGTGCCCTTGAAGTGCTTGAAAGTACCAGGGAGTTCTAAAAAGTGAAGCTAAAGTTAATAGACCCACCTAAGACCACATGTACAGGAAAAGGCACTGAAACCTAGGTTCCTTGGTACCATATTCATTCATCATTCATTCATTTGATAAAAGTCATTAAATATTAAATGCTTATAAGCCATTATTTACAAGACCCTGCTAGGAAAGTTTATAGTTTATTGTAAAAATTTTTAATCCAAGTTTTAAATTTTATATGCTTTCAGAATAATTAACATATTCAGATGAAGGCATCTATAATTAGGTTTATAATTAGAATTCATTAAGTTTACTTTATGGATAACATTAAATAAATTGTAAAATTAGAAAAATCCCAGTGGACAGGACTTTAAATGCAGAATCCACGGAGAGATTTTTGGAGCCTCAAGAGTCATTTCTTTTGACAAAAGACCTCTCTGGGCTCTTGTATAGTTATTGAAAGGCACCCCATACAACCATGTCCAACATGATTGTTTTTCCTTTTTTTATTCTTTGAAAACTGAGACTAGGTTTGCATTCTCCTCAATTCTATGGGAGGCTTCCATAGAAGAGATTTCCAAAGTAGCTGATACGGATGCACTCAAGATATAAATCTAGAAGCAGTGGAGTGATGTCTTTCATATTTTGTATATTGTATGAAACCAGGTCAGAGCAATCATATTCACAGCTGCTAGCCAGCTACAATCTCAGTCACAGTATGCTGCCACTAGATGCTGGATGGCAGGTGCACGTTCATTTTCACTCAGGCTGAGGGGAATACTGGGACATTTGGTCTTTTGTCCTTAGTTAAAACCAATCTATTGTGTGTAGTTAACAGACACACACACATACCCATGCTTTGGTCTCACAGAGTCTTGCCAAGAAAAGGCTGTTATATGTTAAGTTCGGGTTGTGAGGATATGTATTTTTAGCCTTGACTTAAGAACACATTAGAGCATTCTCGTAAGCTCAATGTTTCATTGGGTTGTTATGCCATTATGATTTATAATCTTATTGAATAACATCTTGTATTGGTCAGAATAGGCTAGGCTATGTTCTCATGACAAATAAATTCTGAAATCTCAGTGGCTAAACACAATAACGGTTTCTTGCTCACACAGAGTCCAGTGCAAGACAAGCAGCCTTTCTTTATCTTTTAGTGACTCCATGTTATAGTGACTCCATATGAAACATGAGGCTATTAGAGCAGGAAAGGCGGGGATAAAGGAGAATTACTGGTTCTTAACGCCCTGCAGCCAGAAATAACGTAAGTTGCTTTCATTCATACTCTGTTAGAACTTGTCACGTGGCCCCAATATAACTGTAAGAGAAGCCAGGAAATGTAGTGACATGCAGATCATGGATACTATTAGTGCCAGCAGCCTCTACTACATATCTGTTGCAAAAAACTCACACTGTCATCTCTTTCCTCCCTTGGGCAAACATTATTGATTACTTCCTATCTACAGGAATTTGTGCTGGATGCTGGAAGATTACAGGGAGGAGTAAAACGTCATTGCTACCCTCCAACAGCCTAAAAGATAGGGGAGACAAAAAAATTACAATATTGCCATACTGTGAAGCAGAAGAAAATCCCCCAATACAGACATACACCATGTACTATAGGAACATGGGAATTAATTCTTATTGAAGGAATCCTTGAAATGCTACAGAGGTGATGACATTTATGCTGGGCCTTGAAGGACACGTTTAATACAGAGAAGAGGGTGGGGAATGAGAAAAGACATGGCATGGCTGAGGAATGAAAGGGCAGAGAAACTGGAAATGAGGCTGTGGGTGTGTAATATGAGTTTGGGCTTTATTAATTTGTATGTTATGCATATACTCACTAGTTCACTTATTTATGGAACAAGAGTTGCTGGAATATTTAGTATATTGTTATCTTTTGTTTCTCCCATTGTTATTTCATCTATGAGTAGAAATCAAGGCAGAAATTTTACCATAAAAATTTCAAGTTCTGATCATATGATTTGCTTTTCCCCTAAATTGTATTTTTTCCCTCAATTTCTGAAGAATATTAAGACTGCAAGTCATAGGAGAAACTGACTGGATTTATTCCCACCTAATTCTCTTTTCAGATTCCTTTCTAAGCCAAGCAAATATTTACATAGCATGTCTAGCCATAGCAACAAGGCAATTTAGAAATGAACACCCAAATACTAATACTGGGGCAGTAGATAAATTAGATCCAGAGTTTTAATTGTTGGAAAAACAAGACTTAAAAAGACAACTTGCTACAGTTCTGATATAATACTATGGGTAGTGATGTTTAGGAGTTTGTAAATAGGTTAAAAAGGCCAAGAATATGAGGCTGTGAAAAATACAGGACGAAAAAGAAATATAGGACAAAAAAGAAAAATCAAAGAGAAGGAAAAGGGAGAGTAGGGTCAAAATTCAGGAAATATATGGTCTTTCTCCTTCTTTCTCTTCTTTGAAGTAAAATAAAAATGATGCATGAATGAGAAAAATGTCAGTAGCGAACACTCAAGAACATGACTTTGAAGTGTGTATCTTAGTGTTGTTTCTTTTTAAAATTTAACATTCTTTTTTGTAATGAAAATGAAGCATTTATAGTCACAGACATTCCATCATTATCAAAAGTCTATTATATCTTATACAAGTGTCAATTTACAGATTTCTTCCTTAAAAGAAGTCTAAAGTTCTTCCTGGAGTTTCTGTCTTCGTTCCTTAGTTTCCAAACTACCCCTTTCTCTGTAATACCGTCTTCCAAACTTTCTGATGTTACTAATAATGGCCACCATTTATTCATCTCATATTATCTACCATCAACTTCACATATATCATTTCACCTAAATCTTCTGACAGCCATAAAAAGTTGATATTATTACTATTCTGTAACTGCAGAAACTAAAATTCAAGCCTACAGACTAGCTGTGGCAGAAGTAAGGCAATGTGAATTCAGCCAAATACTTAATTTGTTTCCAAATTTGTAAAATGTGAATAATCTACCAGCTACAAATGGTCACTTGCCACCTACCTCTACAAGATTGAGTCGTGAGCTGCCTGCTGCAGCTGCTGACCTTCAACACCCCCTGAAAGGAGTTCAGGGTGGAGATCAGGAATGAGGCACTCTGTGCTCTGGGAAAAACTGGCAGAACAGGCCTTCAGATAGATATTTTCAGGAGAAGATTTTATGAGCCTGATTTTTGCATCTCCTCGTATCTAGAAAAGCACTAAAGTCTTTTATGGTGACGTCTGCTCCTCACAACTAGCAGAAACCTTCTGCAAAAATGTGTGCTTGACTGCATGTACCCCGCCTTCACCAAAATCACATATATACTGACCTTCCCCCTTGCCTCTTCAGAGCGCTTTCTCCGAGCTTTCTGAAACGCTGTTTCCTGGGCTATAGACTTCATTTTGCTCCAAATAAAACAACTCACAGCTCTCATGTTGTGCATTTTTTCCAGTCAACAAATCTCATACGGCTACTGTATTGAGAAAATCCATATAAGTACTTAGAACAGTGCCTGACAATGATAAGCACTTGATAAATAAGTAATTATAATGATTATTACTACCATATTGCCATTTTGATTCTTTGTCCCTTGGACTTCAAAATTCCACTTACTTCAACTAAATTACCTTGGCTTTTTAGAAATGATTTAATTTCTAGAACAAACAAGAAAAGCTTCTAAGAAGTTATATTTTTATCTAAGGTTAATGCAACATTTTATCTTTTTCACTTTTTTGGAGCAGGAAAGGGGGGTGGGTCAGTTAAATGGACAGAAAAGCTGGAATATGAATTCTCAAATCTAAGCCCCCCCTTTTTTCTCCTGGATTGTTTCTTTTCCTCTAAGTAGTACTTCAACTTTAAAAACATTAGAGGAACCAATGTAAATGTTCATTTCCAGCCCTTCTTTCCAACTTCCCCCAAAACATGTTCTAGACAGCAGGGAAATGTAAAGGTAGAAGAAACAAAACCAAGACTGGTATTACCATTATCCCTAGCATTATGTATTGTCAAATAACTAAATCCTATTTTGAAGAATTAAATAATTTGAGAAACTAAAACTGATTCATTTATAAGTGACCTTCTTTCACTTCTTTCCTATTTTCAAGTTCTTGCGCTACGCCTCCACGCCCCGGGGTGTAAATTTTATTTTTCCCTTAGTGTGAGGGATTTGGTTGGCAAGCCAAATCTCCAACACTGAAGTCGCCCCTCCCGCCTCCCTGCCCCGGGCGCCCCCCCTCCAAAGACCTCCAGTGAAAAAAGGCCCAGCACTTTGCTTGCAAGCTCAAATGAGACTCTTCTCTTCTCCCTGCCTTCGGCCAGGTTCCTCGCCTTTTGCATGGCTTTCCTCACCCCTAGGTTGCACCACTCCCTGCGGTATCTAAACAGAGCTACCACACACCTGGCTGCTAGGTTAGGTGCCAAAGTACTTCGGGTAAAGCGTGTTCCAACTGATCTGGAGCAACAGTTCTACCAGACTTGTGTCTTTCTCTCAGGGTCAAAACTAAAATCCGAAGTGGAGCGCCCCGAGCCACAGAGAGAGCGTCTACAGCGTTGACAGTGGCCTGGAGCATGCTCAGTCCGCCTGGAGTGACTGGGCGGCGGCTGGCCCCCACTCGCGGCCCCCGGACTCAGGCGGAGCCGCGGGAGCTCGCGGCCACCCTCCTCCTCCCCGCACCCCCCTCCCCCGTCCCCCCGCCCTCCGCCTCCCCCCGCGGCGCGGCGCGCGCTCCCGGGCATCCACAAGGGAGCTCAGCCGCCTCGCCTGCCCTCCCCGCCGCCTCCACCTCCTCCTCTTCCACCTCCTCCGGCTGAGGCGGGCGAGGACTCGTCCGGGGACATAAATAAATAAATAATTCCATTCACCCGGTGACAGCGAGGCGAACCGGCGGCGGCCGGCGGGGGACGGATCGCTGCAGCGCCCACCCTGTGCCGGAGACCAGGTAAAGTAAGTTACACCCCGGGAGGAAAAGAGCAGAGGACTGGGCGCCAGCGGAGAGGAAGGCGAGCGCTCATCCGTCACCCGAGCTGCCCGGGGAACCGCACGCGTGTGTGTAAATAATGGCCAACGTGTGACACGCACGCCAAAGCCATTAGCCGGCGAGCCCTTATATAGACAAAATTCCCCCAGGCGGCTGCCGGAGGAGAGTTCGCGTCACACGAGCGCGGACCTCAGCCGGGTGCAGCCCCGGGGCGCGCGCGCGCGCCAGCGTCGGAGAGGGGGGCCAGAGGGGTCCGGGGCGGAGAGCGCTCCGTGCGCCCGCGTGCTTCCGGCCAGGCGACGCCAAAGCTCCGAGCTTCTGCGCAGAGGCTCTGCCGGCGCGGTGCCCCCCCCATCCTTACCCCACGAGTCCCTCCGGCAGGTTCCCGCCTGGCGTGTGCCGCTTGCGCTTCTCAGCAGCATCCCGCCCCTGGCCCGCCAGCACCCCGGGGTGGCCTCGGCCGCAGGAGCTGGGGATGGGGGGTTGGTGAGAGTGTGTGTACGGAGCATCTCTTTTAGCAGATGGTGGGGCCTCGGAGAGGCTGGAAGGAGAGGACGCAATACCAGGGGGTTCGAGTTTTGTTCTTTTTCGGTCCACAGATAGCGTGGCGGGGGCGAGGCCAGTCGGGGGCAGAAAAGGAGTGTGACTTGACGAGGGCGGAGGAGGGCCTGCGCCTCCCGGGCTCACGCTGGGTTTCCTGCGTGAGCTGCTGCGCCGCGCTGGGGGTGCCAGGTCCGGCCAGGTAGCGCGGCAGGCTGGCGAGGTTCCTCCTTCGGGCAGATGCTGCTTCGCAGCTGCTCCCTCCACCCCCATTTTCTCCCTTACTTGCGCGAAACGCGATGGCAGATTGCCTTGGCAGGGCTGGGGAGGGAATTGTGTGGTCTACGTCAGGGATGTTAAAAAATTACACACACACACACACACACACACACACACACACACACACACACACACACACACACACACACACACACACACACACACACACACACGAGAGGAAATGTGCGGTTTCCCTCTGCCTCTCCTTCCTGAAATAGTACTGAGTGGGGTAGTAGTACGAAAGCTAATATTTCGTGTCCTCCTTTCTTGGGTCTGTTAAGGGACGCAGCAGAGGAATAAAACCACGGGCAGTGGTGAGGGTGATGTGAAAAAGCCTGGAAACAGTGGGCACTAGGTGCCGTTTACTGGCACCTCATGCTTTATGACTAAATCCAAACTGGGAACTCGGGAGGGCTGCAAACTTTCAACAGACACGTCGGCTTGAATGTGCTGTGTCATTGAAACCTGAAGAACTACGTGTGCATTTGGGGGAGAGTGGCTGAAAAATTAGAGCTGGGTGGTGGCTGCAGAGAATGATGAGGATTGAACAAGGTGACCCTTATTTGGCCCTGGTGAGGCAATCCTAGCTCCACTTTCTGCCTCTGACCACAGTGCATTTGAAGCAGTCTAAGTCAGCTGGCCTGAATGATCTCAGTAAAAGGGAAGGATTACGGTAAGCAACTCAGTGTGTTGCATAACAATTCATAAAGTCAGAAATTAGTTTTTGCAAAATTCATAGCAACAGTTTGTAATTAAGTACTGCTCCCCCCACCCCCGCTCGGACTGTTTTAATAATGGTAAGCGATCTGAAATTTTAACACCTTCTCCCCAGTGTCCTAGTTAGTTCACCTTCCTTTAAATGCTCAGTTTATTTCTAGACATGCATTTACTCTTCTATAATATCTGGCTGATATCTTTGGCCTTGAGCCCTCCTGAAGGGAAAGAGGGCAAAGAGGCTTAAAGAAATATACTTCATCCAGAGTTATATTCCTGGTTCATGTATCTAAAGTAAAAGAAGTCTCCTGCAATTGCTTTTCATTCTGTATTCATTTATCAAACATGTTTTTGAGACATTCACATGGGAAAAGGTAATTAACTTTAGAGTTAGACCTAGATTTCAAGCTCAGTTCCGCACTTTTGTAAAATTGGGTAATTATTTAACAATCTCATCGTCAGTTTTTCTTATTCATAAAATGGGATTCGTGGTATCCACCCTGAAGTGCTATGGTGAGGAATAAAGTATACGGAAAACACCTAATAAATAAACTAGCTATTTCTGAACCCCTAAAATCACCCCAGACACTGTACTGTGGTTCCCAAGATGAAGGAGGTTGGAATTCTGCTCTCCAAAAACTCAACGTCTAGTCATCTAGGATAATCTTCCTCCTGTCCTCTTTGTTATCAGTCAGTTTCCTCTCAGTGGAAGAAGCATATATGTCAAATAATTTGAAAGGGATGTGGCAATTTCAAGAAATTAAGATGTGCTAAAAGGCAAATTTGAGAAGGGTACCTTGCCTCAGAAACCTGTGTGTTCAGCCCCATCCATTTGCCCATTGAGAGTGACCCAGTATAAACAGGTAATGGAGGATTTTCTCTTGTTATGAGGGCAGGACATCCCTTCCCCGAAGAAGGTCTTTGCTAATGAATTGATTTCCATTTTTTTGAGAGACTGAGCAGCAAGTTTTTTCTGCACTTTGGACAGACTAATCCACTCACTCTGAGAAGCCCAAGAGTATAGTAACTATAACAACATGTCTGTAATGCTACCATGTTCTGGGCACTGTGCTACCACTATTGACTCCTTTTATCTCCTTAACAATCCTGAGGTAGGTCTGTCAATATCCACATTTATAGACGAGCAATTGAGGTACAGAGAGTTAAGAAAGTTGCTCAGTTTGCACAGCTAGCAAGTGGCTGAGTTGGGGCAAGCACCCAGGCAGGCTGTCTGATTTTAACCACTGAGTGGTACGGCTTATGCTGCACGAAGCTGAACGAGGGCAGGGACTTTGTCTGTCGTGTTCTCTCTTCTCAGTGCAGTGCCTGGCAGGTGATAGTCCTGAACAGCTGCTTATAGAAAAAATGAAGCGCGGAGGGACAGGAGGAGAAACAAACAAGGGAAGAGTGAGCCTCCTTTCCTGCCTACAACTCTAAATCTGGCAGGGGAATCCCTCACGGACTTTGCCTGGGGGACAGGATAGTTGAGGATCTTTTGAAGAGTTGTTTGCCTGGTCCCGCATTATTTATTCTGTGTAAGCACATGCATAGAAATAATTCATGGTAGCTAGTGTCAGGTATTAAATGTTTGGCATTAAGGCTACTAGGTTGTTATAAGGTTCACTGGCTTGTTTTTCTTAACAGATTTTTGGGAACCTTTTGAAGAGCCAAGTTTCTCAATAGATGGCATGATAGCGCTGGATTGCATAATAAGCCACTGAATGGACTCTCATTGTCTGAGAGGTCATCCTTGTTTGTTCGAGGCTTTCTCAACTATTTGGATCAAAGTGTGCAGGAAATGTGTTGGGAAACGACTGCACACTAAGTTTCAGTGTGTAATAGAATTTTTTTTTAACTGACGGAGCAAGCTTCGTTTTCTCAGTTGGTCCCTTAAATGGTGAATCCAGGGTCCTAATCTACCTACTTGGAAGATCCAGTAGTTTTTATTAATCTTTATTGAAATCCCAAATAAGTTCTTGAAAATTTTACAGGGCATTTGGGTGACAGCTACAAAATGCTGGTGTAAAGATATTGTTGTTAAAAATTTTGTACACTTAGGATAGCCCCACAAAAAAATGACATACTGTGTGGTTCAGATATCTGAACTGGTGATTACTGTTTGGTAATATTTGGCATTAAAACAGAAACTTTCAATGGAAAATATCTAGTATGGGTGGTAACACAGAGAAATATTTGTTTAAATAAATAAAGATCTGTACAAAATGTTGGTATTTTTAAAAAGCAGTTAAATTAAACATTGGCTGTTTCCTCACCTAATAACACAATGAAATGTATTCTTATTAATCATGTACACCCCTGAACAGATTCTGATTAGAGCTAATACGTAGAAGAGTTATAGATTATAAGAAGCTGCCCTACTAAATAATTTACTTGAAGACCTATTTCTTTTGGAACTAGATTAGATATGAATAAACAGTAAAACTAAAAGGCATGTATTTGCTTGAAAAGTTTCTAAGGGATGAACTGTATTAATGATATTTGCCTGTTTTTGAAACTGATTCTCCAAAATTTCAGAATCTGAAGTTCTATCAGTTTTTCTCAAATATACAAAAGGTGCATTCAGTGATAAACAGCATTATGTGACAGTGTTTCTAAACAGGTGACACTGTTGGCATTTTGGGCAGGGCTCCTCTACATGGATTAGCAATGCCTCTTCTATTGCAGGACATTTAGTGTGTATGGCCCCTGTCCTCCATATGCTGCTAGAGTCCCCTCAGTCATAATTACTGAAAATGTCCCCTGAAATACCTTTTGGAAGAGTAGTACTAGATGGGATTGAAAACTATTGGCCAATAAGATCAAATTGAGAATGTTTAAGGAGATTATCCTTGAAATGCGTGTACCTTCCAATAAGAAATTCTTTTGTTTTTTCTTCAAAGGATAAAAAGAGTAATCTCCTGTGAAACTACTTTGATTTAAAGGAGTGAGTCCTTCCCCCTAAAGTATATTAAGTATTAATATTTCAGAATCAGGTTATAATTGGCCTCTGAGGGTCCAAATCTTCATTCGCTTCACACTGTCAACAGCCTCTGGTAACGTTGGCACCTGCTGCTTCTTAAACTCTTCTCTTCTGTGTGCTCTTTGTGCCCCTCTTACTTCTCTGACTGCTCATTGGTGGCTGCTTCTTCGGCTTTCCTTTCATCTCCTGCTCACTCAAGTATGTGTTCCTCAATTTCCGTTTGAGTTCTTCTCTTATCTGTATTTGATCCATTGGCAAAGCTCATCCTCTCTTGGCCTGTGTTTTGACCTCAGTAGGAGTAACGCCCAAGTCATTATCTTCAGCCCTGACTTTCCCATAGCTCCAGGCAGCCCTCTCCAAGTACCTGCTGGATGGCTTACCTCTTCTGTGCTTCTGACACGGCTAACACCCTGTGGACTCTTCTGAACACTGTCTTTCCTTTCCAATGAAAGCCCCTGTTGCTTTCATTGGTATTAACATTCTCTTCTAGAAGCTTTTGAGACCCTCAACGCCCCCAGCCTTACGTCTTACAGTCAGGTGCTAAGACCTGATATCCAAAATGCTTCTTTCACCAGTTTCCTCTTTTCTGATGCTGCCACAGAGTTCAGGCACATTTGACATACTACCTAGAGTCATGTCCTAGTCTCTTAGCGGGTCTCCTCATTTCTAGTCTCTCACTGTACCAGTTAATTCTGTACGTACCACGAGATAGTCTTACTGAAACACACCTCCTTTTCCTATTTGTTAATAGCACTTTGTGACTCCCATTACCTAGGTCTAAGGACCAAGGTTTCAACCTCTGTAATTCCAAAAAGTTTTTCCAGGCTCGTCTCCCACTGCCACCATCCTCGAGTCAAATTGACCTGTCCCCTGTGCCTCATTTATCTTCATTCTATTTCCTGACACCACACCTTTGGTCTTGCTGTTCTTTCACCTTAAAATGCTCTAACCTCCTGCTATTTTCATGTCTAGCTTCAACCTTCAAAGCTGAGCTTAAACACCACATTCAGATTTCCTCCGAAGCCTCTGGATAGGTAGAAGAAGCTTTTCTAAAATTTCGGTAACATTGCATTGTAATCTGTCTTGTGTGTTTTAAACATTGTATTATAGTTGCATATAGATTTGTATATCTTTGGTTTCCCTATATACTACAAATTTCTGGGTATTGGGAATAATAACATATCCATATTTACATATCCTTTAGCACTTTGGTGGATTATGGAGTTACATGGGACTTAGAGGACATTGGTTTCTGCTTTTCTTTATTGTTTCTTCAGCATTTTCAATATACCACCATCTATTTTTATTTTAAGTATGTTCACTGAGGCAGCCTGTTCTTTTAGAGACAGTTCCAGTTGTGACTGCATTCTTCTTGCTTCTACCTAGGACCCTCACACAGCTTTCCAGGGCCACACAAAATAAATCTTGCTCTGGGTTGATTGAGAGCCTGTACCTATGTGGTGACAGCTCACGTTCTTACGTTTTCGCTCTGAATTTAACATATTCCGTTTTTCTACCTGTTCTTTACGAGACCTGGTGAAGCTATTTTTTAAGGCCATTGTGTTTCTGGAAGCATTCAAGTTTAGGAAAGTCCATATATGTACAAAAGAGTTCAAGGATGAAAATGGTTGCTTATAAATATAAATGTTTGAACCCTTGTTCATGAGCCCATTGGTCATCAATATTATCTCTTTTCAGATGAAGTCAGAAGGTGGGAAGTAAAGGCATATAGAGGGATCCACTTTTGGAAGAACCCACTGTTACCTCAGGGCTGAACATTTTCTTTCCGTGGCCCTCAGTGTAGTGAATGAATGAATAAACCACCGAAAGGAAGAAAAGAAGGAAAATTCACTTTAAATTTTGGTTACAATTAGATATTAGCCCCTCAGTTAAATTATTTACCTTTGTAGATTAATGCCGTAAGAGGTAAAGCACCTAAGATGCTGTGTGTATCTGTGTGTGTGAGTGTGTGTGTAAGAAGTGAGTTTAGAGACCAAAGATGTGGCTATTAGGTAAAGCTATAGAGATCACTTTGAGTAAAAATAGCTTGCCTTTATCAAACACTTCTATGTGTCAGGCATCATTTTACATATTCATTTTACACATTTTAACTCATTTAATCCTCCAAACCTTATGAGGAAGCATTGTTTTGACCCTCATTTTACAGGTGAGGGAATTAGGGCAAGAGGTTAAGTATCTTGCCCAAGGTGTGTACGTCTTGTCAGTGGAGGGATCTGGATTTGAATATATTAACCACAATAGACCTTCTCAATATTAGTATTTTAAAATATGTAGTTCTGCAGTAGATTTTAAGAGATTCTAGAGGAAGGAAGTTTGAGAAATGTTAAAAAAAAAAAGACTAGTCAAGGATAACGAATCTTGATCTGTTAAAACACAGAGTCAGCAGAATGATAAGACTTCCTTACTGTTTAAAGGAAGTATCTGGAACCAAACTAAGATGCTTAGAAAAAATAATGACTTCTTATCGCGCTTAGAAAAAATGATGACCTCTTATCGCCTGTGGACTCAGGGAGGCTGGGGAACCATTAGGGACTGAAGAAACAGTAAGTCCCGGATGTTATCCCTTTAGCACAGGTAGCAAGATGATAGGGGTGGACTGGGCATGGGGTGGCAAGTCTCTTGTGGACACCCCAGGCTGTGGGCACCAGTGGGTACATGAACAGAGTAGTGTCTAGAGAATTCCCATGGATGTATAGATGTCAGATCTGCAGTGAAGTGGGCTTTTGAATAAAGCCTATGACGCATTTCAAGCCAGACAATGTAATCCTTTAATAACAACTATTTATTCATCCACTGCGCTCCCAGACACCGTTTTAGATGTTAGAGATGGCAAACAGGTAAGCTCCTTTTAGTCTTGAGTCCCAGAAATAAAGGAACATATTCTCAAAACAAGGCTAAGCAATTTATGTCCTTCAGTCAGCTCTTTGTAGACCTCCGATGTCCTCTTCACTCTGTAGTTTGTCTCAGTCTGTGGTTCTCTCTTTTCTCTCTTTCCTTTTTTCTCCATCACAGTGTCACGTGGTGGATCAGAGGCTTTGTGGTTAGTTAGATAGACCTTGATGGAACTTTGACTTAGCCACATCTCAGCTGTTTAACTCAAATCAAGATATGTGAACCTTCAGAGCCCCAGTTTCCTCATTTTAAAAAATGGAAACAATAAAACCTATATCACAGCATTGTTGCTGGAGAGTAAATAAATAATGCCGGTAACTTATAAATGGTAATCATAATCATTTTGCTTTTATCTCTACCAGTATTTTTGGTGCATCTTGAGGCAGGGCCTCTTTATTTTTGAGGAATTCTCTTCTGTGCACAGGTTTTTATGAATTATAATATTACTGTTCACAGCCTGAGCCAAGTAGGAGATTCATAAAACAACAACAACTCATTGACTTTACAGTTATGTGGGTCTTTCCCATATAGACAAAGCTCTGGTTTTTGGTACATATAGGAAGACAACTCAACACTGATATTGATGCTGCAAAAATATCTCAGTGCTAAATTTTTCACTTAAACACAATGTTAGTAACATCAATTGGGACTGTATCCCAAGGGAATTTTAAGATGGAAATTTCTTACTTTCCACTTAGAAGTAGCAGTGCACATAAGCACATTTAAAAGCTATGACAAAGAGAAAAACAATAGTCATTCTATTGTCACGACTTAGAGACATTTATTCATATTAAGATGCAAACTTATGGCAACGTAATTATTGGTACCATGTAAGTGCTTCTTATATGTCTGATCTTTTAAAAATAGAATTTCTATTCCTCATTATTACCAAGTAAGATATATTATATTCATTTACAGGTAGAATAAAGATTCAGCAAGATGAGGCTGCCCATTAGAGAACCCTAAGAGTCAATGTCTCAGTAGATGTTTCAATGTAGGTAGGACGCTAATGGCAACTAGATCTTGCTCCCAAATCTTAAAATCAGTTTAAATCAGTAAATAATTAAGTATTGCTCCATGAAGTAATATGCACAGAGACCTGAAAAGATCATGTATAAGACATCTTTCCTGACCCCCCTGAGGAGACTCTAATTTCAGAGACATTCTCTATGTGTGTACAGTTAAAGGTACAATCCAGAGTAGGACTGAGTGTCAAAATAAAATGATAAAGCAGTGATTGTCTACGGCAGAGGTTGACAAAGTATAAATAACCCTTGGGCCACATCTAGCCTGCTACCTGTTTTCATAAGTAAAGTTTTTCTGGAATATAGCCACACCCATTTGTTTCTGTATTTTCTGTAGCTGATTGCCTGCTGCAGACAGAGTTGAGTACTTGTGACTAAGTCTGCAAATCCTAAAATATTTACTATCTTTCAGTTTAGAGAAAAATACTTGTTGACCCCTGCTCTAGGGGTCCAGAAGAAGGAGACTTTACTATGTAACGGAGCAATCAAAGAAGGCTTTAATGAAAGAAGTGGAAATGTTTTTAGAGCTGAGAGATGAATAGTCTTTAAGTGAAACGAGGAGATGGTCATTATAAGTGCCCCAAAACTCGAGAGTAAAAGCAAAAAACACATGGATAAATACAAAAGTCTGCTGAAGTATAAGGATTATATTTCTGTATATAATTCATATAATACTCATTTATCTTTGAGTATACTTTTTGTAAGTATTCATCTAGAACTGTGATTCTTAAACTTGATGGGACATTTGAATCAATTGGTAAAAAATAAGGTATATTTTTTTACTCATTGATCTGTGATACTGAACTGTGGAAAATCACTAATCTAGAATACTTATTCATTTGCTATTTTCTATCGAGGACAAAGAATATTTTTTTCTCCAATGGTATCTCTGCCTCCTTAAAGTACATGCATGCTGGACATACATTAATAATTTTGCTAATCACTAGTTATAATAAAAATAATACTAGCTATTGAGCACACAGCTAGGTGCCAGCACTATGCCAAGAGCTTTTTATACCTTCTCACATTAAAGATTTACAGTAGCCCAATGAGGCAGATGTTATTATTCCCATTTTGCAGAAGAGAATACTAAGAATAGATGGAACAAGTGATTAATTGCCTTTATACTACAGTAGTAGTAAATAGACCCTCTTTATCTAATATCACCAAGAAACTGACTTTTTTAAAAAGAGAAACTTTTTTTTTAAGTGTATTTTTTTAAAATTAATTTATTTTATTTATTTTTGTCTGTGTTGGGTATTCGTTGCTGTGCGCGGGCTTTCTCTGGTTGCGGTGAGCAGGGTCTACTCTTCGTTGCGGTGCGCAGACTTCTCATTGTGGTGGCTTCTCTTGTTGCGGAGCACGGGCTCTAGGCGCGCGGGCTTTAGTAGTTGTGGCACGCAGGTTCAGTAGCTGTGGCTCGCGGGCTCTGGAACGCAGGCTCAGTAGTTGTGGCTCACGGGCTTAGTTGCTTTGCAGCATGTGGGATGTTCCTGGACCCGGGCTCGAACCCTGCATTGGCAGGCAGATTCTTAACCACTGCGCCACCAGGGAAGTCCCTAAAAAGAGAGACTTTTGGAGGTAGGGCATAGATAGGAATGGGCTTTCAGAAATTTAAAAAAAGTGAATTTGCCAATTTGTTCTATTACGTGACTTCTTTTCTTTTAAAAGCATTGTGCCATATTTTTATAAAAGTTGAGTCTGCTTTCACTACAAATTATTCTACAAATTTTTATTGAACATACTGATTTTTTTTTGGACTGGAACTTTCTGTACCCTTTGTTTCTCTTGTTTCTGTCACTTTCTGTCCATAGATCTTAACCTTGTCTCTTAAGATTCAGTTATTTGAAATGTCCTTCCTTTCTTCCTTCTTTTTCTGTAGTATCCCTTCCTAATATCATATAGATTCCAGTTACTTATTGCCTGGTGTCTTCAATGTAGCAATAAAATGCTTGAATGCATTTTCCTAAAGCCATGGCCTCTTTCAGAAGAAAAACAAAGAATCGATGCAACTAAATACCCGTTTCTTTTTCTGAACTTAAAAAGTGGCAGGTACTGCAGGAATATTTGCATATCACTAATTGGTATGACAACATAATAAGTAGATAGGAAAAGGTGAATGATTCAGAAGAAACCTCAGGGAATATAAGAAAATGTAAGTCCATCCCCTGTGGACCACATTAGCATCTCTGTGGGGAGTCACCTGGCCGCTGTGTCCCGGGGAGAACATTAATTACACTCAGTAATGGCCTGCTACTGGAGGATTTACAGATGTCAGATCTCAAGCTCATCTAAAAATTATTTCCCTTTTTATCGTTAATTTTCTTAGTAATATGTGCTGTAATTTAAGGGAAAGAAAGCACTTCAATGAGGAAGCATGCAAATTCTTATTGCTTTAAGTTTATTTTTATCAGTAACAGATATATTACTCTATTAAGCTGTCTGGGCCCATTATCTACATTTATTTTCAAATATTCCCAAAAAAGGGCCTATGCACTTCTATAGCTGTATCACCAAATTAAAAATCTTATTTTAAATGCTTAGAAACCTAATTATTACTGTTCATTGGGTTACTTCAGTACTGATGATCAAAATTATTATGCATATTTGACCTATAACTTTCACTTCAGAGTGATCGTTCCATCCAACTTTTTTAGTCTATAATCTATTTTAAATTATTTCACATTTTATTAGAACTCTTATTTTACTAGCTTTTGTCTTGAAGCAGTACTACTAATGTCTCCTCAGCTATACATTCAGATATTGAGTTGTGGTCTATAAAATCTAAATTTAAAAATGTAACTTTTTGCTATTCTCTTGGTGTCCAAAGGATTTACACACTCAGATTTTTGGGATTGGGAAAGGGAAAAGAGAAGACACATATCATACTTGGTGTTGGCTGTGTGCCAGAGATAAAGCTGCGGGCGCTTTACATGTATCACCTCACATAATCCAGAAAGTCATTGTCTGACCAGCAGCCCTATAATATGGGCATCTGGCATTGTTATCACTAATTTAGAATGAAATGAAGTATCTGATATCTCAAGTAGGTTAGGTCACAAAGCTCTACTTTCAAAATCCACATTTTCCCCTATGTTCCATGTAGTTGTCCCAGGTGGGAGTAGATTCCTCCATCTTTGCACAAACATTTTATAGAAAAGGGAAATTGTAGGGAAGATAAAAGAGAAATACTTAGGATTCTGTCCTTCTGAATTGTGCTACTTTTTAAGAGTCATGCTTTTAAGTATCAAAATCGCACCTGGAAGTCTTTCACAAAAAAACAAATGACAAAATTAAAAGGACAAGAAAAATGTTGGCAAAATTGTATTTTGTCCCTCTTCCACATTGTCTCAGTCTGTTTGGGCTGGTATGACAAAATGCCACAGACTGGGTAGCTTATAAACAACAGAAATTTGTTTCTCAGCGTTCTGGAAGCTGGAAGTCAGAGGTCAGGGTGCCAGCCTGGTCGGTTGAGGGCCCGCTTCTGGGTTGCAGACTTTTAGTTGTGTCCTGGCGTGGTGGAAGGGACTCTGGAGCTCTGTGGGGTCTGTATAAGAGTACTAATCCCATTCATGAGAGCTCCATCCTCATGACCTAAGCACCTTACAAAGGCCTCACCTCCTGAAACCATCACACTGGGCATTAAGATTTGATCATGAGTTTATGGGGCCGCAAGCATTCAGACCATAGCACACATACATAATCCTTCTTTCAAAAATGTCAGCTCCATGAACTGTGTATACTGGGACTGATGTTAGTACCAAGAAATCGAGTAGGCACGGATAACACTATTGAATTAAGGCTATGTTTAAATAAATTGGGATCCGAATATTGTTTACTTTTTTTCTAGTACTTGATTATGCTTTTTTAAATAGGTACATTCAGCTCCAATTGTACCTTAATAAGAAAAACAATTCATGACACATTAAAAAAAATCTTAGTAATAATTGGTTCATTAAAGTACTGTAACTTCATTATAACTTGAAATTCAGTGTAAGAGTTCGTCTTACACAGAGTCCATTTCAAAAGTGCATTTCAAAAGGATGTTTCAGAAGGAAGTCCCCCACTATAAGCAATTTAGCTCTTTACCTCAGCCTTGTTATAGGAACGGGAGCATTCAGCTGTAGCACCTTGAAGATGGTGCTGTAATGAAATCCTAGCATCATTGTTTTAAAATGTATTCCTTTTGTAGTAGAACAACTTCAAAATATATGATTGAGGTACTACACGTTTTAAAATGTGAGGCAGTTGAATTGAACACTGTGTCTTATTTATCCAGTGTCTGATACACTTACAATGTGAATGGGACTTTTCTTTACAGTTGAAAAGAGAATATAATTGGTTCATTGCAATTAAAATGTCCCTTCCTTGACTCCAAAAAGGAGGTGTGGGAAAATTTATCAGGTATTATTACCATCTACTGAATAGTATTTTATAGGACAGAGTTGATGGGGAAAACAGGAAATGCTCTGATGTTAACTGAACACTTGTATGGACAGTTTAAGAGCACAGACAACCTATGTCTTAGACAATCTATAGCATTTAAGTTGTAGTTTACCAAAATCAAGAGTCTAAGGCCAATAATTCAAACAAAGAGAAATTATGCAACTAAGGTATTCCTGTATGCAGAGGGCCTCTTCCACAAAGGTGGAACTAGAGATTCAAGTTGAAAACATACAGGATTATGATCAATAATCCTATGAATAATTATTAATTAAACCTGAACACAAATATAATATCCCCAAATAGTCCATTGAGGTTAGAAAAGTTTCTACATGGACTGTTTTAGCTCCTGAGAAGGGCCATCTTTTGTAATCAAATCATTAATGATTTCAAAGGAAGTGGTTCTGATATGCTCTTCATGTTATTAAAAGGCATCAGAATAATATAAGGTAGTTGAAGTGCCATGATTTTTTTTAATTGAAATACAGTATAGTTGATTTACAATGTTGTGTTAGCTTTCAGGTGTACAGCAAAGTGATTCATGTGAGTCTGTTTCTGTTTTGTAAATAAGTTCATTTGTATCTTTTTTTAGATTCCACATATAAGTGATATATATTTGTCTTTTTTAAAAATAAATTTACTTATTTATTTATTTTTGACTGCATTGGGTCTTCGTTGCTGTGTGTGGGCTTTCTCTAGTTGTGGCAAGCGGGGGCTACTCTTCTTTGTGGTACTCAGGCTTCTCATTGTGGTGGCATCTCTTGTTGCGGAGCACGGGCTCTAGGCATGTGGGCTTCAGTAGTTGTGGCTCACGGGCTCTAGAGCACAGGCTCTGTAGTTATGGCGCACAGGCTTAGTTGCTCCATGGCATGTGGGATCTTCTTGGACCAAGGCTTGAACCCATGTCCCCTGCATTGGCAGGCGGATTCTTAACCACTGCACCAACAAGGAAGCCCCCATACATTTGTCTTTCTCTGACTTACTTCACTTAGTATGATAATTCTAGGCTCATTTTTAAACTTTATTTCATTAGAGAATCAAACTTTGTTTTAAAAAAATTGTGTATTGAGGAAACTTGCACAAGCCTCTTAGATAGCCTCATCCACCAGAGGGCAGACAGAAGAAGCAAGAAGAACTACAGTCCTGCAGCCTGTGGAACAAAAACCACATTCACAGAAAGATAGACAACATGAAAAGGGAGAGGGCTATGTATCAGATGAAGGAACAAGATAAAACCCCAGAAAAACAACTAAATGAAGTGGAGATAGGAAACCTTCCAGAAAAAGAATTCAGAATAATGATAGTTTAGATGATCTAGGAGCTCAGAAAAACAATGGAGGCAAAGATTGAGAAGATGCAAGAAATGTTTAACAAAGACCTAGAAGAATGAAAGAACAAACAGAGCTGAACAACACAATAACTGAAATGAAAAATACACTAGAAGGAATCAATAGCAGAATAACTGAGGCAGAAGAACGGATAAGTGATCTGGAAGACAGAATGGTGGAATTCACTGCTGCAGAACAGAATAAAGAAAAAGAGAATGAAAAGAAATGAAGACAGCCTAAGAGACCTCTGGGACAACATTAAATGCAACAACATTCACGTTATAGGGGTTCCAGAAGGAGAAGAGAGAGAGAAAGGACCCGAGAAAATATTTGAAGACATTATAGTCAAAAAATTCCCTAACATAGGAAAGGAAATTGCCACCCAAGTCCAGGAAGCGCAGAGAGTCCCATACAGGATAAATCCAAGGAAAAACACACCGAGACACACAGTAATCAAACTGGCAAAAATTAAAGACAAAGAAAAATTATTGAAAGCAGCAAGGGAAAAATGACAAATAACACACAAGGGAACTCCCGTAAGGTTAACAGCTGATTTCTCAGCAGAAACTCTACAAGCCAGAAGGAAGTGGCATGATATACTTAAAGTGATGAAAGGGAAGAACTGAAAACCAAGATTACTCTACCTGGCAAGGATCTCATTCAGATTCGATGTAGAAATCAAAAGCTTTACAGACAAGCAAAAGCTAAGAGAATTCAGCACCACCAAACCAGCTCTACAACAGATGTAAAAGGAACTTCTCTAAGAGGGAAACACAAGAAAAGAAAAGGACCTACAAAAACAAATGCAAAACAATTAAGGAAATGGTAATAGGAACATACATATCGATGATTACCTTAAACGTGAATGGATTAAATGCTCCAACCAAAAGACACAGGCTTGCTGAATGGATACAACAACAAGACCCATATATATGCTGTTTACAAGAGACCCACTTCAGACCTAGGGACACATTCAGACTGAAAGTAAAGGGATGGAAAAAGATATTCCATGCAAATGGAAATCAAAAGAAAGCTGGAGTACCAATACTCATATCAGATAAAATAGACTTTAGAATAAAGAATGTTGCAAGAGACAAGGAAGGACACTACATAATGATTAAGGGATCAATCCAAGAAGAAGATATAACAATTATAAATATATATACACCCAACATAGGAGCACCCCAATACATACAGCAATTGCTAACAGCTATAAAATAGGAAATCGACAGTAACACAATAATAGTGGGGGACTTTAACACCTCACTAACACCAATGGACAGATCATCCTAACAGAAAATTAATAAGGAAACACAAGCCAAAATGACACAATAGACCAAGTAGATTTAATTGATATTTATAGGACATTCCATTCAAAAACAGCAGATTACACTTTCTTCTCAAGTGCGCATGGAACATTCTCCAGGATAGATCATATCTTGGGTCACAAGTCAAGCCTCAGTAAATTTAAGAAAATTGAAATCTTATCAAGCATCTTTTCTGACCACAATGCTATAAGATTAGAAATCAATTACAGGGAAAAAAAAACATAAAAAACACAAAAACATGGAGTGTAAACAGTACCTTACTAAATAACCAAGAGATCACTGAAGAAATCCAAGAGGAAATCAAAAAATACCTAGAGACAAATGATAATGAAAACACGACGATCCAAAGCCTATAGGAAGCAGCTAAAGCAATTCTAAGAGGGAAGTTTATAGCTATACAAGCCTACCTCAAGAAACAAGAAAAATCTCAAATGAACAATCTAACCCTACACCTAAAGGAACTAGAGAAGGAAGAACAAACGAAACCCAAAGTTAGCACAAGGAAAGAAATCATAAAGATCAGAGCAGAAATAAATGAAATAGAACCAAAGAAAACAATAGCAAAGATCAATAAAAGTAAAAGCTGGTTCTTTGAGAAGATAAACAAAATTGATAAACCATTAGCCAGACTCATCAAGAAAAAGAGGGAGAGGACGCAAATCAATAAAATTAGAAATGAAAAAGGAGAAGTTACAACAGACACTGCAGAAATACAAAGCATCCTAAGAGACTACTACAAGCAACTCTATGCCAATAAAATGGACAACCTGGAAGAAATGGACAAATTCTTAGAAAGGTATAACCTTCCAAGACTAAACCAGGAAGAAATAGAAAATATGAACAGACCAATCACAAGTAATGGAATTGAATCTGTGATTAAAAATCTTCAAACAAACAAAAGTCCAGGACCAGATGGCTTCACAGGTAAATTCTATCAAACATTTAGAGAAGAACTAACACCCATCCTTCTCAAACTCTTCCCATAAATTGCAGAGGAAGGAACTCTCCCAAACTCATTCTATGAGGCCACCATCACCCTGATACCAAAACCAGACAGAGATACTACAAAAACAGAAAATTACAGACCAATATCACTGATGAATATAGATGCAAAAATCCTCAACAAAATACTAGCAAACAGGATCCAACAACACATTAAAAGGATCATACTCTATGATCAAGTGGGATTTATCCCAGGGATGCAAGGATTCTTCAATATATTCAAATCAATCAATGTGATACACCATATTAACAAATTGAATAAAAACCATATGATCATCTCAATAGATGCAGAAAAAGCTTTTGACAAAATTCAACACCCATTTATGATAAAAACTCTCCAGAAAGTGGGCATAGAGGGAATCTACCTCAACATAATAAAGGCCATATATGACAAACCCACAGCAAACATCATTCTCAATGGTGAAAAACTGAAAGCATTTCCTCTGAGATTAGGAACAGGACAAGGATGTCCACTCTCGCCACTATTATTCAACATAGTTTTGGAGTCCTACCCATGGTAATCAGAGAAGAAATAGAAATAAAAGTATTCCAAATTGGAAAAAAAGTAAAAGTGTCACTATTTGCAAATGACATGATACTGTACATAGATAATCCTAAAGATGCCACCAGAAAACTGCTAGAGCTAATCAGTGAATTTGGTAAAGTTGCAGGATACAAAATTAATGCACAGAAATCTCTTGCATTCCTATACACTAATGATGAAAAACCTGAAAGAGAAATTAAGGAAACACTCCCATTTACCACTGCAACAAAAAGAATAAAATACCTAGGAATAAACCTACTTAGGGAGACAAAAGACCTGTATTTAGAAAACTGTAAGACACTGTTGAAAGAAATTAAAGATGATACCAACAGATGGAGAGATATACCACGTTCTTGGATTGGAAGACTCAATATTGTGAAAATGACAATACCACCCAAAGCAATCTACAGATTCAGTGCAATCCCTATCAAATTAGCAATGGCATTTTTTACAGAACTAGGACAAAAAATCTTAAAATTTGCATAGAGACACAAAAGACCCCAAATAGCCAAAGCAGTCTTGAGGGAAAAAAAACGGAGCTTGAGGAATCAGACTTCCTGACTTCAGACTCTACTACAAAGCTACAGTAATCAAGACAGCATGGTACTGGCACAAAAACAGAAATACAGATCAATGGAACAGGATAGAAAGCCCAGAGATAAACCCATGCACGTATGGTCAACTAAACTATGACAGAGGAGGCAAGGATATACAATGGAGAAAAGACAGTCTCTTCAATAAGTGGTGCTGGGGAAACTGGATAGCTACATGTAAAAGAAGGAAATTAGAACACTCCCTAACACCATACACAAAAATAAACTCAAAATGGATTAGAGACCTAAATGTAAGACCAGGCACTATAAAACTCTTAGAGGAAAACATAGGAAGAACACTCTTTGACATAAATCACAGCAAGATCTTTTTTGATCACCTCCTAGAGTAATGGAAATAAAAACAAAAATAAACAAATGGGACCTAATGAAACTTAAAAGCTTTTGCACAGCAAAGGAAACTAGACACAGACGAAAAGACAACCCTCAGAATGGGAGAAAATATTTGCAAACGAATCAATGGACAAAGGATTAATCTCCAAAATATATAAACAGCTCACGCAGCTCAATATTAAAAAAACAACCCAATCCAAAAATGGGCAGAAGACCTAAATAGATATTTCTCCAAAGAAGACATACAGATGGCCAAGAAGCACATGAAAAGCTGCTCAACATCACTAATTATTAGAGAAATGCAAATCAAAACTACAATAAGGTATCACCTCATACCAGTTAGAATGGGCATCATCCGAAAATCTACAAACAACAAATGCTGGAGGGGGTGTGGAGAAAAGGGAACCCTCTTGCACTGTTGGTGGGAATGTAAATTGATACAGCCACTATGGAGAACAGTATGGAGGTTCTTTAAAAAACTAAAAATAGAATTACCATATGACCCAGCAATGCCACTACTGGGCATATACCCAGAGAAAACAGTAATTCAAAAAGGCACATGCACCCCACTGTTCATTGCGGCACTATTTACAATAGGCAGGTCATGGAAGCAACCTAAATGCCCATTGACAGATGAATGGATAAAGAAGTTGTGGTACATACATACAATGGAATATTACTCAGCCATAAAAAGGAACAAAATTGGGTCATTTGTAGAGATGTGGATGAATCTAGAGACTGTCATACAGAGTGAAGTAAGTCAGAAAGAGAAAAACAAATATCGCATATTAACGCATATATGTGGAACCTAGAAAAATGGTACAGATGAACCGGTTTGCAGGCCAGAAATTGAGACACAGATGCAGACAACAAACGTATGGACACCAAGCGGGGAAAGCAGCGGCAGGTGGGGGGGTGGTGGTGTGATGAATTGGGAGATTGTGATTGACATGTATACACTGATGTGTATAAAATGGATGACTAATAAGAACCTGCTGTATAAAAAAATAAATAAAATAAAATTCAAAATAAAATTGAATATTATTTGCCTATTCAGACATCTCCTTTCTACATTTCTGTGAATTCTCTCAAATTCCTAGAAGTCTGAAAATAAAAACATACACAACCTCATAATTTCTCAATTTGACAATGTGATTTTTGTTTCCAATATGTCAGTGATCACTAATAAAAACTTTCTTTTCCTTCGCTTGACATTGAGTTTTATCTTTTTTTATTCCCCCCCCCCCACAATCTCCTCTAGCAGTAGTTTCCTGATAGGATTGAAAAGAGGTATGTGGAGAGAAGTGTGTGCCAAGACTGGCAAGAATTCAGATGCTGCATTTGTTGCCTCTGTG
Organism: Lagenorhynchus albirostris; assembly: GCF_949774975.1. Lineage (NCBI taxonomy): Eukaryota > Metazoa > Chordata > Mammalia > Artiodactyla > Delphinidae > Lagenorhynchus > Lagenorhynchus albirostris. Next base: position 56,026,138 of record NC_083105.1, on the reverse strand, counting down.
AAACGGGTGCACCGTATAGTCACGTAATTGCGCCGATAATAATACCAGCAAAGTGACCAGGCATTCTTATCTTTAGTGACTGTTCCTGTTCTCAGAGTGTCATGGATGCTGTTGCCATTGCCCCAGAAATCTGCCTTTGGCATGTTGCTGAAACAGTGTCCTAAGCAACATAAAGACACTTGTGCCGCTGACATTTGTGTTTTCTGAACACATAAGATGTGGATTTTTCTGTGAACTTTAAAGCGCTGGAGAGTCTAAAAAGACGCGCCTCTTGGAGCCTGCTTATTGCCTCATCCTGGACCCAGGCCTCGCTCCTGTCTCGTGACTTGACTTTGTTGGATCTTGGCATTGACCCTGGCCAGCACCTAGTGACTGTGCCCTGAAACGCCCTTTGGTTTTACTGGAAGGGGAAACTACAAATAATAGTCGTGGGAACCTAACAGTTGCCAGAAGCCAGACTGACAAAGAAAACCATAAGGACCATGCAACAGCATGATGCCTAAAGTAACTGGCTTTTAGCTTTACCACCCTGGGCCTGTAACCTTTAGCTATAAATACATAGAGTAGGGATTTCATTGTACAGCATTTTACTTGTCAGAGAACAGTCGGAAGCACTTATTATTTACTGAAGGTGGGAAGCACTCTGATAGTTCCTAAATAACATCTTTTTATGAGAATTCTCTTGTTTGCTTCTGACCAAACCATTTGATCATTTACTTTGAACAAAACTAAAAAAATTAGATGGCAACAATAATCATTTGCCATGCAATTCAGATATTCTGGGTAGACCCCTAAAAGTGTCGAATTTGTACTTATCCTCTATAAGTAAGCTCTCAGTTTTCCCTGAGTTTATTTTAAATTTTGATAGATATTTTAGTTTTTTAATGAAAAAAATTCCAAAGATATTTTTTCATAAGTACAAAAAAGAAATATTGTGAGTTGATTTTAAAGTTATCTTATTTGCCTTTTATTGTGTAAAAATTACCGTTATCTTCTTAAGGCTCTGCTTGATTCTGTTCTTTAGTTACTTAAGTTGTCTCAAGTCAACTGTTAATAAGGGTAAAAAATAATGTTCAGTAGACTGAGGAAGGGGAACTGGGTCACTTTTATTCTGGAGAAAAGTATAGTCCATAGAAATTAAAGGAATTTCAGCATTTACGGAATAAGCCCATTACACGAGGAGAGCTAAGCTACCTGTAATGTATTTCCATATTCCTGTAACGTTCATTATTTAAAAGGTAACTAGAACTCACTTCTATTATTACACTTAATAGCATATTTTCTAGCATCATTACCCAGTTAAAAGTTATATTCTGCCTGGGAATTTACCTGAAATCAGTGAGATTTTGTAGATTTTAATTGTTATATGTTTTGGCATAAATGTATTCTTTGGAGAGGTGGCTGGCGAACTTTATTAAATAATTAATTTGATTTTTTTTTCTACTGCATAGAATTTTGAGTTAATAAGTAGGGTGAATGAAATCAGTTTTTTTTTTTTTTAGGATTATTAGTAGGCCCTCTTCTCCGTAAAGAATGAAATAAAAAAATTAATCTGCATATGTTCTTGCTCTATTCTACAAGTCTTTAGTCATGTGAATGTATCACCTAAATTAGTGCACATTCATAAGATTTATAAAATGGTTTATTCTTATTCAATATGTATACACTTCTCATCCATCATTATTAATGTACTCATAAAATGCTACTTGGCTTTGGACAGGCACTAGCCTCCAAACTATAGTCCGTTCAGGGAATGCCTAAATTCAGAATTTTCCAAACTTATTTAATTACAGATGCCATTTTTGAACAGAATTTCAAAGCGTTGGAATTTAATGGAACACCACTGAGAAAATATTGCCTTGAGGAAAAGACCTATGTGTTTAAACAAAATAGAATTTTTTTTTTTTTTTTTTTTGCGGTACGTGGGCCTCTCACTGTTGTGGCCTCTCCCGTTGCGGAGCACAGGCTCCAGACACGCAGGCTCAGCAGCCATGGCTCACGGGCCCAGCCGCTCCGCGGCACGCGGGATCTTCCCGGACCGGGGCACGAACCCGTGTCTCCTGCATCGGCAGGTGGACTCTCAACCACTGCGCCACCAGGGAAGCCCCCAAATAGAATTTTGAAAGTATTATTCATAAAGTCATGCCTGTGCCTGAAGAGTAACTGAATTTGGATTTCATTTTCATAGTTCAAACGTGATATATTCTCAGGTGTATTACAGTGCATATCGAAGTAAGTAGCCCACTGTCCCTGTTTTCATAATAACACTACCAACATCAAAATCACATGGGTTGGGCTTCCCTGGTGGTGCAGTGGTTAAGAATCCACCTGCCAATGCAGGGGACACAGGTTCAAGCCCTGGTCCAGGAAGATCCCACATGTCGCGGAGCAGCTATGCCCATGCGCCACAACTACTGAGCCTGTGCTCTAGTGCCTGTGAGCCACAACTACTGAAGCCCGCGCGCCTAGAGCCCGTGCTCCGCAACAAGAGAAGCCACCGCAATGAGAAGCTGGCGCACCGCAACGAAGAGTAGCCCCCGCTCTCCGCAACTAGAGAAAGCCTGCACAGCAACGAAGACCCAATGCAGCCAAAAATAAATAAATTAATTAAATAAATTTATTTTTAAAAAATCATATGGGTTACTAAAATTTTTATATTAATATAACAATAATAAAAGCAAAATAATGTATGGAATTATTGAGGTGGGGAATTAATTGTTGAAACCCGGGGTCTGGCCTAATCTACTCAAAATAATTTAAATATAACTTCATTATTAGGGAGCTAAATGAACACTTCTCATGTGAGGTCACTATGGTTACTTTGTTTATTATTCATAGAATCACTCTGCCTTCCCAAACCTTGAGGTTTTAATCATTAGAAAAACATTTATTTTACTAACATCTGGTTCCCTTATTTCTATGGATTGCCACATCATACGTAGAGGCATTCTAAAATTTTGAACGTTTTTGCTAAAAGCTCTTAAATGAAATATAGCTTTATTTTACTATTGTTAAGTAACTGACCAAATTTTGTGCAATCCTTGAGGGTTTTGTGGGTTTTTTTTTTTTCCTTTTTTTGCTTCACAGGAAGCAAAGACATTTACTGTGTATTACAGAAATATTATGAAAAAAAATATTGGAACCATTCCCTGACATCTGTAACCCATTTTATCTTTCATTTTACAGCTATAGCATTATAGCTTGTGGCCATGTCACTGAGTTGCTTAATTATCAATACCGTTTATATGCTCATCTGCTAAATAGACTTCATAGATTTCCTTAAACACACGACTCAGCATCCCTAGATCATTTTTCTCACCATATTCTAAAGCTTTATTCCATATATTACATACTCAAACATTTGTTAAACCACATGGCTAACCAACATAGATTGCTATGTTATTTTATACAATAGAGTTTAAAATACAGGTGCTTAGTATGTTTTTGCTAATTGTGTTTCCATGTAAGCTTATTCCATCTTTTCTAGCATGACTGAGACCAATGAAATTAAAAATATTGTTGTACTCAATAATGGGGTTAAAAGAGGAATAAAAGTCACCTGCATTCAAGCCCAAGAACAAGGCTTCCTAAATTTTGACTAATGTTTGCCAGTCTATGAAAACAGCACACTGGACTTTCCTTCCACATTTCCTGTACCCTTCAAGGAAGGGTGAAAATAAAGATTACGCAAAAACTAATTCTTTGAAAGTAGAACATTCCCCTCCAAGTCTAAAATGCATGACAGTTAACAGTACTAATTGTTCAGTAATCACACCCTTATTGTGTGTGATCTTCCTTTCTTAATAGTGCCTCTGGTAATAACGTACCCATAGATATTAAGGTCGGGAACTTCCAAAGAGAAATGGTTGACTCTTGACCGCTGACACCATCATCCCCATCTTCCTACCCATAACTCACTTTTTTCTTGGTTTTGTGGGAGTCACCTATCTACAATGAAATTTGGGTATAATAAGTGATATCTTTGATAGTAGAAATGCTGTTTTACTTGGGAGTTGGCTGTGTTTTCTATGTAGAATTTTATGCTGATATAATTTTGTGATTTATAGATATTTTTACCTGTTCCTATATATTCCCATTTACAACACCTGGTTATAAAGAAAATTTTCATGGAAATTTTATTTTATAATTTTTTTTTAAATTTTTCAACTACCCTAAAAACTCTTCATGTTAGATATATCTAAACTGAGCATTTCAAGTCACTGAGTGACTTCTTACTTAAACATGAAGATTTTACCAGATACTTTCTATTGAAGTGGGCATTTAACCTTTACCTTATCTGATTTGTGAGCTAAACCCTTTTCCTTTTCAGATTTCTAGGATTCAAACAAAGGCAAATTTAAATTGCAGACTTGTATCGAAGACTTCCAATTTTACACAGTCTGTGTAAACTGAATCATTTACTCAAAGAAACTTAGAGTTATTTAAGCACATTATTTCACCCCATGTATTAATCCTACTGAATCCATTGAAAGTGATTATCTAGCTTCAGTTGATTGCTTTGCAGGCATATAGTTACTCACCATCTTACAAGCAGCTCATATGTTTCTTAGCCAGCTTTGTTTGTTGGTAAGTTTATTTTAATATTAACCTGAGAGGGAAAGTGCCTGTGAATTTTATTAATCTATGAATTGGAAACGTTCACACCAGAAAGGCAGATCTTAGGCTCCCTGCTGACAGATCCTGAGGGAATCTGTCCCTTTCCACAGCCCTAGTGAGGATAACCATGTGTACATCACATGACGTGGGCTGAGTAAATCAGAAATGATGGGCACTGGAGTTGTGAGAAATCAGTAACTCTGATCTAGTGGCTATGTTGGCACGTATGCAAATAGAGGAAGCTGCCAGGCAGAGAGAAGACAGAGCATATGCTCAAAAGAAGCAGTTACAATTACGTTATCATAATGACGTTCGTTTACTGAGTGCGTACTGTCTCAGGCACTGTCCTAAGCCTTTTACGTGCGTTATCTTGTTTAATCCTATAAGAAAAGTACTGTTACTACTTTTTTACAAAAAAAGGAACCAAGGCACTGAGACATTCAGTGACTCACCACAGTTCACAAAGTTAGTAAATAACAGAGATAATGGTTGAGACTAGACACTCTAACCTCAGATTCCACATTTTATCACTTAGATCATACTCAGCATCTGAACCCGTTCAGGGCCCTAAAGAGACAGAGGAGGCAGCTGCCTAACAACTCTACAGTTGAGTTCTGTGTTGATATTGTTTTTTTTTTCTTTCTCCCCTTTTCCTTAAGCTACACTGAGTGAATTTTGATTCCTTGCCACCATAGATCCCTGCCCATGAAATGGATTGGATTATTCATGTTATTCTAGGTTTTGCCCGCATAAAGAACTCTTGAGTGTTGTAGATTCATTGCTGGGATTCTAGATGCAAAGCAGAACACATCAACTTGGAAATTATTTACTGCTTCATATAAAAACCCTTTTTTCTGAAAAGGTCCAGGTAACTACTGAATTTATAATGAGGGGTGTTTATGAAAAATTTGCACATGAAAGCAGCACAATGTGGTCTGCATTGGAATTAATATTAAGGACGCAGACATCAACCAAGTGGTCTTACCTATGGATTGAGAACAGTTTTCGCTATGTGGTGCTAAGAAGTTATAACATTTCTCTTGGCTTTTTCATTAGTCAGGAACGTTGATGTCCAAGGCCCTTCTAATCACTTCCTGTTCTCTGTTTTGCAAAAACATCTGTCATTTTACCACTATAAAAACAATATTGAATTAGACATGTGTGTCCTCTTTGGAAGGCACAGAAAACAGGAAATTGGCAAGAGAAAATGAATCAGAGCACGTGTAGCAGAGGAGAAAGTAGGAGGCAAACATTTGTCAGGAAGAGAAATCAAGTGTACAATAAGAATACATCTCAGAAGGGAATCACATTGGATTATTGATCAGAACATAAAATTATGTACAAAAGTCCACCCCTTCCAAACTGGGAGAAATATTTATAATATTTTGTTGTTAGTCATAATATTACTTTAAAAAAATTACCCTTCACACCAATGTCTGAGTTTATGGCCTTTCCTTAGCTATGCAGGTGGCCCACTGACTGTATTTACAAACCCAGCCCAAACATATTCTGGTTTTGCAGGCCAATCTGAATAGAGGCAGAATATGTAATTAGTCTCTGCCCAGGATTCTAGGAAGTGGTGAGGCTAAAGCTGGAATGGGGTGCTCCATTACTGACAATTGTATCCTCTAATATTTAATATGACTTGAATGTCCCATTCTCTTGCAGATGTCTAACACGATTCACCGTGTACCAGAATTGCCAACCTACTAATTGTTTTCCTCTCAGTCTTAGATTACAAAGACCTTGAGAGGTGAAATCACGTCATAGTTTCTTGAGATCCACATACAGAGTGTTCCCCATTGTTTATTTCTTTCTGACAGACTGAGTCAACTTCTAGAATCATTGGCCCTTACACTTGTCTGGGTGTGAGCAAACTATCACATGTTACTGTTTGGTATTTTGTGGTACTAACTGATAGCTAGTTTAAACTTTTTTTGAAGTTGTTTAGTATTGTTATTGTTTTACCATATGCCAGAATAAAAGGTCAACATTCCTTTAAATGCTTCTCTTACAATTTGGTTAAAACTAAGACAGTGCAAATTAGACCGTTTGGGTATGTGGTGTGAGTGCAGTTTTGTTTCAGTGTTTAAGGTACATAAACATCAGTTTTACAAATTTGTTTTGTTAAAACATGAAAACTTTTTTTCTATATAGAAGCTAAGAAAGTATGATTTTTTTTTTTTATCCTGTCCATTTGCGGAAGGGTAAGGAACTGGATGGTACACAGAGAAATACCTATTCATGTTAATTCAGGGATGAAAATTTATCTTTGCTTTGAGGAAATTGCATTTGAGTTATATTTTCAGTATTTCCTCATATGTTTGTAACTTTATTTCCTTTACCATTCCATCCTCCAGTCACACACGTCTTTGTGTTCTCTGACTCTTCTGATTGAAGTAAATGTGAAATTAATGCCTTAGTCACCACATTCTACACTCAGAGCGAGAAGGTGGTATAAATGTACTATGTGCCTCCCACGTATGTGTGCTCAAATAAGGTAAAGATAAATTGTTAAGTAAGCTGCAGAACTATCTTTTAATTAAGGATAAGCTAACATTAGAAGTATCTATTTAATTACATGTTCAAACATAATGATCAAACTACTTATATGTTGCTGGGATGCTGTCCAAACCAGTATAATCTTCCTTCCAGGCTGAAAAGTATGTTGTTGTTGCCCTCTTACTCTTGGTGATTTAAAATAGAACACAGAAATTTGTCAAACATTTCAATCTAACCTACTCCGTATATTGATAAGATAAATCAGGCTATAATTATTTTTTTGGTCATCAAAGAGAATGAAGTACCTAAGTCTTTTATCCCTTTTTCTATGTGATTATCTTTTTGTTGCTTAGAGTCTTTATATATCCCATGTATTCTATATATATATATATAAATATTACAGATACCTTCCTTCAAATTAAGGCTTTCTTTTTCATTTTCTGTAGTGTCTTTTGACAAATGGTTCTGAATTTTAATAGCTGAATTTATCAGTTATTTTCATCCTTTTTTGCTTGTTTGTTTAATTTATTACTCCTTGCTTAATACATCCCTTCCTGACCCCAAGGTCATAATGATACTATTGTAAATGTCCCTCAGTACTGTCCAATAGACCTTTCTGCACTGACGGAAATATTTTATACCTGGCACTGCCCAGTATGGTAGCCACTAACCACATGTTACTTTTGAGTACTTGAAATGTGAACAATGTGACTGAGGAGCTAAATTTTAAAATTTAATTTCAATTAATTTACATATAAATTTAAATAGCCCCATGTGGTTATTGACTATTGTATTGGCTAGATGAGCTGTGGCTTTGTTTTATCATGAAGGGTGATTCACCTTATGTTCATTTTTCTGCAGGGTGTGAGGGGAAAACCTAGGGTCATATTTTCCCATATGGATGACCAGTTGGCCTAGAACAACAGTTTTTTCCTACTAACTGATAATACCAATTTTGAAATAAAAATAAATTATGTGTGTGTGTGTGTGTGTGTGTCCTGGCTTCCTGTTGTGTTCCTTGATGAATTCATCTACCCTGGTACCGGTGCCTCTCACTGTCAGGCACCAAAGCTTTATAATAAGCCTTGATATTTAGTCATGCTCATCCCAGTCCTTTGGTTCTATTTCAGAAACGACTTTGCCATTCCAGGCCTTTGATCTTTCAATACATTTTATTTTATTTTATTTTATTTTTTGCTGCACGCGGGCCTCTCACTGTTGTGGCCTCTCCCGTTGCGGAGCACAGGCTCCGGACGCGCAGGCTCAGCGGCCATGGCTCACGGGCCCAGCCGCTCCGCGGCATGTGGGATCTTCCCGGACTGGGGCATGAACCCGTGTCCCCTGCATCGTCAGGCGGACTCTCAACCACTGCGCCACCAGGGAAGCCCTCAATACATTTTAGACTCAGGTTTTCAAGTAAAAAAAAAAATGGCATTTTTCATTGCATTTGAATCAATACATCTACTTGGCATTTTTATGATATTGAAACTTTCAATTCATGAGTGTGATTTATCTATTCATTCAGGTCTTCTTTCACGGGCTCCATTTGTTTTTAATCTATAAAGGATTTGGTATATTTTGTTATATTTTAAAGGAAGAACTATATGTTGAAGATACTATGTCTGTTGCCTTTTTAAAACCACATATTCTAATCTCTCAAACGGGTAACATTAAGTATGATGTTACAGATTTTTGTTTAGTTTTTTGTTGTTTTTATAGATAGCAGATTGAGGAACTTTTCTTCGATATCTAGTTTGGTAGAATTTTGAGATGATTTTAAAATTTTTCCTTTATTGTGGTGAATTATAGTAATTGGTTTTAAAATATTTACTTACTTATTATTTGTATTTTGGCCCTCTGGTATTCAGAATTGAATTAAAGACTAATCATAATCTTTAGGTTGTGACATGCTCTCATCATTCATAGCTGTGTTTAATTATTTGTTAACATAATGAAAATTAATGAACCCACCAACCGATTCAAGAATTCGAATATTAACAAAAATGTAAACTTACCTGTGTGCATCTCCCTGGTCTCATTCTTTGATCTTTATCTACCCATCCCCCCACCCCTTCCCAGAGCTAACCACTATTGGAAATTTTGTATTTATTATTCATTTGCTTTCCTTTTCTTTTGTTCGGTTTTAGTAAGTTATATTTGGGCAAAAGTCTTTTTTTTTTTTTAATGTTTAGTTCTTGTACAATTATTCGTGGTCTCATACTGTTTAATTATATTTTAATCCTTTTCTGTTTAAAGCATGCTCAATTTATATTTTCTGGTTGATAGTTTTGCTATCTAATGTATTTGTGGACCAGATTCTACTATCTGTAGTTTCTCCTGGTTCTTGCTTAATAATGCCTTTCAAATGAGTATTACTTGGATCTCCATCATGCAAGAATTATTTGAAGCTCGGACTAAGCTGGATTTCTAGTTGAGAGAATTTGTGTTTCCTTTTTCCAGGGCCTGGGATATTACCCGATACTCTAAACTGTTTTTAGATGTTTGAACCACCTTGACAGTACGAAATTGGAGGGCAAAGTCACGTGAGGGATTACTGTTGGTTATGAATCCTCAGGTGATATTTTTTGTTCCCTGTCACCAGTGCCAAATTTAGAGGCAGACTGGTTTCTTTGCAGTTGCCAGCGGTGTGTAGTGTGTGTGTCTGTGTGTGTGTAGCATTGCAAACTTGCAAACTTATTTCTGGTACAATGACGGTACAGTTTTATTGGGTCACAGGAGGGAGTATCACCTTTTAGACTTTCCATCTCTGGCTGACCTTGGGCCTTGTGATCTGTTGCAGCTCTTTGGGCTGTGAAACCCCAAGTCCAAGTCTACTTCGTTGATCAAATGTCCCAAGAGGAAACCTGAATAAAGTACTCTTCTTAACTACTTGGTTTCCACTTTCAGTTAGTTTCGTTTTCTGGATGTTTCTTACTTTCTTCTAGTTTTCCTGTTTTATGTACAATTTTTTAGTTGCTTTCAATGGAGGGATTTTTATACTATAAAGGACAGAGACTTGCACAAATTAACTCAAGTTGGAAACACAGGGGATTTTCTTGGAGCCTAATTTCAGGAAGTATAGTTAGATCTGGCTGGAAGACTAATGCAGCCCTGACCTTCCCCCATGGCCTACTGATTTTCCTTTCTGTTGCAGTGCTAAATGACCTCACACTTCTAGTGTCCAACACCATCCAACTGACTCAGTCTCTCCATGTATCACCTCAAATTCTTGAGATAGAAGATAAAATTGTCTTTGCCTCACCTATAGATGGTAGTATGGTGGTATACTATCTAAGGACAGCATGCCACAATGGTTAGAGCTTGGGTTCTGCAGCTAGACTGGCTGGATTTGAAGCTCAGCTCCAAATCTTGCTAGCCTTGTAATCTTGGGAAACTTTCTGTGACTCAATTTCTTCATCTGTAAATGGGGATGATAATAATATTCACTACCTCACAGTTGTAATGAGGGTTAAATGAGTGAGTGCATGTGAAGAGTAAAAGGAAGAGCCTTGGATATAGTGGCTACTCAATAAGTATTAGTTATTTCTTTCTCCTTCTCACTCGATGTAAGCCCTGGTCTAATTGGCTATGGCCTGGGGTTAGGATCATGTGGTCTAGGTCTACCTAGACCTAGGTCTACCTAGGTCTACCTAGACCTAGGTCTACCTAGGTCTACCTAGGTCTACCTAGGTCTACCTAGGTCTACCTAGACCTAGGTCTACCTAGGTCTACCTAGGTATGTTCCTTTATTATCATTGAGAAGCAGACTGAAAGAAAGGAAGGCAGTAGCAAATGTGCCTAATATAGATTGGTGAAATAGAAACAAAACAATTTGTCAGTTTAGAAAAAACATTTTTTAATATAATTTGCTTTATATAAAAAATATACTTCAATGGTAGAATTGTTACCTAAAGAGATAGTTTGTTTTTTAATAGGTGTATAGTTGTTTTACAGTGTTGTGTTAGTTTCCGCTGTACAGCAAAGTGAATCAGCTCTATGTATACATATATCCCCTCTTTTTTGGATTTCCTTCCCATTTAGATCACCACAGAGCACTGAGTAGAGTTCCCTGTGCTATACAGTAGGTTCTCATTAGTTATCTATTTTATACATAGTAGTTGTATATATGTCAATCCCAATCTCCCAATTCATCCCACCCCCCTTCTCCCCTTGGTGTCTGTACGTTTGTTTTCTACGTCTGTGTCTTTATTTCTGCGTTGCAAATAGGTTCATCTGTACAATCTTTCTAGATTCCACATATATGCATTAATATACGATATTTGTTTTTGTCTTTCTGACTTACCTCACTCTGTATGACAGTCTCTAGTCATGTATACAATGGAATATTACTCAGCCATTAAAAGGAAAGAAATTGGGGCATTAGTAGAGGGACAGATGTTTTTTAAAAATTACATTGACTGAGCTATATTTTGTAACATTTTACACCTGAAAATTTTCCTGCTGCAATTAATCATATACTTATTGACAGTCTGTTGTGTATGAAACACACTGTATTATATGGGAGGAGCAAAAAGGAGGTAAAAGCAGAACATGTTAGTAGGTATAATTACAGATTATAGGAGTAGAATCATGAGCATTTTACAGAAGAAAGTGTAATTCTTTGCCTAAATATTTCTAGGAAAGCCTTAAACATTTCAAGGACTCATTTTCTCTGTCCTTTTAAGTTCCTCAGGTTTTTTTGTTTTTTGGCTTTTTTTTTTTTTTTTATTGCTTTGTTAGTTTCTTAAGAGAAGAGCATGTAACATAAAAGTGAAGGTCTGGACTCAACCTAATTCCCTACAAATTAGTACATGCAGTTATGTTCTGGGTTATTTCCAGGCCCTTGGTAACTTAAAAATGAATTAAAAAAACTAACCATGATTTCATTTGTACAGTGTTTTACGATCAACCCAGTGTTTTCATTGATTCATCTCGTTAATTCAGTGAGGTGGATCAACGTGATAATTCTCTCCATTTTACGGATGAATACAACGGAGGGACTTTAAGTGACTCACAGTCACATAACAGATACTCAGGAGAAAGAGCCTGACTCAAACATAGGAGTTCCTGCTGCTTGCCAGCAACCAGTCCTGTCACAGAAATGAATATACTGCTGTCAGTGTATTAGAGGATGCTCCTGAGCTCAGAGTGTTGCCTCTGGATTCAGCTGATGACAACTTGTTCAGATTGAAAAACAGGGAAAGCAAGTCTGGTAAAAGCAAAAGGGATATAAATTGGAACAAGGACAGTTTTAACTCCTTTGACACTGAGTAAAACATGTTTCAACTTTCCATCTGAATATATGTTATCTGGGAGCTCAGTGTGTACCAACAAGAGACTTTGTTCTTATAACATTTATAAATGTTATTTAATATTGGTTTCTTCTAGTCTCAAGAACATGGAGAGAAGTACTTGACCTTTAAATGCAGAGGGTATAAATTAATTCGTGTTATTACTTCAGCTGAGTTATCTTGTAAATAAAACTTTTCCCTCATTAGAAAGGAAGCCAATCTTGCAATTCCCCATAGGTCTCATATCACTTACACCATGCTGTGCTTCATACATTGACCTGGAACCCAAGAGAATTTATGCATAGTTCGTGATTTAAACCAGAAGTAATTTCCTGTGGCATTATGTCACAACATCAACCATGGAAACAGAATCCATTCTTTTTTTGTTTCATTAGAAAAATTTAAATAAATTCCTTCAGAAGTTCATAAAATTTGATAGGCCCCTGTTTAGAGTTCTTGCACTGTGTAAAGTGCAAATCCATTTCTTATGTAAACCATGTTATCATGCAGTTATCTATATATGTGAGTGTACGTGCCAATCTTTTGATTTTTATTTATTTATCTTAGTGTCTGATGTTTGTCATTAATTTTTCTAGAGAGAAACTGTAGCCTCCTGAGGAAAAACTTCTTACCTTGAAATAATGAAATATGTTTGCTCACAAAGCTTCAGAGAAAGTAAGGTTAAATATGGGGACTTTCTCTGGATAAATTTGTCATCTTTACTCAGTCCCTGCTCTTTTTTTACATTTTTGCGCATTTAGGCAATCTTCCTCCCCACCTTGGTCTTTTCCCCAGACTTGGCTTTTTCTATCACCTAACGCTGTTTGTTTCCAAAACCTCTGCTCTTTCCTTGCTCATAATTTCAGTGACATGTCTGTCTTCAGAGTTTCAGCTCCACCCTCCAAGCTGGTGGTTTCTGAGTCTGCAGCCCTTACCCTGACTGATCTCTTGCTGCAGTCCTGCATGGCCATTGCCTGTATGATGTTCTTCCATTCATCCTGTGCCAGTATTGCAAATGCATTAAGATCCACCCAGTCTTCCACATTGGGGGACACAAGGTCGTTCTTGACGTTTCTTACCATCTAGTACAACCACATTTTCATCAAAGCCTTAAGACTCAAGCTATAACCTTGAATCCAACATTTCTTCCCATTCTTGTTGCCACTGCTTTTGTCGGTATCTTTACCATCTTCTACCTGAACTACTCCGCAGTTCTTCCCTGCACTTTGTAATTCTCCCCATTGCCCTCAAAGCAATTTTACTGAAAAATAAATCTAATCATATCTTTCTCAGGCTTAAAAGCCTATATAGACCTCCCTTTACTGTTGTGATCCGTAGCCTTGCTTTTGCTGTCAAGCACCATCGTACGTTTTCAGTCTCGATTCCTGCCCTTTCTGATCAGGCCTCCGGTGATTCAGGGCCATCGTTTGCTACATCAGGAGTCATACCTTTGAACATTCTGCTCGTTATATCTGAAATGACTTATTCTTCTTCTCTAACTGAATGTCTTTCATGACTCTGTTCAATTCTCATTTCCTCTATGAAATCATGCCAGAGTCGTATAGGAAGCATTTATTGCTTTCATAGGACCTTAATCTACCCCTGCTGTAGCTTTTATCACATTTGACTATAATTATATGCTTATATGTCTATCTCCTCCACTATGTAGTGAGGAAAAAAACACATCATTTCTTTGTGTGTGTGTGTGTGTGTGTGTGTATTTCAAACCAGCACCTAGCTTAGGGCCTACCATATGGGATGTCCTCAGTAAATAATAACTGAATAAATAAATGAATCAATTAATTAATGTCCCACCCAGCATTCAGATTAAATTTTCCCATACTTAGGTTAGAGATGTAAATAACTTTTTAAGACTACATTGATTCTCAAAAGACTCTTCTCTATCTTCATTTATATAACAATTTGTTTGTTAGCTGGTCTACTTACCTATTTATCTGTCTTAGCTCAGGCTGTTATAATAAAATACCATAAACTGGTGGCTTAAACAACACACAGTTATTTCTCACAAATCTGGAAGCTGGGAAGTCCAAGATCAAGGTGCTGGCTAATTTGATTTCTGGCAAGAGCCCTGTTCCTGGCTTGCAGATGGCCATTGTCTCGCTGTGGCCTCCTATGATGCATGCACACGTGTGACTGAGATTGGGACCGGGAACAGGAAAGGGAGAGGGAACAGATAGATACGGTTTTCTGGTCTCTTCTTACAGGGGCACTAATCCCATCCTGAGGACCACCCCACCCAGGACCTCATCTAACCCTAATTGCTTCCCAGTGGTTCTACCTCCCAATATCCTCACATTGGGAATTTGGGGGGAACAGAGACATTCACTCCATAACATTTTTCATCTAACTGTATCTATCTGTCTCCATTTCAGCATTATACAGTGATAGAACAATACTTGGAGAACTCAGATTTCTCAAATGATAATCAAATTTTCTATCCAGAAGCTATATGCCTAACTATTAAAATGATATGCTCTAGCACGGGGAGATCAGCTCGGTGCTTTGTGACCACCTGGAGGGGTAGGATAGGGAGGGTGGGAGGGAGGGAGACACAAGAGGGAAGAGATATGGGAACATATGTATATGTATAACTGATTCACTTTGTTATGAAGCAGAAACTAACATACCATTGTAAAGCAATTATATTCCAATAAAGAAGTAAAAATAAAAACAAAAACAAAATACAAGTACATATATAATATATGCATATGTGATTATATAAATATATAAAATCTATAAAGATGTGTAAAAAAAATAAAATGATATGCTCTTCTCATACTTGTTTAAAATATTATATTATGACCAGTGTACCTATTACATATTAAACTACAAAAATTATCTACTCATAAGTAATAAAATGAAAGGAAATAAATTCATTTTTATGTGCAACTTTAAAATGAAAGTAGTAGATGGTATTTATAAGTTGTTGCTATAAAAACCTTCTGCTACAAAGCATTTAAGAATGTGTGCCTGTGTAGAATTTCTTCAACTTCAAATTTTATTGTCATTTCCCAAATATGCTTATATGCCTTTCTGCATCCAAACTTTTGATCTCTGAATTTAGTCTATTTTCTTTTGCAGTCTGTATCTACTAATATTTAGCCTGTCCTTCAAGGGCAGTTCAAATTCCAACCTTTTCAGTACTGCCTATCCTGATGACCCCAGCTAGAATAATCTGTTTTCCCTTTTGAATTTTCATAGCATTCCCTGATTGAATAATGTTTTTGGAACTCATATATTATCTTACTTCTCAACTTTTTATGCATTGCATGTAAACTTTCTGAAGAAAAACATGTTTACATCTTTCTATGCTATGCAGTAGTCACTAAAGTATCATACACCGTAGGCCCAGATCATCAGTTGTTGAAACAAGGAACAAAGGAGTGAGAACTGGATTAACTTTGTGGGAATTGTGATACCTCATGGCTCTCCCATCCTTCTCTCTCTTTTTTTTTTTTTTTTTTTTTAGTGGTACGCGGGCCTCTCACTGTTGTGGCCTCTCCCGTTGCAGAGCGCAGGCTCAGCGGCCATCGCTCACGGGCCCAGCCGCTCCGCGTCATGTGGGATCTTCGCGGACCGGGGCGCGAACCCGTGTCCCCTGCATCGGCAGGCGGACTCTCAACCACTGCGCCACCAGGGAAGCCCCATCCTTCTCTTTGTATACACCACTGATACTCCAGCAGAATGATGGCTCCCTGTTGCGGTCTATTTCCTTGATGGGGTGCACTTCCTCTTTGGGAAGCTCCTAGTCCTTGCTTTACCTTGAACGTTATTACGCTTAACATCAAGTGGCATATATTGGTTCACTAGTGGAACACTCAAAATATGAGGAGATTTTCTGCCTTTCATAGGTTAAAATGTAATACAGAACAGTCTTCAGATAGCAGTATTTTGACATAGTTGGAAGATAATACTTAAGAAGCACTGTTTACCAGTGTCATGAAAATTGGCACCTTGCTAAACATCTTTGGAGCTGTTTCCTTATTTGTAAAAGGCAGGTGGTGAAACCTCTCTTAGCAGGGTTGTTGCAGCTATTGAATGAAACACACATGGAGGTTACTTGGCTTTTACTGGGTGCTCCAAATAAGTCAGCTCCTTTCTCCCAACTAATGGCTATGGACTAAACAGTGAAAATGATTCTCACTTAGCATAGAATCAGCTAGCACTATGAGAAAACTTAACATAGTAGTTTTGTTACCTCGAGTTTTGAAAGTTATGTTCATGGAATATACATGCATTTAATCTTCAATGATTTTTTCACAATAACTGTTTTGTAATAAACTTGTAAGATTAGAATTGTATCTTTCCAGGTGCTAGTTAAACATTAAGCTAATTCTCTGATAAGAGGATTAAATGATTAAAATCAGTGGTTTTTTGGTATCCATTAGGGAAAGCCTTCAATTTCCTTTTTGTCAAATCACATATTTAGAAACTAAATATATAAGATATTTGTTTCGAGGACAAATAGCTGGGAAATTTGATTGTATATGTATTGTATTCTTTTTCAATAGAAGATATTTATAGCTATGTATTAATTACTTAGGTAGTCAGTTTATTTTTGGTTAAAATTCAAAATTAGAAATTTCGAATTCAGACTAGTTTTAAGGTTGAGGGTGAGGTAGAGGGTGATGGAAATGTGTTTTCATGCTGCATCAGTTTGGCTTCCTGAAGAGGTTGACATACTACAAGGCTATTTCTTCAGCTTTTATTAGGAATTGGATTTATTTTCTTCCTGAGTTTAGGCTCATAGCTCAGGCAAAGACATAAGCTCTTCTGCTGCTAGAACAGGTCTCTGGGAAGAAAATACATTTCATTCTGTGCTTTTGTTTATAGCAAAATGTCAAGTCAGTTACCTACTGAACACAAACCTTAAGAATTCTGGGATCTCAAACTTGAAATAGATGGACACATCTGCCAGGAGAAGAAAATTGGTACTGGATTCGACAAGGCCTAGTAACACAGTGTTATATTTAGATTCAGATAGCCAACAGGAAATATTATGGTTCATGCTATCATGTATTACTGTATATAACTGCCTTGTTGATCCAGTTAAAACATATATTGAGTTCTCTACATGTTCAAAGCACTGTTCTACATAGAGGTTCTCGGGAAAGTAAATATAAAGCAAACCTGATTCATGACTGTAGGGAGGTTAAGTCAGTGTGTGTGTATTTGTGTGCATGTTCATATGTGTGGGTGGGGCAGGGTAGGTCAGGGATAGGGAGAATTAAAAAGGCAAATAAATGACTATAGTGTAATATAAGATACAGAGAAAGATACACAAGAGAGAGAAACAGATCTGAGAAGGGAGGAGTCACATTTTGATGGGAAGGTACCCTTGCATCCGCCCCTTAGAGGTAAATAGGGTGAGTGAGAGATGCACAAGCAGAGGGAAGGCTGGGGCCTAAGTACAAAGGCCAGGAAGGAAATGGGTCGAGTTAATTGAACTTCATTGTAGGCTATGTGGATGGGAGTAAAATGGATTAAGGCTACCTGGTAGAATTTGGTATTATTTCACTATTAGAGACGTTAGATTTAACAGAGTGTGATTTAAAATTTGTAACTTAAAGTGGAAAAGGGAGGGAATCATGTTTCCAACCCTGATCTTCTTTAGATTCTTTAAACCAGTCTGGGTTTCTCAGCCTCAGTATTATTGATATCTTGGATTGGATAATTCCTTTTATAAGGATGTTTAGAGGCAACCCTGCCCTCAACCCAGGACTGGGACTAGAGGGAGGCAAGGGAGGAAGGTAAGCCATGGTTTTAAGGAGGCACTCACTCCCAGGGCCCTATGAGCTTTAATCTTGTGTCTGGGTGACCCTAAGGGTGAGTGAGTGCCTCCTTAAATTTTGAGCCCCAGGCACCTCCCATGCCTGCCACAATCCTGGCACTGCCTCCATCCACCAGAAGCCAGTAGCACCCTCCCAGTTGTGACAGCCAAATAAGTTTCCAAAAACCTTCCAGGTTAAGAAACACTGCAGTCTAACTGGAATAACTCAGCAGATTTCTTTTTCATTTGTAAAATGCCAAGAGGAGCAGCCAGCAGTGTGATGGAATTCAACTGAAAGGTAGCAACTAAATACAGGTACAGTTTGGGCTGAGACACACTTGGGGAGTAAGATTTGAAGAGAGAGCTGTGGAAAGAAGCTGCTGTGATTAATGGGCTGATAGGCATTGGCATTAGGAAGAGACAAGGGTTTCTATGAAAGTTACCTGAAGGTGAAGGATCCATTCTGCTGTTAATAATATACCTGACTTCTAGGCCTTGGCTGCACTGAAGAATAATAATTCTGCTGTCAGTCTTGGGGTCGATATAACAAGACTTCCAAGTATGTTTTCCTGGTGCTCATACAAATGCTCCAAAAAGTCTACAGCACGCTTGTGCTTTATTTTCTTTTTACAGAATTAGGCTGTCTTCTTGGTTAATACGTCACTGTGCTTATATTTGCTGTTATCAATTCTACTCTATTCTGTTTTCTTGGGCTCTGGGGAAGCTGTGGCCTTGGTATTGTGCAGTTTGTGCAGTGTGGTTGCCAAGATTACAGATACATCAGACCCTAGTGGACTACTAACCGTATCAGTTACTATGAGATCACAAAGACACGTAATATTGTGTGTATTTTCATGGTAGGGGTTAAATACAAGTGATATGGTTAATTAATGTTTAGCAATAGAGTTTAAAGCCTGAAATTCCAGGTGTCTCACATTCAATAATGTGTCAACAGCACATAGCTCTATATTTTTTGTGGCACTTAACCACAAAAGTTGGTATGTGATAATAATAACAACAGTTGAGTTTTATAGCTCGCTAACATCTACCAGGCAGTGTCCTATGTGTTTTATTTGCATTTATTGTTCCAGTAACCTTTGGTGGTGGCTAATATTATTATTTCCATTTTATGGATATGGAAACTAAACTTAACCAGTTTAATTAACTTGCGCATAGTCATACGGTTAGGATCACTTGATTCCAGATCTGCCAACTCCTGAGTACATGTTCTTAAATATTGCTTCAGGGCTGCCTGTAAATGACCTTGTAGGTTGTGCAGGGCACAACTCCAGGTGTCCGCCTACACATTGTACACATTGTGAGTGCTCCAAGACTGTCCTGGTAGGTGCACACACAAAGAAGTGAATTCTAATGCTTTTAAGTGTTATTTATTTTTACATTTTTATTGCATGGTATACAGTGAGTGATGGGAACCTGGGCAGGGATTTCTTTCCCTCCCTCCCTCCTTCCTTTCTCCCTTCCCCCCCTCCCCCCCTTCTTTCCTTTCTCCCTCCCTCCCTTCCTTCCTTCCTTCCTTCCTTCCGTCCTTCTTTCTTTCCAGCAAGGACATGCCTGGATGTAAATTCCATTGAGGAAAGGATGGAATTCAACCAAAAGGTTGTTTCTTGCCTATTGTTATTTCCCATATTCTAGTGCAGCTAATGCTCTTAGGAGAATGAAACTACCCCTTTAGAAGTCCTCCTTCAGGTAGTGTTAGTGAAAATCGTATAATGCCACCCATTCTTTTTCTGAGGCCTGAGGCCAGAATATTCTCTCACTATTATTTATTATTGTCACGGAGCCATTAGCTTTTGCCATTAGAAGCTATACTTATACTAAAGGTGTTAACAGCTGGATGTATGTGCTCCAAATTCTCATTACATGCTGCTGACCTCTCCCTATAAATCTCAGCTTGGAGATATCAGCTTTCTACTTGTTGGCTCTAATTGGAAAGTTCTCTGCTATATCCAGGTACAGAATGTACTATCAGAGCTTGAATTTCTGCCCCTTATTAACATTGCCTTTGTGACTTATTTCCTCAATTCTCTTTCCATTGGCAATCCGGCTGAAACAAATTCCTCAGTTTTATATACAAAGTAAGCTTGTGGTAGAACACATTACAAATCATGCAATGCAATAAAAGAGAGCACAGTCTAATACTTTTACCATTAGAGAATATTAAAATGTCCTTTACTAATTAATTACTTGCACACCATTTTTTCACTTAATAATTTAGAAATAAATTCATGCATTTTTCATCAGTTTGAAACTCATTTTACAGTTAAAAATCCAGCTGTCAAGTATGCAATAGGAAATTTCATGAAGAGTTTGTGAGGAGTTGTGTTATAATTTCCTGAAACCTATGTACACTTCAAATGGTTTCTAATTTTATGGATATGGAAACTAAAGACTCTGTGTAATCCAGAGGTGGCAAAGGGAACGTTTGTGACTTGATTCATCTGTCCATCAGGAAAAATATTTCCCTGAGAGAATCCTTTAGATTTCCCATATATTTAAGCTGGTGAATTTTCCGATGGTGTATCATTATATCCTTTTTTTGAAGTAGGAAGCCTATATACCATACTTAAAAACTCTTAAACACTCAAACATTTCTGTTCTAGGTTCTTTACATATGTTAATAATGACATACTAGAAATCAGTGTTACTCAGAAAGATTCATCTTAAGTGCATACTTAGAAGTATTTTTGTCTTCAGTAGATATTTAAATATTTAAACAGTTACTTCTCAAATTTCAATCAAAAAGCACTTACTTTGAAATAATTGTGTAGGGTATGCTGAATGTGAGTTTTGTTCTCCTTAGGTTTTAATTTATATTTTCTATTAAAAATTGATTAAACAGTTTTCAAATAAATGAAGCTCAAGCTTCATGAGGCCATGAGGTAAAATGATCAAAACTGTATAATTTCTAAATTAAGATCTATGTAGAATTATGATATTTCCAAGAAATTATACACAAACACTTCCTTTTTCCTCAAATGAACGTATTTTCCCTAGCATTAATATCAAGAAAATAGGACAAATTTTAACTTAGAAAAATCTTCATTATTGAAGTTTGAGGTTAAATAATCATCCTCTTTTTGGAAGAGGATGGAACACAATTTTTCCAGGCCTTTTCTGATTAAGTTATTCTACAGAACATTTAGACTATGTGCTTCTCTTATATTGGGTGACAAAATATGTGTACAAAATAGGAATTTATTATTGGATGTTGCTACTTTCAGAATTATAGGGGTGCTGGGCAAATTCAGCTGAAGAGACAATAGGTATATTAAAAGATAAACTTCACTCTGTACGACAGACTCTAGGTCCATCCACCTCACTACAAATAACTCAATTTCGTTTCTTTCTATGGCTGAGTAATATTCCATTGTATATATGTGCCACATCTTCTTTATCCATTCATCTGTTGATGGACACTTAGGTTGCTTCCATGTCCTGGCTATTGTAAATAGAGCTGCAATGAACATATTGGTACATGACTCTTTTTGAATTATGGTTTGCTCAGGGTATATGCCCAGTAGTGGGATTGCTGGATCATATGGTAGTTCTATTTGTAGTTTTTTAAGGAACTTCCATACTGTTCTCCATAGTGGCTGTATCAATTTACATTCCCACCAACAGTGCAAGAGTGTTCCCTTTTCTCCACACCCTCTCAAGCATTTGATGTTTCTAGATTTTTGGATGATGGCCATTCTGACCGGTGTGAGATGATATCTCATTGTAGTTTTGATTTGCATTTGAGTGAAGTAAGTCAGAAAGAGAAAAACAAATACCGTATGCTAACACATATATATGGAATCTAAGAAAAAAAAAAAAAGGTCATGAAGAACCTAGAGGTAAGATGGGAATAAAGACACAGACCTACTAGAGAATGGACTTGAGGATATGGGGAGGGGGAAGGGTAAGCTGTGACAAAGCGAGAGAGTGGCATGGACATATATACACTACCAAACGTAAAATAGATAGCTAGTGGGAAGCAGCCGCATAGCACAGGGAGATCAGCTTGGTGCTTTGTGACCACCTAGAGGGGTGGGATAGGGAGGGTGGGAGGGAGGGAGACACAAGAGGGAGGAGATATGGGGATATATGTATATGTATAACTGATTCACTTTGTTATAAAGCAGAAACTAACACACCATTGTAAAGCAATTATACTCCAATAAAGATGTTAAAAAAAAAGATAAACTGAGGCATATTAAAATTCTTAAGCATTTGAGCAAAAAGCTATTGGAATTAGCAGCAAACCAGAAGAGGTTAGGAGTGCTCCGCCAACAGGAGCCTAGGAGACACTTTTATAGAGAAAAAGCAGAAGCAAAGTAAGGAAGTTGTTGGCTGGCTGCGGCTTACAGCCTAGCTGGCTGCTTGTGATTGGTTGTCTTTAGTGTTTTGATTTCATAACCGTGAGGCACTCACAAGCATAGATTTTGTTTGCTTACATAGACCTCCGCAGCATTACGGCCACCACAGTCTAACGGCCGCCCTGTTTAATTAATTTAACAAGAAGTACACACTTTGGATATGTATTATATTATGAATTTGATTGCATGGATTTAAGAGAGATTTCAGCTTTCACGTAGCATCAAACACACTGTGTTAATCCAAATGTTACTCTCTGAGCGCATAGACCTGACATTATTTTTCAGATAATATGTAGATTGTGAGAAAATAATTCCTGATTTTGAAAACTTAGAAAATTTTGTTCCTGTTTCCAAAATGGATCTGTGCTAGTCAAGTACCACTGACCTCTTTGCTCATTTCTTTATATAGAAAATGGAGACCATGGTTAAGAATAGTCAGCTTCTACCTTTTGAGTATTAAAGAAGAAACTATCACCAGGTCACACCGCGTAATTGTAAACGTGGTCTTTTCTGGTTTAGTAGAAAGGTTATCTTTGTTTCAACCTCAGATTGCCCTTAGTAAAAGAAGCAGCTCCCATTCTGATCTCTTTGGGTGCACATTGGAAGACAAAGGAAGAAATGTGTCACAAATATTAAAAACTGTTAAAAGTGCATAAACTTAGGATACCACTAAATGTGAATCTGTAATACCCACATAAATGTCTCGGGCTCAAAGGACACTAACAGAATGCATTTGGCGACAAGAGAATTTTTTCCCCAAATACTTTTAATACAACAATTATCTGATATTTTATAGTGACTAGTCATTTCCACCTCTTTGCCTCCCTGCTCTTTTATCATTCTATTTCTCCGTT
Source organism: Lagenorhynchus albirostris (assembly GCF_949774975.1). Taxonomy (NCBI): domain Eukaryota; kingdom Metazoa; phylum Chordata; class Mammalia; order Artiodactyla; family Delphinidae; genus Lagenorhynchus; species Lagenorhynchus albirostris. Next base: position 56,002,704 of record NC_083105.1, on the reverse strand, counting down.
TCCTCCTTCTTCTTTCTTTCTTGGCATTCCCCTAAAAATAGGAATGTATTCTATTATCGTGGTCATTGCCTTTTATTTTTTAAGTTGCCATTATTTTCCAATCTTGTGATTCTTGTTTTATAGGAACTACAATTCTGGATGGAGGAAGAATTTTAAAAATAAAGTTTTTAATAGTACTTCCTTTTCTGTTGCATTTCAGTGGGTTAATAACTTTTTCTGAAAGAAATATAATTGATAGTGCTGTGTGTTATCAAGTGCTAAGCTGTCTGCAAGTAGTATATCATTTTATTATTTCAATGACCTATGAAGTATTTCTATTTTGGAAAGGAAGAAACTTTGACTTTCAGAAGGTTAACTAAATTTTCCAAATTCACATAGCTTGTTAGTGGTTGGCCCAAGAAAAGACAGATCCTGACTCTTAATTTTTAAATATTCTGCAAGTAATTCTCGGATGTCTTAGAATTAAGCATTACTTAAATAGTTTCTCAGTACATCAAGTATAAATATTAAAACCTCTTCCATGATAATCTTTTAGGAAAAAAAGTTTATATGTTTCTAAAAAAGTGGACTAGAATCTCTGATAACTGTGTTTGCTTATAATTAACATAGGAAACATAGTATTAAGTACTTGTATGAATATCAAATTATAAGAACAGCAAAAGTATTTTCATGTGTTCATATTTCTGTACCTTATCTATTAATACATGAGTTGCATTATACCTTGGTTGTTGACATGATCTGAATTAGCATAGTTCTGTTTTCAGCTTCAAATACTGATTTGGTAGTTTGCAATCCAGTCCAGTTTTTATCTATCATTGGGAAGTATCAACTAAGTAATACATACCTGACCAAATTTTATAATCCTTTAGGCTCATGGGCTCTGACCTTGAAGCCTTTAAAAAATATGTTGGGGCTTCCCTGGTGGCGCAGTGGTTGAGAGTCCACCTGCTGATGCAGGGGACACAGGTTCGTGCCCCGGTCCAGGAAGATCCCACATGCCGCGGAGCGGCTGGGCCCGTGAGCCATGGCCACTGAGCCTGCGCGTCCGGAGCCTGTGCTCCGCAACGGGAGAGGCCACAGCAGTGAGAGGCCCGCGTACCGCAAAAAAAAAAAAAAAAAAAAAAGTTGGTTTTGTTTTCCAAAGATTCTTAGCAACTCCAAGACTTGGTCCAGGATTTGAAAGCTAATTTTTCATAATGCTCTTGCAGTTCTTACCATCTTTCTTTGATTTTATCATTCCCTATCCTGGAAATTAGTCTTTAGTTTGCTCTGTTAGTTTTTGTCTGCTACAGTGTATTGTTGTGCTCCTGTCTTATCCCTCCTCTTATAATGTTCTTACAGATATTACTGTTTATATGCAATAAAACAAACACAAAAACAACCCAAAACTACAACCCAAACTCTTTGTGATAGTGAGGGAGTTGAAACCATGCTGTACGACCGAAGTGATGTAGGAAAAGACAGTGTTGCCAACAAAGAATGGCAGCCATTGTCACTGGCTCATTCTCATCGTGGGCTTAAAATTCACATTTCTACTAAATGCAACATCAGCAGATGCTAACCCATGTTTCAGCCTTGTGCCAAATTTAAATGCTTGTAAGGAAACTCAGAAATACTGCTAGAAACGAAGGAGGCATTAGACTTATGCAATTTGTAAGCAGACCGAAAGGAAATTTGTGATTTACTCTTTGTTTTTAATATTTGACTTTTGGGGGAGGGTAGATTTCATGATTGCAACTTATACATTCTATTTAAATTTTGGTGACTGTCCCTTTTTTGTCATTGGAAATAATGTGTTAACTTGAACTCTGCACTCTGACAGAAAAAAATACCTTAGAATTTCATTTTTCCAAACATTGAGATTGTTCTTTTCATTTTCTACAAGAAATTAAATGACTGAGATTCTGAAAATAATGTAGTGCTTTCTCTAAAATACTCTTGCATTCCATCTACCCAGATAGCACAAGGATCGATGCCACCGTTGGCTACTAAAGCCATTTATCATGCCAAATGTTTGCAATTGTGTAGGATTTATTTCAATGATTTTTTTTTTCTTTTTTACTATTTGACTGACAGATGTAATGAAAGTCATTGGCAGCCCCTATCAAAAACAAGTGCTGCTGTGTATTAGCAACTGAAAATACCCCTTTCATCTTGGCAACCTAATAGAGAGCCTGGTATTCTAAATGTCTTCTCAAAAAGAAAAAAAAAAAAAAGAAAATTTTAAAAAGAATATATTGGTGCTTAGGCAAAGTCTCCTCAGAAACCTTTAAACTTCCGTTGTACGGGTTTTTTGAGAGGAGCTGCATGTATGAAAAATGACTTACATGGGCAAATTGAGAAGTCTACAAAGGTTTCTAGTTGAACAAAACACTGAGGGCAACATTTGTATAGAAAAATTTTTAGTATATGTTTGTTTGTTTGTTTATTTTTACAGTTGACCCTTGAACAACAGGGATTTGAACTGCGCTGGTCCACTTCTACAGGGATTTTTTTCAATAAATACATACTAGAGCACTACACAATCTGTGGTTGGTTGAATCTGGATACGGAACCTCAGATACAGAGGAACTGCGGGTACAGAGGGCCGACTATAAGGTACACTGGGATTTCCAACTGCATGGAAGCTCAGCGCACCTAACCCCTCTGCATTGTTTAAAGGTGGATTGTATATACATACACGTATTACTTGAAACAATCGTGTATAAACTCTTTAAGCTTTTTCTCTGCCTTTATATTGGAGCTGTGGTAGCTGCCAGGATACGTTGTAGTAAAATAGCACACACAAAGTATTTGCTTAGGTAAATCTGTATCCTGCACCCACCTCTTCCATCTCAGAGGCCTTCCCTAGTCACATTAGCTAAAAGGACCATTTCCCCCAACCCCTTATTCCTATGATACTTTAAAAAAATTTACCTCATACAAAGCAATCCTTTTAATTTGTCCGTTTGTATCCCCTACTAGGGCAGAGTACATTGTGTGTTGATTTTCTGCCAGATTCTCCTGAGTCTAGTCTTATACATCACATGCACTCATGCACTATTCATTCATTCAAAAATAATTCTTAGTACTTGTCTTGAGATGGGGAAAATGTGACGAACAAAAATGAAGACCCTGCCCTTATGGGACACAAAACTCTTTGTATTAAAAAGTAAATTTTTTTGATAGTTCCAGATTTATTCTATAACCGTGCAATAGTTTCTAGGGCTCTTATTATATATGTGTCAGAATAGAAATAAAGCTAGTCTCTTTTTTTTTAATGTTCCCTTTATAACTTTTCTGCCTTTATTCCAGGGAGTCACTTTAGCATGGGTAAACATTACCGGTTATCATTGTTTCTTACTTTCTCCATTTGTGAAAAGAGGGAGCCAATTCCAAGGCTTTTCTACAGCCTAGGGCTTAATAAACCATTATCAATTGTGCTTTCCAATGTGTGTCAGTTTCTCTTTATAGAGAGCCTTTCTGGCCTTTTCCTACATGTTACTAAGAAGGCAGTTTAGAGTTTGTTTGGTGGGAAGATGTGCAGTAATGTTAATAGTCCACCATTTTGGAATATCGGTATTCTATCCAAGTAACCTGAAACACTGAATAAAAGTCTAACAAAACAGACGTTTCCTAATGTTGCTTTAAATGGTGTTTTAAGAAAAAAATGTTTGAATTTACAGTTTCCTTTTTAAATTAAATTTATTTATTTTATTTTTGGCTGAGTTGGGTCTTTGTTGCTGCATGCGGGCTTTCTCTAGTTGCAGCAGGCGGGGGCTACTCTTCGTTGCAGTGCGCGGGCTTCTCATTGCAGTGGCTTCTCTTGTTGCAGAGCATGGGCTGTAGGTGCGTGGGCTTCAGCAGTTGTGGCGCGGGGGCTCAGTAGTTGTGGCTCACGGGCTGTAGAGCGCAGGTTTAATAGTTGTGGCTCGTGGGCTCTAGAGCACAGGCTGAGTAGTTATGGCTCACGGGCTTAGTTGCTCCGCAGCATGTGGGATCTTCCCAGACCAGGGCTCGAACCCGTGTCCCCTGCATTGGCCGGCAGATTCTTAACCACTGAGCCACCAGGGAAGCCCTGAATTTACAGATTTTTAAGATTGTAACCTTAATTTATTTTAACTTAAACACAGTCTAATATAAAACCTTTCCTACCCATTTTTGTGCTGGAGTAATACTTTATGAACTGATGTGACAAGAGTTGCAAAAGTTGCTGTCTTAGCGTTTCCCGTGTGAATACACTGTCATTTGTTTCTTTGCTTCATACTGACCCTTGGGCCTGGAATGGCCTTTCCCCTTTTCCTTTTAGGTCACTGGTTCCTTTCTATCTTTTAAGAAACATTGCTTTTTCTAGGATTCTGTCCCTGTCCTTACTTACCTGAGGCTGGTTAATTATCATAAAGCCATGCACATCGTTATTTCTCAGTGTTTTCATAAAGCCATGAGCATAGTTATTTCCTTTATCACATTTTTCATAATTATTTACTTCTAGCTTTGCATCCCCTAATTAGTCTGTGAGCTCTTTGATCCTAGAGACTTTATCGTGCTCTGGTTTGTAACAATCTAACCCAACACGGTGTCTGGCACAAAGATTGTCGGAGACTTTTCAGGTGGCTATAACAAACTACCACAGACTGGGCAGCTTATAAACAACAGAAATTTATCTTTTATAGTTCTGGAGGCTGGAAGTCTGAGATCAGGGTGCAACATGGTCAGGTGAGGGCCCTCTTTCAGGTCGCTGATTTCTTATATCCTCATATGGTGGGGGAAGTGAGCTAGCTTTCTGGAGGCTCTTTCATAAGGGTCCTAATCCCATTTCTAATAACCTTCCAAAGGCCCTACCTCCTAATACCATCATCTTAGGTGTTAGATCTTCAACATAGAATTTTGGGAGACACAGACATTCAGAACAGAGCATAGATCATGCTCAGTATATGTCCATAAATGGATGAATAAAAATTAAGGATTAAGATTAGATCCAATTCTTTGTGCAGAGGATAGAGCCTCAAAGAAGGTATAGTCCAGAAGGGAGAATACAATTCAACAATGATTACTTTTTCCATTATGATAATCGCTGAAGTTATGAAATATAGGGGCAATAATGAGATGAAAGTTGATTAGGGAAGAGCATGCAATTTAGGCCAGAAAATTGAACTGACAATGAACTCAGATTATGGTTGTGGGGACCAATTGAGAGGGATTCTTGAATGATTATGAAGAATTTGCAAGGAGTGTACCGAGTAAAGAATGATGAAATTTAATTGAAAATAACTTGTTGAAACTTTATAATAATTGGGAAAATAGACACGAAGGTGTAGGAAAATTCATTTTAATGCTGTAAATTATTGATGAATTATCACTGCTAGCATATGCTCAAAATAGACTTATGTTGTCAATTTTTAAAAGCCCTTGGATAATTTAGATTCATATAATTCACTTAAAATCTATATAAAATATTAATAAGTGACATTACCCACCACATTAAGACCTTGCTCCATGTCATGGACTGTGCTGCATACTTTGGTATGCATTATCTTTAATACTTAATCCAGTGCAATTGTTCACATTTTACAGATGAGAAAACAGAGGGTTAGAGAGTTCATTCCACTTGTCTTTGATCACACAATTCATTAAATACCAGATCTGGCATTCAATCCATTCCATTTGAATTGAAAGTTTGTGCCTCATTACACTACACTGTCATATACGCCAGTGAGTCCCTGAAGTACGTATACATTTTCAGCATGAGCTTAAAGTGTCAAGCATAAGTGTGTATAATTTAGTTATCTTTTACGTGGTCACTCATTCATTCATTTATTCATTCATCAAACATTCATTGTCTCTCTAGGCACTGAGCAAGGTACTGCATATAAAACACATTTGCATGCTTTTTTGGAATTTATAGTGGAAGAGAAAGGCATTTAGAAATATAAATAACTATGTAATAACAATCTTGATAAATTCTATGAAGAAAAATACAGTGCCTTTTGTTAAGTAGATTACAGAGCAGGGTTCACATGTACTTACTTTCCTGTGGGCAAAGGTAATTAGATTTACAATATAGCTTACTGTAACTCAAGAAGATGCTTAAAATAGCTCTAGATAAGTGGTACCACACCAGTGTAATCAAGCCGAACAGTTTGAAAACATTGCTCTTACAGCAGTCTTTCGACAGTACAAAGGGAATTTTGGTGAATTGAAGAAAATGGTCCTGACAGGTTTTGAAACTTTACCAAATGTCATGTCTGTATTTCAGCTTTGGAAGGTGACTTTGGAACTCTCTCTACAATGACCTACATCTGTTCACAAAAGATAATAAATATACATGAAGATGATTATTGCGCTGCCCTTTAGAAAGCAGTATCTATCCTGCTGCAACTCTGAGTATGTGGGAGATTTTGAACTAGACATATTGAGAGAGTATTCGATAAGTTTGAATATTTGGCTTCATGTATTGCTAACATTTGGCATAAAATCTAAACAGCAGTAGAACAGGAGAATTTATATCATTTAAGACCTAATAAAGCTGAATGGCCAAACTAGAACAAACAACCAAAAACATTTTTAAAAGGCAAACAAAGCAAGGCAAAACAATGTGAAACTTAACCAGATGTTAATAGCAACTTAGGTCCTGCCTTTATTGTAGTTCAAAGGTTATGACAGCCTAAATTTCAATTTCAGAAGTTACCTTAGGCCTGTGTTATAACGATGTTATAAGTAACTGGCACTTAAGGAATTTGTGAAAATTGCAGAAAAAGCAAAGTCAGTGATCTCTGTTGTTTTTTTCCTCACCAACAAATGTGTGTTGTAGTTTGACTTTTCTTTCTGCCTTCTCCGTTCAAAATCTGTTCATAAACCGATGGAAATCTGGTAATTTCCTGACAGTTGGAGGTACTTTTGTAATTATCTGTAAATCTGAAAGGCTTGAGACTATTTATTAGCTGTCAGGGAGCCATTGAAATGCTTTTCATGAATTAAGTGGAAATGTATGTTAAAGATAGAAGTTAAGCAAGAAATCCGATATCATAATTGAAACTCATTGTTGTCTATCAACTCTAGGTATTGTAAGTCTTCCCTATTATCACCTTTCCTGAGAGTTCCTTATCCTGTCAGTACTTCTCAGTATCCTCTCCCTTGTCTTTCTTTCCTCCTCTCACAAAAGAGGAATTGTTAAGTTGGGTCTTGAGGAATAAATAGGAGCTTTGCTAACAGAAAAGTGAGAAAAGGATTCCTTGATAGGCACTGATTTCTACCAAGGCGGTAAAAACATGAAGGTATGAAACAGCATGGGTTAAGCTGAAAACTGAATTAATTCAGTGTTGTTAGAACATATAGTGCAAGGCAAGAAGTGACAGTAGAGGAGAACGATGGGGGAAGGGGTCAAAACAGATGGCAAAACCATCCAAGATCAAGAAGAACTTATCGTATATTAGGTGAGGGCCTATTTGGTGACCAGGAAGGGGCTTACCTCTACTACCAGGGCAGGAGGGAATGAATGAAGGATTAATAGAGATACAGAAATGTGCACAGATAAGAACACATTTGTGAGATTTCATGCCTGGTCTGATGGTTTTCATTTTCTTTGCACATAAGAAGCCTGGTTAACCACAGGTGATGACAGAGTGGTCAGGAAACTTGAGGAGAGAGGAAGCTGTTTAGAACTGTATTGGAAAGGAGAGGAAGGTACCAAGAGGTGTGAAAAAAGCTTACTGGGAGAGGCACTGAGAGTCCTGCTAAAACTGAAATCTATTAATGTGTATTGGCATCCGTCTGTGCATGTAATCTATATTTTTAGAGCTCTACTTAGTACTCTAATTGTAGGGCCCATTTTTGACTTTGGAATTTTCAGGTTCCTTGTTACCAGAAGACAAAGTTGACTTGAGAACATTGATGATTATAGATGATATTAATATTTATTGAGTGCTTATTGTGCTAGGAATTGTACTTAGTACATTACGGACATTGCCACATTTATTCCCTTCTTTCCTATGAAGTATAAGTATTATTCCCATTTTAAAAAACAAACTGAGAATCCTGTTAAGTAATTTTCCCAAGATATTTTACCAATGAGAAGCAGAACTAGGATTTGAATGAAGATCAACATTGCAGCTGAGTAGAAAAAAAATTGAGGTTATAAAGCGCTAATAGTTTGGGAGAAGATGTAAGTGTCAAAACAGTGGAAAATTTCAGGGAAATTCCAGGACAGAATTGATGGAAATAAGGTTTTTAGTGTTGTATAAAAGATGGGAAGCTAATTGGGAATCGGAATGTCAATGCTTAAGACTCCAGTGATAGAAGCATTCAGAGTGCCCATTAGCTTCAAGTTGGAAGTGAGTTACTGAAAGGAGAGTAGAAGTGGAGGTTGTGGATTCTCTGGCTAGGTTATTGATCACAGTGCATGATTATTGATCAGTATTGATTATGGTGAGACTTTGGAGTGAAGAGAAATGGATTTTGAAGAAATGATCTGAAGGATGATAAGTCCTAGTTTTCAGGATGATATAACTTGATGAAATGAACTTAAATGAAGAAAGATTTCTTTGTATGAGTTGAAAAAGTAATGACAATAAGATGTAGAGTGGAACTAGGATTATGGTGAGCCTCTGTTCTGGACCTAATGATATGGAATTAGCATGTATTCAGGAGGACTCAATATAAGTCAGGTCTTCAAGGAGAAAAGATCATGGAGAGAATGCAATGTCTAGGTTAGGAATAAGGAAATTTATTTGAAAAAAATGGGAGCTCTAGAGGATACAGTGAAAAATATTGGGAAGGACATCAAGAGGGGTGGGGTAGGGTGGAGAGTATGAACCAATAGGAAAAAATAGTGTAGTTGTGTGAGTATGAGACTGAGAAAGAGGATTAGTGATTAGAGGAAACAGTTAATTTAGGACCTGAGAGTATGAGAGACAGAGGCATCAGTGGAATTTGATGGCTTCAAATTTGTAAATGGAGCTTTGGTTTAAAGGTGTTTATCTATTTTGATTCCAAATAGTGCCATGATTTGACTTCAGCCGCATTAATATTTGAGCTGAGTGTGGTGCTGTCCAAAGTTCTGTAGGTGTTGAGCTGATGGAGGTACCTTGCTGGTCGGTCGTTCAATATAAGACCTGGATTAAAAATAACTGGATTTATGCTTCTGGTTCTGTCACCTGCTTAATAATATTTTACTTAAAAAATCTAATATTGATATTAGTACATATTACTTAGGCATATTTTTCTAATATTTCACTTATTCAAAGCATCACACTGCATTAATATTTAGTGTTTAGGATTGTATATCATCATCTTTTGATTATTAGGACAGGTTCCTACTTAATGATATTAATTTCTATTGCTATATTTAAAAACAACATAGTCTTACCTAAGCACTTGAATAACTGTAACACAAATTAAGAAATATAAATGGGGTCTGTAGATTTACTTTTTCCAAAATGTATGGAAAAGAAAGGTGGCTTATAGAAAATAAAGTAGATACAACATCCTCAAGTGGATTTTCTCCAAAAATTCATCAGATTTTAGCACTGCAAGTGTTTTTACACATCACATAGTGCATCCACTCATCAATGCAAGCATTCAAGGTCTTTTTTTTTTTTTAACATCTTTATTGGAGTATAATTGTTTTACAGTGGAGTGCTAATTTCTCCTGTATAACAAAGTGAATCAGCTATACATATACATATATTCCCCATATCTCCTCTCTCTTGAATCTCCCTCCCACCCTCCCTATCCCACCCCTCTAGGTGGTCACAAAGCACTGTGCTGATCTCCCTGTGCTGTACAGCTGCTTCCCACTAGCTATCTATTTTACATTTGGTAGTGTATACATGTCCATGCCACTCTCTCACTTCGTCTCAGGGTCTTTTTATGAAAGATATATCTTCTAACTGTATGGTAGTTGTGGAAAGAGTGAGCAAAATTGAGGTTGGAATGTTGGCTCCTGCCCCTAAAATTGTGTAACCCTGAAAACTTGGCTTCTCCAAGCCTAATGTTCCCTGTTCTATAAAATGGGAATGCTAGTATTATCAAAGAGTAATTGAGAGGATTGCAGCAGCCCATTTAACTTTTAGACACCTCTAGCTATCAGAGGTTATATTTACATGGAACAAAACTCTGTCTCTCTGTAGTTTTCTAACATATTTGCTGTACTTCAACTTCCTGGAATTGCATTAGGAAGCTGAAAAATCATCTTAACACTAAGTTTCACACAGAGTTTAATTTTTGATGTTTATGCAGTAATCAGGGCTTTCACAACTCAATAATAACAATGGTTTATTTTCCCCAAAGATAAGTATTGAACACCCAACATATATCAGGCAATGCTATGTGGAAGCCCCCCCAGGCAAAATCAGTCATCAGAGGAGTCATGTATATCCCAGGAACCATCTGCTTTCATGGCCCTGCTGTGCTCAGGTGCAGGCTGGGAGCAGCCTGTGGGAAGTGTGGATTCTGTGCAAATCCAGCAAAGGGTTTCAGAGCTCAGCAGATTGTGCCCTTGGTCACTTACACTGCATCTAGCTGGAGGTCTTGGAAGCACCTTGTTCAGGACACCACATCATATGTGTCCACCCTAATCATATGTAAAAATAATATTGCTAAAGCGTCTGGTGTACACTTTGTTCCACAGAAGAAAAGATACATGTAAATTTGGCTGTAGGGAAGACAGCAGCTAATAGGAGCTCCTATACATTTTGCTTTCTTCACATTTCCCCATGCCAGCCCCCTCATAGCCACCTCCACATGCATCATAAAAGTATGGTGACACCAACAAGACAAACTGATTAAGACATGCTTTTGCCATGTGGTTTGGCTTCAACCTGCTTCATGGTTAATTTTCAATACAATACTTAAAGAAATTATATTTGTTTTCAATACTGATCAACTTTCTTTCATTTTTGACTTCTCAATTATCAGGCTGGTGATTTACATCTCCATAACAAAGATACGTGAGCAAGAATTGTGCATCAATATTTTTGCTAAAGTTCTGCAATCACAAATTTCTGTTCTTCTGTCTTCTCACTTTATGTTTATTCTAAGATGGTTTAAGTCATTTCCTTGAATTATGTAATTTTGTTGTACTTGTTTACAGATTTTAGGTTATACTACTTATTAAGGAGTGCAATAGAATTTCTTGAAGTCGGCCATGAAAATGGCTACTTACAGTAGCTGTAGATAGTGTTTTTGTAGTTGTATATTACAAGGCTTTGGAGAATCTGCCTCCTGTGACTTTCAAAGCTCACCCTTTGAATAAGAAGGGCTTATTCTTTAGCTTTGTCCTAATGCCTTCACATTCTACAACCTTGGTCAGTCAGCCCCTTGTCAGCTGATGTGATTCTACATTTTTGCTTTGATCATTAATCACTCAAGTTCTCCTTTTGTACTGTTTGCTGTTTGCTTCCAAAACAAACATGCTTTCTGCTTGTGAGGAAAGGAAAGGAGAAAGAGAATTAAAAGAAAATAGTAGGTGGGTTCTCAGTTATTTTTTGCTTTATTGCTAATGCTAACTACTATCATAAAGTTTGGAATTATGATTGAAGTATTCGTGAATAATTCATTCAAGGAACTTTTTCTTAAGCCCTAATGAACACTGAATATTTCCAAATATGATTGGATGATGCTATTAAGTTAAAGGGGAAAACTCTCTCCTAGAAGAGTAGGTTTATCTGCTGTTTCTTCTGAAAATTTGAATGTGGATTTGCATAGTACTAAATTTGCTTTTTAGCTCTGCTATGTTTTCTAAAATAGCTTCTTATTTTTGGAGGGCTTTTTGTCCATTTTGTCAAGTATATCAATAAATTTACCTATTTTAACTAATGTAATTTTTATCACTCGGTAGTAACCAACCATGTGTAAACATGAATGATATATTTTCCTCCTCTACATCACACTTCTTAGCCCCTTTAATAAGAACCTTTATAAAAATAAGATCATGAACCCTGGGTAATGTATTTTAGTTGCAATAAAAATTCCTAAGTTAATTAATTATGAGATGACTGTACACCAGACATAGAACTTCATGACACCATGAAGTATTAAAATACTGAATTAGCTGTTGGTTCTTTCTAAAAAGTATGGCCATTTAAACCACCTAAATAATGGCCTCTGAAATTACAGAATTAAAAAATTATATTTTTTCTACCTGATAATTGGATAAGAGATTGGAAATTAATATAACCTTCCAGGGGCTGAGAGATTCCTGGGTTTTTTTTTACTTCCTTTTCTTGTTTGTATTGATTTTCACTATAATGGATCAAGGAATTTCTTTTAGCTTCTGGACTTTCCTAGAAGTGCGCTAAGTTTTGGGTATTGGTTTTATAGTAAGGGACCTATAACACAAATTGTTTTTTTCAATAAGTAAAAGCCTTTGTCAAACTTCTCTGTGATTTAGCCATTCATGTTTCAGAAGGTCACATATACTAACTTTTGTACAAGGTGAAGTTTACTCAGAAGGTCAAAAGGCATGCCAAAACAAATAGAAAGCATTTTATTTCATTTTAACTACCTCTCTTTAAAAAAAAAAAAAAGTGTTTATTTAATGGATATGATCACATGACTGTCAAATTAGTCCTTTTTTTTTTTACACATATCAGCTCACAAGCACGTACCTTTTAAGGTCTGTGGCCTGTTTCTGTTTTAAAAAATAATAATAGTAAAAGTACACAATAAAGCAAATGAGAAAACTTTTTCTGCCCTATTTTTCACAACAAAATACTGTAAATTAAGATAATTCTGGTACTCTGATGTTCTAGAGTCAAATCAGGGAATTTCTAAACTCAAACTGTTAAAATAAGTTTACAGTTAAGATACAAAAGAAAGAAAGAAAACTTCCTTATCTCATTATTCTCAAATGTTAGTAACATTATTTTATCTCACATGAGAATCAAAATATGAGAGACATTGCTTTTGGGGCATGGGGTAAATAGTGAATTACTCAAATAATACCAATATATCATTGTATCTACACATGAAATGAATTCAAAATTATGTATTTCAGTGGTAGTCACTGAAGCAAAAAATTAAGTGTAGTAAGATGTTATGTCCTTAAACATGTTAACTATATTACATAAATTTTACTTATTGTGGTATAATAATACCAGTAATTTTGTAAAATATATTTTAATATTGATTCTAAATTCAAATAAATTTAATTGTCACTACAAGGAAGTTCTTCACATATATTATAGAACTGACAAATTTTCATGAGATATTTACTAAATGAGACAGTTATATGTACATAGTCTGCTTTTTATAGTCTTGGAACTTCCACAGTAAGCAGATTGACTGCCAGTCTGAAATTCCTTCCGTTTTAGACTACAATGACAAAGTTCTCCGGTCAAACCAGGTAACATTGCAAGTGCTATCTCAGTGACATTGTATTATCTCTGTTCTCTCCTCTTAGTCTTTGCTCCTGTGAAATATATTTCAATAATCTTTGCGCTACACCGTACTCTGTAAAACAATCTGATTTCTCTGGATCATATCTAAAAGTTGATTAATTATATTGGTTAATAATAAGACAAATAGGACTTATGTATGTAAATAAATCTCATATTTTTCAAGTCAGGAATAAGCAAGGATCTAATATTTATTCATCTATATAAACTAATATTTTTCATTGTTTCAAGTACCAACTACTGATAATAATAATAGTTCTTATTATATTCTTCTTTTTCTTCTTCTTATTTTGTTGCCAAACACTATGCTAGTATTTTACAAAATATTAACTGACTTAATTTAGTAGTCATGATTCTGAGTTAAATACTACTACATCTCCTTTTTTTTTCCAGGTAAGGGGATTGGACAGAGAAGTCAAAAACTTGTCTTAAGGTCTATATAATCAAAGAACATACAAAGAATTGATGGTCAAATTTTGACGATCGTTTTCAAATTTTTCTGATTTATTGTTAGAGCTTAATAATCTTACTGAAATTCTCTTCAGTTTTCAAATTAATACATTTAATGTAAATAGCCTTAATGAATTTATGTAAAAATTTCAAGTTATTGATTTATAAACATACACATACACACACATTTATTTATCATCCTACCAAAAGTGGAAAGAAAAGCCTCGCAAAAGTTAAAGACAAGTTATTGTTTGTTTTGAAGTCCCAGATACTTTGGGCTGAAGTGAATCTCTTTGATGTTTCCACAGGAATTCCTCTACACTTTGGGAAATATGACTTAGGACAGAAAATATAAAGGCAGGCACAAATAAAGGCAGTCACCATAGTTATGACGGGTTAGTGGTGATATGAAGTAATTTAACTAAACAGTCTGTCCATATCTAAAGAGGGCCTTGAAATAAAACCTTGGAGATTTAGAAAAGGCAAACAGCAATTTCAGCCAGTGCAAGAGAAAGCTACATGCTATCAACTCTTTCAGAGATGGAGTTGGATACCTTTTTCATTTTTCTTTTTATCATGCATCTCGATATTTGGGTGATTATTCTTTCATTCTTTTAGGAGTCACTTTTAAGATGTGATGCTTTCCTGTGAAACCTTAGACACAGGAATCTTGGAAACCAAAGGACTCTAGGACTCTGTGCCAATAGAGCTGCTTTGTGAGTACCCTCAGTGTATAATAACGTTTTCTTCTGTCTGAGTCATTCTAAGTCATGCCGCTGTGGAACTGGTGGATCTTAATGTGAACGGGAATGTTAGCTTGGCTGGTGTTTAAATCCATTTTCAAAACTAGAACGGATTTCAAAGTTGGCACTTTTAGCTTTTAGTCCTTCTATGAGTCTATATTCTGTGTGATCTTGGTCAAGAGATTAAGCTTCAGTTTCTCTGTATATAAAATAGAGCTAAATATACGGACTTCCTTCACTGAAAGGATATTATAAAAGTAGTAAATTTCAATAATAATAATTATATTATGTTATTATTACTAATATGAATGCAGGTTTTAAAATAAAGGTGGAGGCTTTAGGTATATACTTTTATTATTATCTTTGTCATTTGCACCCTTTAAAAAATAACTATATTTTGAACAAAAATGTTTATGTTGGGAGTTCTCGTATTCATATGTTATTTGTATTGATACATACTCTTTATTACTCACAAAGATTTAATCTAACTTGACCCTCAAAACAATCCTGGTGTAAAGGAGGTCAGGGATTATTATCCCCACTGTGCAGATGAGAAAACTGACCCTCAGCACTGTCAGTGTCTTGTTCAAGGCTGTATAACTAGTAACAGAGAGAATTTGAAGTCAGATGTTCTTAATAACCAGTCTATGCTCTTTTCAAAAACTATATTTAATTGGCCGAATTTCCTTTTTTGCATTTGGATTGCTACATACTTTATATTATGAGTATTGTGATAAATTTACGAAGTTGTATCACCTGTTTGTCAAGAACAGTTCCTAGACCAACTATATGGTTATATTCTGCCTTCATTCTCATGTTCATGAACACATCTTCGTATGTCCAGGTGGTAGGCAGAATAGTGGCTCCCCACATCCTAATGCCTTCACCCTGTGAATGTTATGTTGCATGGCAAGGGAGAAGTAAGGCTGCTATTCAGATGACCTTGTGATTATCCTTGATTGTATGTATGGGCCCAATGTAATCACCAGGGACCTGAGAAATGAGAGAAATGGCATGAAAAGGATTCAGCCCAGTGTTGGTGGTTTGAAGATGGAGGAATGCAGCCACAGTCAAGGAATGTGGGTGGCTTTTAGGAACTAGAAAAGGCAAGGAAACAGATTGTTCCCTTGGCCTCCCACTAACACCCTGATTTTAGCCCAGTGAGATTTCTGACCTCCAGAGCTTTGAGATAATAAATTTGCATTGTTTTAAGCCAGTACATTTGTGGTAGTTTATTACAGCTGCGATAAGAAGCTAATACAGCCTGACACTGTGAGATTAGGTGACGAAGCTTGAGAGTAGAGTGGTTTATGCCAGGGTGACTGAAGTCAGTCATGGGGAGATTTGCCTCTTTGGTGTGTTCATTTTTTTGTCCCATGCTAAGCATATAACTGTTGAAGTAGGTTGTAATATGTCATATGGTTCCTTTGGGATACGTGGTTTACTAAGGGAACGGACTTGTCCTTGCCTATTCCTTATTAGTTAAGAGCACAGACTATGGATCCTGAGTATATGAGCTGACATTCTGGCTCTGATTCTTACTACAGGCATACTTTGTTTTACTGTGTTGTACTTTATTGAGATTCCCAGATATTGCATTTTTTTTCAAATTGAAGATTTGTGGCAACCCTGCATCAAGCAAGCCTGGGCACCATTTTTCCAACAGCATTTGCTCACTTTGTAACTCTGTGTCACATATTGGTAGTTTTTGTAACATTTCAAACTCTTCACCAGCAAAATGATTACAACTCACTAAAGGCTCAGATGATGATCAGAATTTTTTAGCAATGAAGTAGTTTTTAATTAAGGTATGTACATTTTTTAGACATAATGCTATTATTGCACACTTAATGGACTACAGTATAGTGTAAACATAAATTTTATGTGTGCTAGGACACCAAAAAATTTATGTGACTTGCTTTATTTTGATATTCGCTTTATTATGGTGGTCTGGAACTGAATCTGCAATATTGCTGAGGTATGCCTGTAATTATGACCTGCCAGAGCGTTCGACTTTTCGTCTGTGAAGCAAAGACAGTAAAAAGCATCTTTTTCATAGGGTTGCTGTGAGAATGAACTGTGCTAATTTATGTTACGTACTTAGAACAGTACTTGGCACATAGTAGGAGGTATATAAATATTAGCTATTGTTATTATTACTTTTATTCCTTAAATACTGTATTCTCTAGGGTCACAGTCTTGGTTTTCATGGATAGACAGGAAAGTGTCCAAAATCTTGGGGGGAATGCTTTTTTTGGGGTAGAAGGATTTTAATGAAACTAAATTCTGTCAATTTCATAATTTATCTAACATAATTTTTAAAAATTATATATATTTGATAGCTAATATTTAATATATTTTAAAATAACATATATTTTACTTTTCTTTTTTCTTTTTTTAATTGAGGTATAGTTGATGTATAATATTATGTACGTTTAAATGTACAAAATAGTGATTCACAATTTTTAAAAGTTATATACTCCATTTATCATTCTTATAAAATAGATTAAAATCTTTTACTTTTAAATAACTCCCTTCCTTGTCTGCTCTCATTATCACAAACATGTAGATGGGGCAAGTTTTGCATATTCTATAATTCACGTCATTTGTCTTTCTATTTTAGACTCTATTGTGAGTCTTTAGGTTTGTTTTGATGTCACTGTTTAAGCATGCAGATTTCTTGGTGCTAGGAAAAGCATGCAGCACACTGTAAAAAAAAGGTCTTAGATTAAAAAAAAAATACTTTGCAAGTGAGAAAAACCTAGTCTGAATTTTCAGACATTCTATGAAGAGAGGAGCCTCTGAACTGGGTGAATAGAAATTGCTACTTCATTCACTGTGTCTGGCAGTGGTGTGGTGGATCTTCTAAAGGCCTGGTGGGAGCATACCTTTGATTAACTTTTTAGACTGTGGGCACAGTAGCTATATTGCAAGGCACAATATATTAATTAATTCAGCCAACATATGTTACACACTTCCCAGTGTCAACAGATAAATGATGTCTGTTCAAGGCTTTCCCAGGACAGTGGGGAAGAACCGATGATCCCTGAAATAGCATCGATTCTAGTAGTAGAGTTAGGCAGGGATGCAGGATCTGTTTATTCCATCTACTGCCCTACACACGGAGGCCAGTAGCAGCATGCCATGATTTCTTACATAGTTTTTAATCATGCATTGTTCTTATGGAATAGCTTATCTCTGCCTGTTTTCTGACTCCCTAGGTTTTCTCTGGTAATTGGATACTTAAAAACTATATCACACACCTATTGAATATGTGGTTTAAAAACACACCAATAATCACATTGTGTGCTTTTAATTAAATGTTATTTCTATTTTCCCTCAAATTTATTTGGCATCTTTGTGGTGTCCTTTAGTCTGTTTCTTCAACTTCTAATTTACAGCCTCACTGCTCCTACGCTTCACTAATTGGCATCTCATTTGCCTGCATATAGTTAAAAATCACAGAAAATTGGGAGGGGCTTTCCCCAAGGCACTTAACTATGTGGAAATATATAGATCTTTGTGTGACCTCAGAAACTTTTGAACACTGAACATACAAAGGATATCACTCTTTCTTAACTCTGCTTTAATTTTAATCTGAGATTTGACAGAAGGGTAGCAGAAAAAGCGAGAAATTATTTGAATAAAAAAAGTCACTGGAATGAGTTAGTGGAAGGTTTCAAGAAAATTACATACCAAATACCTTGTCATGCCTTCTTTACCTCTATATGCCTCTCTACCTTGAAATCACATCAAGAAATCAGTAGGGAGGTAAGCTGAGCACACTCCACAGTATTCTTCCATTAAAACCAATGCCACTTACTCACTCACTGTGTCCTCATTTCTTTTACATAGACTGTGGATTCTGGGGGTTGATGTTAATGCTGAGAGCAAATATTCAGGCTGAATTGACATATTTTTGGCCGTCTCTTTAACCCAATTTTTAAATTAAATATTTAGTCTTCACCATTCATGTTATACTCCAGAAATAATGAATTGAGAATTCCTGTTAAGAGTAAATCACTCACCCTTGCTAATGTATCCATGAAAAATGTGGTTAATAATGAGTACATTGGTTTCAGATACAGGGAATATTTCTAAGATATTAAATTCTGATAATCAAATCCTAACATTGCTTAACAGCTTTATGATGTTATGGCAGATGCCCTGAGCAGATAATTTTATGATTATGGTTCTTATCTATAACATGCAAATGTATGTAGAGATGAGTTAAATCACACAAGATTCTACAGTATATGACAACTCTCATAATACTTTATATCTCTATTTTAGGTTTAATAATTAGGCCTTGTTAACTGTGTATGAATCTATTTTCCATCATGGAAGAGTGACTGTTTGAGAAAAGAGAACCTGTTTTATTTATCTTGGCATTCCTACTATTCATAACATAATACCTTTTGTATGCTAACTGCTTACTAAACGTTGGTTAAATTGATTAATTAACACAAGGGAAAAATAGATTGGGCTCTCCCTCTGACTCATTCATTTAATTATTAAAATTGATGCTAACCTGGAGAATGTGGCTTGGCTATGTGGTCAAATGGAGTTTCTAATTGAACTTTTCTCCAAAATTTAGGCTTTCCCTTTGTAGGAGCGCAGCCTGCCCTAGTATATATGGTATAAACAAGACCAGAATGCAGCTCCTCTGTAGGAAGGCACATAGGGAAAAGAGAGTGCCCAGAAGTGTCTGTCCTAAGCTTGCATAGTTTGTTTGTTTTTTCTCTTTTTCCAAATTCAGCCATCAGATGTGGAACAGACTGAAGTGTTATTTTACCAGAAGTGTCTCCGTAGGGAAGCATGAAGCCAGTAGGTAGGTGAGAAGCCTGAGACTCAGAGGGGTTAGGTACTTTGTTCAAGGTCAGAAGTCAAGTGTAGGTCTGAACCTAAGCTTTCTAACACTAAATCAAATACTTTTTAAAAAAAGAATCCTTTAGAATAGGGTGAAGAAGGACAGCAAGGAGTTATACTGCACCACAGTAGGAAATAGCCGGTCCCCCAGGGGGAGGAAGCCTAATGAGTAGGCTGGGGCTCATCACAGGGCCAAACAAAGGCAGAGAAGGTCCATGTGCTCTGTCTGTTGCTGCGGAGGACACCAAGAGAGTCGAGCCCACACAGGGAAACCAGAGACAAATAAAATAATTGAAGCCACAGGATTTTCATCAAGCCCTAGGGTGTGGTGGTGACTCCTATAAACTTTACCTTTGTCATATGACTTTACGTTACTTTTCTTTTTTTCCAGCTCTACTGAGATGTACTAATTGACCTAAAACATTGTGTAACTTTAAGGTGTACAATGTAATGATTTGATACACGTATATATTGTGAAATTATTGTCATAATAAGGTTAGTTAACACATCCACCACCTCACATAATTATCATTTTGTTGTTGATATGGTGAGAACATTAAAGCTCTACTCACCCAGAAACTTTCAAGAATACAATATGGTATTCTTAACTACAGTCACCATGCTGTACTTATTCACCAGAACTTATTCATCTTATAACTGAAAGTTTGTACTCTGACCACCATCTCCTCATTTTCCCTAGCCCTCAGCCCCTGGCAACCGCCATCCTACTATCTGTTTCTATGAGGTTGAATCCACATGTATGTGACATCACACTGTATTTGTCTTTTTCTGTCTGACTTATTTCACTTAGCATATTGCCTTCAAGGTCCATCTATGTTGTCACAAAAGGCAGAATTTCAGGCTTTTTTACGGCTGAATAGTATCTAATGTACACATATAATATATATACCACATTTTCTTTATCCATTCACTTCTATATCTTGGCTGGTTTGAATAATGCTGCAGTGAACTTGGGTGTGCAGATATCTCTTCCAGATAGTAATTTCATATTCTCGGGATGTACACCTAGAAGTGGGACTGCTGTATCATACAGCAGTTCTATTTCTAATTTTTTGAGGAACCGCCATATCGTTCTCCATAGCGGCTACACAAATTTACATTTCCACCAACAGTGTGCGAGGACTCCCTTTTTCCAGCATTTGTTATCTCTGGTCTTTTTGATAATAGCCGTTCTACTTTTTAAATTTATATGTCATGGCATCAACAGTTAAAGATTTTATACTTTCATTTAAAGTAACTTTAACATGTTTTAAAGTTTTTGTTAACTTTTACTAAGGGTATAAACTTATTTTGAGGTGTGGAAAAATCTCATACCTGGTGAGATGTGACTGGGCCAGTAGATGTAATGTTGCCTTAAGCTCTATTTACTCATATCTTATATTAATGTCTAATGCCTTTGTAGCATTTTTTTTAAAACCAGGAGAAATAATGGCTTCTAATTTACTAATGGCCGTGAAAAGCCAAAGCACATTAAAACTCCAATGTTAGTATTACTGACTATAGTAATAGATGGAAACTACACACTTGATCATATTATCTTATAACATATCCCCCAGGCATACTTGTGTGTGTGTGTGTGCGTGCGTGCGTGCACAAAGATGGCTGTGGGGTATAAGGGTTGGAAAACAGCAGTGAGGAGTTATTGACCACTGTGCCATGGTCTGAACTTGTACTAACTGTCCGATTTAGGCAAAGATATTGAGGCTTTACTCAAGTAGAGAAATTGGATGCTGGTATAACAATTGGAAAGCTACCAAATTTATTGAAATAAAATGGTACCTGTGGGAAAGAAGGGAAGGAGATGGATTTGAGTCCTTGTGGAAGTAGACTCTACCAGGATTGGTAATTTGATTTGGTGTTAGAGAAGGGGAGACAGTATTGGTGATTCTGACTTTGAGCTGAGTCACTGGCAGGTGCTGCTGCGTTTACTAGAAAGCTGTGAGGCCCTGTGCACGCTGAGGGCAATGGCAGGGAGCTAAGAGGAGTCAGAGGTTCTGAGCTAGAAGGGTATTTCCAAAGTACTCTCTCTCTGAATGTGTTTCCTGTATTGGCTGACTATAGTAAGATCTATTAATTGGGTAACAGTCAAAGAAGGAAGGGTCTTAAATGTTCCCTATACTCAAATCATGCTTCCAGTAATTCTGTTCTATTAGTGAGCCGCTGTCATCAGCAAAAAGAGGGAAATCTGTTGAAATGGTAGAATACCTCTATATTATATGTTTAGGACCTCTTTGATCCCATTATATTTTCCTGTGGTATTCTGAAACCATAACGGAATTATTTTATGCAAACAAATTTAGCTAAAGACTTATTTTCCGGGCTTCCCTGGTGGCGCAGGAGTTGGGGGTCCGCCTGCCAATGTGGAGGACGCGGGTTCGTGCCCCCGTCCGGGAAGATCCCCTATGCCGCGGAGCGGCTGGGCCCGTGAGCCATGGCCGCTGAGCCTGCGCATCCGGAGCCCCTGCTCTATAGCGGGAGGGGCCACAGCAGCGAGAGGCCTGCGTACCGCAAAAAAAAAAAAAAAAAAAAAGACTTATTTTCCTTTTATGCTTATCAAGGTTAAAAAAAAGGATTTCTTTTTACATTATAACTCCAAAGGATAATTAACTCAGAATAAATTTGGGTTGTTTTCTTCTATTATATGCTGATTTCAAACTCCATTATAATTCTAGAATTCAGAAAATAATGGGATCACAGTCAATTATGCTAAATGAATGTTAAGCTTACAGTACTCTTTCCAGGAAAAGAATAGGAAAAAAAAATTATCCAAATGAGAAAAGCAATCCATTAAAAGATTCCCATTGTGTTTGTGAGGTGTTTGATTAGTCTTTTGACTAGTTCACTGCTTTTCCTCACCCAAATATCTGTATCTGAGCTTTCCGCCTTGCAGAATTTCTTGCAATTTTTACTCACATGAGAAACTTGGGTTTTCCCCACGAACTCAGTTTTCACTCCTTAGTCATAATGCGAAAAACATCAAAATCTCACAAGGGAAATGTGCGAATGCTGCCTAGAACTTGGGAATAATGTTATAAACAAATTCATTGCCAGGAACTCATTGTCATATTTCAAAGGCAGAATTAATAACCTGTTCCAAGAGCACACATGCTGTTTATCAAGGTTTTCATCTGAGAGCGTTTCCTCTCTCTCTCTCTCTCATCCCTGAATTATTGAAGAATTTTGGAAACTGGAATTTAAAAAAAAGCTCACATTACCACATTTATGGAATTACTTTGAGAATTTGTAACCTTGGCAAAGGTTAGTCACCTTCAGCCATTTTCTCCCCCAGGCTCAGGGTGTACGAGTCTGTTTTGTATTTGGCTTTCCTTTCTCAAAGGTTTATGTAATAAACATCACTGTCTTTGAATAGTAATTTCTTAAGAATTTAATATTGTTGTAACAATAAGCAAAATCATACAAAATAAGTACAAAATGTATTGTTCACACTCCTGTCCACACTCCTTTAGAATCTAAAAATTCTAATTTTTTTAGATCTTGCGTTATTTTCTTGATAATGTAATTTTTACATATCAATCTTAGAATATATCTTTGTATTTCTCTTTTTATTTAACTTTAGAACTTTTTGTAATAATACTAAGTAAAAATATTAATCACACATATGAGAGCTTTTTAAATTTAGCATTCTTGGTATAATTAATGGCCTGTTTGCTTAATAAAGTTAATAATCATTTATTTGCATAGAATTAAGTCTTATTGTCATTTGGCTTTATAGAAAAGTAGTTGATGAAGCAAATGACTAATGAAATTTTATTCTACCACCTTTTTTGAAAAAAAAACTACTTCAGGTATATCTACAGAGTACAGAGTGAAGTTATTATTAATTGATTAGTCACCTATGTTGCATCAGGTAATTTTATCCCAAATAAATGTATTGAACACTTCCTAGCTACTAAGCACTTTGCTATGTTGGGACAAAGGTATTTGAAGAGTTCTCAGTAAAGACGTCATCTGCTTTTGATTGCTATATGTACTATATAATTGTGAAATCCACATTACAGTTTATTTAGTGTGTTAAAACTTCAGTGTATGCCTAATTTTGTACAAGGCAAAATTTCCTAATGCTTTTATTTTGTTTCATTATATTTTTTGAACTTAAGGTTTTAATAGAAGACATAAAAATATCACGTCTTATTTTTAAAGGCATTTGCATTATTTAGCTAAATAAATTAGAGGAAATGTCCAGAGATTATTTGTTACTACCTGGTTATTGTAACCATTATATATGTACCTTTAGAAATGCAGCCTATTAAAATCTTTGGGAATCATATTTTATAAGTCATTGCTTATTGCCTAAGTCTAAATAATGGCATCTTTCATGTAGGAAATCAAATTCTCCTCATCCATTGACCATAGAAAGGCTGACCTGCTGTTCAGTGGAGAGGAGCATGGACCTTGGACCCACATAACCAAAATTGGAATCCAGGACTCAATGTTTACTAATTATCTGACCTAAGTAACCAAACTCTGACCCTCCGTGTCCTCATACTTTAAATATGTATCATAATGTCTATCTTATGTGGTTTAAAGAATGAGGTCATGGATGTAAATTGTTTGGTACAATAACCTACGTAGAATATGGGAAACACCCACTAAACGATAGCTCTTCATTTCTCCAGAACTTATTGTAAGTTCTTCAAATCCAAAAATGGCAACACTGACCCACCATCAGATTCCCCAGTTCCTGTTGTTGTTTTTTTTTTAATTTATTGATTAATTAATTTATTTTTGGCTATGATGGGTCTTCGTTGCTGCGCGTGGGCTTTCTCTAGTTGCGGTGAGCGGGGGCTACTCTTTGTTGCAGTGTACGGGCTTCTCTTTGTGGTGGCTTCTCTTTGTTGTGGGGCACGGGCTCAGTAGTTGTGGCTTACGGACTCTAGAGCACAGGCTCAGTAGTAGTGGTGCACAGCCTTAGTTGCTCTGAGGCATGTGTGGGATCTCCCTGGACCAGAGCACAGGCTCAGTAGTAGTGGTGCACAGCCTTAGTTGCTCTGAGGCATGTGTGGGATCTCCCTGGACCAGGGCTCGAACCTGTTTTCCCCTGCATTGGCAGGTGGATTCTTAACCACTGCACCACCAGGGAAGTCCCCCCAATCACAGTCTTAGGGGAGGACCCTTTGTGACAGAGGGCAGACATTTACAGAATGGCTGGCCAAGTAAGGCATGTAGTTTATGATTAGGCAACAAAATGAAATTATCTGCCTCTCAAGGGACTTAACACATGACCTGGGCCTCTTTATTATTGTTCATAACTGGTCAAGTTATCTAGTCAGACTAGGTGAAGATTCACTGACAGTTTAATTTATATATTATATTACTTTTGCAATGCGTTCTATTCATGATATTAAACCACATCATTGTACATATATTTGAAAATATGGTTATATAAACATCAGAGAAAGAGAATCAGAAGGTTAAATTTAGCAGAAATTTAATCAGAAGATTAAATTTAACGAAATTGCGAGACTTAGTTACCTTCTTTGACCCAGAATATAATTTAAGCCAAGTTAACTTTACACTATAAAAAGTATGAATTAATGGTGCATGTCAAAGCAAGACCTTCAAGAGGAGATAGAGCTACCTTTCCCCTGATTTGAGAGAAGAAAGAGGGGAGGGCAGAGCAGAGAGTCTCTTGAGATATGTGTGCAAGTTTGCTTCCAGCTAAAAGTTAATGATCAGTTGCCTCTGTTCTCAGCTCTGAGCCCTGAGAAGTGGCAAACTCATGTTCTCTCTATTCAGGTAACTTTTAAATTATACAACTTGTACCCATGTTAAGCTACACTTTATTTCTTTTTTTGAATTTTATTTTATTTTATTTTTTTATAAAGCAGGTTCTTATTAGTTTCTATTTTATACATATTAGTGTATATATGTCAATCCCAATTCTCCCAATTCATCCCACCGCCGCCCCCACCCCGCTTTCCCCCCTACGTGTCCATACGTTTGTTCTCTACATCTGTGTCTCAATTTCTGCCCTGCAAACCGGTTCATCTGTACCATTTTTCTAGATTCCACATATATGCGTTAATATATGATATTTGTTTTTCTCTTTCTGACTTACTTCACTCTGTATGACAGTCTCTAGGTCCAACCATGTCTCTACAAATGACTCAGTTTCATTCCTTTTTATGGCTGAGTAATATTCCATTGTATATATGTACCACATCTTCTTTATCCATTCGTCTGTCGATGGGCATGACCTGGCTATTGTAAATAGTGCTGCAATGAACATTGGGGTGCATATGTCTTTTGGAATTATGGTTTTCTCAGGGTATATGCCCAGTAGTGGGATTGCTGGGTCGTATGGTAGTTCTATTTTTAGTTTTTTAAGGAACCTCCATACTGTTCTCCACAGTGGCTGTATCAATTTACATTCCCACCAACAGTGCAAGAGGGTTCCCTTTTCTCCACACCCGCTCCAGCATTCGTTGTTTGTAGATTTTCTGATGATGCCCATTCTTACTGGTGTGAGGTGATACCTCGTTGTTTTGATTTGCATTTCTCTAATAATTAGTGATGCTGAGCAGCTTTTCATGTGCTTCTTGGCCATCTGTATGTCTTCTTTGGAGAAGAAATGAACCAGTCTATCCTAAACTATACTTTAGATTATAGACATTTTTTATTCCTTTAATATCAACTGATTTCATGTTCTGAGGTTAATGAAAGACAGTGAGAAAGTCTGTAAGTGTTAGCTGATAGAAAAAGATTTTGCTTTTGAGTGGTACTGACTCAAGGCTAATGAGGTATTCTATGCTTGTATTAGGGAAATAGAGTTTTTAATGTTTTTATAAAACTAACTGTTGTCATACTTAAGCCTCTTGGCTGAAAGATGTCTTAATCACACTTACACTATATAGTACATTATAGAGTCGGCCAAGTCTTCCTTAGTAAGAAAATCTAAAATTTTACTTCACACTGGAATTTTGAAAGTAACTCTGAATCTTTAATCCCTAAAATGTCATTTTAACTTGATATTAGATAACAATATCAAAAGTAACCTTATTTTTCTTATTCTAAATCATAATGATTTATAAACGTCTATGTGTACTTTGCTAAGAAACTGTAAACATGAATTGGGTTTCATTATGAGGCTTAGGTAATTTGTTCCCCAAACATTTGGGACTATATTATAGCAAGATTTGAAGTTATTTGGGGTGATGCTATCTGTATAATTTATATGTAATTAAAGACATTGCTTATTAACTTTACAGTTTTCCAAGCTGGTTTCTAAAAATAAAGGTATCTACTCTATACATTTACAGAGTAGTCATATTCCGTACTGAGTTCCCAACATAAAGAGATACATTACTTATGCCACTGGAGCCATAAATTAGATAAATGTATATATTTTCTGTTCTTTCCAAAGTGTCTGGCCATTGTTATCTTTATTCAGCAAGCATCCAAGGCCAGCAAAACTTGTTTTGGTTGTATTTAGACTCACATGATAAAGACAAGTAAACCTCAAAAGCTAAACGTTATTGTGGTGCTACTTATTGCAGATTTCCATTTATATTTCTCTTGAACTGAAATTAAATGTCAGACAGTGATTGAGGATTTTGCAGTTGAAATTTGGAACTCATAGAAACCTTGAAGAACCATCACATTTTATATATGAGGATCTGGATCCAGAGAAGGAAAGTAACAAGCACTATTGAAAGTGCTGGCACTGGTATCAAAAACTCTATTTACTGGGTGACAAATAGAGTTAATGGTTTCTTAGTGTTCACGCTGTTTTTGCAAAGGAAATCATTCTTTAGTCCTCAATACATTTCCATTTGGAGGAATAGCTGTATAAGCACTGGCATTTAAGGTGTAGTTGTGCAGTGATATTTTCCAGATGCACTCTAGTGTGGCTGCAACTTTTGTTATCAATTTATTAAAACTTATATAATCCAGTCCTTTGTCTGTATATGGATTTGCTTAGGTATGTGTATGTTCTCAAGGTTAGAGAAGAGAGTTTTGCCACTTCTCCTTCTGCTCTACACTAAAGCCATGCTGACAGGTTCATAATTTATAACTTAAATATTCAGGTGGCTGAAGTTTCGCTAATTAAGGAAATTTTAACTATGAGTAAAATCAGCATATGCACATATATATGAAGCATCTTCATGTAAGGTTTGAAACAATCTGCATTCAATCTAAAGATAAAACAATTATTTGACTATGATGGTCAAAAAAACTAAGTTTGAGACCCTGACAGTGTTTTTTTTAAGTTGGGTATGTATAAATTTCTTATCATGTTTTAGCAGACTCTTCAATTCACCTTTGATTATTAGATATTTATATTCAGAACCTGGCTTGCATGTATTAATATGTAGGTGCTAGTCTAATTCACTGTGTCCATTGGATATTCACCTACTTCTCAGTTTTCTACTGAGAGTATGCAAATCAAAT
Organism: Lagenorhynchus albirostris; assembly: GCF_949774975.1. Taxonomy (NCBI): domain Eukaryota; kingdom Metazoa; phylum Chordata; class Mammalia; order Artiodactyla; family Delphinidae; genus Lagenorhynchus; species Lagenorhynchus albirostris. Next base: position 55,974,836 of record NC_083105.1, on the reverse strand, counting down.
TACCATCAAAAAGTTTGTCTCTGTTCCTTTAGCTCATTATCAGATCTACTCCAAGAATTGCTGAAAAGTTCACCAAGGTCCTTTGACAGTTACCCATAAATATTAACACACACACATATATATGTATACACACATGCACACACACATGCATGCATGCATACAGACACATAAGATCCATCTAAAAGGGAAGGAAACAGAGTATCAGTGCTTTCAATTCTGTAAAAGGTCTACACCCAAGGTGCTGGAAAACTTTGCTTAAAGTCCCAGCATCACAGTTAACTTGCTTTGCCAATCATGGGTAAATCACATAACCTGTAAGAGCCTCTGTGTAGTAAGCTATAAATGGGGGTTATAACAATAATAGGGCTTCCTTCACTTATTTTGTATGAGAATCATGTAAATTTATATAAAACCTTAGCTGGTAGACTCTAAATCCTTACTGAGCACTTCCTAGGGCTGCCATAACAAAGTACCACAGACTAGGTGGCTTGAAACAACAGAAAGGTATTCTCTCTCAGTTCTGGAGACTAGAAGTCTGAAATCAAAGTATTGACTAGGCTGTGCTTTCTTGCAGGCTTCTGGGAGAGGATCCTTCCTTTCCTCTTCTACCTTCTGATAGACCCAGGTATGGCGGCATAACTCCAATTTATGCCTCCATCTTCACATGGCATTCTCCCTGGGTTTCTGTCTTCACGTGGCCATCTTCTTATAAGGACACCTGTCATATTGCATTAGAAATCCATCATACTCCAGTTTGACCTTATCTTAACTAATAACACCTACACTGGCCCTATTTCCAAATAAGGTCATATTCTGAGATTGGAGGTTAGGACTTAAACATATGTGTTTTGAGGGACACAGTTCATTCCAAAACAGGTTGCCTTCTGATACTCCCAAAACTCATGTCCTTCCCATGTAAACAATATGTTCACCCAATCCCAGTATCTCCAAAGTCAACCATTCCAGCATCAACTCTAAGTCCAAATTTTATCTCAATCAGTTGTGGGTGAGGCTTGGGGTATGGTCCAGCCAGGGCAAAATTCCTCTCCATCTGTGGTCCTGTGACGCCTAGAAAACAAGTATTCTGTTTCCAAGATACAACAGTTAGACAGATATAGAATAGACATTCTCCTTTATAAAGGGAGAAATTGGAAGGAACAAAAGGATCACTAGTCCAAAACTCTAAAGTAGCTTTTCAGCTTAGCTGGACAAATTCCATTAGTTTTAAAACCTGAGAACAATTCTCTGTGGCTTGTTGCTCTGTCCTCTGGACCTGCTGGAGTGACCCCAACCCTAAGCCCTGCCTCCCAGAATGGGAGAGGCAGCTTCACCCTCTGGAACTGAATTGGTCCTTAGCTGAGGCATCTCCATCTGTGGTTCTCCCCTCAGAGTCATTCTTCCTTGATTTCATCTTACCTCCGTTCCTTTGAATCCATGCTGACAGTATTTCTGCTGGTACAAAATGTTTAAAACCATTGTCTGCCTCTTGTGCAATTCACGGGGGTTCTCAGAGAAGACAGAGACAAGAGGGTTCTCCACAGATCTTTTCTGGATTCCTGCATCTTGGTCCCTGGCTTCTGACGAGTTGGTTGATTGGATCCATGAGTCACACACCTAATCCCTTTAGGAAATGGTTGTTCTTGACTGTTTCCAGAGTACACTATTTGGATAGGCTGAGGATTTTCCAAATCATCACGTTCTGGTTCCTTCTTGCTTAACCATTTCTTCAATTGCTTCAATTTTTGTCTTCTCCCATTGTACTGTGCAAAGCAAGAAGTGACCGGGCCATGCCTCCCACACTTTGTTGGAAGTGACATCCTCAGCTCAGTGTCCAGTTTTATCACTTACAAGTTCTACTTTCCACCCAAAAGAAGAACACAATTCAGCCACGTTCTCTGTCACAAGGTCATCTTTCCTTCAGTAACCAATAACATATTTCTTATTTCTATCTGAAACCTCAGCAAAGGCATCTTCAACATTCATATTTCTAGCAATATTCTGGTCAAGACAATCTATGCTTTTACAGTCAAACTCCTCAGAACTCTTCCAGCCTCTACCCATTACCCAGTTCCAAAGCCACTTCCAAATGTTTAAGTATTCTTCACAGTAACTTTCCATTTCATGGTACCAAAATTTGTCAGGGTTCTCCAGAGACACAAAACCAAGAGATTAATTTTAAGGACTTGGCTCACATGATCATGGAGGCTGGCAAGTCTGAAATTTACAGGGCAGGCTGGCAGGCTGGCAATCCATGTAAGAGTTGATGTTGCAGTCTTGAGTCCAAAGTTCATAGGGCCAGCCAGCGAGCTGGAAACAGACAGGATTTTTATGTTACAGTGTTGAGGCAGAATCCTTTCTCTTTTGGGAAACCTCAGTTTTTGCTTGTATGGCCCTCAACTAATCAGATGAAGCCCACCCACATTGTGGAGGGTAATTTTCTTTACTGGAAGTCAATTGATTGTAAATGTTAATTACATCTACAAAAATACCTTCACAGCAATATCTTGACTGGTATTTGACCAAACAGCTGGGTATCATAGCTGAGTTGACACATCAAATTAACCGTCACATGGGGGTAGTATAGGAGAAAGGATATGGAGAAGCACTTGATTTTTTTCTGCAAAATGCTGCTTTCTTCCTGTCATTTTTTTTTTAGATAAGAGACTTGACTGGAAATTTTCTAGGGAAACTAATATTTTGCCACCTCAGCCTTCCTTCCTTCTTTTATGACTTATTCTCAGTGTGATACTGACTGCTTAGAAGGTATTGGAGACTTGAATCTGTATATTGGAGACCAAAATCCATGTATAATGCATTTTTCTGTCTCCTACCCAACCAGATAGTTCTGTTAAAATAACTTGAACATTATCACTATTAAAGAATAGTTATATAACTTTTAACTTTTAATAGCAATATAACTTTTTATTGTTTACTGTGTGCCTCTACATCTCTTTCATTTTGAACTTGTCATGCACACTGCAGCCTCAGGACTTTTGCATATGTTCTTCCCTCTACCAGAACTCTTCCTCCAGGCAACCTTATATTTTATACTGACACCTATTTTTGGTTATTTGTTTAAAAGTCACTTTCTCAGTGAGGCTGTCCCCGGGAGGCATTCTCTGACCAAAAGATTTAACATTGCACCATTCTACCCCCAGCTTTCCATTACTCCCTTTTGGGTTTCATTTTACTCCATAGAGGTTATCATCATGGGAAATACTTTTCATTTAGTTGTTTCTTCTTTGCCTTCACCTATTTTTCTACTAGAAGGTAAGCGGTACGCGGGCCCCTCACTGCCATGGCCTCTCCCGTTGCAGAGCACAGGCTCCGGATGCACAGGCTCAGCGGCCATGGCTCATTGGCCCACCTGCCCTGTGGCATGTGGGATCCTCCCGGACCGGAACACGAACCCGTGTCCCCTGCATCGGTAGGCGGACCCTCAACCACTGCGCCACCAGGGAAGCCCAGCCTGTTTTTTTTTTTTTTATTATTGCTATTCTCAGTGCCTAGAATAGTGCCAAGCACATAGAATGTACATAATATGGTTACTTATTGAATAATTAAATCTTATCTTAGTTCCGTAAGTACTAATTCCTTATAGATGCAGATGGAGACCCATGCTTTTCTCCTCTGCTATTGCTCGCCTTCCCTCCTTCCCTGTGCCCTGTAATAATAGCCTTGCTGAATTTGGGGTTTATCATTCTCATTCGTGGTTTTATATTATTACTATATATGAATGTTTCATATATAATATTTTATAAAGTTTCTATTAGTTATCAGACCTCATATATTGGTGTACTGAATTTGTCCTCTTACCACATGCTTCGTTTATTTGAGATGGCTCAAACATATAACTTGAGCTCATCCAATTTAACTCTGTATATTCCATTCTGTGAATATACATACTTTAATTATCATTCTCCTATTGATAGACATTTAAATTCTTTCTAATTTTTTAAACTCTTATTTCCACACTGCTATAAACATTTGTTTATATGTCTTCTTGTGCAAAAATGTGCACACCTAGAAGAGAAATTGATGATTGTAAGATATGCATAGCTTCAACAAGCAGTTTTTGAAGTATAGGAGAGTAACCACTGCTCCACATTCTGTGCTTGTTTGGAAACTATAGACATCTAGGATGTAAGCCATGGAGTAGCTTCGTTTGATTTTTGTTGCAAAGTTATGCCTGGGTCCCATTGACTCCAATGTAAAAAAAAAAAAAAAAAATTGTCCCAGGTGGTGATGGGCAACAGTTTTATCTCCCATTTTGCATGGAGTCCTTTAAGTCCCCTCTATCACGAAGATGAACTTCTGCTTCATTGATGGTTCCAGATTCCAGCAGCCTCATTGTTTCACCACACTATGCTTCTGACATGGAGATGTTTATTGTTGTTGTTACTATAATTATCATTTGGTTAGTTATTTAATTTGATTATCCCTTTTCAGATTTTATTTTTCATCACCATTATATCCAAATGAAAATTTACAGAAATATCTTGACCTGTTGGCTGACTTTTGACTAAATTTGAATAGCAGATAATTAAGACTAAAGAGGTTGGCAGTTCTGTATTGCCTATTGTAATAGGATAGATCTGCTTTGTGTTCTAATTATGTGGGTTGCAAAAATGACATTATTATATAAAAATCAAAGAGCCTTACTTGTATTCTTACCTAGATAGAAGGCTGTGCCATGTCTGTACTAATATGGTTTTGCAAGAGTAGTTTACAATAGTACAAGAGCTTTAATTCAAATGCAGTTTTGGATCTAGTCAGCTATTTGAACCAAAGCTTTAATAAAGCTGTGGAATTCTATACTATAAAGTATAAAAGAGTTGACTCTGACTTGGGGTATTTTGTAAGCAGGAAGTTTCCATTTCTATTACCTCTATCATAAAATAACTTAAAAGGCTCTTATAAAATTTAGGAATTTTAAGCAGTGTAGTGAGCATGTCAGGATGATTTTGCTACATAATCTTCCCATGTATAATGAACCTAACCTGTTGGATAGAATTTTTAGCATTTTATATCTGAGTGCAGAAGAGCAACAACCAAAAATGATGAGTTAGTTTTGGCACAATTAATATTGAGCTGATCTTTCTGACAGTAATTGGTAAATAGATTCACTTGTTTCTCGAGACTAGTTGTGGAATATACTAGTAGGACCAAGTCATCAACATAGAATAAATACTGAAGATGAGACTCCCATGATGTTGAACAAAATTAAGCCTAACTCAGGAAGGAGATGCACTGTGTTACTTATAAACTAGACCAGGTGCCAGTGAATATGGGTTTTTGGTCCACTAGTGGTCCTTATTAGTGTATTTAATATTTTTTAGCAATAAAACATTTTACATTAACGTTTATTAATACTTTTTTTCTCTTCAGTGTAGGCTATAGTGATAGAAATAGGCTAAAATGATAGAAGTAGTGAATAACTGTCTCATATAACCTAGGAGGATATTGGCAACAATGAAGAAAATTTCACATATCCATTTCTTACCCATGACACTGAACTTAATATTGGTAACACTTTATAAAGATGAAACTACGTGTTTCATTCAGTGTATCACTTCTTCCAAGTGACTTCAGGCTCTTTTGGACTCTGCTGTAATATTTTCTGCAGCATCATTCGTTGTCTTACAGAAAGAGTCAGTTTTATCTGTTAGCTCTCTAAGTATCTCTCTTACTAGGAACCTTTGCGAAACATTCTTGTCAGAATCATTTTTTCTCATTTCTTTTCACTTGACTAAATCATCTCGTCATTCAAGACTCAACCAAAATATGTTTATGATCTCCTCAGGCTGGTTTAATTGTACCTCCAAATACAATAGTTATTATCATAGACCAGTTTTCCTCAACTAGAGTTTGATGAAAAAAATTAAACCTTTGATGAGAAAATTAAACCTAATGACATAAGTCTTAGAATGATTAAATTAACTTACCTCCCATGCATTAAGGTGCATAATATTTATGTAACATCATTAGGAGAACTAAGAAAATGGTCACTCAGATCATTTTCTGTGTTTGATGGTTCAGATAGCTATAATTTTCCTCCTTATTTGTTGTTGTCTTCAAATAACTGTATACTCTCTGAAGGAATGGACTGCATCTTGTTCCATCATTGTACCCCTAATGCTAACACACTGAACTCCTTCCATGTAGGAGTTGTTTGATAAGTATTTGTGAAATGAATGATAGAAAGAAAGAAGGTTCTTCTGGAAGAACTTTAATGGTAGAACTGTATAAGGTGATTTATATCTCAGTGTCCAAGGAGGGATATGTGAACCTAGGTCACATACGAAGTAGTGTTAAATTTGAAGGGTCCGGTCAGGTGGGGAGAGTGGTTGTAATCAGTGGTTACAGTCCTGAGCTCTCAGGTCATGTTACTCATAAGTGAGCTAGTCTGGGTCAGCAAGAATGAAGATGGGACAAGGCCACATGTCTCATTATCCAGCAGGTTAGCATTGGTTCCTTTCAGGTAGTGATGACAAGGGTTCCAAGAACAGCAAGAGAAGAGGGGCTCAAATACACAAATGGTTTTCAAGTAACTACTTGTTTCATATCTGCAATTGTCTCTTTAGCCACAACGTCATGGACTGAATATTTGTGTCTTCCCCAATTCGTATGTTGAAGTCTTAACCCCCAAAGTAATGGTATTTAGAAATGGGGGCCTTTGGGAGGTAATTAGTTTATGAGGTTGGATAAACAGAGGCACCAGAGAGCTTAATCTCTCTTGGTCTGTACCCATGTACCAAGAAAACGCAGTGTAAGCACACAGTGAGGAGGCAGCTTTCTGCACACCAAGAAGAAGGCTTTGAGCAGAACCTGACCATGCTGGCACCCTGATCTGGGACTTCTAGCCTCCAGAAGTGTGAGAAAATAAATTTCTGTTGTTTAAGCCACCCAGTCTGCCACCCAATCTATGATATTTTGTTATGGCAGCCCACACAGACAAATACACATAGCAAGTCACATGGCCAGGCCCAGAGTAAATGTGAAGAGGAATCATTTAAAGAGGTAGATACTATAGGGAGGGGAATAATTTGAGGCCAATTTTGCAATCTATCATAATTGCATCATAGTCTTTAAGTACATATGATGCATGTAGGTATCATAAATTAACAAATTATGCTTCTTTGGATGTAGACTTTTTTTTTTTTTAAAGTGAATCCTTCAGAAAAAATGACCTGGAGTCAGATATTCTGATGTTCTTCAGTGCTTACACATTATGCACTTACTTATAAAGTGCGTTTCAGAACTATTATGTGTTTTACCAGTTTTGCAGGCTATCCCATATTTCCCGGTGGATACATACATGAGACCAACTGACAATGCAAGCTAAATTACTCATTAAATCCGCCTTCACATAATCTGTTCAGAACTTAAAGTTTCTATTATTTCATTGTCTATTGACCTTCAGGCAAATCGTTAAGAAATTTATGAGGGTAGCAGCATGAATATGTGTTCCCAAATGTCTCTTGGGTAAAATATGACTCATGGTTTTCTTGCTCCTGAAATGATTAAGCAAGAAACCTGAAGTTGACAGCAGAGTCATTGTACAGATTGATGTTTTCAATGACTAATATTTGACAGAGTTTGCTTCTGATTTATTATGCTGCTAGGTAAAAACAATTTACCTCAAGGTAAATTTTTTAGTATTTTTACTATGCTCTTTCACTAACTGGATGAAAAAGTTCAATTTCTTTTATATTGAGTAACATGCATTTTGAATAAACTAATCATTTTAAATTAAACTTTAATTTTTTAAAAATATAATTTTAATGTGTTTTTTTAGTAGGTTCATGTGGTCCTGCTCTTTTCTTTTTTCATGCCATGTAGCTCCTGCTTTTCTTTTGCTTGTTCCTAACAGTAAGCCTAATACCTATATAAAATCTATTTAGTAATTATTGGATTTTTATTATCATTCATTTATTCAAGCACAGCAACTATACTTGAAAAACAATCATAGACAATAAGGTCAGCCTTTACTAATAACTGAGCTTGTAATTCCTGGAAAATAGAAAACTAGGAAATCATTTTTCTCTTACTCCTTAAGAGTACTTTGAATAATTATAGTGTTTTAAATTTATGTTTTAAAGAATTAAAGTACATTATGTTAAGAAAGGAAACAACGCAATAAATGGAAATGGAGGAAGGGAAGATAATATACAATTACTTCCTACAGTATTTTCATCTACTAACCAGAAAAAAAACATTAATATTTATTATACAGCTTCTATACTGCATGTACTTTTTGATAATTACAGATTTTAAGTAACATTTACATTAATTAGAACATTTCTTAAAGCTGAAGTGAGTCTCTTATAGGAAGCATATAGTTGGGTCTTCTTTTGTCCATTTAGCCATTCTATACCATTTGATTAAAATTTTAATCCATTTACATTTAAAGTAACTATTAATGGATGAGGACTTACTAACACCATCTTGTTAATTATTTTTTGACTAATTTGTAGCTCCCTTATTCCTTTTTTCTGTCTTGCTGTCTTCTTTTAGGAACTGATGATTTTCGTTAGTAGTATGTCTTAATTTAATTCTCTTGACCTTTTATGTGTCATCTGTAGCCTTTTGCTTTGTGGTTACCATGAGGCTAACATAAAACCTCTTATAGATATAATGGTCTATTTTATGACGATAATTTAACTTCTGTTGCATACAAAAACCCTTTACTCTCCATTCCCCACTTTATGTTTTTGATGTCACAAATTACCTCTTTTTATATTATGTATCCATTAACAGATTTTTGTAGCTATTGTTATTTTTAATAAGTCTGCCCTTCTCTCTGTCCCCATGGCTCCTGCTTTGTGATGGCTTTTCTAGATTACTGCAATAAAATTTAACTACTTTGTTGATACATCCTCTGTCTCCCTTCAACCATCTTCTCTGACCTATCTCCAGGATTATTTTCTAAAATACAAACTAACTAAACCATTCCTTTGCTCCAAAAGCAGAATATAATTTCCAAAACTTTAAGATGAATAGACTATGTACCCTTCTACTCTTATTTCTCTCCAGTCATATCATGGTGTCATGCTGTCTCTCATTTCTAGGACATACCAACTGATATTTTTTTTTGGTCACCTAACACTCGCAATCTCAACCTATCTCAGTCCATCCCAGGAGAGGCTCCCGTTCATCTTTCAAGACTCAGCTCACCCAAATCAGATTTACTTCAACTCCTCTTGAGACTGTTTCTTGACTATCACCATATAGTCTAGGTTTTCCTCCTCTTAGCCTCATAGAAATCTGAATTTACCCATCTAATGATGTTTACTGTAATCATCCACTTCATAATTTACCTACTAGATTGAGTTATTTTATAGGTCTGGGACAATATCTTATGTCTTAGTCATCTTTATATTTCCAATGTCTGGCCCATTCTTTGGCATGAAATGAGATGCCCAGTAAATGTTAAGCGAGTGAATGAATGAATGAACCCTGGAAACAAGATATGAAAAACAGTGTTCTACTTTGATTTCATCATCAGGGAAGAATTAGAATAAAGGAAGAAGCTTGGTAAGGTTTATCGCTAGGAATAAGAGCTCAGAATAGAAAGAGCTCATTTCCACTTTAATTATCATCTCAGAGAGAGGCAGGATCTGTATTGAAGACCAGACCAGCACAGTTAATACAGCATAAGCAGTGAATCTTATACATTTTAATAATTTTTACTATTTCCATGTGTTTCCCCACAGTGATGATTAGTACTAACCTGAAAAAGAAAGGAGGAATCAAGGAAAGGCAGGTTTAAGGAGACTCTCCCACTTTGAGTTCACGACTGCAAAAGTAGAACTTTTACAAAGGACAGAGAGGCAATGGGACATGAAGATTAGAAAACAGGCTGAGTCCCTGGGACCCACAGCCAAGAAAAAGTGAAGCAAGGGAGAAGTGAGTTTGTCCTGAGAGCTTTCAAGAACACTGGGGCTGAGCATCGTAGAGCGTGGGGGGCATTTTCCAATATAGTGTTTCCATATAATAGTTAACCGGATTTGAAAAGCAACCTTGAACTTTATAGAAATTATATCTAGTCTTATTTCTCGTAGACTGAGAATGAATTATCTTGATTGCTGTTGTATTTTGGATTGAGAAGAAGGCAGGGAGGAGAGAAGGACGTTCTTCAGCTTCTACTCCCTAGAAGCAAGTAAAACAAGAATTCCTTCACATTTTACTTTTATCGGCTGCAATGTTTGCAAACCCTTTTTTGTTTACCCCTACCCCTGGACAAGTATTCTCTATCATAGTACCCTGTTTATCTTTTTATACAAGGCATCAACCTGTAATTGTCTTGTTTATATTTGTAACTTTCTTTTTGCATCTCTTCTTCACTAAAATATATGTCCATGGGTCAGAAATTGTTTTGTTCAGCACTGTAGCCACTGTGTTTGGCACATAGCAGGCTTTCAGTTGATATTTGTTGAATGTTGACTGAATATGGAGTCAGATTGCTATTAATAATCTCAGTTTTTCTGACTCTTCACCCTTCATTTGACTTCACAAGGACCTTGGATTCTCCAAAAAGTCTCCTACCAAATATTTCTGGGAATCATATGAGATCAGAGGGAGATCAAATGAGTTTTCCACTACTGTTTCTCACCATTTCTAATGCCCTCAGTGGAAACATTGCCGATAGAAAGGACCATATTTCCTGATGCTTCTGCAGTAAGTAATTCCCCAGGACCCAAATCTGGGGTACAGGCTATAATGGCCAAATTGCCCCCTGTCTAAATCTTCACCAAATTTTATCATCTGAATCTTAAACCATCACTGTGTAAAAGCCTCAAAATCTCTCAGGAAAATAGCTGCTTTAGCTTCTGTCTTGAAACTCTGTCCCCTGGAACCTTCAGGCTGGACAGTGTGGGCACCATGCCAACCATCTTGTCTATTGTTTTACTCTCTCCTGGGTATCCATACATTCTTTCTCTACCTATGGCCACATAGCACAAGAAATAAAACAAAATTGTCAATTCATGCAAATAGATTCCTAGAATCATCTTCAGTTCACTAGCTCTGTAAGAATAGTTTGGAACCTCAGTTTTACCTGTTTCAGAACAAACTCTCTGCATAAATAAATATACTGTTCTCCTCTGAATCTAGAAACCTTCATGGCTCATTGCAAACATTTTAAAAAATAGAACTGCTTCAAAAATTGTAGAAAAATTGTTAACGTTTTTTCCTAACCAAATTATCTACTATAATAATTTCCCTGTTCACCAGGAGGAGCATACAAACTAGAGCAAGGTGCAGGCATGGTGGGAAATGAAGAGGGATGAAGAGTGGTTCTCATTTTGCAGCCCCTTTTAAGGTCAAGTGTGACTGAACATAATATTGCAAATAGTTATTCAACCTACAGCATTTCTTAATCTCTTATATTTGGATGGGGATCTCTCTGTTACTCCTTTGAGGGGGTCAGCTGTGGGAATAACTGGAACCAATGACATTCAGGTCATTTTTTTCTTAGGTCCCTGAGGAACATGGCTTAGTCAGTGCAAACTCCTCCCAGGACAGGGTTAGGTTGAGAGAAGTACTTTTGGGAGATTAATTCTGAAGAGAAGCTTGGTGTATGGAGAGGTGTGGGAGGGAAGGATGGGAAACTGAAGTTGAGAGAGTCCCTTAGGGGACTGTGAGGGGAACAGGGGCGTGAACCATGGTGGTAAAGAAGAGGAATGGAAAGAAAGACGCATTCAAGAGCTATTAAAGAAAAAAGACATATGCAAGAAAGGGGAAGAAGAAAGGACTCAGGGTCTTTCAGCCTAGGTACCAGCTCTTATTACAATTAACAGACTTAGGGGCATTCAACATTTCCGTGGGGACATCCTTCTGAAAATGTCTAGGAAGCTATAAGAAATGAAGAATTATAACTTAGGAAAAGGACTGACACAGGGGATGGAAAATTGGAACACACCAAGTATAAAACATTAGGTGAATTTGTAAAGGTAGCAGGTATCATGGAGAGCATGTAAAGAGAGAAGAGAGTCAACAATATAACCTTTATGAGAACTTACACATGTTGGACCTGAAGAGAAAAACTAGCCATGGGAGAAGGTGTAGGGATATAGTGAGATAGAAGCCAAAGTCTCAAGTACAAGGTCCAATGAAGTAATTGCTAAATACCATATAAAATTTTAATGAGATGAGGCCTAGTGGATTTGGAGATTACGAAGTCATTGCTCATCTTTAAGAGAAAATTTATTCAGTGAAGCTTGAGAGAGAGAAGAGAAGGTCTTACATTAGCAAGGAATTAGGAGTAGGTGGTAAGAAAAAAGAGGTTACAGAGAAGGATGGCCCTTGTGTGAAGTTTTGAAGTGAAGATGAAATATAGTGACAGCACAAGAAAAATAGAGGCTCTAGAGAAGGTTATGCTTTCCTACTATTTTTAGGCTTGAGGAGATTAACATTTTGTAAGCTAAAGAAAAAAAAACAGAAAAGACATTAATTAAAAGTGTGAAAATTATTGGAGCCAAATCCCATATGACAGGCAAGAGAGACTTCATTAACAATGAAGAGAAATATCTTATGATATCGCTTATATGCTGAATCTAAAAAGAAATGTTACAAAAGAACTTATTTACAAAACAGGAACAGACTCACAGACCTAGAGAAGGAGCTTATGGTTATGGGGTGGGGGGGGGAAGGGGAGGAAGGGTTAGATTGGGAGTTTGGGATTGACCTGTACACACTGCTATATTTAAAATGGAGGCTCAAGAGGGAGGGAATATGGGGATATCTGTATGCATATGGCTGACTCACTTTGTTGTACACCAGTATTGTGAAGCAATTATACTCCAATAAAGATCTATTAAAAAAAATAAAATAGATAATCAACAAGGACCTACTGTATAGCACAGGGAACTCTGCTCAATATTATGCAACAACCTAAGTGGGAAAAGAATTTGAAAAAGAATAGATACATGTATACGTATCACTGAATCACTATGCTGTACACCTGAAACTAACACAACACTGCTAATCAACTATACTCCATATAAAGTAAAAAGTTAAAAAAAAATGATAAGTAAATGGATAGCATGAGAAAACAAGAGGGATGCCTTTTTCTCTAGGACCCAACTGGAAGGAAAGGTTTGTTTCCAATGGCGGTAAAATATAGGAATCCCCTTCCTGTTTTTCCCAGGTTTGGAATGTTGGCATTCCTGTGAGCAGAGCAGAAAGGATGGCAGCCTGTGACTCCTATCAGCTACTTCCCATGCTGTCTGTCAGACTGGGATGTGTGGGACTGGCAAACAAGAAGTCAGAGAAAGCATCGCGCTCTCTTGTGGAGCGTGAAGGAATGTAAAGGAAGTGTTAGGGCAAGGAAGTGAGAACTCTTCATCCAACCTGCAACAAAGTTAGAACAAACCTGAGTGAATAGCCTGGAACAGAATGGTCTGCAGTCAGGCAGGAGCATATCTGGTCTGGGAGAATGAGTTGACGCTAGGATGTAAGGGGAAAGGGCAAGGCGGAAACAAAATTAAACTAATAAAATAATTTAAAGGTAGAGAAATTAAATTAGGATCAAGATGATGCTTGGGCTTATTGATATCTTCCCTGCCCAGTTGGCAGCCAAACCTGAAAGAAGGGAGCCTGCAGGCCTTTAGGAGAAAGCTAAGGGGGAGAAAGATGGATGCGGCGTGCAAAGGCGAAACGTTTCCCGTAATTTCATTCCTTCTAATTTGGTGTAGTACAAGTGTGTCATCAATTCTCAGAGGACTGTGTTTGTTTGTGTATTTTTGTGGGATTCACAGTCTTGACTAATACAGTAAGGAAGAGGGAAGAAGAAAGAGTTTTTCTTTTCTCTGCATTTGGGATGATGCTCCTTTCTGGTGACCTTCTAGAAGTGACAAGCAGGATTGAACCAATTGATTTCTTTTCAGCGGCTCCTGTAGCTCTTATCTAGGTTATATTTAAGTTTGGGTTCATTTTTGTTCCAGTCAGCACGACTTCATTATCGGTGTTCACTGAATATCATAACAGTAACATCCAATTCTAAATACGAGGGCTTGAAATAGCGAATTCTGTGGAGCTTCACAGGGAGGTTTCCTTAGAGAGAATCGTCATGGCGAGTCTTTACGATGTCATAAAACGTGATGAAAGTGATCACTTTCAGCTCTGCCTGTTTCAGCTAGGTTTTATCGATCCTTCATAAGAAATGACTGCAGTTAACATTCCCACGATGTCACTGTCATATAATTTATATATGTTTGACAAGAGGAATACCTTTTGGCATGTTTGTAAATAGTCAACTCATACATTATTAATGATACCTTTAGTGACTATTTAATTTCTATTGAATGTGATATTTTTATCGACCAATACATGATTGACATGATTCCCATTTGGTAGTTGTACAATATAATTTTTTTATTTAAGTGTATAATATTTGGCAAATATGGGAACTAAAAACATACAGTGTATGAATTGAAATATTACATCATTCTTTAAAACATTTAAAATATATAATAGGTGAGGTGCTGTTTTCATTCTATCTTTGAAAAATATCTTCATGTGATTTATTGGCAACACTGAACCAAATTGTCCCACTTTTATGGGAACATATTCTATTAAAGAACATGGAAATATGCTTCAATATTTTATCTTAATAAATAAATGAAAAACTATTCAAATATATACCAGTTCCTTTGAGGATCTTGTACAATAACTTTTATGGGAACTAAATTGTGATTTGGGAATTGAATAAAATTCCAAGCACACTTAAGGAACTAATACTTGGCCTCTAGAAGCCTCTGTATTTCATTAAACACGTGACCCTGTCTGTGTATGTAATGGAATTCCTTCAGATGACTCTTTCAAAAGAACTTTTCTCATTCAGCCCATAGTTTGTAGAATCTTGTAAAACTTGCTCAATTAATGTCTATCTGTTCATTACTTGTTTTTGAACAGCAGATTTTTCCCAGAGAAGAGAAGAAACTTGTATTTCACATGTTAAGAAAGTCTATTAAATAGAACTATGTGTTTTAGTATCATAGAATCAAAAATGAGCTGAAAGGGACCTCAGATAACACTTAATCCTGCTCTGGCTTTTCACAAATAAGGAAACTAAGAGCCAATGTGAATGTCACTTGCTTATAGGGTTACAACACTTTTGTGACATTTATTATATGTATTTACATTTTCCATGGTGTTATATCCTGTACGTGACATAAAGCAAGTTACAAGATATTGGAGTTATTTCAATCACTTGGTCATTTGACATTTCCAACAGTCACTCTTCCTTTCCGTCCAAGGTGATAGTACATTTTATAGTATAATGTTTCGAAGAGTATTTTTTAATTAGTTGGTTTCAGTTAGTGCAAATAGTAACACTCTCACTTCTTTGCGAGGCTCTAAATATACTGAATTATAGAAAATCTGAGTTTGTTAGAACTTCAGGGACTACACCATTGGTCTCTTTTCTACCCCCGCTCCTAAATATTTTTCAAACTGAAAGAATTTACTGGGATCTGACTTAAGCCTGTAAGAGATTCTAAGAAAAGGTACAAAAGCCACACCGTTGGTTTGGTCTTTTCCTTGCTTTAGTAACCTTTGGATTTAGTTTTTGCCCTGAGGGAGTGTCTTCACTTGAGAAAGTTTTACCAAGCGAAAGATGGGTGGGGGGCTGGGGGATGTGTCTTTCAATCCTGCAAGTCCTATAATACATGCATTGTGCCTTTTCTCTTCTCATCCCTGCTTGCAAACAGATCAAATCTATCATGACTTCATTGCCTCTCCTAGTACTTATTAAACAGGGCTAATAACCACCAACTAATGCTACCAACATATCTTCTCCTTATCTCTTGTCCCAGAACCCCAACTGCATTGTGTGTATTTTCTGCCTCTTTTAAGATATCATAGGCAAAATTTTACCAAATATTTTACGTTTTTCTAACCTCTTCTAACAGGGTCCTCACCACCAGCTGTCCATCTCTAAAGCCAATGCCACATATTTTAGGATTTCGTTTTAAACACCCAACCTCAAATTTTGTTGGGGCTGACAACAACAGATATTTATTTCTTGTTTTTGCTACTTGAAAGCTATGGATCAGCTATCACTCTGGTTGTCTCTGGTGGGCTTGGCTGACCTCCAAACATACTCTTATTTTTAGCGACCCAGACTAAAGGGACACGTTCTCAGATTGGAAGGTAAAGACTACACGTGTAAAGTCAAAACATGCAAACATTTTAAGCTCACTCTTGGACATGGACTATACATCATTGGCTTATATTCCATTGACAAAACAAGTCCAAAGTCGGGGGTATGGAGTATACTTGGCCTGCAGAGAAGCATGACAAGGATGGGTAGGGGGCAAATAATTACTATCAAAAAATAAAATTAAAAATTTAATTCACTTGTAAGTGTATAGTAGAAGAAACAACTGATAACTTGACTAGTTTCCGAAGAGTTTCACAGCCCTTCTCTTTGAAGTTTAAATCCTGACCACTAATACCATTTTCTTGAATCTGCTGAATGGTTACTTTTCTGTGGGCTCCAGCTTTTGTTTCCTCTTCCTATTTTGGCAAAATTACCAAATTAGCAACTAATTGAGTGTCTCCTGAAGTCTTTGGGAAGCACACAGCTGGAATGGATGGAGGGCAGAAAACTCAGGCAAGTGACCACAAGCAAAGCAAGTATTCGAACAGGCAAAACACAGGAGGGTGGAGAGGGGGTGGTGATATGAACACTTCAAGCAGTTCATGACTGAAAATTAACATGAAGACAATAGAAAGTGTATAGCTCTTAACTCTGTAAGGGCCTAGTTCAAAACAAATGCTGCAGGTGGACTTAAAAGATAGTTGACATGGTTGAATTTCATTTTCATTGTCTGAAAAATGGAGGTAATAGCTACTAAACAGAATTACAAGGAAATTTATGTTAAAGTATCAACTGTCTTACTCAGTGATGCTTACTTGTAACAAAATAGGTAACAGTAAATGTTATTTATATAGGTAATTGGTAATCAGCTAATGTAATTTATATCTAAATTTAAGTGTGGGGACCAGCTCTGGGTATATTCTTTACAACTTATGCAAGAGCCTCATAATCTCATTTAGGCATAACTAAAAACAAAATGACATAAAACAAACAAAAAGGGAACTTAAAAAATGGAGGTGAGGTCTTTAAATAAAATACAGCTTCCAATTTCACTATATAACCTGACATTTTTTAAATGGTTGTAGACTAGTTAAAATTAAAATATTTTTCAAAGTAGTTATAAAACCCCAAACTAGGGCAAATCATTAAACGTATAATATTAACTTAAAGTATTTTATATATCAGGATATTACAGGGGACTTCCCTGGTGGCGCAGTGGTTAAGAATCCACCTGCCAATGCAGGGGACACGGGTTCAATCCCTGGTTTGGGAAGATCCCATATGCTGCAGAACAACTAAGCCCACACACCACAACTACTGAGCCTGCGCTCTAGAGCCTGCGAGCCACAACTACTAAGCCCATGTGCCACAACTACTGAAGTCCGCGCGCCTAGAGCCCATGCTCCGCAACAAACAAGAGAAGCCACCGCAATAAGAAGCCTGTGCACCATAACGAAGAGTAGCCCCCACTCGCCACAAGTAGAGAAAGCCCGCGCGCAGCAACAAAGACCCAACACAGCCAAAAATAAATAAATGAATAAAGTATGCACTATGATAAATCAAAAAAAATATATTATAATAGTATTATCCTAAATTTGAATAGAGAAATATAATTTTTCTACAATCCTCACCCTCTTACTGTGTCCTGTTTTTTTCTTTTTATGTATCATTTTTGTCACATATTTTGAATTTTGCAGACATATGAGCTTTTCATTAAATATTATATAATAAATATTTCCCATGTTATAATTTTCATAACTATCACTTAATGTATGTATAATGGTTTATCAAGTAGATGACCGTAATATATTCACTGACTTTCCAAATTTGGGTCTTTAGGTTGTCTTTAGTTTTCCCATACCATAAACATGATTATTCAAGAGACATAAGGGGCAGCGGTCATAGAATCATGAGGTTACAGGGGCAGCGGTCATAGAATTATGAGGTTACAGCTGACAAAGTGCTATGTCATAGATGGAACTGAATATGTTCAGGATTCTGCAAAGAGCAGTGGTTCCCAGGTAGCTTCAGCCGTTCGGTAGGCAGAGGAGTCAATAGACCACGATGGCTCAAGAACTACAGTTTATTACATTTACTGCAGCCAACACTTGTAGGTGTGTTGGAGGAAGAGCTAGACCAGCAGCTTTTACACATTAGTGGGCATCAGGATCACCTGGAGGACTTACTAAACTACAGTTTGCTGGGTCTCACTTCCAGAGCTTCGTGCAGTAAATCTGAGGTGGTACCCCAGAATCTACATTTCTAAAAAGGTACCAGCTTACGATTATTCCGCTCAACTGGAGCCGCACTATGAGAGCTACTCCATAAGATCTGTAAGCAGGGGCCAATTCCTTTTTACCTTAGTTGATTAAAATTTAGCTAGCAGAAAAAAAAGCAGTAGAAAAAAGTTATGAAAATCCTATGTAAAATACAAATAGAACTACCTGCTACAACTCACAACCAGGTTAACAACTAAGGGGATATATTTATATTTCATAATAAAGGTTTGTGTTTCAGCATTTTTGTAAAGTTTTGGAAAGAAAAATGAGATATACTTATTATGTAATTAAACATTTCAAAAATATATAACTACTTTCCAAAGTCACCTATTAATAGCTTTTTAGTATTGCTCTAGATAATTTGTATGCAAATAGAAATATGTACACCTAAGTCTTCATGTGTAAGTCTTTATGTGTGTATTTAGAATAAATGGAATCATATTTTTTTATAGCTTGCTGTTATTGCATTTGTTATACTTTTAACGATATTATGTATCAGTGCCTATAGATCTACTTCATTCTTTTTACAGTTGTGTAGTACTTTATTATGGATGTGCAGCAATTTACCCATTTTCCTAGTGACTTTCAGTTTGCCACAGTTATAAATGATGCTCCCCTGCACATCCTGTACATGTTTCTTTGCAAAGTTGTGCGAAAGTGCTTAGAAGAGAGACCTCTTTGGAATTGCTGGGTTCATGACTTTCATAAACGATGCCATCACTACTGCTGTATTAGTTTCCTAGGGCAGCTGTAACAAATTACTACAAACTTGGTGGCTTAAAAGAGTAGATATTTTTTTTCTCACACTTCACAAGGTGTCAGCAGGACCACACTCCTTAAAGAGGCTCTAGGGGAGAATTTGCTCCATGCCTTTTCTTGCTGCTGGCACCAATCAACATTCCGTGGCTTGTGGCTGCATCACTTTCTGCTCTGCCTCATTTTCATATCACTGCCTACTTTCCATGCCTTTCCTTCTGTGTCTGTCTCTAAACTCCCTTTGCCTCTCTCATAAGAACACATGGCATTTAGGGACCACCTGGATAATCCAGGATAAACTCCTCTCTTAAGATCCTTACTTTAATCACATCTTTTGCCCTCTGGGCTGCTATAACAAAACACCATAGACTGGCTTTCTGGAGGCTTGAAAGTCCAAGATTAAGGTGCTAGCAAATTCGGTGTCTGGTGAGAACCGGTTTCCTGGTTCATAGGTGGCCATCTTCTCATGTCCTCACATGGCAGAAGGGAGATTTCTTGGGCCTCTTTCATAAGGGCAATAATCCCATTCATGAGGGCTTCACCCTCATGACCTAATTGCCTTCCAAAGGCCCCACCTCCAAATATTATCACACTGGGGATTATGTATCAATTTATGAATTTGGCGGGGGCAGGGGGAGGGGACACAAACATTTTCAGTCTGTAGCATTCCATATCTGGTCTTCTAAAATTCATGTCCTTTGCACACACAAAATATATTCATTCCATCCCAATAGTCCCAAAGATCTTAACTCATTCCAGATTCAACTCAAACTCTGAAGTCCAAAGTCTCATTTGTATCATCTAAATCAGATATGGGTGAGACTTAATGTATGGTTCATTCTGAGGCAAATTGCTCTCCATCTGTGAACCTGTGAAATCTTCCAAATATAATGGTGAGACAGGCTTAGGAGAGACATTCCCATTCCAAAAGGGAGAAATGGGAAAGTAGAAAGGGGTAACAGGTCCCAAGTAAGTTCAAATTCCAACATTAAACCTTAAGGACCAAGAATGATCTTTGACTGAATGCTCTACCTATGGACCCACTGGGGCTGCAGTCTCACCCACACAGCACTCACGGGTCTGAGTTCCCTGGCTATGACTTTCCTGGGTTTAAAATCGCATTCCAGTGACCATGCCCAGGGTACACTGGGCATCACCCTAGTTGGGGCTTTCTGTAGTAGCCCCACCCCTGCAGTTCTCTGCCTGGGCTCTGCCCCTGTAGGATGGGCTCTTGCACCCATAGCTCTCCCTGAGTGAGAGCTCTGCCAGGCATCTTTTGGAATCTAGGTGGATGCAGCTATGCCCCCACGGCTCTTGCACTCTGTACACTGGCAGAGATGATAGGAGAGTGTGGACACTGCCAACGTTCGCCACCTGTGTCCTCCATAGGGGTGGCCACCATGACACCAAACCGCAGCCCATTGGATCTGCACCTGAGGCAGCCAAGGAGCACAGAGCTGGAGTGCAGAGAGCAGAGCCCGTGTTGTGAGGCAGCACCTGGCAGCACACCCTAATGTCCCATAGGTTCAGGCAGCCCCTCCTTTGAATTCACTGTGCCCTTGGGGCCCTTTTACTCTGGGCCTGTGATGAGAGGGGCAGCCCTGATGATTTCTGAATTATCTTTGGGGTTATTCTTCCATTGTTTTCCGCAATAGCTCCTGCTTCTGCTGAGATGGCCGACTAATAATATGAAATGGTGTTTTGTCCATACACTGAGTTTCTTCCAATCATATATGCTCATTCTGTTCAATATGGATGGGCTGAGAGTTGTTCAAATCTTTAAGCTCTGATTAACAATTCTGTCCTTTTGTCAATTCTCTCTTCTCTCATTTTACTGTAAGGCGTCAGGAGGAACCAAGGACACTCCTTCAACACTTTGCTTAGAAATAGCTTCAGCTAAATATCCAATTTCATTACTCACAGTTCAACACTAGAACTCGAAGATGAACACAATTCAGCCAAGATTTTTGCCACTGTATAATGAAGATCTCCTTTCTCCCATTATCCTGTAACATATTCCTCATTTACGTCTGAGGCCTCATCAGAATGACCTTTACCCTCTATAGTTCTACCAACATTCTGTTCAGGATTACTTAGGAAAGCTGAGGTTTTCTCTATAGCTCTCCTCTTTTCTTTCTTTGCTCTCACCAGAATTGCCCTTAATGATCGGTCCACTTATGGCCGTAGCCTTTTTCTAGCATGCACCTCAAAACTTCTCCAGCTTCTACCCATTACCCAGTTCCAAAGCCGTTTCCACATTCTTAGGTATTTGCTGTAACAGCACCCCATTCCCAGTACCAACTTTTATCTTAGTCTGTTAGGGCCGCTATAACAGAATACCATAGACTAGGTGACTTATAAATGACAGAAATGTAGTTCTTACAGTTATGGGGGCTGGGAAGTCCAAGATCAAGGTGCCAGCAGATTCAGTGTCTGCTTGGGTCCTCTTCCTTATTCTTAGACATCCGTCTTTCAGTGTATCCTCAGTTGGTGGAAGGGGCAAGGGAGCTCTCTGGGGTCTCACTTACAAAGGCACTAATCCCATTCATGAGGGCTTCACTCTGATGACCTAATTGCCTCCCAAAGGCCCCACCTCCAACTATCATTAGGTATCAATGTATGAATTTTGTGGGGGGTGGGGTGGAATATAAGCATTCAGTCTATAGGGTCACATAAAGTATATTACAGGTCCTGGAAATTAGGACATGGACATATCTTTTTGAGGGCCACTATTCAGCTCACTACAACTGCTTTTACACAATTCTAAAAGTATAGTATTATAAATCAGAGGAATTGTCTGATATGGGATATTCATCCAATTCTTCATAAATAATTAGGTGCGGGTTCATATTATTTTTTCTAATTCTCCCATTACAAAAACATCTTCAGTTAGTTTGACCCTTGTTATCAATTAGCATTCTCAGAGTCCTTTAACTACAGCACGAGTTTACACCTAAAAATAGGTTTTGTGTTACTAACATTTTGGGGACTATGCACTATTGATATCTCTGCTGTCTAGCTGTCAAAGTAAATCAGTCGGTAGGATGTAAAAGGTGGCCCACTTTGAAGAATAAAATAACCTCCCAGGATTAGATTCCAATTTGAATTCAATTACATGTTAGAAAAGAAAAGATTTGGTTCTGTTTAATTCCCATTATAAAACTGAGTGAGCTGTCACCTAAACTTAAACATTGTACATTAATTTGATGTTACTGTATCCTTTGTATAAGAAAGAGGGAATGGAGAGCAAAAAGACCAGTTCATTATTCTCTAAGGAACGTACTAATTCCTATAGGTGAAAACATAGTTCACGTTATAGGCAGGATGTGAAACACAGCTCATGCTTTATCTATAGGCTACCTAAAAGAACTTATAGTGAAGGCGGTAGTCTCCAAACATCTGTTGATTTAATTTGGGACTTAGTTTGCTAAGTACATTATTTCTGGGCTATTTTGAAGCATAAACTTCTGGATTGCGTAGACTGTTGATAAGGGTTCATAAAATTGATATAGCCTGGTTAGATTTAGGAAGTTGAAGAATTATTATTCACCAAGTATATAAAGGCACATTCTGATATTCTGTACAACTGAATGAGAAAAGGGCCTTGAATATAGCACTAGGATCTAAGCATTGACCATCACTTCAATAGTTCCTTTACTCCTTTGTCCTACACCTTCTTCTCCATAGATTAATCAACCCATATTGATTTCTAGAAGGGAAGGCACAATTCTTGGGCTTCAGCACATCCTACCACATAAAGTTTTTGAAAAACACTTGAAGCAGACAGATGTTTTCGGTAGTCATCAAGCCACCTTTTTGTTAACGACAATGATATAGTCTATATACTCAAAAACATTATAGAAAGGACATGTAAATAAGCTGGAATAATGATGCATTTTCTAAAGACTTTGAAGGATAGTTGGCGTTTAGTATTCCAAAGAACAGGTATTTGAATTCTGATGGACAAGACAGACAAGCATATGTGCAAGAATAGAAATTTGGAAATTCACCATAAAAATAAAACAGAAGGAGTATATTTATAAGCAGGAAGAGCAGCCTCCAAGTTGGTGTGTTAAGGTGGAATCAGTAACAATGGGCCTAACAGAAAGATACTAGTCATGGTATCAGTGTGATCACTTATTGAATATTACACTTTGGAAAAAGCTCTTCGTACCTCCGATTCCTTATGCTCTTATCTATAAATGTGATTAAAAATACCACTTCCTCTTAGTTCGTGGGATTATGATAACTAATGGAATCTTTTTAAAAAACTGAAAGCTCTAAAGCATTTTTTAAGTTCCCTGTTATAAGTAAAACCCATCATAAAACATGTGGCATGTATGTGAATTGCTAACAAACCAAATTATTGATAGCTGATACCACAGCCCAGCTTCTAGCTATAGTAATTAACACTGCTTTTGTAGGGGAGAATAAGCTTTAAGCTTTATGCCTACTTGGATTCAGTCTCCAAAATTGTTTCTTTCCTGAATTAAAGGAAAGCTTTCCTATATTAAGGATTGTTGTTTCTTCTCTTGGTTTTTTCATCAGACACACAAATTTTAAAACACTGACTTTCATTTTTAAAACTAAGGACCAATCTATGCACTGTACGAGTTTATTTGCCTAAATGTGTATAAAAATATGATAGTTTAATAGGTATTGAGAAAGAGATGTAAAATAGATTAATATAGTTATAACTATCACAGAGGATTCCTGGATTGTTGGCCAATTTGTTGAAAAAACCTCTGGATACGGGTTGGTCTTTCTGGAGGAAACTAGACCAGTCAGGTTAATAAAGCTCTGTGACGATTGTGTAGAAATGTTGGTGAGCATTTAAAATGTGGCCTTGTCATGTTCGCTTGTTCTGGCCCCTATGCTGACCTCCGTGAACCATGATGATAATTAAGCATAGATGGAGGGTCGGAGCCCAGTTGTCAGGAATGCCTGAGGCTTTCCTCTGAGGCTTTGCCCTAAACTCCAGGCAACTCTCTCTGCCAGAGGGAACTGACAGAAAATGTATTTCCTCCAAATATAAGAAGGGTTTTCTGCATTTGGATGGGCCGGTCACTTGTGGTAGGGTGGAGCTACCACCCTTAAATTCCTCGGCTTAAAAAAGTCACAAAGGCTCCCAAGCCTCTTGGTAGGTCCAGAGCAGATGTAAGCCTCTTCTCCCTGCTGTTATCCCAGATGTAGGAGACCTACTGAGTGTGAACTCTCCATTCCTAGCATAAGTTAAAACTTTAATTCCAGCCTTATCTATTTCTCAGATTTTATCCATGACTTCCTAATTCCACTACTAATCTTCATTCTAATCCCCACCCTCAGTTTCTCACTGACTAGGCAACTAGATCACAGGCTTTCCTCATCCTCTCATACAAACGTCATTTGGCCTGGTGGTTGCATCGACTTCAACACTTTAGGATAAGTGGCCCTGGATGCAAGGCAGGCAACTGGGTATTTAACTGACAGAGTTAACTTTTCCTTAGCTTTGATCTCGGCAAAGGAATGCTTGACCCAAGCAAAATAAACCCTAAGTACTAGCATCTGTATACTCAGTACCAGATTTAAGTTGAAATAAAGGCATTTGATGTATTAGGGAGATTTATTAGCATATTCATCTATCACCCAGATCTGATTAAGACATTTGGTTTCTAAATCATAAGATTTCTAAAATACTTTTTGTTTCATTTTCATGACTCAGTGTGTCTCATTGTAAGGCATGTATATTATTGATAGTGTTTCTAATAACTCTCTTTTAAATTTTATATTTATTTTCATTGTCAATAGATATTTTATTAGTTGAATTTTAGAGCAAATTATTTAAATGAGTATAGGGAATTATTTGAGTGACAGCTAATGAATGCCAGTAAATTTCCTTCTCACAATGGTAGATATGTAATTTACCGTTATTTATTAAAAAAAAACTAACCTTCATTTCATACTTCTAATTTTTTTTTCTCCTGCACACGTTTCATCATTTTGTTCATACCTAATAATTCAATCAATAGATTGACAAATATATATGCACATATATATATATATTCAATTTTGTTAATTATTAAAACAGGGTCAAAATTTATTGGATGAATTAAAGGTAGTGACCCTAATGAGGCTTCTGGACCTCAATTATATATGTAACGCCCGTTTTTCTATTTCTTTAGATAATCCAGAGTCTGCTCTACCTCTCTTCGTTTGTATTGCCTTCAAATATCACACTTCAAGCAATAGTGACAAGGTTTAACAATATCACACATAATCCAAAGAAATCTGTTCAAGAGAGCATCTGTCAACAGGTAAAGTTATACTTTTCACTCTGTTTTTCTTGATTATGCCCACAAATAAAAGGAACAAGACACGACAGACATAAGTTGTATAAAATATTACAGAATTGTGCACAGGAAAATAACGTGAGGCCAATGAGTGTATATGAATTGGGTCTGAACTATTGGTTAACTCAAGAGTTGTTAATAATGAACAGGTGATAATCTTGGAAGTGGCATTTTTCAAGGGTTAATTGATTTTGGTCTACTCTGCAATGATTCAGCTAAGAGATTGTAAGATGTCAATTTAAATGGAAGAAACAAGACAGCTGGAGATAAGGAAGTGAAGAGGTATCTGAGTGGTGACTTGCAACCAGGAGGATGCAATTATAATTAAAATCAAGTAAATATGCTGGAGAAAGAGTATAAAAGATCATATACTGAGATAAACTGGTGAACTATGAAAAAATAATACAGAAAACAAAGTATTGAGGAAAAAATAACTCCATCATATAATGCTTTTTTAAAGGCCACTTCACTTTTCTATGAGCATAGATTTCTGTCTATAAAATGGAAATCCCAACATTAACCTAGATCATTAGTAAATTTCAATAGTAATAACATGATTTGAATATTAGTAAACTTCAATATTTATACTGATATAATGATTTTAAAATAATGGATTTAAGATTATTTAGAAATGTTATTTATGATTTGTGAAATGGCTGAAAAATAAATCATCCAGTTGTATTTCTAAGTGTTTACTCCAGAATATAGAGGTGATAAAAGGTACAATAGTTTAAAATCATAAATTAATAATGAAAGATGTTTTAGATTTCCTTATGCAAGCAGGAAAATCACAGAATGAGGACTTTAAACCTCATGATAGTTTTTATACTCTGATAATACAACAAAAAGTAGTTTACCCCTTACAAGTGCCATTTGGTATTTCTTTAGTATTATTCTAGATTTATTTGATTTCCACGCAATAAGAAATTTGTCTACTTTAAAATTATAGTAACAAAATTCAATAATATATAAATTCAGATTATTTAGACAACTTTCAAAGACCGAGTGCTATTTTCAGCTGGTTTAGCCAATACTTACAATCTGTCTCTTTCCTCCTCTGTCTTTCTTAAGTATTATACTTTTTAAAAGATGCTATTTCTGGGCTTCCCTGGTGGCGCAGTGGTTGAGAGTCTGCCTGCCGATGCAGGGGACACGGGTTCGTGCCCCGTTCTGGGAAGATCCCACATGCTGTGGAGCGGCTGGGCCTGTGAGCCATGGCCGCTGAGCCTGCGCATCCGGAGTCTGTGCTCCGCAACGGAAGAGGCCACAACAGTGAGAGGCCCGCGTACCGCAAGAAAATAAAAAATAAAAGAAAATAAAAAAAAAAGATGCTATTTCCAGTGCTCATATGCTGTAAATCCATCATGTTGGATTAACTGATGACCAAAGAGAAACCAAATTACATAGATAGATGATAGATAGATAGATAGACAAATTTTCATTGTTTCCAATAAGGCAAAAATGATTACAAAAGTAGACCATAAACATTCTGAAGACATTCAAATCTTTTCAAAATCATTCTTTGACAAGGTACGGTGTTTTGGATCGATCTGAACAGTTGGCATCTGTAGAATATTAATGAGCTTACAGAAGGTCCCTGCTGTGATGTGTCCATTTTTGAATGGGATGTACACTGTGTGCATTATTTGTCTGTGGTGAAAGCTTCTCATTTGACCTTAATGCTATAGTTTTCCTGACATTTTGGGTAGGTTTCTAACATACAAATGTATCCATGGAGGGAATTTTTCAAGTTATTTTCTTACAGTCTTGAAAATCGTCTTTGACTCTTTTGACCCATAAGAATATTTTAGACATGCAGAGAAGACATAATAAAAAATACCTAGTTTTTTTTTTTTGCTTGTTTCCTCTTCTAAATACATTAACCAAGAGTATTATTTCTAATTCTATTTATGTAATTTTAAGAGTCAGCAGTGATTAGTGAAATCCAGTCCCTGATATTATTGTTTTACTTGGGTCTAGTTTCCAATATTTCCTGAGGTTTAGTCTTATTTGAAAGATAGGTACAGCATCTTATAGGGCTTTTGTGGAAATTTAACTGAGCAAATAAATATTTAATAAGCACTTAGCAAGAGTACTCAATATTTGAGTCAGAGATCCCTTTATTCATTTTTGTATACCTATAGATTAGGTTATAGGTTAATTCGATTATAATACATTTAAATCAGTAAGGTAAGAGACAAGCAATTTGAACTTTTGAAACTATTCCATCTAATTAATGTCACTATATCTAGAGCCATACTGTCTGTGTGTATGTAGTCAGAGAGAAGTAACTTGTTATCATGCTTTTATTGTATCTTCTTGGAAAAATAAAATGGATTTGCCTTGCCTCTACCATTTAAAACTTTTTAAATTAAAAACATTTCTATTCACAGTCCCTAATAAAAAGGTAGATGCCTTTGTCACTTCTACCCCAACTTCTGAAACAATAATTTGAGGTGGCTTTCCAAACAGCACTTCTAAATGTATGGGTAAAAAAACAGATGTAAATGGATATAAAAAGAAAAAACGGGAGGGAGAAGATACTTTCTCTGTAAATCATGGTGGCAATTGAAGACTTTATTTGATAGTATTTTATTCTGGTTTATACTTTTGCATTTTCCATATTTTGTAAAAATTGGAATGCGCCACTTATCTAATCAAAACAAGAAAAAGAACTTAAAGACAAATAATAAAAAATAATAATGAAAAAGCAGTATATACAATTAGATCTGTATGATCTATATGATTACAATATTATTTAAATTCATCAGAAATATAGGAATATAGAAAAATAATGAAAAGAGATATGCAAAATTGCTAATAATATTGTGTAAGGTTAGTGTGATTATGTACAATTTCTTTCTTTTCTTGGTTTTCTAATGGTATTCTATTACAGGGATCAGCAAACAATAAACCTTGGTCTAATTTGTAAATAAAAGTTTATTAGAACATCCACACCCATTTTTTTATAGTATTGTCTGTGGCTGCTTTTGCACTAAAACTATTAAGATGAGTAGTTATGAGAGAGACCATACAGCCTGCAGAGCCTAAAATATTTATTATCTCACCCATTACAGGAAATGTTTGCTGATTCTTGCTTTATAACTATATCAATGTTATAAAGTGAATAAAATAAAATGTAATTGTTGATCTAATTCAAAAATAGAATAGAACCTTTACCACAATTATCCAAAAGGAGAAATAAAAGAAGGCAATAGAAAAAGCCAATAGATATGCCAAAAACCTACGCGAGGATTATTCCATTCCTTGGTTCAGCATTAAACTGGAAGGAAAATCCAGCATTAAACTGGAAGGAAAAAGTATCAGTTAATGAGATCGGGACAAACAAATCGTGATTAAGTACTCGAAATCCTAGTCAGAGCAATTAGGCAAGAAAAAGAAATCAACATCCAAATTTAAATGGAAGAAGTAAAATTGTCTGTTTGCAGATGACTTGACCTTATATTACAGAAAACCCTAAAGACTCCACCAAAAAACTGTTAGAACTAATCGACAAATTCAGTAAAGTTGCAGGATACAAAACCAATATATAAAAATCAATTGTGTTTCTAAGCACTAACAATGAATTATTGGAGAGAGAAATTAAGATAACAATTTCATTTACAATAGCATCAGAAAGAATAAAATACTTAAGAATACATTTAACCAAATAGGTGAAAGATCTATACACTGAAAATTATAACACTGATGAAAGAAATTGAAGACAGAAATAAATGGAAGGATATTCCGTGCTCATTAATTGGAGGAATTAATATTGTTAAAATGTTCATACTACCCAAAGCAATCTACAGATTCAATTCAATCCTTATCAAAATTCCAATGACATTTTTTGCAGAAATAGAACAATCAATCCTAAAGTTCATATGGAGCCACAGAAGGCCCTGAATAGCCAACCAATCTTGAGAAAGAACAGCTGGAGGTATCACACTCCTTGATTTCTAACTCTAATACCAAACTAATAAAAACAGACACATAGATCAGTGAAACAGGATAGAAAGCCAAGAAATAAATCCATGTATTTTGTCAATTAATTTTTGACAAAGGTACCAAGAATATACAATGGGGAAAAGACAGTGTCTTAAATAAATGGTGCTGGAAAAATTGGATATCCACATGCAAAAGAATGAAACTGAACCCCCATCTTACACTATACACAATAATCAACTCAAAATGGATTAAAGACTTGAACACGACCTGAAACCATAAAATTCCTAGAAGAAAATATAGGGGGTAAGCTCCTTGACATTGGCCTTGGTGATGATTTTTTTGGATTTAACATCAAAAAGCAAAGGCAACAAATGCAAAAATAAACAAGTGAGACTACTAAATGAAAGCTAAACTAAAAGCTTTCTGCACGGCAAATTGTCCACAAAATGAAAAGGCAGCCTATGAAATGGAAAAAAATACATGTAAACCACATATCCAATAAGAGGTTAATATCTAAAATATACAAGGAACTCATACAACTCAATAGCAAAAAACACAAATAACCCAATTTTAAAATGGGCAAAGGACCTGAATAGATATTTTTCTAAACGAGATATATAAAAGGCCAACAGGTACATAAAAAGGTGCTTAACGTCACTAATCATTAGGGAAATGAAAGTCAAAACCAAAATGAGATATTACCTCATACCTGTTAGAATGGCTATTATCAAAAAGACAAGCAATAGCAAATACTGGCAAGAATGTAGAGAAAACAGAAGCCTTTTATGCTGTTGGTGGGAGTGTAAACTGTTTCAGCCTCTATGGAAAAAAGTTTGGAGGTTCTTCAAAAAATTAAAAATAGAACTACCATATGATTGAGCAGTTCTACTTCTGGGTACATATACAAAGGAAAGGGAATCATTATTTTGAAGAGATATCTGTATTCCCATGTTCACTGAAGCATTACTCATGGTAGCCAAGATATGGAAACAAACTAAGTGTCCATTGACAGATGAATGGATAAAGAAATGTATACACACACACACACACACACACACACACACACACACAGCGAAATATTATTCAGCTTTAAAAAATGATGAAATCCTGCCATTTGGGACAACATGGATGAAACTGGAGAGCATTATGCTAAGTGAAATAAGCTAGACAGAGAAAGACAAATTCTACATAATAACACTGTAGAGATGGAGAGAGGATGGTAAAAGTGTACAAACTTTCAGTTATAAGATGAATAAGTTCTCAGGATCTAATGTGTAATATGGTATCTATAGTTGATAATATTGTACTGTATAATTGAGATTTGCTAAGAAAGTAGAATATAAATTGTTCATAGCAAAAAAAGTAAATATATGGGGTGATAGATGTATTGATTAATTTGATTGTGGGAATCCTTTCATAATGTATATGTATATCAAATCATGTTACACATTAAATATATTATACTTTTATTTGTCAATTATACCTCAATAGAGCTGAAAAAAACTCAAGAAAAAAAATGTGATTAAAGCTGAATGTCTCAGAACTTCCTTGCAGATATGTCTGACTCACATAATGTAAAATAAGCATATTAATCTTCAGCCCTGTTATCTGTTAATTGCAGATTATATCGATTTCCCTCATCTATGAAATACTGTAGAATATTATGTTAAAAAGGCTTAAGTATATTTGCCAAAATTAACATTCAGAAAAAGAGTGAAGGTAATAGTTGTCTGCATTGTTACTTCCATTCTAATACTCATCATCATAGTATTTATTCTAGGGAAACGGTGCTCTACCTATTTTAAGTTTCATTTTTATCATTTTGCCTATATGAGTTTCTGAAGGCAAAGTCCTTGGGTAGAACTATGGACAAATTAGAAAACTTTAAAGAATGTTTTCACTCAAAATATGGAAGGTGCGTATAGAAGATCACCAAAAATATCTTAGATACAGTTTGACATCAAACAAAAATTAAACCTCTCTGTCTGTTCATAGATACCTGTTTAGTTTTTTGGTAGGTTTCCTGAATTAGTGGCAAATTTAGCTTTTATTTGCTTATTTTCTATATTGTCTTACCAAACAGACAAGCGTTTCCTTTTTCCTCTACATTCCAATTGAAAAATATTCACAAATGGAATGAGAGTAGTAAAAGGAAGATGCTGAGAAATATTGGCGATTACAGCTAAAGACCAAGCAAGCAGCATCGCTCTACAAAGGAACATTGATGTTAGGGAACCAAGATTTTTTTAATTTAATTTCAGTTGTATTAAGCTATTTGTGATCATTTCTTCCACAAGAGAGTGGGTGCTCTGTACCATAAAGCTAGCAGTTAAGTGTTCCTAGGCATATCCAAAAAGAAAGTCCTTTTCTTTGAATAAAAATAACATACCATCCATTTGATTGGGAGCGTATCATTGCTATGAAGAATTCGTAAAATGTATCATTCATAAAATGATAGGTATCACCAGTTTTGGAAGTGCATTAAAATTAATTCATTAGAATCACACAATTTCTAATCCTATAATTTTAGAAAATAGATCTATGCTAAAATGTCTTTAAGTATTGTCAATTATTAAAAGTGGAGGACTTCCCTCGTGGCTCAGTGGTTAAGAATCCTCCTGCCAATACAGGGGACACGGGTTTGAGCCCTGGTCCGGGAAGATCCCACATGCTGCGGAGCAACTAAGCCCGTGCGCCACAACTACTGAGCCTGAGCTCTAGAGCCCACGAGCGACAACTACTGAGCCCACGTGCCACAACTACTGAAGTCCGCACCCCTAGAGCCCACGCTCCACAACAGGAGAAGCCACCGCAATGAGAAGCCTGCGCACCGCAACGAAGAGTAGCCCCCACCCACCACAACTAGAGAAAGCCCGCGCGCAGCAACAAAGACCCTACGCAGCCAAAAATAAATACATAAATAATTTTTTTTAAAGTGGAAAAATTCTAAAATATGCTTACTATTTAATTCTGTGAAATTCATCAGATGTAATGTAAGGTCTTCTTAACCTTTGTATAGAAAATATTAAATGTTTCGGATTAAGAAATTATTCTAAGTGATGACAGCTTCATTTATCTTAGAAATCAGACTGAGATAGCTTTTGTTTTTTGGTTGGTACTTTAGTATAATCTGAATTCTTAACGTCTCTTTGAGTAATTGTTGTTTCCATAAACAAAATGCTTTCAATTTTTAACCCATAAGAAAGTTACATACCTCACTCCAATTTTTTGGTTAATTTTCTGATAACTTTCTGAGTACCAGAGTATTAAAAATATTTATGAAAAAATTACAGTTGTAGTTAATAGAATAAAAATATAATAATAATATTATTTTGATAACTACCAAGAGTGATTTATGAAAATGGAAATATGGCTTAAACTGTTATTTCATTTTTTTAATGCAGGTTACTTGAATTCCAAATAGAGGAGTGGAAATGCCACCCCCAGCAGGCTCCCCACCGCCGCATCCACCTCCTGATGGAGGATGGGGCTGGGTAGTGGTTGGAGCAGCTTTTATCTCCATTGGATTTTCATATGCATTTCCCAAAGCTGTCACAGTTTTCTTCAAAGAAATTCAGCTAATATTCAACACTACCTACAGTGAAATAGCATGGATATCATCCACTATGCTAGCTGTTATGTACGCAGGAGGTAAGGTTCTTTGGACTAAATACAATTCTGGTTTAAGAAAGCAATTGCTCCATGCCACAGTATTTTACATGTAGTGCCTTGGTACATTAAAGCCCTGTTTTCATATTATCCTCACTTAAAACCAACCAGAAGTATAATTAGGACTGAAGTTTTAGTGATTTTAGTAATTCAACATCTTAAACTATTCACTTTATTCTGAGTCTTACTAGAGTATTTATTTGAATGAGGATGTCTTTGCACAAACTAAGATTTATTAAATTATGGAATTTTCAAGGGTGGTACCTTTCCATTTAATTTGGAATACAGTCTATACTATAATGGTAGTATCATTTCCTAATATTGCTACAGTTGCTTTTTTCTGAATGAAACTCAAGTTGCTGACAATCTATAAGCCTAGAAAGTAATTCACTTTAAGTTGCAAAATAGAGTGTTATCATGTACGTTCTGGATCCATTCAAGTTCGTGTGAATAAAATAATTCCTTATCTCTGTAGTACTTACTAAATATGACATTTTTTAATTTAAATGGTTGCCTGACGATTATCTTGTTACATTCCATGTTCAAATGAGGGTATGATTCATAAGGAATAATGAATAAACAAGTACCGTATCACTTCTGTTAAAAATTATTGGAATTATTAGTTCATTGCTATGTCACCTATCTGCTTGAAATCAATCCTTACAGCAGACCAGACTGTCTACAGTTTTCTTTTAGTCACTACTTAAAATATTTAGATTTTAGGGTTTTCATTTTAGAGTTTTAGGGTTTTCATTTTCAGCTGGATATTTGACTTTAAGATACAGATATACACTCGGAATATAAGCACTTAAAGAAATTATACAAATCATCTTTCAATGTCTTACTTTACAGGTGAGGATAATATGGTTCATAGTGATGGGGATATACCGTTAGGAGTAATATCCAACGCATGTTCATATTTACTTTCAGTTAAGGCCTCTCTAAATGCTTGCTATGTGTCATATGACCTGATTCTTTTAACATTCTGTGAAATAAGAATTACTTCTTTCCATTATATAGCCAAGGAGATAGAAAGATAAAGTACTTTTCCCAGGTCAAGCAGCTCATTAGTGGCAGATAGAAATTGAGACCCCACACGTGTAATCACTCTGCTCTTTGGCCTTTCTCTTACCTCCATAAAGTAAGTGCCAGAGCCAGGTATGTGCAAGGCCTTCCACAAACCTGATTTAGGTACTGCCCCACCAAGGTCATTTGTTTAGTGACATCATAATTATTCTTTAGGGTATTATCTTTTTATTGTACTACCAAGGTAAAAATTTGATCCCCAAATAATCCTGCGTGCGTGCGTGTGTGTGTGTGTGTGTGTGTGTGTGTGTGTTAGTGGGTATTTTCTACTTTCTGTATGTCAGTGATTTTACGTTAATCCACTGTATGTCTCCATTACCTTTTTGGTTAGGTTAAATTGATGCATTTCTGTTCCAGGACCAAAAGGTAACTTTAAAGTGCTATTTGGATATGTCAGTGAAAACCTTTGCTTTTAAAACACTTTCTGAGATTCTCCACTAGACAGTTGCTTTAAAGGTTGTACCTGTGTTATCTCTGATGACTGTAGAAACAGTAGATACTGTACGCTGGTCATATGACGTTCTTCCACTCCCAAGCTGGCTCTAAAAGGAGGCTTAGAATGAAGAACAACGTAATTACTTTTCTCAAACCAATAAATCTCAATGCCAAATTATAAGTAAGTAAATATATATTTATCATTAAATAACTGTTTTTATATTATTTGTGCTCTGATTTTCCCATTTTTAATACATACAATATAAATGTTAAAAAACACAAAAGAGAAGTTTTTTGAAGTTCATCAAGAAAACTTTAGTTTGGTAAAATAGCAATTTAGAAAAAACTGCCTTAAAATGTTTAGGGTAATAGATGAATAAAATAGGTGTAAATTAAAGATCCACGGGGATTTTGTATCTAGTTGTTTTAAGAAAGCAATGCTAGACACATGACAATACTTAGTACGTAGTGATTGAAGTTGATAATATCTAGGTGAGTTCTGAGTAAGTAGTTGGAAAAAGTGCTTAGAGTCCTTACTCATTAGACCTGAGGCATTTTGTACATCATCTCTGCTATGGAGAAGAGTCATCAGAAATTCACCTACCCTTTGGTCTTTCCCTTAAAAGTAGAAAAGTAGGGCTTCCCTGGTGGCGCAGTGGTTGAGAGTCAGCCTGCCGATGCAGGGGACACGGGTTCGTGCCCCGGTCTGGGAAGGTCCCACATACCGCAGAGCGGCTGGGCCTGTGAGCCATGGCCGCTGAGCCTGCGCGTCCGGAGCCTGTGTTCCGCAATGGGAGGGGCCACAACAGTTAAAGGCCCGCGTACCGCAAAAAAAAAAAAAAAAAAAGTAGAAAAGTAATTCCAGGTCCATTGCCTGCTGGATACAACTGTTACTACCTGCCATGTCCACTGTTGCATGGAGAACTCATACACTTACATGGTTTGTTGGAAATAACATCCATGTCTTACCTTGATAATTAGTTTTTAATTTTTCTAACAAGAAATATTGGTACATTTAAAACTGTAATCTCATTATGAAATCAATTCCCCTTATGTGGGTGCAGATAATTTTTTCCAGAAACATAGTAACTATTTAAAACAAAAAGTCTGATAGGCTCAATTAATCGAAGACACAGACCTTGGTCCTGTTACTAAAGTGGCAGTGCTTTTCCAAGTATGGTCCACAGATTTTCTGCTTCTGAATCATCGGTCTGTTATTAAAAATGCATAGTTCTGGGTCTTATCCCAAACCCTTTTTTATCCGAATTTCTGTTGGTAGAGTCCAGAAACTTGCATTTCAACAAGTATCTCTGAACTGTTGTAAGAGCAAATCAATATTTGATTTAAAAATATTGTATTTAAATTCTTCTCTAATATTTGAAAAAATCTCTACTTATAGAGGCCTTTTAGGCTGATGATTATGAAATAAATTCAAAGATGTAAAGCAAAAAGGCATATAGTTTACTATGAAGTATAATGAGTCTCTCTACCAAGTAACTGAAATATTGTGTTCAACATAGTGCTAATTACATTAGCCTAGAGAACATCTAAGATCTGACACTCATTAGGGCTTAGCACTCAACCTATTAATCACCATGGTGGGGTCACTGGGTAAGACGGAGTATGTTCAGAGGCTTGGCCTGTGATGTCAGGGCCGGAGTCTCTTGTAATAATTAGTTGGCATTTGGGCCTTGGTAGCAAGGTATTATTTTCCCTTCTTATGTCTGAATTAAAAATGAAACTAATAAAAGGCATGCAGGAAGGATGGAAAAGAATGCAAATTATGTTTACCCTTTATTTCATCCTTAGAATAAAGGCATTAAATTACAGTACCCCATCTGGCCATCCGTATGGTCTCCTGGAGCTCTAACGAATTTCAGCAAATAGGTCAAGGAGAGTGGTCACCCCATTAATAAAGCACTAATTAGAGGTAGAAAACATATTACGATTTAAAGTTTCCACATTGTTTAGACAGATATAAGGATTTATTTTGTAAACAGTGATTATGTTGGATTATCTTTTAGTGCAATGTGTGTCTCTGTTACTATACCAAAAGATAATGTGAACATGGTTAGCTACTCAATGACAGAACACAGATTTGGTGCTGCCAGTCTCTGTGAGTACCTCATGTTATTTTTCTGGTAATATCTCTTATGACTTGGAAGAATCAGCCATTCTAAAGTGGAGAGTTGGCTTTATCTCCATGGCAACTTACTCTTCTGTTTTACGTGAGCAGTACCTGCCAATTGTGCTAAAGGAAGGGTGATGGTTTTATGATGGACCACTATACCCAAGGGACCAAACATCAGACCACTGAGCTTATTTGACTGGAGGCCAACAAGCAAAAGGTTTTAGTCATAGGAGGTTGATGGCCATAGTATATAATGTGTATTTTTCTATTCTTTTTAAAGTCTAAATAAGCTCACTATATTATTTTGCTCTGTGCTCTAAATATGTTTGCAGAATGAAGGAGACTATGAAAATAAGTCATATGGTGTTGTATCTTAGCAGCAATTAAGATAGAAAAGAAGTTCATTCTAACCTTGCAATTAAGATACCTAGGACTTTCAGCTTAGCTTTACAAAACCCAGCGTACCCAAAGTACCAGGTACACTTGGACAGCCCTGTGCAAGCAGGCTGTGTTCTTCTTATACCTACACCATGGTGGGTTATTTTTTCATCCACTAATGTAGATATTGCTAAGGTTTTCCTAGGAAATATGGTCCAGTGTGGCAGAAACCATTTTGCTCACCAAATTTCCATGTGCTCTTGAATATTTCCCATCTTCCCTTTTATTTATTTATTTATTTTTAAATTTTATTTTTGGCTGCATTGGGTCTTAGTTGCGGCATGCAG
This sequence comes from Lagenorhynchus albirostris, assembly GCF_949774975.1. Taxonomy (NCBI): domain Eukaryota; kingdom Metazoa; phylum Chordata; class Mammalia; order Artiodactyla; family Delphinidae; genus Lagenorhynchus; species Lagenorhynchus albirostris. The sequence continues at coordinate 55,937,373 of NC_083105.1, read as the reverse complement.
GATCTTCACTGTGGCATGCGGGATCTTTCGTTGCGGCGGAAGGGCTCTTCATTACGGCACACAGGCTTCTCTCTAGTTCTGGCCTGCAGGTTTTCTCTCTAGTTGTGGAGCGTGGGCTCTGTAGTTGTGGTGCACAGTTTCCAGAGCGCATGGGCTCTGTAATTTGTGGCACACGGGCTGTCTAGTTGAGGCACGTGGGCTTAGTTGCTCCGTGGCAGGTAGGATCTTAGTTCCCTGACCAGGGATAGAACCTGCATCCCCTGCACTGGAAGGTGGATTCCTTACCACTGGACCACCAGCGAAGTCCCCAAGTGACTAGTTCTGACCAATGAAATGTGAGTGGAAGGATGTTTGTCATCCCTGGACACCTGGACAAGGCAGTTCCAGCTGGCATGGATCTTCCTTTTCCTTTTTCCCCACAGCCTTATTTCATATGATGTGGCTACAAGGGCAAGATCCTTGGTCCACTTTATACTTTGAATGAGTAAGAAAGAACTTTTTATTAAGCTTCTGCAGTTTTCTTATGTGGAATAAAACCTAGATTATACTGATCAGTACAAACATGAAGGCTTCGATTGTTGTGTAACCACAGTATAAATTATGTAAATTTTAAGTAAGGACTAGAACAGACGATGGGATGTCCTTAGTCATTGAGCTTATATTATGTCATGAGAAGGTTTGTACATATGCTACTTTTTCAGATCTCTGTTAGAGAAGAGGAAGCCTTCAGTATCTCAAATAGAAAAGGAGTCGTAAGTGGAAATCCCATTGCCATTTTTCATGGGAATACAAGTGAGAGGCAGGCACTTCAAGGCACAGAAATAGGGATCAAATAATGCCCACAGAACTTTCTTTGTCCCTCTCAAGGCAGGGATGGAGGAGGCAGGAATCAAGGGCAGATCCCAGGTATGTTTAGGACTTTGAGACTATTCAAGGAAATACTTTCGCTACAGAAGGCTGCTGATCCAGTCCACATACTATTGGGTTATTACTAAAGGTTATTTTCAACAGAGAAAATTTAAGAAACTTTACTGAAATCCCTTTTGATATGTGTGCTTTAGACAGTGAACATTTTACTTACGGACTTACGAAAAGAACCTACTTACTAATTTATGGCCTGGCAAGAATAAGAATATCTTTCCTGATTTTTGGCTTAAAATTTCTCTAAAATACACTATTTTCTCATTACATATTTTATGCAGATGTGTTTTGGTTGCAAATGACAGAACCCTTATTCAAACCCCCTAAGGTCTAAAGAGAAAACATTCCTGCATACAGGTCAGAGGAGGGACTTGGGTACCAGAGTCTTCCAGGTCGACTAGCACAGATGATTTCCATCTGTCCATCACATTGTTCTCTCCCCTCTGCTGCTTCTCGTGGGGTAGCCTTGTCTATTTGCTTCGGTATCCTCCCCCGGATACAAGGAAGATGATTACCGGCTTCTCCATCTCATATTTCAGTCTCAAATTTGACATGAGAGAGATTGCCTCTCTTCCCTAAATTATACTTAGACAAATTCTAGGGAAGACTGCTAGGGTCTGGCCTCCTTTCATCTGCCCCTGCAGGCAGTGGATGAATGAGGAGCTGACATTGGCAGGCTGAGTGGAACTCTGTATTTGGTGTAGGAAAGGAGCAGTTCCCTAAAGGAAGGATGACACTCTTCCCAGAGGAAGGAAGGCTTTTGAAGAGACAAAACAATAACTGCTCACTACCCTTTTAAAAATAGAGTAATAGGGCTTCTCTGGTGGCGCAGTGGTTGAGAGTCCACCTGCCGTTGCAGGGGACACGGGTTCGTGCCCCGGTCCGGGAAGATCCCACATGCCACGGAGCGGCTGGGCCCGTGAGCCATGGCCACTGAGCCTGCGCGTCCGGAGCCTGTGCTCCGCAACGGGAGAGGCCACAACAGTGGGAGGCCCGCGTACCGTAAAAAAAAAAAAAAAAAGAGTAATATATGATTTCCCAAGAATAAAACCACGTGTTGCTTTTACTAATCACTCATGAGTAACTACTTTACAATTAGATAATTTCTCTATAGCTAAGTGGCTATCTAGGTATATGTCAAAATGCTTATACCAGATTGTCTAATGAAATATAATATTTAGTAGCCAACCAGAGGACTCAACTGTACCTGACAAGAGTTGGCCCCTTGAGTGGAGCTTCGATCTGCAAAGTCCTGGGATCTCCAGAGGGTTTATTAATGGCTTAATAGCAGAACAGAGAGGCAGAAGAACATTGCCATTAAAATAATGAGTTCCAAGATAACAGATATGAAATGTGGACTTGGCCACTTTGTTGTTTGGGCCACGCATTTGACCCTGGATCCTCAGTTTCCCCATCTGTAAAATTGCAAATGAAAGAAATGTTTGTATATGTACATATGGTATCCACTGGTCAGGGTCGTTGTCATGAATAAACAATTATAATGTATAGAAAGTACTGAGTTCCATGCTTAGGAATTTTTAGTATTTGATTCGTGGTAGTTGTTCCTGTGTTGATCTTGATATTAACCATTATAGAATGAAACTGCAGATTAGGTTCACGCAAGATAGTAAATCTGACTCAAGCAACCTGTGCCGATAAGGTTTGGAAACAGAGGGTGAAGCAAGAAATAAATAGGTCAATAATCAGTTCTAAAAGGATACTATGGACTTCACTCATATTTGCTGTGGCATCTCCCCTATGCCTCCTACTACTCAGGTGGTGAAACGGACATAGATCATTCTTTGGGGCCATCATAGATCTCTGAAAATCCTTCCTGTAAATAGGGGATGCCCAGCTTCGTGATTTCCTGCATCCCCAGGTAAAAAGCCAGAAATTTACTTTCATAGAATTCCTTTCACCTAGAGTACCCAGGACCCATTAACCCAGTGTAGCAAGGCCAGGTTTGATTCAGAAACCACTGATATGAAGAAACAGATGCCCCAGATAACACATTCAGAGGAGATGGTTGCAGATAGTCCATGATCCAAAAGCAACACAAAAATAGTGTCAGTGTTGAGAGTCAGTGGGATTTGTGGTATAGGCGGTAGGGTCTGTGGTCATTGGTGGCAGCAGTTGGTATGCCTCCTCTGGAGCAATCCATTTTATAGTGTGATTTAGGCTGTGCTGAATTGCGTCTTCTCTGCAAATCCATAGTTGAAATCCTAACCCTCAATATCACTGTTTGAAGATAGGGCTTTTAGGAGGTAATTAAGGTTAAATGAGGTCATAAGTGTAAGGTCCTACTCCAGAAGGATTGGTGGCCTTATAAGAAGAGGAAGAGATAGATCTCTTTCTCTCCATGCCCACACACCAAAGAAAGGCCATTTGAGGACACAGCAAGAAGGCAATTGGTCTGCAAGCCAGGAGGAGAGCTCTCATCAGGAATCAAGTTGGCTGGTACCTTGACTTTGGGCTTCCAGTCTCCAGAACTGTGAGAAATAAATTCCTGTTGTTTAAGCCACCCAGTCATTGTATTTTGTCATGGCAGCATCCAAGCTTGTTTTTTTTGTGTTTTTTTTTTATCCTCCCTTATATTCTGTGAGTTACTTTTCATGTCCTTGTTGAATGCTTTCTTCTTTAACTAACTAGAAAAGATCTATGATAGATATATGTGGGTTAAATTTCTAAAAGGTCCTAGTGAGGTCTAGCATGAAACACTTTCCTGAACTATATTGGTTAATTTGCAAACTATTTCTATGAATGTTTCTTTCAAAAGAAGGAGCCGTTCTCTGCCCCCTCAAACAATATATATATTAGGATTGGGAATATGCAACAGTTTTTTTTCAATTAACTATTTTAAAAGGACATTATGAAAATTAAATTTCATATTTTCGTGTGCTGTGAGTGACTTAAGTTTGACAAATTATGTTAGAAAATTGGAAATACCCTTTGAATACTTTTTTCTTTATTCCTTACAAAAATAGTGACTTTGGCAGAGTAATTGATCTATTCCAGAGAGATTTTTAAACAATTAATCTAGATGGCTGTCCTTGAGCAAGAATTTGCTCAGCCAGCTAGAATTACATATGCAGATGTGTGATTCATGGATCTGACCCTAAGATGAGATCCCCAACTGTGGCAGAAATACCAATTATGCACAGTATTTGTTTGTGATCAACAGAGGTGGGGATATGTAGGTAATCCAGTGTCATAATTGGGGACTAAACCTTATATAATTTCACTCATTCATTTACCTTACAGATGTACATTGAGCATCTACCATGTGCAAAGTAGTGGCTTGGCACTGGAAAGCCACACCAAGCCATCAGACACCAGATATGCTTACAGAATATGAAATAGATATTTTCACCTTTCTCTAATAACAGTTACGATACACATGAGTAAAGAAACATAGTAGTTGCCATGAAACTATATAAAAAGGAAACAGATCTCAAAGCTGTGATCAGGAAATGTTTCTTGAGCTGAACTTGAGAGTGAGGATACAGCACTAATCAAAGGAAGGGAAGTATTCAAAGCAGAAGAAATATTATAAACGAAATCTCTAAAGGGGAAGAGTTATAGAGAGTTCTAATAGCAAAGGAGGTGAATGTGATTAATACATGAGGGCAAGATGGAGAGAGGTGTGGTTGATGGCCTAAAAGTCCACTGAAATGATCCTGGGCAACATATTTTGTGTCCATACAGACAGAAGAGATCAGAAGATGGGCATCTAGGATACCAAGATCACAACTCTGAGTACTCTCCCTGCTTTTGTTCTATTTTAAGAACATATTCATAATCCGAAAGTGCTAAGATACAGTTGATTCTCATTATGCCAATTAGTTAGTTATGTTCTATGAAATTGACATGGACACTGAAGTATTGATTACTGAGCTCCCGCTCCTAAGAGAAATACAGGGTTAGGTTCCTATGATCCGCTGGTCACAGTTTCATCAATCGATCAATACATAACTTTGTTTTATGCACGTTTCTGTTTTAAAGACACCTTATTTAATATGTATCATTGACTCATTAACATGGAACTCATGACAAACAGTATTATAACTCATGCCTGAAAGAAAAATATATAACATACATATTTTCTCTGTAAGGCACATCGCAGTCTTCTTGTGCTTAAGAACACTAGCCAGCACTTCAGCGCTATGCTTGAAGGCCATTTCAAACATCAAAATCACTAATAAAAAGTACAAAAGTGTGGAAAATGTGGCACTAAATAGGGAGACACTTGTTTATAGTATGAGAGCTGGAAAAAGATGGCAGAGTGTCACCTTCTTTGACCTCAGCTGGGAACATGTGTAGCTGCTGGTTCCAGTTTGTCCCCAATCTGCACATCTCTGTGGATGACAGTGAAAACACTGCAAGCATTGATTTGGGGGTTACAAATACATTTTAGTGAGTACGCAGGTTCAAAATTATGGAACCCAACGATAATGAGGATTGACCGTACCTTTAGACTTTCTGTGACAAAGTTACTGTTTCTTGTACTGTATGAAAAGATTTGGAGTTACCCAACATTTTTATTATAATTGTTTTATCTGTTGTTTTTAAGAATGCAATAAGCCTGCACAATCACAAGGCTAATTTACATTAATGTTTATGATTACATATTGATTATCACCCTCAATTTTACTAAAGTTCTTACTAGAGGAATATAAATTTCTCAAGCTATTAAAGTAATAATAATTACACTTAGAATCTTTCTAGTCACTAGGGGGGCATTAAGTGGAAAGCTTTGGGCAGCTTCTGTGGGAGCTTTGATAGATTTTGGAAGCAGTGCTCTCTAGCCTTACACTGTTCTCCTTAGGATGTGCTCTGCACTCCCTAGGAATGTTTGACGGTCATAGTGTGTTTTTGATTCATGCCATTCTTCTTTGGCCTCACCTCCCATGCAATCAGTGATTGGATTAAAGATTCATCTGAAAGACTAAATGGAAGCAACCTATATATTTTCTCAGCACCCCAGCAATGAGTGTGCATTTCCGGAAAGCTGAATAGGAATAAAACCCAAGAAGTAGAACTTGGATCTACTTTGGATTCATCTGTTCTCTTCAGATGATGAGCGAAAAGGATCTGTGAATAAGAACATGAGTGAAATCCAGATAATGAAAGGAGAAACATTACGTGTGTGTTAGTGATTTGGAGTTTCTTTTAATTTTTCCAGACGTCTACCAGGTGACACAATGTTCAGGTCCATGACTTACGTTGATGAAGAAGAATCACGTAGAGACCAAAAACATTTAGAGCAACCTTTTAGTCCTATTAATTAAGAGAAAAAAAAATCAGAGTAAGGTAAAAGTATTTGAGATTTTATCTCATTGGTTGTAAGCTGTTATGACATTAGTGGAAAGATGCAATGGTATGTGCTGTGGAAATGACAGTTGTGAAATCCATGTGGCAGAAATAACAGTTGCTAATCTGACTTCTGGGCTAAAGAAACTGTTTTTGAAACAGAGTTCTTTCTCAATGTTGCAGATTTCTGTCATCTTCCAGAGTGGACATGGATCTAGAGATTGAGAAACTTTTTAAAGTTTCTCAATTTCTTTGTCCCTTGTTGTCTGGAACAAATTTTCTTTGTCCCTTGTTGTCTGGGACAAACAGACAACAAGGGACATGTGGGATGCGTGAGGTGCCAAGTCCATCCCAATTGCAGAGAAGTTGTTGTGTGCCGTCATTTGCTGTGAATGGCTGCATATTGTCTGAACAGATTTTAACACACTAGACACACAAAGTGAGCATCATACTTGGTAACATAATGCGGCCAGAGAAAATTCAAAACAGAGAAGCTAGAAGGATCAGAAACACATATTTGTGAGCCTGTATTTGTTTTTGAAATAGAGAATACCACTTCTATCAAGACAGACAAATCAGATTTTGTCTTTATAGGGGGGAAATACCAAGCCTAAAAAGGGAGATAATAAAACAATATGAAGTCCTGAAGGGTATGAATTATGTGAATAGTTGTAACTAAATTTCACAATATTGGAATTGCGGTGCGAGAGAAGGAAATGTGGGGCCCAAGACAGCCTGAAAAAGGGAAGTTTTATAATATGACAATGATAAGCCAATAGAATTTATGATCCCAATAAAAAAATGAATTAGACCAAAATTTTAACAGAATCAAACTTTAGATGAATGCATGAATGGTAGATCTAGATATAAATGAAAACAAAGGTCTTTAACATATATTCCTTATCAATTCACCCATATTGGGGTTGTTGAATTGTGAATTTACTGGGAATAAGATAGCATGGTAATCTTTCAAGAAAACGGGACTCATAACTTGGTCTCTCTGACTTTCATGCTCATATTTCTGTTCACTTTTCAGTTTTAGTGATATGAGAACCTTATCCTTTTCTTTCCTGCTCTCCAGGTTGGGGTAACGTGCATCAGCCGTATATTCCGTCAAATCCATTATGGCATCACTGTCAAAAGAATACAAAATTGGAAGGAGAGTAGATTTGTCCTAGTTTGGAATTTTCTTACTTTATTGTTATTTGTGTATTTATAGTTGACTAAAATTTCTAACTACATCACTTTTTTTTTCTTGTAACATACGTTCATGAATTTGGCCTATGTTTTTTCTTGCAATAGAATATGGTCAGACTTGTGAAGCCATAATTAGTTCTCATGCCAATAGAAATATATCGTTCTATTATTGAAAAGGACCAGACATGGTAGTATGAACTTCCTATGTCACTAAAAAAACAGAGAGAGAAAAGTATAACTTTGAAGTCAGATAGGCCTAGGAATGTCCTGTGTCTAATATCTCCTGAAGCGTGTTATCTATCCCTCAAAGCTTTAGTACTTTCTCTACAAAATGGGAGGACGTTATGGATTCCAACCTGGACACTTTGTTGTAATAGAAAAGATAGTGCTGGAAGTAGTAGCTATATCATCATCATCATAATCATCATCATCATTCAGTCCCTCTCCAGTGAGAACCTAACTCCGATGTTCACATCCTTAAATTTGTCATTACCAGTAACTTTTAAACCCTTCATAATCTCAATTTTCTTGTATTTTACTCTCCAACACTAGGTTCTATCAGCCCATTTCCTCTAGTACCCCAAGTCTAGTAATCCTTCAGCCCACTGGTACTATCCATCTATGTATTGATACTGCCACACTTATCAGTGCTCCCCTTATGCCATCTTCACCCTCCTTACTTAGCTAAATAGCAGATTCAATGATTATCACTTCTTTGCATACATTCTCATTTACCTACCTACCCATTTTCCTGCATGCCTTGATGAAACCAGCTGCCTCTTCACCTGCTCCGTGCCTGCATCTTCACAGCTCAATGTAACTGAGGAAAAACATGCTGCAGGATGTACTTGTCTCTTAATTGATGATCGGTAATCTCAAGAAGGCCCTTAAGCTGCCTGGTAACCATACTCTATTTTCTGTTGCTCTAACCCAGCCTCTCTCCCAATCCATGAGATGACTATTTCTCACTGACTTCTCATTCTTCAAGTCCACTATCATCTCCTCCTTTATTCTTTTCCTTTAAACTTTCTTATTGAAGTATAGTTGATTTACAATGTCATGTTAGTTTCAGGTGTACAGCAAAGCAATTCAGTTATACATACATATATGTCTATTTTTTCAGATTCTTTTCCCTTATAGGTTAGTACAAAATATTCAGTATAGTTCCCAGTGCTATACAGCAGCTCCTTGTTGGTTATCTATTTTATATATTGTAATGTGTATATGTTAATCCCAAACTCCTAATTTATCCCTTCCCCCTCCTCCATTTTTTTTTTTTTTTTTTGCGGTACACAGGCCTCTCACTGCTGTGGCCTCTCCCATTGCGGAGCACAGGCTCCGGACGCGCAGGCTCAGCGGCCATGGCTCACGGGCCCAGCCGCTCCGTGGCATGTGGGATCTTCCCGGACTGGGGCACGAACCCGTGTCCCCTGCATCGGCAGGTGGACTCTCAACCACTGCGCCACCAGGGAAGCCCTCCTCCTTCATTCTTTATCCCAAGTGATAACTTTGATTCTTACTTCATTCGGAAAGTTGAAGTAATCAGAAGAACTGTCACGTGCTTTACACCACATTTTCCCACCTGTGTACGTGTGAGCCTGTATACTTTACCTTCTCACCTGTACTGTCTGCATCCCAACTAAGGCCAACCCCTTTACTCATGTGCTTCACCTTTTATCTCTCACCTGTTCATCACTACAGATGAAATTCTTTCTTCTCCCGCCTTCATTAACAATAGTGTCTTTACAAGAGGATCACTCCCATAGCACATAAACATGATATTTCATCTTCCAACTTGGGAAAGAAATGAAACAAGACAAATGAGAAACATTCTCTAGACCCATATTTTCTGTCAACCACGCTCTATTTCTTTCCTTCTCTTTAAGCAAAACTTCTTTAAAATGTTGCTGTATTTAGTATCTCTAGTTTCTCCCTTCCCCATCTCTTTGCCCCCATTCTAATCAGATTCTTGGCCCCACCACTCCTCTTAAATTGCTGTTTTCGAGATCAATCGTGGCTTCCATGTTATCAGTTTAGTGGTCATTTCTCAGTCCTCATTATACTGGACCTTTCAGCAGCATTTGATATAGTAGTGATTGTTCTCTTTTATTAAAATTTCTTAATTTTACTTGTAAAAGACCACACTTGTGTTTTTTCTTTTGATGCCATTAGCCACAAATGGCATCTCGGTATTTATTTCTTGTATGTATTTCCTTAAACTCTCAACATGGAAAGGTCAGCTCCTGTATCTTTTCTTTTTCCACATGTACTTGATGTGTAGGTGACTCACACTTTCTCATGACTTGTGCTATTATTTATAAATTGATGCCCCCCAAATCTCCCAAATTTATGTCTCCAGTCCCAGTCTCTCCTGACCTATAGACCTATGTATGAAGCATCTCTTCAACAGTTCCACTCAAAAGCCTCATAGGCATTCTCACTTAAGTTATCTAAAATTGATCTCCTGAAATTCTTCCCCAAACCTGTTGATGAGGCCAAAAAGATTGGAGCCATCCTTGATTTCTCTGTTTATTTATTTATTTTTCTTAATCCCACTTAGCCCACCTTTTGGTTCTACCTTCTAAACAAATTCAACATTTGATCACCTCTCACTGCCTCTGCTGCCATTACCTGGTCCAAGGCATGGTTATTTGTGGTCCAGATTGTTATTGTAGCCTATGATTTGGTGTCCCTGTTTCTGAATATAGCTGCCAGTGAAATTCTGTTGGAACCTAAGTCCGATCTTGTCCCTCCTCTCTGTAGACCTACCCTAAGCTTCCAAAGCTTCCCATCTCACTCTGAATATCACCTCTCCTTCGTTCCTTCCTGACCTCATCATTCTCCCTTTTGCTCACTCTGCTCAGCTACACTGATCCACCTGCTGTTCCTAAGATATGCCAGCCCCATGGGGACATGCTTTCACCTCTGGGATTTGTACCTGTTCTTCCCTTTACCTGGAATTGCATTCCCCTGATGAATATCATTTATAGTATGGCTACCCCCATGCCTCCACTTCTTTCAGGTCTTTACTCAAAATTCACCTTCCCAGAGAGGCCATCTAGAGCTATCCTATCTAAAATTTCAACATCACATCCACACAGATCTGTCCTCTGTCCTTGCATTATTTTTCCCATCTGTGGCACTTGTCACAATTAGTTTTTTTATTAGAAAGCTTTCTGTGATGATACAAATGTCCTTTAAATCTGATTGTCCAATGTATGTTATCTATTAGCCACATGTGGCTTCTGAACACTTGAAGTTAGTTTGAGAAAGGAACTGAATTTTTATTGTATTTTATTTTAATTAATTTAAATTTAAAAAGCCTCAGTTGGCTAATGGCTATCCTATTGGACAGTGCATGTTTAAAAGATAAACTTTCACACACACACACCCCCCACTGGAATATCCTCATGAGAGCAGGGATTATTTTCCCTCTTTTGTTCACTGTTATATCCCCAGTGGGTACATATGCCCTAGAACGTAGTAGGTGCTTAATATTTTGAAGGAATGAACAAATGGATCACTGTCAAAATTATTGTAAAAATCATAAAATAAGCCATGAAAAACTGGGTTCTCTTCCTGGCTATGGTACTCAATAATGGTGTGATATTCAGGGTCACTTACATTCTCGGAACCCAAATTTCTTCATTCATGTTTTTTTCTTTCATTTAATAAACATGTATTGAGCTCTTCTGTGTGCCAGGAATTATGCTATATATTGATGTCCCAAAATGAAAAAGACATGGTCCCTGACAAGGAGTTTCATCCAGTTAGGACAAAAGAGAAGTAAAAATTATTAAATCTGTGGGATACTTCTAAAGACAGAAATATGAACTGCTGTGAGAACAGAGAAAAAACATAAAAGGCAACCTTAATGGTCAAAGGAATAGTTGGTATAAAGGGGAATAGTGAGACTTCCTGGAGGATAGAGAGGATTTGAAATGTTTAGAAAGAATCGGTATTTTAGTATAATGGTAACAGAGACCATATTCAAAATTAATTCCTTCTGTAACATAAAATATGGAAACATGAGATTTTTGAGTGCAAGGCATTGCATAGTATGGCTTTGTGTGCTATTATGAGGTCATAGTGTAAGCAGAAGATACTCATAAATTCTGCAAATCCTTCAACTACTTTCTATTACGAAGTTCTAAAATAATAGTTGTTTTCAACTGTTGTTCCCCTGCTCGCATTGCTTTTTTAAAAATGTCCATTGCCTTTCTCTTTATGTACATCAAAAGGGATTTCTGGCTTATAGTTAGTGAATATTTTACAAATTCCTAAACAGGCATGCAGGTTACAAAAACTGACAACGAACATTTTAATTGTGGCGATAAAGAATATATGTATAAATAATGTCTATGGCATAGAATATCCATCTATATGACTTTAATATTATAGATATCTCATCAGCTTCATAAGAGTTTGTATACATCTTCCAAGAAAATTTTAGAGCAGAAACACCTGAAAGGCCGTGGAAGTGCAGAGCAACTTCTCTTACATCCTCAATACAGCTTTTGTGTCCATCTCATTCTAGCGCTGAGGATTAGGTGACAGTGGAAGAAAGAGTACTGTTAACCTGGTAAAGCAGGGTGCTGTTTCCCCTTTCACACCAGCCAAAGAACATATCAGGTGTCTCCCCTGAAGGCTAAGCTTATTGTCATAGTTCAATATCAGTTTTCAGGCACATACATCTATAAGGAGAGAAGAAAATACTATTATTAAATAAGCATAATAACATTAATATTGACAATGTGCTTAAAAATCACATTTCAGTTCTTTCTTGAGGTTAGTCTTCAGGCTTCTATAACAATGATAAACAATTAAAAGAGAATTATAATTGAAACTTGCTAATCTGATGTATTACTTCCCAGGTAAATATATGTTGTGTTTTATACGACAGAATTTGTAGTAGACTTGATGGAACTAGTTGGGTGCTTATATCTGAGATGATTGTCGAGTTGCAAAACTAACTAAATAAAAATGAATAAAATGGGATTGGAATTTAAGGCATAAATGTGACTGTAATTAAATTATATGGATCATTATAAGCAGTTAATATTGTCATTAGAATATTTTTATTAAAAGTCCATTTAAAGAGATGGTGGAGGGTCTTTTTGCTTTTTAGGGATAATTTCTTTAAAGTTGAGATGTAGGTGGAATTTCTGCATTTGGGTAAAACAATGACAGAAAGTCCTATATAAGTTTTTTACCTGTGAAATAAAGATGATAATAGAACATTTTTAGTTTATGAAAATACTAGTAAATTAAATTATGGAAAGTGTAGTATACTTCCTACTATGTAACAAATTGCCTAAAAAATGATAGCTATTGAAATTCCAGGGCCAAAGGATAATAGTATATCTCCAAAAATATTGTTGAATAAATGCTTTTTCTCAAGAACACATCCATATTTAATCACAGAGATACAGGGAATAATTCTTTGATCATATTCATAACTAAATAGATAGAATGTTGTTGTTGAGTTTATGTTAATGTCATGTTATTGTATAGTTTATCATTAAACTCTAAATATTAAATAGCTAAAATCCACTTCTAACTCCATATAATTCAATATTATTCCAAGAAACATTTCACACTTTGAATCATAATTACACAAATTCGTAAACCTTTACAAAGTGAAGGAAGGTTTTCTTCACTCTACTGCTGCTTTACTTTACAGATAAGAAAACAGACTAAGAAATTTATGAGTTTTCCAAAGCCATCCAGACAGAGGCAGTGGTAGGCTGAGGACATCTGCTTCTGACTTCCAGGCTTCTGTGATGCCATGTTTCATTCTTTAAGGATTACTTCTCCTTGTGAGGTCAATCTCCACCTTTCCTATGAAAAAAAAATGTAATAACTTTCTTCCACAAGAAATAACTTCCCTCGGTCAAATTATTTTCACCACCAAAAAAAAATGTCTATGGGTTTAAAATAATTTCTGCTCTGAGATATGTCAGATGTATTTTGAAAATTATGCTAAAGAAATGTCAGCTATATAGTGATTATTATTATTATCCTACTTGGTGAATAATAAATGCTTTTAGTTTTCAATATGTTTAAGCCTTTCTTTCAAAAAATATGAGCCGTTATTCCGTCACCTTCCTTAGTATTGTTTGATCAACCTATTCATTCTTTGTTGTCTTAATCAGCCCTCATAAATCAGTCCCTCATCCTTTTAGACATTTCACTTGTTTCTCCCTGAACTGCCTCCTACATGTTCTTATTATTGTACTTTATTTTTTGAGTGTTGACAGTTTACTTGGCACTGTTCAAAACATAACATCTTTCTTTTTAGAGAGGTCACTCAAATTGCCACATTGTGTTTAGCATGGTCTCAACAGACCACAGAAGGAATGTGGACTAAACCATGCCAGTAGAGTTTGGATTATGAGAAAGAGATCAAAACCATTAGTTAGAGGGTAGAGTTCAGAAGCATTTTTCACCTCAATCTAATCTTTCCCCTATGTTTAAAGTTATCTCAGTTATAGTGAGGCATGAGTACATGTGGCTAATTTGGGTTGCCTTGTACCTATGGATTACAGAATGGTACCCTGAATTCCAGCAGCATTCATGTCTAAACTAAAAGCAACTTGAGAGAGGGAGACGCAAGAGGGAAGAGATATGGGGATATATGTATATGTATAGCTGATTCACTTTGTTATAAAGCAAAAACTAACACACCATTGTAAAGCAATTATACTCCAATAAAGATGTTAAAAAAAAAAGCAACTTGAAACTCCTTTGGGAAAGGTCTTTGGAGTATAAAGAATAGCTATTTTCAATTGGTCCAACTGTGTTTTTTAATCAATATTTTTAACTGTTTTGAAAACAGAATATTTAAAGTTTTTAGGTATATACTGATAGACATACTAAGTATATGGCTTTTTTTTAACACCTTTATTGGAGTATAATTGCTTTACAATGGTGTATTAGTTTCTGCTTTATAACAAAGTGAATCAGCTATACATATACATATATCCCTATATTTCCTCCATCTTGCATCTCCCTCCCACCATACTACCAAATGTAAGTATACGTCTTTTAAGTAGATGTTCCAGTTTAAAAGATAGAAAGGAAACAAAAGGTAGAGAAAAAAAGGAAGAGAGAGGAGGATACTGATTTCAGAAATTATGTTTCTTCTCACTAATCTCACTGCCTTTTAAGTAGCTTGATATCAAATTATATGGTCTAAAATCTTATTGGCCAATTTCTGATCCACTAGATTTTAATGACTCTGTTAATAGTGAGCAAGTTAGTAAATAATATTGAAAATTAAAAGGATACTGAACTGGGCACAAGGAAACCTGACTTCTAGCCTTGGATCCTCCATCTTCAGGCTCTCAGCGTAGCTGGCTGTGATGGTACAGGTTGTGCTCTGTTCTATTTATCTTAAGACCGAGTACCCTCAATTCAACTCCTCCCCAAACTCACCACTCAGTAATCATTACTTACATTTCTGGAAAAAAAAAACAATTGGGAACTTTGTATGATATAATATTTGGAAATAAGATTGTCCAGAGATTTATATTTTATGACCAATGCATAAATGGATCAGAATAGAGATATGCAAAGTCACCTTAAATAATAAGAAAGAACCTCTAGGCTATAGTGGTAATCATTCTAAATCCTTTTATTCATCTAAGTAAGAATGATACTCAAAAGGAGTGGTCATGAGGCAAAACTTGTCAGTATCTATCCAAACACTGTCCAATGGTAAAGGGACTTTAGCCAACTGATACTGAGTATTACACTTCTGTTAGCAAGATTGTTGAAAATATGAGGTGGATATAAATGTTGTATTGAGAAGAAATATGAGTGCATGTTTAGGTAGAGTCTGGTGTTTAGACATGGAAAGGTGAGTTAATCCCTGTGATGACTTCTCCGGTCTCCATAGGCTGACTGTGGAGAGGTGGGTGCTCGAAGAGGGAGGACAGGTGCTTTGAGGACAGGTGCTTTGAGGACAGAGGGAGTGGTGTGTGAAATCCCAGAGGGTGGAAAAGCTGGATTATTAGAAAAGTATATAGCAGCACTGGGACACTGTTGAGATTCCATTTGCAGTTTGAGATCATGAAATTTAAAGGCACCAGTCAAGACAGTTTTATGATTTTTCTAAACCAATTTTCAGGTCTTTAGTGTAAGTGTGGGAAGGGGAACCTGCTGGGAACCTGCCTGAGTTCATGCTGAGTTAGGTATTTTCCAGATGAACATTATGGAGGAAGGAGTAAATGAGTCAAGGATGCTTTTGAGGGAGTTGTTATAAGCATTAACCATCCAATTTAAAATCTACAAGGGAAAGAAGTGTAGGAGAACTTGATAAATGTTGGAGGTTGGAGGGGGAAGCAATAGCCTCTACGGATTGGAAACCTTGATGAGACTGAGAAATTGTTAATAGTGAGAGTAAGAGCAAGTGAAATGAAAGGTTCAAGCTGGTGAGGGGGATGTTTACGCTTGAATTGTGGGGGGAAGGTAGTGCCGTATTGGTTGATGACAAATTCCAACTTATGACCATTCAGTGCATCATTGAGGTAGAATTCGACAAAAAAAGAGAAAGAAAGTCAAAAGGTCAGGGGAAATAAAAAGGTCAAGAAACTACAAAGCTACACGTATATTGATGTTCCTAAGAAAGATGATCGGCAGTGAGGTAGAGATAGACGCTTTGCCAGGAGCCAGCCATGAAAGTGAGTGGGTGAGACCCAGGTGACAACAGACAACAGCAAAAAGGAGGTTGGAGAAGTTGCCATAACTGGATGGAAACAGCTTCAAAGAAGCACAGATTTATAAAAGCTGGATAGGAAGTTTAGATATTGATAGAAAACAGGGAGAACATAATATGCAGCCTCCTGGCCCTGAGTACTTCCGTGGGAGATAAAACGTTTTGAAATTGAAAGGGCAGCAAGGGAAGTAGTTTTATAATGGAACAGCCATGACACTCGAAAAAGCCAAAACAACAAAAAACAAACAGACAAAAAATGGGAGCTCCATAGTGCACAGGAGAAAGGTAGAAAATAGAGTATCAGGTGATAGATTTGATAGAACGGCAGGGCTATGAAAGATCACTTCTAAGGTGATTAGAATGAACAAGGATTTGATGCAAATTGGACTAGGACCAGATAGAAGAGTGCAGGCACTCACCCAATTCTAGTTCTCTGTTCCTAAATATTTGTTTTGTGACATGGAGCTATCCGCCGCATATTCTCCTCTTTGCTAAACACAGGGTATATCCCTGATGGCTGTGTTAATGGCTGGCAGCATTTAACAGTCTGCCAATAAATGATGATGTCTTGAACTAGCATGGCAAATAGTCAAAATGAGTTTGCCCAGAGGTGATGAATATGCTCTTAGATTACTGACAAAAATAAAATTTGAGTTTATAAGACTCAGAACCTATCCTCAAACCATGCTCTAGATGATGACAGCCATGCTGTGAGACCTATGGGGTGATATTCAGCCATATTTTCCCCTGAAGGGACCCACACTTCTAGATATTGTGGTGTACTTTTCTTTTTCTATTACACAAGAAAGTAGAAACCTAGAAATTCTGAAAAGTTACCAACTTCTGAAATAAGGAAATATCAAATAGGTACATGCCCTACCTAGATATTTGTCTGAGATTGTTTTTCCAGTTTGTCTAAACTTTTACCTTCTAATTCATTTTTGTAAATTAAAAATTGTGAAGTACTTTTCCACTTCAGATTGTTAGTGGCGCCATTAAGTTGGGTGAAAGTCATGCCCCCATACGTATCATCAGTGGATACTTAACGCATTCTCATTAATCATGCCCGTGCGTGGTTTGGATAATTAAGTTCATCATTATCCAATTTTCCCCTTAAAGTCATTTTTTCTTAACTTTGAGCTTAATATTAAAAGCTACACAATTTTAGAAAACCCATAGGAGGTGAGGGTATCTATTGGTATTATAACCAATAATAATAGTTGATTACCAGGCAGGTCAAGTGAGTATTTCCTTCCCTTTTCCCATCGTCTCTTTCTGACTTCTTTGTGTAAGTCTTCTGTGACAAAAAAAGAAAAATTATTGTCTGGAAAAATGGTGTGTTCACTCTCTCTGTGTCTCTTTTGTTTCTTTTTATTAAATGTCACTTTTCTAATTCCCATATCATTATTAATTCAACATTTTCATTCCTTTCATTTGGTTATAATTTTATAGCCTTAGTTCTTTAATTATCTGTGAAAACTAATGCTTTTATGACTCACCTTTCTCTACAAGAAGCCCAGCTTTTTTTTTTCATCCTAGTGAAGTTGAAGAGTTTTATAGTTAGAAGGTTTTATTAATCAGATGCCTTTATGGTTTTTAAAGTGGTCATGTAACAAAGGGATGAATCCTCACCTTGTAAGAAGATTTGTTTCATTAATTTTTCACTTAGACCAAGTTGTTATTCGTCACTTAAACTCAGCCGGATCAAAGTAGGCATCTGAAAACAGAATGATAGTTCAGGAGAAGCTAAACACAGCTTTCAAATAGCACGATAAGGCTTGCTGACACTGTAGCTGACTTTGATACCTAGGTAGCGCTATCCAGTTGTCTGCTTCTGTGAGAAGTTAAAAGTAGATCTGGAAAGAGATTCATTCTTTAAAATTATTGAGAATTATTGAGAATCTACTTTTGTTGTAGTTGGTGGCCTTCAAGCTTTCACATTTGTAAAAAAACTGCAGTGTCTACACAGAGGTCAGTTGTGACCCAACTACTTGTGGGAATCTAGATTAATTTTCAGGAGAGAGCTTCTCAACCGTTAGCTCCACATCTACCAGGAATGATCGAAGGCTTACCCTGCAGGTGTCCACATCACTTATTGCTACCATATTTCCTTACTGTAGTTAGTGTTCTTTGGGATCCTAATACAAAAGGAAAAAATCCTGCAACACTTACTTAGGTACATCTCTGTGAGCACCATCTACCAAAAAGAACTCAATCTTTTAGTCCCATCCACATAAATATTCTTAAATCTGCTCTAAAACCCTGGGATCCCTAAAATTAAAAATAACCAGGAAACACAGCTCCTAAAATGATAAACTGCTGGAGTTTCTAAAATTTTTCTCTATTTCCTATGCTAGTATATAAATACATTTTAAGTGTGAGAATTAAGTGAGTATATATGAGACTCACTGTTATGTAGTTGCAACTGAGTAAAATATTAGTGAAGCAAAAAGCAGTATTATTAAGTAAACCAAGGAAGTCACCAAAAAACACAGAGAATGACTTAGCTAAGGAGCACTAGGTTGATGGCCATATTTCAGACAACATTTTGCCTGAGTATCTGGAACAAGTCCATATATTTTACTTTTTCTTTTCCTAATTTATTAAGAGATGTATTCAGATTCCAGGTGGCATATTTATGCTCAGCAACTCTCTCTTGAACTACATGCTTCTCAGAATGGAATGGTTTAGTACTTTTCTATTCCACTGAAATATGACTCTTAAAAGAGCTAAGGAACTTTCAAACTCTGAAGTCTCTTCACCACCTATGCTATCTACAGCAATGTTTATCCATCCAGCCTTCCTATATAGAGCCCAAGACCCATAGAGAGCTTTCTTTATAGATCATAAACAAAAGGGGAGGAAAATCTATCACTCTACAAAATAAATAATCATGAAAGTGTAATCTAAAACAAATAAGTTGATTAAATTTCTGCTGGACAGGTTCTAAATATCTTTAAGCCAAGTGTCTTTTCTTGTTTTGTTTTGTTTGGTGTGATGGAGGGGCCGATCTAATTCCTTTTATAGAATAAATAGTTAATAATGCATACTACAAGTTAAATGCAAAATATTCAAGCTCAAACATGTTTAGATATTTTATTCTTACATATGTTCAAAACTGAGTCAAAGAAGAAGCTACCATTAAGACTTTTTCAGAAAACCTTAAATTGAGTGACAAAAAGCAGTGATATTTTATATTTGTGTAGCATTTTAAAATTTCTAACATTCTTTAATATGCATTACCTCATTTGAATTTTGAACAACTTTTGAGTTTGGGTAAGGATATGATCATCATTTTCTAGGTTACAGAACTGAAGTTTAAAAGGCTAAATGACTGGCGTAAGATCACAGGACTAGTTGTAGGAAAGCAAGCCTCGTAGCCCCAAGCTCGGTGCTTTGAAGTCTTTGGCAGCAGGATAAGAGTCCCAGCTATGTCTCATTAACTTTTATCTCTACTTTTTCCAATCCTTGAGTTCATTGGCTATCTAAGCACTTTAGACTTAAAATAAAAAGACTACATTCTAGTCTTTACTATTGGTTAGCCATGTGACCCTCACGCAAGGCACCTAAACTCTGAGCCTGACCTATTCATCTCTACTGTGGTTAGCATGCAGTTCCTGGCTCTTTACACAGAGATCGTGTGATGCACACCCAACCCAGACAGTGCTCTGAAAATGACTGGGTGCTGCTCTTCTAAAATATAAATAAATACTATTTCCTAGTACTGTACATTTCACCTTAAGGTAAAAGTCATAGGGTCAAACCTCAACTCCACCTTTGGGAGCTGTGATTCCAGACAAGTCCTTGAGCCAATGTGAGAATCTGGTTTTTTCCACTGTAAAATAATGATTTTTCAAGTGATACTTACTTATTTTTATTTTTTTTCCAGTTTTATTGAGATATAATTGACATACAGCACTGTATAAGTTTAAGGTGTACAGCATAATGATTTGACTGACACACCTCATGAAATGATACCACAGTAAGTTTGGTGAACATCCATCATCTCATATAGATACAAAATAAAAGAAAAAGAAAAACAAATTTTTTTTCCTTGTGATGAGAACTCTTAGGATTTATTCTCAACAACTTTCATCTATAACATACAGCAATGTTAATTATATTGATGATGTTGTACATTACATTCCTAGTATTTATTTATCTTATAACTAGAAGTTTGTATTTTTTGACTGCCTTCATCCAATTTTCCGTGATATTTATTCATTACAGATTGTTGTGAGAAGTCAAATGGAATAAACAAAAGAATGAAGGTCTTCATACACTGAAATGGTGCTGCCATGCAAATATACATATATTGGAGAAAAGCCTCATTAGCATGTAGTATACTTTAAAATGTTACGTTTTTGAGTCCGTATGTCAGAAATGTAATGGTTCTTGTATCTTTATGGGTTCTAAAGGAAATAAGCCAAAGCAGGTACATGAAAGGGTGGAGGAGGACCGTCTATGACTAAAGTATAATGTGTGACTTTTAACTGGCTTGTCTTCATACTTCTGCCCTTCTCAGGGAGTTTCAACCTCCTCCTTCCTTTATTTCTTAATTTTCTCAAATACCCAAGGTTCTTATTTTTCTGCTGCTTTTTAAGGGACTTCATAAAAGTTGAACTGACATTCCATACTGACCCCTCCCTTTATGACTGATCACCGTTCACTCCATTAAAGTGACTGAGTGCTTAAGTGAGAGCCAGTTACCCTCCTAGACTGGTTAGCTCTAGGCCTTCTTACCCACTCTTGCCAGCATCTATCTTGCAAAAGAGAGGGTGTTGGATGAAGAGCTTATTTCTGTAAGAGTTGACATAAGAGATCACTTTTTTTTTTTTTTTTGCGGTATGTGGGCCTCTCACTGTTGTGGCCTCTCCCGCTGCAGAGCACAGGCTCCGGACGCGCAGGCTCAGCGGCCATGGCTCACGGGTCCAGCCGCTCTGTGGCATGTGGGATCTTCCCGGACCGGGGCACGAACCCGTGTCCCCTGCATCGGCAGGCGGACTCTCAACCACTGCGCCACCAGGGAAGCCCAAGAGATCACTTTTTTAAAAAATTTATTTATTTTATTTATTTATTTTTGGCTGTGTTGGGTCTTCATTGCTGTGCGTGGGCTGTCTCTAGTTGTGGCGAGCGAGGGATACTCTTCGTTGCAGAGCCGGGCTCTAGGAGCTCAAACTTCAGTAGTTGTGGCACATGGCATGTGGAATCTTCCCAGACCAGGGATCGGACTCATGTCCCCTGCATTGTCAGGGGGATTCTTAACCACTGTGCCACTAGGGAAATCCCAGAGATCACTTTTTAAATGTCTTTGTTGAAGAAGTATGCAGTTTATTCTCACTAGTATGTGAAAGATGTCCCTGAGGTTGGCCACACTAGGGAGACAAAAGAAGGGATCTAGGAGGTGAACAAACATATTTAAATGGTAATTTTAAACCCTAAATGTGCAAATGCTGCCAGTTGTCTCAATTCAAACCTGACTTTCTGGCTATAGAGGGAATTCACACAGTAATCTGAGAGATTCAGGTTAGTTAGAATCACAGATCTTCCTAAAATTTCCTTAAGATTATAATTGGTGATGTGGACTTGGAGACTTTGATGGTTTAGATTATTGTAATTATTTTATTTATGTAATTAGATACTGTTCAAAAGTTATATTTGAAAGAAAAATTATGACAAGATTAAGAAGAGTTGTTTCATGAGATTTATAACCATATTTTTAAAAATCCTCATATATTGCTATAAATTCATACATTCGTGCATTACTCTCTAGTTTCTTAAAATTCAGCTGGAAGTTTCCTTTTCTATGACACCAATAATAAAACCCAATACATTTCCTGTATAAGTAAATCATCTTGAAAAGTGTTTAAAACATGATATAAAAGTGAAAGCAAAATTGTCTTTTATAGCTCATGAATATATTTTGAATGGTCTCTGTGTGCTTTGCGATTTAGGTGGCAAACAGCTAACATGTAAGTAGTATACCACTGCTAGGTTCCTGAAAAGTCATTTTGATTTGAGACATATTTAATTTCTACCTCAGAAACATAGTTTTTATAATGGAAGAAATGCTTTTGCTACTAGGAAACCTAAATAATATTCTCATCACAAGCATAACATGCTATATATCCTTCATGAAGTCGGTGTATTTCATTGGACCATTTTAATGTGCTTTGACTGAAGAATATCAATTTCATTCTTCAGATGAAAGGAGTTTCCAGTAATGCCTGATGTCTAAGCATCATTTGTAATACAAATGATGGGGAGCCTGTGGCTTAATGGCCACTAATTCATTTTGAATTTATGATGCATTGCGGCCGTTAGAAGTAAGCTGCTTTACATCAGCTCATGGGGAATAAGAGTTCTCTTTATGGTGGGTTTTATTTCTTGATGCCACACAGGAAAATACGCCATTTTAAAATGAAAAAAAAAAAAAAAAGGAACAAGTCTGCAATAAAGTGGGATAAAGTCAGAAGTCTACCAATTCCATGTAACCATTCTCAAATATCATGCACATCACCGTGCCTTATCGTAGGTAACCATGAGGGTATTTTTAAATGAAATACTGTGTGGCCCTCTGGTTTTGCATTATATTCAAACATAAATTTAACCTGCAATTTCCACTGGCTCTTTTAACTGCTGCTTCTTAATATATATTTATCATGGACTATTTCAGAGTAAGTAAAATATAAATTTTATGTAATGGAGGTTACCATATATTTAAATACACACCAATATTAGACTAAAATTAAACTCTCAAGTAACACTTATCAAGTATAAACTCAAGTAACACATATCAAGTATACTATTCTATGACTGGTACCACAGAAAAAGAGAGAAGCAGAATGCATTCATTTGTCCTTCAAGGAGATGACCATCTACTTGAGATAACAAGATTTGGGTAGAAAAGTATACTTTAAGGCATGGTTTTAATAAGAACTCAAGGCAAGAGGTGGTGAGATTTATTCCCACAATTGACAATAGATGGTGTCAGTGGTTGGAAACAGGAGAGCAAGGCTCCAAGGACAGACCCTCATAGACATGGTGGAGTTTGAGTCTTAAAGGAAGAGCAAAACATGAGTAGAAACTTGAGTAGAGAGCAAAGGATAAGAGGAAGATAATAGATCATGAAAGAATGTAAAAAGCAAAGTGGAAAACTGTGAAATTGAAGACAGGTAACATGATGAATGGGCCATATCTCATTTTTAGGTATTTAGTCTTTATTCTGAAGCTGATAGACAACAGTTTTAAGAAGAAAAACCGTGATCAATAATAAGCTTTTTGAAAGATCACTCTGGTCATCTAGTTGTGTCTTGTAATAGGCAGTGCAGACTTCAAGTAAGAAAACAGAACAAGGATGG
Source organism: Lagenorhynchus albirostris (assembly GCF_949774975.1). Taxonomy (NCBI): domain Eukaryota; kingdom Metazoa; phylum Chordata; class Mammalia; order Artiodactyla; family Delphinidae; genus Lagenorhynchus; species Lagenorhynchus albirostris. The sequence continues at coordinate 55,913,865 of NC_083105.1, read as the reverse complement.
AAGAAGAAAATGGTTTTAAAGTATATTTAGGAACTAGAATTGACAGTACTTTGTAATTAATTTGATGTCAGATACGAAACACAAGGAGTAATTTAGGACGATGTCTAGCTTTTTGGCTTGATTGAATGGACAGTGATGTCACTAAATATAATCAGAAATACAGGAGCCAAGAAAATTTTATTTTAGAGGCTTGAATGAAGCTATATTTGTGACTCAACTAGTTTTGAGGTGTCAGTGATATACACAGCAGAAATGCTAGAAAGGGCTTGCTGTCCTGTTCCGTAATCATTAAAGAGTTCTAGTTTGGAATTTTGGATTTGGAACCTCTATAGTAAAGTCTAAAGAAAGCTTAGAGAGTAAAATAAAAAGAGGGTTTTCACATTTAATGTTAAGCCGAGCAAAAGCAGACTGTAAGTTAGTGTATTATTACTATTGTTATCTTCATTAAGAGGACCCATAAGGGCTTCCCTGGTGGCGCAGTGGTTGAGAGTCCGCCTGCCGATGCAGGGGACACGGGTTCGTGCCCCGGTCCGGGAAGATCCCACATGCCACGGAGCGGCTGGGCCCACGAGCCATGGCCGCTGAGCCTGCGCATCCGGAGCCTGTGCTCCACAGCGGGAGAGGCCACAACAGTGAGAGGCCTGTGTACCACAAAAAAAAAAAAAAAAAAAAAGAGGATCCTTAAGAGTATCCCAGTTTAGTTCTAGCCATATCGGTATTCCTCAGAGGCTCTACACCCCTGCATTTGAATCTAGCAGGAAATTATTTTAGTTTTCCTTCGAAGAATATTGACAAAGTAGACACCAGAATAATTAGGGATTTCATGGATGAAGATGTCCTTGCAATGCTCTTTTTCCCAAAGTCAGGCAAGCAATATTTAGTGTTCTTTGTGTTTAAAATGAATGACAGTTCACTACTAAGAAATATACATACATACATATAGTTACATAGTAATATGAAAGAAAGGCTCTAACAATTAAGTTACCATTTAAGCAGAAATTACTACAACTATTAAACTATCTTATAATAAAGTCATTGTTGTGCTACATATTTGAATAAATCAATTATTAATTACAGTTGACCTTTGAACACAGGTTTAGGGGCACCGACCCCTTGCATGGTCTAAAATTCAGACTTCCCTAAAACTTAACTACTACTAGCCTGCTGTCGACTTACTGATGACATAAACAGTTGATAACCCATATTTTGTATGCTATATGTATTATATACTGTATTTTTATAATAAAGTAAGCTAGAGAAAAGAAAGCATTAAGAAAGTCATAAGAAAGAGAAAATACCTTTATAGTACTATCTATCGATACTGTAAGTTTACGTCATTTGTTTACGAGATGAATCATCTGTCAGTACCTCTATCAACATTTGTCTTACACTATACAAAACACTGTAGATGTTATATGTATTACTAACAGATTTCAAAAATGAAAAGATATTGTGAAAAAGAAATTCATATTTATTTACAAGTATATTCATGCATTGATCATGAAGAAGCAGCAGTATGATTGCTTGATGGTAGCCTAGTGTAATTGATATGATTGTTTCACCATAGCCTAACCTACACACAACTGAATGCATATTATAAAATTTTTATGGCTATGTTGTTGCAGTCATATTCATAATACAGTATTGGAAACATTGTTACATTTTTTTAAAAAACCACTTACCTGTGATGATAGGCTGATATACACGCATACTGTACAATAATGTAATTCTTTGAAAGCCAAGTCATAAAACAGTAGGAAAATAACATTATTTTTTTATTAAATATTACTCACCTTATGCCTATATAAGAATAAACCAATATCTACATATAGTTTAGGCATTCATGACATACCTTTTTCTTAATTTTTTGATATTTCTAAGCTGTATGGTTCATCTGCAAGTTTTTTCAAATCGTCCCAAATCTCCAAAAATTTTTTCAATATATTTATTGAAAAAAATCCACGTATAAGTGGACCTGCACAATTCAAACCTGTTTTGTTCAAGCCAGTTCTGTCAGCTAGAGACATATAACAATGAAATTATCATTTAATACAAGGATTCAAAGTATATATATCTCTATGGAAAAATAATACAGTATATTTATAATTTTTTTCTAATTGTTTTCTAACTCAGTGTTCTAATGAGTTGAAACACTAGACTGTATCTTCCTATTCCCTGATCCCCACCACGTATCTAGATCTTGTGATCTTACCCGCTTCTGTCTGGCTGAATGACGCAAATCCAGTAAGAAAAGAGGAACATAGAAGTAAAACCTCATGATTAAGAGGATGCAAGGTGCCTAGTTCACATTTTTTAAAGCAGATGATATCGTCAAATAGGTTCAATCCATTCTCAGACTCTAACCAATCAGGTTAGTAATTCCTTCTCTCTAGGTTTGGCGTAGGAAAAGTGTAGATGGAGCTGTATAACTGAAAAGGGTGTAAGCAGAGGTGATCTTTGTGTAGGAAGGGGAAATAGAACTTATTTCTTTAACAATTGCAGAACTCTTTCCTGTTCATTACCTCATTTGATTCTCCAAAGATCCTGTGAAGTAGTCTATAGACAATAGACCATAGAATGAACACTGAGTTTCAGAGGCGCTGTAATTACCCTAAGTCACTAACTTACAAAGTTGATCTGAGATTTGATGATAAAGATTTCCTGATTTTTTTTAAAGCATTATATCAGAGTGATTGTGCTGTGTGCTACATTAATATACATACGTCACTTTCCATCAGATACAGCATATCCATAAGTGTGTACCTTACAGTTAACTGATTTGGGGGCATCTATGTCTGAAAAATAAATGCATCTTCATTTGTTAGACTGCCTTAAAATAACATTATTTTAGTAGTATTTTTTTCATTTGGGGGTCTTGTTGTTATTTTTAAGGCTGTCAACTTTATTATGTAATTTAATATAAAAATATTCTTGGGTTAACGACCAGATTTTTCATGACTCTTTTGGATGGATTTTTTTCTATTTAAGGAATGACTTCTCTATTTTCTAAAAGTAGATATATTTTAATCCATTGTGTGATAATTACTGGCTATGAATATAATGACAAGCATGTAACTTGGAACTTTTATCCTTATTCAGAATGGTAAAACTAAGCAAACATCCTATCATACTATTTATGATAAAGTGTAAAGAAGTATCTAGTACAGTACCTAAATTAAAATCTGTCTATCTATCTACCTACCTGTCTATCTGTAGAGCTCCACTTTTCATAGGCGATTACATTCTTAGAAACATTAAAATAGTACCCTATTTTCTTATTCACCGAGTAAAAGTCACTTCCTATTTATGGGCTTTTTTTAAAATACCTTTTGGCCATAATTAGGGAATTATTAAATTATAAATTTCACTTATGTTCCATTGTTCCTGCACAAGTTATTAGACGAAGGAAAAAATCTAGACTCCAAAAAAGGGATATAGTTTTTTTAAAATAAATAGAAATCAACATCTCTCTAGAGACCTATGGATTTAAGACTCACCAAGAAATATTTTATTGGATAACTTTGGACTAAATTCAGAGGAAAACATATTAGTTCAGTATGCTTTGATGTTCTGCCTCTGAGTGATAGAACAATGGTCTGTTTAGGGGTGAATTATGCAAACATTGAAAGCTGTGTCTTTTCAGCAGAATTATTTTAGGTCAGTCCTTATAAACTTTTTGTTTCTTCAATTGTAGTCGTTATTAGAATAACATTAAACCTAGCTATTATGTGTTTCTAATGAGATTTATCTGTGGATCAGAAATAGATGGCCTGTTGTTTTCAGTGGCCATAGAGAAACTAAGTGTTTTTGTTAGCACCCTGGGATTTTTTCACCTCCATGGACCACATTAGTTTAAAAAAATCATAGATTACAGCAGCTAAGAAGTACACAGACAATATAACTCTGCTATTCCAAGAACAAAACAGTCCAGACTTAGGTTTTGTGAAACTAAAACTGTCTAATCTTGAGATTTTTATTTATATTGCAGACAAAAAATACTGGCATTTCTAGGAGTAAATCTAGATTTCGTTGTTCCTGAAATATTGTATCTTTTGGAGGAATCTCTTTGAAAAAAAATATAAAAGCATCTTTTCATATTTTACTAAGTATATGACCTTGTGGATATATCTCTAAGCCTTTAGGCCTTGCAAGGAACCCATGCAAGTACAGGGCTCTGGAGCTTAAGTTGCTTTAGCTTTACAGTAAACCTACATTTGGAAGTAGTAAAAAGATGTGAATCAAGAAGTAAATTGGTTAATGGCTTCATTACCATTAGTTAAATATTTGATAAGGTTGTACATGGATTCGCTTGTTAAATATTAAACCAAATGTATTTGTAACCAGCTAGTTTCCAATATTTCCAATATTTAACTCCATTTGTAAGAAATTCAGATGTCTCTTGACAATATGATCTTTAATTGCAGGGATTACTACCAAAGATGCTTGTATTTGCAGGTAGAATATTTTAAACTTTTCTTGATCTCTACGGCCTTCATTCAGTGCAGCTTAGTCAGAGTGAGTCCCGGGAACATGGAACTATTCATTGTTAAATAATCAGTAGATAAGATTTAGGGTTTTTTGCTTTGTGTTGTTTTTTCTTTTCCTGTGTTAGAAACATTTGTGTCCTCTCAATGTCTAACAATAGGTCTGTAACTCTTCAAATATTTGGTTCATACATTTAGTATTTAAGTTCAACTTGGGGGATATACAGAGGCATTCTTTATTGTTTGTAATGGAACATATAAAATCTCAATGCATTTGTGATTCTCCCACTAGTAGCCTGTTATAAAGATGTAAAGTTTGTTGCATCTGAGTCTATTTATTCAACCCTTCTACTTCCTTTACCTTTGTTTGGCTAACATAAATTATTTTATGTTTCTTTTTAACTAATCAGCGTGACAAATCTTAATATACAGTTTTATTTGAAGCATAGATTGCTCTCTAGAACACATACCATGAGTACCTGTGTGTATCAATGAACACCTGTATTTGGCATTTCTAGTTAAGCAATAACTATTCAAGTGAACAATTCACATTCTTAGCAAGAAACAGAAGAAAATGCTGGATGCTGAGTCATAATTCCTTGGAAATAACAATGCCAAAATGCCCAAGGAAACTCTGGGCAGGGCTATACATTTTCACATATTTCTCTATTTGTTCCCTTGGTGTCAGACCTCTAAACCAAATTCAGAGCATTTGCATGGTGTTGGGGCATAATTCCAATATTTACTCAAAGAGAAATTCTGAAGGTGGTCATTCTACGGAAAGAATAAGTAGGATGGGGCTTAGGCTTGTTGTGTTTGATCTTACCAGTTTTGCTCACTATATTCTGCTAAGGGGCTTCTTTCTTTCATTTTTTGGGCCCTCACCATATCACCCCCATATAGGATGGGTGGTACACTTTAGCTCTGGCTGAACTGTTTTCTAATATAAACTGACTCAAGCTAACACATGAAGAAAGTTTACCAATCTGCTGCTTTTTATGAACTGTGTCTAACTTTGGAGTCAAAGTTGCTCTGCCTTAATTTTGGGGAAATTCCATAAGTTGTGTATCTTAAGCCAGAATGGCATGGATAAATAAGGAGCCTTTGTCTTTATACCCTCTCTTAGAATTCATCATGGAAAGCTTTCTTATTAAGTTGTTTCATTCTACCTTGAATATCTAAATGGAATGTCTCAAGATAAATTCATAATTATATTTTCTTTATTATAATAGTATGTATATAGTATGACATTGACTGTGAATTGGATGTTAGGTTTTATAAAATTTTGAAAATCTGCATCTGAGCTTGTGTATTATTTCTATGTATGCTTAAAATTAGCCAGTGACCTTGCAAAATGTCCGTTAGACACATTCACTATCAAGCAACAATTCCCAGAGCTCAAACATGTCTAGAGGTTTTCTTAGAATTTTCTCTCTACTACAAATTATTGTGCAAGGAAAGAATAGAAATGGTGACTTCTTTCTGAAGCAACAATGGGATCTAAATACCAAATGATTTGATGACCACTGTCATTCATATAAATGAATGAATGAGCATAGGACCATGAAATGGTAAATTTTGCATTCTGTCTTTATTTGAACTTACATTTCTATTATACTTCTGAAAATTATTTTTGTGTTTTTAACTATTTCTAATCCCTTTTTGCTTTCTTTGCAAAAACACTGCATATAAATATAAATTTTTAAAAAAATTTTCTGGGATCATAAGGCACTACTTGTTAACAGGATTATTCTTACTGGGCTTCATTATAATATTATTACAGCAAATGTGATCAAAATAAGATAATTATTAAACAAAAAGTAAACATTTAGTGGAAAGGTATCTTTTAATGAAATAAATGGGCCTCCTATGTATCTCCAGATAAATAATCTTTGTTGCTAGCTAAGCAGATACAAGGTTTCGTCTCAATTATATTCCCTTTTTGTTTCATTTCTAAAAAAAGTAAGCACTGAGTAAATTGTTCACATAATAAAGTAAACAATAATGGAAATTATTTTATTTTAGCAATATCAGTCAGTTCTTTGAAAATTGTTTGTAATGATCTATTAGCTAGCAATTCAATTAAGTCTTCCTTTAATTTTATGAAAAACAGAGAATTGGAAAGCATCTCATTTACAGAAGGATTATTTTTCAGTCAATAAGTTTCTCAACTTCTGAGAAGTTTACCAAAAACATTTACCAAATAATAAATATCTACACTGCTCTTTTATCATTTAGAGACAAATTTTTAATCCAATAAGCTTATGAAGGGTAGAGAAATTAAAATATACACCTTTTTCAATACAGTATTTGTAATTAAAAGTTTTGTCTGTCACATGTTTTAAGTCTATATTTGTGAAAATTTTGGAGATGCAGACTTAGGTCATTCAGTGTGTGGGAAAATGATGCCCTCTAACTTAATTAGTAAAGCCAGTCCCTACTCTCAAACTGATCAGTGAACTAAGATTTAATTTGTCCGAAAATGTCTGAATTGATTTTTAAATTCAAAAACATACTTTAATATGCTTTTGAGGATTATTGTAAAAGCACTGAAAATCAATATAGTATGCATCTTGTAAAAGTTAAGTCAAAATTAAAATGATAACATGAGCTCTAACATATTCATGTGTTTTTGCAAAGAGCTTAATAACAAGAACAAATCTATAGGCTGTTTCTGATACGTATTTTGAAATTATTCGGTGTAATATGCAAATAAGATTATTATTTATTTGTGAAGTAAGAATATGACAAAAGACACAATATTACTTTAGTAAATATGTATCTGAAAGTGTTTTAAGAATCAGGTGTAAACATTCAAAAATACCTTACTTTATATATACGTACTTATGAGCAGATTGCAGTTTTCTCTAATTATTTCCTTATGTGTCTGAACCACTCTCATTTACTAAACTCAGTTCCTTTAGAATATGACCACCACCACTCTTTTAGTGTGAGGTAGGGTCATTTTACCCCCAGCAACTAAGGAAACTCTTAAAATGTCTAGCATGTAACCAGCGCTATCTGTATTTGTTGATTGAATAAAGGAATTCCAGAACAAGTTACAAGGGCATAGGATTGTCAAACTTTATAAAGAAAGCTTAAAAATCACTTAGCCTAGTGATTTTCAACAATCATTCAATCAAGTGAATGGAACCCTGACAGAAATAAAAAGACTTGCTTTTTCTGGGATTCTTGTAGATATGAGAACCCACCTCTGTTTGAAGATAATATCCCCATGATTGCTTGAGTGCAGATGGCTGATTGCATGATAACTGGGGATATTCAGAGATATGCCCGAGGTTGTAAAACCACAACCAATTTTTTGCTACCTTATAACCCACATTGCCATTTATTCATTTCTCCATTTGAAACGAGAAACTAGTCATCTACTACGTAGCTTCTCAGAGAGCATCCCCCTCACTACCTTCCCAACAGAGTGATAAACATCTAATTTTTGATGAGCAATTAATTAATGGAGTCAATTCCTATTAACTTAAACAGGAATGAACTGTGAATGTTCCAGAATCTAGGAATTCACGTGCATCTTTTCAAAGTTCTGTGCTTTTCTAGCATTCTTTCATAATCATGTTATTTTTTAATGCTACAAATGAAATCATGATCAATATGTCATGAATGATAACCGTTAATACTAAAATAGCAAGATTAACAGAAGGTAGAAAAGCTGATTTAGCACTTTACCTAATAATGAAACTAAAGATTGCCTATTTATTGTAGGAAACAATTTTTGATAAGTAATGTGCATTATTTTTTTAAGAAGTGTAAGCCGCTCTGGTAGGCACCATAGCAATTAAACTTAAAAACTATTTCAAAACTAGATCCAAATTAGTCATATAAGAAATTTATAGTTTAACATATTTTAAATTATAGCTTTTATTACTAACATATTTTAAAATTCTATTTGAAAATCTTGATTGAAAAAACATAAATGTCTAACCAACCTTCAGTTCTTAAGTCCCTCTACAATATTCTTAACATGTGGTCACATACTTCTGCTTGAACAGTTTAAGGCCAAGTAACTCCCTTTCAAATAATTTAAAATATCTTTCCTATACAAAAATCAACCTTCTCTAACTTTTGTCCTGTCTACTAACTCTCAATTGAAACTTTTTCAGATAATGAAAGAAAGCTATTGTTTTTCCTAAATCATCTTTATCCAAGATAAATATATACATTTTTTCAACCGTTCCTTATATAACATTATATCAAGTGTTCATGTGTGAAATAACTCTCCTCTTCAAATAATCCACTTCTATTTATCTAGCCCAGAGTATTTCAGTGGGAGCTTAATGGAATTTGGGTTTGGACAATTCTTTGTGTTATGGATCTTGCACATTGCAGGAAGATTAACATCTCTGATCCCATCCATCAAACATTAAAAGTGCTCCAAATTCTAATGAAAACAGATGTGTTCTCTAACATTGCCAACTGTCCCCTACAGAGAATAGATTTTATCTCAGTTAAGAAGCTCTGATGGAAAAAAAAGTATATCAAAATCACAATGATATTCTCTCACAACCCTTAGAATGTTTGTTATCAAAAAGACAAGAAATAATAAATGCTTGTGAGAATGTGGAGAAAAGGGAACCCTTGTATACTGCTGGTGGGAATGTAAATTGTTATAGGCATTATGGAAAACAATATGGAAGTTCCTCAAAAAATTTAAAATGGAGCTACCATATGATCCAGTAATCCCACTTTTGGGTACATATCTGAAGGAAATAAAGTCACTATCTCAAAGAGATATCTGCACTCTCATGTTCATTGTATTATTCACAGTAGCCAACCTAAGTGTCCATTAATGGATGAACAGATATAGAAAATGTGGCATATATATAAAATGGAATATTATCCAGCCTACAAAAGAGGGAAATCCTGTCATATGCAACAGCATGATGAACCTGCAGGACATTGTGCTTAGTGAAGCCAGGCATAGAAAGACAAATACTGCACGATCTCACTTATATGTGGAATCTGAAAAAGTTGGACTCATAGAAGCAGAGTGGAACGGGGGTTGCCAGGGGCTTAGGAGAATGGAGGAAATGAGATGTTGGTCAAGGGTACCAACTTTCCATTACAAGTTGAATAATTCTGGAGATCTAATACATCACATGGTGACTTAGTTAATAATAAGGTATTGTACACTTCAAATTTGCTAAGAGAGTAGATCTCAGGTGTTCTCACCACACACGCACACACACTCAAACAGTAACTATGTGAGGTGATGGGTATTTAATTAGCTTGACTATGGTAGCCATTTCACAATGTATACACATATCAAAACATGTTGTACACCTTAAATACATACAGTTTTTTAAAATCACCTCTGATAATGTAGGTGGAGTTTTTGTTTTTCTGTTTTGTTTTTGCTTTTGGTTAGTCACAAGATCTCTGTTACTTCAAGTCAGCACAAGGATGTTGACCTGGGTGGGACTTGCCAATATTAATTGGTGGACCACAGAACACTTCCTATAATCTAGGTTAATATTAATTATTACCGTTCTCCTAATATATCTATTAGTCCTAAATTCAACCTGTATTTTCCATGTTGTGTGTTAGAATTTCATTAGGGATATGCTAAAATGTCTTGAAAAGATTGATGTGCTATTGTCTGTATTTCTTTGACATGAATGTACAGAAAGAAATGATTTTAGCTTTAGTTGATAAACATGCTGGGTGATCACAGTTTCTTATTCTAGATTTTCATAAAAATTCCTTTAATAATCTATTCTAATCTGTTCTTAGAAACCCTCAGAATTTTTGTCAAATTCATTAACTTTTGAAAAACATACTTTTGTTTGTTTTGGAGAAGTGGATTTATATTTCCATTATTCTGCTTTTCTCTAACGTATTCTCTGTTCTTTATACTTTAGCACATTGATTTAATTACCTTATCAGCATCTATCCATGTTTAGAGATACTCCTTTTTCATATTTTTCCATAAAAAAATCTTCATTTTCTGAGATTTGATTCTCATGCCTATCAAGTATCTCAGGTGTTACACATTTGCCCGTCTTGTCCCTTCTTTGGGTTACTATTCACGACTCTAGTTTTAACTTCCTCATCTGTATTATCCCTCTTCTCTTGAGTTTCCATTTCTACTCCAAAAATCCACACTTGGCTTCTATTTTAGTGATATTAAACTTATTTTGTATTTGTCTAACTTCTCCCTTTTCTGTATCAAATGATTAATATACTTCTCAATCTAAACTCATATTTCTAGATGTTTACAGTTACTCCTTTGTTTTTTATATTATTTCCTACATTCTGTATAAGATTTTTAAAAATCTTTTTAAAATCAAAATATACTACAAATACCTTTCTCTTTTCCTGGAGTATTGTGATGTTTGCTTCTGAAAACCAGTGTTTGCATCTCATATATCCAGTTAATTCTCTTTCTGCGTGTCTTCACTGCAGGTGCTGTTGCTACAAGTAGCATATGGTATTTTCTGGAGCTGCTTGTTTCCTCATTCAGAACATACACAGTTTATTTGTTAAAAATGGGGCTTTTTCATTCATTCATTTACGCTTGCTTTGTGAACACTAATATAGCTGGATCCACCCATAGAGGTTCTAGATGATGCCAAAAGATATAAAATGTCTTAATGTAGCTTTTTTGGATAATATTGTCTTCTGGATTAACAGCAAAGTTACATAGATTAGAAAGTATATGCCCCACAATTAATTGTAAATAATGAGACTTCAAAGACCATTCTTAACCTTTTAAAAAATTGTATTGTGAATTAAGTGTGTGTGAGAGTGTGTGTCTGTGTGTGTGTGTGTGTGTGTGAAGATAGTTTGTGTAAAGAGGTTAAATGTAAGCTAAACACAAAGACAATGTCATATTTTATTTAAATCGCCATGAAGTTCAGAACACCAATAAACCCTTGTCAACTTAAAACTCTCATTTAATTTATGAATGTGTGTAATGCAATAAATTTGCATGCCACTTATTTCAGGAAACCTGTAAAACAAGCTATCGAACAAAATACCCAATTCTTCAAAGTAAAATTGAACAACAGCTTCTCAGTTGGACATGTGATTGAACCAAACCTTTTTATTCTAATTATTCTTGGTATTTCCAAATCATTATACCACAATATTTAAGGAAAAGTCATCTATTTTACTACAGGTTTATCTGCTGGGATGCTTTCAAGGTGAATACTCAATAGCCTTCCACACTAACTAAACACATTACCTCATTTAATAAGAATTTTAAATATAGGGTAACCATAGAATGGCATCATTCGGGTTCCAAGTCTACTGTGATACTCTTGGAACTGATAGCTTCTGTGTTTCAGCTTTTTCTTCAGGCCAGCTCTCTTTCTGTTCACAGGATGGCTGTTGTGGTTCAAGGCAACATATGCAAATGAGACAACATTTAGGGATTTCCTGGTAACTCCTTTTAAGCAAAGGAAAACTGTTCCCAGAAATTGCTAATAGATTTCCACTCACTGGCCAGAACTGTGTCCTAAACCCAGCCCTAACACAGTCAGTGGAGAAGGGAATGAGATTACCATGATTGGCTGTCTTAGTCAATCAGGAGTGACTCCCACCTCAATACAGAGTTTAATTCTCTGAGCACGTGGCTGCACAGTAAAAAGCAGATTCCTGGAAGGAATCAATGTTCTCCCAAAAGAGGAAGTAGGAGAAAATGGAAGCACAATCAATAACAAAGAGTGTTAGCCAAGGGAGGACTCACTTAAATATAAATAAATAAATAAATCCTTTCTCTGATGATGACTATTTATACTCTGGAATAAGTAGAGAATACTAATTGTTACTACTCCATGGAACTTTATAACATGCTAGAACTTATATAAAATGTGCACAAAGAATACTTGGAGGGGCTTCCCTGGTGGCGCAGTGGTTGAGAGTCCGCCTGCCGGTGCAGGGGACACGGGTTCGTGCCCAGGTCCGGGAAGATCCCACATGCCGCGGATCGGCTGGGCCCGTGAGCCATGGTCGCTTAGCCTGTGCGTCCGGAGCCTGTGCTCCGCAACGCGAGAGGCCACAACAGTGAGAGGCCCGCGTACCACAAAAAAAAAAAAAAAAAAAAAAAAAAAAACAAACCCACAAAAACATCATGAGTGATGAGAATTTATTTCCTTGAAACTTAATTTTTCTTGTTAATACAATAAACCGAGTTGCTTTTAAGGTCGGAGAGAGATGTCAGATGGTGTTGTGTTTTACATCTAATGTTAGATGTCTCCTCGGGCTAATATTAAGCATTTAGAGATTTTTTACAAAATAAGCTTATTTTATTCTGTATCATAATTTTAATTTTGCCTCCACAACTATTACAAAGTAGAAATAATTTATGACACTTTATAAGCATTTAATATTAAGGGGTATGGAGTGTTGATTATTTCTAAATAAATCACTTATGAAGTATATCTTTTTTGTGCTAGAAAAAGATTACACATAATTATGTAAACATATCCCTTACAGGATATCATTTAACTAAGATATATAATTTAAAATAAAGTTACTTGTTAAAATTAGAGCTCTCATTGCATCTTGACTGATACCACTGTAGAATTTATCAAAGCTTGCTCAAAAGAAGTGCCAACACCTCTCAATGTTGTCTTTAGGGGCTACTCTTAATCAGTCACAGTAATGGGACACAGCTTTGACGTGGTTGTCCCAATCTCTAGCTATAATTATTTCCCATACATTGCAAATGAGGTTGTGATTCATAGACTATTTTCAAATTTAAATTTACACTATTTAGGCAAACACATTTATAGAATATAGTAATCAGTTTGTTAGTTATGCGGGCATCACGTAGAAAATGGAATATGTAATATCATATGTAATATCAGTGATACTGGGAAGAAATTGTTATTAGTCCAAGTATTGATAAATGCGTTTGAATTCATTCTGATAATCTAGTATTTATCAAAGCATCCATCACAGTTCTTAAAATAACTTTGTTGATTATTTTTTCCTCTGGAAAATAATGCATTCAGGATTATATTTGTGCTTTTATTATTTTATCCTTGGAGTCTGTCAACTGGCTTTATACCAGGAGCTCAAGAAATACTGCATTGAACTGATCTGAGTTGAATTGAATTGGTTAAGTAGTTTTAAGACAAGGAATTGACACCTAAATTCAGTAATTAATCAAGCTAATCAATTGATTCTGACTCTCCCGCTCTCAGAAAGGCTATTTGAATTTAACTTCATGCTTTTAATTAAAATGTTTATTTCCTAAACCAATGTATACGTTATAATAAATAACTATATTTTATATATAATAATATATATTATGTATATATATAATTTCTTCAGATGAGTTTTACCATATTAGGGACAGAATTCTATTCTTTTCACATCACCTTGTACAATTTTCATTGATTTTTTTCCTCTAACCCTGCTGTTCTTATAGAGCTGTCTTATATATGGCCCTTTTTAGGTTTATTTTGTTTGATATTAAATGCAAAATGTGGTATTTTGTTTTTGAGTTCTTTTTCTAAAATTATGTGTTATTATCGATATCCTTTCAAAAGATATTGTGGAGTAATATTAAAGACTGGCCACGAGTATTTATATTTATAGGTAAAGAATAAAAATATTAAGTATAGTTGTGTGAAAGAATAAGGTTGTATTGACAACTGAATCTCAATGTGTTTTAAATACCATCCATGTAGAAGCTCTCAAATGAAATGCAAATTTTTAAGTTTTAATATTAACTAAAAAATAGTTAATTTTTTCTAGGCTAAAAACTGGACTGAGAATTCTGACCTAATGTAATTTTTTTCCTCAAAGCAGTGCCCCTAGTTTCAGATGAAATATAATTTTAAGTTAAGAAGGAAATGTCAAAGCAAATAATTCACACTCGGACAGGTCTTATAAAGTGGTATACGGACTTTCAAATAATCTAAGATAGCCTCGATTGTTAAGTTGCACCACTATTTTATGAAGTACCACTAAAGAAAAAAATGCTGCACGTTAAAATAAGACACACCAACTCTTTCTTAATATTTAGATTTTTATTTTATAATTACTAAAAGAGCTTTTTTAGACATAGATTATTTTAATCATTTTAATCACTCCTGAATATTTATATGTGCACACACACACATACAAATATATCAGAAAATGTATGTTAAATACATTGCATAAGGCATTCCTAAAACTTCATCCTGTTTAGTATCTAGCTCTTCTACAGTACGTTTTGAGTCAGAGCGCTCGATGTTCATGTTTCCCACATTAAGATTTTTCCCTTTGCTGGTGAGGCAGCCTGTCTTAATAGAGAGCGCCGCCATTTTCTCTGGCAGTTCTATCTAAACTGCTGCACCCGTTCTGTAAATTTCGATGGTGGTACTTTCTTGACCTTACCGGAATGTATCAACAGAAGCTTTTTCAAACAACAATCAGGATTCATATTCATTTCCTTTTTCAAATGGTCCTTAAATGGTCTGACTGAAATATGAGGAATTTCCATTATCTAACCAAGCCACAGAAATAACAACCAAATTCAAGCATACCTAAGCCATGGTAGCAACATACTACCTATGACTGCCCCCCGATGGACAGGAATTGTTAAGAGACCATCGGTGTAAGACATCCTCATTTCTAATATAATGAGGTATGTAAACAGTTGGTGACTTAGAATAAAAAAAATATAGTATTAAAGAAAAGTCACAGTGGAGTATAATAAAAAAAATTCAGCTGCAATTAAGGACATATGTGTGTGTACAAACATACATTATTCTAGAAAATAAAATTCTAACAGACAAGTCATTTATATAATCCCTAGATTTTTGTTAGGTAAATTTACCTGCATTTATTAGGATATTTAGGCAGTTTAGCTATGTCCTGTTGAAAAACTTTTCCATCAAAAGTTGAATAATTATGGTCCTAACAAACTCTGTGTTAAACAATTCTAATTTATTATTTTATGTGCTTGTATATATATGGGTAAAGATAACCAGTCAAATTGATTGGAAAGTATTAAAAAGTTTTCATGATATTCCATGTGACCTAATATTTTTCTTTAATCATTAAAATGTGCTTTCTCAAATTTCAAAATTAACAAATGTTATGAATAATAAATAAATTAATAAATAATAACCCAGCAACTGAATATTTCTTAATGTCCTCTCTACCTCAGGTCCCATAAGTAGTGTTTTGGTGAATAAATACGGTAGCCGGCCAGTGGTGATGGTAGGAGGTTTGTTATGCTGTTTGGGAATGGTCACAGCCTCTTTTAGTACCAGCGTAATAGAGCTTTACATCACCATGGGATTCATTTGTGGTAAGTCAAGTTTTGTTTTCATCTTATTTTCTTCTTAACAGTCCCTGTTGTTTACAAAGCTCTGTCAGAAGCACGAGCAATAGAACATTCTTATTGTTTCCTTTGAATTTCTTTTTTATATCAGACGCTATCTTAAAGTAATGTCCTCTGGTACATCAAAATACTGGCTATAGGCTGGCCAATCAAATTTCAAGCAATGGAAACAGCAAGTTATCAGACATGTTATGTGTTATGATGTAAATGTCAAAAAGAAAACCTCTTTGGTTTGTTTTTACAGTTTCAACATTTAATATTCAGCCAGACTTGTGGACACAGACTTCCTGGCATATAAATAGCTTCATTAAAGAAAATATTTTCATTACTTATTACTATTAGTGTCTGACTTATCACTCATACTAGGTTAAAAATGGTGCCAAAAAGATATTTCCTGGATTCACTGATTAGCTTTAACAATAGAATTGTTGTTGCCTGTATTTTGATTAGTGGTAGAGCTCTGCATGGATATCCCTTCTTTTTCTTACTAAAGGATTCTGTTTAAAACCTCTGAAAGGCACATTTGCCACTAAAGACAAATATTTTAAAATGACATCCCGTCACTTGATTATAGTTGCTTCTCATGCATGTTGGTAGACGCTAGCTGACCTGCATATGTACATTTGGAAAATACTATCTTTATTAGCCTCAGCAGTAAATTGCATTACACAAATCTACACTCAGAATTTTAAGAAAAATTAGACTTCAACATATAAAGAAATTGAATCATTTCCTTTTGCCCACAGATAAAAAGGTAAATGTATTTCTCTTTTTATGACTTTAGATCAGGCTAACCTTGCATTAATGTATTATTTGATTAAAAAATTAGATGTATTAAAGCCTACAGTAATAGTGATGTTAAAGTCTTTCTCTTTACAACCTATGGACAACTCTCTTCTTTTTTGATATGGTAAAACACCTTTGACATTTTTTAAAATATTTATTTATTTATTTGGCTGTGTCAGATCTTAGTTGCGGTATGCAGGATCTTTCATTGTGGTGCACGAGCTCTTCATTATGGCGCGTGGGCTTCTCTCTAGTTGTGTCATGCGGGCTCTACAGCACACGGGCTCAGTAGTTGTGGCCTGCGGGCTTAGTTGCCCTGTGGCATGTGGGATCTTAGTTCCCCGACCAGGGATCAAACCCGCATCCCCTGCGTTGGAAGGCGGATTCTTAACCACTGGATCACCAGGGAAGTCCCTCCTTTGACATTTTAAATGAGAATCTTCTTATATCTAAGAACTGTCATGGTGGAGTGAATGCCCTTTCCTTTGTGCAGAAATACTACATACAGGTGACCTTGAACAACATGGGTTTGAACTGCAGGGGTCCACGGTACTACACGATCCATGGATCCATGTTTGGTTGAATCCTGAGGAGAGATGGCTATAAATGATACATAGATTTTTAGCTATGCAGAGAGTGGGCCCTCCTAAACCCCACACTGTTCAAGGGTCAGCCATATGTCACTTGGCCATAGAATTCAGGCTGGGCCCACAAGTAGATGTATTAGGGAAAAGATGGTTTTGATGTTACTGTGTCACAAATAACAATAGCATTTTATGTTATTCTAGCTTCAGTTCCCTTCCTTTGGGCCTTAACGGCTTTGGTGCTTCTAGTCAGCCATTAAATATACCTATAAGGGATTTATCTTAAGTCATTATCAGCCAAAACTTATTGGTATCTGAAATCAGACAGGTCTAGCTTTTAAACCTGACTCCGCACACATGAGCCGTGTGATCATGGATAAATAAACCCCCTTATGCCTCAGTCTCCCTGTCTTTAAAATGGGAAAATAATACCTCTTTCCTTTGGGAGTTGTTGTCATGATTAATGTAAAAAATGAATATATGGTACTTTACAGAGAGTACCCAGCATTTTGTCACTTTTAAATAAATATTAGCATATAATAATAATCACATCATCATTATATAACATCTTAAAGTTCTAAACCTTACTCGATTTTAGCAAAATCCTTTTTTGTTATTGACGGAATTGGAACTCAAGACTAAGTATTTACCCAGTAGTACACGTAGGTAAGTAGTCGAGGCAGATTTAGATCTTTTTTTTTTTGCAGTAGGCGGGCCTCTCACTGTTGTGGCCTCTCCCGTTGCGGAGCACAGGCTCCGGACGCGCAGGCTCAGCGGCCATAGCTCACGGGCCCAGCCGCTCCGCGGCATGTGGGATCTTCCCGGACCGGGACACGAACCCGCGTCCCCTGCATCGGCAGGCGGACTCTCAACCACTGCGCCACCAGGGATGCCCAGATTTAGATCTTTTGATTTCAAATCTCCTGTTCCTTCTACCATATGCCAGACAGGAAATAGATGACCACAATCTCCTAAGGAGAACTGGCATTAACATCTGAAAGCAAAATTCCCGGTGACAGAATGGGGGCACAGGCAGGGAGGATGGCTTAAGGTAAAGAAATTTGAACTTGGAAACTCAATTCCTGGGTTTTAATTTGTGTTCTTCCACTTACAAGCTGCTGCCCATAGTTTTATTATTTAAATGTTGGATCTAATTACACTCATTCTGCATACATCACAAGTATGGCTGAGGTAGAATCAGAGAGCACACTGCCCTGTCACTCTCCAAAGCATGTTCTTGGTTCCTTCTTGTCAGTTTTTAGAAACCCTATTACAAATATTTAATACAACTATTTGTATTAATTTGTATTAGAGGTGTGCAGTAAGTACTTGTACTCAGAACTCAGTGTTCCAGAATCTTAATACTTAACCAATTTGCAATACTGTCTCAATTTACATAAACTGGTAAATGCAGAAGAATTCCTACTTCTATAGATCCTAAAATAATGCAGAATAATGCCCAGGCTAAAGGGGAAAGAGAGGTATCAACAGTTTGTATAAATCAATTGTATTTACTTTTTAAACAAACATTTGTTTCTGTTGCCAAATAGTACCTTGGAGAGCTATAAGAAGTAATTCATTTCTCAAAGGCAATACTCAACACTGTCAAGGTGTCCCTAGAAACAGTAGAAACTTTTGACTCATATAAACAATCAGCTTTAATCCCTGAAATGAGAATATGTTTCAAGCAAAACAAAAGTTACTTAGTTTTTAGTTAATACGCATGTACCTCTGTAGTCATGAAATGTGGAATGTGAGGGATAAAGAGCATGAAATCGATGGCATGAATTGATTACTCTTTTTTATTATTTGCATAGCTTTGAAAGAAATATCTCTGGGAGACCTAAGATTATTTATAAATGACAACTTTTTTAGTCTGTTCACTCTATTCCACTCTGAAAGAAAGTATTCACATTTTAAATGCACTCTTGCCCACAAGGAAGATATTTATTCTCTATATGTGTATATAAATATAGAGAGAGGTTAATTTGTTTGTGGAATTAAGTGATTGTAACTAAGAACGAATGAATTCTGTCCCGGTTTCAACCTATTCTATGATTATTGCAACAGAAGTAGAAGTTCTTGGTTTTATTTTTGTGTTTTAAAAAGAAAGGAATATGAACCTGTCATGCCTCTCAGGTGTCCAGTTATGAGAACCTTTTTGTTTACGTGCCATCCTATTGATAATACATAATTATTAAAAATTACTACGTGCTGTTGCATTTTTAGTTCTGCCATTTTCACTTGAATGTACATTTTGAGGAGTAATTTCTTTTGAGTGGCATAATGTGTTTGTGTTTTTCTTCCTTTTGTTTTTTTTAGGTTTAGGTCTAGCCTTCAACCTGCAACCCGCCTTAACAATCCTTGGCAAGTACTTCTATAAGAAACGGCCTATGGCGAGTGGCCTCGCAATGGCAGGAAGTCCTGTTTTCCTAAGTACACTGGCTCCTTTCAATCAGTACCTCTTTAATACTTATGGCTGGAAAGGAAGCTTCTTGATTTTGGGAGGTTTACTGTTGAACTCCTGTGTGGCTGGGTCCCTTATGAGACCTGTTGGACCCAAACTAACTACTAAGAAGTCTAAACAAAAGGCTGGTGAAAAAGTGACTGATCCAGGCATGAAGAAAAGACATAGGAAGAAATCAATATGCGCAAAAATTGATAAGTATTTAGATTTCTCTCTTTTTAAGCACAGGGGATTTCTGATATACTTATCTGGAAATGTCATTATGTTTCTGGGGTTCTTTGCCCCCATTATATTCTTGGCTCCATATGCTAAAGACAAAGGAATTGATGAATATTCTGCAGCTTTCTTGCTGTCTGTTATGGCTTTTGTTGATATGTTTGCCAGACCTACTGTAGGATTCATTGCAAACTCCAAATTAATCCGACCCCGAATCCAGTACTTCTTCAGTTTTGCGATTTTGTTCAATGGAGTGTGTCATCTCCTGTGCCCGTTGGCTGAGGACTACACAAGCCTGGTGGTGTATGCTGTATTTTTTGGCCTTGGATTTGGGAGCGTTAGCAGTATCCTCTTTGAAAGTCTCATGGACCTTGTTGGCGCTCAAAGATTTTCCAGTGCTGTGGGTCTCGTCACAGTTGTGGAGTGTTGCCCCGTCCTTCTTGGTCCTCCTCTTGCTGGTAAGAATATTTCTCATCAAGTAAAGCAAAAAGCATAAAATTAATATCCACTAACCAAGACTTTCTTTGTAGTGTAAAATGTGGTTTGTAATAATAGATACTAATTGCCTAAAAGACTGTGGTGTGTTAATTTTAGCCTTTACTATGTGTTTTTAAATTTCCTAATTAGTCTATTTTAGACAAAAATTTCATTCAGAGCCTGGAGTTATGAACTTAAGAATTTAAATTAGACTGATAATTAGCATAATTTTCAGGTTTTTACCTATATCAACTTGTTTTGTGTTTTTAAAAAATGTATCATAAAAATAAAATTCCACTTTATTTTATCATTGATAAACAGATTTCTCTTTTTTATTAAAATGAGTCAAAAATTTGAAGTAATGCTCTCAAAAGGTCAAGATCTGTTTTTTGTTTGTTTGTTTGTTTTTTGCGGTATGCGGGTCTCTCACTGTTGTGGCCTCTCCCGTTGCGGAGCACAGGCTCCGGATGCGCAGGCTCAGCGGCCATGGCTCACGGGCCCAGCCGCTCCGCGGCATGTGGGATCTTCCCAGACCGGGGCACGACCCCGTGTCCCCTGCATCAGCAGGCGGACTCTCAACCACTGCGCCACCAGAGAAGCCCCTGTTTTCTTATTGGTTATATTAATATAGAATTTGTTACATGCTTAAGGAAGGAATACTTTTATAATATCACTAATTGGAATATATGAATAGGAATGCAAGAATGAAGGGAAGTTCATTCAAAGTCATTTTCTTGATCAGATACTTATATTCCATATTTATAACAATTACCTTTAGATTTTAAGATCTAAAATACCGTCAGTGATGCCTATAAAAAATCTCTATGCTAAATTATGTAGTAAGGATACTGAGTAAAGACATATGTATAAATTCATTTTTGAAGTTAAGACTTTGTTTAGTGTTAGACTTAAATGTTATAAATATTAAATACTTTTTGTTGTCCAGTCTTTTTCAGTAATCACTGTATAGCATTGCTTTAGTTAATGCTAAATGTAGGTATTTACTTAGACCTCTTGGCCTGCCCCCTAATGGTCACAATAATTGCTGGGCTAAACATAAATTTTTTTCGTGTATTTAAAATCAGTGTTTAAAGTCTTCCTACATGACATCAAGGAATCATTTTGAAAGTGGGAAAATTCATGCTTAAATTGTTAATCTTAAGGCACCATTGACATGTACCTTTTGCTTTTTCATTTGGTCAGGAATGAGTGGTATAGTTGTTGACTTTTTCTGTCCACCAGGACTGTCCTCTGGTATCTAGTACAGATGCTTTGGATGGTATATCTCTCATTATAGATATGCCAGGGCACCAAAACAATTTTCAAAGTGAATGAAGCCAGTAGGTCTTATTCATTTTGGCCAATATATGCCTATCTTTTCATACAGAATTAGTTTTACCAAATGGGTTTTAGAAGTCTATTCATTACCAATAAAATTCTTAGTATCAACAGAGAAAAATCTATTTCACCAGCCGTGGTGGGATGAAAAAATATCAAGTCAGCTCAATAGGCATAGTGGATGGGTGCTATGGAAATGAATGAATCTGATTTGGCCATTTCTACCTGGGCTGAGACCTATTTTAATAATATTTACATCAATTTCAGTATCCTTGAGGGCTTATTTTGTTAATATTGCCAAACTATTGCACCAGTGGGATCAGTGGCAGTAATTGATTTGAGGCTCATTGTTGAAGCTTTCAGGCTATAGCCATAACAGAGTAGCCTTTTTTTTATCCTGTTTCTGCCTTCTGTTATCCCTGATATTCCTTGACTTTTAGACTGGCTTTTCCTCTATAGCATTCAGTCACTGCTAGCATGGCATCTGGCTTATAGTAGGCACTCAATACTTTCGAATGAATCGCTGTTGTTGCAGTTACTTCTTACACAGTTGCTTACACAGATGCTACTAGTCTTGTTAGTACAACAGTGAAAGGCAGGGAGAGCATGATTTTTATTTTTATTTTTTTCAACTCGAACTTCCACTGCTACATTCAAAAAGAGCTGAAACTTTAGTTCTGGAAATCATATCTGCTTTCTTGATGCTAAAAATTCCCAAAACATTTAGAAACTATGTTGATTTGGCAATACAAAGTGATGATATAATTCTGATGGGGCAAAAGACCTAATGTTTTTGTATTTAGATATGTAATAATCATTGTATGAATAGGAATATTTGACTAAAGTTAGAATGGAAAATTAAATTACACAATTTTTGTTCTGTTTTTTATGTATATATCGTACTTACTCAAATTAACTCCAATAAGTCCATTCTAACATTTACCTAATTAAAGCAGAAAACTTTGTTGAAGTAAATAATTTCACAAGTAGCTAAATTTAATAACAAGCCACTAACTAGATTCTTGTCAGAGTGATGGAAATTATTATTTTTTTAATTTAATTTTATTTATTTTTTTATACAGCAGGTTCTTATTAGTTATCAATTTTATACACATCAGTGTATACATGTTAAACCCAATCGCCCAATTCATCACACCACCATCCCCACTCCCCCACGGCTTTCCCCACTTCCTGTCCATACGTTTGTTCTCTACATCTGTGTCTCAACTTCTGCCCTGCAAACCGGTTCATCTGTACCATTTTTCTAGGATCCACATACATGCATTAACATACGATATTTGTTTTTCTCTATCTGACTTACTTCACTCTGTATGACAGTCTCTAGATCCATCCACGTCTCAACAAATGACCCAATTTTGTTCCTTTTTATGGCTGAGTAATATTCCATTGTATATATTACCACATCCTCTTTATCCATTCATCTGTCGATGGGCATTTAGGTTGCTTCCATGACCTGGCTATTATGAATAGTGCTGCAATGAACATTGCGGTGCATGTATCTTTTTGAATTATGGTTTTCTCTGGCTATATGCCCAGTAGTGGGATTGCTGGATCATATGGTTATTCTATTTTTAGTGTTTTAAGGAACCTCCATACTGTTCTCCATAGTGGCTGTATCAATTTACATTCCCACCAAAAGTGGAAGAGGGTTCCCTTTTCTCCACACCCGCTCCAGCATTTGTTGTTTGTAGATTTTCTGATGATGCCCATTCTAACTGGTGTGAGGTGATACCTCACTGTAGTTTTGATTTGCATTTCTCTAATAATTAGTGATGCTGAGCAGCTTTTCATGTGCTTCTTGGCCATCTGTATGTCTTCTTTGGAGAAATGTCTATTTAGGTTTTCTGCCCATTTTTGGACTGCGTTGTTTGTTTTTTTAATATTGAGCTGAATGAGCTGTTTGTATATTTTGGAGATTAATCCTTCGTCCATTGATTCATTTGTGAATATTTTCTCCCATTCTGAGGGATGTCTTTTCATCTTGTTTATGGTTTCCTTTGCTGTGCAAAAGCTTTGAAGTTTCATTAGGTCCCATTTGTTTATTTTTGTTTTTATTTCCATTAGTCTAGGAGGTGGATCAAAAAAGATCTTGCTGTGATTTATGTCAAAGGGTGTTCTTCCTATGTTTTCCTCTAAGAGTTTTATAGTGTTCAGTCTTACATTTAGGTCTCTAATCCATTTTGAGTTTATTTTTGTTTATGGTGTTAGGGAGTGTTATAATTTCATTCTTTTAAATGTAGCTGTCCAGTTTTCCCAGCACCACTTATTGAAGAGACTGTCTTTTCTCCATTGTGTATCCTTGCCTCCTTTGTCATAGATTAGTTGACCATAGGTGCATGGGTTTATCTCTGGGCTTTCTATCTTGTTCCATTGATCTATGTTTCTGTTTTAGTGCCAGTACCATGTTGTCTTGATTACTGTGGCTTTGTAGTATAGTCTGAAGTCAGGAAGTCTGATTCCTCAAGCCCCGTTTTTTTCCCTCAAGACTGCTTTGGCTATTCAGGGTATTTTGTGTCTCCACACAAATTTTAAGATTTTTTGTTCTACTTCCCTAAAAAATGCCATTGGTAATTTGATAAGGATTGCATTGAATCTGTAGATTGCTTTGGGTAGTATAGTCATTTTCACAATATTGATTATTCCGATCCAAGAACATGGTATATCTCTCCATCTGTTGGTATCATCTTTAATTTCTTTCATCAGTGTTTTATAGTTTTCTGCATACAGGTCTTTTGTCTCCCTAGGTAGGTTTATTCCTAGGTATTTTATTCTTTTTGTTGCAGTGGTAAATGGGAGTGTTTCCTTAATTTCTCTTTCAGGTTTTTCATCATTAGTGTATAGGAATGCAAGAGATTTCTGTGCATTAATTTTGTATCCTGCAACTTTACCAGATTCATTGATTAGCTCTAGTAGTTTTCTGGTGGCATCTTTAGGATTCTCTATGTATAGTATCATGTCATCTGCAAACAGTGACAGTTTTACTTCTTCTTTTCCAATTTGTATTCCTTTTATTTCTGTTTTTTCTCTGATTACCGTGGGTAGGACTTCCAAAACTATGTTGAATAGTAGTGGTAAGAGTGGACATCCTTGTCTTTTTCCTGATCTTAGTGGAAATGCTTTCAGTTTTTCACCATTGAGAATGATGTCTGCTGTGGGTTTGTCGTATATGGCCTTTATTATGTTGAGGTAGGTTCCCTCTATGCCCACTTTCTGGAGAGTTTTTATCATAAATGGGTGTTGAGTTTTGTCAAAAGCTTTTTCTGCATCTCTTGAGATGATCATATGGTTTTTATTCTTCAATTTGTTAATATGGTGTATCACATTGATTGATTTGAATATATTGAAGAATCCTTGCATCCCTGGGATAAATCCCACTTGATCATAGTGTATGATCCTTTTAATGTGCTGTTGGATCCTGTTTGCTAGTATTTTGTTGAGGATTTTTGCGTCTATATTCATCAGTGATATTGGTCTGTAATTTTCTGTTTTTGTAGTATCTCTGTCTGGTTTTGGTATCAGGGTGATGGCCTCATAGAATGAGTTTGGGAGTGTTTCTTCCTCTGCAATTTTTTGGAAGAGTTTGAGGAGGATGGGTGCTAGCTCTACTCTAAATGTTTGATAGAATTCACCTGGGAAGCCAGAATGATGGAAATTCTGACTAAACAAATAGGTGTATTTCAGAATCACCTGGAATATGCATATGATAAATAATATGGATTTGTGTATACTAAATTTTGCCAGAATTATTGTTAAGAATTAGATGCCTGCATAAGCAAGAGGCAAAACTAAGTACAAACAGTATAAACTGAAGCGTGTTTAAAAGTCAGTAAGCTTTGCAATTATATGGCAGCAGGCTTGGTTTTCAATGTTCTCAATATCAAATGGATATGGAATTTAAGGAAAAAAAAATGTCCTGAAGAACCTAGGGGTAAGGCAGGAATAAAGACGCAGACCTCCTAGAGAACGGACTTGAGGTTATGGGGAGGGGGAAGGGTGAGCTGTGACAGGGCGAGAGAGAGTCATGGACATATACACACTAACAAACGTAGTAAGGTAGATAGCTAGTTGGAAGCAGCCGCATGGCACAGGGATATTGGCTTGGTGCTTTGTGACAGCCTGGAGGGGTGGGATAGGGAGGGTGGGAGGGAGGGAGACGCAAGAGGGAAGAGATATGGGAACATATGTATATGTATAACTGATTCACTTTGTTATAAAGCAGAAACTAACACACCATTGTAAAGCAATTACACCCCAATAAAGATGTTAAAAAAAAAAAATCAAATGGAACAAAAACTTTCTTCCTGATTAGTTTGGCCTTAATAATTTAGATTCACAAAGTGGAAAACTGTGATTAGCCTAAAAAGTGACATGACACTTAACCAAGAGGTTTGGTGAAGCCATTTTACAGAGTAGTTAAGAATACAAGATGCAGACACACTGGTTAGAGCCCAGATCCTGCCACTCACTCACTGGCTGCGTAACCATGGTCAAATTACTGCGTAGTGATCTTGTAAGGATTAAATGCAAAATTACAAATAAAGCATTTAGCCTAGTGCTAGGCATAGAGAAAGCATTTAGTAAATATTACCCCCACTAGGAACCTTATAAAAGCCTCTGAATTTGTCCTAAAGAATGTAATTTTTCCTCTTTATCGAAAAGATAGTAAATGTGGAAAGGTTGAAGCAATCTCAATATGTATGCTATAAATCTATTCATATATATGTTTACATTTGTAAATACGTATATGTATTTCTACACATGTAGGTTTAAAAATGTATCTCACACATTTATGTATCTATGGATATATACACAAACACATACATACCTAGCTTATCTTGGTGGTACACTTTTATTGAGGGTAGTAATTTTCAATAAACTTAATATACTAGTAAGATAATGCAGAATGTGTCTGTAAATGCCTTTACTATGCATATGTGGAAGTCATCATCTAGAATATTTTTTTCTTTATTAAACTCTCATTTAGTATTAACTTAAATAAGAAATAGATATGCAGTGTGGAGAAGAATTTATTTGCAAATGTTAACATTTTATGGCTGATTTATTATGCTGTCTTAAAAGACATTCTTTGTCTCTTAGGTAAACTGGTGGATGAAACTGGACAATATAAATACATGTATGTGGCCTGTGGAGCTATTGTAGTCCTAGCCAGCGTGTGGCTGCTCATTGGCAATGCTATCAACTACAGACTGCTCGCAAAGGAAAAGCTGAAAGAGACAACGAAGAAAACACATACACCTGAGTCCCAAGAATCTGAATCCTTGAAGCCATCTAAAAGTCCTGATGTTAGTGTCAAAAGTCAAACGGCAAAAGGATCAGGGGTTAATCCCTCAGAAAGAGAAACTAATATCTAACAAGAATCACATCTCTCATTTCAGTGTTTATGACTTTCTTACGAGTATTTTTTTTCCAACATATTAGAAGGTTTTTAGTTGAAATGAGGAGTCATAAGTAAGTATGGAAAAGAGATTTTCCTTAATGGCAAAATTTTAAAAAGTTTGTTTTGTAAAATTTATTTGGGCAGTTAAAATTTGAGATTATGCATATAAAGAATTCATGCAATGGGCTTATGTCCATACATGACTCTGGCTGCGGTGGTTAAAATGATTTTAAAGTCTTCCAGTGACTTCCATCTTGGTTATAGAGATCTGAATCCCAAACCACTGGATTAACTAGTTAGAAGGAGTATGTTTAATCCTGTTAAGACTATCCTCTCCACATTTCATTTTTTATTTGATATTAAAGGGTGAAATGGAATTGAAGGAAATGAATTTTACCCGAACATACACACACTGACACTCACACACTACTTTACAGTGTGGATTTTAAAGATAAGAACATGGGTGAAAATGAGGGTGGCCTTAATTTGAAAATACAACTAACTGCTGCAAAAAAAAAGCATATGCATATATGAAATAAATTTGAAAAAAACTCCATTTTAAACTATTATTTCTGAGCATTGTCTGATTTGATTCATGCATGCATGTGATTTCTTTGAGGAGGACCACAAGTACCTGGTGCTAGTGAATAGAACCCTCAAATAATTTTCGGAATTTACTAATATGTAAATCAAATTAAAAGCCTAAATGACTCCTAGCAATGAGCTGTCTATTGATTTTAAAAGGATTTTAGTTAGTAATCCAGAAAGTAATCAGGGACTTCTTTTAACCAAACTCAATTCAGACTCACTGTTATACTGAGACATCGAAGTGGAATCAACCGGAATCCTGGTTGACAGGCTTACACATAGGCAAAATTTTAATTTTTCCCAACATACAGTGGTGATCAGAGGGTTACTGTTATCAGTAATCCATCTGAGTAAAGCTAAGAGTGGGAGGTGCTTATAGTGAGCCCTCCAAGCTCTCTCATTTCCCTCTCCTCCATGACAAGCAAAAGCAAAAAACAGAAATCCAAACAGGCTTTTTACTCAGCCACTGAAAATATCTCATATTATAGGAAAGGTAGCACTTGAAAATTCCACCCTCTACCGATAAGCTTTCCTGCTGCCTGCGAGCATAACTAAACCAGGAGACTTAAAAACGGCTTCTAGAACTGGAGGTTGTGTATGATTTGATATATACTTGGAAAGTGTAGATTTAGTTTATAACTTGAGAGAAAGAAGCCTGCAACATGCCAACCCAGGTTAATTTAGCAGTTTCTCATTTTCATAACTATATGAAAACATTTGGGACTGAATCACTCTTGAATACAGAGGCATATGATAGATCTGTGCATTCAGAACTATAAATACCATTTTGAGTAAGTACTTTCAAACAAGAAAGAATTTATACGTTAGATATAAAGTTATAAATACTCACCTTTATAAATCTGAAGTTTAAATTAAGGTCATGATTAATAAAAAGAATTTAGTTCTTGATTATTGAAGTAATGTCATTCTTAAGATGTCAAAAGGAATCTGCCGTTCTTCTTACTATTATTATTGCAATAGAGGCAGGTGCTATTCTTATTTCCTTTAGGATTGCGCTTGGATTCCAAGCATTTGTGATAGTTAACACTAGGAATTTGATTTGTAAACTTTAGGCACTGTTTAAGCATGTGGCTCATGTTTAGCAAGCTATATAAAATTCCATATTTCAATTAACATTCACTTTTTTACATAAAGATATTTGTATTTTTAAAATATTAACTAAAACAATATGTGCCAATACCATAGGTCAATAAGTCAGGGAAAATGTGACAATATATATTTGTTCTCAATTTAGTTTCACCCAATCTTGAGTCTTGAATGAGCTATTTTCATATTATTAGCGTTTGTATTCAACTGTGACTTGTCATAAAAAGTGTGACATCATAAATTGTTCAGTAGCTTTCCAATCTTAAACGTTTCCCAAAAAGTGCCTTGAATTCTCTGAAGATACACATTTAAATTAATATAGATAACAGACCTCTGGGACAAGTAATGATCATGGGGTTTTAGGGCTAAGGCATAGTCCTTTTTATCACCTGCTGGTGGGTGCATTCCAGTGGCTTTCTCCATGGAAGGAGGTTTATTTACTTGCTGATGAGGTTCTTGTCAAGTCAAAACCAATTTGTATTTGTTCTATTGCTCTTTGATCATCTTCTTTAACTTCTCATTCCTAACACTGATTATATTAAATTGTTAAAAAAAGAAAGGGAAGTGAAATTGCACATTCAAAGCACATGACATGATGTATAGTCATGCCTGACAGTAGCACTGCACAAAGTTACAAATATGTATGCCTCTTAATTCCTATACATAAATGTTGAAAGTTAAATCACAACACACTTGAAACAGTGATATAAACTCACATACAGTTTTCAGAATTGTTTCAGGGTAAAATAAATGTTTCAAGTTGTTTACTCTCCCAAATCTCTTGAACTTGTTAGAATATTTGTTGCTTGAACAGAATCTTTCAGAGATTGAGAAGAAAATATCAACCTAGAACATTTATTATTATAAAGTTGCCTAAACGAAGGAGAAAATATAGTTGGCTTTCTGCAACAATTAATGATTAGTCAGAAAGTATTTCTTCCCCAAGGGAATGACAGGTTTTAGATGATCAAGACACCGTGAAGCAAAGTCAGAAACCATTAAAATACCTTTCAGTCCATTTTTCTGTTATGGAATTGTGCAGAAGGAAGGTTATCATAAACCTGGGTACCAAAATAATTCATGATCACTGGCTAGTTTAAGTATTTTTCCATTTGTGATAACAAGACTCCTCGTATTTTTCACCATTTAATCTTAAATGTTCCTTCACTAATTTATGAATGCAATATGGGATATAGACATGTCCTGACACATGCCCATCCTCTTTCTTGATCCTTTTTGGAGCCAACCAGCACACATTTAAGAGGCAGTTGGGTCAGGTTCTGGTGTCCTTCACATTGGAAGACAGGATGTTTTCTCAGTGTAAATTGACATGGCTCATAAATTTCACTTCTTTAGTACCAAGTTCTAACCACCTTATCTCATGGGTCTCCCCTGGACACTAGGAAATAAGTAAAATAATTTGGTTTGATATATTTGAATGTACACTTTAAAAATCTAGGTATTTTTTACTCATCCGTCTCTGGCTGTACATGGCAGAAAAAAAAGACCATAAGACGTATGCTGAAAATGTAAGTTTTTATATTGATGTTATAAAATGTAGAGATATACTTAATCAGTTAGTTGAAACTTATTTTCCATCCAAAAATACCTTTTAAAAAAACCCTCTTATATCTACAATGTTGCAGGCTTTTAATAAAACAAAATAATCATGATTGTTAGGCTCAAATTAATAGGGAAAAAGGATGTGAAGTGGGAAGGGAATGGATATTTATGTTTCCTGCCTTTTGCCTATTTGATATTCAAATAGAATCATAGGTAGAGGCTATTGGCCTGATATAATAGATGAGTGAAACAAAACAAAAAACAGATATACAAAGAAGTTCACAAATTACCCAAAGTTAAAAGGTAGTATGTGACAGAACCAGAAGAAAAACTCAGGTTTACTTAAAAGCAGAAAGAGCCCCTAGGGTGTTCACTGCCATGTCACCTCCCCCTAGAAGCTGTAGATACAATGGTAGATAAAATATAGATACAAAAAAATTAAACACTGTGGTAAACCAATTAGATTCAACTGCAATCTGTACTATGATTTATTTAGTGTTTATTAGAGACTGCATTTGCTATAACCTGAATATATAATTTCAATTTGCCTGCTTTTCTAACCAATGCAAATTATCCCAAATAATGGTAATGATTATATAATAGCTGTAATTGCTTCAATGTGACTTTTTTTTATAAAAATAATGAAATATTTATATGACTCAGGCATAATATATTTTCCCTTAGGTTGGGTTTAGAGGAAAAATGCTATTTTCTTTATGGATAAGTAATTCCCATATTAGTTGCTACTTATTATGACTCAAAAATTAAAAGTACTTACTATGAAACATTATGTTCAGAATTATAGTGATTCTCACTTACAGGATTATCCCAACCTACCAAAAATTTGTAAAAATCTTATGAGATACAAAAGATTTGGTTCATCTACACAGTATATATTTATTTGCATCACTTAATGCAACTGCCACTACACTGTAACTAATTTTTCAAGTTTCCTGAACATCTGGATTGTTATTCTCCTTTCCGTCCCTTTGTTCTACAGAGAGAACAAATGCCATTGCTTTTGTCTTCTTCTTCTAGACTTTTGGCATCCTTAGAATATTGTTCTCTTTAGCTCTATTTCAGATGGTGCACTTCTAATGTCATACATCTTTCACAAAGTCACTCATGCTGCATCTGGTCCTATATATTGGGTTTGCAGCAATGACCATGTTCCTGGAGTCATCAGTGTATACTTTTGGCTAAGACCACTCATCTTCACCAGTAAGGGAACTCATGTGATTGTAGGCTTGAGGTTTCCTGGATAAGGAGGGTGCTTATATTCTAGAAGAGTTTTTGTTATTATGAATCTTCCTTATGCATGATAGATAACTGAATATGACTTTTAAGAATCTAGAAAAATCGATCTTCCTGTCCTTGACATTTACTATTCTGGATGTTTGTAACTCTCTTAAAGTGCCGAAATTTTGAGAAACAAATCTTACCATCACAGCATAGCATCATTATATGTCATCCTGTAGGCTCTTTCAATGCAATTACATCACAGATACATTATAACAACTAGATTCTTGCCATGACAATTCACAATACCAAAAAGCATCAAAATCATTGAGATAAAAATTGAAATTAAATCTTTACTCATCCTACTTATTTTTTAGGTTTTGATTTCTACATATTTATGTGCACGATCTCACATTTGAGAAATGCACTTAAAACCTGAAAAGCCCAATTATTAGTAATTAATTATAATGCCTGTATAATCAAAATCACAAACTATCTTTATTGATAGTTTTTAAAAAATGAATAATTTGCTGAGTTCACATTCTCTTTTGTAGCTCTGATTTTCTCTTCTTTGTTATCAAATTGTACAACTTTAGGTTTTAATGCTGCAAGGTCCTATGATCTGGTCTATCTTAGTCTTCTGCTTTGCCTTCACTTTAGTTCACTTATGTTCAGTTCATGAAAGAATTATTATAGCAAGGAGAATCATAACTTTAGGTCTCTACTTTAAGAGGAAAAGGAATATTGCAAAAAAGAATTTTTTACTTTAGTGGCACATATGAAAACTTTTAGACCAAATTATTTATCCCATCCCAACCCCATGCTATGTACCTTCCTCCCCTCCTTTTTTTCTCTATGCTTATTTTTTAAAATAATTTTTAAAAATTATTTTTCTTTCATCATTTTTCATAATGTCTAGGCCAACTTCTTTAGCATTTTTTATCTAATTATGGACATTGTTAGTGCAGCATTTTTGTTTCTTTGGTGGGTTTAGTTATATCTCCACTACTTGCATAATCTCCATGTTTTTCAGTCTTCATATGTACTTGTTAATAAGGTGAGTAATATTCAGGAGTATTTCAGTAGACTATGATTCTGTGACCATAAATTCATTACCATATCAGCAAATATTTTTCTTTACATGGTAAAAAGAAAATTTTTTTTTGTTTCAAATTCAAATATGGCAAAATAAGCTAGAGAGCTCTGTATGAAAACATTGGTATTCAACATTCTATTAAGACATAAGTCAGTAAAAAGTTCTGTTCAGATGAACAAAAGAATGGGATTCTTATTGCATATGAATTTCAGGGTGAAATTTTCAAACATATTCTAAGTGTTTTATTCTGAGTTTTTAGTTGTTTTACATTTATATGCATCTTAAAAAAAACGTTTTTCAGTTAAACTCAGTTTATATAACTTGTTCATTTGAGTACAGGTTTCTGATATATTATTTAATAGACTTTATTTTTCTGCCACATGCTTTCTATTTCTAACTAAAGCATGAATATTTCTGGATTTAGTGAGAAAGGACATGTAAACTAAAATGTTTATTTTCTAAGCATTATATGTAATTGTGTTTTGATTTGTATTGCATTTTTGTTTTGATATATTAAAGTTAGGTTTGTTAGATATCTGCATTTTGACAGAATAAGACTAGAGCAGGTAAGGTCTTTGCCTAAACATATACATGTCCTCTGAGTAAATGCAGTCTTGGAAATAGAACCAGGTCTTTTAACTTCTAACCCACTTTTTTTCTCCATTAGCCATCCTATTTGTAATAGTGAATTCTATAGGCTAAATACATATTTCTTGGAAACACATATTCTAATCTTACTTGATAAATCCTTTATTTCCAAAATGAATACATTTCTCCTAATTGAATCATCCTTTGCAAAATGACGTTTATAAATGTAATTTGAAAAATATTTGCTGATTCCCACAGCAGATAATTCTAAGTGAATTGGACGTAATAACTACTGGGATGAATGATTTTGCACAATATCTGTTGTTATAGCAATATGTAAGTCATTAAAATAATACTCAGCAGTAACCTGTTTATAGAATCCATGTGTCCATATTCCATTAATTCCTTTTATTTTGCTTATGTTCATATTTTGTTTTAGAAGCATTATTCACTCACTTCTTTTCTAAAAGTATAATGCCAGAGCACAGAGTGTGCAATACAAGTTTGCTAAATTATTAATTTGTGAGAAATTTTCGCTATTGTGTAACCTTGAGGAGAAGGGAAGACCCCCACCATATTTTTTGATCTAAGAATCTGAGGATGAGTGAATAGAATAGAATAAAATCTATCTCAAAAGTTCTTGCTTTCTAAATGGTCATTTCACCTACTTAAACAATACTGAAATCTACAACAGGTGTCTGGCAACAGTAAGACTACAGTTTCTTTTATTTTAGAGATACCATCTACTTGCAGCCCCATCTTATCTAGATCTTATTTCTAGATTTTTCCCTTTTGCTTTCGTTCAAAAAAAAAAAAAAAACACTCCTAAGTAAAATCCCTGGTGAAGGGAAAGAGTGGTTGCTAATAGGAATTCACTCTGTAAAAGTGTAAAAACAGGAATCTGTACTCAGTATTTGTTTGCTTAGTTCATCAAGGATATTTACACTAAGAACATACTTTAATAAAAGTTTTGATAAACTGATGTGTCACAGTAAACTTTTTCATAAAAAGGGCCTTAAACACACTTACAGTCAGTGACATGTCTGGATGTGTTTGGTTAGATTCAGCTAAACTGACATCCAGATGCTAAATGTGCATTGTCATTGTGATGGCGGGGTGGAGTCTGTAGCTACAGTGAGTACATCAACTTAATAACATAAGATTCTTTCTTCGTAATGATGGTAAGAATGGCATTGCACATTACTTAGATATTAGGCATAGAAATCCCTCTTTTGAAGATGGAAGAGCAGGATCTTTTCAAATATTTGCTAAACTTTTACATTCGATTTGAAGCTTTTTATTTAAAAGCACGTTCCTCCAAATATTTTAAACCAGCATGTTGGTTAACATTTCCTAGAATGAATAATTCCCCATTTTTAAGGAATTTTGGAAAACATTTCATTTACTACTTATATTTCTTCAACACATGTATTTTTTTATACCATTATTACATTTGGGCAAATATTAAAAGTAACATTATTGGGATAAAAGTTATACATAATGACATGTTTCTAATAAGACAGACATAAAGCATTCCTTGGCAATAGCTGAACTTAGATAACTTTTGCAAGAAATCTTTAGGGATTGGATTTAGGGGTTAATCTATAGAATTATTTTTTAAATATAAATTATATTTTAGGTTGTATTTTTATGAGTTTTAAGTGAAAAAAATTTAAATGTAGTCGATTTGTTTGTTCTGTAGGCATCTTCAAGACCACTGAACAAATGGTCACACTGTCACGTGGTCTATCAACTACAATTACTATGTTAGTGAATTAAAGAGAAAGGTAGCTTTGCTTGACACCAAAGGTGATCCAATCAGTTGTTTTTACATGACCTAAATCATCACTGTACATATTTCATTTTCTTAAAAAAATCAAAAAGGTATAAAATAATTAATATAAATGCCTGTCAAAGTTTAAATATAGAACCCTCTTCTTTTTGCCTTCTTACAGATGAATGTACTTAAAGTGACTGTGATTTGATCTTGGAATATATATTTATGTCTGTACTTTTTGTACATGTAGTAGTTCTGAACTGGGCAAATAAAATATGTGGGACCAAATTAACCAAAAATGAAAGAACTGGTATTTTCATACAAATATGTATTTTGTTTTTAATATATAGTGTACATTTATTTAAATCAGGAATATATTATATTGTTGATCATTTTAAAAGTGTATTTAGTTCAGTATGTTCCGACTTCATTTTTAAGCAAGCTTGTTTGACTACTGAACCATTTACTGCCGAACTTTCATTTATACTATGATGTTATACAGACAAAATGTTTTAGAAAAATCTCTATTGTGGTTTTTAAGTTTCACTGTATAACTTACTTGGAACCAAATGTTGAATTACTCTGTGGGAGTACATATTTTGCCTGTGGTTTTGAATGTATTTTCAAATTTATCTATTTCTTACTAGACTGTGAGCTCCTTGTGGACAAGGATATTATCTTAGTTATAATAACTTTAATGCCTAGCAAAGTGCTAGGCACAAAATAATTCCTTAATTGAAATGAACTGATGGACCTAGATTATTAAATG
Source organism: Lagenorhynchus albirostris (assembly GCF_949774975.1). Lineage (NCBI taxonomy): Eukaryota > Metazoa > Chordata > Mammalia > Artiodactyla > Delphinidae > Lagenorhynchus > Lagenorhynchus albirostris. The sequence continues at coordinate 55,878,053 of NC_083105.1, read as the reverse complement.
AATACTACAGTATTCTATGATGGAGACTGAATATATATTAGAAAATTTCTCTGGCTAACTTTCAAAGGCTCAGTGTATATCAAGGGAATTCTCTAGCTAATTTTTAAAAATGCGGAAAACAAACATGAAACATTTGCTTTATCTTAAAATTGATACTCTGTTTTGAAGGTTTATTTTTATTTTGTCAGTAAACATTCTATGCAAATGCTGAAATATGCAACAGCTAAACTTCATGGTACATATTAACTAGTTTTATTTTCTTTAGAAAATCAGAAATGCTCAACTTAGGCTTCCTGGAAATAAATGTTGACAATCATTTTATTAACCAAAGGTGCTACTTGTTTTCCAATATTTACCTTGATCGTAAGTGCTCCTGTCTGCTGAGCTTTATTTCTTCCTTTCTGGGGGGAGTTGCAGGGAGAGGAGTGCAAAAAAAAATTACATCTTTTTTTGTCTGAATTATGCAATTTAGCACTGTATGTGTTCCTTTGTACTCTATTATTATTGTATTTTAATTATTATTTCTTACTGCTCACTAATTTTTATTTCAGGCCTAGGCTGTTTCTTAAAAAGTATATGCATGTATATTTATATAATATGTAAGGAAAAAACCTCTATTTCTTATTAACTTAAAATTAAAATGACGAATAAATGTTTATGTTAAACTTTGAAATGAAATCTGCACTGCTGTTTTTTTTGAATGTACATAACCGATTAATGTCAATGGAAGTCAGACACAGCCAAAATGCAAGCCATTCCTAAGGGCTGAAATGAATGTCTATTGTTGTTTTCACGTGTATACAGTTTACTAGATTTACACAGAGGGGACACATTCAGTTCAAGATGAGAACATTACCTGCACCACAGAAGTTTCCCCTCAAATCCCTTCCCGGCCTGCTCTCCCTCCTTTAACTTTTTAATAGACTTTAGTTTTTAGAGAAGTTTTAAATTCACAGCAAAATGGAATAGAGATACAGAGATTTCTCATATATGCCCTGTCCCACACATGCATAGCCTTCCTCATTATGAGTGTCCCCTTTCAGAGTGGTACATTTGTTACAACTGATGAGCCTACATGGATGTGTCATTATCACCCAAAGCCCATAGTTTACATCAGGGCTCAGTCTCGGTGTTGCACACTCTATGGGTTTGGGCAAATTTATAATGACATGTATCCACCTTTATAATATCATACAGAGTAGTTTCACTGTACTAAAAATCCTCTTTGCTCTGCCTCCCTCCCTGGAAAATGTAGATAGGGTAACATTTGCATAAAAACCAAAAGGCGGTGAAGGAATAAGACATGCAGATTTCTGAATGAAGAACATCCCAAGCGAAGGAAACTGTAAGGTGTCAAAGGTCTGAGCCAGGATCATGTCTGGCAAGTTCAAGAAAGGGCAAGATGTTCAGCCTCACTGGAACAGAGAAAATGAAGGGGAGACACAGTAGATGAGATCAGAGAAGGGATTAGGGATTGATTTTAGAGACATACTGGTCAAAGGATTTTGACTTGTATACCGAGGGATAGTAGCATTTTTTAATACTCATTTTTCATCAAGATAGAAGATGAAAATAAGAAAACTAATGCAACTGTAGAAGAAACCTACGACCAAATCAAGTGTTCTACCATCTCCCTCTACTATACTGCCGCACTCCACCTGTGGTCTCTGTTCTAGTTGACATAGGTCTAATCAGCCTTGAGATACATGACCAAAAAAAAAAAAAAAAGCCTATATTTAAGGTGTACGATGTGATGTTTTGATATACATCATGAAATGATTACTACAATCAAGCTAATTAATATATGCATTGGCTCACATAGTTATATTTTGTGGTGAGAATACTTAAGATTAACTCTTAGCAAATTTCAAGTATACAATATGGTATTTTTACCGACACCCACCATGCTGCACGTTAGACCTCCAGAACTTATTCAGCCCTCAAAACTGAACCCATGCACCCTTTTAACAGTATCTCCCCATTTTTTCCATCCCCCAGGCCCTGGCAACTATCATTCTATTCTCTGTTTCTATGAGTTTGAGTTTTTTAGATTTCACACATCAGTTAGATCATGCAGTACTTGTCTTTCTCTTTCTGCCTTACTTCACTCAGGATAATGTCCTCCAGTTTCATTCATGTTGTCACAATGGCAGGATTTCCTTCTTTCTTGTGGCTGAATAATGTAATAATGTTCCATTGTATGTATACCACATATTCTTTATCCATTCATCTGTCCATGGACACTTAGGTTGCTTCCATGTGTTGGCTTTTGTGAATACGCTGCAATGAACATGTTTATACAGATATCTCTTTGACATATTGATTTCATTTCCTTTGGATATACACGTAAAAGTGGGATTGGTGGATCAGGTGGTAGTTCTATTTGTAATTTTTTGAGAAATCTGCATGCTGTTTTCCATAATGGCTATACCAATTTACATGCCCACCTACAAAATACAAAGCTTTTTTTTCCACATCCTTAATCAGCACTTGTTAACTTTTGTCTTTTTGACAACAGTCATCCTAACAGATATGAGGTGATATGTCATTGTGATTTTTATTTGCATTTCCATGATAATTAATTATGGCGAGCACCTTTTTACATACTTGTTGACCATTTGTTTGTCTTCTTTTGAAATATGTCTATTCAGGTTCTTAGCCCATTTTTTAATTGGGTTAATTTTTTTTGTTGTTGCTATTGGTTTGCTATTGGGTTAATCTGATATGAACACCTTATCAGACATATGGTTTGCAAATATTTTCTCCCATTCTGTAGTTAGTATTTTTACACTGTTGAATGTTTCCTTTGCTGTGCAGAAGCTTCTTCATTTAATGCAATCCCTCTTATCTATTTTTGCTTTTGTTGCCTTTGCTTTTGGTGTCATACCCAAAAAAATCATTGCTCATACCAAGGGCAAGAAGATTTTTCCTTATGTTTTCTTCTAGGAATTTTATGGTTTGGCATCTTAAATGCAAGTCTAATCTATTCTGAGTTGATTTTTATATATGGTATAAGATGTGTGTCCAGTGTCATTCTTCTGCATGTTAATATCCAGTTTTCCCAACACCATTTATTGAAGAAACTATTTTTTCCACATTGTACGTTCTTTGCAACTTTGTCAAAGATCAGTTGACCATAAATACATGGATTTATTTCTGAGCTCTCTAGTCCAGTCAGTTTAAAACATAGAGCATCTCTTTCTAGTGGTTCCCTCATAAGCCCTGGGATTCTCTTTTATCGCATGAATCTGGGTCATATGCTCATCTTTCAACCATTCCCTGTATCTAAAGCAATGTGTTTGTCCAGGCTAAATCTCAATGCAGTCTTGCCTCTTCTCAACCTTTTTGTCTGGGTGTGAGTGTAGTACATTTTTTCAGTGGGAATCTTAAATGCTGTACTGGAAAGGAGAAGATGCTGGGTAGGCAAAACCAATAATGGCTACTGTATATTAAAAACAATTGATGACTTCTAGTTGCTATGTTTGTATTGATTATATTTTTTCATTTCTAATTTGCTTTCATTGAGATAACTGATGCCTCATGAGGTTCGAATTAAGAACATTATCATCATTATTATTATTGTATCAAACTTCTTGACTTCTGTATGAAAGGCACACTACTAAAATGAAGTTTGCTCACGACCTGAAGTTGAAACTCACGTAACTATTTCCTATTTTAAGGAATAATTGATTATAAAGCATAACTATATTCACTATCACAAAGTTAAACTTTTACACTGTATTTCACTCTTCAAGCTTAATTACCAACAAGAATATCTACTTCAAGAAATTTTCCGTATTTTCTTCTTTATAAATATGGTTTATACAACTTTCATTTTAAAATTAAGAAGTCAATTCAAAGCTTGAATTTGTTAAGTTTTTTTTTTTTTTTTTTTTTTCCGGTGTGTGGGCCTCTCACTGTTGAGGCCCCTCCCGTTGCGGAGCACAGGCTCCGGACGCGCAGGCTCAGCGGCCATGGCTCACGGGCCCAGCCTCTCCGCGGCATGTGGGATCTTCCCGGACCGGGGCACAAACCGGTGTCCCCTGCATCAGCAGGCGGACTCTCAACCACTGCGCCACCAGGGAAGCCCAAGTTTTATATAATATTGAGTTGACCAAAAAGTTCATTTGGTTTTAAGTAAAAATAAAAGACACATTTTTCATTTTCACCAAGAATTTTATTGAACAATGTATTCACTAACTGAAATCAACTTTTTGGCCAACCCAATATTAAAACCTGATGTTCTAGCAAGTAAAAATTAAATTGAAAACATAATGATCTGATACAAATCATTTGAATACTCTTTTCAAAAATATATATAACGAAATTGTATATATACATAAGGAAAATAGTGGAATCATACATATTTCTCTAAAGTGCTACTCTGTCACAGAATTTTTCATACAACACATTAGGTAACAGGTACTTTAACATAAATAGTATGCAGAGAAAGAAGTTGTGTAGCGATATCACTAGAGCAAAGTGGGGTAGAAAGATGCAGCTATCTTCAGGCTTATATCTGTTAAAAAATAGCCCATGGAATATAAAAATAAAGTCAGACTTATAGAAACGGAGACTAGAAAAATGGATGCCAGGAGTAATTGTTGGGGGAAATAAGGAGAGATTGCTAAAAGGATACAAACTCTCAGCTGTAAGACGAATAAGGTCTGAGGATCTAATGTAAAACATGGTGACTGTAGTTGTTAACACTGTGTTGTGCAATCGAAATTTGCTAAGAGTAAAACTTACATGTTCTCACACACACACACAAAGATAAATGCATGCAGTAATGGATGTGTTAACTAGAGGGGGGCAGTCCTTTCACAACGTGTACCTGTATCAAATTGCCATGATGTACACGTTAAATATTTTATCATTTTATATGACAATTATACCCAATAAAGCTGAAATTTTAAAAAAAGAAACAGATGAAATATGATATATGCTTCTGTCCCCAGGAAAACTTTCCCAGTCACTTTTAGACTGAGTTTTGCAGAGACCAAGGTGTCTTTGCAGACAGTAGAGGAGTCAGTTCTGGGGCAAAGGAAGTCCAAGAAGGTACTTACAAGACCAGGATGCTCTTTACCTGCTTCCATCCATGCAACTATTTTTTGTTGGAGGAGGATGCATCTACTATTGTATTTGAAAAAGATTCCACTGCTTTAAATAAAAGTTTGAAGACCAAAAATAATAACAATAACCTGAAATTCCTAATAATTGTATTAACCATTTCAGTTGCAAGTGACTGAGGCCCAACTTGATCCAGTTTAATTAAAAAGAAAATTTACTGACATGACAGCATACACAGCTGAAGGAAGACCTGTAGGTATGAGGATATCTCTGACATATTGAAACCTGACACTCTCAGCATAACTTGTCTCTCATCTCTTCTTTTTTCTGTGTGTATCTTCATTCTGTCTGTGTTAGACAGGAGTGTGCTTAGGTGTTCTATACACACACCTCTGACCACAGGTAAAAGAGATATCCCTCATCCCCTACACATGCATGTGTACACAATACCCCCAACTCCAACACACAGGCATGACAGTTCCAGTTAAAAATCCAGGAGAATGATTCCAATTGTCCTTTCTTGGGTTATTATGCCCGTCCTTGGACCAATGTCTTGAATCTATTTTACGAATATTCCAACTTGGGTCACATGGCTGCCCCTGGGATTGGGGACCAGGTTCTATTATCAGAAGGAGGGAAAAGGACTCTTGGGCAGATAAAAACAATAGGCACTACAATAACCAAAGAAAAAAGATTGATTAGAATAATTTGAATAATTGCTTTAATTCCTTATTTATTTTTGCTTCCCTCTGGGCTAGAAGTATAACAAATTATTTAAGTACATAACAGCTTTGGAGTTAATGAGGGCAAGACATGAGGGGAGTGAGCATGGAGGGAGGCATGTTGGAAACTTTGAGAGCAAATTTAATTTCAAAAACTATTTTCAAAATTGTTAGTAGCTTAATGTTTATTCAAATATTTAGTCATTTTGCAATTTCAAATTTCATTAAATGAAAGATTCATATTTTTATGTTTATCAAAAGAGTCCATGGGTTTGTAAAGATTTAGAAAATTGGTGTAGCAGGACTTGTTCTGATGACAAAACATAAACTCTCAAATTGATCCCAGTGTAATGCTTGGAAACAAATTTGCTAAAAATCAGTAAATAAACAAAGGATTAACTTTCTACTCATTTGCCATCCTATATCTAGGGAATATTTAGTAAATCCTTTGCCTACTACTCAATGACTCTAATTTCTAATTGGATGTGAGATTACATCTCCATCTCTTTTCTTTTGTCCTATTGCATCATGACTAAGAAAAATAGAAAGCACAGTAATAGCAGCATTCCCAATAGGATTCTCAAATACTTATTTCATTCCTTGCACTTGTTTGTGAAATTTCAAATTATACCAATTGAACTTAATTTTTACTTATTGAAGATACATACTGACAGAAGGATTTTAATGAGCCAATCCAGCTCCTGAAATATTTAACACAATTTTGCACACACATTTGTGCTTGTTTGTGAACACACATATATGGAGAGGGGACTCAGCTTTTATCAAAATTACTGAGGCATTAGTGGAAACAAAAACAACTTAAGGACCAGTAAGACTGTGGGAAACAGAGTTACTGTTTATTTGAATAGAAATATATCAAGAATTTTAAGATTTTGGTCCTAATTCATTCCACTGGGGCCTACTAAATACTCTGAATATTAGTTCTATTCAATCATATTCTATCATATTCACAGGAATATGTCAAGTGCTTGCTATGAGCTGGCCTCTGTTACGTTCTGTACATTAACTAACTTAATACTCGGCACCAACTGTGAAATAGGTATGATCAACCTCATCTAGCAGTTGAGAATACTCCAACTCGAAAAAGTGAAGTACTTGCCAAGATCACATAACAATGAGTGAAAGAGCCACAACTGGTATCTATTTCTGATCCTCAACCCTGTCATCTTGCCAGGAGTAAATACAGTAAACACTCAATAAACATGTATTGAGTTAAATGAAAAATTTGACATGAGGAATGTGTAATAGGATAAGAATGAAACATATTCACCTCTCATTAAACTGTCCTTCAAGTAAATATACTATTTCCTTACTCCATCCCCATTCCATAAATATTATTTTTTCTGTTTTATAATATATGATAATTTTATTTAAAGTTATCTCATCATTTTGATCATTTAGAAAAAAAAAAATGAGTCTCCAGAGTGAGGCAGAAACCTCTAGAAGTGCAGAGAGCAGTTGAACTATTACATCCTTTCTTCTGTGCCCTCTACTTCTATTAATGTAGCTTAAAGTAACATTAGCTCTTAGTCATACATATCACATTGTTAATTATAGTCAAGGAAACCTAATTCATTTTCATGTAAGATTCTGTAAAACTACATCTTCTTCATCTATATACCTGCAGTAAGTTTTTGGATACAACTATAGTATTTTACATTTATTTCTATGACATATTCAAATATTAGATTCAATTCAATTTTAACCTAATTAGAACTTTGAGATGCTGGATGAGATCCATATTAGTGTTCCTTTTTTTAGAGCAAAATGATTGGATTTATAGACTAATCCAAGTCAAATAGAGACAGATGCAACTTTGGAAAGGGAGAAATTGTGATTATTATCTTTTTCATCTCATTACTACTAGTTACTAATACTAATTACATCTAATTACTACAATAAAAAAAACATTTTGTTTCCCACATTTCTACTGGCCATTCTTAAACTTATTACTACTCATTACTACTAATGATGAAATCTGTAAGTAGTTATTTAGATAATACCTTCTCATTTGTTCGCAGAGGAGAGAGTGATCAAATCTATCCACCTAGCGTTAGCCATAAAACATGATTTCATTGTTCCTTGCTGAAGACGAAAGAAAGAAAGGAAGAAAGAAGGAAGGAAGGGAGGGAGGGAGGGAGGAAGGAAGGAAGGAAAGAAAGAAAGGAAGAAAGGAAGGAAGGAAGGAAGGAAGGAAGGAAGGAAGGAAGGAAGAAAGGAAGAAGAAAGAAGGGGCAGGAGGAAGAGGGAACACAGTGTTGGAGAAACTCCAACAGGATTATGGGGTGGCTGAGGTAATAGAGAGGGTTGTAGATGAAGACATCACCTATGACTATTTTCTTTCAATCCCTGCTATACCCCTGAGGCAGCACAGACAACAGGGACTGATTAGACTTTGGCTTATTTTAAAGCCATGTGAGAAATTAATTAAACTGTTAGAGTCATTCCCAACTCGAATCACCAAAATCTCCTGCAGGCAATGATGGGAATGGAGATTAAATATGTATTTGTCATCTTCCCAGGGGCTGTCCCAGCTCAAGACACAAGAAACGCAAGTGGAAAAAAAAAAAAATCCATGGAACGAGTTTGAGAATTACATTTTACCTGATAAATAGTTGTCAGCTGTCAAGGGACAAGAGCCAGAGTTGAATAAAGTGTGGGAGGAGGGGAGGGGCAGGGTGCTGTCTCAACCTTCTAGGTGCCTGCTTTTGAGCTCGATTAGGGAACAGATATATATTTTAAATGCACCCTGCAAAGATAAGATAGAATTTGGAGAGACATAACCTCGGGGGCACAGATAGGGAAGTATTGTCAGTATTAAAATGAGAGATTTAAAATCCATAAAGTTAAGGATACATTTTATTAAACGTCTCCTTACTCTCCTTAATATCCTGTCTTAATTCTTAACTGAAAAACTGTGTTTTGGAACTGGGAAATGAAGAGGCAGATGTTTGGGCCTTATTTTAACTTGAAGATAAAAATAGATCTCCTGGTTTAAAATTAAGTTGGAAAGAACAAGAACCATAGAGGTATCCCTCTAATATGGTTTTTCTATTTAATATTGATACTTTAAATACTCATTTATCTCTCAGTATAACTGAATTTGGAAAGGGACAATTCAACACCTTATGGAATTGCACATATGTAAAATATGTAGCAAGTTCACACTGATATGCTATTTGGATCAGTTAGAAATGGTCAACAATCTATTTAATAGAATCATGGCCTTTAGCCCCGTGCCTTTGGTAGATGCTAAAAATATATAATCTCACATTATGCCCTTCATCTTATTTTCAGATGAGATAAATAAAAACCATTCACTCATAGATGAAATAAATAACAGAGAGCAGTTATGGCAGGCTCAAATTTGCAAATCATGAAAGAGAAAGAACTTAAATATCCAGCTTCCTCCAAGTACACAAAATTGCCTCAATTTTTCCATTTAGTTGCAGATTGGAAAATGATAAGAGAGATAATATAACTACCGATTCTAATTAATAACTCATACTTGACAGAAATACAATATTTGCTTTGCTGACTGAATGAAAATGTTTATGTTCTTTAGTGATGAAAGAAAATAGTAGAAAGAAGCTAGGATAATCAAGAATATTGGGAAACCATGGGAAGGAATACATTAAAGGACAATTTCCATATCAATTAACTATTTTTTTTAGGTCTATGTGTATGACTCCAGCAAGAGCTATTTGTAATAGCGAGGCCAGAAGAAATTTATTTGTAAGTCTTACCTTTTAACCTCTTAACTGTGGAGCCGAGCATTAATAATACTAAATATTAATTTCCTGTGGGGCTCTCCAGGTAATAATCTTTAGAATTATCATCTATTTCATTAGCTAATAAAACATCCTTAAAACTGACTTTCTCTTTCATTTTTTTTTTTTTTTTTACTGTACGCGGGCCTCTCACTGTTGCGGCCTCTCCCGTTGCGGAGCACAGGCTCCGGACGCGCAGGCTCAGCGGCCATGGCTCACGGGCCCAGCCGCTCCGCGGCACGTGGGATCTTCCCAGACCGGGGCACGAACCCATGTACCCTGCATCAGCAGGCGTACTCTCAACCACTGCGCCACAAGGGAGGCCTCTCTTTCAATTTTTAAAGCGTCCCTCTGTAATGTAAAACTAGTGATTAAGAATCTATTTTTATCCTTCAGATTTAGGGATGTAGCGTGGTGGTGCTGTTCTTTGTGATGTATGCTGAAACACTGACACACGAGACAAACGACTGTTATGTCCCAAATAGTTATAATGCATGGGTCTGGAATCAAGGGGTATGCATACAATTAGTCCTCTTGCCATTACTCCCAGAGACCCACTTGGAAATGTGTCTTTCCCATCCCCATAACTTTAGTCTCTACTGAATTAGAAGTCCTTATTTCCCAGGAGAGGAACAATTCCACCACTGGACACAATAATATTTTCACTGAAACTGAAGCTATTATAGCTGCATGGTCATTTGGGGTATCATATGTCAGTAGACTAGCAGACAAAGAAAATAGTTACCATGCTGGTGAGGGAAAAATCAACTCTGATTATCAAGAGGAGCTAGACTCACGCTACATAATCAGAATGGTGAGGAGATCTTGGGGAGCTATTGAAGCATCTCTTGGAGCGTCCATGCCTGATAAGAGTGAAAGGAAAATTACATCTTCCACAGCTTGACAAAAGCAAAACAGCCGCATGCTCACAACCTTCAGGAATAAAGATCTGAATCAGGCCACCTAGAATATGGAGACTTAATAGATCATTTGTCAGCAACCAAACATTGATAGGAAAATGGCAACCAAAGTCTCAGACTCCTCAAGGAAGAAGCTCTCCATCATCTGACTGGACAAATACCTAGAAGAGCTGCAGTGCTGGACAAAGGTAAGAACAACCTAGAAAGGGCAATATAGAGGATGCAGATAATAATCATTACGGCCTCAGAGAAAGCTGCGGCAATGGGTACTGGAGCTTGTGTCATTAATCTGATTGCTTAGTCTTATTAAGAGAATGTAATTGGTTGCCACCTTAAAGAGTAACTGACAGAGTATAATTAATGTGGGTTACAAGTAGATCTTCGTGGTGTAAGGGTGGGTTGGAGCAGATGCTTTTGCTGGCCTGAAATATATCCTCTTACCCCTGTCCCCACTTTTAGTTGCAGGGGTGACAGACATTCCTGTGTGTGCTGACAGCACCCCGTCCTCCAACATGAGCCATTCGTCTTACTGCATTTCTATCCTGTAATTTTCACTGAAGATGCAGAAGCCGACTCAGCTCACATGCAGGCATTGCCTGGCAGTACAGTAGTTCATGTTGGAGAGTTTGGGATCTGAAGCGTAATTACCCTAGCCATCCTCTCTATGGACACTGTTTGGAGACATTTTGTATATTTATAGGCGGACCTGGCTGAGTTGAGTACCTGTTGCCTACAACTGTGACCTCGAGAATGTACCTTTTATTGGCTCTTCCTACTTCATGTCACATCTCCCTGTAACAGCTTTCTGGAATGTACTCCCAAGTGAAATACCTGTACCAAAATTTGTGTCTCAGGTCCTGTTTATGGGAGAACTCAAACTAAGACAATTTTGATGTAACTTTGGAAAACAAGGATATGTATACACAGTAGATTGCATATAACAACGGACTTAGGTGTCTGGGATGCCAAATGGGACAAAGAATAGCAAAGTACGATTATTTCACAGGAATAAAGAGTTTTACATAAGTTGGACACTCGGGAAGCATTTTAGCGGTGGAGGAAAAGTCCATCTGTCATTTGTGTTAAGATGTTGATTATTAGTTGTCCTACACTGCTGTGCTTTGTGTACAAAACTAAAATGGATTGAGCAGAACTGTGAGCCTCTTATCTCCTCAGTGTTTTTTTAAAAAATACAGCATTTATTCCTTGTTTTCCTATTTATAAAGTGATATATATTCACCATAGAAAATTTGGATATTACAAAAATATATAGAAATATTACTTGTAAGCCTACCATCCAAGAATTTCCATCAGGTAGTGTGAAAGAAGTTTAAAATTGTACGCTATCTATATTTCAATTCTGTATATGTAAATCTAGGATGGTATTTATGTCATGTGGATATAAAGTAAAAAGTCCACATTTCAGACTCTGTGAATGTGAAGCTCAAATACTGGAATAAAGATTAAAGAATAAAGGAATAAAGATTCCTTGTCCAACATCAAAACTCCTGTCATAAGCCTGAAAATAGTATTTCAGCCTACAAATATGCCATGATTTATTGACCTACTCGTAGATGATCGGGATTTTTTTTTAGTTTAATTAGTTAATTATTATTATGTGGACAAATCTACAATGAGACTAATAGGTGAAAAGTTAGAAACGTTGTTTTTAATAACATGGCCAAATTGCTTTTCTGAAAGACTAAATCAATCACCTTTCTATCAGCTAGCAGTGAGTGAACCCTCCCATCTTCACCAACACTAGGTTTGGTTTTGTTTTTCTTAAACAGTGATAGGCCTGGGTCATCAGGGGTGTCATATTAAGAAGATATTCCAGACAAGTGCTTTTAATAGTGTAGCCCTGGGCCTTACCAGGTTCCTCCTGGTGAGAATGAATCTGAACACTTGATGACACCTTCACATGGTACTGTTGTGACCTGAACTAATCAATGGGGTTTACATCTAATTCATAATCACTTACCTATTTTTATATGTATATATTTGGTTTTACAACAGAGAAATCTATTAAAAAATATGACCTTAGGGGTGTGACATTTTAATAAGAACTAAAACTTTAACTTAAAAAAAATAACCAGATCATCCTCAATGCTGTTTAGCCCTCTGAGTCAAACTCAAGGCCTCTCTCATGAGTAATGCTGTCCTCATTAATTTTCTTTACTGCCAGATGGCTTGCTAATTTAAAATCCCTGAAGTGATAGGTGTTTTATTATAGACAACACACTTGGCTGGGAAAAGTAAGACTGCAGCCTTTCACACCTTCACTGACGAAGTTAATGAGTTCATATCAAGTTTGTGAAACTCATTTCACTTATATCAAGTTTGTGAAACTCATTTCACTTATTCAGACTTGCAGAATTGGATTCAGGGAGGATGAACATGGATTTCAAGTTCCAGGAATATTTTGATTAAGTCCATCCAGAAACAGATATGGAATCAAGAGAAAAAATATATAATATTCTTTTCCATGAACATTACGAATATTTTTAGTAAAGGCCTTTATTAACTCACAACCAGCCTACTATCAAAGGTTTTTATTGGGCTTCCCTGGTGGCGCAGTGGTTGAGAGTCCGCCTGCCGATGCAGGGTACATGGGTTCGTGCCCTGGTCCGGGAAGATCCCACATGCCACGGAGCGGCTGGGACCGTAAGCCTGCGCGTCCGGAGCCTGTGCTCCGCAATGGGAGAGGCCACAACAGTGAGAGGCCCACATACCGCAAAAAAAAAAAAAAAAAAAAAAAAAAAAAAAGGTTCTTATGTCATTCAAGTCATCCATCCCTAAATTACCTTTCTTGAATTTTTCTGTACAAACCTGTCACTTTTGCCAAGATGAGTCCACTCACAATCAATCCAGTCATGTTAATTTTGACCAGTTCAACTCTTTTGCTTATATTTCTGGTCTTTGTTTTTCTACTCCTATTTTATTGACACTTACCATCTGAAGCCCAGCTCAGAGGCCACCTCTCTTATTAAGGCTCCTTTATTTCCTCTTCTAGGAGTTATCTCACCTCTTCTATATCTTACAGAACTTGTTTTCTGCACCACTTATGGGTAACAATTGACATATTGTCTTTTATTGTAGTTAAATTTATATGTGGTCACTGCAGATTACAAGTTATAAGAGTGCAGGAAATATGGTTTATGGATTATTTATATTCCTTATTGTACTTGCAGAGAACTTGCAAAAAGTAGGTGACAGATGAATATTTATTTATTGCAAGTCCAAATGTATTTTCTAGGTAATGCTGATAATTCTTAAATGATTCATAATAATACAGAACAGGGAGTTGCTTATCACGAAACATTCCAAAAAAATTAAATAATGTACTTTCTCAATGGCACTGCTAACTCAGGTGCACAAAGTAGAGTTTTCTAATAATGGATCTAATTCAGGCATGTGGATAATTTTAAAGTAAGAATTTAAGTATATGCTTAAAATAGTTCAGACCTAAATATGACATTTCAATGAATAAAATACCACAAAATTAGTTACAGCATCATTGTGTAACTCAGTTGCAAGTAGAGAAAACTATACTTAAGAAAATTATATAATTTCAGTTTACTGAAAGAGTGTTTTCCTTCATTAGTTAATTAACTATTAGGGAGAGGTTCAGAATTTTTTCAGGCAGTTTTTAGAGGGTCTGTATCTCTTTCAACACATTTTAGGAGAGCTCTAGCCTACTTTATATACTATGATAAGTTTAAATACAAAGGTTCTGCCTCTTTTTTCTACATCATTTACATCTTTATCCAAAAATTGTGTTCCATATTAACTATGTATTATTGCTGAAATATTAGAGTATAAATACAGAAAACCATTTTTTTAAAATTATTTATGTACTTATTTATTTGGCTGCATCAGGTGTTAGTTGCAGCACGCAGAATCTTCATTGCCACGTGCGGGATCTTCGTTGCTGCATGTGGGATCTTTAGTTATGGCATGCGGGATCTAGCTCCCTGACCAGGGATCTAACCCAGGGCCTCTGCATTGGGAGCATGGAGTCTTAGCCACTGGACCACCAGGGAAGTTCCTAGAAAACCATTTATCTCATGAACTTTGAAATAACTCCTTGCTTATCAAGAACTTAGAAAATTAAGGTGATCAAATATTCATTTATCAACAAATGTTTATTGGGCGTCTATATGTACCAGGCAGTATTTCAAATGGCAAAATATTTCAATTTTTTGTTACCAAAGTAACATGTTGTACAACTTAAATATACACAATGTTATATGATAATTTTTTTCAATTAAAAAAAATTCTGGTTTATCTGCGTCCCCTTTTTAGGTCATTAGACACCATGTCAACAGGTCAAGTAGTGAGTGACCCATGAACCTGGGATTCTGGCAAGAAGTCAGGGCTGGAACTCCATACCAAAATCAGTTTTCTAAACTAAATAAATAAATTGACTTCTTTTGGAAATTATAGGTATATCACTCTGATTATATGCTCCCAAAACTGCACAGTTTGTGGAAAATCTTGAGCAGGAGGCACTTCCGGGGAGATGATAAACAAAGGCTATTTTTTAAATTGAAATCATACGGTGGGACTGAAGAAAGTGATCTTACAACTGCAATTGTCCTTACCACACTTATTGTTTCAGAATACAAATGAGTTGTCTATATAAAATCAAACATTTTTTATAGAGCCTTTAACAGTTAGGTGAAAAATTTTAATTTTAGCAACCTTTAAGGCTTTTTTGCAGGAAAAAATAAGATCTTAACTGAGGAAATGTAATCAGTATTATCAAAACCAAAGGAGAAGAACTGAAATACTTTGTATTTTAATGAGCTAATGCCTCATTGACCCCAACTTTCAATGGTTAAATCTATTTGCTTTGCTTTGCTTTTTTTCCCTTTGAAAGAAAATATTAAATTCTAAGCTCGTCAAGGGGAAATTGTGTTCATGGTGTCAGTTCATTATTTAGGATATAAGAATTATTAATACTGCCAGGATTATTTTTCCTAATTAATCACATTAAGTTTCATATTCTTCAGAACTCTCACTTTTTTTTTAAAACACACTCTCTAACCACAGATCAAATGGGTCTTGGATAATATCCTCATTATACTATTTCTTTCATTTTACTTCTGTTTGACTCTAACAAAAATCTCATTGCTGCCAATTTTCAAAGAATTAATAGCTTTACACTCTATCGATGTCATTAAAAAAAAAAACACCATGAGCTTTGGAATATATTTAGAACTAGAGTCACACTAATTTTGCTAATTGAAATCTTTAGCTTGAAAAAGTGAAAAGTACATATTTTAATGTGTTATCATTTACAAAACTTTTTTTTTTAAGGCTAAAACATTCTGTAAACTGTAAAACTTGGGGGGATATAAAACAGATTAGGAAGAAACCCTGTGTTTAATATATTTGATTCCTTTAATCATACTGTCACCAAAGGCAAACTTATACTCATTAATTAATGACTATGAAAAATATCTGATTGATGGTAAAACACTAACACTTGCAGCACTCACCTCCAGGACAGAGATTATGGAACATTTTAGGTTCCTTTTAATCCCTGCAACAAACACTTGCTGCTATTGGTATATAGCTGGACCATTCGCTTCCATCCCTTTTTCTCTCTTCTGTGACTTTTTAATTTTTATTGTACATTGCATATTCCACTACTTTGAACCCATTGTGGTGGCCTTAGAAGAATCAAAACAATGAAAAATTTAATATGTATATGAACCAGTGCTGTTTTGAGTAGAGCATATAGTCATTTTCCTGTGGAAAAAAATGTTTTTGTCTTCGTAACCTACTCTTTTTGTTTACTTCCCCCTTCTCCACAGAAGATACCAACTTTAATGCAAGTCAGTAGTATAGGTAGAGGAAATTTCAGTTTTTGTTCTTTGTTTTAAGATTTCCTATTTAATTTTTATTTAACCTTATCCAAGTAGGCCTAAAAGTCTTATCATAGATTTCTACGTATGAGATGCTAAGAAATACCTGGTATGTGCAAGAGAAGTTTATTTTCCCTCTATTTAAAACTAAAAATGATGTTTATAGTCTAATTTTCCTGAGGAAAAAATCAGGTATTTAGACCTTGCTTGTTATTTATGAAATTATCTTCTTTTTGTCATAAATAAAACATAATACATTTCTATGAAACAACTGGCTTCAATCAAAATGAAGTCACATATTTCTAAAGGTAAATTTAAATTAAAGGTAAAGATATATTTTAATTTACGTGATTTACAACAGGAAAATTAATGGGAAATAATTAATAGTAAGTCTACTAAAACCTTTTTTTCAAAGCAATATAAACAAAAATTTAATGTTCGACCAAACTGTTTATGACTCTGAAAAAAAATTTTTTTCCACTGAGTAACATACCAAGCTCAAATATAGGCCCAGCAGTTACACAATTAATGTGTCTTAAAATATCTTCTGTAGAAACACACACATACACAAATATATAAGCATTATTTTTAAACCAAAAATAATTAATTTACCTCTTTGCTAAGAAACCCTTGCTTTATTTTATTTATTTACTGTTGCAGAATCAAACTTGAGATAAGTGCACAAAGATCTCATTTTCAACTGACAGGAGATTATTTCTATCTTAACTTTTGGCTCTTATTAAGAATAAACTTGCAGAGTTCAGGTCTTTTGAGCACGAGCCTCCCATTCTCCTTAAGTGGCCCTTGGAATAAACCTTTCTCCGCTCCAAAAACAAAAACAAAACAAAACAAAAGAATAAACTTGCTCACCCATGTAAGTGTTGAAAACTACAGCAAATTGTTCAGCACTTTCCTATGACTAGCAAGTTATTCTCCTTTCACAGAAGTTGAGATCTTGTCTTGGGACAGATTGATAAATTTCGCCTTAAATGTATGATCAGACAGCAGTTCACAATTTCTTCCTCTTTTCTCCAAGTGAAGTTCCCAGGCTGAGAATATTCAAGGAAAGGGTTGTCACCATGTTAAGCACTTACAGGGATAGTGGGTTCTGGGGGTGATGCTGTTCTTTTGTACTGTGGCTCCTCCAGAGAGTTTTCAAAAAGACTTGAGAGCTACCAGTACCTTTCCTCACTCTTGGGACCAAGAGGCAGTGGAAACATTTCAAAATTTCCTTTTGCAACACAATTTTTCAAAAGATTTCATTTTCTTTTAAATCTGAGACTCTCATCACTTGAAGTCAAAACATTTTCTGAAGAGCCTTATAGGGGCTTGTTCAACTGATTTATATGATAAAAAAGTGTGTGCTGAGCAGACAGGTTTTTGTAGGCATTCTTCATCTTCAAAACACTCAGCAACATCTGCAATTTACCTTTCAACTCAAACCTTCTGGTAAGAATTCTGCTGCTGCTAAACCAACAGATAGCTGTCGGCAGCAGGAGAGTTCTGAGCTCTTTTCCAGGTTTTTGCAGGGTTTTCATAGCATTCCCAAGGGAACAGCCATTGTTTAATAAAGTTAACCATTTTTGTACCATCATCCACATGTTAAAAAATCTTCATTTCCAAGAATATCAGCACATATCTGTGAAGAAAGCAGTGCGTTGTGACATTATTTTACAGGAGGTGAAATGTTTCATGAGGTCAGTCATGGGATGGACACTAACAATACAGATGCCAGCCCAATTCCTTCAAGACGAATCTTTTGTTTATGAAACTTTAAATATATCTTGCCTTTGCTTCTTTCATGCAGTTCTTTGCAACAGAAAAGGTTTTCTTGAATTTCAACATCATTTACAAATCTTACAAATGCTATAGTGTGACATTTATTGGTGAAGTCTGTTGACTCATCAACCTGGAGAGAGAAGCTGTTGTTTTTCAGTTTATTATATCCAACCTTTCCAGCATGATGTGACGCACCACCAATACATCAACTGATTTACTATTTCAAAGTGGAACCTTTCCATGTTATCATATTGTATCTTGTCATAGCATTTTACTCTTTCTCAGTTTACATGCTGGCATTATTAGTTTTCCTCTTCTGGGCAATACGTTTTGCTGTTACTAAGTAAATTATTTCCCATGCCTTTCAAATCTAGGCTTTTATTCTATTTGTTTTGGGATTCCAATAGTTGTTTAAAATGATCAGCACCTTTATTTATCAAATGGCTGTGAATTTGGTGGAAATATTTGTGTATTTGAAAGTTGTTTTCCACAGACAATGTACAATGGAATAGGAAGACTTGAATTACCAACCCATGTAAAATGCATTTTTAAGTAACTTTCATTGTAGAAACAGGTGATTTTGTGTTTCCTGTTTCATTACTGCAGTAAAATGACACATAAGATTTAAATTCCTCATCATTACCCTCATCAAAATTTCCCAGAGGCCTACAACTAGAATCCTCCTCTTCTGACACCTCATCTTCAAAAACTGTCACATTAGACTTCATATGTTTGTAATATTATATGGGTATGTCATATGTAGCTAATTAAATGTGAAACAATAGGGCATAATAAATAACTAAACAAAAAATTGCCCCCCAAATACAAAGTATTCAAACTATAATTTACTTCTAACTGACACCATCTGCATTTTGTAACATTTAATTTGAGTAAAGAGGTAGAGGAAAGTTGGGGAGGGTAAGCAGATGAACCATGACCCTTAAGAAATTCTTCTAGAGAATACAAATCTCTGTCAGGTCTCTGACCTCACAAACCATCTCTTGGTTGCATGCACCTGGGTTAAAATCAAATATATTGGTGCCAAAAAGGTCTTGCTACATTTAACATAAACATGAGGAGTGAAGGAAGACAGGAATCTCGTAAAGAAAACTCTGAGTATTCCATATATTGTTTAAGGAGAGCCTACTTTAGGACTGGAGGGAAATTCCTCTATTATGCTAGCAAATACTTTACAGTTTCCATTGCTTTTAATGAGCTGGAATGGAATGTACGGAAAGCCCTATTGGAAATATTCAGGAAAGCTACACAAGAAACCGCAAAACCAGACTCCCCTACTGGCTCTCAATAATCTAGACTTCAGTTCTCTCATCCATAAACCTAGTAGGTTAACAGATGAGGGAACTTCAAATCCTGAGATCCTATAATTTTGCTTATTTGTCTCAACAGGAGGCTTAAATATATGAAAGAGAGCCCATTTCTCCCTTTATCATAAACTCAGATTTTGTAAAACATCCCACTTAATGCTACATTGAAGAATACCACTCCATCTGTTTTGTTCCTTGTAAAATAAGGAGGCATAGCCTTCTAAACTGTGGTATGCAGTAACAGAGAAGGAAAGGGTTATAGGTAAAGTGTCGCAGAAATTAAACAGACTAGCTCTGGTCTTGATATCACTTCTTCCCACTACTGTTCTGCCTTAGGTTTCAGATTCTGCATTTTCACGTCCTGGAAAAGATGTGGGGAAGGTATCATTTGAAATGTGCTTGCACATAGGTACTCAGCCTGTTTATCTAGGACAGTCATGTCATGGCTCAATCCTCAAACTGCACGACTGAATATTCAGCATCTGTTATACTCCCTCACACTTTATTGTTGACTGGAAGCCAAAAAAGTCATGCCTTCCTCTCTTCACACAACAGAAGGTAAACTGCGGGCACTCAGATGTTAAATAATGTCATTATAAAGCATGTTGTGCTTGAAACATAATTAAAAAATAAACTCATAAACCACTTGAAAAGTTTTTTTTTTAAATGTTATGCTATAGTAAAAACAAATAACTATTGATCACTTTCAAATCTCTCCTAGGTGTATTAACCAAAAAATCAGGAGTTTCAAAGTTAAACTTCATGTTAGTAAACTTATTTTTTGAGCACCCATTCACTCAGATTTGCCCTTTAAAAACACTGGATTATTTATATTCATTGACATGAATAAAAGCTGGAACATCACCTTGTATATTTCTCTCTAGCTCTAAGATTGTATCTAACTTTTAAAATTAAGATTTAATAGTTGAACTTGGAGGATATTCTGACAAGTTCATTAACAATGGTTATACAGAGATCAAGTAATAATAAATGCAATATCCTATGTGCTTTTATATTAATTTGCTAGTTGGTGGGTGCAAACTCCATTCAAAGCAGTAGTCTAATAATAGAATTAGCACCAATAACTGTCATAATATAAACCCAAGTAGTAGAAGGTTAATAGAAGAAGAAGGCTCAAACTTATATAGGATAGTAATAAAGAAGAAACTCTGTCATCAGATACGTTGGGTTTGAATCCCAGCTCCATCTCTTACATGCCGAACAAGTTATTTATAGTTCTCTCCTCAATTTCTTCTTTGCAAAAGCAGTGATTAAATACCTCTCTCATTGGGTGGTTTAAGGATTAAAGCACACGTGTATCTAAAGTAGTGTCACACTGCTTGGTGCTTAGAGAGTGTGCAGTCTATGGAAGTCGATTGTATCTGCTGCTGCAGATCACGCAGCTCTGTAGAGAAGGGTCAGTACCCCACTAACTTGTATTTTCATTGTGTAATCTCATGTCTGACGCATAGTGGATTTGCTCCTGTTAATGTTTTTCAACTCACTTTTCTTTTTGTATTCTGTGGCCCCACCAACATACTATATTCTAAAAACGAAAGCCCTAACTCTTACTACATCTTCTTCGATTCTTTCCTCCAATTGAGACCAGTTCCTAAGAATATGGAGAAACAAAGAAACACATATTTAGAAAGAGGCTAACAGTTGTTTTTCTAATCAAGGACATTCTTGAGAGTATGGCCCAACAGTCGGTTTCTAGCAGCCCCTGGGTTCACTGTCCTGGAGAACTAAATATAAGAACCAGTATCCTTCCAACTTCGTGCTGAGCACACACAAGAAGAAATCACATTTCTCTCACCTATGCATCTTTAATAATTGTTTCTTTGTAATGTCTCCTTGATTATGAACCATGTATATCGAGCATACCACTTGGCTATAGCCCTGCAAGGCTACACTTGTCAGCAGCCCTTGGTACCACCTCTGACACCCAGGAGCTTGGATGCCAGTCTGAACAGTAACTAATTACAAAAGTTAAATGGTAGCCAGGTTTCCCTTTCCTCTCTTTCCTGTGTATCCGAGCTAGCTTCCATTCTTTATGGATGAGTCTTTTCTTGAGTTCCTGGAGAGTTATTGTTTTAAACTTTCATGGCCAGTGCTCAGGATTGGCACTACTATGGTGGCTATTAGGACTTTCACCTAATCACTACTATTAGCAAAGATGGAGGAGCATTTCTCTCCCCACCTACTTTTGGCTTCTGTAACGTTCACATCTTGTACCCATGGAAGAGAGGACATGCGTGCTGAAACCCACCCCACACTCCACTGATGAAGCTCTGTGCCCTCCTCAAAGCTATGCCCACCTGGAGGCGTCACCCTGTCACAATTTCACAGAGCCTCCTGGGCCACTGATGTACCTGCTTTCTTTCTCCCTGACATCAATCCCAGAGTAAGGACAGCTTTCAACTTAATTTTAATGGATTGTTGTTTAAGTCACAAACAACTATTTTTGTGTAATCATTAACTGTTACTAGTAACGAAAGCTTTTTCCTTCTTCATCTGCTAATTCGTATCAGTGCCCTAATCTTAGAGAGGCAGAATCTTTTGAATTTGGGGGAAGTTATCTGATTATACACTTTCTGACACAAATTCAGTGCAAACCTGTTTCAAAGAAACACAGTTTCATAATTTTTATTGGTATTGATGTTAAAGGTATTAAGTATGTCTTCTTAGTCTCCTCTCCAGCTTGCCTTCTTCTCTTCTCCACAGTGTTACATTACAAAATGGAAAAGGAAACAATTTCTGACATAAAATTCTTAGGCCAATTCAGAATTCTTGATTCCACAAATGTTTTATAAAGTTCCCACCTATATACATTTTTTTCTCATTTCAAAAATCAGCAGGCTTCCCTGGTGACACAGTGGTTGAGAGTCCGCCTGCTGGTGCAGGGGACACGGGTTTGTGCCCCAGTCCAGGAAGATCCCACATGCCACGGAGCGGCTAGGCCGTGAGCCATGGCCGCTGAGCCTGCGCTCCGCAACGGGAGAGCCCACAACAATTACCACTGTAATTCTGTACTCACTGAGAAAAGTATTTTCCATGATAAAAGAAGTGTTCAGAATAAGCTATTGTGAACTTAGAATAAACTAAGATAGAGCTCTAGCAAGTCACTTGCATTACCTTGAACCAGCAAGTCATGGTCTTATTTCAATCTATGCCTTTGTCTATATGGTACTGCCTACCAAGGAAGATCCTTTTTTACGCCACTCTCATCCTCCTCTACCTCTATCTTCACAGGATTCCAAATTTGGGTCAGGGTTCTCTTCCTTTGAGAAACATCCCTGGGTTAAATACTGCTCTTCTGTGATCTGAGACTCTCCCATGCAGATTTCTACTAAAGCACTGACTTCTGGCTTCCTAAAAACACTAGGGCTACAGCTTTATGCAGAGTTCTGTATCTCATCTTGCTATTATTCATGTCTTCATTTAGTAAGCATCTATTGAATGCCAGTCTGCTATGTGGCTCATAGGGGAGGAAAATAGTTCTCCCTCTACCCTTCTGAGTTCTTGGCTAAGACCCCTGTAATAAAAGACAGATTAACAAGAAAAAAATAAACAGATTTATTAACATCTATACCTCATGTATACTTGGGAGATACCCAGATGAAAATTCGTAACTCCCCTGGGGTGGTTTAAAATTCCAGCTTATATAGCACCTTAAACAAAGCATAATAAATTTGTGGAGAAATGACAGGACAAAGGAAAGCAGTCTCAGGCTTCCAGGGGCAGAGATACAGGCTAGTTAGTAAAGTTTATTATGTAGATTCTTTGGTGCCTTCTCCAGGCTGACAGGATCTAAAGGTGTCTCTGAGGATTAACCTTTGTTCCTAATGGCACAGAGGGGAGAAGGGACACCTTTGTTAATTTATGCCCTTCTTTTTGGCAGACTGAGAGAGGACACAGAGCTTTTCTCGTATCTACTTCTTCTCAATTGCCTTTAGCTCAAAACAATCCTTATGCCAACGTGGCATATTTTGGGGCCTCAGGTTACAATGCTAGGTGCTAAAGGGATAAATATGAACAAATAAACCATAGTCTTTGGTCTCAAGAATTGATTGTCTAGGACCAGAATTTGGCAATTAATAAAAGTGGTAATAATAATTTTAATACTAATGTAATACTAGTAACAATGAAAAAATATGTCTACTTCTTTTTTACTGAGAACATATGCCATGTGCTATGCTTATTCTTTTTCACGCATTATCTTTACTGAATGAATGACTTGTCTACTTGATTCAGCAGTTGCCCTAGCATCCTGCCACTTTCCTGTCCCTCATTCATGGTGGTGCTTAGCTGCATTTGTGACCTTTGTGTACCATAAGACCAGGCGTATTTGAGGGCGAGTGTAAAGTCAGGAAGTCCATCCATGGAGAAAGGGCATCAGAATCACTTCAGTGATGGACTCCTCTGAAGTTCTCCATACACACATACTCCCACTTTTCACTTTCTTCTTTTTTTGCCAGTTCTTGATCTTCCACTTTTGGCCACATGCCTTATTTTTGGAACTTATTGTCTTTGCATGTAGCAGTCTCATATTCTCTTCTCTTTTCATCATCTGGCCTTGAAATCTCAGTAGCCATGAATTTCTCTCTGGCTCTGACATATTGCTCCTCTCTTTCTTTCCCTAGAGATAATGTCCACACGGTTTATTGTCCTCTCTTGGATCCTGTTGCTAAGCCCACAGAACAATCTCTGAGATTGACAAATACCATACCTCACCTAGAAATCCTAAAATTAGAGAAAGCACTTTCCACTTACATAATAGACTCTAGTACTGGAATTATCTAATAAGAACTGCTTATGCTTTATTCATGATTAACATGATACACAACTTTTTTTTTCCCTCAACATTTGATGATCCTTTACCCATTTTCAACTTCCAATTTAATAGACTCTCCATCCTCACTTTGGCAAAAAATCCATTTTAAGAACTTGTCAGGCAAGTAACTGGAAATACATACACTGTTTTATCTCATGCTTGGGTTTGCAAATAATAAGAATAGCATTTTAATATATTATACTTAAATGCGTACATTGTCTTGACATGTCTCTCTCTCCTGCTTTGGATAAAAAGCAGAGAATTGACATTCTTCCAATTTAAATTTACTCTTGTAGACAGTTTATCTCCCAAATATCCTTAGTCAAGAGTTGTGGAAGCTTTATTCTGTCTTGTAACTCTGTTCTATATATTTTCAAACTAGGAAAAAATCTCCACCATGTTCAATTGGATTGCCCTCTATAACAAAGTGCTCTACTAGTTCAGCAAGATTTCTCTTTAAGCATTTCCCACTAAGCCCTAGATTTTGATATTAAAGATACTAATTTGGTTTTCCAGTTCACTGTCTTACTGACTAAACATTTTTATGCAGCAAGCTGCTTTTACCATAGCCTCTTGCTTAAGTCTGAAGCCTTTTTCCTCCTCTCGCAGCAGCCGAATTTGCTGACTTCATTCTCCATGATTTGCTTTCATAAACAGGTTACCACATAAAGGTCAACAGTAAGAGTCTAACATCCTGAAATGGAGCACATGATTATTATTTAATGTGCCTCTTTTTCTCTGATTCAGGTATGATATAAACCTAGTTTGGAGACAGGATACAAGAATATTTTGTTTTACCATATGGAACAAATATGTTTGCTGAGAGCTTAGGGCCTGAATGCTTTTACCCTCAGAATCCTTTATAGATGGCCAGAGCATCTCCATTCCACAATTCTCCCCAGACAGAAACATTACAGCACAAAAAGATACTTTCTATTATAACTGGCATTTTAAAATAAAAAATTAAGGGCTGGGAAGAGATGCCAAATGAACCATCATTTGGCCTGCCTGTCTGTAGAATAAGGCACATAGCACTGAAGTCAGGCTTCCCTGCACAATTGTCCCATTTTGCTTGAGTTCTGATCCAGAGGGATCATTGCTGAGAATTAAAGGGCCGGCCGTTTTCAGAGACCGTTGATTACTTTGCTGCTCTGTTGAGGACTTCCAGCTTCAATGTCATGTAGAAGAAGGCACACTCCAATTCACTGGGCCCTGCATTAAGGCCAGTGTGTTTCCCTCAACAGACCATTAAACAGATAAGCTCTAATATGCCGTTAGGCCACTATCGCTTTCAGAATTAAGCTGAACACAAGGAACCTGGGACTGTAGGAGCTTGTGTCACTTGTCAAGGAAAATATATATTAGTCTTGATAAAAACAGATATTCTTACGGTCAATGGAAGTGCAAAGGCTCTTTAACATATGAGAAACTAGAGTTATATAAGTAAAGGTATCACGTTTCAAATTGTGTGTTTTCTGGGACTTTCCTGGTGGAGCAGTGGTTAAGACTCCACATTCCCAATGCAGGCTGCCCAGGTTCGATCCCTGGTCAGGGAACTAGATACCACACACATGCCTCAACTAAGAGTTCACGTGCCGCAACTAAGGAGCTGGCGAGCTGAAACTAAGACCTGGCGCAACCTAATAAATAAATATATAATATTTTTAATTGTGTGTTTTCTTTGGTTTGCTTCTCCCTCAGAAGATCAATAGATTGGAACGAGATTAAACTGATTAATGACTGGGCTGAATTCCTCTCAAGTAAACCTTTCCATCTATTGTTTCTCACAATAATCTCTGCCCTTTGGCATCCGTGATTTTTTTCTCCCATGCTTTCATCTGCCCGAGTTATTCCTGTGTTCACGCCCCTTCTTCCTTCTCCCTGCTGACTTCCCTGAACCCTCCTCTTTTGTTTCTGCATTCCTTTAGCATTTATTAAAGGGCAGAAACGTCCAAGGTGGAGCTGATTTGGATCCTTTTCCAGACACTAAAATAGGGTATTGAATGCGGTAATGATGAAATTTAACTAATAGCAATAATAGCTAACACTGCAAAAGTACTATTCTAATAAGCATTTTGCCTTATTCACTCATTTAATCCTCATGCTAATCCACTGAGTAGTTGCTATTATTATTCCCATTTTACAGAGGAGAACAGTGAGGCACAGAAAAAGTAAGTGTCCCTAAGTCCACGCAAACTAGAAGGTGGCAGAGCTAGGATTTGAAGCCAGGTAGTCTAGGGCCAGAATTCTTATTTATAACATCACATCAAACTAGCAGTTGGGTAGCAACGGTGCCTATCCCACAGAAGGCTAGTCAATAAATATTATTTCTCTTCCCATTTTCTTTCCTCTTTCTGAACCTTTAAAAACAACGTTTTTGTTCAACTAATTCAAACAGTAAATACTGGGTGCCTCCTATATACCAAGCACTTTTCTTCATGCTATAGATAACGCGATGACAAAGGGAAACGTGAATATCACTCATTAGATCATGCTTGTAATATTTTTATTCTCATGAATGACATTTGTGGAATGATGTCTATTCCTCTCCTTGCATTTTACCCACAGCCCAGACACCGCAAGCAGAGAGCAAGCTGTGTGAAAAATGGGCAAGTTATTTAAGTTATTTGCATCTTAGTTTCCACATAAGTAATTTGGGGATAATAGTGCATACCTCTTAGGGCTGTGGAGAGTGTTAATGAGTTAATTCATGTAAAGCACTTACAGCCATCACCAGCATCTATGCAGTGCTCCTTTGCTCTATTAGTGTTCATCCTGTTTGTTCCCCCCATCGCCCCAAGTGCTTTTCACATAGATTTCCTCCAGTAATTGTGGAATAGATGGACACAAAAAAAGCGGAACTACTCCCAGAACCGCTACAGATAATGCGATTCTTTGAAAGCTCTTTCTGCTTCGCTAATTTGCTTTGATTTTTTATTTCCTTCAGCACATAATGCTGAACACAGTATATATGCAAAGGTCTGCGTTTTGCCTTTACACACTATTAGTAAAAAGTGAGCTTTCATCATTAATCAGCTAATGAATCAGTGTTCATCCATTGCTGGAGACCTCTGAACTCAGAAGGGAAAAAAGGTTACTCTTTTTTTCATTGTAATGAACCTATTTACATGAGAACAGATCATTATGTCTTTGGTATGAAGTCTGTGCTTTCTGAATAGTCTCTTGAATTTTATTCCCTTTATCAGTCTCTTATTCATTACGCATTCTGTTTGAGAAAGGATACGTTCTTCCTAATGTCCGAGACAACACAGATTCAGTCTCTTGCTGTTAGCTAGATCACATTACACTTGCCAGAGAATTTGGTGGGGACATATTTAAACTTGACTTAAATTACTTAATCGTAAAAATTCCCCAAAGTTAAAAGAATTCACTATAAAAACTTCATCCAAATCACCTCTAGGTATGTTCATTACAAGGCAAGCTCTCAAGGGGTCCCTCTCCATTTATGTATAACTCTGTTAAGTCTTCTGCGACAGTGATGGTTTCACATTGGATTCGAAGCAAAGTTTGAATCAGCTAATAAATGTGAGAAATTTCAGGAAGTATTTATAATTGACCAGAAAACATTATGACATGAGTATATTCATTTAATCAAACACATTATTGCACACGTTATAACATGAGTATATTCATTCAATCAAACATATTTCGAACATCTCCTAGGCATCATGCCAAACATTGTGCTAGGTGCTGAGACCAACGATGATGAACTTACATCCTCTGCTCTAAATAAGCTCTCAGAATAGTATGGGGAAGCAGACTTGCTAACTGATTGTTTTTATTGAGGAAATGGTATTTACAAAGATATGCATAAGACACTATAGAAACACCTAACCATCCTGGTGGTGAGAAATATGTCAGGAAAACTTGGAGGAGATAATGCCGAAGCTAAGTCTTATAGGATGACAAGCATTTTAGACCAAAGATCTAGCTGGGTAGGCTCTAGCACGCACAAAGACACGGAAGTGAGAACTAGTTTAGCATGCCTACAGAACTGCAAGTTATTCTTTGTCGCTTGAGTATAAAATATATGACATGTCATGAGGTAAGGCTGGATAGGCAGGAAGAGGTTAAATTGTGGTGGCTTGCTTTTTGTTTTTTGCCTGTTAAGGAGATTTATCTTTAGGCTAAGGGCTAGGTGGAGCTAGCTGTACGTTTTAAACCTGGGAATGACACGGTCAGATTTGCATTTGGATAGATCATTCCATAAATTGTGTGTAGACTGGATCTTAGAAACCCAAGATTGGATGTAGAGGAGCTCATAGAAAGCTGTAGTTTCAAGAGACAGTAAGAGCTTGAAATCAGGCTGTGTAGTTAAACTAGAAGGGAACAAATTTGAAAAGTATTTAGTATACGGAAATAGCTCAATGCTTATTTAGATTTGGGGGATGGTCCAAGATTTATCATTTAAGAGGTTAAATGGATAATAAGTAAGAAATCAAATATTTTAAATTAATTTCTTTTAAGTTTATTATGCAGAACACATTTCTAAACATTGTCTAAAGAAAACAGTAAAACATATATGTCATAATAAGCAGAGCACAATTGCAGAATGGTCTTTTTAATGGTCTTTTTTTTTTTTGGCTCTAATATAAGTAAAAATAGACAAATTGAATACCTAAGAAAAAACAAATTGCAGCAGAAAAATTAGGCATTTTGTACAAATGCATGTAAATGTATCCTTGGATAACTGAAACTAAGACATGAATTAGGTGGATTTATGCTGCCAACTGTTGTCTTAATGCCATACTGGCAATGAAGCCAGACTGTCTGGTCTTGGTTTTACATTTTTGCTGCATTGACAAACCATAGAAAACCAAACAACATACAGAGTTTTGATCCAATTTCATGATAGCTGCAGAAACCTAGCCTGAGGGTTTGTTTACTATTTCTGGTGTTCAGTTTCTGCT
The DNA here is from genome assembly GCF_949774975.1 of Lagenorhynchus albirostris. Lineage (NCBI taxonomy): Eukaryota > Metazoa > Chordata > Mammalia > Artiodactyla > Delphinidae > Lagenorhynchus > Lagenorhynchus albirostris. The sequence goes on along the minus strand of NC_083105.1, from coordinate 55,848,808 downwards.
GATGCTCCAGGTCTGGCTCAATTAGATACTATTTTAGTTGGGTTGAGGTTCCAACTGTGCATTCTTTTCCTCTGATGAAAGGAAATTAATGGCCTTTATTTTTAATCTACTTACAGTTGATATTTATTTCCTTCATTCCTTATAAAAACTCCAGTAGCAGCCCATTATACAGGTAAGTAAATGGAAGCCAGAGACATCATAAGGCCAGAAGTGAAGGAAAAGTCCTTCTGGAGTGAGCGTAAATGTCCTTATGACACTGCCTCTGACAAGCTTGGGTGGTTTCGTCACTGGGCAGAGAGGACAAAAGAGACCAGTTGTCTCCCTTTATTTTAACTGACCAAGCAGTTGTTTTCCTTTTTTTTTTTTTTTTTGAATAAACACTAACATTTGTTTAAGTTAAGGGGAAAACAGGATAGGAACTAAAATATATTCGCTGCTAACCATGTGTCTCACACATGAATTAGGAACTGGGAGTTGCAAAGGTCTGTGGACATGGGTTTGACTCCAGGTGCTCCTGTGTGGCTCCAGGCATTCATTTAAACCTCTATGAGCTGCAGTCTTATTTTCATAAAATTGAGTGTTGTAAAGACTAAATGCAATGTTCCAAAAATGTTACATAAAATAGGTAGCTTCTAAAATTTCTTCTTTAACCGTTTGTCTGGGTTATTTCACACATACAAGTCTGTAGAACAATTCAATGAGGTACTTAAAAATTTTTTTTAAATGTTAAGATAACTGAGACTGGGACTTCCCTGGTGGCGCAGTGGTTAAGAATCCGCCTGCCAATGCAGGGGACACAGTTTTGAGCCCTGGTCCAGGAAGATTCCACATGCCACGAAGCAACCAAACCCATGCACCACAGCTACTGAGCCTGTGCTCTAGATCCCGCGAGCCACAACTACTGAAGCTTGTGCGCCTAGAGCCTGTGCTCCGCAACAAGAGAATCCACCGCAATGAGAAGTCCCCACACCGCAATGAAGAGGCGACCCCGCTCACTGCAACTAGAGAAAGTCAGCACGCTGCAATGACAACTCAACACAGCCAAAAATAAATAAATTAATTAATTAAAAAAAAAGATAACTGAGACTGAGAGATTAAACAAAAATGTCAATGTTATATTATTAGAATGAAGCAGAAGCAAAATTTAAATTTCAAAGTAATTCCCCAAAGTATACTTTTTCTACTAAAATATGAATTAGAATATATTTATTAAAAATAGTAGATCATATTTATTGTTTACTTGAACCAAGCACTTTGCTTAATATTTGAAGTATATATTTTTAATTTAATTCTAAAAACAATCTTTTGAGGTAAATAGAATTTTTGTCCCTTTTTTTATAGATGAGAGAACTGATTTTTAGGGAAGTTAATAAACCTGCCCAATGTCACACATTAAGAAAATAGTGTGCAATTCAGCATCCTAAACACACTATTGTAAAGATACATGCTTTAAAACAGATATCTTCTATGATCAATCTATTTTTGTCAATTCATGCTTAAGACCTGTAAATACTCTAGAGAATTACAAAATTAAGGCGGAAAATTATTGCACAAGTGTCTGTAACCATATATACTCTAACATATTATTTGCAGGCATCATAAACTGGTTCCAATCCATTAAGGCAGTGAAAAAAAAATTTATGGAAATAATATTGAGTAATTTACAGTCTCACCGGGAAGGCTAAGACATGGGAAATCGTCAATAATATAGCAGACAGAGCAACATCCACAGTCAAATATCAGGAAACCAGTGCTGTGAGGCCCTCCTGCTATGAACACTGAGCCCTGCCCTCCACAGGTAGGGGCTTGGCCACCTCCTGAGCTGCCCACAGGCTACCACTGCAGGACTCTGAATCCCCTGAATTCCCAGGAACGTGTACACCTCCTCTGAAGTTGTACTGCTGGCCTCCAAACTGATTTTCCATGAGCTCTGGCCAGCTTTAGGGGAGACTGACAAAGCAAGTATCAGGCAATTTAAAGTTCTGTTGTTTCAAGTGGTCTCTGCCTCCCTCTATCCTCAGAGGATAAGGGTTAAGATTCTAAGAAGCAGCCCTTCCCTACAAAAAAGACAAATGTTTACTCCACTGCATAAGCAAAAATGATCAGGCAATTCAACTTTATTTTAAATTTGTACCCATCGGGTCTTTCTGTAATATATCTGCCTGTGCCTTGCGTTTTTATTTTTAAGGCTGAGTTGATAATGAATGTACAAAATCATTCTGTAGCATACATTTTTAACTGACCTCATGTGCTTTATTCTGTTTCTTTTTTTTTTAACGTAATTTGAGAATTTTGGAAAACTTTGTGACTCAATAACAACTAATCCAAAATACTGATGAGTAATATTCATAAGGCTATATATTAGTCAGTCAAGTGACTCATGAGATTCTAAGCATTTAAGAACAAAAAAGTCATTAAAAGTTAGTTATCCTATCCCAACACCATAATTTTTCAAATAAGCAGAAATGTAAAGTGAATTTTTCTAAATCCTATAGCTAGGTAGGGACAAAATAAAAAGCTTATTTATCTTTGTACCCTTATGCCAATCACAGTAGTTGCTTCTTGAACTAAATTGGTGTGATCCAAGTTTTCATGCCTCTCCAACTTTTCCACTATGGATGGTATAATCCTTTAGGTTCTTTTCTCAACTTTTTACACTCATCATTTAGTAACAGAAACTGAAGTGGTATAATTAAACTAAAGTCTATATTGAGAGCACAAGATCAGCTAAACCAGTCATGTATATTATCAAGCTCTTGAAGGTACATATGTATAAAGAAGACTTAATTATTGTTTCCATAACATATTACACTTTTGGACTAACTGAATACTGTTACCATAAAAAGAGAAACGTAAGATAAGAGGGAGCTTGCAATCTATAGTATCTTACTGAATGAACAAATGTGTGTGTGTATGTGTGTGTGTGTCTCCTTTGAATATCTTACTAATCATAACCATTTCTATAAGCTATAAACTTTCCAGATAGATCACAGAATGTTGAAAGATGCAATCTAATGCTTGAAGGTTAGCATTAAACCTTCTTGGGAGGAACCAAACATCTTTAAAAAAAAAATTCTATCTGTGAAAACAAGTTGAGGCAAGCTGGCATATTATCCAGGGGATATTTATTATAGTTACTGAAGCACCCAAATTGCCTTCTTATGAAGCACTCCCACTAATGAGGTGGTATCTTCTCTGGAGAAAAAGATATAACAAAGTTCCTTTGAATTCTAATTTTAAACCATGATCTTTGATATTGCTAATTCTATAAATTTAATCTATAAAGATCATTGAAACTTGTCTTAATATCGCATTGCGTCTATTAACGTTATAGTAATTATCCTTCATCCTCACGTAGCCACACCCACAATTCCAACAGTTTACCTTTATGAAGACACTCAAGATCACTGTGATTATTCTAGAAATCTGTCTCTTCAATAGATTCTCAAGAAGCTTTATTATTCCATTCAAAAGTCTTCAGTCTTAGTGAAAGTCACTGGCTAGCTATGATAATTCTTTCTTTTTATCTGGAGTCAGCACATTAGGAACAGATTCTTTGTGCTCCATCCTGAAGGTCTACAGCTACATAATCAAAATATATTGATTCAGTCTCCTCTAGATTCCAATACCAATCCCGTCCAGACATGAAGAAGCTCAATGCTCTTGGGCCAACTTTAACCCAGTTTTGCTTTTAGTCCTATACAATTTTAGTTTCTCTTTCTTAATGCTTGCATTTTTCATTAACTCATTCACCAAAAACTGAGTGCATTAGGTAATGTAGACTAGAAAGACCAAATATATGATATGCATGTTGCTATTCCTACAACCAGTGCCCAAGACAGACATCATTAATCAACCATGCCACTTTTGCTAGTGTAATCATCTCAACACACTGTCTTAGATAGCTAGTTACTGCCTGGGAGTTGAATTGCAAGTTGAAACATACTTACCATCCCTGCACTAGATATGGCAGGTGATAAATAAAGAACACTCTGACCACACAGAATAGTGGGGAAGATAGAGCAATAAACCATTACATACAATACAGTACTTAATAGATTTGAACATAAAAATGGCAACACATAAGAAAATTCAGACTTGGGAAGGAAGATGAGAGAATAACAAAGTCTTTTCCCATGCTAAGTGAAGCCTGAGTTTAATTTCAAGGAACAGGTTGGAATCGACTAGGGTAAGTGGAGGTGGGTGAAGGGCAATAAAATGTGCAAAGCTAATTAGACCTGAGAGACCAGGGCTCCTCTGGAAGCAGCAGCATGCTTAACTGTGGCTGAGGACAAGAAGTTGTGACAGATTCATCAGAGTCAAGGCATAGCCAACTCTGAAAGCCATGCGAGAGTTTGGCATTTCATTCTAAAGGCAATGGGAAGCCATTGGTAAATGTATGACAAGGAATTCCTAATGGAGAAAGATCACTTTTATGCAGTGTGGAGAACAGGTTAGAAGAAGGTAGAGCAGGAGATAGGGAAACCTGTAGTGAGGCTTTTGTAGTGACTGAGAGGAATGATGTGGGCAGTGATGGACAGAAGAGTTTCTAAGTACTAAGTGATAGAACTTGGCGACCCATTAGCTATGGTTAACAAAAAAAAAGGAAGATAAGAAATCAAAGGGGAGTTCCAAGTATGACCCTGGTGCTTTATTTCTGTCCCTGAATTTTAGGGTTCCATGCACTGGTCTCTAAGACTTTTGAACTCCCACTATGGTCATACCTGTTGCTCTAAGCCCTTAAAGTTTCCCCATTTATTAGAACCTTGTCATTTGAAATTCTCCTGCTGCTTTAGACTCTCCCATGAACTTAGACTTAGTTTGGACCTAGGACTAAGTGTACATGTGATCCATTTGCCCTTCTGGCAGGTAGCCTGGTCCTCCAATTAGTGTTGAATTTCACGACAGGCATATTTTTTTAAAATTGAAGAGATTTCAGACACTCAAATCTCTGGTCTTGTCCTGTGTTGCAACCCCTAGTTTCTGCCTTACATGGTATGTTTGTGGAGACTCCTCAAATTGGTCTCCCTTGAATTTTTAGCCCATTCGGTTATCACCTCATCCTGCAGTCTTTGAAAGGAACACTTCTATTAAAAAAATGCGAAGTAACTGGTCTTTACAATGATTTTTTAATTAAAGGATAAGAATGAGATAACAGAGACAAGCAGCTACCTAGCACATTTTCAGGAACTGTGTTTTGCTTTTATAAGTATAGTCTGCAAAATCATAAAGCTATTATAGAGGATAATGGAGAACAGTTACCATCATCCCCTGCAGGCAAGTACCTGGAGGAGAAAAAAACAAAATCTGTGGTTTCCACAGAGAAGGATGTATCCCTCTTATGTCAGTTAGGCTTTCTCAGGATTATTGACTGCAGCTGCAGAAAATTTATTTAAAATACTGCAATGCAGTTACCAACTATCAGAAAGCAAATACAGATTGTTTCTATAACTCACTGCAGGCTTTTCCAGCTAGGTCATTCCTAGTCCCTCCATTTTCATGTCACCAGCACCCTTTGTGAGGAAGCCAGAATTTACTAGGTTTCTGACTGCACTAACTGGGTCAGTTTTTCAGAAACAATGGAACAGTTTAAGAATACTCCTCAGTTGAGTTTAAAATTTCACAAATGGCTCAAGAGAAGCAAACACCTTGTTTCTGCTGTAGTCTGTCACATGTATGTAATGTGCCTTCTCATAACCATTCAATGCAAAGGAATTGGTTCATTCCTCTGTATGACTGTGAATGGCAGAATACGCATTTGAATGCTGGATGAGACAGGGATGCAAAGGAGGTGAAGGTAGAGCTAAGGTGTTGGTTGGAAACCTCTGGAGCTTCTAAGGTGAAATTGGAAACTGCTCCCTGTGCACTGGAGAGCAAGGAGAAAGGGAATAAAGAGACAGACCATTTCAGATTGGTATGGGGAAGGTTTAACAAGCACCGGAGCTTACATACCAGGCTTGTCTTGGGCAGCCACGAGACAAGTAAATCTTTGAACCCTTCACCAGGATCTCTAAAGTTTATACAGAAGTCTTAATCTTGTCAGTCATGTACACTGTCCAGATGGTCTCCACACACCTTAATCTCTCAAGGATGTGTCCTTGGAACAGCTCCTAGCGTGGGCACGGTGGACAGAACATAATTCCAGAGACAGGGGAGGGAGTGAGGGGCCTCTGATTGCCTGGTTCCAGCTCTGGGTCAATTAGCGGGCACATCCTCTCGATGACCAACTCCAACACAAGGTTGGAAAGAAGGTGCTTGGGAAAGTAGGGAAGTATTAAGGCCATCTCAGAAGAACTAAATCTGTACCATTTCTTAGCAGCGTATCTAAATAATCCTCAAAGTGATATTTTGAGAGGCAATGCTCTGTATCAAATAAGCACTAGGCTTAAGTCAACAAGGTAAAGTTGATTCTCTGTTCAAAGTTCAGGATCTCATAGCATCCTGACAATTGGATGACTAAGAAACTGCTTGTAATCAATGAATCAGTGCATAGCCTCAGGTTAAGTCTGGCTTTTGGGGGATACAGTTGACCCTTGAACAATGCAGGGCTCAGGGGCACCTCCGGGAAGTGAAAACCCAAGGATAATTTACAATCAATCTTCTGTATACATGGTTCCTCCCTATCTGAGGTTCCAAGTCCATGAATTCAACCACGGATCCTGTAATACTGTAGTATTTGCTATAGAAACAAACAAACAAACAAAATCCATGAGTAAGTGGACCCATGCAGTTCAAACCCACGCTGTCAACTGTATCTGAAACTCTGGTGTACGCTGTGGTAGTAGCAAACTGCATTAAATAAAACTTTTTCTGTGAAACTATCAGTAAACAGTACAAAAGTCAGAAAAGTGAGAAAGAAGAATTATACTGTATTTTATTCTGGGCATCTGGGAAAGTCTGACTAGGCAAAGGGGCCCAGATACTAAACCCTTTGGCAGACAGGTCTATTTCCTTAATCAAAGATAAGTGCCAGGGGCTTACTTAGATTACCAGAATTCTTTGTTCTAATTCTGTATCTATCAAGCAGCCTTTTGATTACAATTTAACTTCCCATGTACTTTCCCAGAGGGCAGAGAATATAACTGATCTGTGAGCACTTGAGGAAATATAACTGTTTTATTTGCTATGTCCCAATGCTTGAGTGTTTTTTTTAAAGCAGCTTTATTGAGACATAATTTACATACCATGCAATTCAACCATTAAAAATGTACAGTTCAATGTTCTTATTGCTATTTTGTATATTCACAGAGTTTTTCAATCATTACCAAAATTAAATTTAGATTTTCTATTACTTTTATCACCCCCAAAACTGTCATTAGCTATTACTCCCTGGTTTTTTTTTTAGGATTTTCTTTTCCAGATTTATAGAACTATAATTGACATATAACATTGTGTAAGTTTAAGGTGTACAGTTGAATGATTTGATACACACATATATTATGAAATTATTATCATAATAAGGTTGTTAATGCATACTTCACACCTCAAATAATTACCATTTCTTGTTGTTATGGTGAAAACACTTAAGATCCATTTTCATAGCAACTTACAAGTGTACAACTTGGTACTTTTAACTATAATCACCATACTCTACATTAGATCCTCAGAATTGATTCATTTTTTTTCACTGAGAGTTTGTACTCTTTGACCAACATCTCTTCATTTCACCACTTTTTACCCATTCATCACTTGATTCGTATTTGGGTTATTTCTACTTTTGGGCTATTATGAGGATTGTTTTTATGAATATTCATATACAAGTTTAGATGTGAGCATATGTTTTCAGTTTTGGGGGTATTACCTAAAAGTGTAATTGCTAGGACCTATGGTAACTCTATGGTTAATATTTTGAGGAAGTGCCAAATTGTTTTCTAAAGTAACTGCACCATTTTATATTCCTACCCGCAATGTACGAGGGTTCCAATTTCTCCACATCCTTGCCAACACTTGATAATGTGTGGGGTTGTTTCGTTATTTTTTTTTATTCTAAGTATCTGTCTTTTCTATCATAACCATCCTAGTGGTTGTGAAGTGGTATCTTATTGTGGTTTATGATTATTGGCCATCTGTATATCTTTCTGAAGAAATGTCTATCCAGATCTTTTGCCCGTTTTTAATTGGGTTATTTATTATTTTTTTATTATCGAGTTGTAAAAGTTCTTCATATATTCCAGACACAAGTCTTTTATCAGTTATGTGATTTGAAAATCTTTTCTCCAATTCTGTATTTTTCTACTTTCTTGATGGTATTGATTGATTCCTACCTTTTCTTTTCTTTTTTTTTGGGGGGGGGCCATGCCACGCGGCTTGTGGAATTTAGTTCCCCAACCAGGGATTGAACCCAGGCCCTGGCAGTGAAAGCACTAAGTCCTAACCACTGGACCACCAGGGAATTCCCTGATTCCTACCTTTTTAAGCTTAGCAGAAGTGTGTCAGAATGCTCATTTTCAGTAAACTGATTATTAATTGTTTCACATCTATTTCTGCAAAGACCTCTGATTTGGGAAGCAAAGACAAATAAGATTTATGCTTTTTTTTTTTAAGGTTTATTCTTTTCCAAGGCATTTAGAGTCTTGTAGGGAAGAGGCAAAACACAGGTATACACATAAATAATGTGGAAAGTGTAGTCACGGAGATTTGGTCCATTGTTATTGGAATACTAAAGATGAGATGTACAACTCAGTTTGTGGAGGTCAAGTAAGGCTTCCTGGAACAACTGATGGCAAACCTGAGTCTAAGGTGAACCAGATAATTTAGAGGAATATAGAGATTTTAGGTGTGAGCAAAAGCAAGAGAGAGAACGATGAATAGTTTGATGTTGTTGGATTATGACATGAAAGGAAGGAAATAACTGTAAAATGTGATTATAGAGGGATTGGTAGAAGCCAGATACCATCACATTGTATGGCCAGTTATAGAGCTTGAATTATGTCCTGTTATTGATAGACTGGAACTTCCCAAATTAAAGAATCACATAACTCTAAATACAAATGCATACACACACACAAATACAAATACAAATATATACCTGAAAAACTGCAATAGAGAACTGGCTTAAATTCAACAAAAACATTCAGCTCTTTCTAAATGCAATATCTTCATTTATAAAACTCAATTTGAAAATTACTTTAGCTAATCTACTCTGCTGTATATGACTACAATGAATTTATTCACCAGTACTCTCAACAATTTTGATCTTTCTCATAAATTTTTCTTCACTTTTGCCTATGCACCTTGAACATTCTGCTAGACTTTCCCAATTTTGAACGTGGTTATTTTCCTGTTTGTTTTGGAGCCTTTAAGAGAGCATACAGTACTGCACTAATTTTGGTATCTTGTAAAAACCTGGTACTAGGGCAGGTAAAATAAATCTTTGGAGCAAGATGATTAGAGGACAAAGGAGAATCAGATAGATTTATTCTCATTCGAAATGCTATTTGCCTGAGAGACATCAGCAAGATGGCAGAGTAGGAAACTCTGGGTCTTCCTTCCCCCCACAAGCACACTGATTCAGCAACAATACATGGGCAAATTTCCTTTATGAAATTTCTTTTTTTAAAGATTACTTGACCATATATGCATAGGTCTATTTCTGGGCTCTCTATTCTGTTCCATTGGACTTTGTGTCTGTTTTTATGCTAGTACCATACAGTTTTGATAATTATAGCTTTGTAATATAGTTTGAAATCAGGACATGTGATGGTATCAGCTGTGTTCTTTCTGAAGATTTCTTTGGCCATTTAGAGTTCTTTGTGGTTTATATGAATTTTAGGACTAAGAGCAGTATTTCTTTTAAGAGCAATTTGTATCATTTCTTTTAATACCTCTTTATCATGTTCAAGATAACATTCATCCTCCTTAACTTATCACCCAGTTCCATGTGACCTGATGTCTGCTTCTAATTTCAACTTCTGCTACTCGCAGGCATCAGTGCTCCATTTCAGGAAAATCCACTACATTCAACTCCTCCTTCAATTACTGGCTTGGTTGTAAACCTCCATACTTTGGCACATACTATTACGTACCTTCAAACCCTTTGGTTGCTTCTTCACTAGGCTTCTCATCATTCAGCAAAATATCACTTTATCTAAGAAGTCTAGGTCAAAAATTGAATTTAAATGCATTGGATACATACTTTGTATCAGTGTTCATGATTATGCTCTGTTGAAGTATTTTATTGACCATCTCTCCCATCTCTTCCATTCCTTGTGAAGAGTTTCCAAATTATCAATCTGAGGCTTCCTAAGTCCTAGTACAGTGCTTAACACATTGTCAGTGCTCAACCTTAAGAATAAAACAGCCAGTTATTTTACTAGAAAAATGGGTTTATTGAGGATTTGAAGAGAATTGCAGAGAATTGTCATTCAGGATATAGGCAAGCTATGGTGAATCACAGGCAAGTCTGAAGAACAAAGGAGAGGGAACTGCTTTTACTAGGTTTTAGGAGGAAATTGGGGAAGGTTGTTTTGAACAAAAGTTCACTGAAGAAGAACAAAAGTTCAAGATTGTGGTGGTTGCACTGACTGCAAGCTGTGGTTAGAGTACTGTTGCTGGGTTCGGGAAGGATCTTCCTTTGTTTTCTTAAAAGCAGAAGATCAAATTCTCATGTGATTAATGTCCTCCCTTGTCAAAATAATTCTTATCTTTTCTCTTCTTGCTGGTTATGCAGGTTGCAAGGAGTGGTACTAGTGTGAGAGTTGCCCTTTCAGGGCTTCTTGACTCCATTTTAAATGAGGTTTTCTTTATTTATTTTCACAGAATAAATATAAACAAATAAATGAATATAAATAAATAAATGAATGGATGGATGAATTGGTTATGGCCCAAAAGAGAGTGAAACAGGAAATTTATATCAATATTTAAAATCTTTTATGCTTCACTCAAAGGCATCAATCAAGATGCCTATTTCAACTCAATATTGTGGACATATAGCAGGCATTCCAAGTTTACTGAATTGAAACATTTTTTAAGTTGGCAAGAACCTTATGAAATATAAAACTTTATGTTCTGCATTTTTGTTTTGTTTTGTTTTTGTTTTTTGGTGGATGGTGGTACTGAAAAATTTACTGATCAAAAACTGGTTACTCAACCTTTGAATTGTAAGCCAAGGGATTATAATGGATTTCTTTCTCTAGAGTATCTTTTACAAATATGACAAATTATTTTTTATTGAGGGTAATTGAGATAAAAACTCAAGTCAATTGTAATCGGTAGAAAAATGCATAGTTTTTTTTGACTTTTATAGATGATAATGATTATGTGTATGGCATAACCAATCAAATAGTTGAATTTCTGTGTGTATGTTTGCCTGCCAAAATGGGTGAGAAAAAAGGGTAAAAGTTGCTCTCTGTATATCTGTCTCCCTGCCTGGTGATTCTGATTTAATATTATGTTTAAAAACACTATATATGTATTTTTATTTAAGATTGTTTGGCTTCTTTTATAATGTTACTATTAGCGTATGGCATGAGAATAATACATTTTCATATACAGAACATTTGTGAAAAACAAAGATAATGCAATTAATATATATTAAGTAGAAAGCTTCAAAAGTTTTCACAACTTAATTAAAATTAATCACAATTATGAGTTTTAGCCTCCTGTAATTTAAGTATTTATGACAAAAAATAAGGTTGTGATAAGATACCTGCCAAATCCTAACATTTGTAGTAAAATAAAACAAAGGGTATATTGAGGCAGATTCTTCTTTTTTTGAGATTACCTATTTGCTAGATTTCCCTAATACTGAAGAAGATCCCTTATAATTACTATGAATTGGCATTTAAAATATTTAACATTATTGTACTCTTTCAAAATCATTTTTAAGTGTTGCTTAGTGGCCTATTTTCAAAAATAAGGAAATTTGGAAATGCATTTTTTAATAGAAATGTGATATTTTTCCCCACAACTCAATCCTGATGAACTCATCTGAGTGCAGTGCTATCTCTGCAGTCAATTAAAGTGATGAACTGGGATCCATTTTATGGATCACAAAACTGAATGAGAAAGGCCTCCTTAGAGCTATAAGACTCAACTATAATTGGTCACCTTATTTTTCAATGAAAAATAAATGTTTGGAGGATAAACTCATTCAACTCCAGCTACTTTAGATCAGGTCTGACTTATAGCTGAATTTTTCCTGTAATATATGGCTTAAAAATTGGCTGCCAAAATTGAACTACGCTGCTAAAGTATCCTTAATCACAGGCCTGATTTGTGACACTTTCATTATAAGAAATTTTAAAAGGCTGATAGAAATCAATACAAAGAGATAATTTGTATTTGAAGAGATAACTTGTATTTGTACTGAATTGGATAGGGAAACTGTTTTCGCACTTGGGGAGCTATTGTTGATATAGAGTATCAGCTTTCCATTTGTTGTTGTGTGCAGGAAAGATACTTGGTTTGCAAATATTTAAATACTGTCTGACCTTTCTAAGTTTGAGTGATAATAATTTTGTTTTCCCTTTTGTCCCTCTGCTTTATCTCTTTCATCACTCCTCCTAAGCATTTCTCCTTCCACCTTTATCCCTTTTTCTCTACCATGCCCCACTTTAGCTTCTCTTTCTATTTTCCTTGTAATCTTGCTCTGCACACACTACTTTTCCAGAGCCAATTTGTTTCCCAGAATGGAAGGCACTGCTTTTCTCAGGGAGAGGAACTTTGCCCCACAGAGCTGTTTTGGTCAGATAAGCAGGCAGCTGCTGATTGGACAGGACGAGCTCAGCTGTGGTCTCTTCTGGATAGACCCGAGTAGCAGAAGTAGAGTCACCTGATGATGGAGCCGGAGCCACAGACAGAGCTGAAAGTAGGGGATATTCGGGGGTGGGACAAACATTTCAGAGATTCTAAACCTAAGCATGTCTTGCTTGAGTTGGTCATTTTGTCACAGGTTTCTCTCTTTGGCTGCTATTCAGCATATTCCTAATGGATTTCCTACGGTAGCTCAACAGGCACTATCTCTTGTACCTGCATTTTGAAAACATAAGTCTTCTTCAGCAGGCCCTTATGAAATACCCCCTGTATTAGCAACAAGCTTCCCATGGTGTCTTATTACTGTTCTTTGTTGGAAAATGGCTCAGGATTTGATTTGATGTATTTTCCACATTTCACAGTTGATAGGACTTTTCATAATGATAAGTTAAATACCAGTGGGTCGTTTTGTTTAGGTACATAACAGGCATTTTAATTAAGAAATTATGTTTGGCTCCTTGCCAATAAAGATGATGCTTCTGACCCTGCAGCTGTGTGCAGTGGTGGCCAAATCTGCTAATCAGTGACCCTTGCTCATCACGTCACTGCTTGCATACATAAGTTAGCTTGACAACTGAGGCTGGTGCCTCTTTTCTGGCTGCCTTTCATTTTCTCCATAGGATTAGGCTACTGCCATATGCAGACAAGGCATATGAAATGGTACAGGAATTTTGTTTATGGGAGGATTTCCTGAAAAGAGACGATATTACCATGCAAATTGTTGTAATGATTCAGATAGATCAATCGTTCCCCGATTTGAGAGGGCATGAGAATAACCTGGAGGGTTAAAATCCCAATCCCTGGGCTTCACCCATACAGTTTCTCTTTCAATGTGTCTACAGTGGTGGGGAGGTGGCTGGGGGCGAGAATGTGCCCTGCTAATACGTTCCTAGGTGATGCTGACGCTGCGGGTCCTGGACCACACTTGGAGAATGTCTGGAATAGATGAATGGATTATCCTAGAGATGCCTCAGCCCCCACAGCTGTATCTCATCCTCTGGTCCACTTTATGTTTGACTGCAGCCATCATTAACACTCAGGATCTTGCCATTGCTCATCAGCCCTCCTAAGCATCATTTTATAACTAGAGGCCATGCTTCAAGCTAATTCTATAAGTTTATAATCTGTCCTCATCTTCCCATTTCTGGGATGTGTCACAGTGATTCATTTTCTTCAGACAATACACTGTGTATGAATTTTCTCTCAGAGGAAAACAATTATGCCCTTTGAAGATGGACAAGAGGCTATAAGAACTTGTTAGTGGTGATGTGTCTTTTGAACGCTGAGCTGGGCACATAGACAAGACGAATCAAAGTGTTTGACTAAATGGGAGCTGCAGGTCTATTACCTCAGTTCTGCTCGTTGAGAAGGTGAGTGACATTAGAGATTCTGATAAGTTTGACTCAGAGATTGAAATCTCTGTTGTCTGACTGTAGGCCAGTGTGTAAAAATGAAGTATTGATGTTCTTAATTTTTTTTTTTAACCTCACCATCTAGTTTTGAAAAGGTCTAATAAAGTCACTTCCTTAGCTTTGAAGCTGTTGATGGGGATGTTTGCAGCAGATATGATCTGTCTGGGAATGTGAATATTTGACAAGTTTGAGTTGTACCCTAGGCCCTTGCCATTTTGTTAAGATAATTAATTACTGGCTACATGTTATTCAGACAGTGATACTGCCAGAACACGGGATGGATGAAAAGTACCCCTGGAAGGATCTGGGGTGGGGGCATAACTTTGAAGCGCCCAAAGTAACTAGATTTCAAGTTCCTAGAGGGCAAGAGCCATAGCTTCTTCCTTCTCAATGATCATATTGACAAGTCTTGACTATATTGTGCCTTCAACACCCACACTTAATTCATTTATTAGACAAATGATATTAACATAGTCTTGAGAAAAGGAAATCCTGAGAGATGATGTATCTAAGTATTTCCCAAAGTTGAAAAAGTGTCTTGGAAAATCAGTGTCTTAGAAATTGTGTTCATTATCAAAGAATTTTAGAAAATTTAGAACAAAATATAACTAACCAACTCCCTACTCAAAGTCATAATACACATAAGCAAAATAAAGTCCTCAGGAGGTCCTATAGGAAAAAATATAATAAATATCTTAAAATTAAAATCGTATCTTTAGGATTGTTTAACCTGAGAGTCTTTAAATTTATTTAAACACAAATCTTGCTTCTATCATGACATTAAAATATATCCCTTGAAACCAATGTCATAACAAATATTATTTTCACTTCCGTTTTCTCTCCAGTCCTGCCTTCAAACAAGAATAATATCACTGTTTTCTAAAGTAGTATTTTCCTCTCCACTGGCTCCATCCAATCTCTTCCCTAGAATAATGCAATGATCTTCTCCTTGGTCATTCTAATTCCGCTCTTGCCCTTTAACTCTCCCAGATCGTTTCTCTATCACCATTAGTCATTTAGCAACCGTAAATAAGATCATGTGACCACAATTAACTTTCGTGATGGTTCAAATAAAGTTCAAATTCTTTATCATGGCCCCCACTGAAAGACCTATATAATGTGACCCTTACCCGCTAATGATGCCTTATTTTATACGATTCTACCCCTCACTAAGAATAATAGGGACACACTGATCTTTTCTCAGGTTTTCAAAGAAAACAAACTCATTCCTTTTTTTTTTAATTTTAGTATAGTTGATTTACAATAGTGTGTTAGTTTCAGGTGTACAGAAATGCAGATTACTTTGCATTATAGGTTATTACAAGACATTGAATATAGTTCCCTGTGCTATACAGTAAATCCTTGTGGCTTATCTATTTTATGTATAGTAGTTTGTATCTGTTAATCCCATACTACTAATTTATCCGTCCCCTTCTCTTTCCCCTTTGGTAACCATAAGTTTGTTTTCTATGTCTATGAGTCTGTTTCTGCTTTGTATATAGATTCATTTGTATTATTTTTAAAATTCCACATATAAGTGATATCATATAATATTTGTCTTTCTCTGTCTGACTTACTTCACTTTGTATGATATTCTGTAGGCCCATCCATGTTGCTGCAAATGTCACTATTTCACTCTTTTTTTTATTGCTGAGTAATATTCCATTGTATATATGTACCACATCTTCTTAAGCCAGCTGTCTTTTTATGAGTACTTGGATTGTTTCCATGTCTCGGCTAAACTCATTCTTTCTTTACGCTCTTTGCAATGGTTCTTCTCTCTGCCTGAGATGCTCGTCTGATGCTCTTTGCATGACCAACTCCTTTTCAATTTAGGTTTCAACTCAGTTGTGCCTCCTTCAGAGGGAGCTTCTGTGACTACCCTAGCTATCCCTAAATTAACTTTCATCATATCAACATATTTCATTTTCTTTGTAGATTATCACTAGTTGAAATTATTCAATACGCTTGCTTTCATTCGAATTTTTGTGTCTTCCTCAACTGAACTGTGGGCTGCCTTCTGATTTGTTCATTTATCTGGTTGTATGCTTTGCCTTGTATGAAAGCAGAATTACAAAATAATAGCTAGATAACGAAAGGCAAAATATAAAGTGCTCTCAAAACAAATTGTATTATAGATGCATAAAACTAATGTACAGCAAAGAATGTTGCTCTCTAATGGGAAGAGTCGATTGTGTAAGGTCATTAAAAAGCAACTCAAACTCCATTACATTAACAAAAGAATAAAAGTCCATTAGGCAAGAGCTGGGAGGTTGGCTATTAATTAAACACTGCAGTGTTTGCCTGCATACATAGTCCTTAGAAACCCACCTAAAAGTTTCCTTGAAGTAAGTCAATGTAGACTGATCTTTGGCACTTAATAAATAAGACTTTTACCTAATGAAATAATGGAGCTGGCTTACGATCATCAGTGGATGCTAAAACATTAGGAGAAAGATTGATACAGAACATTTTAATGGAAGATTTAGGCTAATAATTTAGCCCTCATTAGCCTAAATGCTCAAAACTATGTTAATATCACTAAAAGAGGAAAATTTGCATATTATGTGCTTCCTGATATGATCTGGGGGGGGGAACCCTCACAAAACAAAAACAGAATTAAATTAAGTCTCTAGATGTAACTACCAGCTAATAGAAATATGTGGGGAGAGAGGAACATGTGAAATTATACCACAAGGATAAAATCAGCCATACCTAGAAAACTCTGTAGCACAAATGATGTACTATCTTATAATTGGAAGATATTCCATCCTTCTGATTCTGAGATTTTTTGGAAAAAAGGAACAGGGGCGTATTTAAGGAGATTAAACAGGTAAGGTACCACGTGTGTGTGTGTGTGTGTGTGTGTATGTGTGCGTGCATTCACGCGTGCACGCATTCGGGAATGGGAGAAAGCCTGGGCGAGGAGCATGCTCTTCCCAGTTGGACACCGCCTACCTCTCAGGTTCCAGTTACTCCATCCACCCCAGTGCCATGTGCCTGTGTATTCGTTATGGCAGCCACTCCACTTCTCACCATTCTCCAGATACATTTCCCCTTTCTTTGTTAAACCTTGCTTTCTTCTCCCCAAATTAGATGCTACTCCATTCATTGCATCTCAGGAACACCATTCTCATATCTCCAACAAATCACGTACCCCCCCCTTGTAAACTGCCTCTGCATCTGTATCAGCCACTAGTTTGTGAGGACAAATGGGCATAGACCACGTGGTATTATCATCACTAGCATGGGGTCTGTCCATATTGCTGAGTCAGCTGTTAAAGCCCCAGATGTTGTTTAAATTAGCCAGTCTTTGGCATTCTGTTGCAGCAGCCTAAACCAAGACCATATTTATACATGGACTATATGTATAGTCTGCTTTCTCTTTCTACCTCGGAGAGCTTCTCAGAATACTTTGTAACTCCCTGGGCTGCAGGTAGTAAAGCATGTTAACATACGCACATACACATAGTTAACATATACAGTCAACATATAGTTATGTCCTTTCCTTTAATGACAAAAATGGAAAAACCATGATGTTAGTGCTTTTCAAAGAAAGTCAGGCCCTGAAAAATTCATCCATCCTCAGAATTTATTCCCCAAAGGTGGGGCAAGCATTCCTGAGCTATCGATGACAATGAGTTTAACCAATGACATGATTTTATTTTATAAAAATTACATGAACTGGATCACAAAATTGATAAGATATAAGGATTCGGTTGAACTACAATAAATCAAGTGAAAGAATAATATAAAGAGGGCAAATATGGTCTACAGCCCCACAGTGTGTTTCTGAATAATTGAAGATTTTTTTTTTTTTTACAATTCACTTGCACATGGTGCTGAAACATTTCAGGAAGAGAAAGCCAAAATTGTTTTTAAGTGAAGATAATATTGTGAAACAAACTCTCTGCAGGGCTCCATGAGTTTAAAATCCTCAAATAATTATTCTTGTTACCTGAATGGAATTACTTAGGAAGAAATTTCACAGTTGGAATGTATAATTCATGATAAAGGGTTCTGCACATCAGCCTTTCACAATTACTAGGCTATAGGGATATATTTATTATTATATAAACTTGCAAAACATTGAGTTGCTAGCAAGTCTGTCAACACATATTTACTGAAGGCTTCTTATGTGGAAGGAAATGCTCTAGAAATTGGAAATAACCTGATATACAAACAGGCATGGATTCACTCTAGTAGAGAAATAAGCAGACAGTAGTTAATTGTGGGATTAAGTTGAATGAGACTGTAAGGGAGCAAGGGAGAAGGAAACAAGAACAAACCTTAACCTAATCTCAGAAGATTTTCCTGAGAAAAGTACATTTAAGCAAAGCCCATAAGTATGAGTGGGTTTAAGTAGGATAAGTAAAAGGAGGGGAAGAATAATTTAAATAGAAATAACAGCCCGAAGGCCCTGAGGCAGGTAAGAGCATGCTGTGTTTAAGTTGTTGAGCAATGCTCAGCATGGCCAGGATAGTGAGAACCAGCAGGCAAGTGGTGTGAAACTAGGATCATAAGTTATGTATTGATAGATAACAAAGTACACAGACCTCTACAGCCTGTGTTTCAGATTTGGGTCTTCAATGTGTAAAAATGATCTGAAAATAGTTTATTACCTAAAAGTTAACATCAGAAATTTTAACAGACATAGAGAACAGACTTGTGTTTGCCAAGGGGGAGCAGGCAGCGGGGGGAAGGTTGGATTGGGAGTTTGGGGTTAGCTGATGCAAACTATTATATATATAGCAGATAAACAACAAGGTCCTACTGTATAGCACAGGGAACTATATTCAATATCCTGTAATAAACCACAATGGAAAAGAATATATATATATATATATGTAACTGAATCACTTTGCTGTACAGCAGAAATTAAAACAACATTGTAAGTCAAGTACACTTCAATTAAAAAGAAAAGAAATTCTAGTAGGCATAAAATTGTCCTTGTTTTGGACTTCCCTGGTGGCGCAGTGGTTAAGAACCTGCCTGCCAATGCAGGGGACACTGGTTTGAGCCCTGGTCCAGGAAGATCCCACATGCCGCGGAGCAAGCAAGCCTGTGCGCCACAACTATTGAGCCTGTGCTCTAGAGCCCGAGAGCCACAACTGCTGAGCCCACGTGCCACAACTATTGAAGCCTGCATGCCTAGAGCCCGTGCTCCGCAACAGGAGAAGCCACCGCAATGAGAAGCCTGCACACCACAACGACGAGTAGCCCCCGCTCGCCGCAACCAAAGAAAGCCCGCGCACAGCAACGAAGACCCAATGCAGCCAATAAATAAGTTTATGTATTAAAAAAGTCCTTGTTTGAAATCAAAACACAAAACAAAACTTTGAAAAGTTCTTGGAGTAGAAGGCAAGTTTCCCCACTACCCCAGGGACCTCTGTGTTGGTTGGGGCCAAGGTTTAAAAGAGGTGGGGTACAGGCCAGAGCTTAACATTTGCAGGCTTCACATCAAGAGATCAAATGGACACTTACATACCGTATGTCTAGATATTTAAAAATTATAAATCAAGCTAACAAACTGGTAAAAAATATGTTCTATCATGCTACCTTGAGAAATATATCTTCACAATAAGTTGGAGAAACAGGTTTGAAGTTAGAATTCTTGGACTTCTGGGAATTCTCTACTGGAATCTGATGGCACAGAGAGAGCCAATATCTCGGCCTTACTTTCAATTCTCAAACTATCCCCCATTTTTCCTACCCATACTAGGAGGAATCCTGTATGAAAGCATGCAGACACTCCAAGTTTAGATATTCATGTGACTTAGCCTGGGAGAAAAAAGCCTACCCAAGCCCTGAAATGAGCTTGGGAACTTTGGGCAGGATATTCCTAAGCCCTGAGTACCCAGAGCGCCATCTAAAGGAAGACTGCTGGCTCCAAGTGGGCAAGGTCCAGTGGCCCTGTAGATTCCTCACCACCTGGAGAGGAATGGCCACAAGAAAAGGATCCTCTAAAATGAGCGGGATTACTGATGGGATGTTTCTCTGCATAACAGAAGAATACTTGGGACTTTCTAGATTAGTATAGGAAGAAAACGAGGTCCTGGAGGGGGAGATAAAGAGAGGAACCAACGAGATGATAAGAGTGCGGGATAAGGTGAAATTCTAGGAGCTCTGTAGCTTGCTCTTCCATTAAAATTTGTCTGCATTGCTCTGATGTAAACCCTTCCTCAGCCTCTCCAAAAAATCTCAAGTAACATCCAATATTGGAAGATGAAAACCAGGCACCAGGGAAGTAATATATATGAATAAGGCTGGCTGAGACAGAAATAAAATAATTAGATGCATTGGGGACTGCAGCTACCTCAGGGCAAAATGTATCTATCTATATCTATCCATCTCTATCTTTTTTTTTAAACAGCACATACTAAGCAAAACATGTCTGTTTGTAAGCTATGGCAATAAACAAAATAGCTGACATTTACTGAATATTTACTATGTGTCAAAATCAATTCTAAATACTTTGCACGTACTAATTAATTTATTCATCACAGCAAACTTACGCGTATTGTTATCTTCATTTACATATAAGGAAGCTCTGGCACAGAAAGAGTAATAAATTTGTCCAAGGCCATACACATGGAAAGTAAAGAGGTAAATTTAAATTCAGAAAGTTTTCTTCTAGAACTTCTGCTCTTAATTATTGTACTATATCGCTTCTCAGTGGTTCTTGTGAATAATGTTTAGTTTCAAAATCTGAAGAAGAGGCTGAGTTTTATACTATGATTAATGTGGCACAGACCGAGGTCAACAGAGGAAGAGACGAAATAAAAAGTCAAGAAGGATGATGAAATGTTGAGTATCTCATTTTTATCTAGATCTCAAGGGGCTGTGCTAGTGCAATCTGACAATGAGTTAACTTCCTCAAGGCAGTGGGATGCCATAAAGGGTTTTAGGTAAGTGACATATAAAAATTGCTCTGTAAATATTACTTGAGTTGCAGCATGGATTCAGGATAAAAGCAATGGATTAGTTGGGATGCTTTTGCAGTTAGACACTCAAAAAATGTAGGTGGTTTGAATGGAGATGTAGAGGCATGGCTGTAGTTGACAGAGTTGGTGTTTTATTGGTGGTAAGGAAGATGCTGGTGTCAATGTAACATCCAGTTTTTTGGCCTGAGCACCTGGGTGGATTGTGATGCTATTTACTGAAGTAAAGGATGATGAACAAGGAGCAGATTTTGGAAAGTAAATTATGACTTTAGGAACTGGGCCTGTTGAGCTTGGGGTACCTGGGAGAACAACTCTAAAACTGAGTAAAGACAGAAAGGTGACCACTGGCTCAATTCCAGCGAGAACGATGCTGGTAAAATGAAAGTTGTGGATTTCAGATTGTCAAATGAGTGGTTAGCCATTTCCAACAGAAACAGTCATCATCAGGAAGTGAATATTTTAATGTTTATACATAGTTAGGACTTTCTGATCAAACGTTGTTAGAGCCTGGGTTAAAGGACGAGGCTTGGAAGTTAAAGGGTGGTTGAAAAGCTAGAAATCTCTGGAGGAAGTTAGAGTTCTCTCCCTATGTGTTTATGTTTCAAAGGGAAATGAAACCTGGAGACTGGCAGCCAGTTATTTACATTCCAATGGAAGGCTAGAGAATGAGAAGATTTACTCCCTCTCTCACAAAGACAGAGGGCAACTTGTAAACTATATAAACGCCTAGATTTCATTTTAGGAGTTCTGCCCTGCAGAACAGACCCTATCTGTGCAGGTGTGACTCTGGCTCTCAGAGTTTCACCTGCGGAGCACAGGATGTGGGAAACTGGCATAGTTATTGCTGTAAGTTATAATAACTTTGATCCCTGTTCCAGAAACCTGGCATTGACTTTTACCATAAAATCAAATAATTACAAATATTAAAAAACTTCCACAGTGGTCCAACCACTATGGAAAACAGTATGGAGATTCCTTTAAAAATTAAAAATGGAACTGTCATATGATCCAGCAATCCAACTTCTGGGTATTTATTCGAAGAAAAAGAAAACACTAGTTTGAAAAGATATATGCACCACTATGTTCACTGCAGCATTATTTACAACAGCCAAGACATGGAAACAACCTAAGTGTCCATCGATGGATGAATGGACAAAGAAATGTTATATATATATATATATATATACACACACACAATGGAATATTACTTAGCCATAACACAGAATGAAACTTTGAATTTGTGACAGTACGGATGAACTGGGAGGGCATCATGCTAAGTGCAATAAGTCAGACAGAGAAAGACAAACACCATATGATCTTACTCATATGGGGAATCTTAAAAACAAACACAAACAAACAAAAGCACCATGCTCATAGATATGGAGAACAGATTTGTGGTTGCCACAAGCAAAGGATGAAACGGGTGAAGGGGGTCAAAAGGTACAAACTTTCACTTGTAAAACAAATAACTCCTGGGGATGTAATAAACAGCATGGCGACTGTAGTTAATAATACTGTATTGTATATCTGAAGTTGCCAAGAGAGGAAATCTTAAAAGTTTTCATCACAAGAAAAAAAGTTTTGTAACTATGTATGGTGACAGATGTTAATTAAACTTACTGTGATGACCATTTCACAATATATTCAAATATTGAATCATTATGTTGTACACCCAAAACTAATGTAATGTCGTATGTCGGTTATACTTCAATTAAAAAAAAATTGCCTGTGTTCTCTTTAGTTTGCCTTCTACAACTCCCAGCACACTAAATGATCTCTGAACAATAGTTCATTGTTTATTTTAAACATTCAATGATAGCTCAACCTCCCGATGTCCCTCTACAATTTCTGGACAAAATTGGCTCTCCCATCCAAGGTGCATATGTCTTTGGTTATATGTAGCCTTTGCATATGTGGCTAATTCATTTATATTTTCTTTCCCTTCTATTCAGAAAGATGAACCATTCCCCAAATGATGAGGACCATCCTTCCTCTATTGCTGTTCACTGATAAACTCTAATCCCCTAGTGTATTGAACACACTGGGATGGGGTGGGGTGGGGGGTTAGTTGAATTCTACAACCATGATGGAAATTTCTCTAATGCTGATTGAGCATCCCTGATAATCAATACTTTTTCCCTCAGTGGGGGAGGGAAAAAGAGGGACATCAAGCTGAGGAGGGATCAATGGTTCACAAATGGCTAATCCTTTACTTTTCTCTCTCTCTTCTCTTCCTCACCACCCAATTCCAGAGGTGAGGATTTGTGATAAATGGGCCAAGAAGAGATTTTTTGATGACTGCCTGGGGCTGCTCCTTTTTGGCAGAGGTGTCCTAGGATGCATTAAAAGACCAAGCCTAGATGCACTCAATATTTAATCAGGAATAATGACCAATAAAACATACCAGCCAATAAGAGCTCTACTATTCCTCAACAGTTGTAGAGAGAGATGGGAAAATAAATGAGAAGAATGCTTCCTTTGCCTAAATTTAACAATACATTTTGTTAAAATGTACATTTGTACACTTCATCTTTATTCACTTTATATTATGGGGCTGTGATATATAGATACACATACAAAAAACATAGACTTATTAGAAATATAAAGTTTGATCAGTGTTTCTCTAAGTAAGACACATGGGGCTCTGTATTAAAATTACCTAGAGTACTTATTAAAAATAGAGGTTTCTGAACCCCTCCAAAGACTGAATCAGAATGTCTATTTATAAGGGCCTCTAAAATTACAATTTTAAAAATAGATATTCCAATAATTTTTATGAATTATTTAATTCAAGAACTACTGCTTTTATATATGTAGTTACTCTGATATTAAGGGAGTTTTGTGTATGTACCTGTGTTTGTGTCTGCATGTGAAATGAATTGTGGTTCCATAAATCATATTATACACCAGCATTTTCCTCCAAGCTGTGAAGTCAGAAAACTACTTCTTTTATCTGTTAACAAATGTTCAATACACAAACACACTCACACGTACCCAAAGGTTTTGTGGTCAAATATATTTAGCAAACTCTGTATATTACATGCCTCTTTTGGAGATTCCCAATTCACATTAGTATTTTAAAGGCCGTGAGAGCCTATAAAAATCTGGTGTTTCTCAAATCCTTCAAGCAACTGTGTGATTAGTACTTTTTATTTTTTTCAAGTAAAAGTATGAGTACCCAAGTACAGTTTGCGGAACACCATTCTACGCAAATATTATGAAGTATCTTAGTTGTAAGATATAAAAATCTGTGTCTTCTATTTTGACTTCAGGTACTTTTGTAAACAAGCAATGCTAGTTTGGAAGGAAGTTTTTGATTTTTTTCCTCTACCTAGCTGTAAATATAGTAACACTCTCTGTGCTGAACATATAAATTTACACCAGCAGACATATGAGCATAACTTTTATGCTTTTGATGGTTATTAAAATCTGTTGTTTTAATCATGTAATCTAGCAATAAACTTAGTCCGTTAATATTCAGAGAGCAACTGACAGGAACACTTTTGTCTTGTACTCCAAAATTATTATCCTTGGTGTTTGAGAACAGACTCATTTAATAGCCATTAAAGAGTGAGAAAATATACAGCTTTAACCTACATTGAGAGGTTAAAAATAGAAATACTAGCAAATAGATTTAAATATATGTATCACCAGACATATATTTCAGTAAAACCCTTCCCTCCTTCCTCCCAAAAAATCATGGGAAAAACTGCTGTATGCATTTTTATATTCTAGTTTCGATTACTAAAAACCATTCACTTCATTTTTTTCCACCTGTCAAAAATCAATTCAATATTTATGTGAATTGGGTAATAAATCTTTTCTTCCACATACATTTCTCTTTCCAATGACAATTTAGCTGTTTAACCTACGTTCTGTAACTTGTTCTTAAAGTGCAGTGGTGCCCAGTAGTTCCTGACTAGGATGGGACAATGTGGAGAGAAGTGGGTTTCATCCACTATATGGAGCCTGATGAGTGTCATATGGAAGCTCAGTACAGGGATGGATTCCACCCGGAGGGAGAAGTTCCTTGAGTTCTCATATTCTGAGGATGGTAGGGAAGTTATGTAGCTACCCAGTAAGAAATGTTTTAGGTTGTTTTATTGTTATGGTGAATGGTGACAAGGACCACACTCTTTCAGGTTGAGCACACATGCATGCATATTGCTGTAGCCATACATTGCTCATCCCAGAGCAGGGGGCAGGAAGGGCACTACTAAAACCTTCCCTATGGCAGGCTGGGCATGCTAATGGAGAGGAAAAGGGATAGGATTTGTCTTTGAAGTTGGTAGTAAGGTACTTGTCTCGTCTGAGTTGAGAAACCATTGTTTTTAGCAGTGGTTTTAGCATTTTTGGAGATCCTGTGTTGCTAAGATGGTCTATGCCTATAATGAACCTCATCCCTTCTCTTTCTGTGAGGTCAGGAGGTCATGCTTCTGGATTTTATAAACCATCACAAATGGGATCAGCTGGTCCACTTCACCATCACTTCATCCAATTGAATCAATCATGTTACTCAAAATTCAAACTCACACCTGCATTATCATAACAAAACAGTTTATATTTTGTGGTCTAGATGCTTTTATTATTTCTTCAAGAAACTGATGACCCAGTAAGGGAAGCCTTAAAATCTAGGCAACCAGACCCAGAGGGAAACTCCAGGCATTTTCTTTAGCTCCAGCAACCTACTCTGTCCATCTTCTGGGTGCTATTTTTGCTTATTTCTTTGCAAACACTGCAATTCTCCCTTCTTTCTAAACATTGAACTGACCATCCTTCACACATTTCAGATCTTTACTCTGTTTCCCAAAGGCTGTGGGGTGAGCAAGACAGGACTTTGAAAAGTTGGTCTTAATTAAATGTGCACAATACAGTAACTAGAAAAACATGCTATTTTTTCTAGTACCATTACTTAGATAAGAATTTTTAATATTAAGCACAGAATCAGATACAACTTCTTATCTATGTAATTAAATGTGACATTAACATTTGAGATAAACATAAGGTCATTTTTTTTCTCACCATTTTTTTAAAACGAGGAGATGACTGATATAAATATGAGCCATATGAGTATCAACTACATCATAAAAAATTCTGGGCGGGAGCAGAGGACTTAGAATTTTCTGTTATGGAAAACTGTCTTCCATAGTAGAATTTACAGTTTTTCCGTTCCCAGTTTTGTTGTTGTTTCTTGGCATTATTAACTACTTCAATGAAATAAATTGTTTTAATTACATAAACTGTATACAGTGAGATGCAGAAAAAGTAGGTAATGACTTGCTTAAAGTCATAGGGAAAGTCAAATACTTTGTAAAATGGGGATTAGAAACCAGGTTTTTTGATACCATTGTACAGGATATTTACTATCTAACAGGCTACCTTTTTAATGTGCCTTTCAAAATGTGAGGCTTATCATTATAGAAAAAAATAGAAGGATAAAGATCAATATATGAGAGGAAAATTGTATCAATGTGATAGATGAGGACTTCAATGGAGACCATAGATTAAAAATGTAGTTGGTATTTTTTTATCTATTGCTGTGTAACAAAACTGCCCACCAGATTTTTGTTGCTTATAATTTATCTCTTACAGTGGGTTGACTGGGCTCAGATCTCTCATAGAGTTGCAGAAAGATTGCAACTGCAACAAGAAACATCTTGAAGGTCCAATCAGGTGAATATCCACGATGGCTCCTTCACTCACAAGGCTGGTCCTTAGGCAACGTGGGAACTGACTGGATGTCTTTTGCTTTCCGTGTAGCTTTTCAACATGACAAGCTAGGGCCTCCTCAGAGCATTGCGACATCACTGTAGTTGAATTATTTACCTGGCTGCTGGCTTCCCCAGAGCAAGTGTTCTAGTGTATCCAGATCGTAGCCTTTGTTTCTTATGACTTAGCATTGGCAGTCACACATTATCACCCCTACCACATTCTACTGATTAAAAGAAGTTCACAGGAGAGTGTAGTTCACAAGAGTGGGTATCTTTGAAAACTGTCACAGTTAGTAAAGGTGATGCTGAGAAATAAGAACAATGAAGTTTCACAGAAAAATCTCATATCTTTCTTTCCTTGTAATGTAAATTAGTCATTGATTCTTAGAATAGGGAAGATCTTAAGTAACCTCTATTTAAAATATCTCATGTACCCTTGAAGAAACTGAAGCTCACGTAAGGGAAAAGTCTTTGTGTCTACAAAAATTTTTAAAAAAACAGTGATTATATCTTAATATTTTTAGACTATCAGGGTGCTACAATATTTTAACAATTAATCTAAACAGAAATCTTAAAAAAATGTAGGAAAAATAATATGTCTCATCTAAAACAATATGTAGGAATTAACCTGATACAACTGAGAGAAATCTTCCAAAATGTGCCTAAAGTAGGCAATGGTTTGTTTGTTTTCTTTTTTTAAAGCTTTTTTTGATGTGGATCATTTTTTAAGTCTTTACTGAATTTGTTACAATACTGCTCCTGTTTTATGTTTTGGTTTTTTGGCCGCGAGGCATGTGGGATCTTAGCTTCCCATCCAGGGATGGAGCCCTCACCCCCTGCACTGGAAGGTGAGGTCTTAACCACTGGACTGCCAGGGCAGTCCCTAGGCAATGATTTTTAAATTTCATATTTAAAAGGAAAAAAAATATATATATATATATGGAGCTAGATTAAATTTTTGGTTTCTTATTTCTTTTTCTGTTATTTCATTTGAAAAAAATGTGACATGAGTTTGCAGTGATATATTTCACATATCCTTAGTAAGGATGTTTTCATTTGAAATATTTTTATTTTGGCCAGGTACAGATGACATGAGGAGTAATAGTTTTATTAAGGAAACTGGCGATAATCCATCTGGAATTTCCCATAGATTACCCTAGGAAATGTATTATGGAAAAACCTGAAAGAAATTTTTGGCCAACCCAATACATAATTACAGAAGATATTCAAAACTCTATGTTAGCTCTTAGTATGTGAATTCTTTAGCAGGAGCTTATTACTACTACGAGGGGAGTGCGTGTGTCACTGTTGTTAAATGTGTAGCACATAAAAGGAGACGAGGGTCTATGAGCACAGGAGCTATACTTGACCAATGGGTTTGCAATGTAAGAACTCCCATCTGAAAACTCAGTGCACATGAAGAGAAAGAGTGTTTTATTTTGCAATATAACACTGAAATATGTCAAGCACATGCACTGAGACTTGCTGGGCTGATACGTGTTCTGAGAATAAAAGAAACATAAATTGCTAAGGCTCAGGAACGTGCCCATTCTATGAATAGAAACTGACTTTGCTGCCAAGGGAAGCAAGTTGCTTGGGTTTTAGGTGACGCATCTCCACTCTTTACCAAGAAAAAGGTTTGGAAAGCAAACTACGTGAAATGTTTTCCCAGAGGTTTCCAATGAATACCAAACCCATCAAGCATCTCATTTATTTTAGACACAGACTCTCTACGCCTCAGGAAACTCTTTCAACTCTAATGTCATTGGAAGCACCTGTCATCTTCCTTCACCTTTTACTGTCAGGCTATCTGCGCCTTTAAGGTAGGTCACCTTTCTTTGGCATCCTGCTTCCTTATAGGATTGGAAGCTAAATTTCTTCTTCTGCATGAGCTGTATTTGGAATTTGAGGCCTCTTTGCTTCCCCAGTGGGCCCCACCCCACATATCCCATTGCATGGTCAAACTGCCACTCTCACTCATGTATTTACCCAACAGAATATTTCTATATTATAAAATATTACATTTTAAAATATTATAAATTCATATTTTATTAAGCTATTATTTATTGAACTCCTGCTATGAGGAAGAAATAGTGTTAAGGGTAGAAGAGTCAGGGAAGTAGACTTGCCCTTGCCACCACTGAGTTAGATTGGGGAGAATGATGTCAGGAAGAAGGCAAAGGGCTTTCCGCATCAACAGAATAGAATCAAGGTCTGGTAATACTCTTCTTAAAATGGGACTGGTGGGACTTCCCTGCTGGTGCAGTGGTTAAGAACCTACCTGCCAATGGTTCTTACCTCTGCTTACCTGACAAGGGTTCGAGCCCTTGTCTGGCAAGATCCCACATGCCGCGGAGCAAATAAGCCCATGCGCCACAACTACTGAGCCTGCGCACCTTGAGCCTGCGAGCCACAACTACTGAGCCCGCGCACCTAGAGCCCGTGCTCCCCAACAAGAGAAGCCACCACAATGGGAAGCCTGCGTACCACAACAGAGTAGCTCCTGCTCGCCGCCAACTAGAGAAAGCCCGCAAGCAGCAACGAAGACCCAACACAGCCATAAATAAATAACAGGACTGGTGTGTGGGGGGGTCCCCCGTGACATATGTAGAGACCCTGCTTCCCACTATCCCTTGCGAATTTCAGTCCAACTCCTCTATGAGGAAAGTAATGAGTTGTTTTTGCAAAAAAATGGAAAACAGCTCTCCTAATTTTTTTCCCCAGATGCTTCCTAACTGGCTTAGGAATGTGATCCTTGGATTCAGTATGCAAGGTTGAGCCTGGCCAATATGTTTTTGTTTTATTATTCTAGAAACATTTCCTAGAGCCTCTCAAGGTTAATCAAGTACACCAGAGGCTTCTATGTGGGTTGCAGAATCTAATTACTATTCCTTGTGGTTCCCATACCAGCTTCCTCAACGCTACTTTTAGAACTCCTTCTGAGACAGCGAACAATTCCACAGCCAGGTGCTTATGGATAGAGTCATTCTGCCTCTTATCGGACTCTGAAGGGCAAAATGAGAAGAGGAAGGAGCCCCTTTGCTTTCAATGACTGATCAGAAGTGAGTTCCTTTACTCTAAGTTGTGTCAATAATGCAAAAAGTTGTGTCAATAATGCAAAAAGACAGTGGTTTAATAAGAATATAGTGAGTAATAGGATGCCTGGATGAAACAGGAATGACTTCATTTTGAGGGAGTGTGTGATAGGGAGAGAATTATTACCACCTGCTTTGCCTTGAGAGCAGGGAAACAAATTCACCTTGATTAAGATTATATTTCTTCAGAGAAGAATAAATAGGGAGACATCTTTAAGTTTATACTTATGGACAAATGGATACAGGAGATAATCTTATAATGCCACCTTTTGCTTTCTGACTGGTTTAGCGAATGCAAGCCAATGAGGCTCTAACAATAAAATCATTCCAAAGAAATAGCAGAGACCAGACTAGTGACCTCATCTGAAAAGAGGGTCAAAGATTTTATTGACAAGAATTCGTTACCTAACAGGGTGGGACTGATGCTTTCATCTCCATAGAATGGTGTTTACTTTTGGGGGAACAATAAGACTGGGGGTCACAGCTAAAAATCAACTCATAACCTTCATGCCCCAAATGAAACTTGGGCAGGGACCTGGACCACTAAGTTCACCTTGTTATAGCTGCTTAAACAAAAAATAGAATCACATAAGAGTGTGAATGTACAGCAGCAACCGTAGGCTGTGGGGTTATGTTCTCAAGAAGATGTACTGAACTTTCAGTTAAGGTGCAGCAGATGTTATTGGTTGGTTATCCCGAAGGCATTTCTCACCCATTTATCCTTTGCAGGCTTCCCATCTTATATGCTGTAAAGATAGGTCTCTTTCACTGCAGAGGTGGCAATATAAGGTAGATCTGGAAGTTGATGTGTCAGGGGATATCTGATAGGGGGAGTTTCTGGAAAAGATAATTTCTAGATGAATAGTTTAGGAACAAGAGAGCTGTATCTCTTCCCCTAGCCCATGCTTCCCAGCCTTACACATGTACATGATGATATCTGTACCTTAGCCAGGCATTTATTATTGGAAAAGAGGAGGTGATAACAGGCATGTGGATGAAAAAGCTTACACCCTAAGAATAATTCACAATGAATAGAAAGCTGGTGACCTTTACTGAACCCACTGAACCTCCAGACTTCATTTTAACTGAACAATAAATGCCCCTCTGATTTAAATAGCTTCTATTTGGATATTAATACAGTCAAAAGCATTTCTCCCTGATAAACAAAGTATGTGGGTGCTCAAGGCATCGGTTGAAAGACAAAATACATGTGAATATAGTTATTCCAAGTTTGGGAAGTGGGTTATTTTAGTTTC
The DNA here is from genome assembly GCF_949774975.1 of Lagenorhynchus albirostris. NCBI lineage: Eukaryota > Metazoa > Chordata > Mammalia > Artiodactyla > Delphinidae > Lagenorhynchus > Lagenorhynchus albirostris. Next base: position 55,817,637 of record NC_083105.1, on the reverse strand, counting down.
CTGTATTTTTCTCAAATATTTTTTTGGTTAACATATTACTTCTCAGAAGCAGACAAGGTTAGTGTTGATTACAGCCTCATAAACGAGGAAACTGGAATGCAGAGGTAAAGGGACTTTATCTAAAGCAACAAAACTTGATTATAGCAGAGCTAAAGCCTGAACTAAGATCTTTGATTCTTTGTCTTAAGATCCTCTGCTGGGTCACGTTGTGAGTTAAAAAATAAATAAATAAAATGACTTTGCATCAAAGAAACTAGATGACAAATGAGGGTGATTTTCTCTTTTGTTTCAAACTAGGAACCAGCAATACACTCAAGAAAATATTTTCACCTAGGTCTTCTCCATGTTCTTTGTAGAAGGGAATTTATGCAAATACCCCAGAGAACTACCTTCCTACAACAACCACCTAGATCCTGGCTGCAGTAAATGTGTTTACTGTGGTTAGAAATCTAAAACTGAACAGTTTATAAAAGAAGCTAGAGAATGTTGTAGCAGAACCATTATAGCTCTAGTTTTCCTGTTTCTTTCAATTCAGATCCTGCTACAGAGGCACACTCCCTTTTGGGAATCCATGGTTTGCAAAGAGAAAGGACATCCAGTTTTACACATACTCTGCTGAAATGCAGCAAAATGAACAGTTTGCACCTCAATCCAATGATGTAAATCCTTAGATGGGCTAATCAGCCTTTATAGAAATCTGTTCATCTCTATACAGAAGAATGATGTATAGTGTTTTTTCAAATGCCCTTTAAAAATAACTACAATTCAATTGCTTTTCTTTTATCCAGGTAATCCAATTTATTTTGGGATTGTCTTTTTATAATGGAGAAAAAAGTATTAAACACTTTTGAAATAAATGCAATAGTTCTATGAAAACAACCCACAACTGTAAATGTTCCATACTTTACCTCACAAATGCATTAATAAGTTGAGGGCAGAACCTGAAGCAGCAAAGATCCTGAAATGAATAGGCCCTACAGTGACTCACACTCGGCAATTCTGTAGTTATTAAGAAATTTATGATTTTAGATCAGCGGTCCCCAACCTTTTTGGCACCAGGGACAGGTTTTGTGGAAGACAATTTTTCCACGGGTTGGGGGGATGGTTCAGTGATAATGTGAGCGACGGGGAGTGATGGGGAGCGGCAGATGAAGCTTCCCTCACCAGCCGCTCACCTCCTGCTGTGCGGCCCAATTCCTACCAGGCCGTGGCCACTACCGGTCCACGGCCACAGAGGTTGTTGGGGACCTCTGTTTTAGATAATCTTCTGAAAAAAGTATTTTTAGATCCTACTTGGTTTTCCTATAGATGGAGACTTTTTGGAGGGTGGGTTGAAGGAGATATTTAGCATCTCCAAAAATATTTGATAGAAATGATTTTTGCATCACAGTTTACCAAATGTAAACCATGGGGCTCATGATATAATACATATTGGAAACGTACAGGGGAGATTTCTTATGTTTTCTTTAGAGACATCTTTTTCTTTTTAATGAGTAGGTATATTGAAGAGGAAAAAGATGATTTTTTTCCCTAACAGACATCAAGAGCATTCTGTGGTTTAAGGACATGGTACGATTTAATCAGTAGAGTTCACACACAGTAGTCTGAGTCGTGACTAGGGGCAATTTCCTTTTTTTTTTTTTTTGGCCCCCTCTCAGCTTTTAGGATCTTAGTTCCCCAACCAGGGATCTAACCCAGGCCCCATGCAGTGGAAGCACAGAATCCTAACCACTGGACTGCCAGGGAATTCCCAAGGGGCAACTTCCATTATCCCATTAATTCTGAAACTGATGAGAGAATGAGGAAAAAATGCTGGAACATAGGAATGAGTAAGACAGATAGTTGGAATGAACTAAAGTGATGAATTAAGAGAGAAAAGGGAGAGACTTAGGGTCATAGAGAAGGTCACAAAAATGAAGAAAAAGCAACAGTAACAAACAAAAATCACATTTTTACATTGTGTGCTAATTAGCCACATTATAATTAATTTATTTCTGGTGACAATTCATCACTGTACTTTTGTTTAATATCCCTGTTATTTAAATATATCTTTTAATTTTCTTTGAAAAATGCTTATTTTTCAAATTCATTGCTTGATTGGTTGACTCATTCATTCCTTTGTTCATTCATCTGATATTTATTAAATATTTACTGGATTATTTAATAAATAATGAATTAAGTCTTAGAAATACAAATAGGGATGTTACTTTCCCAATGGTCTGATATGGGTGACATAGAAATTTATATAAATAATTAGAAATACTTTTAAAGGCATTTTGATGCAAATATATGCAAAATGCAAAAGGAGAATTTTATTTTATTTTTTGACTTTTATCTTTTTTATTGACATAGTTGATTTACAATATTGTGTTAGCTTCAGGTGTACAGCAGAGTGACTGTTTTATATATATATATATATATATTTTTTTTCAGATTATTTCCCATTACAGGTTATTACAAGATACTGAATATTGTTCCCTGTGTTATACAGTAGGTCCTTGTTTTTTATCTATTTTATGTAGTTTGTATCTGTTAATCCCATACTACTGATTTATCCCTCCCCCCTCCCTTTCCATTTTGGTAACCATAAGTTTGTTTTCTATGTCTGTGAGTCTGTTTCTGTTTTGTATATAGATTCATTTGTATTATTTTTAAAATTCCACATATAAGTGATATCATATAATATTTGTCTTTGTCTGACTTACTTCACTTAGTATGATGTTCTCTAGGTCCATCCATGTTGCTGCAAATGTCACTATTTCACTCTTTTTTATGGCTGAGTAATATTCCATTATATATGTATGTACCACATCTCCTTTATCCATTCCTCTGCTGATGGACATTTAGGTTGTTTCCATGTCTTAGCTATTGTGAATAGTGCTGCTATGAACACTGGGGTGCATGTATCGTTTAGAATTAGAGTTTTCTTCTTTTCTGGATATATGCCCAGGAGTGGGATTACTGGATCATATGGTAACACTATTTTTAGTTTTTTAAGGAACTTCCAGACTGTTTTCCATAATGGCTGCTCCAATTTACATTCTTTCAACAGTGTAGGAGGGTTCAAAGGAAGAATTTTAAAATCCAGAATCTCGATGCTTCTCAACACCTCCACTGCTGCCTCCTCGGTCAGATACACATTATCCCTTGACTGGATTATTGAAGGAGCCTTGTCACTAACATCACCACATCCACCTTTTGCCTTTGCCCCATTGCAATCCCTTCTCAGGACAGTAGTCAAAAATAATCCCTCTAAAACATAAGTCAGGTCATATCACTCCCGTGCTCATTGATGGCTCTCACTTTCGTTCAAAGTAAAAGCTGTGGTCCTTGTAATGGTATATGAGGCCCCACAGGATCTGGTCCCAACTCCTATTCTCTCTACATTCATCTCTGCCTACTCCCCTTCTTACTTACTGTGTCCATTCACACTGGCCAGTCTTATCTTATGGTGTTTGCTCTCATAGCTCTCTCTATAAAAAAGATATCTGCTTTACTTACCTGTGGAATCTAAAATATGACACAAATGAACTTATCAATGAAACAGAAACAGACTCACAGACTTAGAGAACAGACCTGTCATTGCCAAGGGGGAGGGTGGGTGCGGGGGAGAGAAGGATTGGGAGCTTGGGATTAGCAAATGCAAACTATTATATATAGAATGAATAAACAAAAAAAGTCCTACTGTATAGCACAGGGAACTATATTCAATATCCTGTGATAAATCATAATGGAAGATAATATGAAAAAGAATGTATATGTATGTATAACTGAATCACTTTGCTGTACAGAAGAAACTAACACAACATTGTAAACCAACTATACTTCAATAAAGTAAATTTAAAAAAAAAGAAATATGGGGACTGCATTTTACAGAAAAAAAAAAAGGATATCTGCTACGCCTTCTCTCTTTTTCAAATATTTTCTCAAGTCCCACTTCTCAGTGAGGCTTATGCTGAGAACTCAGTTTAATACAGCAAACTGCCCCTTTTCTACACATATTCCCTATTTCCCCTATAATGCTCTATTTGTTTATTTTCTCATAATAATGTTCACCATCTAACATGCAACATGATCTATTTACTTATTTTAATGAATGACAATGTTTTATTGTTTGTAATCCTCCCCCAGAATGGAAGCTGCAAACAGGAGGTATCTCTATTTTGTTCACTGGAGTATCCTGAACGTGGAGAACATATAGTAGGTCCTTGACAAAATGTTTCTGAAAGAAAGAATGAAATATAAGGAGTTTATTCTACTACAGGGTAGATAAGGAGAGGATGAAGAAAGGCAACCCCAAATTAAAGACCCATATATTTAGATTGGAGACATCAGTAGTTATTTGACAGTTACTCACAAGGAAAGAAACTCTCAGGCAGAGAAAGTTGTGTGAACAAAGGAGAAAAGGCTGGAAGTAAGTATGTGAAGATGTGCAAATCTGCCTCTTTTCCTAGGTCAGGGGTCAGAAAACTATGGCTTGTGAGTCAAATTCAGGCAATTCAGGCCATACTCTTTATATATAAAGAGTGTGTATATATATATATATATATATGAAGACTATATATATAAAGATTTATTGGAACATACCAATGCCTATTTGTTTAGGTATTATTATTTAGGGCTACAAATGGTTCACAAAAGCATTTATTTTCTGAACCTTTTAAGAAAAAAGTTTGTTGCCCCTGTCCTAGGAAATAAGTGAAGGCTTTAGGCTGGAAGGTGCCATGTTCAGAATCACGATGTGGAAAAATCATTCTCTATTCAGCTCAGTTTTCCTAGTTAATCTTTTCCTCAAGATATCTCATTAGGTTCAAGACGGTGGAGTAGAAGGACGTGTGCTCACTCCCTCTTGCAAGAGCACCAGAATCACAACTAACTGCTGAACAATCATTGACAGGAAGACACCAAAAAAGATACCCCACATCCAAAGACAAAGGAGAAGCCGCAATGAGACAGTAAGAGGGACACAATCACAATAAAATCAAATCCTATAACCGCTGGATGGGTGAATCACAAACTGGAGAATGCTTATACCACAGAAGTCCATCCACTGGAATGAAGGTAGTGAGCCCCACGTCAGGCTTCCCAACCTGGGGGTCTGGAAATGGGAGAAGGAATTCCTAGAGAATCAGACTTTGAAGGCTAGTAGGATTTGATTGCAGGACTTCGACATTGCAGGACTGGGGGAAACAGACTCCACTCTTGGAGGGCACACACAAAGTGGTGTGTGCATCAGGATCCAGGGGAGAGAACAGTCACCCCATAGGACACTGAACTAGACCTACCTGCTAGTGTTGGAGGGTCTGCTGCAGAGGTGGGGGGTGGCTGTGGCTCACCATGGGGAAAAGGACACTGGCAGCAGAAGTTCTGGGAAGTACTCCTTGCTGTAAGCCCTCCCAGAGTCCGCCATTAGCCACACCAAAGAGCCCGGGTAGGCTCCAGTGCTGGGTTGTCTCAGGCCAAACAACCCAAAAGGGAGGAAATGCAGCCCCACCAATCAGCAGACAATTGGATTAAGTTTAACTGAGCTCTGCCCACCTAGCAACACCCAGCTCTACCCACCACCAGTCCCTCCCATCAGGAAGCTTGCACAAGCCTCTCAGATAGCCTCATTTACCAGAGGGCAGACGACAGAAGCAAGAAATACTACAATTCTGCAGTCTGTGGAATGAAAACCACATTCACAGAAAGATAGACAAAATGAAAAGGCAGAGGACTATGTATCAGATGAAGGAACAAAATAAAACCCCAGAAAAACAATTAAATGAAGTGGAGATAGGCAACTGTCCAGAAAAAGAATTCAGAATAATGATAGTGAAGATGATCCAGGACCTCGGAAAAAGAATGGAGGCAAGATCGAGAAGATGCAAGAAATGTTTAACAAAGACCTAGAAGAATTAAAGAACAAACAAAACAAACAAAAAAAAAAGGACAAAGAGATGAACAATACAATAACTGAAATGAAAAATACACCAGAAGGAATCAATAGCAGAATAACTGAGGCAGAAGAACAGATAAGTGACCTGGAAGACACAATGGTGGAATTCACTGCTGTGGAAGAGAATAAAGAAAAAAGAATGAAAAGAAATGAAGACAGCCTAAGAGACCTCTCGGACAACATTAAACACACCAACATACGCATTACAGGGGGTTCCAGAAGGAGAAGAGAGAGAGAAAGGACCTGACAAAATATTGGAAGACAATAGAGTCGAAAACTTCCCCAACATGGAAAGCAAATAGCGACCTAAGTCCAGGAAGTGCAGAGAGTCCCAGTCAGGATAAACCTGAGAAGAAACACGCTGACACATAGTAATCAAATTGACAAAGATTAAAGCCAAAGAAAAATTATTAAAAGCAACAAGGGAAAAAGGACAAATAACATACAAGGGAACTCCCATAAGGTTAACAGTTGATTTCTCAGCAGAAACTCTACAAGCCAGAGGGAGTGGCATGATATATTTAAAGTGATGAAAGGGAAGAAACTACAACCAAGATTACTCTAACAGGCAATGGTCTCATTCAGATTTGATGGAGAAATCAAAAGCTTTACAGACAAGTAAAACCTAAGAGAATTCAGCACCACGAAACCAGCTCTACAACAAATGCTAAAGGAACTCCTCTAAGTGGGAAACACAAGAGAAGGAAAGGACCAACAAAAACAATTAAGAAAATGGTAATAGGAATATACATATAGACAATTACCTTAAATGTGAATGGATTAAATGCTCCAACCAAAAGACACAGGCTCGCTGAGTGGATACAAAAACAAGACCCATATATATGCTGTCTGCAAGAGACCCACTTCAGACCTAGGGACACATGCAGAATGAAAGTGAAGGGATGGAAAAAGATATTCCATGCAAATGGAGATCAAAAGAAAGCTGGAGTAGCAATACTCATATCACATAAAATAGACTTTAAAATAAAGAATGTTACAAGAGACAAGGAAGCACACTACACAATGATCAAGGCATCAATCCAAGAAGAAGGTATAAAAATTATAAATATATATGCACCCAACATAGGAGCACCTCAATACATAAGGCAAATGCTAACAGCTATAAAATAGGAAATCAACAGCAACACAATAATAGTGGGGGACGTTAACACCTCACTTACACCAATGGACAGATCATCCAAACAGAAAATTAATAAGGAAACACAAGCTTTAAATGACACAATAGACCAGATAGAGTTCACTGATATTTATAGCACATTCCATCCAAAAACAGCAGATTACACTTTCTTCTGAAGTGCACACGGAATATTCTCCAGGATAGATCACATCCTGGGTCACAAATCAAGGCTTGGTAAATTTAAGAAAATTGAAATCATATCAAGCATCTTTTCTGACCAAAACGCTATGAGATTAGAAATCAATTACAAGGAAAAAAAGGTAAAAAAACACAAACACATGGAGGCTAAACAATATGTTACTAAATAACCAAGAGATCACTGAAGAAATCAAAAAATACCTAGAGACAAATAACAACAAAAACTTGATATTCCAAAACATTTAGAGAAGAGTTAACACCTATCCTTCTCAAACTCTTCCAAAAAATTGCAGAGGAAGGAACACTCCCAAACTCATTCTACAAGGCCACCATCACCCTGACACCAAAGCCAGACAAAGATACTACAAAAAAGAAAATTACAGACCAATATCACTGATGAATATAGATGCAAAAATCCTCAACAAAATACTAGCAAACAGAATCCAACAACACATTAAAAGGATCATATACTATAATCAAGTGGGATTTATCTCAGGGATGCAAGGATTCTTCAATATACACAAATCAAGCAATGTGATACAGCATATTAACAAATTGAAGAATAGAAACCATATGATCATCTCAATAGATGGAAAAAGAGCTTTTGACAAAATTCAACACCCATTTATGATAAAAACTCTCCAGAGGGCTTCTCTGGTGGCGCAGCGGTTGAGAGTCCGCCTGCCAATGCAGGGGACGCGGGTTTGTGCCCCAGTCTGGGAAGATCCCACATGCTGTGGGGTGACTAGGCCCGTGAGCCATGGCCGCTGAGCCTGTGCGTCTGGAGCCTGTGCTCCGCACTGGGAGAGGCCACAACAGTGAGAGGCCCGTGTACTGCAACAACAACAACAAAAAAAAAACAACTCTCCAGAAGGTGGGCACAGAGGAAACCTACCTCAACATCATAAAGGCCATATATGACAAACCCACAGCAGACATCATTCTCAATGGTGAAAAACTGAAAGCATTTCCTCTAAAATCAGGAACAAGACAAGGATGTCCACTCTCACCACTATTATTCAACATAGTTTTGGAAATCCTAGCCATGGCAATCAGAGAAGAAAAAGAAATAAAAAGAATACAAATTGGAAAAGAAGGAGTAAAATTGTCACTCGTTGCAGATGACATGATACTATATACATAGAGAATCCTAAAGATGCCAACAGAAAACTACTAGAGCTAATCAATGAATTTGGTAAAGTTGTAGGATACAAAATTAATGCACAGAAATCTCTTGCATTCCTATACACTAATGATGAAAAATCTGAAAGAGAAATTAAGGAAACACCCCTATTCACCATTGCAACAAAAAGAATAAAATACCTAGGAATAAACCTAACTAAGGAGGTAAAAGACCTGTATGCAGAACACTATAAGACATTGATGAAAGAAATTAAAGATGATACCAACAGATGGAGAGATATGCCATGATCTTGGATTGGAAGAATCAATATTGTGGAAATGACTATACTACCCAAAGCAATCTACAGATTCAATGCAATCCCTATGAAATTACCAATGGCATTTTTTACAGAACTAGAACAAATTGTCTTAAAATTTGTATGGAAACAAAAAAGATCCCGAATAGCAAAAGCAGTCTTGAGGGGAAAAAAATGGAGCTGGAGGAATCAGACTCCCTGGCTTCAGACTATACCACAAAGCTACAGTAATCATGACAATACGGTACTGGCACAAAAACAGAAATATAGGGCTTCCCTGGTGGCGCAGTGGTTGAGAGTCCGTCTGCTGATGCAGGGGACGCGGGTTCGTGACCCGGTCCGGGAAGATCCCACATGCCGCGGAGCTGCTGGGCCCGTGAGCCATGGCCGCTGGGCCTGCGTGTCCGGAGCCTGTGCTCCACAGCGGGAGAGGCCACAACAGTGAGAGGCCCACATACCACAAAAAAACCCAAAAAACAAAAAACAAATATAGATCAATGGAACTGGATAGAAAGCCCAGAGATAAACCCATGCACCTATCGTCAACTAATCTATGACAAAGGAGGCAAGGACATACAATGGAGAAAAGACAGTCTCTTCAATAAGTGGTGCTGGGGAAACTGGATAGCTACATGTAAAAGAATGAAATTAGAACACTCCCTAACACCACAGACAAAAATAAACTCTAAAGGGATTAGAGACCTAAATGTAAGACCGGACACTATAAAACTCTTAGAGGAAAACATCGGAAAAACACTCACCTCCTAGAGTAATGGAAATTAAAAACAAAAATAAACAAATAGGACCTAACGAAATGTAAAAGCTTTTGCACAGCAAAGGAAACTACAAACAAGACAAAAAGACAACCCTCAGAATGGGAGAAAATATTTGCAAACGAGTCAAAAGACAGAGGATTAATCTCCAAAATATATAAACAGCACATGTAGCTCAATATTAAAAAAACAAAGAACCCAATCCAAAAATGGGCAGAAGACTTAAATAGACATTTCTCCAAAGAAGACATACAGATGGCCAAGAAGCACATGAAAAGCTGCTCAACATCACTAATTACTAGAGAAATGCAAATCAAAACTACAGTGAGGTATCACTTCACACCAGTTAGAATGGGCATCATCAGAAAATCTACAAACAACAAATGCTGGAGAGGGTGTGGAGAAAAGGGAACCCTCTTCCACTCTTGGTGGGAATGTAAATTGATACAGCCACTATGGAGAACAGTATGGAGGTTCCTTAAAAAACTAAGTGTAGAATTACCATCTGACTCAGCAATCTCACTACTGGTCATATACCCGGAGCAAACCATAATTCAAAAAGACACATGCACCCCAATGTTCATTGCAGCACTATTTACAATAGCCAGGACATGGAAGCAACCTAAATGCCCAACGACAGATGAATGGATAAAGAAGTTGTGGTACATATATACAATGGAATATTACTCAGCCATAAAAAGGAACAAAATTGGGTCATTTGTAGAGATGTGGATGGATCTAGAGACTGTCATACAGAGCGAAGTAAGTCAGAAGGAGGAAAACAAATATCGTATATTAACACATATATGTAGAACCTAGAAAAATGGTACATATGAACCAGTTTGCAGGGCAGAAATTGAGACACAGACGTAGAGAACAAATGTATGGACACCAAGGCAGGAAAGTGGCAGTGGGTTGGTGGTGTGATGAACTGGGAGATTGGGATTGACATGTGTACACTAATATGTATAAAATGGTTAACTAATAATAAACTGCTGTATAAAAAAATAAAATTAAATTAAAAAAAAACCCAAACAACTGTATACACATTAAAAAAAGAAACAAAAAAAGAAAAGTTTCATATTATACAGTATTTTTTTTTGTTTTATTTTCAATCATAGTCCCCTGTTCTTTGTGGATCTTCCTTACAAATACAGCAGTTGCTACCAGTGACTAAATGGGTGATACCGTGGAATACATTTCAAATTCATCAAGCATTACAGTCTGACGTGAGATGTTTCTGATTAAAACATGAAACACCAGATGGTTTCCAATGTACTTTAGTTAGTTATCTATGCCATGATTTGGATTTGGTTGGCTTTCCAACCTTCTTTTTACCTTCTTTTGTAGAAACTGGATAAAAACACTGTATCTGGAGAATAAGTTAATTGCTAAGGTGGGCCAAACATGGCTTAATCATGCCAAATACCTGGTAGTAAGTGAGCTGGAATCATCATAATAATTTAATTTATAAAATTCAAACTGGCAAGAGACTCTACAACACTAATGATAGCCAGTTGACTAATTAGCTCTGCAACAGTCTTTCCAATTTTTTAAAGCAAAATGAGCCATAGTTGTGAACCTGGGACAGCAGATAGCTTTCCTGTTAAAAATCTGTTTTAAAGCTTGGGGGCGGGGATGTGTTAACAACAGAGGTAGTCTAGTGCACATAGGTTTCTTCTGCAAATGACACCATGCATGTGGCATTTGGAAATTTAAACTATATTAACTTATGAAAAATTTGTTTCTTTATGTAAAACAATAAGCTAATCCAAGAATGATCTGAACATATTTCTCAATAAACATTAACATATTGTTAAAAAGACTCTCTTTTTGTTGTTTTTTTAAAAGGGGGGTTATTTTATTATTTATTGTTTCTTTAATTTTTTACCCAAACTGTTACTTTGCTTATTGCTTTGAGAAATAAAAAAATATGGAATCTCCTTCAACCAAGTAATTTTTAAGATTTTTATGATCGTTTGTCAGATCTCCTGTCTCTGTAATATTCAGTTTTAGTTCAGAGGATAACCCAAACTATGAACAACATGATTATGTTGCCAGTTTTAAATTTTACAACCTAGACATTTAGTTCCCTTAATACCCATGAGGATCTGACTTACAGAAATATGTAGGGTGGGAGTCATTTCTTCTGTTTTCGGAGGTTTCCAAGCATCCTGCCATGCTTTAAAAATCTGAAACTATCTAGGAGAAAAAGGGAAACAAGACTGAACAAAGGAACCAACAGTGTGAATAGGGTGGAATATTCCAGACTTGCACTTCTTGGAATAGGTAGCACAATAATATGGCACATCAGGGATACACATTTGGGAATTGCTCATAACTCCGAAACACAAAGCCACATCAGCCAGGCATATGGACATTAGAAGCACAGATGATATGATTGGAAAAAGTCTGAGGACCTCTTTGCAACATAGAGTGCCTGTAAATTTCAGGCATACGTGGTAGATGGTAGCTGGAACAAATGACAGTTAAACACCATGTAGATATTTGACAGTTCTTTGTGAATGAATGCAGAAACATATGCATCTTTAATTAAGTTGGTAATTCAGGAGGATGAAGCAAGGTACACTTACATACCTGCAGATTGACACTAGGATTGAACAAGGGTTGGAACTGGTAGGAGTGTGTTATCATTCTACCTAGTTGTTCATTCATAGATTCAGGCTATATAATTTTACTTTACAGAGGAAAAAATTTTAAGTGGCTGATTGTATTTTGTAACCAGCAGCGTCCCCGCGTATCTGATGATCAATAAAGGAACTCTAGCAAGGCAAAGAACTCTCAAGGAATCAGCAGGTTCTTCTCGGTTGCCTAGGAGAAAGACGTTCTTAACACAAGCCACGTATCCAGCGGTTTTCCAATTGAATGTAACATGCTATCCCGATTTTCCTTCTGTTGGAGCAGGTTTCCTTGCTAGAGAAAAATAAATTACTTACATGTTTCTTACGAGGTTGACCCCATAGAGATCAATCTACTTCATTATTATTAAAGAGCTCACAGAAACCATTTGTTTTAACATATATTTTCAAACATCAGTGGAAGAGTAAGATGGTACCACAATTTCAATACTCAGTTTGGAATTATTCTAATAATACTTCTGCTGCTTCAGAAATTCAGCTCTCCAGATGAAACTCTAAAATGAATGAAAACAATTCTCACTCTTAGATGAGGATTTAAATTAACTATTGAAAAATGTAAATAGCATTTACTTGGGTCACACCATACCTGTTAAGATGGTGATTGGATTATGTATGTTTAGAGGGAAAACACACAAAACAAACACCACTGTTTCTTTCATTATACATTTGATTTCTAGAACCATCTTACATGACATTTATGAACTTTCCAACTTATGAAAAAGTAGGTTGTACAATGGGGAAACTGGAAGCTTTGAAGTTTTACAGTAACTGTCAGTTACTAACTTTGCAGACCGAAGATAATTACTAAACCACTACAGGCCTTGCTGTCCACATGTCTGAAATGGGGATTAAACACTTAAATTATAGGACTTTTGTAAAGAACAATTGAGATAATGAATGCAAATCTTCTACAGCACAGTAATTATACAAAGTAACCTTATTATAATATTATCATTATCAAATGGAAGCATATACAATAATTTTCCAAATAATTTATTAAGCAATATTTACCTCCATTCCTTTTGCATTGTTGAGTCTCTCTGTCCTTCTTAACCCAGTAGACATTTCTTGAGTGTTCAGATTAGTTCTGCAAAACACAAATACACACACACACAAACACTTAGTATCTTTTTCTTTAATGTTAGGTATTTTTCATAAAGCACAACATAATATTTTATTTCATAGTTCAATAGCAGAATCTATGTTATTTTGTTCTTTACCATTAGCTTCTAACAGAGTTTTTAACAGAATTTATTTTAAGCATATCTTTGTGTCTATGCTTTAATTTGATGGCTTTCAGAGTTCCTTTTTTAGCAATCAAGCCCTCTCTCCTCCCCTTTGAAGCCAAACATTACACAGAACTTTGATATACAAAACTGACACAAGTTGAGCTTTTATTAAAGCTGAAATAATGGATCAGGAGCTATTTATTCACTTGTCCCTCCTTCCTGCCCACCTGCTCCCAGCAATCCCTGAGTCACTCTGAAAAACCTAGGCACAACAACAGTTTAAAAACTGCCATTTTCATCAACCCATTGGGTGCCCTTCTCCTCTGTAGTGCTAACACAGTGACACAAACTGTACCCAACATAGTAACAAAATGTTGAAAAAATGAAAACACTGAACATCACTCTTACTAATGCATTTGACGTGCCAACACTTTGTATCTGTCCATGTTCATCATGGGATCCAGCACGACTCCAGGTATCTTTCTGATCAGTAACTTGTCTGCTCTCTTAGATCTGAAGACTAATCCTGGCCTCGAAATGTACAATTTAAGCTTTGTTTAATTGTCATCATGTTATCGTAAAGCCATTTCTCTAGTTTTTCAAGGTCACTTTGAACATCAGTTCTACATTTTCTACAACCCTGCCCTGTGTATAGACTGTCTGCCTTTTTGTGACCATCAGGATGAATTTCATGTAATGCTACCTGACCACTAAAACTAAGGGAACCACCAGATTGATCACATCTTTCTATAACTGTTGTTTAATGTGTGTTTTCTTCGGCACACTTTAAATTTCATTATGGCAATCGTATGCAAATGACTTGACCCTCCTTCCTGTCAGGATAGGAATACATCTCTCACGTGACAGAAAGATGCTGCTCTTCTTCTCCTGCCCAATCACCCTAAAATTATATACAGACTGGTGACTTGCTCTCTACCAAGAAAGAGGGAAAGCATTAAGATTCATACAGTGTTTAAAATGAAAACACACACACACTGCCATCAATTTACTCTATCATTTTTGATCACTAGAATGTTCTCCTTGGGAAACTTCATTACCAATTTTGCATTTTGGAATGTCATAAGGTGTTGCTGGTATTTCCAGCAGAGGCAAATATAAGGTTGTTTCAAATGAGCAAAATTTAGGTTTCTGTCTCTATACCTCATTAGCATTAGTAAGTTCCAGTCTCATAGCAACCCAGATCTGATGATGAACACCTGCCAGCCCAGATGGTTTGGGAAGAAAATTTTTAGCCGAATGGAACAAAGTTCTGCTGTTGAGCTGTCCAAGCCGTTATTTAACAGGGAGGCTACAAGAACCCTGAACTATTATTTTGGAATCGTAATAAACAAGTATCTCCAAAGTTGTCATGTTCAATTGCCATCACTTCTAATGTCTAACGCCCCTACTTTTAAAATGTGTGTAAGTAATATATAGTTCTTATGTCACTACATATATTACAGATGATATTGGATGTCAATTGGTATGGACATAGCACTGCAGCAAAATCAATCGCATCCGCACAATTATGAAAGCGATGCTGGTATTTTCATATTTGCTTCTAAATAAATCCAATCCTTGTTTCTTCTTCTAATGAATTGGCTGATGTCCAAAATACTATCTTCTGAAATAGGATCTTGAATAGAAATTGAGTCAACTATTCCAGCCTACAGTACTTTCTCCCTCATCTGAACCACAACTTTACTGTTGTGCCATTCCATTGGCAGAGAAAAAGCATATGGCAACAGAGAAAAGGCTGGACGGGAAGTCAAAAGTTCTGGGCTGTTGGTTACCCTTGTTCCGTTGCTGTTATTTTTGGTACCTGATTAAGCTAATTAATGAGTTTTCCTGTCTGTAAAATAATTTGGAGCTAAATGACTAATTGAATTTTTTTCTAATGTGGAAACAAAACTTTCTTCATTATTTTTATATGTATGTAGTTGCTTTCCACAAAAGTGAACTCCTTAGAACAAAGACTGCACTTTAATGTCCCCAACCGGTGGCACAGAGTTGTACGAAACGAAGGCTCAAGGAATATTAGTTCCTTCATTGATTTCCTCTTCGGTTAGTGGAAATTACACAGGTTATGGACTTGGGTAGAGGATTTACTACTTTTTAGCTCTGTGATCTCTGGCAAATCACCTGAGTTCCTTGAGCCTCTCTTTCTTCATTGTACTTACCTCATGAGATTGGTAAGAGTATTAGCAAATTGACACACACATTTAGTGTGTTCTCAGTAAACTCGAGTTCTCATGCTTCACTGTCTGTGGTTGCTAGCACTGAACACTGCATAGAGTTGATATTTCGGGTGATACCATGCAGTAATTAAGAAAATCAGAAAGTTTCAAATCTAGCTTTGCCATCTCCTAGCCTTATGACATTGTGCAAGTATTTAATCTTTGTTTTTCTCAGTTTCCTCACCTTTAATGGAAACAATGGTAGTATTTACTTCATAGGACTTTTATGAAGAGTAAATAAATTTAACACAAGTAAATTATTTAAAGAGTATAAAACACAGTATTATTTAAGTTTAGATCTTAGTTTCAGTTTTACAAATATCCATGATTTAGGGTTGTGAGAAAAATGCTCTTATAATGTGGATTGTTCTTAAACTTCTATCTTATATATTTGGTATTAATTATGTTCAAGATGAGCATGATAATTATTCTTGAATTTGGCAGATTGTGTAAAATGTACATACTATAAAATAACAGATGAATGTGTTTTTAAACAAATTTTTATAGTTTACCTTTCTTAATTACATGCTAATCAATATTTTAAAAGACTGTAAATAGATTTCTTGCTTACTCTGTACACACTGCGTTAATTTCTGTCTTTCTAATCCATGTATATTCACACATCTTCACGATATGCTAATGATAGTCTAATCTTTTTAAAACCACCAAATTCTGCTACGTTTGCTCACTTCAATGATACATGAAATTTGTAAATATAGTCTATGTGTGCTTTTTCATCAGTTTAACCCTCAACTTCTTTCAAACCAACATGACTGTAGTGTTGGGATGTTATTCAACACCATAGCCTCATAATTAAGAGATCTGTATCTTTTAAAATTATTGAAGACCTTTCTTGTATTTGGTATGTGTCTTTTTTCCCATATGTAACAAACAAAATAAAACATAGTACATTCTAGGAGACTGTCTCCCAAGTATTTTTGGGTGTTAACTGATAAGATAGGATGTTCCTTGGGTTAAGAAAGATGGACCACTGACAAGGGTGTTAATAGATGATAAAAACTCAAAAAAGCTGCTGGAATGGAAAATTGTGGTCCTTTGCCCAGGCCAGTTCAAATTAAAATCACAAACCCAGAGTCCATTGATTGAAGGAGAATCCTGGAAGCCTTAAGAAGGACCCTACAATGCTTCTGAATATATACAATAAAAATCCTGCAGATCTGTGTGATCTAACATTGATACCTGGGAAACCAAAACATCAACTAAAATAAGAGATTATGGAGGTCAGGTGGAAATAAAGTGTTCGGTAAATCTATAACATTTCTAAGAATTTCCACAGACACTATGTGATTATTACCCCAGTCCTGGAATGTGTACTTGGAACTGATGTATTTAGCAACTGGCAGAATAATCACATTAGTTACCTGACTAAAGAAATGAGACATTATTGTATGAAATGCCAAGTGGAAGCCCCAGAAACTACTGGAAACTATCCTGCCCCTGCCAAGATAGTAAATCAGAAGCAATAATGCCTCTGGGAAGAAATGGCAGGGGTTTTCATGTGATTACTTAATTAGCCTTTATAATCCTTCCAAAAATGAGATGAATGAATGGTCAATGAGTATTGACAGCCATAAATTTAACCAGTTGGTAGCCCCAATTTCAGCTGCCATGTTGAATGTTTATACTTTTATTTGAGCAGATCGTTAAAGCCTCTGACACTTGGTATGTGGTCACTGATCTGGCAAATGTTTTCTTCTTGATCTCCTTCAGTAGGGAAAATCAGGAGCGCTTTGCCTTTGCATAAAGCGGTGGCAGCCCTCAGTTCCTGCCCTGCCACGAGGATACGCTGACTCTCTTCCTCTCTGTTGTGATACAGTCTACTGGGATGTCGATTATTTAGATGCTCCACGCATATTGTACTAGCTCACTATGCTGATGACAGCCTATGAACTGAATCTGATGAGAAAGAAGAGGCACGTACTCTAGATGCACCAATAAAATACTTACATGTCAGAAGATGGGATTTAAGCCCTTAAAGAGTCAAGGATCTGCCACATTAGTAAGTTTTAGGGTCCAGTACTCTAGTAGCTGAGTTAGCCGCTCTAAGTTAAAGTACAAGGTGTTCATACTTTGTCACTTTTTTCCTCTATGAAAAGGTTCAGCTCTTTGGGCCTCTTTAGATTTTTGAGGCATTACAAAGAGAATTTTAGAAAAGCACTTCAAATCATTGGTTAGGTAACATGACAGGCTTACAGCTTTGATTTGTGTATAGAGAAAGACAGTGGGTCTAGGCTGCAGTGCCTCTGCTCTGCCACTATAATTGGCAGATCCAGTGGTGTTAGGATCCTTGGTGGATAATGATGCTGTTTGGTCTTTGGCAAGAGTCACAGCACAGATCATGCTTTCTGCAGCTCCTTGAGTGCTACTAAGCCCTGGTGGAGACTGAGTACCTCATCATGAGACACAAAGTGACTAAGTGACTTGAGGTCCATCATGAGCTGGGTTATCAAATCCAGAAAGTGATAAAACAGGGCAGGCACAGCAGTCATTCATTTTTTGATAGAAATGAGTTTGGCATGAGTAAAGTTATAGAACCGCAAAGTAGAATGGTGGTTGCCAGACGCTGGACTGTAGGGGAAATGGGGAGATGGTGGTCAAAGGGTACAGACTTTCAGTTATGAGTACATTCTGGGGAATCTATGTACAGCATGGTGACTGTAGTTAAATAGTACTGTTGTATACTTGAAATTTGCTAAAAGAGTAAATCTTAAGTGTTCTCATCACTCTCAAAAAAGATAACTGTGTGAGGTGATGGATGTGTTAATTAACTTTTATGGTACTCATTTAACAATGCATGTATAGATCAAATCATCACGTTGTACACCTTAAATATATATATATATTATATATATAATTTTTGTCAGTTACATCTTAATAAAACTGGAAAAAATGATCTCACCCAATTAAAAAAAAACAAATATGAAAAAACACTCAACCTCATCCATTTCAATGTAATGTAAAAACTAAAATAAGAAGACTTTCAGGGGACTTCCCTGGTGGCCCAGTGGTTAAGAATCTGCCTGCCAATTCAGGGGACACGGATTAGAGCCCTGGCCAGGGAAGATCCCACATGCCGTGGAGCAACTAAGCCTGTGCACCACAACTACTGAGCCAGTGTGCCACAACTACTGAAGCCAGTGCACCTAGAGTCCATGCTCTGCAATAAGAGCAGCCACCACAATGAAAAGCCCACGCACCACAATGAAGAGAAGCCCCCACGCAACCAGAGAAAGCCCGCGTGCAGCAATGAAGACCCAACACAGCCAAAAATAAATTAATTTAAAAAAAAAAAGACTTTCACATGGATGAGATTAAGCAGTTTGATAATACATTGTATGACTAAGAGTAGGTAGGGAACCTCACATTCATACACTGTTAAGTAGTTCTGCCTCAAAATCTGCTTCATCCTCCTTGTTCACGTTTGGATTCATATACTTCTCTACTACTCAGTGTGTTCCTCGCTTGTTAAAGATAGTAAGGAAGATTTTATTCCAGAGAGGCTTTATGTAATTGAAGTTCTGCATTAGGAGAGAGAGATTGGACTCAACTCCTAATACAACAAGGACAAGTGGAGATTTATGGACAAGGAATAGGGTGGGGTGGGGTCAGTGGATAAAAAATTGCTAAGAGGAAATGTCCAGTCTAGAGGGATTCTTGCTAGACCTACTCAATAGGAGGTTTTGCTGAAGGCAGGCCAGGGTGACAAGACATCGGGTGGGGCAGGAGGAATTTGATCAGATATCAGGATGGGGGATTTTTCATTAAACTGGCTGAGCAGGATTCTTGCTGAAACTAGACTAAGTGGACCAAGAACAGAGACCAAAGATGAGGTCTAGTCAAAAAGGGGACTCAGGAGAGCCTAACTCAAGTTTGATCAAGGAGACAATCTTTGACCATCCTCACTTAGCTTCTGACTCTTACTTATCATCTTCTGGTTCTTCTCCTTAACTTCCCCTCGGCTTATCTGCTTTGCTACAAATCAAATCCCGGAGACAGAGTTTTAGGTGAAGTAGGAAAGGATAGCTTTATTGCTTTGCCAGGCAAAGGGGAACACACCGGGCTTCTGCCTTAAAAAAACTATGTGTCTCCACCCCAGAGGATGTGATGAAGGGTTTTGTAGCAGTGGTTCCAAGGTGGGGTCTCTGACAAGATTAGGGTGTGAGCAGGGCTTCCACTCCCTTCCTCTCTCAGGTGGTCTTAATCTTGATGAGTTTCTCTGGCCCCTTTAATCTCGCCTCAGGTGGTTTCTTGGCTGCTCCTCCCTTGATTAGCAACTGTTCAAATCCACCCTTTGGAACTCAGGGAAGGTCATGGAGGCTGGAGCCTTGCCTATAAGAAATGGGGGACAAAAGGAGGTCTCTGTGTCCAGGCTCCACTCGGTTTCAGTGCCTGGGAGCCCCACAGGGCCCCACTCGGTTTCACCCTGTCTTACCCAAATTTCTGTAGAGGCCCAAAACTCCTCTTTTTATTCTGCAGAAAAAATTCCCTTTCAGTTACATGTTTTAGCCTCTGGTCCCAGACCTGCAATTCAGAGGATTCAGCTCTGGCTCTCTTCTGGCTACACCTCTCCATTGAGGTCAAGGGGCTAAGGGGCTAAGGAAGGGGAGGATCTACCTTGAGTCCATGCCTCTTCCCCTTCTAGACTAGCTCTGGGTCCTGGGAACCCTTGAATTCCCTATCTAAATTACCCTAAGCTGAGTTCAAGGGTCTGTGCCCCAGTGCTGACTCTTCCCACACAACCAAGGAAATCCAAACAGTCTGGAAACTTCTAAGTTCAAATCTGGTCGTCCACCTTGTTATAAAGACACATTAGTCAAGGTAGGAGGATAGGACATATTTTATGTAATGGTTTGTTAGCTTGCTTTGTAACTTTTAAATATAAGGGCCTCTATTTGTATCTCGCTCTGGGCTCTGGAATCTTTTGGCAAGGGCTGGTGAGAACCACCAAACCTATACTCAAGCTTAGGCAGAGTGTGGGCTCCTCCCAGACATCAGAAGGCTGGTCTCTTGCTCCCTGGTGTCATATTGAAGAAGAGTGACGCATTAAAATATCTTCTAGAAAAAGCCCTGAAGACCCGTGGGGGAGTGGGGGTGGGTAGGACCTGATGAGTAATTGCTACAGAGTGTAAATGTACTTTCAAAGCCCTTGTTCTCCCTTGGGCTCCAGCTATAGTTAAGGCCATACATTGAGTACTCAGGTAAGAAACAGATTCTAAAGGGAAGAGGATGAGCCTGAGATGGAGCTAGGAAAAGTTCTCTGAGGCAATGGGAACATATAATTGCATTTTACAGGGCAACTCTGATCCCCTCCAAGGGCAGCTTGGTAGATAGCACACAACATTTCAACAAGGCATTAAACCTGTTTTCTTCACAACTAGTAAAAATAATCCAATTGGGTAACTGCTTATATCTTTGTGGCTCAGTGGAGAAAGAAGCTTGGATGTCTGAAGAGGTTTATGAAATCTGCATAGCCCTCACCTCACGAGATAATATAGTACTCACTTATATTCCCCTCACATTGGAGATTCAAGAATAATCTCAGGGGTGGAATTCTATCTTTAGTTTTCTACTTAAAAGACAAGCAGTGAACATTTGCTCTAGGGGACGGAGTAACTCTGCCTTTCGGTTCCCATTGATGTGCAGAGTTAATCACTGGGGAGAAAGTAAAAAACAAACCAACAAACAAAAAACAAAAACACCCAAACAACTACACATGAGTGTTGAGACCATTTGTCTTTTGGAGCAAAGGAAGAGAGAATATATTCATTTGTTTTTTTAAGGCTTAGCTAATGTCTCTTTGAAGGAAAAGACAACAACGCCACCAAAAGGAAAACTGTGCCTGCGATGTCAGCCTCCCTAAACCTGGAAGGCCTGGAGCAAGCAGTGTCCTCAGGAATAAAGACTAAGCTGAAGCTGTAAGGTCCTGAGCTACAAATCCTGGTAAACCTGCCAAGTGTAATGCAACTCTCAGCCAAGTATAACACAGGAGAGAGTGTCATCCTCCTTCAGAGAATCTCAGCAGCTGGGAAGCTGGTCACTAAGCCGCAGATAATGGCAACAGCACAGACACAAACACAAACGATTCTTGAACGCGAAGGACAATTTTTTCATTCGGAGGACTTGTCCCTGAAGTCCAGCTTCAGCAGGACGGGATATGAGCAAGCAGAACCAGCTCCTCACCCACTGCAGTGTACCCGAATTTGCGGGAGTGGGATTCTGAACTTCCTGCTCACCTGAGTATGTGGTAGCTTAAGCAATTAATTTGAGTATTAAAATAGATATAGTCCTATATATGCTATGAGCTTCTGAAGTGGATGTAGGATAGAATCTGAGTATTATCCCAAATGTTCCCTCCCAAGGAATATCTCAGACCTCAAGCATTCATGTCATACTATCAGGGATTCTCAGAGTCTTTATTTTTGTTAAGTCATTGAAAACTTTTGTTGAAATGCAAGCGTTATCTAGATCATTGACTGAACATATGTTGGCTAAATAAATGAATGCTATATAGAGAAGAGGATAGCGGAATTCCAATACAGTAGATTGGTTGCAAAAAAAATGAGTCAAATTTAAGTAAGAAAGCAGGAACAGTTTTTCAAAGGCCGTTATTGAACAGGTAACAAACCAGAGGTATAGAAACCGAGTCTGAAAAATTCAGAGAAGCAACTTATGATGTAATTGATAGGGTTCAGGGCAGGATGTCCCAAAATATGCCACTTTGGCATATTGATTATTTTGAATTAAAGTTACTAAGAAGCAGCCAGCACAAAAAGGACACTAACCCTCTTTTGTCCCCCTGAAAGCAGGAAATAAATCTCGCATGTGAAAGGTACCCTCCCTGTACCAGGAGGTAGAGAGATATCCTTATCACTAGAGATAGGGAATTCAGGGCTGTTACTTCTTTACTAATTTATTATGCCAAGCCCAAACTTCTTTTTCTTGTCAATTTCTCACAAATTTATTGTTTCTTTGTCTAAAAGGTATAAAACTGTCTGCTTTGGTCACTTCTTTGAGTCTCATATTTCTATGACCTCCCATGTGTACAAAGTTTAAATGTTTTTTTCTCCTGTTCATCTACCTTATGTCAATGTAATCTTTGGCCAGCCAAAGAATCAAGAAGGGAAGAAGGAAAAGTCTTCCTCTTCTACATAATTTTTCTTTTCCTATTCTAGGTCTGCATCTTTTGTAATAATATAGTTGTACCCAAAAAGGATTCTATACTTTATGCTAAGAATAAAAACCAATAAAAAAGTCTTGAGTCCTATAAATGAGGTCATAGTTAAGAGGCCTAGATGTCACGAGAAGTGCTTGGAAATGGGGATCAATGGTGAAGTGGGGATTTTAGGTAGACTGGGGCACTAAAAGGAGGAAAACTTACAGAAAAAAATGAACAGCACAATCTTTCCTTTCTGACATCTTTGCCCTGTTGCTGAGTGCAAAACAACTTGGATTCTTCCAAATACCAAGAGGAAGAATACTGCATATTCTGTGTCTACCTGGTGAACACAGAAAACTGTCTATCCAAGACCACTTAGATCTGGGAATTCCCTACTGGTCCAGTGATCAGGACTCCATGTTTCACTGCCGAGGGCCCGGGTTCAATCCCTGGTCAGGGAACCAAGATCCTGCAAGCCATGCAGGTGCTGCCAAAAAAACTTGGGAAAAAAACCCCCCAAAACAAAACCCACTTAGATCTCAGTCAAAACAGTAGCCATAATTTAGAGTATACTTGGCTGTAAGGAAAGTGACAGCTGATTTCATCAAAACCATCCTTATCTGACTGAACTGACTTTCTAAACAACATGTGCGTTTTCAAACCTGAGTTTGAAGACATTGTTAATAAATTATTATTAATAGAAGATATTATTAATATAAGCACATTCTGAGGAATGTATCTTGGTGGCTTTCAAAACCTGGCTACACTTTGAAATCATCTGGAGAGCTTTTAAAAAAATATTGGTGCCTGAGCCCCACCTTAGAATAATTAAATGCAAATCTTTGGGAATAAGCCTGTGACTTGGTATTAAAACAAACAAACAAACAAACATCTCTCCAGGTGATTCTAATGTGTAGCCGGGGTTTAGAAACACTGACTTCATGAGCATTGTTTCCTACATCCATTTTTACCTTGACATATTTGTATTTTCACTGAGACAAACAGAAGATATTCAAGTTTCTGTTTCCCTGAGAACTGACAGAGTTGTTTCAAGGAGTGATGGATTGTATTATTTTACCACAATTCTTGCATCCTTACCACCCTCTGCCGTTGCTTCCCTGTTGTTGGAATATACTTTTCCAAACTATTGACTTCAGACTTGGCCATATGACTTACTTTAAGTAATGGAATGTGGAAATGACACTTGGTCAGTCATCTAAGGCCTTAAGAAGCATGGCAAGTGTCCACCAAGACTCAGAGACCTTATTCCTTCCCCCCCATTAGGAGAGCAGGTAGCCTTTTGTATGCTCAGGCCACTCAAGATGGCTGTTCTCTTGCTCTCTGTACCTACCCTACTCAACCAGTGCCTGCTTCACCTACACCCTACTCACATGACTAACCTTCCTGCGTACTTGCCCCAGGCCCTAGCTAGTGACTGTTCTAGCTTTGGATCAGAACTTCCCACTGTGCTTATCGAAGGGGCAGTGAGGGGTGTGCCCTTCTGCTGGTTTCCCAGGTAACCGATGAGCCAACATGACATCAATTCCTCCTATAACTGGTCACACCTGCCCTCCCCCACAAGCAAAGACTGCTGCCACATTCTTCCCCTCACGGTTGGCCGCACACAGTGGGGTGGTGTCATCATTCCACGACCTTGCTTCAGACATGTAAGATCCCCCTATCCATTAAACCATTGATCCCATTGATGTCTCTGTTGCTGACTCTGGGCTCTTTCTTTGGTTTTGAAGCTGGGCAAGCACAACATTGTAGACAACCCATTGCAGGCAGCCCAACACTATTAATCTTTTGACCTGAATCCAGGAATAAAGCTCTATGGAGATAGTCCCTAACCCAAAGTCTGGAGTCCCACCTCATCCAGCTAAGCCAATCTGAGTCTATCCAAAACTGCAACCAACCTATATAAATACTATGAATATGAAATAAACTTTCTTGATGTAATCCTCTGAGATCTTGGAGTTTTGTTTTTAATCCAGCATTATTGCAAGAAAAAAAATGAAACTAATATACAAGTCTTTGTTTGTACATAATCTATATATCAAGCAATATCTAGCAAATAATAGGTGCTAAATATTTATTAGATTAATCTGCTTCTATGTAGTTCTCACTTAAATTTGATGATACTAAACAAAGTTGGAAATAACCAAATTTTAAATGTTTTAAATTTAGTTTATTTTAAAAATAATGTGATTAGTAGAATTTAAATGAATTAAATAGATTGTATTTCTATTGTCTGCTAGTTATTTTGTCCATTTATAAAACAGAATATACGTAAGTACGCTTATCATTGCTCTTCCTAATAGCCAAATAGATCAACTTTTCATCTAGATGAGTTTGTGGAAAGCATCTGCCTTCTTAGCAAATGTGTATAGATGAGGATCAAACTTTGCCCTGATTTGGAAATACTACCCCTATCTCTAGGATACTGCCAAATTTTCAGTTAAGATTCAGAGAAATCGATTTATAATTTAGAAATCTATGTATTGAGTTACTGAGATAGGTTTTATCATTAATGCCTAGAAACTATTAATAGCAATAAACAGATATTTCTTGAGCAGTAACGGGGTCAAGATGAAGAGTTAATGGGTAAAAAACCCTGAAATGTCTTTTGTGATATATTAGGAAGTTATAGAGAGTCAGGCAAGCAATCACAGAAATCTCTGAAAGATCCTACTTCGAAAGCAAAATACATCTTAATCTCCAACTGTCTTTTTGAAACTCTTTGTCTTGATAAAACACAGCGATTCATTTTAGAAAATATTTTAGTTCTTTTTAATGTAAACCTTTTCATTTCTAAAATCATTTTAAGTTTTTCCTTATGATAATGATAAATTATTTTATATCTGCTGTTTGATGATCCATCATTGATTATTAAGGGATTTAGATACATAAAATAGAGGTACCAAATAAATTATCTTTACATTATGGGTAACGCAAGATGTAATTACGTTGTCACTTCCTCATGTTTTGAGACTTATAAGAATGCATTAAACAGATGCAAAAAATACTCAAACTTTTTTAGACTATGAAACTGCCATTCATATGTGATGCTATTTATAGCAAAGGCAAAAACAGCATAGCAGAATAATACAAGAAACGCAGTGCTCACACAAATTGGCTTTGGTGTCCAGGTGTCTGTAAAAAAAAGTATTAATTTTACAGTATCTTGGGGACTAAGTTGATGCTCCACACATAATCCACAGTGTCACAAATGTCCTTAGTAAACCACACTCCCAATTGCAAAGCCTTCACACTTAATATAGAAGACTGTCACTCTGTGCTTACTGAGTTGCCAAAAAGTGCTAGCAGGGTTACCACTATATCACCTACCTTCCCCCCCTGAGAAGCGAGAAAGTAGACAATTCAAATTAAGTGTAAAAGAAGGCAGTAAGTAGGGTAGTGCATTTTGATCCCAGATATTTGTTTGAATCTATGCTACATGTTGGCTAAAGTCTTATTCCAGGCATGAATGTGGTCCTACTGTAAGCTTGCAGGAGACTTAAAATATTGGGCTGGCCGAAATTTTCGGGTTTTTCCGTAAGTTGTTAAGATGTTACGGAAAAACCCAAATGAACTTTCCGGCCAACCCAATACTTTAATTAGGATGCTAAGATTCTCCTGCAACCAATAAATAGTGTCCTATGACTGAATGTTATATTGTTATCCATTTTCTCATGTTTTCACATTTTTTCCCCACTCACAGTCATGAGTTAAGTACAACTCTAAGGTGAATTTGTGCCAGATTTGGATTCATAAATATTATAATACAAGAAAAGTTATATTTCTATAAGGAATATATTTTATGAGAAAAAGTCATAGACCAAGTCAGCACTCCGATGTAGGCAGCCCAGGGGCAATAAGACATAAGGAAATATTATTGATAATGTGTATCTTGTTTTAAGAAAGTGCAGCCAGGCTGCTCTGTCCTTTTGTGAGATGGGACCTCCTACAACTTTTCAATCATCGATTAGTTGAATAAAGAGACAATCTTAGAATTCCTGATACAGTGAAGATAAGAGGTAGAAAAATTGCAGCACCAAAGTTTATGGAAACCAGTTGTACCACTAAGAAATGAAGGAACCTAAAGCAGTAACTCACATTTAATCAAAAACACCATCAGAATTTAAAACAAAAGTGGTGAGCAGAAGGAAGAGATGATTAAAGGAGAAAAATGGAGAAGTAAAACACTATTTCTAGAACATATATTACTTGTAGGGCATTAATTGTAGGACACATATATATGTTGCAAGGTGGTTTTTTAAAGTTTCACTTCCCACCTTTTCAAGGATCTAGTGTTTCACGTGCATACCTCAAAAAAGTTAAAAAAAAAAGATATGGCCTATTCCTTACAGACATGATTCTTAAATTAAAATATTATAGAAATGTGATACAACCCTCAGTCCTCACATTTTTCATCTATAAAATGGACAGATAGAGCTAAGGTCTGAGTTCTGTTCAGTATTACATTATATGATTATTAAGTGAATAAGAAAGTTACTTAATTAATGGATAAAATATATTGAGACTATTCATAATGCTCAGTGAAGAGATTATTCAGTCTAAGTACTCAGCATCTCAAAGACTATTTGCATGACATTCCAATAGGAACTAATATTTTGCATGTTTTCCTTGGTCATATTACAAGAAGATGCACTGCACTGATTGGTTTGGCAAAAAGAATTGCACGAGAAGGATATGCTGTAGATTTCTCCATATAAGTGTATGGCAACATTTTCTATCCCTTTTCACCATACATGGGACTCCATCCTTGCTCTATCAATGGAATTTTAGGTTGCATTCAGTCTTCTGCTATCACAATTAATGGCACAAAAATTAGCCTCACACAAAAGTCATTTTGTATTTTTGCCAACTGTATATTTTGAATACATTTCTAGTAGATTACTGGACAAAAAGTATACTTACCCATGTTTTATATTTTAGCATTTAGAAAGAATTTTAGCTGCATTCTAATTATTTTCTTTATATTAATACATGTGTGTTGTACATTTGTCATATTTGTTGCCTAACATATAAAATAATAAAATAAGCTAGTATGTCCCTTCTTTCTTATCCAGTCTCTCATTTGAAACCTATGTCGCAATTAGCAAGTTTATTCTAAGTACTGTCTCCAGTCCCCCTACATGAGGCTAATCCTTGTACATAGAAGGTAAAAAGAGATAAGAAACATTTCTGTCCACTTATATGGAGTAATTTACAGCATATCTTATTAAGTGAAAATAGCAAAGTGCTGATATTGTTTGTAGTATTCTACCTTTTAAGTAACAAAGGATGGACTTTTAAGTAATAGGGGGGATGTTTATGTATTCTAAAAGGAATGATGGACTAGAAAACCCAAAAATCAATATTAATTCTAACCTTCAGGTGGGAGGGGAAACATTGTGAAAGATGCACATAGAAGCAAGGCTTCTGTGAATGTAAATTGTTTCCAAGTTTTCATTCTGAATTCACATAAATGCATTTCCTAACTTAAGAAGAATCAAAGTGAAACCAAAAAGGGAGAAAATGAAATCCATAAAAAATTGAGAACATTGAAAAAAACAGACCTTTTTATATACAAAGTTGGTAGCATAATCAGAAAAGAAAAACATTATTTCAAGTGACTTTAATACACAGTATTTTTTCAACAGCTTTACTGAAGTATAATTTACAACAAAAATTTTACAATAAAATTCACTCATTTTAAAGTTATATGTAGCTTGATGAGTTCTGGTTAATGTACATAGTCATGTAATCTTCACTATGGTCAACATGTAGACTATTTCCAGACTATTTCCTTGCGTTCTTTAAGAGTCAATATTGTCCCTCAACTCTTGACCACCAGTGATTACTGATCAATGGTCACTTTGCCTTTTATAGAATTTCATATAAATATAATGATCAGTACATGCTGTTTTGTGTGTGTGTGTGTTTGTGTGTGTGACCAAGACTACATTTTTAACTCTCCTCCTCACAGCAATATGTCTGCATTTTAAAGACACTTTCTCTAGCACTCCTCTTGACTCTGGAGAGTATTTTACTTTCCTTAGGTGCCTATTCAAGGCGCTGCTAGTAAGTTACCATCACTCCCTCCTTAGAGTAGAGGGTGTTTTAGTCTGAATGTGGGGATGCTTGGTTTAGGCCCCAATGTCTGTCCTATATACATTTCCCTTGAATTTTAGCAGCTCTTTTGAAAATGCTGATGCTGGCCCAACTTCTCATGAAACATGTATTGAAAATTAGATCCAAACAATGACTCTGGAATATCCTAAGAAAGTAAGTTGACTAGTCCTGAATTCTATAGTTAATGGACTTGTGTAACTAAAGGAAGAGACATAGATAGAAACTGTCCCATATACAGGCATAACTCAGAGTTAAAAATGCAGTCTTGATCACTTTCCTGGTGATTAGGTCCCCAGCGTAGTTCCTGAAAACTGGGATTCCAATGCCCCAAAGAGACGGAATTCTGCTGGTTGAAACAACTTTCTATTTGCAAAGAGTTGTGCATATAAAAATCATGTTTACAGCGTACTGTAGTCTACTAAGTGTACAATAGCATTGTCTAAAAAAAGTACATGACTTAATTTAAAAATACTTTATTGCTAAAAATTACTAACCATCATCTGAACCTTTAGTGAGTTGTGTTCCTTCTGTTGGTGGAGGATCTTACCTCAGTGTTGATGGCTGCTGACTGATCAGGCCAACTGAGTTGGGGCAGCTGTGGCAGCTTCCTATAGTAAGATAAGAATGAAGTTTGCCACATCAATTGACTCTTCCTTTCACCAATGATTTCTCTGTAGCATGCAGTGTTGTCTGACAGCATTTTTACCCACAGTAGAACTTCCTTTGAAATTGGAGTCAATCCTCTCAAACCCTGCCACTGTTTTATCAACTAATTTTATGTAATACTCTACAATCTTCATAGCATCTTCACCAGGAGTAGATTCCATCTCAAGAAACCACTTCTGTAACAAGCAACTTCTCATCCATTCAAGTTTTATCATGGGATTGCAGCAATTCAGTCACATCCTCTGGCTCCACTTCTAATTCTAGTTCTCTTGCTATTTCTACCACATCTGCAGTTACTTCCTCCACTGAATTCTTGAACCCCTCCAAGTCATCCATGAAGGCTGAAATCAACTTCTTTCAAACTTCTGTTAATGTTGATATTTTGACCTCTTCCCATGAGTCACAAATATCCTTAATGGCATCTAGAATGGTGAATCCTTTCCAGAAGGTTTTCAATTGACTTTGCCCAGATTCATTACAGGAATCACTATCTATGGTAGCTATAGCCTTATGAAATGTATTTCTAAAATAATAAGACTTGAAAGTTGAAATGACTCCTTTATTCATGAACAGGTGTTGTGTTAGCAAGCATGAAAACAATATGAATCTCATTGTACATCTCCATCAAAGCTCTTGGGCAACCAGGTTCATTGTCAATGGGCAGCAGTCATTGAAAGAAGGAGTAGGACTCAACAGTGAGCTTAAAATATTCAATAAACCATGTTGTAAACAGATGTGCTGTCATTCTTATATTGGAAGAAGATGCCATCCAGGACTTTCATAGCTAGAGAGAAGTCAACATCTAGCTTCAAAGAGCAGGCTGACTCTCTTGTTACGGTCTAATGCAGCTGGTGATATTAAGTTGAAGCCAATGCTTATTTACCATTCTGCAAATCCTACAGCCTTTAAATAATACATGACGCCCCAAAATAATTACAATAGTAACATCAAAATTCATTGATCACAGATCACCATACCAAATATAATAATAATGAAAATTTTTGAAATATTGCAAGAATTACCAAATGTGACACACAGACATGAAGTAAGCAAATGCTGTTGGAAAAACGGCACAAATAGACTTCAATTTGTGAAAAATACAACATCCGCAAAGTGCAATAAAGTGAAGTGTAATCAAATGAGTTATGCCCATACTGACCTCTGCTAGGAGCAGAGAATATTTCTCAAAGGCAGTGGACCCAGAGGCTAAGAGCAAATGCTAAGATAAGACAAATCTTTGTTTTTAACTCAGCTTTGTCACTTGCTAACGTTGTGACTCTTGGCAATTTACTATAACCTTGCTAAACTTTAGTTTCCTCATTTACACGTGGGATAGTCACAACTGTCTCATGGGACTATTACAGGACCAAATGAAATATTATATTTAAAGTACTTTAATCGGGGTCTGACACATGGTAAATACTCAATAAATATATATATGCATATATATATATTTAAAGTTACATTAATGAGAGTAAAAACTGCATTATTCACCCAAATAAATTGCTTAGGCATCAGGCATTAGTCTGGTTCTTACCTTGTGCTTCACAAGTGTAATGGTACAAGGGGAAAGTAAAGTGAAATCTGAAAAAGCTCAAATCCTAAACTGACATTTTACAATTGCATATGGTATGACTTATTAATCCTACTAATCCTTAAACAGCCTCACATGGCACAAAAAAATATAATGTCTACATCATTTAGAATTAATCAACTGTCACTTGTTATTTTTGTATACAGTTCCCTATGAGAATACAAACTTATCTAGTGATGGCTGTAGAGTCAGCCTCACAGTGGTCTATTTAGATGACAACAATTTCATGACTACAATGTTATTTTGTGTGGTGAAAAACAACTTATTGAAAATGAAAAAAATGTAAATGATTCCTGTAAAGAAATTAAATTAATGTTAATACTAGAACACAGATGTTTTGTGTGCCATACCTATGCAACCATGTCATTAAACTCAACTCTCTAATTTAACTGACATCTGTTTCTTTTTCAATTTTGAAATGATTCATTGAGACCATTTGCAGAAACAAGTACACTTGTAAAGGAAAAAAAATGTTCCTGACATTTTCTCGCCTACTATTTTTTTCCACTTTATTATTGGTTTTCTTTTTTTTTAATTGACTGGCTGACTGACTTAATGATTCAGAATTAAGACATATCTGACACTCCAAGTCCCCTCTATTTTATGTCTTAGCTTCAGATCCTGTAAAACAAAAGATTCTATAATAAAATCAGAAACACTAAATAATATTAAGCCATGAAAAACAGGTTGCTGAAACTTGGGCAAGATAGTCTAATTTTTGAAGAAAAGCAGGAGAGCTAATTTTATACTAGCCCTGAAGCTCATCTTCTATCAAAAATATTAATATTTTAATTTAATTGAACAAATATTGTTGTACATATATGTATTAGAAAGATAGCTATATTGCGGTAAACCAGAAGAAAAATAAGGGCTTTGAATAAGAGAATTTATTCAAACTCTAATTCTGAAACTAACTTTGTAACTTTGGTAGTTAGCCTCTCTGAATTCCATTTTGCTTACACGTAAGTGGTCATAATACTAAGAACAACATCAAGGGGTACAGTGAAGAGTGACATACAGGCTGTTTATATCTGCCACTGTGGTGTATTATTCACAATAGATGCTTAATAAGTCATAATTTTAAACATTATTACTTTCATTAGTATCTACCTAGCACTTTAGAATATGGTTCCTACATGTTGGCAATTTCCCACATTAGTCATCCATTTTGCTATGATAAAACCCTGGAAATTTGAATTGTTAGCCTCTCTTGTATCTAAGTTCTAGACGCCAGGCAGGAGCTCAGCTGAGCTGCAGAGAGCTGTGCTGCCAGATGTAGAAATAGTTGACTAAAGCAATAAGCCAAAAATAAAAGTAATAGTCAAGCCTTTGATCTCTTACTGCAATAATATAATCAAAGTCTAAACCAGAGAAAGCACCAACGTCCCTCCCTCCCCTCCTTCCATTTTCCTTCAAGAATGGCACACAGGTCAATGACCAGGTGGACATTATAGATATAGGGGATGTCCCACTGTTGAGAGAGCCCCCAACAAAAGGTTCCTGCAGTTGTATGAAGCTAGTGGGGGAGAAGGGAGGGAAAGGAGAAAGAGCTAGGAGTGGAGAAGTACTGAGTTCTGACTCAGAGTGAAGAAAACTGTCTTCAGGTTTCCCTTCCCCCCTTTCCTCCAATAAGGAGATTTCAGAAGAGGTGCCTGAGGCAGGCCTCTGCTAAGTACCCAGATAAAGTGGGATCTGAACGAAGGTGTCTGGACCAAGAATGCAGATATGAATACGAGCAAGGCCAGCCAGGGGTTCCTGAGTCCTTGACTGCGACTCCCTTCAGAGACTGCAGTTTGCTGCTTATCCACCAAGTCAGGTGTGGAAAGGGAAGCTTTCCCCTGTGAGGTCTGCCAGGTAAAGCCTTTGTAATTGCCAACGATTGGGTCTGAAAAATCACACATAGAATTTTGGCCTGGGGCTGGACTCCTCACTAGGATCCTTCAATCAGGTAAATTCAAAGGATGCTTAGATACAGACTTGATCAAGGTGAGGAGGTGGTCTCATTTGGGTTGGGGTAGGGGCAGTATTTTTCCTTTCAAGTACAGTTAAAAAACCAGCTAGCTGAGTTGATGTAGTAGAGGTGAAGCTTCTTGCATTCGAACCTGACCATCCTCACTGCTGAGTGATGAAAGCAGTGTTGCCACTAGAGCCTCCTGTTGTGTGGTTGGTTATTCTTGGCTGCTTCATTCTCTGAACTACCTGGCTATAGTACCATGTATAGTTTGGATGATCTCAGTACCAAAGAAAAGTATATGTTAAATCTAGAATAAGGTCTTATGTGCAGTCATCAGCAGAGATATGTATGTAGAATCTTATGATTCTGAATAGCTCTTTATAGTGTCATTTGGTGAGATTTATTTACTTTACTTCTTTTACATTAAAAATTCTTTGTTTATAAGTTTATGCATAAGGATACATTTTATATCTATATATGTATATATACACATATATATACACATATTGTGTTCAGGTTTTAGTATAGTACCAATAAATAAGCCCATAAATATTTCAAATTAGTGATGTCACAGCAAAGATATGAATGTACCTCCATTTGCATGAAGCCATCATAAAGAAGCTGATCTCAGAGTTAAGGACAGAATAACTTTATATTGCAAGTTCAGTAAACTCAGGAAATGGATAATTTTAAAATCAGTAACTTTTTATCATGATTTAGGTTCTTGTATGAATATTAACATTATTTCATTTGGAGATATTATAGATTTAAAGATAAGTAAAAATAATTTTTGTCTTTTCCCAAAGACAAAATAATGTCATAATTATTAATTAGACATAATGTCAACAGGATATTCAACTTGCTGCACTCTTTCTGGAAAAACAAACAAACACATGTGATGATGTAGACTGAATTTGGATTAAAGTATCCAGTGTAATGGAAGTTTTAGTCTTGTTTTTTAATGTGCATGTTTAGGAAACTTGGTAGAAACACTCTCTCTGATCCTGTAGTGAAATCTTTAGGTGAAAGGGACACAAATCCCTACCTGGTTTGCTATCTGAGCAGGATGGAACACTCCCCAAATTGAATGATTTTATTGAGATCACTTTGCAGTGACATCAAAGTATATTTTCCCAACATATGGGAATATACACTTAAATATTCATTTTTCTTTACTTTTTAAAAAGATTTTTATTTATTTCCTCCTCTTAAAATGGAAATTGGTCTGAAATCAAATGCTACTGTAATAAGACAAGTCCTCTCATGAGGGGCCAGCAGGAGGTGTTGAGGGAAGAGGAATCTTTCAGTATCATTCTTCGTAGAGCTTCATATTATGGTGTTTATGATGTTTTATGACATTACATGGAGTTATCACCTCTTCCTTCTTTCCAACTTCCCAATCATGGCCCTTTGAACTATTTCAACACCAAAAGCTTCATTGTATGGCCATGATCATTACTTATGCGAAAATTTGTAGCAAGAATGGGGGAAAAAAAGCAAGAGGAAAGATAAAACCCAGTTCCTTTCCTAAATCTGGATCAAACCCAGGATAAGGAGAATTCCTTAGAGGAACTTAAAATTTCCTGGAGAATCGGCTCTGCTAAAATATAGCATGGGTTCATGGATTTAACCCAAGTAATTGTAATTAGGTTAACTTATTTTACACATTATATCCTTTATCCCTGTTCTCCAAAAATACATAATCCAGTCACTCTCTAAGGAGTTACATAGCTTGCTAGCAGAGACTTTGAAGGAAAACATTGAGCTTCTTACTTAAAATCTGAAATTGAATTCTATAATATCTTAAGTGTTTGGGTGGTCTCAAGTTTAACACAGGTAAGAGATTTCTTTGGTATACATAGACAAGTCTGTCATAAATTTTACCTGCTGTACCTTGATTCCACAAGATATGCTGTTCAGTAATACTGACATGTTCTGTTCTTTGTTGCTTTTGTATTCAT
Organism: Lagenorhynchus albirostris; assembly: GCF_949774975.1. Classification (NCBI taxonomy): domain Eukaryota; kingdom Metazoa; phylum Chordata; class Mammalia; order Artiodactyla; family Delphinidae; genus Lagenorhynchus; species Lagenorhynchus albirostris. The sequence continues at coordinate 55,782,535 of NC_083105.1, read as the reverse complement.
TTGATTAGTTATGTTAAGTGCATTTCTGATTCTATCCTTGAATCATTTTAGAAAGTAGGGCAAGGAACATTTCCTTCAGTTTTCCTTCTGTCAAATAGTATCAGAATTTGAAAGCAAAGAATTAAAAGTTTAAAATGGAACTGCAAGCAAAGAAAAACAGTCCTCTGTAAACTTTAATTCCTACTAAGCTGTTTCTTTCCTTTGCTAGCTCATAAATGTGTTAAAAAAAAGGATTATGCACATACTTTGTAAATCATAAAACTCTACATACTTAAATAAAGCATTATTAACTACACGTCAAGGGCAACAATAGTTTATCCTCTTGCCTTTTGCCACTCCTACTACTTCATTTACAATTTCTAAAAATCCAGAGTATGATATTTATTCTGTAATTTAGTAAAACACCTTAATGTTTGCTAATATCATTAAGAATTATTCCAGAATATTTCTGGACAGAAATTATGCTATATGTTTAAGATAACTAAGGCTTTCTATTTTTGTTATTTCATGATGATTTTCCAAGTTCATTTAGCTTTTTCAATATAAGAAAATATGTTTTAACTCCTCCACTAATTGGACTGATACTTTTATATTTCTGCCCTTTGCTATCTTGTATATATCTTTTAGACATATGTAGGTATTAATGTGCTAACATTTCCTAACTTTTTAGCCAATGCAAACTTTTATATTAGCTTCCCTTCTCTACCTTTCCACATGTTTCTTAAGGAGTTTTTGCTTCTTTCCCTCTACTCCAATTCACTAATCAAACACTTGAAACAGTTTCAATGCAAAAATCTGTTATGACTTTATAAAATAATTCTACATTTTATTTATGTTTAACTTTATGTTTCAGATGTTTTCTGTAACATCTTTAGCAATAACCTTGATAAAAAATGTTTTACTCGTATGAGGCAGTTACATTTTATTCAAAAGTCTGCCTTGCCAAAGTCTTTGCATAATTTAAAACTTATGTAATTCAAAGCAGATCATGACAAAAATGGTGAATATCTCCGTCTATTGGTATACAGAATAATGTCATGTAGCATCAACATAAACATAGCTTATAATCACTCCTTATTCCTCTGCTTTGGAATTATGCTAACTTTAAAGACTTTTACATTTTTGGATTCTCATTATTTCAGTCTTTGTTGATGAAGTGAGATATATTAACATATATGTTTTTCAAATTTATAAAATATAACATTCTCAAAATAATATCCAAATATGTAAAATGATAAACAAGTGAAATGAAATTATATTTGACTATAAGGACAAGGCATTCCTTTTAAAACTAAAATAATGTCTTTAATTTTCAAACCATGAGTTTAGTTTTATGTCACATAAAACTATCCCACAAATTTATTTTCTTCCTTTACATGATGGTCATGATGGAATACCTAGTAACAGACCAGCTCTTCTGCTGCAAATAACTATAAAAGTCACAGAACTATTAGGAAACAAGTTGTGATAGGCAGAATAATGGTTCCATAAAGATATCCAGACCCTAAGCCCCAGAACCTGTAAATATGTAACCTTACATGACAAGAAGGGGATTTGCAGGTGTGAATAGATCAAGATGTGCACCTTGAGTAAGAATATTATCCTTTTGGATTATCTGGTGGGCACAATCTAATTATATGAAGCTAATTATATGAAGCTGCGTTAGAGAGATGAGACAGAAGGAGAGGGAAGAGAGATGTGATGCAAGAAAGACACAACCTATTGTTGATTCTTGGAGGGTGAAGGAGAGGAGCTATGAACCAAGAGATGCTGGCAACCTCTAGGAATGCTGGAAAAGGCAAGGTAATGGATTGTCCCCCTAGACCTCTACAAAGAAACACAGGCCTGCTGATTTGTGGATGTTAGTCCAGTGAGACTCATGTCAGACTTCTGACCTGGAGAACTGTACAATAATACATCTGTACTGCTTAAGCCACTAAGTAAGTAGTAATTTGTTACAGCAGCACTAGAATGCTAATACAGAATTTGATACCTGGGAGAAGAGTGCTGCTGTAACAAACACCTAAAAATGCAAACTGGCTTTGGAATTAGGCAGTGGGCAAAAGCTGGGAAAATGTTGTGGAACATGATAGAAAAAGCTTAGATGGCCTTGAACAGACTGTTGGTAGAAACGTGGACATTAATGACAGCTAGTGAGGATTCAAAAGAAAGTGAGGAGCATTACAGAGAAAACATAAATTGTTCTAGAGGAAGCCTAAATAATCATGAAATGACTGTCAGGTTCATGGACATTAAAGTATTTCTGGTGAAATCTCAGAAGGAAGTAAGGAACATGTTATTGAAACCTGGAGGAAAGAGGATACTTGTTAGATAGTGGCAGAAAACTTAGTGGAATTGTGTCCTGCAGGATTTTTAAGCAATGAATTAATGCTAGTTAGCTGAGATTTCCAAGCAAAGGGTTAAAGGCGGGTCATGTTTTCTTTCTTGCTGCTTATAGTAAAATTCATGATGAGAGAAATAAAGTGAGGGTAAAACTATTAAAATGGAACCAGGACTTGGTGATTTGGGAATTTCTCAGCCCATCCAGATGCAGAAGATGCTAAAGTTAAAAGATGTACTATCAGAAAAGAAAAAGAATACTCTTAAGAAAAAGAAAGGCTTTGCTCAACTTTTCCTTAATGATTTTGAAAAATCAAAAAGTCAGAGTATTTATTCACACAAATGGCTCTTTGAAGAGATTAATGGTGTGACTCATAGGTCCTCTCAGTCATCTCAGAAAAAACCAAAAATAGAGAGGGAATTATCTAGGAAAGTTCAGTGGGTGAGCCCCTTATCTAATCGAGTGAATCCCCGTGATGTACATGGGAGATCCAGAAAGTTCTTGAGAACTGTATATCATCAGAAATACTACCACCTTGCACCAAAGGGAAAGAAACATTAGTGAGTGAAAAAAGTTGCCAGATTCTCCAAAATTCTACAGGTAACAGGCTAATAAAGCTGCAAGTGGAAAAGGCAGGACATCTTAGAGAGCAGAGACATGAACCTAGAGAGCAGAGTTTCAAGTCCAGAGAAGAGAATTTCAAGCCCAGAGAGGGTCATTCCAAATTTTGAAACCTAATGGAATTTGCCTGGTAGATTTTTAAATTAACTGTGAACATTGACTGCTTTTTCTTTAATTATCTCCCTTTTTGAACCAGCATGTCTATAACTGTTATCACGGTCCTGTCCCATCATTGTATTTGGGACAGAAAACTTATTTCTTTAGTTTCACAGTCCAATGGATGGAGAGGAATTGTACCCCAGAATGGATAGCACCCAAAGTCTCAACCATTCCTAATTTGGATGTTACAGACAATGAGAATTGGGACTTTTGAGTTCTTTAGATTTAGTTGTGATTTGGAAATTTGAGTTGATGCTGTAGTGGGTGAGACTTTTTGGGACCTTGGGAGGAAGTAAATGTATTTTACACATGAATGGACATATATATTTTTGAGGTCCAGAATAATGAGCCTAAAGATGTCCATGCCCTAATTACCAGGACCTGAGAATGTTACTGGTATCTAAAACTTGGCAGTTGTAATTATAAAGATACAGATACAGGTGATTCAAGTTACCTTGAGACGGAAGATTATCCTGGATTATCAGAGTGGGCCCGATCTAATTACATGAGTTCGTAAATGTGGAGAAACTTTCTTCGATGGGTCAACATGATGAGGTAGAAGAAAAAAGAAGAGAGACATGAGGTGACAAGGAGTTGATCTGCACTTGCTGGATTTGAAGGTGAAGAAAGGGAGAGGTGAGTCAAGGATTCTGTGCAGCCTCTAGAAGCTGGAAAACATAAGAAATACTACAGTTTCAAGAAGAAACACTGCCATGTCATCATCTTGATTTTAGCCCAGTGATACCTGTACTGGACTTCCCATCTATAGAATTGTAAGATGATATTTGCATAGTTTGATCCATTACTACACAGTTCTTTTCAGCCATTAGACAATAGGCAACGCATGACTAATTCCTGAGAGAGGGAAACACACAAAGTAAGGCCCGTAATCGTCCAGGTTTTCTGCTTAAAGGCAGTTTATGAAGTACATACAGTCCATGGAAGTAGAATTCAAGCAAGCATCCAAACTAAAAGCACAGGAAGAAAGATGGATAAAAAAATAAACAAAGCCTCAGTGACCTATGGACAATAATATGTGGTCAAACATAATTAATTGAAGTTTTAGAAGAGAAATTGAAAAAGAAATATATTTAAATAATTAATGGCTGAAATTTTTTCAAATTTGTGGAAAATTTTCAATTCAAAGATCCGAAAGGCTCATTGTCCCCAAGTCTTAATTATATTAAAAAATACATGAGATACTGTAGTTACATTGCTTGAAAATAAAGGTAGAAATAAAAGCTTAAATACAGCCAGAGAATTAAAATAAACGTACAATATACAGAGAATCAACAATTAGCATGATCATTTATTTATTAGAAATAGAGCAAACTAGAACAAAGCAAAAGCCTTCTTTAAAGTACTGAAAGAAAAAGAAACTGTCAACCTAGAATTATCTGTACAGCATAGACATAATGAAAGGAAAAGAGATATTTTCAGATAAAAATAAAAGCTGAGAGAACTTTTCACCAATAGAACTCTGTAAGACATAATAAAGAAATTTAAATCAAAGGAAAATGAAGTTAAATAGAGTTACACAAAACAATGAACTGTATCACAAATGGAAAATATATCAATACATATAAACACATTTTTCTTCTGTCTTAATTTTTTTAACTTCATTTCTTAAGGCAAAAATATAAATTGTGGCTTTTGGTAAGATATGTAGAAGTACAATGTGAGAGAAAATTAGCTCAAAATATGGGACCAGGGTAAGTGAAAGAATACTATTGCTAGGTTCTTCCATTACAAATGAATGCATAACTCCTAGTACACTGTTGTAAGTTAAGAATTCATATTATAAGTCCTAGACTACCACTAAATAATATAACAAACATGCATAACTAAAAACCAAGAGGAAATAAAATAGAATATTTTAAAAAAAACAAAACCTCAGTTAATGCGAAATAAAAAGGAAAAAATCAAATCAACCAATCAAATAAATTCCAGATGGGCTAAATAGAAAACAAATAGCAATTTGTTTTCTTTAAACCTAATTATATCAATGAGGTACAATTCTTTGTGATAAAGACCAGCCGTATAAGGACGCCCTAAGGCACAAACAATTTTTTTCTAATCACCTAACAGTCAAGAAACAAAAATAAAAGGAAAAGCAAAACCCTTTAGAGCAAAATGATGATAAAATTTGTTCATCATATTTCTCACATCAGCCTGGAGATTGCTGTCACTTTCATGAAAATGTCATACTTTATCCCTTGGGGTAAAGGTAAATGTGCCTTTCTATAAGGTGGATTCCTGAAGATTAACTTCCAGGCACCAAATCCAGAATGCTGAATAAATAAACAAGAGGGACTTCGAAGAACTATGGTTTTAGCTCCTTCCTGTTATTCTGCAGCTTGTAAAATTTATTAATAGCAAGAGTTATAAATATCTGGGTATAAAACTAACTACTTGGGCTATATTATATAAATAGGCTAAACTCCACCACCAGGATGAGTTTTCAGATTCTGTAAGACCCACCTCACATAAGCTGCTAACACTGGATGTGACGGTGATATATTAAAGTAGATAAACAAATACAGGGCATTGTATGAGGGAAAAAGCAAATACCTGCCTACAACCTCTGGGATCATCTTTTGCATTTTCCTTTGGTAGTAGGTGACATTTCTTATTGCGCTGATATGAACTTTAGCATAGATTTAATGCCTAATCACCATTTTTAAACACATTGAAACTAAGGAGGTCCCCGCCCATATAACATGCAGTGACTGGAACATAAAAATTAATGTTGGACGCCACACTTTGTCTTAGGAAGTTGGCTCAAGTTATGACCTGCTTATTCATGTCCACTCCTGTATCTTCTTTTCTCAGCTCTGGGACCCTGATTCCCTATCCTTCCTAGCTTGTCATATGCTCATTTGGCCTAGTTCATTTTGGAAACCTACCGGGACTATACTTTCTGGCTTTCCTCTGTGTTTTTATCTCTACATGATGCCTCATTTTTGTTTTCTCTGGTGCTCCATTTTATGAGATAGCTGCAGTCATCTTTAGCCCCATGGAACTCTTCTGTCAGGGCTGATTGGTACTTCCCACCAAGAGATGAATAATGACAACAGAACAAGAAACCTAAGGGTGAAGTGAAGTGGGAAGATAATTCTAGGATTGAAAAAGAACACAGTCCAGTAGGGATGAAGCAAGTAGATAAATAGGTAAACAGAAAGAGCTGAGTAGGAGCTTGGACAAGGTTAGAGGACTGGATAGAACTTATCTCTGCGTAGTTGAAAACAAAGGTATGTCTGGGTTAGAACTAGTCAAAGCTCCAAAGAGTTTCTGATTATATCAGCACCTTCCCAGGATAATTAGGACAAATAATTCAGGTAGGATAATACGTTGGGAGGAGGCAGGGTAGAAAATCAACTTTACCTTTAAGTTTCCCTATTTTATTATTTTGGTTTCAAACACCAGAGAAAAGTCGTACACATGGAAAAACTATCCTGGCAGGAAACTGGGAGGATAGAAATCAGTCTCCAACAGATTAATTAGCAAGAGAGTTTCTTCCCCTTGTCTATGAAGAAAGAGAGAGAAAAAAAGAGCAGAGACAGATGGAGACATTTGGGAGTCCTGAGAGCTATTGGTTCTTGTAGCCTGCTGCCCAGTGATGGTACAATGGAAGTGGAAAGACCCAAGTGATGATTATAAGATACGGCAGGCCAGATGGGATTCCCATGTCCTATATTTGGCATGTAGGTAGCGATATAGTCATGTCCAAGTCCCACGGACTACATAGAAGCTTCACTAGAATCACTGGAATTGAAGGAGCATGGAGAAATAGAATAATGGACATTTTAATAGCAGCCTGTGTGAAAGGCAAACCAAGCACCAGATGCCTTCAGCTGCTGAACTCCCTTCCAAGCATCTGAATAGGATTAAACTTTGGGACTGGGCAACACAATGGAAACTAAACCATGGATATCAAGTGAAGTCAAATGCCCTGTCATCCTGGCAGGTTGGTATTGGGGTGGGGTGGGGGTGTCAAGAAAGAAATGGAATTGTTTTAATGAAAATGGAAAAACTGACTATGTTCAGCACCTTAGCTTGTGATGGACATTCCTATTATCAGCCCAAATAGTTAATGAGTGTTTTGTGTAAGGCATTGGTGCTAAGAACATTGCATGTAGTATCTCATTTAATTTTCATAACCATCTTTTCTATGAATTGTAGAAACAATCTTTTCTACAATTACTTTAAATTGTGTAGGGCACAAGGCAATCTCTAAAAATTGTATACATACATTTCAACCTTCATGAGAAACTCAAGCCTTAGAAATGCAATTCTATCAGTCAGCCACATTGGTTTTTCTCTTTGTCCACACTAATTGTTGCGCTATACCTCCTCCTAGGCTGTGTAGAGTGAGCAAAATTTAAGAGAGGTTTCTGAACCAGCTGATGGGATCTCTCAAAAAAGAGAATTGTGGACTTGCCCGGTGGCACAGTGGTTAAGAATCCGCCTGCCAATCCAGGGGACACGGGTTCAAGCCCTGGTCCAGGAAGATCCTACATGCCACGGAGCAACTAAGCCTGTGTGCCACAACTACTGAGCCTGCGCTCTAGAGCCCACGAGCCACAACTACTGAGCCCACATGCCACAACTACTGAAGCCCACATGCCTAGAGCCCGTGCGTGCTCCACAACGAGAAGCCACTGCAATGAGAAGCCCGCTCACTGCAACAAAGAGTAGCCCTCGCTCACCACAGCTAGAGAAAGCCTGTGCACAGCAACGAAGACCCAATGCAGCCAAAAATAAATGAAATATTTCTTTTTAAAAAAAGAAAGAGAATTGCTTGCTGAGAAGAGCTAATACGGAAGAAAGAAGCAGAATGTATGGTGTTCATTGCATTTGTTCATTTTATCTCTTCATTTCTCCATCCCAAATTGTTCTATGCATGAAGGTGAACACTTAAGACATTATTTTCTCAAATATGTTTTTTGGGACACTATTTCTACAGAATGATTATGGACATAACAAAAAGCGTTCCCAGTTCAGCATAAGCTAAAGAAACAGTAAGTACAACAGATTAAAATATGTGTGTACAGGCCTGGAGGGGGAGGGGAGGTTCTTTTTTTCTGAGTTCACAAAGGCTTTATAACTGCAGGAATTCTCAAGAGGTTTTCATTAATATTTCAGTGGCAATCTCCTAGAAGGGGTAGCATTCTTAAACTCATTTGAGTATGGGTTTATAAACATAGTTAAAATATCTGTTTATTTGTTTATGTATGTGTATGTGCATATGCATTTATATATTTACACATGTATGTATTATCTGATGGATTATTTGCCAGATACCTCAAGGCAACAGTTGAGATGGGACGTATTGTGGGAAACAATGGTCTGGTAAAAAGGATATTCCTAACCAGCTTAATGATCTGTGTATAAGTCTTCTGGTCCCCACACCCCAGGGCCGTTTTTGGACATGTCTAATCCTTTTACTTTGCTCCTTACTTTTGTTTCTGTGCATAAAGAGTAAGGTCTTAGATAATGGGCACTTACCTTCCAACCAGATCCTATCTTTGAGTCTTAAAAAGTGATTTGAACTTTTAACAACAATGCACAAACAATCCCTCTACTGATATCTGTGAATTTCTTTGAGTCGTATATTTGCATTTCTAACCTTAGGGAAGTCAATCACTCTGCAGCTCAACGTGCCCTTCTGAAAATGAGTATTTAGCTGCAATAACCTAAGAACTTCCTTTTACATATATAATTCTCATATTCTAGAATATGAGTTTAAAACGATTTTAAATTATACTAGACCACCAGCTTTAGTGGCTTCCAGATTTTACCAATAAATTAGCCCCCATGGTAAATTGTTCCAAATATTTGGAGAAAGCATGCTTGTAACTCTTTGCCACTAATTAAAAATATGAAAATATGATAATGAGAACAGCTGGCATGGGGCCCAAAGCCCCACATTCAATTAACCCCCAATCCTTTTTAAGAAATAATACAGGAAGGTTTAAAACTGCCATTATTTGTGAAACATATCCTCTTTAATTATGGGTTTAGACATGCACACTTACTGCATCTCTCCCTACACTCTCCACATTCAATCCTCATTCTCCAGAGAATGGCAGACATCTTGCATAAGACCTATTACTGTTGCCCCATGATATTTTCCTGAGGTCATGTTTTTCTCTTTGTGCACACATTTACAAATCTATGAAAGCATATTTCTTGAGAAGAACATCTAAAAGGGAACATAGGGATGTGGATCAATAGGACCCATAGCTTTAAAAAGAGACCAGTGGGAAACTACAGAAAATGTCAATATGAAAACCCTTATCAGCTATACACGATGCTATTTAAGGAATAGGCTTTGCCTTGGGGTTCTCTAACCCAGTTATTCATTAACTAACAGGCAATGCTTGACCTGAGGGATATTATTATTGTTTCAAACTTGGTCTTTTCTTCTCCCAAAGTCTACAACATCTCTATTTCAACTGAACCCTTCTAATAAAATCCTTTTTGTGTGACTATACATTTTCTAGAAAATGATAAATTGTGAGAAAAGTGGAATTTATTGTAAATGTTGTTTGAAGGTTACAATCTTATTACAAGTCCATGAATTTGAAAAACTTTTAACTATGCAACGTATGACAGCTCCTGTATCATACAGCCCACTGGCAACAAATGAGCTTGGGCCACTCTTTCTGTGAATATCTTTATTCAGAAAAACCACCTAAAGCAATTTTATTTACTGAACATGTCACTATTGTTCCTAAGAATGTTTGATATTCTTTTCAGTTCATACTTTATTAGTTTTTACAAAAGATCAATTGATGACTGCAAAGAACATGAACTAATGAAACGTAACATTCAATTTTATGCACATTTTTCTTTTTGTCGAAAAGTGGTGTCTTATTTCTCTTGAATACTATATATCGTTTAGTGTTTAGCATTTGGTTTAACTGAATACAGATGATGTTTGGTAGTATTTTGAAACTGATTCCTAACCAGGAGATGTTTTTTATGATCCAATGTTTTGTACTGAGAAAAGTTCAAAGCAGTATCTATAGCTGATAATACTATCATGTAGAATTCTGCTTTTCATTTAGTTCCTCAGTTTTGTCCCCATTATTCCAACCTTAAGCAATGAACTTTGAGATGAATTATTAGTAAAAGAAAGTATACATGCAATCAAAGTTGTACTGACAAATGATGTAAGCTTTTTTTATTGTTATGTGGTGAAATGAAATTCTAGGGTAAATACGTTTCAATAGTATGTGCTATATTCCACAGCTGCTTAGGACATTGCTTTGTCAGGAAAGAGGTGGATACATAACAATTAGTGCTTCCCCGTTCAACACCTATTATGCATGAATAATTGCTCCTTTGCTTGTCTTTTGGGGATATAATAAAGCACTCCTTAGTAAGGCTTGAATGACATCAAAGTGAACAATTTTTGGATTCTGACTGAAAGACAAACGAGAATACTTAATACACAGAAGAGAGAAGACTAGGGGTAATTTAAAAATACGTTATTATGAAAACACTTCAACTGGTTTCATAGGTCTCATCTATGGATTAGAAGAAGGAATGGTACAAGGCCATGGCTTTTCCAAGGATTACATTTCCAAATGTGAGTACTTTACAGTATACTTTGAAGCATGAGTATTTTAGAGTTCATAATATAGGGAAGTAAATGATTCCTTTTTGTGCACTTATTTGTTATTGCCATAATTTTAGCCTAGGTAGAATGGATTGTCCTCTGTGATTTATATATTAATATTAAATAGCCATGTTAATATTTATTAACTATTTATCTGTCAAACTTTTATTAGTGAAACAGAATTATAAGGAAAACATTTTAGTATTATTAATGAGGTCTAAGTTCGTTGAATATTTACCATCCCAATTTAGCTCCTCTGCAGCGGTGAGACAATACCTTGCCTACTTGGGCAGAAGTGAATTAAATATAGAGTCAAGGGGATCTGAAACAATATGAGAGATGTCATTGTGGAGAAATGGGAGCACAGGGAAGCGTAAGTATTGATAAGTTGTGGCCGTGTAATAATTAGATGAGACGGCTTTTCGTCCTACTGCCCGCGCCTCCCGCAGCCAACATGGCGGCTATCCGTGTGTACTGCGGCGCAGCCGCTTCATACCGGCTCTTTCTTGGGGGTAGGGTTAGCTTTGCCCGAGGTCAGGGCCTCTGGAAAGCCGCGGCTGCTAAGCTGCAGAGAAGTCCCGGATGCCAAATATTAAGGCTTAAGACACACCACAGTTGTAACAACAAGGAAAAATGTTGCAGCCTTAAGACGTGAAACTTACACAGTGGATTTTACTAAAAAGCAGATTGAAGAATTCAACATAGGAAAGAGACACTTAGCCAACATGATGGGAGAAGATCCAGAAACCTTTACCCAAGAGGATATTGATAGAGCGATTGCTTACCTTTTTCCCAGTGGTTTGTTTGAGAAGCGAGCCCGGCCAATAATGAAGCATCCTGAAGAGATTTTTCCAAAACAAGGACGATCCAGTGGGGAGAAGATGGCCGCCCATTTCATTTTCTCTTTTATACTGGCAGACAGTCATATTATTCATTAATGCATGGAGCATACGGAAAGCTACCAGATGTAGAAAACCGTCAAGACCAGCTGTGAGCCAAAGGTCTGTTTTCAGAAAAAACTAAAGTCAAAGACCCAACTGGCAGCAGATGGCTGATTAAGGAGGAACTGGAAGAAACGTTAGTGGAAAAACTGTAGGTCAAGATTACGTCCGCCTGCCGAATCAGGCGACGCGGTTTGTGCCCCGGTCCGGGAGATCCCCATGTGCCGCGGAGCGGCTGGGCCCGTGAGCCATGGCTGCTGGGCCTGCGCGTCCGGAGCCTGTGCTCTGCAACGGGAGAGGCCACAACGGTGAGAGGCCTGCATACCGCACAAAAAAAAAAAAAGAAAAAAGATTACGCACAGTTCATTCGGCTGCTGGAAAGGTTATTGGCTTTGCCGTGTGACGCGGCTGAAGATTTGTGAGCAGGCTCCGCAGGAGTGTAACCAACCGAAAAAACAGCTGATTGAGCCTTTGCAGTATGACGAGAAGGGTATGGCCTTCAGCACAGGCCAAGGTAACAGAAAGACTGCAAAGGCGGAAGTGGCTGTTTATCACCATGGAAGTGGGATGATAGAAGTAAATGGGATCGACTCCCTGCTCTACTTTCCAGTAACTGAGGACAGAGAACAGCTGATACTCCCTTTCCACTTCCTCATCCGGCTTGGAGAACACCACGTGACCTACACGGCGTCGGGGGGGCGGGGCAGGCGGGGGGCGCAGGCGCGGACCGTTCGCTTGCAGAGGGCTAGAGCCTTATGCAGCTTTGTCACCGAGGAGAAGGTCGAGTGGATGCCGAAGCGGGACTGCTTACTGCTGATCCCCGTGTCAGAGAGCGGAAGAAGCCAGGCCAGGAGGGAGCCCCCGGGAAATTCACCTGGAAGAAGCGCTGAGTGTTCTGGGCGGGAAAGGAGAGGGACGCTGTGCACCTGGCATGTGGCAGACGCGCAGGAGAGTTGCTGGCCAGGATGAAGCCGCACCATCAGACGTTGGAGTTGTGAGATGATTTATTCTAAACTGCAACGTCGTAAAGGTTACCTTCTAAAAGTAATTATTTAAAACGGTTTAGCTTTGTTCTGTTGCTTTACTTTTAAAACTTTTTCAGATTAGAAGCATAACGCAGAATCTTGGCATATTCGACCTGAAAGGAGCATTTAGCAAAATCCAATCAAGAGACCGCCTTTTGCGGACAGGAAGGCCCAGCCCCACCGATCTGACCCACCAGAGCCACACTGCTAATTTAATGACAGGACAGACTTGGACTCACTCCCCATAACTCTGTCGTTTTCCCAGATAGCAGTTGTTACAACATATTTTTCAAAACTGAGGGATGAGAGTGCTTGTTGAGAAGAAAGAAGTCCCTGGAGTGTCTTTGTCAGGAGCTCAGCCGAGTCTCTGTGGAAGACAACAGGCCAATCCCCTCCCCCAGCCCCTGGCAGCCACCATTCCACTCTCAGTTTCTGAGTTTGACACTTTTTTTTTTTTTTGAAAGATTCTACGTTGGGCTTCCCTGGTGGCGCAGTGGTTGAGAGTCCGCCTGCCGATGCAGGGGACGCGGGTTCGTGCCCCAGTCCAGGAGAATCCCACATGCCACGGAGGGGCTAGCCCCGTGAGCTATGGCCACTGAGCCTGCGCGTCCGGAGCCTGTGCTCCGCAACGGGAGAAGCCACAACAGTGAGGCCCGCGTAACGCAAAAAAAAAAAAAAAAGAAAATAGGAGAAAACATGTAACTAGGGCAGAGGATATTATTAAAAATATAAAAGAGGGTAAATAAGACATGTAATATTTCCTAATAAATCCATTGTTATGAAAAGTGATATATTAGGAAAAACAAATTTCCAGCCAACACAAAGTTCACGCCCCTCCCTCTCTTTTTAGCTCCCTAAGAAAAACCTAGACAGGCCCCCCAAAATGTTTGTCCCTTCATGCATGCCTATAATAAAGACTATGTTTCTCAGCCTTCCTTGCTGTTAGTAGTGTCTTGCTGTTAAGTTCTAACCAAAAGTATGTCAGATCAAGTTATATGTGTCAGCTTCTGGGAAACTTAAGAGTTAGTTTGTACCTTTTATCTCTTCTTTTTTAGCCTCTCCTTTTCTCTGCTGACTTGAACACAGATGGATGTGGCTGGATATGGTCAAGCCAAAGTTGAACATGAGTTGAGTGGAGCAACAGACAACATAGCTAGCAGAACAACAAGACCGAATAAGCCGGGTTCCTGACACAGAAGGTACATCAGCCCTGAAATGATTATCTCCAAACTTTTACATGAAACAGAAATAAACTTTTGTCTTTTTAAAGCCATAGTCATTTTGAGTTTTCTGCTACTCACTGCCAAACCTAAGTTTATTTAATGTATTAACATTCTGAGCCCAAGCTCTTGCTTTTTGCTAATAGTAATAATAGCTAATGTTAATTGAATTTTTCTTTTTTCCATGCACTGGTCTATATAATTTGTATATATTAATTCATTTCAAATTTACAAGAATTGTATGAAGCATGATGATTGCACTTATTTTACAGATGAGCAAACTGAAGCTCCTAAACTTTAAATAAATTGACTCAAAGATCAAAAAGTGTTCAGTAGCAAAACTAGGATTTGAATTCAGTTAGTCTGGGATCAGATCATGTAATCTGAAGAACATGAAATCTCTGTACTCAAATCAAGAATTTCCAGAATATTAGAATAAAAATAATTTTATATTAAAGAAAAAAATCGAGGTTTGACTATTGTTAATAAATACTTAAAGAGGCAGCATAGCATAAAGTTTAAGAACATGGGTCCTAGAAACAAACCACTGAGAATTTAACCTTGTCTGCTTATTAGCTACTTATTAGTTAGATAATCTTGGTCAGATCTCTTAGCTTCTCTGAGCTTTGGGTGCTTCATTAATTCAGTGAGGGATAACAACTGTATCACATAACATTGTTATACTGAGGATTAAAAAAATAATTAATGTAAAGTGGTTAGCACTGTGCCTGGACCAGTGTTAATCTTCAAAAATAAATGTAAATTATTACGGTAATTCCTGACATCCCAAAGAGAAAAAAAATCTACCACCAAACTTGTGAAAGTTTGACTAAGTTTTTAAAAATTCTTTAAACTCATATTATTTGACTTTTTTTTCTAGGATCCATTTCTAATTACATAGAGTGAATGGCCAGGTTTGAATGCTCTCCTGGCACTGTAGCGAGATATATATTTTCCTCTGCAAATGGCAAAGATTTACTTTGCTATAATCCTTTTGAGAAAAAATAATTGAATATTTTTCCTTCCTACTTGGCAGTCTACGATAATGGCCTAATAAGACATAACGCATAGAATGTGACAAGTGTCAGAGATGAAGTAATTTGTAACTTGAAATAGTAGAAATTGCAATTCAAAGATCTTATATAGTTTTATTCTCTAAACATATTATGGTAGCAGGTGTGCCCAAGAGACTATTGCTGCATCAATTATTAAGCAAAAGTTTACCAGAATATTTTCATCAATTTTATTTTCTGTGTGTGCTTGTTTTATATTTCTAAGTTGAATCTAGTGTTGATTGTCTGTTACCATGTACTAGAATTGCTACAATCAAACCAGGAAAATGTAGATAAAGTGTTTAGAATAGTCCAAAACCATTTGCTCAAAGACCATAGTGACAATACACTTCATGCATGCTGAGCGTTAGCTGTGGATCTGGAATTCTTCTTGTGTTTATTTAATTCTTCTAATTTATTTAATTCTTCTAATTACCCCGAAATAGAAAATTACTACCGTTATTTTACAGATAAGGAAGCCAAATCACAGAGAGGTTGAAATACTTGTTGAAAGTCATAAAATAAGTGGCAGAGCTGGAATTTGAACCCAAACAATTGGTTTCCAGAATCTCCCTTCAACCATCATGCTATCTTGTTTCTCAATGTCTAAAATATAAGGCCAAAAGAAATTTTAAAAAATAACTAACAAGTTAATTTTGGAGTCAAAGATTCTCTATAATTTGTGCTTACATGTGATATTCACCAGCAGAGAAGTCATGTTAAGCCCTTGTTTCAAGAAAGAAAGAAAATGGATAGGCAAACTGTATAGGGATAAAAGTCCACAGAAATGTGAAATTACCTCTGAAGATTATGTTCAACCATATTTTTATTATACATTTCATTAACTATCTATAGTATTTTCCACCCTGTGTATCTTGCTTAACTCAAGATAGAGAAAATTCCACACTCTAGGAGCTTTCACCTTGAAATCAGAAGTATAATCAGAACTCAATCAATCAATATTATCATCCATCCAATGTCCTCAATCCTTTAGAGTAAGAACAATGATTGAGTCTATTTCTCTGAATACTTTGAACTGGTCATTTAAATATAGGGATTTTATACAAGGTATTTTCTCCTATCAGTCTCTAAATGTAAATGCTCTATATATCTGAGCTTCAGATGAACTTCAAGCAATGAAATTTTTATCAAGTTTTTTCTGGACTTATAAACTGCTTCAGTACACAACCACAGAGCATTAGTATTTCAAAATTAATATTAGGTATACATTAAGTACATTTTGAAATGCAACATAATTATTAGTATTTTAAAATACCCTGATCTCTATCATTAGCCTTTAAAATGTATTACTATCTTAGAGAAGTAGCACAGTGTAGATAGGAGCCATGTATTTAGGATTAAAATAAAAAGTGTAGTCTTTTGTAAAGGTACATGGTCTGCTGAGATTTTGAGCACTCTAATTAATTGCCTTCTTAGCAAATTTAGTCTTCCTAGTAGTCCTTACCTAGGGATAATTGATAGTTCAAAAAAAATTAAAATGGAATTGTGACAAAAAAACTTTAGGCTCTTATTGCATTAATGACATTATTCAGAAATACAGAGCTTGCACCAATGTTTTCAATTATTCAGTAGTTCAATAATTATTTTTGAATTCTTTGGATGTACATAATAGTTACTGTGCTAAAGAGGTTGCAAAGATAAATGAGGCGTGTTCTATACTTCAGGAGTTCAAATTTTTAATAATACGTGGTATTATAGTGAAAATACTTCCCTCATGCCAGCATTTTTCACACTGGGTTATAATCATCTATTTATGTTTCTGTCTCTTATGGAATCTCTGCAAGACTGTATTTTCTTCCATTTTGGATCCCTAGCAAAAATCTCTCAGCTTGGCACAAAGGAAATCAAGATGTGGTTTGGCAAAGTAAATAGACACCAAGACACACGAGTGGATGGCCTGTTCAGAGAACAGGTAACTGCCCTACCTGTCTGGAAGGAAAATAGCAGTCATCTAAAAGGTAAGTTACACAGAAGCCACCTTGATAATACCCAAATAAAATGTTTTGGTAAAATTCTAAGTATTTAAATAACATTATTTTGGGTATCACAGAATATTTTTCTCACAGAAGATGCTGATTATCCTATAAAAATAACTATGGGTTTGTGAGAAACAAACAAAACTCCGTTTGATTAGTCCCAGTTCTACGAAAACATCCTTTCCTCCTACTATAATGAAGACGGCGGTCCCTCCTAGGTTAGCTATGACCTGAATCTAATTCTCTTTTTAAAATCTTGAGTATCAATCCAGAGCACTCTCTTTTTATCTGAAACTTTGTCTTTCTACAGGTACCTTTGTATGAAATTTACACATGCTTAAATCTCTCCCATCCGAAAAAAAAAAAAATGTGCCCCCTTGGCTTCCTCTAGTAATCCAGGTGCTGCCTAGTTTGTGTTCCCTTTTATAACAGCTTCTTAAGGGGTATATTCTAAAATGCTTTTCCTCTGTTTTTTTCACTTCCCACTCACTTTCCAACCCATTCCATTTTAGACCCTTATTACTCACTCAAAGTGCTTTTATTAAAATCACCAGTGTTCTCTTTGTCACCGAATAAAAAGACATTTTTTTAGATACTATCTTGTATGGTCTCTCAGCATAATTTTACCTAACTTCTCTCTCCTCGAAACACTATCCTTCTGTTAAATATCCTTTTCTATAAATTTCTATATCCTTTTCCTTAAATTCCTGTTTGATTCTCTCTTACATACTCTTCTATAGCAATCCCATTTATTCCAAAGGCTTCAATTACCATCTCCGTGTCAACAACTCTTATATTGTTATTTTCAGTCCAGATCTCTTTTCTGGGCTTCACATTTCCATATATGCCTGTCTACTTGACATTTCCACTTACTTATCAAAATCATCTCAAAAGTGGCCCCATCTAACTGTTTAAACTGGAATTCTGTGAATCACACTTAACTACATAGCCTCTTACTCCCCACTTCTAATAAAAACTAAAAGCTGGCTTTTAAAAAATACTTGCAGGATTTTATTTTAAATTTTTTATTCTTATAAAATATGTATAACATAAAATGTTACCATTTTAACAGTTTTTAAGTGTACAGTTCAGTGGCAATAAGTACATTCACATTGCTGCACAACCGTCACAACTATCCATCTACAAAACTTTTTTTAGTGTCTCAAATAAAAGCTATCATTTAATCAAGAGCATTTCTTTAGGGTCCACTGTTTTTTTCCATATTCATTGCTACCATACTGTGTTATTGCCATTGCTTCCTAAATTATATTTCCACATCTGTACTTCATATTTTAATCTAATCTTCATATTTTAGACTGACCTTTGAAAAGTCTCTAGTCTATATAGATCCCATTGTTTCAGTAAAAAGATTAATGCATGAAGCATGTCTTCTCTAGCTTTATTTTCCACTATCGCTTTCTGGTTCAATGCGCTTCATTGCTCCATTTACAAATTCCTTAACTTTTTCAAATGAGCTTTGCTTGCTTTCACCATATTTGGTGGTTTTTGCACTTGATATTCCATGTCTTAGAATTCTCTTGCTTGCCATCTTCCTTTATGCCTATCTACATCATACCTATAGTCAATCTAGGAGACCTTTTCCCAGTTATCTCATGCCCACCTGTTGCTCGCTTCCATACCCATTGTGTGAGCCTTGATTTTATCACTCAGTGCTCTTACAAGATCCATGTTTATTTTTATCTACTAGATTTAAATCTTTCAGAAGATTGTGGCTACCACATTTCTGAGACTTAGTAAATATTTGTTGAATGTGTGGCTATTTCAAATATTCATTGAGTGTCTACTATGTTCCAGACACTGTTTTCTGCACTCGAGATTCAGCAGTGAGCCAAACCAAGGTCAGCACTCTCTTGGAGATGCCATGCTAATAACATAAGATTGATGATACAACAAAATAAATAAATTCATATCAGTTGATAATGTGCTAAGGAGAAATTAAAGCTTAGAAGGGGAGAGTAACTGGGATGCTACGTAAAAAATAGATTAAAGTCTTTTTGATAAGATTGCATTTGATCAGATACCTGATGAAATGTGGTGTCATGGTGGATATCTAAGAGAAGAGCCATCCAGTAAGAGGGATTCTCAAATGGCATGAAGCAGTGTGTGCTTGGCTTGGTCAAGGAGGACTTCCAGGGCACGTGGGGTGGGGCTATGAGAGAGTGAAAAGAGAAGAGCAGGTGACAGGTCTGTAGGACCTTTAAAACCATGGCTAACACTTTGAGTGAAAGAGCAAGCTATTGCAGGGTTGTGAGCACAAAAGTGACATAATATGACTTACTTTCTCAAAAGAGCACTCTGTCTGCTTTGTAAAGAGTAGGCTATGGGGAGTTAGTATAGAATTAAAGAGGCCCCTTGAGAGACTATTTAAAATGGTTCTGGTGAGTGATGTTGATGGTTAGAGCAAAGTGTTCTAAGTAGAATTGATGAGAATGGTTTGATCCAGGATAAATATGGTAGAACTAATAGTATTTGCTGATGAATTTGGTGTGGAATGTGGGAAAATGAAAGAAAATATTTATGATTCCAATATTTTTGAGTTGAGCAACTGGGAGGATGGTGTTGCCATTTACCGAGAAGGGAGAAATGAAGAAGCACAGATTTCATAGTGACAATAAAGAATTCAACTTGGGACATGTAAAGTTTGAGATAATGCAAACATATCCAAGTGGAATCATAAGTAGAGAGTTGGGTATATGAATGAATGAGTTTCACTTACTTTCCATATATTCAGGAAAAAAATTACTTAATGTTTTTATGCCACATTTTCTTAATCTATAAATTGGCCCTGCTGGATTGTTTAAAGGATTAAAGGTAATATACTTGCAAATACCCCAAATATGCCAACACAACATAAGCATTCAGTAAGTTTTAGGACTTTTCCCCCTTCAAAATACAGCCTATAAGATAAAGTTTTTGTGAGATACAAATGAGGCATGGGAAAATTTCCACAAACTCAGAAGTATCAAAATGTAAAATATTAGTTCCATTATTTCCATTATCATTGGTAGTAATAAGGTAATAATGTCTTAGTCCATTACGTTTGTTTTTCATACTAGCGATGCTTTTGAAAAATAAAACATGAGGAAATATAAGGTCTATTTCTTAGTCTCTTTGTATAGTAGAAGTCTCAACAAAGAGAAGCTATTTTATTTTCCTGACCTTTATATAACCTTCAAGTCAATGGAAAATGATAGTTCTTAATCATTACTTGGACAAAATTCATATGAACACCCAAGTATTATTTATGGTGTTAATTTCCTAGAAGATACACTATAAGTGGGATAATTAACTCCACAAAGAAAAAGATGTAGCCAGCTAGGAATCATGACCACTTTTCAGGCTATAGAAAGGGATGGCGTCCAGTGCTACAAATACAATTTTTTCCTGGTGTAATCTGGTTCCAGTTTGATTAGATGTCAGATAAAGGAAGCAAGGCAAGCAGAATGTCTTCTCTGATAAAACCACGTTTTTATTATAGACCTATCATCGATGCTCTTCAATCCACAATCCTTGCCAATGTCAGCTACTCTAAGTTCTGAATACTCATGAGACACTGGAATCCATTTAAAGACAGTTTTACCTTTCAGCCCTCTTTATCAGAATAATGTAGAAAATGAAAGAAAGCATTTCATTCTGATATCTATCACATCAATGGTCTCAAAAAGTAAGATAGAAAAATGACATATTCATTTATTTAAGCTAATATGTTCAGTTCCAAAAGTCGGAAAGAACAGATCAAGAGCAAGATAGTCATGTCTGAGTTAAAGAAACTGTGATTACGAACTTATAGGAACTCACTGGTAAGTGTTTAACAACTTCCTTGATGGAGATCAAAAGAGCAATTCAAAAGATTTTCAACCAAAAGTAGAGAAAGCTATTTTTTTATACTTCTCTGAGAAGTAAGAGAGTGTTTGTTAAAACAAAAAATGGAAGAATAAAACTAACAAATAGTAAAATGTTGAAACTGCCAACTTGAAAAATCTGAGTGAAGTTTTGTGTGGAAAGTAAGCTGAACACTAGAAAATTAAATTCTGAGTGAGAGTCAGGTAGAGCAAGAGGAGACAGCACAGGTAGCTGCTGGATATAAAGTCACCAAAATATGCTCCTCCAACTAAAAACTCGTCTTTTTGTTCTTATTTTGTTGCGTTCAACCTAGAAGTCTAAGTTGTGATATATTTCTTATCCTGATGGTTTAATGACTTTTTTCTTTTTTAGGCTGTGTTGGGTCTTCACTGCTGCGTGTGGGATTTCTTTTTTTTTTTTTTTAACATCTTTATTGGAGTATAATTGCATTACAATTTTGTGTTAGTTGCTGCTGTATAACAAAGTGAATCAGCTGTACGTATACATATAACCCCATATCCCCTCCCTCTTGCACCTCCCTCCACCCTCCCTACCCCACCCCTCTAGGTGGTCATAAAGCACTGAGCTGATCTCCCCGTGTGATGCAGCTGCTTCCCACTACCTATCTCTTTTACATTTGGTAGTGTATATATGTCAATGCTACTCTCTCACTTCGTCCCAGCTTACCCTTCTCCCTCCCTGTGCCTCAAGTCCATTCTCTACGTCTGCGTCTTTACTCCCGTACTGCCCCTACGTTCATTAGAACCAATTTTGTTTACTCTTAGAGGAAAACATAGGCAGAACACTCTTTGACATAAATCACAGCAAGATCCTTTTTGACCCACCTCCTAGAGAAATGGAAATAAAAACAAAAATAAACAAATGGGACCTAATGAAACTTAAAAGCTTTTGCACAGCAAAGGAAACCATAAACAAGATGAAAAGACAACCCTCAGAATGGGAGAAAATATTTGCAAATGATGCAGCTGACAAAGGATTAATCTCCAAAATATAAAAGGAGCTCATGCAGCTCAATATCAAAAAAACAAACAACCCAATCCAAAAATGCACAGAAGACCTAAACAGACATTTCTCCAAAGAAGATATACAGATTGCCAACAAACACATGAAAGGATGCTCAACATCACTAATCATTAGAGAAATGCAAATCAAAACCACAATGAGGTATCACCTCACACCAGTCAGAATGGCCATCATAAAAAACCTTCAAACATTAAATGCTAGAGAGGGTGTGGAGAAAAGGGACCCTTCTTGCACTGTTTGTGGGAATGTAAATTGATACAGCCACTATGGAGAACAGTATAGAGGTTCCTTAAAAAACTAAAAATAGAACTACCATATGACCCATCAATCCCACTACTAAGCTTATACCCTGAGAAAACCATAATTCAAAAAGAGTCACGTACCACAGTGTTCATTGAAGCACTATTTACAGTAGACAGGACATGGAAGCAACCTAAGTGTCCATCGATAGATGAATGGATAATGAAGATGTGATACACATATACAGTGGAATATTACTCAGCAATAAAAAGAAACGAAATTGAGTTATTTGTAGTGAGGTGGATGGACCTAAAGTCTGTCATACAGAGTGAAGTAAGTCAGAAAGAGAAAAACAAATACCATATGCTAACACATATATATGGATTCTAAAAAAAAAAAAACATGGTTCTGAGGAACCTAGGGGCAGGACAGGAATAAAGATGCAGACATAGAGAATGGACTTGAGGACACGGGGAGGGGGAAGGGTGAGCTGGGATGAAGTGAGAGAGTGGCATGGACTTGTATACACTACCAAATGTAAAATAGATAGCTAGTGGGAAGCAGCATAGCACAGGGAGATCAGCTTGGTGCTTTGCGACCACCTAGAGGGATGGGATGGGGAGGGTGGGAGGGAAACACAAGAGGGAGGAGATATGGGGATATATGTATACGTATAGCTGATTCACTTTGTTATACAGCAGCAAATAACACAACAATGTAAAGCAATTATACTCCAATGAAGAAGTTAAAAAAAAAGTATAAAAAAAAAGAATGTAAGTCAAACACAAGGACCTACTGTAGAACATAGGGAACTATGCTCAATTCTAGTGGCCAATGGAAAGAGCCAGATATCCACAGACAATGAAGATGATTTAATCTGGATAAGAGGTTAAGAGGCAATTGAGTGTGTTTTACAGTCACTTTAACAATCAGAAGGTGCTAGCAATAGTCCTCTCAGAGTCAAAAAGCTGAGATGCATCCCTATTATCTTTGGTTAGTCCTTTTCTTTAATGGAGAGAGAATTCCCTGACTCCAGCATGTTCTCTTAGAGGGGGGAAAAAAAAAGCTCTTGCTGGACTTCCCTGTTGGCACAGTGGTTAAGAATCCACCTGCCAGTGCAGGGGACACGGGTTCGAGCCCTGGTCCAGGAAGATCCCACATGCCTTGGAGCAGCTAAACCCGTGTGCCACAACTACTGAGCCTGCGCTCTGGAGCCCGCAAGCCACAATTACTGAGCCCGAGTGCCACACCTAGAGCCCATGCTCTGCAACAAGAGAAGCCACTGCAATGAGAAGCACATGCAGCGCAACAGAGAGTAGCCCCTGCTCACCGCAACTAAAGAAAGCCCACGCACAGCAAGTAGACCCAAAGCAGCCAAAAATAAATTAAAAAAAGAAAGAAAAAAAAGAAGCTGTTTGCAAAGCTATCAGCTCTCCTACAGAATACATTGCTTTATTCATTAAATCAGTAAATATTTCCCAAATGAGCAGAGCACTATGGTTAACATTACAAGGGATCTAAAGCAAGGTAAGTTTCAGATGTAATACCCTGATTTTATCGTGCTGGATACCTGGACCAAGAGTTCATCTCTGAATCTTGATCGCTATATACTGAGCTCGTGTGTAGGTGGCAACTCTCATAGGCTCCACATAAAATCATACGGTGGCATCTAAGTGTCTTACTTTGCAACATTTTCCAGTCTGTATCCACTTAGAGGAGATACTATAAGTGTAGACTTAAGGAGGGAAGAAGGGAGGTACATATACTTTCACCTTATAAATTTGTAAAAACTCACATAGTGCTGAATAACGCTATAATCAGATTAAGCAAGGTTAAAAGGATTTTAATGATCTGTGTAGATTTATATTTGGGGACAAAAAGGAAATCAAATTATTTTCCTAGAATAATTTTAAAATGAAATAGTTTACCAAATTAGAGTGTAAAAATATTTTTATGGGGAGTCTTGCAATTTGACAGGCATGAGTGTATAGATGTGTATGACGATTTTTAATCATCTTACCAAAGATTTCTTTTATACCAGTATTTGAAATACCTGTTATACTGTTAAAAAAGCAATATTGTAATTTTTACTGTTCAGTAACTTTTAACATTCCAACTGATTAACGGCAGCTGAATTCCCTTCCCAGATTCTTTCATTAGTTACACATTCTTCTTTTGATTTATTTTACAAGTCTTTCCATAAGAAATATTTTAGAACCATTTTAGGACCAAACAATTCACTTCCAAAAGCAAATACAGCTCCAGATTCTGGACAAGGGTTGTTGATCTTAAGGTAAACTCTTCACAAATGAGGACGCTTCCATTTATATCAGGTCGTTTCTTTTCAGATTAGACCCTACAGCATAACACTTACCTATGCAGGCATTTGAGAAAGACACATAGAGTTTTAGCACCAGCTGTGTCGTCACTTTCTGGCTGTGTGACTTCTGGCAGGTCAGGTATTCTCTCCATCATCATTGTTCTTATCTGTTACATTAGGATAATAATAGTCCACACTGAACAGGGTTATTCTTAGGATAACATGTGATCATACATCTAAAGCACCTAGTTGGGGGGGGGCAATAAAATCCTTTCTCAGTCTGAGAATTAGGGAATGCCCAGGTAGAAAGGGGAGAATAATTATTCACAGGTTTGTCTTTATATTTGCTTTATGATGGTAGTCTGGAACTGAACTTGCAATTTCTCTGAGGTATGCCTACATATTTTCATGTGCTGAACGCATGGTATTTGGACATACTTGTTTGTTTTTTCCTGAATGAAACAGATTTTAATTGTACTATTTGCTGAGTTTGACAAATACATATACCTATGTAACTGAAACCCCAAACAAGACATTAAAATTTTCCATTCCCAGAAAATTAACTCATACCCCTTTCAGTTAATCCCCGCTCTCCGTAACTAATCAACATTTTAATATCTATTAACTTAGATCAATTTTGCTTGATTTTTTGATTTCATAAAAATAAAATTGTTAGTAAACTTAAAAAAAAAGAATCTATGAGAGACATCTAAATTTAACAAAACAAAGGAGGAAGAGAGAGTACATGTATATGTTGGGGGGTGTTGTGGGATAAGCAGATGATGGTTAATATGAAATTTGCACCTTGCTAAAGTCAGTTCAATAAAATATATTTAAATAGGTGTACCAAAATCTCCAGGGGACTATGGAAGTGGAGTGGAATGTACAATTTAAATAATCCATTGAGGCTCATGGGTGGGGTAGGGATAATGACACGTCCTGACTGACCACTAACCAAAACTCAGCGAGCTAAGAACTGAACTCAGGTAACCTCAATCTCAATTCTGAGCCACTTCATCTGTATTTCATACACCTCTGGAATGAGCTTCCTTGACTTTTTGTTTGCATGTTTTGTTTTGTTTTACGTTAATGCAATGATTTGATGACATGAACTTCAGATGCCATGTGATAGCACATTTAAATTCTTCTATACTTTAGATTCTGGACGAGCTTAGTCCAAATTTGCATTTGTTTCTGATCAAAACAACTGTAACATCCCCAAGATAAGCAACTTGGGTTCCTGAGATGTGTTCTCTTAAAGAATGACAAATTTTAAAGTAAATTATTTTGCCCATTTCTGTAACAATCTTGTCCTATTTTCTTGTTCATTTACCGAAGTATAGGAGATGACAAGCTTCCTTTGACAAGGTTTTAATTAGCTTCCATATGTGATACTTCTATACCATGTGGTCCTGAAATTTTCTTTTTGTGTGGAAGAAAAAAAGGCCACTCAAACTGTTTTAATTATTTACGAGCATCAGTTCTGATATCCCCCAAGCAGATGGCTTTGACACTTTTTTGCTTGTTTTTGCTTCTGATTTTTTCTTTTTTTTTAAAGCTTTGCTCTCATTCCAGCAATTCAGATGGACTGGTTTACTTTCTGAGCAATTGAATTAAAGACAAAGTAAAAGATGAGCTGTAGGTCAACTGAAGAATTTTCTGCAGTTAAACTTAATTTCAGGCAACTACTGAAATGAATTCAAAATTACCTTTCCTGAAGGGTGAATAGATGCTGTCCCCTGATTTCTGACAGGACAGTGCTTGTAGGGCTTTTTCAAACTGAACAAGCTTTTGACATTTCTTATCGTTTGTTTGTTTGGCTGTGGGAGCTGGGTCCAGAGAAGGAAGTTATTGTTTGGTTGGAGCTCCATTCAGTTTCCACAGTTGCATTAAACCAGCAGCCTGCTTTGACAAGGTTGATTGATTCTGTATAGGCAGATGAGGCATTTCTATCTGACAGGAGTGATTTAGTTCTAACACAGATACACTTTTCCATTCTTGCAGGTGAGCGTACTAAATGGGCTACCCCTTGAGACTCAAGCGGAGATGCTTACCTTCTCTTCCTCTTCCTCTTTGACCCCGGCTAGTCTTTTGCTTGGCAGAGAGCTGCATACGGGGACCCTCAGGAAAGCTTGAAACCAAGGCTCACTCAAGAGCTCTGACAATTCCTTCCTATCTCAGTTTCCTCTATACCTCTGCCAGCTGGGAATCTTTGTTTTGCCCACCCCTCTCCTTTCTTCCAAAACTCGGCTTGAACTTCTTCTTCGAGAAACTTCTATTCAAGCTCATTCACCTTAATTATCCCCCAAAACATTTTGTTTGAGATTTACAACATGATCATATTTTTACTTAACTTGCCTGTTAACAACATATGTAAGTCTTGTGTCCTTAACTAGATTTTAAAACTTTACCTTGTCTTTCTTTGACAAAGACCTGACATGTTGTTTTTATTTCTTTCATGCTGGGTTATACACGTGTCTAATGCTCTATCAGCCAGTGTTCCAGAAACTTTGACATTTCCTCTCTTACCACTGATACTGAATTGGTGTTGCCAGTTTCCTTCCTTTCCATTTTCCTGGTTCATCACTGTTCTTTAGTTTTAGCAGGTGTGGCCACTTAGCTTCATTTGACTACCTCATTATTTATTACTCCTTTTATTTATCTCTAATTAATATTCTCTTACTTACTGGAACACTTGTCCCAAATCTTCACCAGTCTTCTCGGTCTCAGCCTTCTAACCTATCCCTGGTTTTAGCAAATGGCTTTGCCTCCTACTTTACTACAAAGTTTGAGGTACTTTACCTCCTTTCCCCCTACCCCTGATTTTCTCTGTGTTTTCGCATCTGTCTCCTCTACATCTCCTGCCTATGAAGAGGCCTTTTAGCCTCTCAGCGCCTGCTGCTCTTTCAGAAACACTGACCACCACTTCAATCTCTCTTCCCTTTGCTTTAGAATATGCTGAAATCTGTCTCTGATACATGAGTAATTTCCCAAGACGAAATGCACAAATGATTGATCTTTTCTAGTGTAAAGTCAATGGATAGAATGTGTCTTTAATTACATGAACACTATGTGAAGGTGAATACTTATTTATCTCATTAATAATAAACGGCTTGGGTGTGAGGGCATTATGCACTGGGCTGGAAGTAAAGGCAAAGTAAAGTAAACCTACTCCCATTCCACAGGTTAGAATTCATGGGCATGTGGCCACATCACTGTAAGAGTTGTGCAGAATGTCATCCCTAGCCATTCACCCACTTCTCAGTGACATCGCTGTAGCATGGGAAAGGGCAGCACAATGAAAGTTACTTCAGTAGTGAAGCCATCTGGGTCTAGAGTTTGCTCTACAGGTTTTTTTTTCTTTTAGCAATAGATTAAATTTCTTTAACAAATATAAAAGTCTTTCACCACCTGCATGCGCAGCTTAGGAATCAGAAATTAGAAATAGCACATAGAATATTGGATACACTTTTATGCAGTCTACATTGTCTGAGATATTGACCTATGATTCTTGACTTCCTTGCTAGCTCTGAAATCCAGTTTTTGTGTCTGCAGACCAATGAGGCTGCCACAGCTTTTGGACGTTGCTTTCTGATTGGCTTTTACGCCTCATGAATAGAAATAGCAAATGATCTCAAGTGAAAAAAAAAGTTATGGCAAGCATAGGACTCGCCACAAAACATTTAGTTTTTCTTGGGAATGTTTTGTTTTCAGTATTTTTGTTCAATATAATGAACATTAAGTTGTCCTATAGCAGCACTCTAAATATGTATAATATTTATTTAGAGCATTTAGTTAACCTTCTCCCTACTGTACATTTTCATTCCCATGAAAGATTGTATGAATATTTCCTTTCAAGTGTTAGTGATATAAAGGAGCAAGATAAAATGTCAACAATGATTTGCTTCACATTCAAAAATATTTTTTTCTTGCTCAAGAAAATATATGATTGATTTATTTACATAGTATAAAACAAATCAATTCTTCTTTTAAGTATCAACCCATTTATTATTGAGATAAACAAGTATGCTTCTTCATATAATGTTCATGTATTTAAAGATAGAGCAAAGTAGTATTTATTAATTTATAGTACATCAGTTGTTTAGATCATCCAGAATTCTTAAATGAGATGTACAGATCATATTTTCCTTAAATACTTTAATTCTTCAAAAGACAGTATTTCCTCCTGCACTATTGATGGGGATGTAAATTGGTACAGCCACTATGGTGAACAGTATGGAGGTTCCTTAAAAAACTAAAGAGTTACCATATGATCCAGCAATCCCACTCCTGGGCAAATATCCAGAGAAAAGCATAATTCAAAAATATACATGCACCCCATAGCAGCTCTGTTTACAAGAGCCAAGACATGAAAGCAACCTAAGTGTCCATCGACAGATGAATGGATAAAGAAGGTATATATATACAATGGAATGTTACTCAGCCATAAAGAAGAATGAAATAATGCCATTTGCAGCAACATGAATGGACCTAGAGATTATCATATTAAGTGAAGTAAGCCAGACAAAGATAAATATCATATGATATTGTTTCTATGTGGAGTCTAAAACGAAGGATATAAATGAACTTATTTATAAAACAGAAATTTATTCACAGACATAGAAACAAAAGTATGATTACCAAAGGGGAGGGGGAGAGAAGGATAAATTAGGAGTTTGGGATTAAAATATACACACTGCTATATATAAAATAGATAACAAGGGCCTACTGTATAACTCATTATCTTGTAATAACCTATAATGTAAGAGAATGTAAGAAAGGAACACATATTTATATATATGTATAACTGAATCACTTTACTGTACACCTGAACTAACACAATATTGTAAATCAACTATATAAAAATTTTTAAAAAGATGGTATTGCATAAAGGTGAAGTATGTGTGCCCTGGAATAAATTTGCTGAGTATAAAGTTTAGCTGTGCTCCATGCTAGTGGATAGTATTAACCTGGGCATATATACCTATCCTATTTTACAAGGTAACTGTGAAGCTTAAGTATGATAAACATGGAAAAATGTTAGGACCATGCTTGGCTCACAATAAATTATTCCCATTTATAAATTTAATGTAAAGAATGTCTTTATATTTGAAGCAAACTTATCTGATATTACCCTTTTAAAATTTAAACACTCTATCTCCCTCTCAGCTACCCCATCATGGAAAAATAATCTAAGTTGATGCCAGAAGAATGCTAAGAGATTCCTTAAGCAGGTAATACTAGTACTAATACTAATACTAATACTTTCAACTGACAAATAAGCCAAAAATGCTGAAGCTCACCTTTTTCTCCTTGTTTCTGCAGTTTTACAGGAACAGCAACTGAGAAAAAATCTTTCCCATTTCCTTTAGAAAATTGAAATATATAATTTGTTAGATGTAAATCTCTTTGAGTTTTTGAAGGTACAACATACTCTGTCAGCAACTGGATGTTTCATAATCTGGCTCAATTGCAGTTGGATTGTTGATACACCAACATAAACTCCAAACACATAAATTATTCTGATTGATTTGTTTTACCATCAGCAAAATGACACCTCAGGCCTGCATCTGTGTACATGGTATAAGACATGGGTAGTAGGAATTGCTAGGACTATATTCTTGTAGATGATTGCTGCAGTGTATTGAAGCAAACATGTTACTAATGGGTTATAACCAGTACATAAGGTTTAGTCAGCAAGTAAAAAGCAGTTTTTGTTAATAAGAATAAACAGTAAGTGTTGACTCAGTGAAACAGTTCTAAATTTGTCAAGGGTGTTTCAGTGATAGAAAAAAAAATTGTGTGTCAAGTATGCTATGGTGTCTTCAACTTCTCATTTTCTATGATTTATTTAAAAATATTTTTGAGCACTTTTTATAAGAAGGCACAGTGACAGATGCAGAGATAAATAAGCATTATCTGTGTTGTCTTTATTTCTGGCTGTGCTGCGGGGCTTGTGGGATCTTAGGTCCCACACCAGGGCTTGAACCCAGGCCACGGCAGTGAAAGCACAGAGTCCTAAACACTGGACTGTCAGGGAATTTCCTTATCTCTATTGTCTTGATATGAGGAAGAACGTGATAGCTGATGAAAGAGGTACAAATATAAAATGTGGTACTTGAAATAAGCAAAAGTTTACTCTGGCCAGGGAGTTATATAGTAAGACTACAAAAGCCAGTGTCATTTGACCTGCATTCTAACAGATAGGTTACCTCTTTGGGGATAGGGAAAAGAAATTGTAGAAAAACAAAAAGCATGAAATTAGAAGTGAGGAAAAGGAAGATCATTAGCAAGAAACAAAAAAATAGACCAAAATGTATATGAGGTTAGAAAAGTTAGGTTGGGGCCAGATTGTTGAATAATATAGAGTTTATTTTTCACTCCTGGGACAATTTGGGACCACTGCAAGTTTTTTTTTTGTTTTTTTTTGTTTTGTCATTTCTGAGATATACATTTTAAAATAATAACTAGAATTACTGCAGTTTTTGAGCTGACAAGTTTTGTGGTGTATATTAAATGACTATTACTATCTTAGCACTGCATTAGACTGATTGGAGAGAAAAAATAATTGGGGCAGAAAGACCAATTAAGAGCTCATTAAAATAGACTAGCTAAACTGATTTTAGGGCATCAACTTGACTAGGGATAAAACTAAGATAAACCCGTTTTTGTTTCTACTTAATGATCCTCCTAAATTATTGGTTCTATATAGTTTAAATTCAAATTTGATTTATTAGAAAATGAAAGTACAAGTAAAGCTATAAGTATGGAGATACGTATATATTTTTTAATACAAAAAAATATTTAAGCTATGATTTCCAAGTTCCAGGAAGTGAATCCCAAAACTGGAGGAGAGAGAGTTGCATCAGTACAGCTGACGAGGTGTCCACTGCAGGCAAGCTGGCAATCTTGTTCCCTGAGTAGCAGAGTCTGAGAGAGAGATTTGCAATCAGGAAATGTGATTTGGGAAATGCTCTTGGACGATATCTGTGGGGAGCTGAGTAGGCAGAGAGGGAATCTGGGCTGCAAAGAAGGCTTCAGTGAATCCTAGAGGGAATACTGGAGCTAAGATAACCCTTCAGAGTTGTTTTGGATTGACGCAAGAGAGCCAGCTTTGGCACCACCATACCTAACATTTGGTAAACAGTCCTCGGGGTGGGACTTGTCAGAGAGCAATCAGCAACCAGTACTCCCAGCAGCCGAAGGAATGAATGCTTCAGTCCTAAAAGAAATGGTATGACCATCTAGGCAATATACCACAATAAAGCATGGCAAGGAGTAGAGGTGAAGTGTCATGTGTTACCTGGGTTCTCTGAGAGTGTCACCATTGTGGGGTTAGCAAGAAGCAATTTCCATCCAAAGAGTTAAATAGTCATTGAGTCATACTGTGATTTAATCAACCAATCCTCTGTTGTTGAATTTTTTCTAGTATTTTACCATAATATTGTTATAAACATCCCATTAGCCATAGTTTTCTATTGGAATATTCCTTCGGAGTATATGCTTATGATGTATTTCAATCTCTATACTTAGAGAAAAATATAAATACTAATTCTCTAAAGAATAGAATCTGTTCATTTCTGAAAATCTTTAACCAGACCAGTGCATGGCTCCATTTATTGAACTCCTTAATCAAACAAGAATTAATTTGCTATCTAGAAACCTGAAACTAAACAATTCTGCAACTAAAGAGTTCTGCAATATACTCTTCCTCTGAATTGAAAAAGCATGGTATGATCTGGTTCATGCTATTTCTTCATTGGCTAGTAAAATCTTGGTGGCTGAATGAGCCAGAGAGGAATCAGAGGTGAGGAATCATGAAATTATTATAGCAGGATGATTCCACAACTTGTGGTAAGAAATAATTATGGAACTGTGCCCAATAAATGTGATTATTTTTTACCTTCTATCACTATCAGACCGCTGCCTATTTTTTTTTTATGATTTTTTTGATGTGGACCATTTTTAAAGTCCTTATTGAATTTGTTACAATATTGCTTCTGTTGTTTTTTTAATTTTTGTATTTTATTTCATTTTTTGATACAGCAGGTTCTTATTAGTTATACATTTTATACATATTACTGTATACATGTCAATCCCAATCTCCCAATTAATCACACCACCACCACCACCACCCCCCACCGCTTCCCCCTCTTGGTGTCCATACATTTGTTCTCTACATCTGTGTCTCAATTTCTGTCCTGCAAACCAGTTCATCTGTACCATTTTTCTAGGTTCCATATATATGCATTAATATACATTTGTTTTTCTCTTTCTGACTTACTTCACTCTGTATGACAGTCTCTAGATTCATCCACGTCTCTACAAATGACCCAATTTTGTTCTTTTTTATGGCTGAGTAACATTCCATTGTATATATGTACCACATCTTCTTTATCCATTCATCTGTCGATGGGAATTTAGGTTACTTCCATGTTCTGGCTATTGTAAATACTGCTGCAATGAACACTGGGATGCAATGTGTCTTTTTGTATAATGGTTTTCTCAGGGTATATGCCCAGTAGTGGGATTGCTGGGTCATATGGTAACTCTATTTTCAGTGTTTTAAGGAACCTCCATACTGTTCTCCATAGTGGCTGTATCAATATACATTCCCACCAACAGTGCAACAGGGTTCCCGTTCCTCCACACCCGCTCCAGCATTTGTTGTTTCTAGATTTTCTGATGATGCCCATTCTAACTGGTATGAGGTGATACCTCATTGTAGTTTTGATTTGCATTTCTCTAATAATTAGTGATGTTGAGTAGCTTTTCATGTGCTTCTTGGCCATCTGTACATCTTCTTTGGAGAAATGCCTATTTAGGTCTTCTGCCCATTTTTGGATTGGGTTGTTTGTCTTTTTAATATTGAGCTTAATGAGCTGTTTATATATTTTGGAGATTAATCTTTCGTCCATTGATTCGCTTGCAAATGTTTTCTCCTATTCTGAGGGTTGCCTTTTTGTCTTGTTTCCAGTTTCCTTTGCTTTGCAAAAGCTTTTAAGTTTCATTAGGTCCCACTTGTTTATTTTTGTTTTCATTTCCATTACTCTAGGAGGTGGATCAAAAAAGGTCTTGCTGTGATTTATGTCAGCGAGTGTTCTTCCTATGTTTTCCTCTAAGAGTTTTATAGTGTTCAGTCACATTTAGGTCTCTAATCCATTTTGAGTTTATTTTTGTGTATGGTGTAAGGAAGTATTCTAATTTCATTCTTTTACATGTAGCTGTCCAGTTTTCCCAGCACCACTTATTGAAGAGACTGTCTTTTCTCCATTGTATATCCTTGCCTCTTTTGTCATAGATTAGTTGACCATAGGTGCGTGCATTTATCTCTGGGCTTTCTATCCTGTTCCATTGATCTATATTTCTGTTTTTATGCCAGTACCATGTTGTCTTGCTTACTGTAGCTTTGTAGTATAGTCTGAAGTCAGGGAGTCTGATTCCTCCAGCTCCATTTTTTTCCCTCAAAACTGCTTTGGCTACTCAGGGTCTTTTGTGTCTCCATACGAATTTTAAGATTTTTTTGTTCTAGTTCTGTAAAAAATGCCATTGGTAATTTGATAGGGATTGCATTGAATCTGTAGATTGCTTTGGGTAGTATAGTCATTTTCACAATATTGATTCTTCCAATGCAAGAACGTGGTATATCTCTCCATCTGTTGGTATCATCTTTAATTTCTTTCATCAGTGTCTTATAGTTTTCTGCATACAGGTCTTTTGTCTCCCTAGGTAGGTTTATTCCTAGGTATTTTATTCTTTTTGTTGCAGTGGTAAATGGGAGTGTTTCCTTAATTTCTCTTTCAGATTTTTCATCATTAGTGTATAGGAATGCAAGAGATTTCTGTGCATTAATTTTGTATCCTGCAACTTTGCCAAATTCATTGATTAGCTCTAGTAGTTTTCTGATGGCATCTTTAGGATTCTCTATGTATAGTATTATGTCAAATGCAAACAGTGACATTGGAATACTTCTTTTCCGATTTGTATTCCTTTTATTTCTTTTTCTTCTCTGATTGCTGGGGCTAGGACTTCCAAAACTATGTTGAATAATAGTTGTGAGAGTGGACATCCTTGTCTTCTTCCTGATCTTAGAGGAAATGCTTTCAGTTTTTCACCATTGAGAATGATGTTTGCTGTGGGTTTGCCATATATGGCCTTTATTATGTTGAGGTAGGTTACCTCTATGCCCTCTTTCTGGAGAGTTTTTATCACAAATGGGTGTTGAATTTTGTCAAAAGCTTTTTCTGCATCTATTGAGATGATCATATGGTTTTTATTTTTCAGTTTGTTAATATGGTGTATCACATTGACTGATTTGCGTATATTGAAGAATCCTTGCATCCCTGGGATAAATCCCACTTGATCATGGTGTATGATCCTTTTAATGTGTTGTTGGATTCTGTTTGCTAGTATTTTGTTGAGGATTTTTGCATCTATATTCATCAGTGATATTGGTCTGTAATTTTCTTTTTTTGTAGTATCTTTGTCTAGTTTTGGTAGCAAGGTGATGGTGGCCTCATAGAACGAATTTAGGAATGTTCCTTCCTCTGCAATTTTTTGGAAGAGTTTGAGAAGGATTGGTGTTAGCTCTTCTCTAAATGATAGAATTCACCTGTGAAGCCATCTGGTCCTGGGCTTTTGTTGGAAGATTTTTAATCACAGCTTCAATTTCATTACTTGTGATTGGTCTGTTAATATTTTCTATTTCTTCCTGGTTCAGTCTTGGAAGGTTATACCTTTCTAAGAATTTGTCCATTTCTTCCAGGCTGTCCATTTTATTGGCATAGAGTTGCTTGTAGTCATCTCTTAGGATGTTTTGTATTTCTGCGGTATCTGTTGTAACTTCTCTTTTTTCATTTCTAATTTAATTGATTTAAGTCCTCTCCCTCTTTCTCTCTCTTTTTTTTTTTTTTTTTTTTTGCGGTACACGGGCCTCTCACTGTTGTGGCCTCTCCCATTGCGGAGCACGGGCTCCAGATGCACAGGCTCAGTGGCCACGGCTCACGGGCCCAGCTGCTCCACGGCACGTGGGATCTTCCCGGACTGGGGCACGAACCCGTGTCCCCTGCATCAGCATGTGGACTCTCAACCACTGTGCCACCAGGGAAGCCCTCCTTCTTTTTCTTGATGAGTCTGGCTAATGGTTTATCAATTCTGTTTATCTTCTCAAAGAACCAGCTTTTAGTTTTATTGATCTTTGCTATTGTTTTCTTTGTTTCTATTTCATTTATTTCTGCTCTGATCTTTATGATTTCTTTCCTTCTGCTAACTTTGGGTTTTGTTTGTTCTTCATTCTCTAGTTCCTTTAGGTGTAAGGTTAGACTGTTTATCTGAGATTTTTCTTCTTTCTTCAGGTAGGCTTGTATTGCTATAAACTTCCCCCTTAGAACTGCTTTTGCTGCATCCCATAGGTGTTGGATTGTTGTGTTTTCATTGTCATTTGTCTCTAGGTATTTTTTGATTTCCTCTTTGATTTCTTCAGTGATCTCTTGGTTATTTAGTAACATATTGTTTAGCCTCCATATGTTTGTGTTTTTTACGTTTTTTTCCCTGTAATTGATTTCTAATCTCATAGCGTAGTGGTCAGAAATGATGCTTGATATTTCAATTTCTTAAATTTACTGAGGCTTGATTTGTGACCCAAGATGTGACTATCCTGGAGAATGTTCCATGAGCACTTCAGAAGAAAGTGTAATCTGCTCTTTTTGGATGGAATGTACTATAAATATCAATTAAATCTATCTGGTCTATTGTGTCACTTAAAGCTTCTGTTTCCTTATTAATTTTCTGTCTGGATGATCTGTCCATTGGTGTAAGTGAGTTGTTAAAGCCCCCCACTATTATTGTGTTACTGTCAATTTCCTCTTTTATAGCTGTTAGCAGTTGCCTTATGTATTGAGGTGCACCTATGTTGGGAGCATATATATTTATAATTGTTATATCTTCTTCTTGGATTGATCCCTAGATCATTATGTAGTGTCCTTCCTTGTCTTTTGCAACATTCTTTATTTTAAAGTCTATTTTCTCTGATATGAGTATTGCTACTCCAGATTTCTTTTGATCTTTTGATTCCATTTGCATGAAATATCTTTTTCCATCCCCTCACTTTCAATCTGTATGTGTCCCTAGATCTGAAGTGTGTCTCTTATAGACAGCATATATATGGGTCTTGTTTTTCTATCCATTCAGCAAGCCTGTGTCTTTTGTTTGGAGCATTTAATCCATTCACGTTTAAGGTAATTATTGATATGTATGTCCCTATGACCATTTTTTTAATTGTTTTGGGTTTGTGTTTGTAGGTCCTTTTCTTCTCTTGTGTTTCCCACTTAGAGAAGTTCCTTTAGCATTTGTTGTAGAGCTTGTTTGGTGGTGCCGAATTCTCTTAGCTTTTGCTTGTCTCTAAAGCTTTTGATTTCTCCATCGAATCTGAATGAGATCCTTGCCGATAGAGTAATCTTGGTTGTAGGTTCTTCCCTTTCATCACTTTAAATATGTCATGCCACTCCCTTCTGCCTTGTAGAGTTTCTGCTGAGAAATCAGCTGTTAACCTTATGGGAGTTCCCTTGTATGCTATTTGTCATTTTTCCCTTGCTGCTTTCAATAAGTTTTCTTTGTCTTTAATTTTTGCCAGTTTGATTACTATGTGTCTCAGTGTGTTTTCCCTTGGGTTTATCCAGTATGGGACTCTCTGTGCTTCCTGGACTTGGGTGGCTATTTCCTTTCCCATGTTAGGGAAGTTTTCGACTATAATCTCTTCACATATTTTCTTGGGTCGTTTCTCTCTCTCTTCTCCTTCTGGAACCACTATAATGCGAATGTTGGTGCATTTAATGTTGTCCCAAAGGTCTCTTAGGCTGTCTTCATTTCTTTTCATTCTTTTTTCTTTATTCTGTTCCTCAGCTGTGAATTCCACCATTCTGTCTTCCAGGTCACTTATCTGTTCTTCTGCCTCAGTTATTCTGCTATTGATTCCTTCTAGTGTATTTTTCATTTCAGTTATTGTATTGTTCATCTCTGTTTGTTTGTTCTTTAATTCTTCTAGGTCTTTGTTAAACATTTCTTTCATGTCCTCGATGTTTGCCTCCATTCTTTTTCCGAGGTCCTGGATCATCTTCACTATCATTATTCTGAATTCTTTTTCTGGAAGGTTTCCTATCTTCACTTCATTTAGTTGTTTTTCTGGGGTTTTATCTTGTTCCTCCATCTGGTACATAGCCCTCTGTCTTTTCATCTTGTCCATCTTTCTATGAATGTGTTTTTTGTTCCACAGGTTGCAGGACTGTAGTTCTTCTTGCTTCTGCTGTATACCTTCTGGTGGATGAGGCTATCTGAGATGTTTGTGCGAGTTTCCTGATGGGAGGGACTAGTGGTGGGTAGAGCTGGCTGTTGCTCTTGTGGGCAGAGCTCAGTAAAACTTTAATCTGCTTGTTTGCTGATGGGTGGGGCTGGGTTCCCTCCCTGTTGGTTGTTTGGCCTGAGGTGACCCAACACTGGAGGCTTCCTGGGCTCTTTGGTGGGGCTAATGGCAGGCTCTGGGAGGACTCACGCCAAGGAGTACTTCCCAGAACTTCTGCTGCCAGTGTCCTTGTCCTCTCAGTGAGACACAGCCACCCCTGCCTCTGCAGGAGACCCTCTAACACTAGCAGGTAGGTCTGCTTCAGTCTCCCCTGGGGTCACTGCTCCTTCCCCTGGGTCCCGATGCACACACCACTTTGTGTGTGCCCTCCAAGAGTGGAGTCTCTTTTTCCCACAGTCCTGTCAAAGTCCTGCAATCAAATCCCACTAGCCTTCAAAGTCTGATTCTCTAGGAATTCCTCCTCCCTTTGCTGGACCCCCAGGTTGGGAAGCCTTATGTGGGGCTCAGAACCTTCACTCCAGTTGGTGGACTTGTGTGGTATAATTGTTCTCCAGTTTCTGAGTCACTCACTCAGCAGTTATGGGATTTGATTTTATTGTGATTGCACTCCTCCTACCGTCTCATTGTGGCTTCTCCTTTGTCTTTGGACGTGGGGTATCTTTTTTGGTGAGTTCCAGTGTCTTCCTGTCAGTGATTGTTCAGCAGTTAGTTGTGATTCCGGCACTCTTGCTAGAGGGAGTGAGAGCATGTCCTTCTACTCTGCCATCTTGAACCAACCTGCTTCTGTTTTATGTTTTGGTTTTTTGGCCATGAGGCATGTGGGATCTTAGCTCCCCTACCAGGGATTGAACCCACAACCCCTGCATTGGAAGATGAAGTCTCAACAACTGCCTATTCTTTACTGGGAGCAAATACACATAAAAGTATTGCAGAGTTCTATTGGGTGACAAACTAAAAAGAGTAAAGGGTCTATCTTGTCAGACATGCCAACTGATTTCCTTAGGGCCCAGAACCAAGAAGTACTTTCACCACTGTTAATCAAGAGAGAATGATATCTTTATTTATATCATATGATCCAGGTACATTTATGTCCAATTTTCATAGCAACTCTTTGAATCAGGAGTTAATGCTATTAATTTTCAAATTTACTATGCTACATAGAAATGATAGACCTAGGACTGAATCACAGAATGTTCTGTTTCAACACCTTCATTCAGGAGTTCCCATTCCTGGCTACACATAAGAAACACATTTGGAGCATAAAAGAAATTAAGATGCTGGACTACATACCTGGGAATACTCATTCAATATGTTTGCAGTAGGAGCTCCAAATGCATGCTTTAAAAGCTGCCCAGATGGTTTTAACAAAAGCTAAGATTGAGAACTATTGCCTGTGCTCTTTTCATTCTATTTCTCTGCATTTTAATGTTAAAAAGAGAAAGCAGGCAAGTTTCCCAGATAGCTTATTGTTGAATCCAGTCAGGAGTATATGCTGAAGGTTATGTATTGAAGATATCTGATCAAAAAGTTCCTGTTCCTGTTTAAGTTCACAATCATCTGCTATACTGATAAACTTCTAAAAAGTTTTCATAAGTTATTATATATACACATACTAATATTACACATAAATACACATATTGGTAATGTAGTAAAATTGTTGCATCAATGACACAACTAATTAAAGTACTTAAGTGGAAATCTTGTTTATTTACTTTCCCTACAGGACTTTTTTCTGTTGTAAATATCTTTGCCATTCTTGACTTATTTCCATTAGCAAAATTTTACTTGTCTTTATACTAATTATCACTTAAATTATAATTTCTTAATGGTATGCAAATAGAGTTAGGGTGCTAAGTGCTACTGTGAGTGGAGATTTTCAGTCTGGGCTCATATTAAGATAACTAACACATTGATACCTGCTAAGTAATAGGTGCGTTAAACTGTCTTAAATTTCATACCTACTATGTGCCAGGAATTTTGCCAGGAATTTTATATTTATAAAAAACAAGTTAGGATTTGGAGAAGCAGCCTTATGCTGCATTGTGCACATGATGTAGTGGAGGCTCAGAGAGGTTGCCCAAGAATGCATAGCACATAACTGGAGCCAAAATGAATGTAGGCTAACTCTACTCTAAAGCACTTGCCTTTTGCCCTATATCTAAATGACTATAATGTTTATGCTTAGTGTACTAGGCAAACATCACTTTCTTATTATTTCTGTAAACAACATTTATTTAGCAGTTGATAGAGTAGGAAGAGCCATGTATTATGAAACAAAATATCTGGGCTTATGTTATCTCTTAACCAAATGGATTCATGGGGAGAACACACGATCATGAACTTTGGAACCAGAGAGCCTGGGATCAGCGTGCTTCTACTAAGACCTCTCCTCTATTAGCTTTTTTTTTCATTCATTGAAGTATAGTTGATTTACAGTGCTGTGCCAATCTCTGCTATACAGAAAAGTGACTCAGTTATACACATAAATACATTCTTTTTTTTGTACTCTTTTCCATTATGGTTTATCACAGGGTACTGAATCTAGTTCCCTGTGCTATACATTTAGGACCTTGTTGTTTACCCATTCTAAATGTAATAGTTTGCACCTACCAAACCCAAACTGCTTTATTCAACTTCATCAGAAAAATGGGGAAAAATATGGAACTTATGTCTTAGTGTTGTTGAGAAAGTTTAATGCAAAACTAACTACAAAATATCTACTAAAAAGCAGTTAGTATAGTAGGTATTTATATTTCATAAATACAGATATTGTTGTTAACAAAAATTCGTATTAGATAATCAGCCATATTATTTCTGTTTACCTCTCTTAGCTTCAGGAAAATAGGATAAGTATATCATGTTTTAAGAACTGAAGGCTTACCTAAATAGTTGTCACTGACATTATTCTAACCTTTATATAGTAAAGGTCTATGAGCATTTTTTTTTATACGACAACCCCAAATCTAGGGAATTTAACTGCCATCCAAATAAAATGATATAGGTATGAGAATAACTATGATTAAGAGATTACTGGGGCATGAGGGATAAATAGTCTGGGTAAATTTATATGGAAAGGGAATTGGTGACTTCGAGCTTAATGGTTCACATCCGGCTAAATCAAACAATCTTGGAAACAGGAGTATCCAAGTTCCTTTTACAAAATGTAGAGAAATAAGAGGGTTATGTTCTGGGAATACTACATGTTCAGGCCATTATTTCTGCATTTATCAAAAGGATGACAACTATCATACCACCTCCTTCTAGAAGACAGCTAAAGTAATCACAAGAAATCTGAAAAATAGCAAAAAATATTTGATTACTCTTGGAAATATAGTCACAATAGATATCTAGAAAACTGAAGCAATTTAACAAGGTTCATCATCAACAGCCGTTCCTGAGAAAATGATGTAGACTATGAAAAATCAGAAGAAATCGTGACAGAATCTCATTTATACACTGACCTTTGGAAAGGTTAGTTCTAGAAATAAAGAGTTGCAGGAGAGATGCTTTTAACCATTTGGAAATTAATTAGCTGAGGTGGACCCTCCAAGAACAAACATTGCTGATTCCAAAAAAGAAAACTTGCATGGCATTTCATGGATTTATAGTTTACCTAATGTGGCAGATTTCTTCCCTACTGCAATAAACAGTGCAAACAGGAAGGAGGCCCATATAGATATAATGTACACCATATATCTAAAGTCAAGGCCAGGTGGTATAGAAAACTGCATGTGAAAATCTGACTCCAAAAAAGAGTAAATAAATGAATGAAAAAATGTCAGAGAAGAAATTAAAATATTGATCCGAGCAAAAAGAATATTAGATTCCTGATATTAATGACAAATTGAGGCGGCATCATAGTTCAGAGAAGTATCTTAAAAAGGGAAATCAACAGAGTGGAATGATAATGAACAGCATATGGAGCTAGACTACGGGTGTACATGACTCCACAATTTAATGGCTGTATGAATCAGGCAGATACTTAATCCCTCCTTACTTCAGTTTTCTCATCTGTTAAATGGAGATAATAATAATTCTTAATTAGAAGATTATGTAGAATCTTAAATGGATCAATAAATGTAACGTGCTATTGTATTAAAAACTCTTTTATGTAGCTATTAGAAGAATTGAGAGAAGTGAAAAAAAATCAAAGGAAAAAATAGGCAGTGTAGCAGAAGAGAAAATTAAGGATATAGGAAAGAATCACAAAATTAGACCTTAAAATATTGGCATAAATAATAGTAAGCATTTCAGTCATATATGTTACATTGAGTCATATAAAAGTGATGTTTTGGGCTTCCCTGGTGGCGCAGTGGTTGGGGGTCCGCCTGCCGATGCAGGGGGCTCGGGTTCGTGCCCCGGTCCGGGAGGATCCCACGTGCCGCGGAGCGGCTGGGCCCGTGAGCCGTGGCCGCTGGGCCTGCGCGTCCGGAGCCTGTGCTCCGCGACGGGAGAGGCCGCAGCGGTGAGAGGCCCGCATACCACAAAAAAAAAAAAAAAAAAAAAAAAAAAAAGTGATGTTTTATGGGTCATAAAATGTCAAATATCAGCAATATCATGTGAGTTAATTAACCTAAAGACATAAATGGGTTTAAAAACTTACCTTTAAGAGAGAGAAATTAATTTTTAGAAATGTATCCAAAATATAATCACCTACACTCCTCATATATTGAGATTTTAAAGTCTTCAGTAAACCTTGAAAATATTTCATGTTTTAAATCATGAAATAGAATAATCATAGTTACTACTCCTGCAACTTGTAAGTGAGATAAATAATTTCATAATTCATAATTTTATTATGAATTATAATGAGGTAATCTATTACTATTTCATTTTAATTTCAATAAGACAAACTTATTTTTAATTTCCTCCTTTTAAAACTAATTTGAAGCTAAGATGGAAGTGCTTGATATCTATTTGATGTACTTAGAACGCAGAAAATATTTTCTAGAGGTTATAGCAATTAGACATGTATAATTTTACAAAAGAGCAATTCATTTAATAAGATTTCACTAAAGGTATTTAATTTGTGATTAGATTAAATGAGATTGTAAAATATTAGTCAGTAGAATGACTCAAAACTTCTTTTCTTATTTTAGTTTATGTAATTGTGGGTGCTTGTGAAATAACTCTGAGATATGTTTAATCACATATCTGCTGTTTTATTTTATTTTGTTTTTTTAACATCTCTTCTGTTTTTAATGGATGATCCTTTTGATGGCTGTCACTCAGTAAGAACAGAAAGAAGCTGTATATATTTGTATCTTACTATAATAGAGAATATATTAAGAAAAATGAAATTAATGATGTTCAAAATAATTTTTAAATAATGATAGGCCACTTAGGTTTGTTAACATCTCAGGTATTTTACCAGAATACTATTAGTGAGTGCATATTTTCAAGGGAATAAGCAATACCTATTTTACTGCATAATTTGGTTAAGAATTTAAAATTCTGAAATCTCATTTAGAGAAAAGCT
The DNA here is from genome assembly GCF_949774975.1 of Lagenorhynchus albirostris. NCBI lineage: Eukaryota > Metazoa > Chordata > Mammalia > Artiodactyla > Delphinidae > Lagenorhynchus > Lagenorhynchus albirostris. The sequence continues at coordinate 55,739,248 of NC_083105.1, read as the reverse complement.
TCTCAGTGGACTGAAAATAAAATCTGGTGGATTCTTAAATGTTTATTAATCATTTTCACTTTAAGCAAATTACAGTAGTTAAGTCAATAACTAATTTTCTGAGTCTTTAGAGAAAAATAAGTAATGGGAAATAAGCCAACCATTTCTGCTTTAATACCTTTAGGAAAAACAGTGAAGCAAGAAGCTTCCCTCCTCTAATGCAGACAAATAGAACCTTGAAGAGACGTGAACCTCTCCCTGAGGTAAGGATGCTGCTGTTGAAACATCCTCACTGTTCAGGTCTTCACTGAGATCCAACTCTCATTTGATTCTCCCACATCATGTGCATGGTCATGTGTGCCTCTAACACAACCCACATGGTCAGCTGCAGTAATCCCAACACAAGAATGTCTGATCTACAGAGAATTCTGACCAGAAATGAGGCCTGGGAACAATGGGGGCATGGGCAGTGGTTATATGCCCACATTCTAGGGCAGATGGTCTATGACCAAATTCTAAATCTACTTGCTAGCTGTGGAAATATGGGCCAACTATTAAACTACTCTGTCCATCAGTTTCCTTATCTGTAACGTGGAGTTAATGGTACCTACTCATAAGATAGCTGCAGTTCAAAGAGTGATTTCATTGAAAGCATTTTGAACAGTGCTGAGCATATAGGAAGCACTCAATAAATTTTAGTAATTACTGCTACCACCACTACCACTACACCTAAGACATAGGCTTCTTTTCCATTTTTAATGTCTGGTATTGGGTGCTAAACCTATGCTGTACTCCTGGTGGGGAGATAGAGAAAGATGAACATAGATTGTTTCTGATTCCTTTATCTGACCTAGAATCTATTTTCTAACTCTTAGGCATTAATATCCTATTACAAATGGAACCTGCATTTCATAGATGATTTTATTTAATCCTGCACATCTACCAGGATGTTCTTATAGTTACTCCATGTGGTTGCTCTCCTCCCCTCCACATGAGTGCTTGACACTGCTCCCATCCCTCTACCATTTTTTCCATTTTTGTTGAATGCTTCTGACAGCACACCTTTGGGACAGGACAGTGGCAGGTGTGTGTGTGCTGTCCATTTCACTATTATTTCTTTAACTAATGTACCCATTATTTTATTTGAGTGCTCAAAGTTGGTGGAGGGATTAGAGAGATGCAAGCTTTTTCAATCTACCTTATGTTGTCTTTTCCCTCAGGGAATCATACAAATTTTCAGGGCTACCAGTTACATTATTTTCAGTTTCAAGTCCCATTTTGAGAATTAAGTTCACTAAATCCTGGACACACAGGCCTTTTGGTGGCTTGTCGCAACATCCTAGCATTTACAAGTTGAGTGTTCATAACACCGTCACTCATGTTGATCTAATAAATTCAAATTAGGTCAAATAGAACTTCAATGCCCTCATAACTAAAACATAAGAAAGCAACAGAGAGTGAAAATTAAAAGAAGAGGTTATTAGGGTTGTGGCAGATGAGGGAAAGACTAGAATCAAACATATATGAACACTGGAAAGAGAATGAAAAAGTAAAAAAAAAAAAAAAAGAGATTAAATAAGCCTGAGAGGAAGAAGCAGGAAGTCCAAGGAACTCATACTGAATGGCTTAGGCTTCCCAGTAAAGAATGACACAAAGTCATGTAGCAACAGTGAGAGACAAAGGAACTTTGAAACTTGAGAGCAGGTATGTTTGTCATTATAGGTCTGGTAAATGCCACTTAGAGATTAGTGAATTGAATCTTATGCCATATGAAGTACTTTTTTGACCTTATAAATGTCAGTTAAAAATTAAAGTATTGGGAAAAGGTAAATACATTCACATTTGGATGGTTCTTTTTGGCCACCTACTCTCATTTCACTCAGATCTCCTAAAGTGAGTTGATCTGTCACAAATGAAGAACACATGGTACATGACTATATGCCAGGCTTTTGAGGAAAAGAGAGAAGGTATACAGGTCCCCCCTGTCTCAGTTTAATTCTCTCTTCCTCTCTCTCTCTCTTGTTCTCTTGCCTAGTTCTCTCTCACTTTCTTCCCCTTTCTAGAGTGGCATTTTAGTAATGAGGTTTAGGAATGAGGATGAACTCCGATTAGAAGCTCACTTAGATTAGAAAGAATCCACTTTCTTTGGCTTTAGTAAACTTAAGAGAGGCAAGGACTGAAATCAGGGGAAAGAAAACAAATTGTTAGCCTTTAATGAAGAAGGGAGTCCTTAGGTATCCAATCTACTTCACCATGAGGAAGAACAATCAGGAATTCAGGAAAGAAGCATTGCTGAAGATACAGTGTATTCATACTTGAATAGTGGCAACTGAATATTCTTTCATTTTTCATTTCTTTATACCTTATTAGTATGTTAGCAGGTGGATCTTACTATAGATCTGTCATTCTCAATTCAGGAAGAATGGGGAGATTTTTAAGACTACAAATACTATGTAATGATCCCTCGTGATTCTGTTTCAGTTGGTCAGGGGCAGAGCCTAGGCATCAGCCTAGTAAAGATGCTCTGCGTGTAATTCTTCTATGTCGCCAGAATTCAGAACCACGGATCTAGATACAGAACATCTCTTCTGATTCTCAATTTCTATATTACATCAGTAGGTCCTGAACCTAAATTTCCATAGTTCAGGTTTGACTCTAGAAACTGTATTCTTCGTGTTCATTTCTGGGTCAGTTCTCTGAGATTTATTTTACAGTGTTCGATAAGTAGTGTTTTCTGCAATGTCACCCTTTGGGTGTTACAGATTTCAAATTCAGAGGTCTGAGGTTTGGACTGGCACTCCAAAGCAAAGTGATGATTCGATAGCTCTGAGACAAGAAATTACATAGCAATTCAATATTCTAGGAGCACCCCTGGATAGCACTTGGCTGTGGGTGAATCAGAATGTCAGCTGGCATATCAGCTTCACAGAGAGAGATGGCAGTGCATGGTAGATAGACAAAGACCAGAGATCTCAAGAAACTGAAAGAGTGAATGAAAGGAACAGAGGATTTTGAGGGAACATGAAGCTTAGGATCTGAATACTTACTAAATCAAAGTTTTAGTTCAGTAAGATTTTCCTATCATTTTTTGCTAGCCAGGAGTCATGCTCACAGGTAGGCAGTCCATATCTTCCATAATCTTCCGGTTAGAAGATTCGGAAGAAGTGGAAGCTAAGTGGAGTATATGATATCAGAAATAAAAAGTCAGAAAAAATAAAACATCACTTCCTTTTACATTGTTCCATTTAATGCTCACTGGAACTCTCCGAGTTACTCTGAAAATATGGTACTTAATCAATATCGGGAACAGGCATATTTTCAAGTCATTTAGTCTGGGATTAAGGCAATGCCTGGCAAGAGATATATTGCCTTTTCCACACAATGCTGTAGAATCTTGTTAGAAAATTCTGCTTTGCAAATACGAAACTATACTACATTATTACTTACATTCCTTATATTAGCAAAATTGGGGCTTAATCACCAGTGTGGTAGACCAGACCCTGAGACCAGAAAGCTCTGTAGAAGAAGCAGTAATGGTCAAAGACTAGACACCGACCCTGCAGAGAGTGAAAACACATGTGGGACTCCAAAACAACCAAGGAACAGCAAACTTAAAGGTAGTTGACTTGTATATGATCCAGTAATTCCACTTTGGGTATATATCTGAAGGAAATAAAATGAGTATCTCAAGCAGATATTTGTACCCTCATGTTCATTGCAGCACTATTCACAATAGCCAAGATATGGAAACAACTTAAGTATCCATCAGCACATGAATGGATAAAGAAAATGTGGGGATATATAGATAGATAGATAGATAGATATCCATGTTTCTTTCTATCATCTATCTATCATCTATAATTTATTCATAGAAAATAAGTAAATTCTGCCATTTGCAACAATATGGATGAACCTTGAGAGCGTTATGCTATATGACATGTCAGACAAAGAAAAGACAAACACTGTATGATCTCATTTACATGTGGAATCTAAAAAAGTTGAACTCATAGAGACAGAAAGTAGAATGGTGGTTGCCAGGGGCTGAGAGTGGGAGGAAATGGGAGATCTTGGCCAAAGGATATAAATCTTCAGTTATAAGGTGCATAAATTTTCAGGATCTAATATAATATATGGTGACTATAGTTAACGATACTGTATTTTATATTTGAAATTTACTAAGAGAGTAGATCTTAAATGCTCTCACTAAACACATACAAAAAAGGTAACTATGTGAGGTGATGGATGTGTTAACTAACTTTACCATGGTAATCATTTCACAATTATACATCAAATCATCATTTGTACATGTTGAATTTATACAATTTTATTTGTCAATTATATTTCAATAAAGCTGGGGGGGAGGTAGCTGGTTAGTGTGTGGTGGTTCAGAGAAAGGAAGCTATCCTCTTAAAAGTGTCAGATGGTCTGGTCTTCTGCAAGATGTGACTTTTGTAATAAAAGAAGGGAGTACTTTATTACAGAACACAAAAATAAGGCACTAGTTACTGGGACTGGGATAAAAATGAGGGTTTATTCAGAGCATAAAAATGAGCAAAAATGGGGTACAAACTACGAGCCTGTGGAGAAGCCTAAATTAAGAAGAAACACTCAACTTGCTCCCTAATAGTCTATTAAATCCCCCCAGATGGGACATGGTAGTATTGAAATCCTTACTCAGTAGCACCAGTTTGAATAATTTGAATGGTGTATCTCAACGCAATAAAAATAAGTTCAAATATTAAAATGAATATTACATATAGCATGCAGCTCTTTGGTTTGTACTTATGAGTGTATTTAACACCTTGAATGTATCATGCAATGTATATGCTAAAAATAAATGCAAAAATTGGAATTCTGCCCTAAATTTTTCCCCCAAAGGGGTGAACCCTATATATATCCTTAACTATTGATTACATGAATATATTTGGAACTTATTTGGTAACATATTCTTCCACAGAGTTCTGTTTTTTGTTTGTTTTGTTTTGTTTTGTGGTATGCGGGCCTCTCACTGTTGTGGCCTCTCCCGTTGTGGAGCACAGGCTCCGGACATGCAGACTCAGCGGCCATGGCCCACGGGCCTAGCCGCTCCGCGGTATGTGGGATCTTCCCGGACCGGGGCACGAACCTGTGTCCCCTCCATCGGCAGGCAGACTCTCAACCACTGCACCACCAGGGAAGCCCCACAGAGTTTTTAAAAACAGATTTATTGAGATATAACTGACACAATAAACAGCATGTATCAATATTTACAGTGTACTTTGATAACTTTTGACATCTCTATATATCCATGAAACCATCACCAAAATTAATACATATATGTATTACTCTTAAAAGTTATCTCCTGCCTCTTTGTAATTTCTCCCGCTTGCTCTAGCCCTCCACACCCAAGCTTTCACTGATCTGAATTCTGTAAATTTAGACTAGTTTACATTTTGTGGTTTTATATAAATGGTATCAAATAATATGTACTCTTTTTTTTTTTGCCTAGGTTTTTTTCATTCAGCATAATTATTTTGACTTGTGTGTATCATAGTTCATTGCTTTTTTTTTTTTCCTTCTTGAGTGGTATGCCATTGTGGAGATATATCACAATTTGTTTATCTATTCATTTCTTAATGGACATTCATACTCTTTCTAGTTTTTCATGAAATAAAGCTGCTCAGAATATTCATCCAAAACTCTACCACCTCTAGAATCCTTGTGTTTTTAGCGTATAGCTGTTCAGCTGAGGAAGTCAGAGCAAAATACTGAAAAACTGTCCAAGAGAAGCTATAGATATGTGTGTCCTCAATGGGAATTACACTGATATCTCATCTCCTCCATGACAGCTTGTTGTGTTCCATCAAGGCAAGTACCCACTCTTTTTTATTGACTCAGGATGAATATGTGGCTAAATAAGATTCAGTGGTGTAGCAAGTGTATTGAAGCTAAATTCTCTGTTAGTTTAAGTCCTAATATCTATCATTATATTTCTTTATTTTCATATATCTTTCTAAGGAATTGTAGTGAAGATATCCAAGCTTCATAACTGTGAATATTAGAATATAATCATCTCCAAATTGTTCTAATCAAATTCTAAAGTTTTCATGTAAAAGGAAGTCACACCCATATCCTTTGATTTCTAAAATTCTCTAAAAGACAGGCTTGAAATCATCAAATTGGAAAGCATTAAGATTCATTACAAACTTTTCTTCAGAATAATGATAGTGCAAAACAAATAAGAACATTAAAACTATGTTTTCTCAGTGACCCAATAAATACTTTCCATGAGTTAAAACCATAGAATGTGAGCATTGGTTGAAAGCTTAGGGGTCATCTAATCAACGTTACTTATTTCACATTCCTGGAGGTGAAGTAATTGGCTTTGAGTCACATAAGAACAGTTACTAGTGACTGAGTATGTATTTAAGCCAGTTACCAGTCAGATTTTTGATGTAGTTTTATTTCCACAATTCCTTACTATTCCTGTTGCCTCCTCAATTTTTTAAATGGTTTCAAATTTGGGGAGACATACATTTTTATGCTAAATTTTTCATGAAAATAGATGTGCATTGTCTTAGCCAAAAGGTATCATTTTACCAAGACAAGCTGTCATCTCTGCGAGAGCTACAAACTTCTGTCCACAGAGAAATCCAAAATCTATACTTTTTGTTCTTACTCTAAGTAAAATGTTGTCTTTATTTACTTTAACTCAAAGCTGCTCTTGCTGGTAGAAATAGCAAGTTTGCTTTAGATTAAGTGTTCTTTTAAAATGTCATAGTTCCTTTTCCTCCTACCCAAAAATCCATTCTCATCCAAGGAACTTTTCTCCATATAAAACTTTTTCTTCATTGTTTTAATAAAGAAGAAATAAACAAGTTTATTTAAGTCACATAGTGGCATATGTACCCTGAAGTAAGAATACTATTCCACTTGGTAAATGTACAAACTTGTAAATGTGAATTTAGCTCTCAAAGCTTTAATTTCACTAGAAATTGCGCGTAGTATTCTCCTCTGTGCCCATTTCAAAAGACTGTCATGAGGGCTTCCCTGGTGGTGCAGTGGTTGAGAGTCCGCCTGCCGATGCAGGGGACACGGGTTCGTGCTCCGGTCCGGGAGGATCCCACATGCCGTGGAGCGGCTGGGCCCGTGAGCCATGGCCGCTGAGCCTGCACATCCAGAGCCTGTGCTCTGCAACGGGAGAGGCCACAACAGTGAGAGGCCACAACAGTGAGAGGCCCGAGTATAGCAAAAAAAACAAAAAACAAAAAAAAACGAAGACTGTCATGAGAAGAAATTGAGATGCTTTATGGGAGAGCACTTTATTGACTACAGCAGGCCACAGACAACATAGCTGTGATTTTATCAGTTCTTCAAAGTTGGATAAGGAAGATGTGAAAATCTTGTCAGAATGCTAGGTCTAGTCCACTTGGGTTCCTGCCTGTGGCAAAATATGGAGTAAAGAACAATGAGTTTTAGAAGTGCAAGATCCACTTCTTCAAGACCACTGCAATGGTTTTAGAAAAATATGTCTAGTTCTTTGTCCCAGGGTGTGCCGAACACATGATGAGGGGTATTCTCATGCTGGTGAAGGCAGTACTGAGGAGGAAAGAGAATGCAGAAGTCTCCCATAAACCCAAACATTTCTGTGTTTAAAGCAGATTCCCTCTGCTTGGTTCACATATTGGATTTGAGTTGTATAAATGACCCACAGTTAACTGAGGCAATCACATTTTCAATTTAGATGCATTCATTCAACATGTGTGTATATAAATAACTTTCTCTGGATCAGGCATTGCTAACCCCTGGATATACAGTGATGGACCAGATCAATATACATCCTGACTTCAATAATTTATAATTGGGTACCTATATGTCTCCAGTGCTAACTTGAGCTTGTACATGGATGAAGCTATATGGTGTTTTGTGAATCTGACAAAGATTTTAAAAGTAGAGGCTCTTCCTAGCAAGCTGTGAAAAGACATGGAGGAATCTTAAATGCATTTTACTAAGTCAAAGAAATCAATCTGAAAAGGCTATACTCTGTTATATGTTGTTCTGGAAAAGACAAAACTATGGAGACAGTAAGAAGATCAGGGTGGATGAGGGGTGGAGGAGTGGGTAAAGATGGATAAGCAAAGCACAGAGGATTTTTAGGTAAGTGAAAATATTCTGTGTGATATTATAATGATGGATATATGTCATTATACATTTGCCGAAACTTATAAAATGTACAACACAAAGGGTGAATGCGAAGGTAAACTATGGACTTTGGGTGATTATGTTGTGTCAATGTAGGTTCATCCTTGGTATAAAAATGTAACATTCTATTGTTGATGGTGGGGGAGGCTATGCATGTGTGGAGCCGGGAGTATATGAGAAATCTCTGTATTTCCCTCTCAAGTTTGTTCCTCTAAAAAATAAAGTCTTAAAAAAACCAAATAGGAAGAAAAGTAGAGGCTTTTAATTCAATAAGGGGAACACTTCTCTGCATCTTCATTTGGTATCCATGCATCTAATTCCAATATGTATTTTCATTATCTATTGATGATAGTAATTTTCCATTTCTATATCATTTTACTTCATAGTTTCAAGAGAGAGTGATGAAAAATGTATAGATAACATCTTTGACAAATTTCCAATGCATGTGATAAAATATTTTGAATTTTGGTACATAACAAATCATCCCTCTGGCAGATGATATTGGTTGATAATAAGCATTTAAGAAAACCTTTTGCTTAAAATACTATAAAATATCTGATATGTGTAAATACAGCCTTGATGTGTGATGAAACTTCCAGACTGCTTCCTGAAGAATAATCCTGATTTTAGTCTGTAACTGAACTTTTAAAGTACAGATGAACTTAAATCTTTTCTTGAGTAGAACTCTTTGGTTTTCACTGCAATTCTGGCTAAGGTAAAAAGAGTAATTTTAATTTAAAATATTTAGAAAGTAGATGAAAATATACCTGCTTTCAGAAATTATCTTTTCAACTGAAAGGTCAAATAAATCTTGAGTAAATCCCATTTCATTGCCTTTTATTTACGATGACCTTTTTATTCATATATATTTTAATTTCTAAAACTAAAAAGTAACATTTGGAAGGAATATTATGACTTTCAAAGTTTCATTCTTTCTGTGATTGTTTTAAGTGTTAAGAAAAGTTTAAATGTTGCGTTTTATGGAGCAGCTACAGAAGCATAAATGGAAGTTATGCACAAACATCACAACATGGGTTCCTTCTCACTAAGGCTGATCTAGCTGTTCCTGAATTCCTGAACCATAAAAAGACAGGCAAATGCTGAGTTTCAGATATGGTAACATCTTTCAATGATCTAGCCAGGTAATTGGAACCCCACTGATTATTTCTGAACCCTTTCACTGTCGAGGTGACAAAGTTTTGATCTTGCTGGGATATTCATCCACTCAATACAGGAAGGCAATCCTTCCTGCATACATTACTTTGGCTAGCATAACTGTGATTCTTTACAGAAAATTTGACTTACTGACAAAGGATCCTGCAAAAAAAAACACTTTGGATCCAACAACAAGCCTGGGGATGACAACACGTAGGGCTGGGTTGCTGTTTTTCATGAAGGAGTACAGACACTGGACGAAAACATGTAAATGGCACACTTGCCCAACAGTCAGAATAAATTAATCCCAAACCAGGTTGTGGAAGTAGGATTGGCTCCTATCATCATCACTCTCAGTGACTTTGCAGATTTGAACTTTGTGCCCATGCAACCCTAGGCCCTCCTGGATTGCAGGTCCTGGTCACCAGGTGGGGTACCTCCATCGGGGTACACTGTAAGAGTTCCACTGGGCATCTCTTGGAACTTTAATGACTTTCGACAATAGTGCATGGACAATTGCTGAAACCTAACCTGACAAGGCAAAGGGCACCAAGGACTCTGATGCCCAAAGTATGGTGAACCAACCAGATAAGCAACTTACTCCAGCTGACATGCTGGCCAAGAGTGAAGGAAATCTAGAGTGGGTAGATGAAAAAGATGATGAATATCAGTTATAACCTCTGTACTGCAGCAAATAGGAACTATAGCTTGTTTTCTTAACTCTATTATAAACAAATCTTATTTTTAGAGGTTGCAAACAGTACCACTTAGAAGAGTCAGCAATAGAGTGAACTTAATATAAGATGCAAGCAGATTCAAATGATAAAACTGATGATCTATGCCTGGATGCACCATGCTAAATTTCATGGTCCTACCTGAATTCAGCACAGCTATGGTATACTGTTCATTCACCTGGTCTGAGTGCCATGTTAAATATACATAGTGCAGCCTCTATGCCTTGCTGCCTTGAGGCCTTCTCCTTAGCTGCAGAAGGCTGCTTGGCATTGCACTGCTGCAACCTGAGATTCAAGGTAGTTAAAGCCCCCTGGGTCATTCCTGAACAAATATGGAACAAAAGTTGGTATATAGTTCAGCCAGCCTTTTTATCCCCAGGGAAGAAGGGTCAATTCTGAGTTGTGTTCTATGTAGTTTCCTCATAGTTTCCCCAGTGAGACCAAGCCTTAGTTTTCTACAGAGGTAACTAATTAATTAACACACATTTTATTGGCTTTTCTGTCCTCCACATCTTACATTCTTTCTTCTACATGCATTTTAAGAGTTGTCACAATATAAAGTATGCAAGAACTAAAGGGAGATTCTTTAGGTTATTTTCACAGCCTCATTATTCTATATGTGTCCACATGCAAATGTGGAGTTGAATGGTGTTCCATGAGAATATTTACTTAACACATTTCATTTAATCTGACTTTGGTCCAAGTGGTCCATTGACTATCAGTTCTACATAGAATCCCAATTTCTCTACTCCGGGACGTGTCTGCATTTCAGTATTGTCTTCATATCCAGATCACAAATTTTTCATTGTCCTATAAATTGCCTTTAGATTTGGTTACTTTTATGTAACTTAAATTTCATCCCTTTCATCTCCAGATCATGGTGTTGCTGAAAATGTAATAGATGCTCTGGCAAAATGAACTGACACCAGGGAGTATGGAAAAGGATGTACATCTGTCTATGGTTAGTTTTCAGTCTCAATTTGAAATGTTAAATAATGTTTGGACTACCAAATAAGGCTGAATCAAGGGATATCAAATGAGTAACTATTTAATTGAAACCTGGCAATTTTATTCCTTCTATAATAGCATACCAAAATTTCAAATTAATTATTCTTGAGCATGGTTTATGGTCAGTGGACTTTACACTCATTTATTTGAAAACTGTTCTTTAGAATTAGAATAAAAGGAATTTATGAGGCGTTTCACAGTTCTACTCATAGTATTAGGTGACTCTGAGGACAATAAAATTGAGTATGTTTATGAATATTCTTTTCTAGATACCACCCCAGGAAGACTTCTTCAATAGTACAATAATTTCTATTTTTTCTTGTCAGTCTTAAAGCTTAATAATATTTTACCGATTCCAAGAAATAAAGTACTTATATAAATATTTAAAATTTTATTAGTCCATGGGTTTCATTTTTCTTATTTAATAGCAAAAATATTTATTTAAATAATGACATTGTAAGCAAATATATAATATTGTGCTAGCCAGGAAATTAATCAAAGGACAGAAAATATCTTTGATAGAAAACCTATGCAACAAATGTTCGTTGAATGCTCAGTAAGTGCCAGATACTGAGGAGAGATTATTATAATGGGTGAGCAAATGCAGTTTGAGTCTCAGCTTTGATATTTGCTGACAACGTGATTTGAACTACTACTTATTGACTTCTCTGCTAATTTATCATTAACAAAGGAGAATATGGATATTTGTCTAATAAGCTTGATGTCAGAATTAAATGAAATACTGTATGTAAAATGTCAAGCAGTGCCTGGGCAAAGGGCTCAATGAATGTTAGTTATTCTTAAACTCTAGGGATTTAGGCATAAACAGTGAGACATTTAGCATGGAGACAGCCAATGTAACATGTAATTAAATACAGTAGGATAAGTGCTCTTATAAGTGAAATAGAGGAGGCGGTCATAAGATAGAAGAGAACAGGCTTCTGGAAGAAGGTAATGTTAAAGTTAGAATCTGAAGAAAAAGAGAAAACAGGCAAAAATAAAAGACTGATAGTACTACAGAACAAAAGAAAAGGCCAGATAATGAAAGAGCACGGCAATTTCAAGGAACTAATATAACTTAATTGTAGCTGAATAGGTAGTATGATGGAAGTTTGCAACAAGAGATAAACATGGAAAGAGTAAGTGAGCTTCGATCAGTGGCTCTCGAACATTTTGGACCTCTAGCTGCTCTTAAAAATTACCAAGAACCTCAAAGGGATTTAGTTTGTGTAGGTTATGTCATTCAATATTTACCACATTAGAAATTAAAACAAAAGATTTAAACATTTATCTATTAATTCATTTAAAAATACCAAAAACAAGCCCATTATGTGTTATGTAAATAACATTTTTGTGATCAATATATTTTCCAAAACGAACAAAAAAATTGTGGAAGAGTGGCATTTTTTTTCATTTTGCAAATCTTGTCCTTAAAGTCTGTCTGGGGCTTCCCTGGTGGCGCAGTGGTTAAGAGTCCACCTGCCAATGCAGGGGACACGGGTCCGAGCCCTGGTCCAGGAAGATCCCACATGCCGCGGAGCAACTAAGCCTGTGTACCACAACTACTGAGCTTGCACTCTAGAGCCTGCGAGCCACAACTACTGAAGCCCACATGCCTAGAGCCCATGCTTCACAACAAGAGAAGCCACCGCACCACAATGAAGAGCAGCGCCCGCTCACTGCAACCAAAGAAAAGCCTGCGCGCAGCAACAAAGACCCAACGCAGCCAAAAATAAAATAAAATTAAAAAAAATAAAGTCTGTCTGAACAGAAGATAGCTGGATTTTTATGTCTTCTTCTGAATTTAAGCTTTTGTGATATGTTACTTTTGTTAACATTTGTAAAGCAAATACAGTCTCACATAGATATGAAGTAGGAAAATGGAAGGAGTATTTGCAGGTAATTGTGGATAGCCTCCCTTTTGATGCTCTACCAAAAATCAACAAGGAGTAGTTTCTTAAAAGTTAGGTACAGTGTGAGATCTGATCCCATATCAATGAAATTGTCATACACAGTTACATTATGATTCATTTGTCTATTTTGCACTTTGGTGAATCTTTTTCTCAGGTATAATTTTGCATCATCAGCCACTGGTCATTTGGAAAATATTGGTTCACTGCGTTATCCCATACTGGCCTTTCCAGAAACATCATTTAAGTATTGGGAGGATAACAAGTTCATGGTAGCAGATACAAGTTTTCAATTGAAGGCTAAAGTTGTATTATTGGCAACAAATATCACATATTTTTGAACAGCTTCACTTCATCAGTTTTGAGAAAATTGGGCAAATACCCAATTCCAAATAATCATCTTTTGTCTGTCAGTTGTTCACTCAAGTAAAAATGGTGTTGAATCAAGAAAGTGGCTAGTTCCACCTGCAAATCGAGCAGTTGCCAAGTGCTTCCAAAGCATTTTATGCATGCTTCCCATTTTATCACACAGATTATGGAAAAAGACTCATTCACAAGAGTTGAGGTATGGCAACCCTATGAATCTTACTTCTTCATTAAGATTATTTTTAAGTGAAGTGGATTATTTTTAACTTTTTATTTTATATTGGAGTATAATTGATTAATAATGCTGTGTTACTTTCAGGTATACAACAAAGTGATTCAGTTATACATATACATGTATCTATTCTTTTCAAATTCTTTTCCCATTTAGGTTTTTTTTTTTTTAACAGAGAATGTATGACGATGAATAAATCAATGACTGCTGGTAAGTTTGGTGCCACTGTCTCGATTCACCTAAGCTAACACTGCTTAGGTGTTAGCAGTATTATCCACCATTGTTTCTGCACCATCGGTACAAAAGGAGAAAAGATATTTTAGTATTGTTATAAAAATAGCTTTGATCTCACAGGTTCCTCTCTGGGACCCAGCGGTTTTGGATCACACTTGTTCTAAGAATGATTAGATTATTAAACCCCAAAAATATCCAAGAAAAGGAAGCATACATTTTAAATGGTATATAATTTATCTCTTGTAATTGTTACTTGGTCATCATATAAAGGTCTCTAAGTGTTTAGACAGCTGTTAAATAAAATAGGAATTAGATGTGTTCTATGTTTGGGTTCTGTGGGTAGAATTAAACCAGTAAGCATAAATGACAATCAGATATATTAAGAGGCAGCTAAACATGACTTCTTTAAACATCACTGGCTGTCTCAGACGGTGAGACTGTTCTTGGTAAGTGATACATTTTTAGGAATTGAGCCAAGGCAGGAAAATCATCAATGCTACATAGTAGGCTTAAGTGTGGAGAAGTTGTTGGACAAAATTACTCTTAAATTTTCTTCAAGTGTTGAGACTACGATTTTTTTATTTATTAGATTGCACCAAATGTAAAACAGTATAGGACACACAAAAAAATTACAAGAAAATATTTGTCAAATTAATTCTTCAGAGCTGTTTTGTTGTTTTAAACCCCAGTTCCGCAGATTCCTACAGACCAATCACTTATGGAAAGAAATTCTGTTGGTAGCTTATTTGGCTAAAGCATTTATCCAAACACAATCTGATTATCCTAAATAATGATAAAAGCTGCCCATGGTAGTGTGCTAAAACAGAAGCAAGTTATTCATAATTTTGCTTAGTGCCAGAGCTAGTTAATTTTTATGAATTCTGCTTCATTTGTCAAGTTACCATGATCACTTTCTGCTTTGATTTTTTTTTTTCAGTTTTCAAGTGGACAATGGAACTAGTGCATCAATTCAAAAAGAGTTGGAACAACTAGACATGAATTAAAGAGTGACATACTGAATAGGTGACAAGTTTCTTAATGAACCTTTATCTCAGGTGAAATTTATGTGATACCTAAACAACCATTTAATTCATGCTAACTTTTGATGTTGTGTAAATATACTTTGATCTAAAATAATAAATATGTTTTTTGTTAACTCTCTCTCTCTCTCTCTCTCGCTCTCTTTTTGTTGCGGAGCACAGGCTCCGGACCCACAGGCTCAGCAGCCATGGCTCACGGGCCCGGCCACTCCACGGCATGTGGGATCCTCCCGGACCGGGGCACGAACCCGTGTCCCTTGCATCGGCAGGCGGACTCTCAACCACTGCGCCACCAGGGAAGCCCTGTCTCTCTCTCTTAAAGTAAAAGAAAAGTTGTAAAGAGACCTGAGAAGGTAAGAGAGAAAAAGATGCCTGCTAGTTCTATGATATACATGGAGGTGAAACCATGTGAGATTTTAAAAGCAAATTTAAAAAGAAATCCACAGTGTCCTTTTATTCTTCATCCTCATTTGTCTCCTCGGTAATATATATGAACACTGCAATCACATCACTCCTCATCTGAAGTGCTATTGTCTGTTTCCTTGTTCTTTCAGTCTTTTCTCTTTTGCATGGTAGCTTCTTTCATCTTTAGCTGTTAAAAGATAATTCTAGCCATTGTTTAAAGAACAAGTAATCTGAGGTGAAAAAAGCACTAAAGAGCATTACATTTATTGAATTGTACTTAAGATCATGTATTATGAATTTTCCATTAATGTTCTTTCGCTATTTTATGGACACATTCTCCTATTCTTTGTTATATACATAATGCACCAAGCCTGCATGTAAGCAACATTCAGCTTCACCTTCAGTCTTGTCTCACTTTTCTCGTATGGGATTTTAGTAATTCTCTCTAAATCAATATTTGTCCTTTCTATTGAAATACAAGCTCTTACAAGCAAGAAACCATTTACTGTGCATCCTAAATCAACAGAATATAAGCTCAGAATTGTGTTAATTCTAATGCGTGAGATGTCGATATAAAGAAAAATAATTTAACTGCAATGTGAAATTTGTCTCCAACAGATGTTAGTTCAAAATTATTTAAAATATTTGTTTTAAGGTAAGCCTACCTGAACAACTTTATAAGGACATGATTGAAATAGGTTACAATGCATCCTCAATATTATGATTATGATTTTTTGGAGTTTTTTTTATAAGTACCCAAATTGAACAAATTTGATACATTTTTCCTTAACTCACAATGGTTTTCATGCATCAAAGCAAAAATTGCACCAAAGTTAAACAGGCAAGAGAGACTGAACTCGACTTCCTGAAACAAAAGTCTGGAGCGATTTTAAGAGCTGGAGTGGAGGGATGATCCTCGGCCATCTGTGTTTGCTAATTTGCTTTACTCAAAGGAAAAGTAAACTTTCTTGTATCCTCATGACAGAAAGTAGTTTTACAAATTGGAGTAAGGTACTCACAGAAGTTAGGCTACAACCTTCCACAGAAACGGAGAGATAGGGGTGCTGTCTTCCTCCATGTTTACATTTCAAAGGATTGCTCTCAGAACATTGGGGTGCATGTATCCTTTCAAATTAGTGTTTTCCTTTTCTTTGGTTATATATCCAGGAGTGGAATTGCTGGATCATATGGTAGTTCTATTTTCAGTTTTTTGAGGAACCTCCATACTGTTCTCCATAGTGGATGCACAAATTTACATTCCCACCAACAGTGCAAGAGGGTTCCCTTTTCTCCACACCCTCACCAACACTTGTTATTTGTAGACTTTTTTATGACAGCCATTCTGATAGGTGTGAGGTGTTATCTCATTATTTACAATAGGCAAGACATGGAAGCAACCTAAGTGTCCATCAACAGATGAGTGGATAAAGAGGATGTTTTATATATATATACACACACACACACACACACACACAAAATGAAGTATTACTCATCCATGAAAAAAAAGAAATTCTGCCATTTGCGACAATGTGAATGGACTTAGAGGGTATTATGCTTAGTGAAATAAGTCAGACTGAGAAAGACAAATACTCTGTGTTGTCACATATGTGAAATCTAAAAAATAAAATAAATGAATAAATATAACAAAACACAAACAGACTCACAGATATAGAAAACAAACTAGTGGTTACTAGTGGGGAGAGGGAAGAAAGGAGGGGCATAATAAGGGTAGGGGATTAAGAGATACCAACTACTATGTATGAAATAAATAAGCAACAAGGATATATTGTACAGTACAGGGGAATATAGCCATTATTTTGTAATAAATTTAAACAGAGGATAATCTACAAAAATATTGAATCACTATGTTGTACACCTGAAACATAAATCAACTGTACTTTAATAAAAAAAATAATAAAAAAGCATGACTCTCTGAACCTTAAGAAAAACATTCCTGGGTTGTAAACTGGCAAGAAGCTTGGAGAAGATTTACATACATTTCAAAGAAGCAGAGAAAGAGTTTGCACTGACAAGTTTTTTAAAGTAAAACTCTAAGGAAAAGGAGGTCAGGGGCCTAGAGACAAGAAGAAGCCTGCCTAAAATTTGGTCAAGCTGTGGGAAAGGGTATGACTGCCCTGATCACATGCATAGTTTTTTTCTATTGAGACCTGTTTTCTAGTCTTAGATTGCATTGGCTTATCCCAGTTACTGATAGGAGAGACAAAGTAGTCCCTATATTACAGAATTTGGAGGCAATGGGTATTGATTTTCAGATTTTTATTATAAAAATATCTATGAAAATGTTTCTTGGCTTAGCTATTAAGGGCACACAATTTATAAATTACCCTTAAGTAACATGAAGAAACAGGGTATACAGGATATTCTCTAACCTTGAATAGCCGTAATCACATATTTTTATACTAATTGGTGATCGTGATATTTCTGATATTTACAAGATGATAATTGTTGGACAAATAATTGGAATTTGTCTAAAATCTTGCCAAAGGCTCTGAGTTATCACATATACAACATACACAACCACTTGGTTTTAACACATATTCCTTGGATTGACATATTGTCTACTCTGTGGAAGTCTGAAAGGATATAAAGAGGAAAGGAAATTAGAAACATATATCGTTAAAGTGCAATCTTAGATAATGTCAGGTTCTCCCTATTATTTTACAGATGAGGAAGAAAACAAGAAAAATGAGATGGTCCAGAGTCACAGGATTATCTGTAGGACTTTGGCCCTTCCTCTAAATTCTGGAATATTGCTTCAAATGGCAGGAAGTACATATGGTTTAAATCTGTCTGGAGAGTTGCTAAGCACTTGATTTAAAAGCATTTCTTAGGTAATTATGGACAAGAAAAGTACAAAAGTAAAGATGGAAGAAACACTGGCACATAACACAAAATAAATATTCAACACATGGCTGAGATGGTTGTTAGTAACAAGCACCTCTTAATTGTTAAAATTTTACTTTGACCATATAGTAATGAATATTACATTTTATCCGATACTTTAAGATGTGATTTTCCCATGTGTCCTATAATTATATATTGACTCTGACCAAATGTGTGTATGAAGAAAATTCTAATCTTATATGTTAAGGAAGAGTAGTTTTTACTACCATTCTAGAGAAACAAGTCACTTTGAGTGACCGCTTTTTATATAGGTCTTGACTGCTCTTAAGTTGAATTGAATGGGTAATTAGCAGGCAGAATTACCTAGAGAAAACAAGCTATTTTCAGTTCTCCAGTGGGAATTAGCTAGTAGGGATTCAGCCTATTGTGCAGAACATCTCATTCAAATTATTCTATCTTAGAAACGTCTTATGCATGGTCACAAAATGGTTTAAAGACTTTTCTGAGACTGTGGATTAAATAGGGCATTTAATAATGAAACAAAAGAACAAAGTGGCATGATATGGATGCAAACCTAATCAACCTCCTTGCCATAAGCATCCTTTTGTTGCTTCTTATTGGTAAATTTGCCTTTCCATTTCTTTTTAAGTATCGTATATAGATATCAGTAATAAAACGGGAGCTGAACAGAATATTGTTCTAATGGAGCCAAAGGCAGAGTGCATCTTCCAGTACAATTCAAATGCAACCTAGGAAATTAATTTCAAGATGCCTCACATGACACCATCGATTTTGGCTTTAAGACAAATTAATGTGGAGGGGACAAGAATATTATTTTTCCATCTTTACTGTGTATGTAATGACAGGGCTTAAGCTACATAATTAGATCATAATGGGAAGAAAATATTCCCGGATTTTAGATACTGAAATGAAGTGGTCAGGAGTGTAATGCCTCAGTCAGGAGGTGACAACTACATTTTTCACACTGTGCCTGCTCAACGTGGTTTGTAGGTAAAAGAAAAATAACCAGTTTTGGATAATTCCTTTAGTATGAATGTTTTCCTAAATGATCTGTATTAAATAAATTTAAAAAATTTATCTGACTGCTGGTGAATATATTATTAAAGGGAGTAGTGAAGGTAATTATAAAATCTTTGAGGCTGTGTATGAGGATTCTAACTCTTAAAAGTGATGTATATATATTGGCTGTTCTTAATTTGAGTTAAATGGATAAGTAGCAGGCAGAAAGGTAGAAATAGCTAGAGAAAATAAATTATTTTTAATTATCCAATGGGAAAGGAATTAGCTAGTAGAGATTCAGCCTTCTGTTAAATGGTAGCTTCTTATTGCTTATGTCAATACTATAAAAACAAGGTAAACTCCAAATATTATTCATATTTGGCTTTAAAATATAGTCCTTGCTTATTATACAACTAATAAATAAATATATTCTTTCTATAAAAGATTTAAAGTGCACAAATATAAAGAGTAAATTGTGCAAGTCTTTTCTTCCTCTCCCCAGGCCTGCTTTCATCCTTAGTGTTACCACTCAAGAGCTTGGTATATATTCTTTTGCTGTGCATTTATATACATTTACATGTAAGCAGACAACATACATAGCTTTTTTTTTTGACCTACATGAGATCACGGTATATGTACTTTTTGGCAACTCATATTTCAATCACTAAGTTTTGGTGGTATGTCCATGTCTGTGCGTACAGGCCTACTTCATTTTTCTTAATGGCTCCATAGCCTCCCACAGTATGGATATACCATATATTATGTAACTATACATCTCTTAATCAACAGTTGGGTCATTTGCAATATTTAGCATTTAAAAACAAATCGGCAATGAACATTCTTTAGAACATTTGTGAACTTGTATTTCTGGGGTTTAGATTTCTAGATGTCAAATTTCCCTCTCAAATGTACAAAGTTTTAAAATCTGTTACGTACTGCAAAAGTACCTTTCAAAAAACTTTATGGATTTAAATTCTAACCACCAGTATGCGTGTGCTCACTTTTCCCACATTCTTGCTTCTTGTGTGGCTATTACGCATTTTTGTCATGCTGTGTACATAATAGAGAAGGGCCGGTGTGATTCTTGACTTGGTGGAATATACAGTATTTCATCATATTTTGACAGCTTCTACAGTGAGCTATTCCACAGTCTTCTGGACAGGCCAGGGCATTATGAAATGACCAGTGGCATTAATTCTCTTTGAACAAATATTTTGCTGAAAACACTGCCTCAGAACCTCTAAAAGCTTTATGAACTTTTGAAATCTTCCTATGAAAGCTGCCCTTGAAGAAATAAACCCCATACGTTTATGATCTAGTGTTTGTTTTCAGATTTATTATATACATTTCCTCTACAGTTTTGTTTTTATTATTTTATCTTTATTCTTATATATCGATAGAATAAGAGCTTTAAGCCTATGTTAAAACTACAAAATATTTAGGAGAATGTTGATGGAACATGTCGCTAATAATTGCTTTCATGTAATCTCCGGTAAAACTTTTGATTAAAGTTATTAGTGTTATGAGAATGGTCTATTATCTATATAAAATAATCAGATAAAACAAATTAAAAAATTTAGATTTTCTTCATATTGTTTTCTCTGGAAAGTTTTTATAGATTTATGTTATTGACTACCATTTCCCACACTTTCTTTTTGAGATCAATATATTGCTGGATGAATTGAAACACATAGTTAGCATAGGAAGCAATTTGCTTTTTGTGATGCTATTTTCATTCAGGCAATATTTCTCTATATCCTTTTAAGATATATAAATATTAATTTTAAAATGGAAACAGTTCATATTTTCTTATCAGATACTTCATGTGGAGTATGACTGGAAAAAAACCTTGAGCAATAAAAATAAAACAGCATTCACTGAGCATCTACTATTTGCCTGATATAATGATCTAAAAATCTGTATGTCAGGGTATTAGCTGACAATTTATTTAATGTATTGTTATATAAAGACAGACGGTTGCATATTCTTATATGGTAAAATATTCTAAAACGTAATAGAGAAATCAAGAATGTCTAGCTCTTTGGCAGATAAATGTTTACTAATTGAAAATAAAATCTTCTATATTGACTTTTTAAAATAATGAATTATGCCAGAGCTCAGGGAAGTCATACATATTTCAACTGGATTTTAAAAAAATGTCTCAGTGAGCCAAGAAAGACAGATTTCTTCTCATTTTTATACATGCTCGGCTCATTTTAAATTACAGCAATGTTTCATTACCACCAAAACTCTCAAGATAAAATTCGTAGCACAACTGCTTGCTAAGCAAAAGGAAAAACATAAATTGTATACATGTTGAGAAAATGGATATGGAAACTGACTTTTATTTGGCTTGCAACTCCCTTTGCAGAACAAAGTTTCTGCTGATTCTGTTGAGGATGTGGCTAGGGTCAAGAAGATAATCTGACAATCAACTGATCTACAAGAAGGGTAGACCAAAACAGATGTTCTCTGTTTTATAAATAGCAGTGATTCCTTTAACCTCACCAGTTTTGATGTGGAAAAACTAACTGCTCACATTCATTTTTTTTTTCCCTAAAAGCAATGTTTTTGGGTTTTTTTGTTTAGAAACCTAACATTCCAGCTGTAATTATATTATTCCAGTAAAATTACAAAAAAAAGTCTTGGTATTAATACATAGAAACAATCACTTAGCATAAAGTACATGCCCATTTCAATCTGTCCAATGAAGCTCATTTCAATCACTAATGTGTTCCTTGCAGTCTCCTCAAAAACACATTTTCTGTTTCTTAATGTGTAGGTTGCCTAAAATTTGCAAGAAGCCAAAGTAACCCACATTTACTTTCATGTACTTCCACTCCTGAGCATTTATTTTCTCATATAGTAATTGCTAGTCCACGAAAATAGATTTTTAACATGATTCTACTGCTTTCTTCAATAATATTTTTGTTTATTCAATATGCAAATTCCGAAGCTCTGCTATAAGTTACTTTGTTTCTAGTGTTGCTAGAGAGAGTGAATCAGAACAGATATTACATGGCTTCTTTTACATACATTGGATTCCCCATTTTTTTGAACCATTATTGTTTAGATCCCCCGTTCAAGTTTATTCTTGTGCATACCTGTATTTTGTAATTTGATTTGACAGAGAAGGGTCAATACAAAAGTTGGCAGTCATGTAATATTCACTTTCTAGTGATAAGTACAGTTATTTCCTTTATATAAATAATTTATCCAAATGTAATACAAACTGGTTTCAACCTGTAGGATTGAACACATATGTTTACTTCCACTCTCCTGAAACTACATTAAAATGTAAATAAAGAGACTTTAAATAGGCATAAAATGTTAAGGACAAATAGAAGTGACAAAGACGGCAATGACATTTTGAGACTGGAAAGCAGAAATAGTAAATCACACACACACACACATCAATCTTCCCTTCTTGCTCAATTTTCCCCCTTAGCACTTATTACTTGGTTCTGGCCTAGTGCCTGAATCTCTGCCAGAGCTGGATCTACACTAACTATTAGGACATAATTTCCCAGTAGAAAGTAGAGCACATGTTACTGCGTGCTAGAGTCTGAATCTTCTTTCCCAATAATGGTCCAGTTGGTAGAAGGTCAATTTGAATATTAGCTTATGACATTTTTTTCCACATAGTTTATAGAGTTCTTATATGATGACCCTATAATTCTGTGTCTTTATAGATATTCATAATGGAAAGTTTGGAGGCCCTTGTAGTTCACTGTCATTTAACCAGGAAGATGGGAATTCTTTTTTTTTCTTAAACATTTTTGATTTGGGGCTCTAATTTTTATGTGAGATTGTTTAGTAGGAAATGCTTCTTCCAACTTTTAAATAAAACAGTCTTGGCCAATGGAACATAAGCAAAACTAATATATGAAATTCTGGGTAAAACTCTTAAAGGGAAGTAATGTTCTGGTCCCTTCCCCTTCTCTTCATGCTGGGTGAAATGTAGACAGTGTCTCACAGTATCACCAACCTAGTCAATATATCCTATAGCTATTGGAGGAGTAAGAAGAAAAAACCTGGATCAATTATTATTTTGCAGACATGCATTATGCTTGGGAAATTGAATGATCTTACTTTAGCCATGCTATTTTGGCTCTCATGTATAATTTGTTATTAATTGAGTTGTGTCCTCCCAAATTTCATGTGTTGAAGCCCAAATCCTCATTGTGATTGTACTTGGAGATAAGACCTATAAGGAGGTAATAAAGGTTAAGTGAGGTCATAAGGGTGGGACCTTAACCTGAAAGGACTGGTGTCATCATAAGAAGAGGAAGAGACATCAGAGATCTTTCTCTCTTGCCTCTGTCTCTGTGTCTCTCTTTCTTCCTCTCTCTATCTCCATACAGAGGAAAGCCATGTGAGAACACAGTGAGAAGTCAGCCCTCTGTAAGCCGGGAAGAGAGGCCTCACTAGAAACAAATGCTGGCACCTTGATCTTGGATGCAAATTCAATAATTTCAGTGAGGAGGGTAAATTGAAGTTTGTGCACATGAAGGACTCCCTGACATAATTAATCATGATTAGAAAAATCAAATGTATTCAGTATCAGAAAAATGACAAATGCATGGTCTGTTATTCAGAGTGCATTTTGTGGAGGTATCTAGGGAGTGTGCACTGGGCTGGTTCCTGGGCGAAAGAAGTCAGAAAGGGGAGAGAAAAGCGCTCAGCTGGCTTACCTAGCCAAGCTAGCACATGGGTTTAGAAACGCAACAATCTAGGTATTTTTCTCAGAAATTAATCTAGTGATATCATTCTAGAAAAAGGCTTCCTTAATTAAATATTGTGAGCTATGCTATGTAAAATATTATCAGTAATTATTTAAAGTTAGTATTAATTTTATACTGATTTTAGGGAGATTTACAAGGACTCAGTTTTATTAAGTGAATATCCTAATATTATTTAAACATCAAACAACTTTTCTCATTTTTTCATAGAGTAACTATATATTTCTTGAGGAATTGGGGCTGAGTAGAACATATATTGGGAGATACTAGTCAAGAAATCAGAATGTGTACTTCTAACGTTTAGCTAAAGCTGCTAAGCAAGTCCCAATTAGCTCTTTCCCCTGAATTCTTGTTAGAAAAGAGCAGTTTTGTACACAGTTGTTACCAAATCAGGATACATTTTTTTAAATCAATTGTTCTCAATATCTTCTAATTTCCATTTGAGAATCCATTTAGTTTTTGGTAAACTGACTTCATAGTTCCAGGGTTGGGACCCAAAACCTAGTCGAAATATGTTGTTCCATTCTATCTTCTTGACCATAATGATTGGTTCAGAGAATGGGCATTTGCCTCTAAAACGATCTAATTAAAGAAAATCTACATACACTTGTTAGGAACACTGGGCCAAGACTTTTTCTTTTCCTCTGGGTAGTATGCTATATGGACTTTATCCTGGAATTCTGAGAGTCATTTGTTTAACCATAACTTTGGCAAGGAAGCAGACATACAGGAGATGAAGCAAATTAAAGAGGAGGGTAGTCAAGATATTTTCAGACAGGTGGACCGGGACCTGGGTGCTACTGTGAACCCAGGATTCAAATTATGTGTGAAAACTGACATGCTATTGAGATCTTTAGTTATGTGAGATTATGAACTACTTTTATTATTGGAACTAGTTTGAATCAAACTGCTACTCGTAACACGAATAGTGCTGATATACCCATTCCAATAGGAAATGAGAGTATTGATTCTGAAGAGCTTTCTTCTAACTCTATGCACAGTACAGAGAAGAGTGTGGAGTGGAGCAAATAGCTAAGATACTGATCAGAGAAGGGCAGAGAGACCATTCAAGATATTATCACTGAGGAAGGATCAATTGAGAGGAATAATCAATAACACTGTATTGAGTAATTAAAATTTGCCAAGGGGAATTCCCTGGTTGTCCAGTGGTTAAGACTCCATGCTCTCACTGCCGAGGGTTAAATCATTGATGGGGGAGCTAAGATTCCACAAGATGCGAGGCGTGCCTAAATAAATAAATAAAATTTGCCAAGAAAGTAGAACTTAAATTTTCTCATGCCCCCTCCCCGCAAAAACAGGTAAATATATGAAGTGATGGATATGTTAATTAATGGAGTAATCCTTTCACAATGTGTAAATATATGAAATCATCACTTCATATACTTTAAATATCTTACAATTTTGTTTGTCATTTATACCTTAATAAATTTGAAAAAAAGATAATAAAATGGTTTTTAAAAAAGAAAAAAGTTTACGGTTGAAGGATAGTCTCAAACTGAGGCAACGGTGGAGAGATCAGAAATTATATGTTACATTTGGAGTAGGAATAGAATTTTGCTGGGACTTTTATTAGAAAGCTAACTGGGCCTTCATGGTAAAAAAAAAAAAAAATGATGTGATTAGAAAGGAAGAGAGGAAACAAAATTATTTGGAGGAACTTCTGAAACAATGGAGAAGCTGGGGCTATTTTTAAAATATACAACAGAACCTCTTTTACCCTGTAGTTTATAAGCAATTTTCAAATGATGTATTTATTATACTTTGACTATTGCTTAATTCTGGATTTACTTGGCAAAACCAAGTGGCTCAGATAGTTTTGTGTACTCCCAAAAATAAATAAGTAGAAGTAGAATAAATGAGTTTGTAGGATCTACTGCTCTCCTGCCATTATGTAGAGATCTATCCCATGGAAAAATTTAGTTTATCTATAAATCTATTTACTTTGGCCTCATAAACTAAATTCAATAAATTGTATGGGAACTAAGGATAATGTTGGAATGAAAAGTGTGAAGACAAGCTTGTAAAAGAACAGTGGGAGATTAGATTATTATTCCAAATTCTTTATTCTCTTCCTGTTAGAAAATGATTTATCCTGACAAAGGAGACAGCATTTATTTCTCTACCCTATTGGTCTTTTGCTTGGCCATGTGACTTTTTCAGCCAATGGAATATTAGAATATTTGATACAAGTAACTTTATCTTAGTTTAAGGATTTGTTTTGCTTTCTGACACTCTTATAACCTGCCTTTAGAAGAACATACCCTAGGTAAACACCACCCCCTCAGCCTGGACTGTGGAATGAAGAAATGTGGAACAGATTTGAATTTAGTTGGACTCCTGGAGTCCATACTCGCCCAGTCAATCCAGCTCAGGTTAGTTGAACCACCGTCAACCTGGAGACCCTCGAGCATGAAAGTAAATATTTGTTTTGTTAGTTATTGAGATTTTGAGATTTTTTTCATTGTTGATACGTAGGATATTGTGGCAACAGCTGATTGATAAAAGACACCACTCACACTATTGGGAAATTGATTGATGTATTAAAGCGTCACTGTAGAACCTTTGTGTTCTACAGATGAATTTTGATTATTTTGTCAAAAAGATTTGAAGAGCCAATGTGCTGTGGTAAAAGCATTCTTGGATTAGTAGTCATATAATACAGATGAATTTTGTTTTCTTTATCAATGATATTTTCTATGCGTAGTAGGTGAATCTAATTAATTTATGGATAGATTTTAAGTAATATATTACATAGTTTTTCCATTCCTTCTGCTTTTGTTAGATTTTTCCTCTTCTTTTATAATCCATTGAATTTATTTTAAATTTCATCTTCCTTTTACATTGGTTTAGAATTTATACAATCTCTTTTCTTTTTTAATAAGCTTAATATTAAAAAATGCACACTTAATAAAAACAAGTTAATCAACATATGTAGGTTGCTTTCACTTAGTACATTTTAAATATTTTAATTTGCCTTCCCTCATTTACATGCTATTTGGTCCAGCATTTTAGTTCTACAAAAGCAAACATTATTTTTATTAAGAATTTTTTCTTTAGCTTTCCACTCACTTAACAACTTAACTGCTCAAAATTTGTTCTTCTTCTTATGTTTTTGGCTTTGAGTTCAGTTTTCTCTTCCTGAAATATAGTCTCTAGAATTTTTTTAGTGGGGAATGTTGGGGATTACCTCTTGTGTATAGGGGTGCGTCTGTGTGGGTGTGTGAAAATAGTGGCATCTCCCCTTCTTATTCTTGTATTTTTAATTAATTTGACATAAAATCCTAAGATGGTTATAGTTTTCTCTCTTCCATTTGAAATAAATTTCCATTTTCCTTGCTTTAATTACCATTATTGAGAAGTCTACTGTCAATTTTGGTTATGTATCTTTTTCCTCTGGGTGCTTTTAAAGTTTTTTTTGTTTTTGTTTTGTTTTGTTTTTTTAACTCTGTGTTTTCTCAAGGATATGGTTAAGTTGTGGCCACCATTTTAGTCTTCTGCTTTTCTGCTTCAGACTTGTTGAGACATAAATTTGAAAATTCACTTTTCATCAGTTTTGTAAATTCTCAGCCATTATTTATTTGTAGAGTAACTCTTCTTCTTTTTCTATATTTTTCTTCTAGAATTCAGTTAGCTTATTTTAAATCTTTACTCTTTCCCCATCTTAACTTTTGCCTCAATTTTTCAAATTTTTTGTTGCTCTGTGCAATTTCTTTGCATCTCTCTCCTTAATCATTTATTCTATCTTTAGCTACATGTGATCTACTGTTTAACTTGTTTAATGAAGTTTATATTTTAAAGATTATAATTTATTATATCTATAATTTCTTTTAATTATTGGTTCTTTAAGAATTCTAAATATCTCTATTTTTTATTCTGTGTCTTATAATTCCATTCAGGTCCTATTATTCAGGGTTTTGTTTGTTTTTGCTGCATTTTGTCCAGGGTGGCTTTCCCTTCTATTTCTCTGATGTTAGGAAGGGTTTTTTTTTGTTGGATTTTTTTTTTTTTTTTTGCAGTACATGGGCCTTTCACTGTTGTGGCCTCTCCCGTTGCGGAGCACAGGCTCCGGACGTGCCAGCTCAGCAGCCATGGCTCACGGGCCCAGCCGCTACACGGCATGTGGGATCTTCCCGGACTGGGGCATGAACCCGTGTCCCCTGCATCAGCAGGCAGACTCTCAACCAGCGCGCCACCAGGGAAGCCCAGGAAGGGTTTTATCTTTGAGATTTCTATGGAGATTGGGGCTGCATCTCTCCAGGGACCATCAAACACTGCAGAAGCTGAGTGTACCAGAGTGCTACCTACCTTAGGAAACTTTAATTTCTCATCTTGAGGATTTTTGAAGCATGCAAAATTATAATTTGAAACTCTAACACAAATAAGGGGAGAGATGTAATTACAGACTCTCAAGGGAATTTTCTTTCTTACACAATGCCCAAGTCTAGATAGGTAAGGTATTTTGATACCTGGCATTGATGGAAGGTATATTTTTTTAATTGTCCAAATAGTCAAGGAGTTTTTGAAGTTCTCTATTCTAACCCTCTTCCACATATAAGTTCAGGTTCTTATATTTGATCCTCTATGCAGTTCTTATAACCCAGGTTTCTTGGATACTAATATTGACAAACACTTCCAGGGATTTCAACATTGGCTTGTTTCTAGGTTCCAAATCTTTTTTTTTTTTTGGCTTTGGACGATTTTGTTATATTTTCTCAATCTTTTTACTATTTTACATCTTCACTTTTTTTTTTTCATCCTGTCTAGTGCACTGCATTGCCAAAATGAGTTTTGTGATTTCCTCTATAACTATATATGGTACTTAAGGGATTGGGGGATGATCAAGGAAAAAGATATGACCACAGGAGGCAATAACACACAATTAACTTTACTGGGTGGTGCTTGGACAGGGTTGCATGCAAGGGAAGTCTATCACAGCATGAGACTGTCCAGAGGCTTATAGCAAGGAGGCCACCATCTAGAAGGTGAGGAGGGCAAAGGAACCCCTGGGGAGTGAGGACAATCAGACAAGGGGATTACATATTTAGGCGACGACACTCGGAAGTATGGTAGGGAGACTGTGGGTCAGGCTTATAACCACAAGGCTCTGTCTTCAAAAAGATAGCATATATGGGATGGCATTTCACAGGGTATGCAAAGCAAGCAGGCTCTAAATGGCTTAAAATCTGCTTGTTTGGGCTTTTTAAAGAATGATTGGATGTGTAAAAATTTGATTTTGACACTGGTGAGCTTTTGACCTAACATTTATTAGCCTACAGTAAAGAAATAACCTAGGGGTCAATACACAGAGGCCATCTTTGGCTCATCTGTGTAATAACTACCTGAATACCAGTTACTTTGCTTTTATAAATACCGAAAATATAACTTTGACTAAATGTGTTTATTTGATTCTTGTTTAAGCCCTCATAATAAATATAAATAATATTTATTATTTATATTAATAAAATAAATAATAGACAAGATAAATAATAGACAAACCAATGCATTGATCATTATTTCATTTTCTCATTTTCCAATTTGCCTCTCTAAATTCTAAGGAATTTGAGAAAAATAAAGAAATGTACAGACAAAAGCCATATTTATTTCTTCCTCCAATTAAAGTAGATAAAACCAGGCTTCTATTTGTGTTGACACATCAGTATTCTTGTGAACTAGTTGTTCAGGGGAAGTTCATTATGAGTGGTTGCTATCTATTTCATATAATATCTAACTGTTTGATTGGTTGGTCATTAACCTTGATGCCAGCTGTGCTCTTTCATTCTTTGGATATATGGATAAATTCAGCTAAAAACTCCAATCCCATGACCTAAAGAATCTAAATTCCTTCCAAGGATGTCTGTGAAACTCAATTGCTCATCAGCCTCCCTGCCTCTGGTTTTTACATTCACATATTCAGTGTAATTCTCTTTATTTGATGTCAATATGAATGTGAAATCAGCGGCTGACAGGTTTCTATATACCCTTAAGCCGTGTACACCAAAGATTTAGAAATCTGGGCTTATGGGTTAACATCTTTGAATGTATTACTCTATGACATTTATATTACTCTGACTTTTATCTCTTTAATATTTGCCTTTTCTCTTTTCTTCTCCTATGCTTTTGAGAACAAAAGAAAAATTTCTTCCCTTATACGTAGCAGTATAGTGATCCCCTTTGGAAATCTGAGAACATTCATCTCAAGTAGCTTCTCAGTTATTCTCTATATCATTTAGTTTTCTTACAAAAAGTTTACTATTCTTTCAAAAAGTTTTTCTGGAAAACAAAGTTTTCTTCATTATTTGCAAGAAGAGCGTAGGTACATATTTATTCATATATGTATGTGAGAATAAATGCATTTATCTGGAATCCCTCAGAGTTAGTTTCATTTTTTCTTTGTTTAGGACACATACTGCAAATATATATAAATATTCTCAAGCTACTTATACTTGTCATAGAAATAAGATGATAGTATAATGTCTATCATGGTTGTTCCCATGCTGTTACTTTAAAACAGACAAAGTGCCAGAATCACTCTTAATCAATTGTAGAAGTTGTCACTAACTACAGACAAAACAAAACAAAAAAAAACTAGCTCTGTTCAGAGGAGACGAACATGAACAATATTCCTATTGAACTATACCTTTTTTTTTTTTTTTAATGTTGTACGCGGGCTTCTCACTGTTGTGGCCTCTCCCTTTGCGGAGCACAGGCTCCGGACACGCAGGCTCAGCGGCCATGGTTCACGGGCCCAGCCGCTCCGCGGCATGTGGGATCTTCCTGGACCGGGGCACGAACCCGCGTCCCCTGCATCGGCAGGCGGACTCTCAACCACTGCGTCACCAGGGAAGCCCTGAACTATATCTTGAAACACTTCAAAAAGAGGTAAAAATTCCTGAGCATTTTGTGAGTTGTTGATCATTGTGAGGAAGCACAACGGCAATGCAGAGCATGGGTTCACAGTCGCTGCCTCTTATGGCTGTCAACACAAAACTCTTTGCAAATCTCAGTTTAATTTTTCTTTATATACTGATGTTTGATAATATGGGATGATGTCACAATCAGTAGATGGTAATTAAAACAATAATGTTTGACTATATTTTTGAATCACCAGCCAGTGCTTGCTGCTTTCTACCTGTGCTATATTCCCCACTTCTACTCTGTTAATTTAGTTTGCAATAAATTATTCTAATATTCTCACTCTCTCTTGGAATCCATAAAAAAATTTTCACTAAGAATGATTATTCACAAAAGGATAAAAAATGTGATAGAAGTGATAAACATCAATTCAGCCCTATATTTATATATAATTGTTAATATTTCCAAGTTCTATCTTAATCATCTACTCTGATATTTTGGCTATCTCATCTTTCCTAATTAACTAGACAGAAAATCTGTGCTCCAAGATTTTTTCAGAGTTTACAATTTTGAGTTCTCTGCCACCAAGTTTTTTTTTTTAAACAAAAGTGGTATGTCCATACCATAGAATATTATTTGGCAGTAAAAAGATGAAGCACTGATATATGCTACAACATGCACAAATCTTGAAAACATGATTATTGAAAGAAGTCAGTCACAAAAGACCACATATTGTATGATTCCATTATATAAAATTTCCAGAATGGGTAAATCCATAGAGACAGAAAGTAGATTTAGGGTTTGCAGAGTCTGGAAGAGAGGGAAATGAGAAACTACTGGGATGCTGAAAATGTTCTAAAATTAGACAGTGGCCATAGTTGCACAATTCTATTGATATACTAAAATATACTTAACTGTACACTTTTTTAAGGTGTACCTCATGATGTTTTAATATACATATACATTGTGCCACCAAGTATTTATTACAATTCTAGTTTGTTTATTCAGTCAATAAATATTTAAGTTTCTACTATATTTCAGTTGCTTTTCCAGGTGCTAAGGGGCCATAGAACTTGTGTTTCTTAATATTGATGGACATACAGTGAAGACAAACATATAAACATATAAAAATAAAATTACCATATCTGTTTTGATGGAGGTCACAAAGGAGGTCAAAACATGGAATAGTCAATGGTAGTGTATAAGGAGATTTGTTAGTAAAAACTATTTGAGTAACTTTTGCTTTAAAAATAGTATTTTGGTGTCATTCTGGGGCATAGCTTGAAAGAAGGCTACTGCTAACTATAAAACATCAAGTTCGTGACTTTTTTTGAACCCACTGAAGTGCTAAAATTACAGGGAAACTGATGCTATAATCTAAAAAGAGATAGGTTCCTTAAAATAGAGACAAAGTGTGAAGATGTGCTTACTTGGGCAAGGCACATCTGGACATGGATAAGGAATGTTAAGCTAGGGTGTGATAGGTGAACTGGTGAAGTCCAGCTTAGTGTGCACTGATGAGAGATGGCAAGCCCCAGGGACCATAAAAATAGTTGAAGTCTACAGCCTCCTATGGGCTTTTTTTTTTTTAAATGTGCTCCACCAGTTGCTCACTAAAAATATCAGGAGAGTTCAAAAAATGTCTCCTCATTATGCAGAACTGGAAAAAGGAAAATGGCAGCATTGTGGAAGAAGGAGAAAACTCTACCTGGACCCCATGTCCTACTTTCTCTATAGAACCAAAGCCTTAATTTGTGGATAGATGGCAAAAATATAGTCACATTTAGGCACTGATGAAAATGCATTGCAGTTACAGGAAGGAAAAAGGTGAAGAAAATGTTACACCACCTGGACGAAGGGTAGGAATAAGTTCTAGGCTCAGATGAGTACTGGGGAGGTGATAAGAATACAGATATGGAATAAATTAAGGTAAACATTTTAAAAAAAATTTATTGATCTAAAAGATTATTGCCTCTCTAAAGCAAAATTATTGCAATATATTTTGTGTTTGTAGCATGTGTAAAAGTAAAATATATGCCAATAATAGCCCATAGAATGAGAGGAAGGAATGGGAAACACTGTCATAATTGGGTTAAGCAAGTAAAGCAGTATACTGTTGATTTAAGGTAGATTCATATTAATTAAACTATATATTAAAAAATATAGATGACCACAGAAGAATTTTGAAATATATAAATACTAGGTCAATGGAGAAGCTAAAATAAAATTATAAAAAGTCTTAAGCATCCAAGAGAAGGTAGACTATAAAGAAAAAATATATGGAAAATAGCTAGCAATACGGTAGATATCACCATACCAATAATGACATTAGTGTCCATGGTCTATACACACCAGTTAAAAGACAGAAAATTTCAAACTGGATTAAAAATTAAGACCCAACTATATGCCATCTACAAAAAATAAAATAAAATAAAAAAACAGTTTCAATATAAAGACATACATAGGTTAAAAGAAAAAGGGTAGAAGAAGATAAACCATGCAAACTCTATCCCAAACAAGCTAGAGTGGTTATAGTTAAGTCTAGGCACAGTTAATTTAAGAATTAACAACAAGGAATATTACCAGGGATAATGATAAGTATTACATAATGCCAAAGGGAAAATTCTCAAAGAAAGTATACCATTCTTAAATGTGTATGTATATAAAAACAGAGCTTCAAAATAATGAGGCAAAAACTTAAATACAGCTGAAAGGGTAAACGGACACACACAGATGGAGACGCTAATGTTCCTTTCTTACACAGGAACAGAAAATAAATAAAATCGTACCATGTAAATTAATTTTCTACCTCTGTCTCCTCTTCTAAACAGCATCTATAACAAGACTCTGCCCACAGGGGAAAAATCTATAAATGTATTTGATCATCTCTAGAATACCTTTCTGAGTTTCTGTTTAACAGTAAATAAACAGGGTGGTAACATCAGTGAAATGACAAAATAGGTAGACCCAAGGGCTTGTCCCTTCACTGACACAGAAAAAACAAACAAAAACTATTGGAATCAACTTTGGCAGAATTCTGGAAAAAGTCAAAGGCTTACAGAAACCCAGTGAACATAGAATCAAGAAAAAGGCAACCTAAAAATGGTAGGAAATCTTTGAGGCATATTAACTTGGGCATTTTACTTCCTCTTACACTGAAGTTTTCACCTCTTCTTGATCTTTAGGCTCAGCACAAGCCAGAAGTGAAGCTAAGGCAAAGTTTAAACAGCCTGGGTAAGTGTTTAGTACCTCAACATAGAGTCAATCTCCCAAAACTAGGAAAGTTTTTTTCCTTTCCTTTCCTTTCTTTCTTCCTTTGTTCCTTCTTTCCTTCCTTCCTTCCTTCCTTTCCTTCCTTCCCTCCCCCATATTATATAAGGAAATCTCTGTCAAAACATTAGCTGACCACAAACTAAAGGAACAGAGACTTTAGAGACTACACACAACAAGGAATACAGATTTAATAATATTTAGAAAAGTCAATTAAATAACAAACAACTACAACCCACAGCAAACAATAAAACAAAACCTGAGAAGGAGGGAGGAATCTAATTTTCAGAGTTTCCACATATAATATTCAAAGTTTCCATGACAAAAATCCATGAAGCATGTAAAGAAAAAGAAAGTATGGGCCATTCATAGGAGATATTAACATGAATTTTCACTTAAGAAGCACAGACATACTTAACAGCCAAAGACTTCTCTGGTGGCGCAGTGGTTATGAGTCCACCTGCCAATGCAGGGGACACGGGTTCGAGCCCTGGTCTGGGAAGATCCCACATGCAGCCGAGCACTAATCCCATGTGCCACAACTACTGAGCCTGCTCTGTAGAGCCCACATGCCACAACTACTGAAGCCACGCACCTAGAGCCCATGCTCCACAAGAAGAGAAGCCACCAGGATGAGAAGCCCATGCACCACAACAATGAAGAGTAGCCCCTGCTTGCTGCAACTAGAGAAAGCCCGCACGCAGCAACAAAGACCCAATGCAGCCAAAATTAATTAATTAATTAAAAAACAAAATTCTACAAGAATAAAATTTTACAAGGGAGAGATAAGGACATTATCTACTGATAATATGATCAATTCATCAAGAAGATTTAAAAAATGCACCAAAAATAGAATTCCAAAATATATAATGTAAACATTAACAAACCAAAGGGAAAATAGGCACCCCTACAATATTTGGAGACTTCAATATCCCACTTTCAGTAATGGATAGAACATCCAGACAGAATGTCAGTAAGGAAACAGAGTACTTGGATAACACTACATCAATTAGGTTAACCGACTTACATGAAACTTTCTACTCTAGTAAAGCAGCATAAAAATTTTTCTCAAGTGCACATGAAACATTCTCCAGTATAGACCATATGTTAGGTCATAAAACAAGTCTCAACAAATTTAAACAGATTGAAATTATCCAAAGCTCTTCTCTAACCACAATGCAATAAAACTGGCAATCAAAAACAGAAGGAAAAGTGGGAAAATCACAAATATGTGGAAATTAAACAACATCCCCTTAAACATCCAATGGGGCAAATAATAAATCATAAGGGAAATTAGAAAATACTTTGAGATGAATGTAAGCAACACTATAACATACCAAATGTATGGAATGTAGTAAAAGCAGTGCTTAGAGGGAAAGTTTTAGCAGAATGAAGGAAATAATAAAGTTTAGAGTAGTGATAAAAAAAAAGAAAAGTAAAACAATAGATAAAAATAATGAATCCAAAAATTGATACTTTGTATATATTTTTTTATTTTTATTTATTTATTTATTTATTTTACATTACGCGGGCCTCTCACTGTTGTGGCCCCTCTCACCGCGGAGCGCAGGCTCCAGACATGCAGCCTCAGCAGCCATGGCTCACGGGCCCAGCCGCTCCACGGCATGTGGGATCTTCCCGGACTGGGGCACAAACCCATGTCCCCTGCATTGGCAAGCGGACTCTCAACCACTGCGCCACCAGGGAAGCCCCAAAAATTGATACTTTGAAGAGATCAACAAAGTTGACAAACCTTTAGGTATACTGACTAAGGAATAAAGAGACAAGACTCAGATTACCAGAATCAGAAATGAAAGTGGGAATATTATTACTATCTTTCAGAAATAAAAAGAATTATAAGAAAGTACTATGAATAATGGCATACCAACAAATTAGATGATCTTAATGAAAAGGAAATATTTTAGAAATGGACAAAGTACCAAAATAGATTAAAGATGAAATAGGAAATTTTATAAAAAGACTTTTAGCAGGTAATTAGATTGAACTAACAATTATCAAATCTTCCAACAAAGAAAAGCGCAGGAACAGATGGCTTCATTGTTGAATTCTGTCAATCATTTAAAGAGTTAACAATAAATCTGCTCAGACTCTTCCATAAAACATGAAAGGAGGGAATACATCTCAACTCATTGCTCTGATACCAAAGCCAGACAAAGATATAACAGGAAAATAAGCAGACAACAACAACAACAAAACTACAGACCAACACCCCTTATGCATTTAAGCAAAAATCCTTAACAAAATACTAGCAAACCAAATACAGTGCATATTAAAATAATTATACCCCTTAACCTAGTGGGATTTACCCCAGGAATGCAAGGTGGTACAAAATACGAAAATCAATGTAATACACAGCATTAATATAATTGAAGGTTATAAAACAACAACAAAAAACCCATGATCATCTTAACGGATACAGAGAAGCATTTGATAAAATCCAACATTTTCCTGATAAAAACACTTAAAAAACTAGAAATAGAAGGGAACTTCCTCAAACTAAAAAAAGAACATTTATGAGCATACCACAGCCAGCATCATACTCAGTGGCGAAAGACTGAAAGGTTTCTCCCTAAAAACAGGAATAAGATAAGAATACCCACTTTTGCGTGTTCTACTCAACATTGTACTAGAAATGATAGACAGAGAAATTAGGGAAGACAAAGAAATGAAAAAAAACTTCCAAATTGGAAAGGAAGAAGTAAACCTATCTCTATTTGCAGATGACATGATCTTATAT
The DNA here is from genome assembly GCF_949774975.1 of Lagenorhynchus albirostris. Classification (NCBI taxonomy): domain Eukaryota; kingdom Metazoa; phylum Chordata; class Mammalia; order Artiodactyla; family Delphinidae; genus Lagenorhynchus; species Lagenorhynchus albirostris. Next base: position 55,702,476 of record NC_083105.1, on the reverse strand, counting down.
ATGAGAAATTCTAAAGAATCCACCCATAGAAAAATTGTTAGAAGTAATAAATTTGGTAAGGATACAAAATCTAAACATAAAAATCATTTGTAGTTTTGTATGCTAGCAATGAACAATTTGAAAGGAAATTAAGAAAAATATCCATTTCTGATAACATTGAAAAGAATAAAATAGGATAAATTTAAAGGAGGTGCAAAGAGTTGTACACTGAAGTGTACGTCGTTTAGCCTCTTTTTTATACTATTGCAGTAAGGGAGTAAAGACTTGACTTAACTTTGTTTTGGCTTATTGTCTTAAGTGACTACTCTGACACCTAGCATAGCAGCTCAGCTTAACTCTTAATATGCAGCTAAGAGACAGCAAGACACAGATACTACCTGAGGAGGGGCTCTTAGGAAAACCCAAAAACAACAGAGAGTATATTGACAAGGACAATGGAAGAAATTGAAACTATGGCACTAAGAGATACAGCAAACATTAAACACAGCCCAACTATTAGCCAGATAAAACCTCACGCTAATGGCCTATTTACCTCAGTTTCTACTACCTTGATACATTATGTCTGGTTTTCAACAAAAGATTACAAGTTATTCTAGGAGGCAAGAAAAAACACAGTTTGAAGAGACAAAATAAAATCAAACAGATCCAGATACTGCACAGATGCTGGAATTATCGGATAGAGAATTTAAAATAACATTGATTATGTTAAGGGCTCTAATGGAGAAATAGACAACATGCAAGAATAGATGGGTAATGTAAGCAAAAATGTGGACACTCAGAATGAATCAAAAGCAAGTTCTAGAAGTCAAAAACAATGTAACATAAATTACAGAGTGCCTTTTATGGGCTCATCAACACATTTGGCATGGTGGAGTTAATTATCTTTGAGCTTGAAGAAACAATAGAAATTTCTCTAACTGAAATGCAAAAAGAAAAAATAATTAAAAAAAAAACCAAAACAAAATCGAGAAGAGGACATCAAAGGATTATAGGACAAGAAAGGTTTCCTAAAAGAGGCAAAACATGAACTGAGCTTTTTTTTTTTTTTTTTTTTTTTTTTTTTACTGTTTACATTTCCTTTTACAGAAGTAACACATGCTCAGTGCAGGAAACTTAGAAATTACTGGAATATGTGAAGGAAGAAAATACACCAATAATCCTACTGCCTAGAGACAGTTAATTTATTACATCCTCTTGTGTGTCGTGTGTGTATATGTGTGTGTGTGTGTACAAGGTTGTGATGTTAAATTTACTTACTACTCAAGAGCCAGGCTAGTTTGAATGTATGTGCATGTGAGGCAAGAGCTGGGGCAGAGTTGGATTAATCTGCATAATAGAAGGGTAATTTATGGTCCCCAGAACATGAGAAAGCAAAGAATTTGAAAGCTACTGGGAGAGGGGGAAGCAGGAGAAAGGAAAAAAGTACCAGAGTAGAAATACAGCCTAGAAAAGACTTTGAAGTAGAGAACTCAGACAAATAAAAAACAAAAAATTTTAATAAAAAAAAATTTTTTAATAAAGAATTATGAGACAATTTCAAAAGGGTTAGCATAAACATGACTGGAATACCAGAAGGAGAAAAGAGAATAGAGCAGAAGAAATATCTGAACAAAGAATGGCCAAAAAGTTTTGAAAATTAATGACACACCAAAACACAAAATATAGGAAACTCAGGACCATAATATTGTTTTTGATGCATCTTAATTTCCCTGATTTATACTTATGTAGTCATTACTTGTTTCCTATTTTCTCTTTAACCTTGTAGTTTACCTGCTGTTTTCTTAAATATGCAGATGTTTTAATCCTTTTATATTAACCTCTTAAATCTTAATTCTTTCCTCAATATCTAATCCTACTGTCATGTTTATAATCTTTACCTTTTGCATTGTATCCTTTTATCATATTTCCCCTTATTTTAATATTTTAAATGTTAGTTTATTGATTTCATGCATTTGCTCTGCTATATTTAAATTGGTATAAAAATCCTTAAATTGTGCTTGAATTCCTGATTTATATTATTTTAATACAATCACTTTTCATTGTTTACCCTTAATCTGTTCTAAAATTCTTAGTATTGGCCTCTTCATCTTTTATTATTTGAAAGTTCTTTTTCTAGTAAGGGAATTCTCAGTAAAATATTATCTTCCCTCTAATCACCATAAATTGGACATAATAAAACCTTTAGCATTTATTCATTGTCTTACATTCATTTAACAAATATTTATTGATAATGCACTACCTGCTCAGGGATTTGTCTTCTCCATATATTGGGGAGACATTAGTGAAAAATACAGAGTTCTTTATTCTTAGGAAATTTATGTCCTAGTGTATATTTGTGAGAGTAGGATGGAGGAGAGCATGATCTCAGAAATAAAACAAGCAAGTAAATAAAATAACCATGATGTAGTCAGATAGTGAATATTCCCAAGAGAGAAATAAAGTAATTTGATTTGATCAATTGCCAGGGTTAGGGAGTGCTTTACATTGGGTGGGCAGGGGTGACATTTCTTACAGAAGGATAAGACTTGAATGATAAGAAAGAGACAAAGAGCTGACATATTCACACATATTCTAGGTAGAACTGTGAGAAGGCCCTAAGGTTGTAAACATCTTCCTGTCTTCAAGGAACAAAAGGCAGCCAAGGTAACTAAAAAAGGCTGAATAAGAGAGAGAGAGAGGAGATTAGACAAGAAATGTGGTCACATGTCTGATCTTCAGGGCTTTGTCAGATATGATATAAATTTTAAGTTTTATTGTAAATGTAGGGCTTCCCTGGTGGCACAGTGGTTGAGAGTCCGCCTGCCGATGCAGGGTACACGGGTTCGTGTCCCAGGAAGGTCCCACATGCCGCGGAGTGGCTGGGCCTGTGAGCCGTGGCCGCTGAGCCTGCGCGTCCGGAGCCTGTGCTGCGCAACGGGAGAGGCCACAACAGTGAGAGGCCAGTGTACCGCAAAAAAAATAAAGTTCCTTCTCAATTAGATTATTAATTATGTCCCACAGTGCTCAAAATTTTGCCTTGCACATACTAAGTTTTCAACTATGTGCAGGCGGGCTGGCCTCATATCAATATAAATTTAAGTATACTTAAATTTATGATTATTAAGCTCATCCTTAAACTTTCTCATTTTTAAAATTGTCCCTCCCACAAGTGTTGAAATAAGTGAAAGTAACATTTTACAGTAAAGTGCTAAATGTTATATTGTATAGTTTCCATTGTGCATAGTAGTTTTGTAAGTTTAAGAGAATTTTTATTTTGTTTTGCATTGGGAGTAGGTAGTTGGAGAAACACATTGTACAACAGTAGAAAAAGCATGGTGTTCTGAATCAAAAGATCTAGGTCTCAATTTTGCTATTTCCTAGGTGTTTGGCTATGAGCAAATAATTTAATATCTCCCTGAATCTCTTTCCCCTCATACAGAATGTGGGTGATAATTCTAACAAAATTGTCTGTTTTGATCACTGTTGTATCCCAAGTATCCAGAATAGGGCCTGGTATGGAATAAATACTCAATATATTTGTTGAATGAACAGCTTCTCCAAAAACAGTGTTTGTCAGATTGAAAAATATTAATGTTTGTGAATGTGTTCTGATGAGGGATTCTTTAGTTTTGTGCAAAATTTTATGTGAAGTCCTAAAGAAAAGGACATATCATTTACCAACTTACCCCTCGTGCCTGGCACATGGAAGATGAACTATTCACTTATAAGTTGTCTGAAGGCAGAAGTAGAGGCTGACAACAGTAATTCCTATACTTGTATTTGCCATTGAACTCATATGTCATATGTAACTTTTCTCTCATCATTTTAAATATGCTATGGTTGAAATAGTTCAGGAAACCAATTTGTATCTGGGTGTCAAAATCAGGTGCCACTAAATTACAATGTAGACTGGTAAAGCTATGTGTGAGTGTGTGATTTTTAGAAACAGATTAAAATATTTAAAGACATGCATGGGAAATGGGAAAATTAACACCTCTTTGCCCTGTTATAGGATCTAGATGTTTTTCCTTCCATTTCCATTTGATAAATGTATCATATTCCCACTATGTGAACAGAGATGAATATAAAACATTCACATTCTATTTGTTTTCTTCGGAAAACTAAGATAGCCCTATTTAGTAAATGTATTCTTAGGCCCTCTACAAATATAATAAATAAGATTTAGAGTGGGTGAGATCACATAGTTAAAAAGAAATCAAGGTGCAAAGACAAGAATCTAGGCCATTAGTTTTCAGAGCGTGTCAAGCCATAATTATAGTAATACCAGGCCCATTTGTTTGAAGGCTGTTATGCATTCTTAAGAAACCAAAACTCCTCTGTCTTCATCATTTTATCCTCATTGCCTATATTTTTTGAATACGTAAATAAGTAAATGAATGCTATATCAGAAGTTCAAATATGTTGTCAGGGAAGACCAAAATGAAAAGATTCCTTTTAGATGGGAGAATCTGATGACATTTTTAGAAGATAAAGAATTCTACTGGATTCAGATTGAGTAGGAATCTTGTTACATGAGGAGGGGGTTATGGGAAAAATTATTTTGTGCAGAGAATGGAACACACTCATGGATATTGAAGTAAAGAAAGGGAGCAAGTTCAGGAACTAGAGGTTTGATGATAATAGAAGGAAAAGATACAGAATGGATGGTACTTAACTAGAATATACCCTAGTACCCTGAACACAAGGCTTTAGAGTTTGAATTTAAGTTTTATGTGATAGGATCTGTACTTTAAAATTATGATTCTCATAACCCTATGTGGGGGGGTACTGGTGTCAGGAAAGACTGAACCTAAGAGTTTGTTAGAATAATATTAAAGAATAGCTCAGTAGAGAAATAACTTTTGCTTGAGATGCACTGGGTCTGGTGGGCATGGCTGTGCCGGGGCCAGCACCAGTTCTGGGGTTCCGGGAGAGCACAAAGTTATTGGTTATGGGAAGTTCCAGTCCCTGGTGTCTGCATTGGCTAAGACTGCAGGGTCCTTGGTGGAGAAGGCTGTGGTAGGGGTCTGAGGCTGCAGCAAGGGTGAGAGCTGTAGGGGTCAGCCTGCTCTAACCTTTTTCCCCATGGAGGAACTGGCAGCAGAGAGGATTCTTCTTGGTACTAGGCTGTGCTGGTCTGGGGGATGGGGTGACACAGCTAAAATGGCTCCTACCTTTTCCTCTGCTGTCATCTCCGGTCCCTATGCTCCACTGGGTTGCTGCAGCTTGTCATCTGCACTCTGGAGTTCTCCCAGAGCTACATTCATCTATGGATAGTTGGTAAATCATTGGTTTTGGCCCTGGATGGGAGGGTGGGAGCAGACAAGACCTGGGGCCTCCTTTTCCACCATCTTGCTGACATCGCTGTCTCCTAAATTCTTCCTCCGGACACAGTCTTGAGGCCCAAGCTAGAGACTGATCAGTTCCCCTTGTTGAGCAGCTGAGGAAGTTTACGCCTCAACCACTTCCCTTATCAGGTTCTCACACACTGTGCCACTGTGCACCTGCCCTAATCACCCTGGAGCCAGGTCAGACGACTAGGAAAGCCACTGAGTCCCTGAGCCCAAGAATTTATTTTAATTAGGCAATCCTCAGGGAGCTCATGGAACCCAGTTAGCCCTACCCTTCTTGCTGTTCACAAGCTGCCCCCTACAGCTCTGGCTTGCTGCTACTCAGCCCCCAGATGGAACTCCCTGAGGGGCCCTGCCTGGCAGCCTTCTCTCTTGGAGCTATAAGTAACAAAATTCTGCCTTTCATCCATTAGAGTGTCAGTGTGTTGTGTTCTACCATCAAAAGAAACTTTATATCTTATAAAACATATCCTGAGACAGATTTAGTATTATCTGGTACCTGAAGAGAGGAGTGGAGTGAGATAACTTGGTAGAGTAGAAGGCATAAGTAACCAAGGGATTATAAAGAAAAAATAGGGAGTAGAAAGCAATCCAAGGACAGAGTGTTCAATGTGCCTAATCTTAAGGAATTTAAGGAATAGACTGAGGAGGAAAATATGCAAATCACAGTAAGTGGTCTAAGATGGCAGAAGATCTGGAAGAGTGAAGGGTCTAAGCCAAGGAGTCTTATGGGGTCTGTACAGATATTAAGAATCACTATAACCATTAAGAGAGAGAAATGATCAACACAGATGAATGCTATAGCAAAGAAGAAATTGAAGGGGACTTAAAAGAGTTTAATGGCTATTTAATTCACAAAATAATCTCCGTGGCAACTTCTTCTAGCAGTTAGTGGTTTCCTCTGCTGTGTTCCCATAGCTCTTGGAGTGCATGTCCCTTATTATGGCACATACATGCCATATTGTCATAATTTGTCTGTTTTGTACATTAAAGTGTAAGCACTCTGAGGATATAAATCATGGACTTATTCTGCTATTTTTTTTAACATCACATATAGCCACTGAGATAGAACTATTACTCATTGATTGTTTGTTGAAGGAAACAAATGTTTATTTTACTCTGATATTAGCATTTCAGTGATTTTCTTGGTATTCCAGAGGGATGTCCTGGAAATGGAAGAGATCCCTTGTTGATTTCCTGATTTCCCAACATAGCTCTGACATTCTACAGCAGCTCAGCTCAGCAGTTATCAATACCTGAAAATTTGTCCTGCCATGTATGTTTAACGTGTTCTTTCTAATACTGTTCCAAGCAGAGCTAGAGAAACTAGATAATCTTGTGTCAAACTTCAGTATCAGTGTACTCCTCAAATTTATCTCATCCCCATAGCAATAGCCCCACCTCCCTCTACAAAGACATTGTGTGCAAAGGTGTTATATATGTGACATGGAATCATAAGTCCTTCGTTAGTAAGTCAGTAGGTTAAAATCTTGTGCTTATGAGAACAGTGCTATTGGAAAATAACTTCTCTAGGGACCAATTAACTTTATTTTGCCTGATGAATACTGAGTATATTCTTTACCCTAATAAATCATCTCATAAACCTGTGTTTCTGGTCACAGGGGCAACTAAATAAGAAAATATATGTCTGAATTTAAAAAGTGAAAACATACAGCAAAGTAATACAACACATATATTTATATTGATTTCCTATTCTTTGCCAGGCGATTGGACACTGGGGCTCTTCCCTATGCAAAAAGAGGATGGTAGATGGAGAGAATGTTAACTTACAGTAAGGAATGCTTATTTTGATGACAGTGGGTGTTTAGTATCATTTGCTCCTAAAAGTTAGATGAGGACATGAGAATTAAGTCAATCACTTTTAAAAATCTCAACAGAATATGAGGTTTTGTGTTTGTTTTTAAAAACACTCCATGGTATTATATATATAACTGGTTAGTAACCTGACAACAGTTGCTCTCTCACTGCATGTTAATATCACCTAAGGAACTTGGAAAAAAAAAATATCGATGTCTGTTGCCCCCCTCCTAAAAGTTTTGATTTAATGGTTCTGTATTTGGCCAACATTTATTATGAAATCACAGAAAGACTGAATAGTATTTTCCTCATTCTGGGAGAATAAAGGATGACCACAAAAGTATATTACCAACATCCAGAGATTACAACAATCCCTTACTTCTAAACAGTCAGATATCCTTGTATTGGGAAAGACACAATCTGCTTTTCAAAAACAGAAGGGGAAATAAAATGAAAGAAACAAAATGTGTTCATATTTCCAAATGAAATATGAGAATGGACTTTACATAAAAATGAGCAAATATTTGCTTTATTTCCAATGTTGCTACCATTGACAATGCAAATTTCATCGTCTGATTTTATGGAGGTTTTCTGTTTGTTTATATTTTTACATTTTAGAAATTAAAAGACAAACTTGTGTGCTGGCTTTTATTTACAGATGCAGGTCTGTTTACTGAAAACAAGAAAATAAATGAAGAATTTAGACCATCCCCCAACTAGAGAAAAAGTAATTACAAATTTAGTTGTGAGCAACAAATAATTTGTATGGTAGGAGTTCAAATGTGCCACATTTCAGAGTTTTTAATGTGCAGCTGGGTTTGAGAATGCAGTCATGTTTGAAAGCACTATCCATTAATATCTAAATTTAAAAGTCATAAATAAGGATTTTATTCACAATAGAAATAACTATGTGCTAGAAGTAAACTGAACAAAAATGTTTTAAAAATAGCTGCAAGAAATACCTAAGGGACCTTGGGGAAGAATGAATAAAGGAAGAGAGATACCATGTTCCTGAATGTCAAAACATTTCCAATATTTTAAAGATGTCTGTTTTTCCCCAAAGTAATTTTCAAGCTTAATATAATTAAAATAAAGCATCCAATGAGTCATCATTATTATTTTTTAGGAGTGAGAGGGATGTCACAAAAGCAATTCTAAATGTTGTATACTTTTCTATTGACTCATCATGTTTAGGTTTTTGCTGAGCATAAAAAAGAGAATCTTAATAAATATCTGCTAATTGATATCTTGGTAGTTCAGTAAGTAATCAAGTCCTCTTACTTGGTTTTAAATACACTATATATTTGATACTGAAGTTTAGTATCAAATAGTATAACAAATATACTATGTAGTGTATCTTTAACTGTTTCTATTAGGAAAGTTCCTCTGAGTTTTAATAATTGAAGATTCAACAGATCTTCAACCTTCCTGTGGTCATAAATAGACCCAACATTTATTTATTATTGACTTACAATATTATGTTAGTTTCAGGTGTACCACACAGTGAATTCAATATTTTTATAGCTCACAAACCATACAGTTATTATAAAGTATTGGCTATATTGCTTGTGCTGTGCATTGAATCCCTGTGACTTGCCTATTTTATAACTAGAGGTTTGTACTTCTTAATCCCCTCTTTTGCCCCTCCTCCTATCCCTCTCCCCTCTGGCAACCACTAGTTTGTTTTCTCTATCTGCAAGTCTGTTTCTGTTTTGTCATACTTGTTCATGTGTTTTTTAGATTCCACATATAAGTGAAAATGTACAGTATTTGTTTTTTCTCTATCTGACTTATTTCACTGAACATAATACCCTTCAGGTCCATCCATGTTGTTGCAAATGGCAAGATTTCATTCATTTTTACAGCTGAGTAATATTTCTGTCTGTGTCTCTATCTCTACCTCTCTCTATATCACATTTTCTTTATTCATTCATCTGCCCATGGGCACTTTGATTCCTTTCATATCTCGGCTGTTATAAATAATGCTGCAATGAACATTGGTGTGTACATATCTTTTGAAATTAGTGTTTCTGTTTACTTCAGATAAACACACAGGAGTGGAACTGCTGGATCGTATGGTAGTTCTATTTTTAATTTTTTGAGGAAACTCCTTACTGTTCTCCATAGTGGCTGCACCAATTTATATCCTCACCAACAGTGCACAAGGGTTCCCTTTTCTACCCATCCTCTCTGACACATTTCTTGTCTTTTTGATGATAGCCATTGTGACAGGTGTGAGCCGATATCAAAAGAGGCGTCCTAAGGGAATATGACATATGAGAACCATGCCACTCAATATCTTGGGACACAGCTTAACTTCACTCTAGATCCACTGGCAGCCAGTCCTCAGTGCACCCAATCTTACCTGTTAATCGATTCTAGCCCTGGGCCAAAAACCCCATGTAAGTGAAGCCAGCTGTCAAAAACTATTTAAAAAAATCAAATGAGCAAAACGCAGCACCTGTTTCCTTTCCTTATTTTTACTTTACTTCTTCCAGATTCCCACTTTGTTTTTTTCTTGACCTTGTATCTTTCTATCCCATCTTCCATTGACTTATAAAATATGGTTACATAAAGATACTAAGTATACTATTCATAGATTTACACAGGATGAATCAGTTGCTGTCTTCTAATAATCAAGAGTTACAAATATTCCCCTGCAGTAAAATTATAGATTGATTTCTCTGTGTTAATAGCATGTTTGAAAGATTTATCATCTGTTAATGGGTTATGATATGTTTTCCTAGAAGCATATGAAGAAAACTTTAAGCAAGAATATTGAAGATGGAGACATTATAATATCCAAAAATTATGTGGAATTATAAACATTCATAACTAGGTGCCATGTAGAATGGGAACCCATTTGCCACATCCATGAATGAAAATTGGGACTAGATAATTCCTAAGTTCCACTCAAATTCTTACTAAGACGGCTTTATTATTAACTTCATTTCCAAGTACAGGTATAACTTTTTTAAGTACTGAGAATTGATTAAAAAAGGGAAATATGTAAAACAGAGATTTAAAAAAAATTCTAAATATATATTTACATGAACCAAAACAAAATTGCCCAGGTGATGTATAGCCAAGTAACTAATTAAATGTCTGTCTAGACAAGAATCCCAAGTCCTCAAATCAGTTTTTCTAAACTGTTCTCTGAAAACACTAGATCTCTAAGAACCTCTTCTCTAAAAAGAAAGAAAGAGGGAGGGAGCCAAGGAAGAAAGAAAGAAAGAGACAAACAGAGAAAGAAAACAAAGAAAGAGAGAAAGAGTTGCTTGTTTCATTTTAAACAAGCTTGGGCTTCTTCAGGCAAAGTTTATTTCACAGAATTTCTTAATGCCATTAATATGATCCTGAGCATTGTGAATCTATAAGCAGGAATACATATTTTTCCCCCAAACTGATTTGTCCACAACAACTATTTTTATTACTCAATACTTGTTAATGTATTATGGGATTCGTTTAGGAAATACTCCCCCAGATGATTAGACATTCTTCATAGAAGAGTTAACGTTACTCTTTCAATCATTTCAATTCTATGATGCCATATTTCTTTTCAAATATTAAGCGAGATCATTCCTAAATTGCTTCTGGTAATGAGAAATGGGAAATAAACTTTTTATTGTTAGACTAATATGTAGCACATAATATTATTTCATTGAGAACTAAAACTTCAGTCCTTGGTCTAAGAGTTATGTTTTTCAAGACCAAGCAGTTATCTAATTTACCCCACAAGTGTATAATAACTGATTATTAGTGTTCAATTATCCATCATTTTTATTAATATGTCTCTTCGTTACATTTCCAATGGGAGCTTAAAATGACTTTTTTTTTTTGGAGGAATTAACTATTAAATTCAAGCTGGATGCATGCTCCTTTCATTTCTTAATGCTATTCTATAAAATGGAACAGAGCTGTCACTGGTTAACTTATTTCCATGCCAAACCATTTACACTCTCCAGAGAAACTTCTGTTTAAATAAGGCATGCTTGACCAAGAAAGGTTGTCATGTATTAACTGTCTCTGTGGGGAGTTGATGTTAAAAGCATAATTGGTTCAGTGGAGGGAACAGAAAATAAGCTCTTCTATTCACAGTCAGAAAAGCAGCTCCCAGTCATTTATGTGTGTAAGTGTGCTGTCACTTCTAACTAAGAAAGTACCATCATACATAATTAGCAGTAGGAAGACTTCGGCTTTTCAAACCTTCAGGATTTTTTTTTTCTACCCCGAGGACAAAAGTTCTCCTAATATGCATTCTCTGATTGCCATTTATCTGTTTGAGTGTGAGGATGCACTTTTCAACTTTTTCTATTTCCTATCAAAGAGAGAATCAGATTTCCTCTTGTTTCCTTCTCATGTCTCTTCTCAGTTTTTCATGATATTGTATTCCTCCTGGTATTTCATACTTTCTTCTAGTATGGAGAAAGCATTTATGCCATGGGATTTCAAAGTTATTCCTATGCTGTATAAGCAGAAGTATTTTCCAATGCTAAAAAAGCAAAACCATTTTTAATGGGGGAGAAAAGATTAAAGACAACATCAATTGCGAAGAGAATCAGAATCCTCCTAGGATTTTTAATCCACTGTTCAAACAAGGTTCTAATTTCTTAATCATGGTATAGAAAGACTAATGCAACCAACAGAGAAAACCATTTATTCCCTCCCTCTTTAAACAGCTCTACTCAGCAACAGTTTCAACCTGGGGATAAAATACTTTATACAATTCTTCACTATGATTACCCAGTGTTGATACTGCAAACCACAAAGGCATTTGCAACCTAAATCTTAGTTTCTTTTAGAAAATGTTTGATTTTCCCTTGGCAGCACAATTTATTGTTTCTATTGCCTTTCCAGCAGTGTGAATTCAGACTAACTTTTTCAGCTTTCAGAAATGATTGCTTAATACTCTCTCTATTCTTTCTTACATACAAAATGTTGTGGCTGATTTTACTTTTAACTTTTTTGTGTGGTGAAACAACATGGACTATATGATATCAGTTCTTTGAAATGTGTTGAGTCTTAGGAGTGACCTAGCATATAATCAATTTTTATAATAGTTTAATGTGTACTTGATAATAATGTACCATCTCTACTTGATTACAGTACCCAGAAAGATTATGTTTTGTTTTCAAAATCTTCTATATCCTGGCTAAATTTCTGATCTACTTGATCACAAGTTCCTGACGGAGTATTATAAAGATTTCCCACTATGATTAGTGAGTTTGTTACTATCTCCATATAAATCTCAACAGGTTTTGCTTCATATATTTCTTCAAGATGTCAACATTTTAATATATTCTTATCCATTTGTTTCTTTTATTACACGATGCTAATACTCATCTCTATTAATGCCTTCTACCTAGATTCCATTTTATCTAACGTTAATATTGCTAACAATTTTTATGTTTAGTAGTACGTATTTTTCATATCTTTATTATTTAACTGTTCCTTTTGCTTTTGTTTCGGATGTGCTTACTTTGTATTTTGTGTTATCTGTTCCTAGCCCCTCTTCTTTGCTTCTTCCTCTTATCTCCCTTTCTTGCCTTCTGTTAATTGATATATATGCTGATAATTACCATTTGTTTCTCTATTAGTTTGAAATCTATGGATTGTATTTTAGTATTCAGTTGTTATGTTTACATTTCAATCTATATTTCAACATAAATTTTTCTGACAAAAATTAGTAAATATCTTCATCTTCCTCCAGAACATAACTTTATTATTCTCCCCTCTTACCACTCTCCCAATCTTATTATTGACATCTTGAGATGTATTTTTATCTTTATGTTGTTAGGTAATTTGTTCCATTTTACACATAGTAAAATTATGGAAAATAATTCTCTGAGTAAAAGAAAAGCTTAGATTAACTTACTTCACTCAACACGAATGTTTTTAAAAGATAACTTTTAACTTCTGCCTTTACAGTCTATTTCTGAAGATATTTATAAGCATTCAGTTGAAGAAAACCTTTCTCACTGCCAGCTCTTATGCATCCAATTTTTCTGCTTTATATCTATCTCACAAAAAGTCTTTGTATCTGAGGTTCTGTGGCATGATGGAGAGTGGTATTTAATATTATGACTTCCCTTTTCAACATGGAAAGCAGAGTAACAAAGCGTCTTGACATTTAGATGCTTTCCTAGTTTTACTTATTTTGTGTGTATCATGGAAAAGCCTGAAAGCTTATTACTCACTGAAGCAAAGTATCACGTTATTCCATAAAATAACCCCAAGATTAAGCCCATCTTCTTATTTTATAATTTACAGTTGTGTGTTTGTAGGTGACCTTTGTATAATATCCATTCTGTGTGTTCTTTTCCTAGTAAAACTTGTACTTAATGTCTAGGCAAATGGAACCATCTTCAGTTATTCATATTTTTGCTTAGTTCGTTTGAAAGTGCACCTGCAATATATCTACTGAACACAGAGAAGAGAGAATGGTTTCTCTCATCCAATTTTTGTTCCTTATTTGAGACAAGGAAGAACAGCTTATACATTAAGGGTTATATATTACAATCACCAGGAGAGAACTTTTGGTATTTGGCTCCAAGATGATTTACAGACATCTGCTAAGAAGTTTATTGATCACTGCTGAGTAAGAATGAATTACTAATTTACACATATGTAGCATCTCTAATCTGGGTTCTTCCTAATTTAGAGATTCAAATGAAGAGAATATTATAAGTAAACTCATGCTTATTAACAAACAAGAGACACATTTCATTATTAGCTTATGGGAAATTCCTTTTCCATTTTTCTGGTAAAGAATAAAGTTATGAGTTGAGAATGGGGTTTTTAGGTAATTAATATATAAGAATCTTACCATCTGGTTAACTTTCCTGGGTTTATACTTTTATGATATCTGTGTATATGACTGACTCTCCCTCTTTCTCTCTCTGTCCTTCTCTCTGTGTCTGTCTCTCTCTGTCTCTCTCTGTCTCTCTCTCTCTCTCTCTATATATATATATTAAAATAAGTTAAAAAACAAGTAAAACATTTGTAATCTTACACTTGAAATGAAAATATAAGTAGGATCTCATATTTTTTTTCCAACAGAATAACATTTTTTGCTCTGTGCAACTTTAAGTCCAAGAAGCAATAATAACTCAGTTGCAGTGAGCTCACCTACTACCCAGGTGATACTCTCTAAATACCACTTTCTACAAAAAGATGAGAGTTCTTTGGGGGAAACATGGTTGATTCCAGGTCCGGGGAAGAAAATATGCAAAGTTAACTTGTGATTATATTGCTGTACCAGAAAGAAAAGATGATATATAAAACAAATGAGTCATGTCAGAGGAAACAAGACAGTCTGCAGGTTGACAAAGATGGGAAAATTTTGAATTCATCAAACCAAAACACATCAAATACATAGAAATCTAGAATTCATAATGATATTCAAATGAATTTTAGGCAGCAACTAGAACACTAACTCATTATTCTGAAAAGTGGTAAAGTAAAGGTTTTATACCCTTATATTGTTGGATAACCAATAGTTAATAAGAGAAAGTCTCCTTCATAAAAAAATTAAAGGTAATAAATGTGAGAGGAATGATAAAATTGTTATACTACTATTTTGCAGTCTCTAATGAAATAATGGATCTAGTCAATGATCAATAGTGAATGCTAAAAGCATTTGGTGAAAGACTGATGGGGAAATGGTAAAAGGCTGATAGGGAAATTATAAAAGGAATAAATCTGATGTATTAAATTTCTATTGTGGTCATAATAAATTATGACAAATTTAGTGGCTTAAGAGAACACATATTATTTCACAATTCTACATATTAGATGTCCAAGTACAGTGTGACTCAGTTCTCTTACCTGAATTTCACAAGTCAGAAACCCAGTTGCCAGCAGGGCTTCCTTCTTCCTGGAGGGTCTGGGGATGAATCTACTTCTAAGCTCATCTAGGTTTTTGGCAGAGTTCAGTTCCATGTGGTTCTAGGACTGAGGTCCCATTTACTTGCTGGCTTTTGCCTGGGGGTCATTCCCAGCTTTAGAGGCCATAGTCAGCAACAACAGTTTTACTCCTTTTCATGTTATGAAATCACTGACTTCCCCTTCTGCCTCATCTCTCCTGTTACCTCTTCTCTCTGACCCCAGACTGAGAAACCTTTCTGCTTTTAAGGGCTCAGGTGATTAGACTGGATCCACCCACTTAATCTAAGATAATCTCTTTCTCGTAATTAGATCTCTGAAGTCCCTTCACAGCAGCACCTAGGTTAGTATTTGATTGACTAACCAAGGCCAGGAACTTGGGTGGGCTAAAAGTCTGCCTACCACAGCTGAAAATACTTGAAACTACCAATCAATCTCAATCAAATCCAACTGTAGCTTTGGTAAAAAAACAAGTAGAGGTTGAGTTTTCAGTTCTGTATATAAGGACCTTGGAAGTCACCATTTCAACTTAACAACAAACAGAAAGCTGAAAAGACTGAAAAATCAACAACTCTTCTTGAATTCATGAGAGAGGAGAGGACATAGGGCGAACCACTGGCCCCCAAGGATTGGAGAGACAGGTGAATACAGGGAGTAGAGGTTTAGAAGGGCAGATTCACAAGCAGAAACTGCCTCAGGAACCAGTGCCGGGGTAGGAAAACCTGAACTGTAATTGATAATTGCTGAAGGCTCAGTGTGGACAAGTCTGAGAGTTAAAAATTCCAGGAGAACCCATTGATGGTCAGGGGTGTGGGGGCAGTGGGTGCCCACAAAATTGTGAGGTTTACCTATAGGAGCTCTACTAAATTCTCAGTAAATATCAAAGAATATCCCTTCCTGCTTTCAGCAGGGGGAAGCAAAAGGAACCATTTTGAAATACACCAGAGCACTCTTCTTAACATGGCCTGACCTCAGGGGAAACTAGTTAGCCTGAGCCTGAAACTATTATCAGAGCTAAACTGATCTGGGGTCGGGAAAAACCCAACTCTAGCCATATTTCGCCTACCACAAAGAAGAGAAATACTAAATACAACCCATTCTAGGCATCCTCCCCCACCTAAGGGGGAGAAAAAAATACTGAGAAGCACTTGTAAAGTTTGCAGTGTAGAGGCTTAGGCTCATTAGAAGACTGAGACCTAAACACAGTACTGTAGAATGCTTCCTCTCCTCCTAAAGCTTAAAGATCTATTTACAGTAGTTTCTTTTACCCAGTACATCATGTTTGGTTATCAAGAAAAAATTACAAGGCATTCCAAAGGGTAAAAAAAACACAATTTGAAGAGACAGAGAAGGCACCAGAACCAGACATAGTAGGAATGTAGGAATTATCAGATGGTAATTTGGAACAAC
The DNA here is from genome assembly GCF_949774975.1 of Lagenorhynchus albirostris. Classification (NCBI taxonomy): domain Eukaryota; kingdom Metazoa; phylum Chordata; class Mammalia; order Artiodactyla; family Delphinidae; genus Lagenorhynchus; species Lagenorhynchus albirostris. The sequence goes on along the minus strand of NC_083105.1, from coordinate 55,686,034 downwards.
TATGATTAACATGCTAAGGGCTGTTATGGTAAACAGAACATGTAAAAAAAGATGGGCAATGTAAGCAGAGAGATGGCAATCCTAAGAAAGAACCAAAAAGAAATGCCAGAGATGAAAAACACTGTAAGAGGAATGAAGAATGCCTTTGGTGGGCTCATTAGTAAAAGAGAACAGTGAAGAAAGAATCTCTAAGCTAGAGGATATATCAATAGAAACTTCAAAAACCAAAAGGAGTAGAGAACAAAGACTGAGGAAAAAAGAATGGAATGTCTATGGAATGTGGGTCAACTACAAAAGATGTAACATACACATAATAGGAATACCAGAAAGAAAAGAAAGGAACAGAAGGAATATTTGAAACAATAATGACTAAGAATTTCCCCAAATTAATGTCAGGCACCAAACCACAGATCCAGGAAGCTTAGAGAACACCAAGCAGGATAAAAGCAAAACAAAAACAAAAACCTAAAACAAAAAACTCCTACATCATTATTTTCAAACTACAGGATATCAAAGTAAAAACATAACTGGTTGCTAGGGATTAGGGCTGCAGGAGGATGAATAGGTGCAGCACAGAAGGTTTGGGGGCCAGTGTAAATACTCTGTATGATACCATAATAATGGATTCATGTCATTATACATTTGTCCAAACCCATAGGATGTACAACACCATGAGTGAACTGTAATGTAAACTATGGACTTTGGGGAATTATGATGTGTATGGCAGTGCATCAGTGGTAACAAATGTATCATTCCGCTGGGGGATGTTGATAATGGCAGAGGCAATGCATGTGTGGGAGCAGCTGAGAATATATGAGAAATCTCTGTACCACCCCTCAATTTTGCTGTGAACCTACAACTGCTCTAAAAAAGTAAAGTCACAAATAAAAAAAAAAATTAACAAAGCTAGGTAGTTTAAACCTTTCACACACACAAAGAAAAATTTTAAAGTGTTAACTGTTGATGCTGGCTGATGGGTACATGGGATTTTATGATATTACAAAATTCTTTCTTCTTTTATGTGTATGCTTCCATAATAAAAAAGAATAAATAAACAAACTTCCACCTTAGATTTTCCCAGCGTAGTGCCTCAACCGCACTTAAGAATGATTCCATAGATCCTTGTTATCCAGCCTTCTCGCTTATTCTGCGTCCCCCACATTGATAACATTACCATCTTGCTTGGAGCAGAGTCTTGGTTGGTGAATGCAGTTGGTGAAACCAATCCAACCTTGAGGGAATGGGGAAGGGACCCCACCTCCAATATCTAGATGGCCATCACTGATTATATTCCCTCTTTGTAAGTGAATCTGTAAGTTGAAATGGTCTATTGTTATCATTTGACATCCATTACTAGTGTCCTGTTTACAGCTGCTAAAGAACCTGGCCACCTTGCTATGATTAAATTTGCTGCAGCTGGGAATAAGCATACGTACTGAGTTGGGCTCCTTCCTGACCTAGTTCCATATTGCCAGAAGGATCTTATTTCTATTCTTACAATAATTTTAACCCTTCCAAGCCTGAAAGTCTGGTTCTTAAATGAGTTTTAAAGAAATGACATTCTCACTATAAATAGAACACTAAATTAAGTTACCATAAATAGAAGGTAGCTATAAAAATAATCAATATAAAAACTTAGTAATGTTATTAAAATTTATCTAAATTCCCTCATTCTTTGAGTTTAGGGACTGTCAGTTGCTGCTGCAAGATAAAACTCTCCTGAGGCAAATGATGGCAAAATCAATTTCCACTGTATCTGCTACTTTGTGTTCTTTCCTGTAGCCCCAATCACAATTATAATTATAAAAATATCATATTTGCTTCTTCTTTAAGATGGGATTATTCAGTATTGTCTATGGTCACATTGCTTCCTGAGGATACACATTGATCACACTTGAACATCACCAAGACGTAAGGAAACTCTGGCAACAATCCTTTGAATCTTTCTAGGGGTCTGTATATTGCTCACATAATTTTCTGCTTCTTTCTGAGTGTCTTTTTCATTCTTTAATCATAAAATGGACCCACTGTCTTCATATGTTGTAGAGATAATCAGTCATGAGAATTCTGCAAATTAGCCTAATTCCTGTTGATAAATTCATGGACAGCCTGGCTCTTTGCTTCTAGCAACCTCATGCGTTGGTAGACGTTAGTAATAATCTTCAGTTGGGTTAGTTGCCTGATCACAATCCAATCGTCTGCCAAGCGTGATAAAACACAGTTGAGAACTCTGGCTTAACAGAGGCTGTGTATGGGTAATTATATCTATTATAATTTGGACCTGCCAGGTGCCCTGAATGACATGCCCAATATATCCTGAAGCAAATGATTTAAGCCATATAGTAAATATAGCCGTCAGAATGAAAGACAAGAGAAAGACAATGAATTAGAAATATTTGGAAGCTACCATCAGCAGACAAACATTCTGAAATAAATCCATTGTTTGAAAGAATGGAGGAAAGAAAATAAAAAGAGTTATTAGGGTTCCAGTGAAGGTTGTTTTATTTATTTACTTTTGTTTTTACCATCAGAACCAAGGCAGACCTGCATATATTTGAAGCTATGACTTGAAGGATACAGGGAAAAGATTGGCACTTTTGGGAAAGGAGGGAATGTGTGATCCATTCAGAGTTAGGAACAGAGTAGAATGTCAGCCTATTTCAAGTGTAAATGATAACAGATTACAGAGCTGGGAGAAAATGCACAACTCTGAAATCTCCAGAAATATTGTATTATAGCAAATTTTTGAAGAAATATGACATATGAACAGTGCTCATCTGGAAGGATAGAATTGACATTGATGTAGTAGTATCTGCATTTATTCAACAGGATAGGGAAAAAGAAGATTGTTTTCAGTTCAAATAGTACCTTGGTTTGGTTCTTATTTTCTTAGCTTGATGGTAAAGAAGATGTGGTGTGTATATCTATCTGTCTATGTATCTATCTATGTATCTATCTATCTACATACTTACCTATCTATCTATGAAAGGGAAAGAGAGATACTGTGTGATATCACTTTTATATGTAGAATTTAAAACAGCCAAACTCATAGAAGCAGAGTAGAATGATGGTAACCAAGTGCTGGGCGGTGGGAGTATGGGGGAGATTTTGGTCAGAGTACATAAACTTCCAGTAGCTACTAATCATGAAAGTTAAAGATATTTTAAATTTAAGTTTAAAAAATTATGTATCATACCATGATCTTATGTCATAAAACTGATTTGATAATATAATATCTATACAATTAAAAATATAACCTAAATATAACTAGTTTCCTCTCTGAACTAATCCTGAAAGTCTGGTTTTGAAGAGGTCAAGGAAGTACAAGTCATCAGATTAGCGCTGTGCAGATGGGGGCACAGAAGGGACCAGACAGGTGAGAGGATGCATGTGACAGTCTTTTATAAGGCTCATCACTTTGACTTGTAAAGAAGAAAATGACACCATCTGTGCTGTCATTTTTGTTAACCTTCTGCTTTGAATAAGAAAGATAAACTGAATACTGAGAATAGGTGAATGAACACAAAACAATATTTGCATCAGGGTTATTGAAAATCAAAGGATGAGTAACCTTGCCTCTCTCATGCTTATTGTTCATGTTTTTGTAGATAGTTATCTTCATGACTGAGAAACTATTTGTTTTGTGGGAAAACACTATGTATTAATTCTAGTTTGAAATTCATCTATTTTTATGCATTAAAATCATACTTTTGATGTTAGTGAGCTATTTATTAGGTAATATTTCACTATGGTTCTTATTTTTAACATCTAATTTTTAATAACCAATCAGAGAGAGAGGAAGTAATTTTGATTTTTACATGTAATTTAGCAAAAAAGAAAGGAGAAAAATTTTAATGTTAATGACACCATACATATTTTCTTGGTTTGACTAAAATTGTGAGAGAATAATATTGTCTTTTATAACTACTAGTCTTCCAGTTTTATACTATTTGAGTGATTTAATTTCTCAGACCCTTAAGACATTCATTTCTTTTCTTCTATCACATCCAGCTCAAGGGAGGAGAACTAATCTATTCAGATCCTCAAAGGTCTGTGTAATATACATTGCCAGTCACACTAGTTCCTTATGTCTCTGAGTGCCTTAGTATCAAGCCATGTGATCAACCAAGCTGTATTTCTCCATGATTCCTGTATCTTATGTTGGACTAGGTACCTGTTATTTGTATTGTTTAACTTATATAGCTACCCAATTCCCTACTTAGATTTCCTTGTCTCATCTCTAGTACATACTACATTCTTATTAAATGTGTGCTTTTATTTGCTGACCGATTTCAGTATCCACAGGATAAAACTGAAACTCCTTAGTATAGCATGTAAAGTCCTTCACCATTTGACTGAAATTGCTGTCCAGAGCCTCATCTCCTTTGATTTCATCTCATACTCTATGTGTCAGCTGAAGCTATAATCTTGCAGTTCCTTACACACTAGTCTCTTGGCCTAGAATGTACACATCTCACCCCTCCATTGTTCGAAGGCTAATCTTCAATACCTAACCCCGCTTGGCTCACATGCCTCTCTAATGTGAATCCTCCCATAATTTCCATGGTAATGACTTGTCCAACACACTTATTTTGGTAGAGTTTACCTTCAAGTGATTTCTTCAGCAAAGAAGAATGGAAGGTAAACTTGACTCTGTGAATATTGAAGATATCTATGCTGTGTTCATATCTGATTGAGATCAAAAGTAGATTTAGATAATTGTGAAGAAACCTTTCTGCACAAGAGGTGATTTTTTTTTCAAATTTACTTATATATTTAGTGCAATTCCAATTAAATAATAAATTTAAGTAGAAGAATAAGGGAAACATACATATCCTTTTGAAATATATGTATATCTCAAAGTTGATATTACTATATTTTTAATTGTAATACATTGTAAAATCACTTATTATAAAGAAAGGAACACAATTCTTTATAAAGTTATTTACTTTTATGTTTGCCTCTCCATTCTAGACTGGCAGACACTTGTTGACAAAAACTTTGTCCTATGGTTTTTTCTAAACATAGAGCATTGCTATAAATAAATGATTCAAATAATAAACTATAAGTAATAAGAATTAACATTATTTTTGACATACTCAATATTTTCTCATGGTCATATTATCTTAGTTCAGATAAATAACTTAACAGAATGGAGAAACATCTAAGAGTGAAACTCCTAAGTTATGAGTCATGTCTGAAAATTTAGAAAATTCAGAAGTAGCTTCATCATAGATTCTAAGCATGATCTTTTTACTCTTTGGAGACTATAGCAATATCATTTCTAAATAACTACTGAATATTCATTTTCTTATACCGTGAGACAAAAGGTGTCTCTTTCATAGGTGTGTTAAAGAAAGTGATTTAAAATATATTACCTAGCTTTGAAGAAAATATAATCCCACATCTTGAGATTTCTGATGACAAGCAAATAGTGAGAGGGAGTGGGTTCTGACATTAGACCACATTCAAGAATAAAAAAAAAAAAAAAACAGGGAGATATGTCCACAGAGGAACCACGGTTCAGATGGGGAGAGACAAGATGCAGTGTCAAGATTTAGCAATTTCAAGTATTCAATTAGGAAAATATATAGGTAGGTGACATCCAGAATTGTGGAGACAATGATCTCATTACTTAGTTTATATAAATATCTCTTATGCTTGTTGTTAATCAAGCAGCAAAAGTAACATACAGGAAACTCAGTGTTCAAAGTCAGAATGGTCAGAAGTTAAGTAGTTTTCCCCTGGGCAACAGAGAACCAGCTGTTGAGAAAGGGTTCAAGGGCAGCGCTCAGGGAGTTCAATCTTCAAATGCAGTCAAGGGAACATATAAACACAAGTTCATAAACTGTAACTTATTGATATTATTTCTGATTTTTAATGTTATTTTATGAAGAGTAAAGAATCGACTTGGAAAGTAATTTGACATTTTTCTTCTCATGATCATATACATGACCACAGGGAAAATTTAGTGGATTTAATCATCTATGTATTTTATATACTTACCTTATTGTCATAGTCTTGGCTGTAATTTTCACTTTTCTCCAAATCCTGTTTTTAGTCCTCTCAATGTAATTAACTCTAAGTAAGTTTCTATTAAAAATTACTCACATGTGTCAAAATTTCTATTTTTTTCAGCTTCAAATTTCATTTGGAGGTGTCATGGAGATTAAACCAAATTTAGAACCCCAAATGATTGCCATAATAGAAAGGTAGGAGTAGAAAACAAAATATATACTTCAATTCTCAGTAAAGTAAAATATAAATACGAGATTTTCCCAGACATTTAGACAGCATTTAATGTGCACACAGAGGCATTACTAGACATAATTCATTTAAACCAGGATTCTAATAGTATAAAGCAAATCCATTATACACACATGAATATTAAGACACATTAAAATTTAATTAATCGGAATAAGTTATTGTATCCTATTTTCTATCTATATTGTTAGACTGTTCAATATAAAAAAACTAAGAAAATTATTGAATATGTTCACACATTAAATTGGGATTAAGAAAACTTCAGCTTCCATTATTATCAATGAAATTTTTTTTTCCTATATTATGCTACCATTCAATAAATTATAGACTACAATCTCATTTTTATAACTGAAATGCAGAGGCCCAGAAAGAAGAATATGCTGAGAAAAACATTCAGAAGTCTCTGTTTTATTTTATCTTTTCTGGCTTGGAATTCAGATATTTAATAAAAATAAAATTTTTTGACATTGTTAACTATTGAGCATATCCTATTTAATTAGCTATTTGTGTTTTATTCACTGACTGCTAAAAGAGAATCAATGAGCAAATGACCAAGATGAGACACATCTTTGTGGGTCCCAACAGGGGGACAGAGGACAATCATGGACCAAGTGGCCCTTCACCAATACCATGAAGCCCAAAAGCCCCTGGGAACTTAGCTGCCACACTGGGGAGAAGGAGCAGGAGGGTAAGCATGCTCGTTTTGACTATGTTTATCTTGAAATGCCTGAAAAATAAAGTTGACTAGGTTTATCTGGAAAAAAAAATTTTTTTAATTAATAAATAAAATAAAAGAGAATCAAAAGAAATATAAGACACCATATAAAGCCTTTAAAGATTTATCTTCCTCTTCTTGATGAGGCAAGGTGAACTCCTCAGTATCCCCTCATTGCCTTTAATATAAAGTCTGAGTCTTAACATTAATGATATGTTGCTTCAATCTTTTTGCTCTAGATCTTAGAGTTGAAAATGCAAGTGACTAGTCCAAGTAGAGTCAAGTTGTAAGCCTAGCTGGAGTGCAAAATTCATTGTTGAGTCAAGAGGGAATGAAGAATAAGAAATAATGTGAGACAGTTAAAGACCAGATAATGCAGAGCCTTGAATTTCAATATGTCCTCCAGCGTCCCATAGGCAACAGAGAACTATTAGAAAGAATATAGTTTCAGTTATGCTAGATGAATAAGTTCTAGAGATCTGCTTGTATAACATAGTGCCTATAATTAACAATATGGTATTGTGCCTTTCAAAATTTGCTAAGAGGATAGATCTCATGTTAAGTGTTCTTACCACCTACCCTCTCCAAGGAAACTTTCAGAGGTGTTGGATATATCTATTACCTTGATTATGGTGATGGTATCGTGTTTACATATGACCAAACTCATCAAATTGTATGTGTTAAATATGTACAGTTCTTTTTATATCAATTATACTTCAATAAATCTGTTATATTTAAATGCATTTTGAAATATAAAACATGCTGTCATTAATCTTCTTTGCCGTTTCTAACTTTTTTAAAAAATAAATTTATTTATCTATGTCTGTGTTGGGTCTTCGTTGTTGCACGCAGGCTTTCTCTAGTTGCAGCGAGCAGGGGCTACTCTTTCTTGTGGTGCGTGGGCTTCTCATTGCAGTGGCTTCTCTTGTTGCGGAGCACGGGCTCGAGGCTGCGGGCTTCAGTAGTTGTGGCATGCGGGTTCAGTAGTTGTGGCTCGCGGGCTCTAGAGCACAGGGTCAGGGTCAGTGTGCAGGCTTAGTTGCTCCGCTGCATGTGGGATCTTCCTGCACCAGGGCTCAAACCCATGTCCCCTGCACTGGCAGGCATATTCTTAACCACTGCACCACCAGGGAAGTACGCCTTTTCTAACTTTTAAGTTTTAAGTGTAGTCGTATATGTATAGATGTTACATGTTCAAAATGAATGAACTGTGATGACTGACATTTACCATACAACTGGGCTGCATGCATGTAATGAGGTTGCAGGTTTTTTCGGAGGAACTTCAAGTTCACGTGACTACTTGCCTTTCCTTTTTTTTTTTTATTTAGAGCAGATATCTGTGGAATATCTAGTTTATTTGGTATCGTTTTTCTGCTTCCATAATGTCTGTATCTCTAGATTTTGTCATTGGTTTTAAAGTCCTAGTCCGATGTACAAATGTTGAATGATTCTAGTCTAGCTTTGCCCTTTGCCAACCATGTGGCATTGGGAAAATTACTTTATCTCTCTGAACATGAGCTCTCCAAACTGCAAAAATAGGGTTCTTTACTCCTTTCATAGGAATTCTGTGTGGATGATACAACACATTTAGAGCATCTAGCAGTATGCCTTATCGATTTTAATTTAATCAATAGATAATTCACTTTCCCATCCCCTTTCTTTCTTGTTATTTATATTTTCCATCAAATATTCCATGTCTTTAATTTTTAATTGAAAAAGACTTGCATTTTATGAATATTTCAAACCAGTCAGAGAACTTTTTTCCTTCCATGTACCTATTAACAATATACAGCATGTCATATATGCTCTTTGACCTCTAAAAGCTGTGTTGTCATGGCTGCCTCTTTGCTGTCAAAGACAATTTGCGCTGGGCTATTTACATAAATATAGTCCCCTGGAAAGTCAGCATGATTTAAAGACTGGTTTTTAAACATTTGAGTTTTTATAATAAAATATACTAATGCAATATAATTATAGATTTGTGACTATCCAAAATATACATATGTTTTCTCTGCTTTGTCATCTTTTTCTTCTTTCTCTTAAAACTTAAGAAGCTAATTCAAAAAAACTAATTTACAAGAATAGCTGAAATTTCCAAATAAGAAGTCAGAAAAAATGCAAATGTTATTTCTCATAATATTACTTTCCTAAAGTTACACTACTGCATAATCCACAATTCATTTAACTGTCTAGCTAATAATTTATAATAATAGCTATGTGCTGTGTTTGAATAAAATTATTACATTCGTACTTCTCATATTTCTGCAACTTCAAATTTTAAACGATCTAAATTATCATTAGCTTTTCCCCGTTTACTGGATAACACAACATTTTTTTTCCAGTGAAGGTGAAGAAAAATGGAAACAGATTTACAGTACTTCTCTTTCATGCAGTTATTTCATTTTCTTTTTTAAAAAATGCAATCAGCAGAAGTTTTCCTATTTAGGAATTGTAAGTGTTGACTACCATCAGCCTTTCTCCATTACCTCCTAAAGCTATTGATTCCAAATTCCATTGCTGAACTGCAAAAAGAACTGTCACATGTGCCCCTAATGGCAGTGAGTTTCCTTCCTTTCCATTTTCTGTGTATTTGTGTTGAATGGAATTTAGTATGTTAGGTCCACTGACCATATCCAAAATGATGTGACTGTCAGTTCAGTGAGAATACTGATTCTTCCTACATGGAAAAATGTGCTTGAATGCTGGTACTGCTGTCACCACTGCTATTCAACACTGAATCCCAATCCTGATGCCACCACCATCATTGTCCCAGAAAAGAATTGTTGTTTCCACAGCCACCACCATCAGGGATTTTACACAGTCCATGTTTCTTTAGTCCCCAATTCAGTGTCTGGGAGAGAGGCATCTGCTTAGTGGAGTCTAGGACTAGTACTTTGCCTCAGACACCGGGTTATTTGTAAAGCAAATATCTGGGTATTTTCAGGTTTTGTGGTAGGAGAAGACTCTTCTCATCAACATGCATACTGAGGAATTGCTCAAATAACAAAGGGCAATCTCTTCACACACATCAGAACCTCCAAGAAAGCAAATATCTTAATTAAGGCAGATTGAGTTCCCTTTCCTTCTGTCTCTGTCGCCCTGAGCCTTTCCTCTTTCTCTCTAACTCTTTTAATGACAATGAGTTTTAATAACACTATGATCCTCCATGAATATGAGTGGATTATATAACTGGGGAAGTAGGAGGAAGTCCAACATTCAGCCCCTGATGAAAGTTGCATTATTCAGTCCAGATTTACCATTAACGAAGCTGATACCAATATCTTACTTTGAAAACTATATCTATTTCTCACTTCATGCAGAATCTATATGAAGGGAAGAGTGATGATAATTAGCACACCTCAAAACCCAATACACTTATTGCTTGAACAAGGAAGTCAAAGCATTTTGGCTTTTAACTCAGGAAAAGATATATAGAAGCAGTCCCTCATTAGAGTTGCTATCCCATACGGTAGCATTTGGCCTTGTAGTGCAGAAATTGGATTTTCCCTGTTTTCCATATATGTTTACTTTTATCAAAGTTTCACGTAAATAAAATTTACCATATGCATATACATGTATAAAATACATTATATATATATATATAATCCCAATGTATTAACTGAAAGATATTCCTTTCTAAGAATCTGTGTGTTCTCTCTAGTCACAGTTCCCACAGTTCCTTACGGAAAAACTGGTGATCAAAAGTTCCTTGATGTGGCTGATCCCACTGGTTGGGTAGCACAACTTCCATTTGCAAACCGGTTCTCTCTTGCTAATTCCAACTATAGTGGCATCCTTACCTTCTCTTGAGTTAAAAATGGCCATTTGTCCCAGATATAACCAATAAGTTATCATTGAAAGTATGGGGTTCATGGGATCCTGAGAAAGTTTTTGCTTTATTGATAAAAGACTTCATGATCTGGCTGGCATTTCTCCATTTTTTTTTAACATCTTTATTGGAGTATAATTGCATTACAGTGTTGTGTTAGTTTCTGCTGTATAACAAACTGAATCAGCTATATGTATACTTATACCCCCATATCCCCTCCCTCTTGCGTCTCCCTCCCTCCCTCCCTATCCCACCCCTCTAGGTGGTCACAAAGAACCGAGCTGATCTCCCTGTGAGATGCAGCTGCTTCCCACTAGCTATCTATTTTACATTTGGTAATGTATATATGTCAATGCTACTCTCTCACTTCGTCCCAGCTTACACTTCCCCCTTCCCATGTCCTCAAGTCCATTTTCTATGTCTGTTTCTTTATTCCTGTCCTGCCCCTAGGTTCATTAGAACCTTTTTTTTTTAGATTCCATATATATGTGTCAGCATACGGTATTTGTTTTTCTCTTTTTGACTTACTTCACTCTGTACGACAGACTCTAGGTCCATCTACATCACTATAAATAACTCAATTTCGATTCTTTATATGGCTGAGTAATATTCCATTGTATATATGTGGCACATCTTCTTTATACATTAATCTGTCGATGGACACTTAGGTTGTTTCCATGTCCTGGCTATTGTAAATAGAACTGCAATGAACATTGTGGTACATTACTCTTTTTGAATTATGGTTTTCTCAGGGTATATGGCTAGTATTGGGATTGCTGGGTCATATAGTAATTCTATTTTCAGTTTTTTAAGGAACCTTCATAGTGTTCTCCATAGTGGCTATACCAATTTCATGCCTACCAACAGTGCAAGAGGATTCCCTCTTCTCCACACCCTCTTCAGCATTTATTGTTTGTAGGATTTTTGATGATGGCCATTCTGACTGGTTTGAGGTGATACCTCATTGTAGTTTTGATTTGCATTTCTCTAATGATTAGTGATGTTGAGCATCCTTTCATGTGTTTCTTGGCAATCTGTAAATCTTCTTTAGAGAAATGTCTATTTAGATCTTCTGCCCATGTTTGGATTGGGTTGTTGTTTTTTTTGATACTGAGCTGCATGAGCTTCTTGTATATTTGGGGGATTAATCCTTTGTCAGGTGCTTTGCTTGCAAATATTTTCTCCCATTCTGAGGGTTGCCTTCTCGTCTTGTTTATGGTTTCCTTTACTGTGCAAAAGCTTTTAAGTTTCATTAGGTCCCATTTGTTTATTTTTGTTTTTATTTCCATTACTCTAGGAGGTGGGTCAAAAAGGATCTTGCCGTGATTTATGTCATAGAGTGTTCTGCCTATGTTTTCCTCTAAGAGTTTTATAGTGTCTGGCCTTACATTTAGGTCTTTAATCCATTTTGAGTTTATTTTTGTGTATGGTGTTAGGGAGTGGTCTAATTTCATTCTTTTACATGTAGCTGTCCAGTTTTCCCAGGACCACTTATTGAAGAGACTGTCTTTTCTCCGTTGTATATTCTGGCCTCCCTTATCAAAGATAAGGTGTATGGCCTCCTTTATCAAAGATAAGGTGTATCAAAGATAACCAGATTATCATATGGTTTTCATCATTCAATTTGTTAATATGGTGTATCACATTGATTGCTTTGCATATATTGAAGAATCCTCACATTCCTGGGATAAACCCCCCTTGATCATGGTGTATGATCCTTTCTTTTTCTGTTCTTCTTCTGGGACCCCTGTTTAATGTTGTCCCAGAGGTCTCTGAGACTGTCCCCACTTCTTTTCATTCTTTTTTCTTTATTCTCCTCTGCAGTAGTTATTTCCACTATTTTATCTTCCAGGTCACTTATCCGTTCTTCTGCCACAGTTATTCTGTGATTGATCCCTTCTAGAGAATTTTCAATTTCATTTACTGTGTTGTTCATCATTATTTGTTTGCTCTTTAGTTCTTCTAGGCCCTTGTTAAACGTTTCTTGTATTTTCTCCATTCTGTTCCCAAGATTTTGGATTATCCTTACTATCATTACTCTGAATTCTTTTTCAGGTAGACTGCCTATTTCCTATTCATTTATTTGGTCTGGTGGGTTTTACCTTAATCCTTCATCTACTGCATATTTCTGTCTTCTCATTTTTTTTTAACTTACTGTGTTTGGGGTCTCGTTTTCACAGGCTGCAGGTTCGTAGTTCCTGTTGTTTTTGGTGTCTGTCCCCAGTGGGTGAGGTTGGTTTAGTGGCTTGTGTAGGCTTCCTGGTGGAGAGGACTGGTGCCTGTGTTCTGGTGGGTGGCTCTGGATCTTGTCTTTCTGGTGGGTAGGACCACGTCTGGCAGGGTGTTTTGGGGTGTCTGTGAACTTAGCATGATTTTTGGCAGCCTCTCTGATAATGGGTGGGGTTGTGTTCCTGTCTTGCTAGTTGTTTGGCATGGGGCATCCAGCACTGGAGCTTGCTGGCCGTTGGGTGGAGCTGGGTCTTAGAGTTGAGATGGAGATGTCTGGGAGAGCTGTTGCCAATTGATATTATGTGGAGCTGGGAGGTTTCTGGTGGTCCAATGTCCTGAACTCAACTCTCCCACCTCAGAGGCTCAGGCCTGACAACAGGCTGGATAATCAAGACCCTGTCAGCCACATGGCTCAGAAGAAAAGGGAGAAAAAAAGAAAGAAAAAAATATTTCAAAAACAGTAAATAAAACAAATTATTAAAATTAAAAAATAAAAAATAATAGTAATTAAAAAAAAGAAGAGAGCAACAAAACCAAGAAACAAATCCACCAATGATAACAAGCCCTAAAAACTATACTAAGATAGACATAAAAATCAGAAACTAATCAGTAGCAGACAGCAAATCCCAAGCCTACAGTTGCTCCCAAAGACCACCACCTCAATTTTGGGATGATTCGTTGTCTATTCAGGTATTCCACAGATGCAGCATACACCAAGTTGATTGTGAGGATTTAATTTGTTGCTCCTGAGGCTGCACAGAGAAATTTCCTTTCTCTTCTTTGTTCGCACAGCTCCTGGGGCTCAGCTTTGGTTTTGGCCCCACCTCTGTGTTTAGGTCACCCTCAGGCATCTGTTCCGGCCCAGACAGGATGGGGTTAAAGCAGCAGCTGATTAGGGAGCTCTTGCTCATTCAAGCCAGGGGGAGGGAGGGGTATGGTAATCATAATTGGAATGTGGGGCGAGCCTGTGGCAGCAGAGGCCAGCATGATGTTGCAACAGCCTTAGGAGCACCATGTGTTTTCCCGGGGAACTTGTCCCTAGATCACGGGAGCCTGGCAGTGGCATGCTGCGCAGGCTCCCAGGGGGGTGTGGATAGTGACCTGTGCTTGCACACAAGATTCTTAGTGGCTGCAGAAGCAGCGTTAGCATTTCATGCCTATCTCTGGGGTCTGAGCTGAGAATCGTGGCTCACGCCCAATCTCTGGAGCTCATCTAGGCTGTGTTCTGCCTTCTGTGGGCAGACAGGGAAGGAATCCCATCTCCTTGCGGACCCTGAAATAATGGTCTCTTGCCTCTTAGTCAGGTCCAGACTTTTTCCCGGACTCTTGCCTTTTGGGAAGTCTGAGGTCTTCTGCCAGCATTCAGTAGGTGTTCTGTAGGAGTTGTTCCACACATAGATATATTTTTGATGTATTTGTGGGGAGGAAGGTGATTTCCATGTCTTACTCCTCTGCCACCTTGAAGGTCCCCTTTCCTTTCCTTTTATTATTGCTGGTAATGCACATGTGGAGCTGTGGCTACCATTTTACAAAACGGAAGGATAGCATGAAGAAGAAAAACCAACATGTTTAAGATAGTAAGGCACTAACATAGAAAGATCCCAGTTCCTTGAATACATTGTTTAACAGCTGGGTAAATAACATCTAGTTTTATGATGTATTAATTTAACAGTAAATGTCTTTATATTTCATGTGACCATTAGTCATGTATTTTGTTAATTGAAACCAAAGCATTCCCTTGACACAGAGTAAACATGATATCATACAAAAGATAATAAAATATTTATTATTTTATTAGAAGGGATTATTTAGTATAAACTTTAGAAATCCCAGTGAAATAATCCTATCACACAAAATTGAGGATATTTCTTTAGAGATAAAATTGCTCCTATAGTTTTATTTCCAGTGTGTTTCTTGTGCAGACAGTATTTAATGTATTGTGGCTTTTGTCTATGTAAGCTTATTTTCCATTATTTTATGCTGGTCACCAACTGCATGGAAAAATTCACATTTCTAATTAAATTGTTTACTTTTATTAGTAGACATCGTATCTTTTATATTCAAGAGTTGATGTTCATTAGTCTCTTGATTACAATGGCATCTTACAGTTACTCCTTTGAGGGTTGAAGTCTGATTTTGCAATTAATTAGCTGTTAATCCTAAGCAAGTTATTTAACTAGAGCTTTATAAGTCCATGTCTTGAATTATATCTTGGATATTTAAATTTTTAGGCATATACTGAAGCTTCTCTAGCATTGCAATATCCTAGGTTTCCCTCAAAATAAAAGCACCCTATTTCAATAAATAGTTTACAATATTTTTTGTTTCTCATAGATTTTTAAACTCTTGACTCCATAATTTTCTCTTTAGAGGCAAGAAAAACATTTAAAAGAGTATCCACTAAAATTTAAAAAATTACAATATAGTCAAAAACATGGTTGTAATTAATAAAAAGGGAAAATAATTAATTTATATTTATTTAAAATTATATATGGAAGTCAGTGTGACTGACAGGAAAGACACACAGAATTTATGCAAAATATGAGTTTTTCCTTCTACTGCCCTCAAAGACTCAGGCATACAGATATTTAGTTAACCTTAATACTTACTGTCCTCTTTAAAAAGAGGGAAATCTGTAATGCATTTTTTCAGAGAATATTATCTGCAATAAATGTCATTTAAAACGTAAGTTTGATGGTAATATGTATGATCATATTATTTAAGGTACTTAGTGAAAAACATGACTCATGTATATCTGAGATGTTTAGAGGGGCTTAACAGGCTGTTTGTAAACTGTTCTCTAAATCTTAGTGAGTTTAAAAAATACATTTCTATTTCTATCTTGAATATTGTCATTTTGGTCATTGTAGTATTTGCTGGGTATTTAGAATTTCAGCTGGCTTTAATTTTTTGGTGGTGAAATAAATAGCTACTCTTTCCTCTCTTACTGTTTATACATATTCAATACTAAATTATTTAAATTCAATTGTAATGTGTGATAATTTAAGCAGATAAATTAGGCTACTCAGGATGAAATCTGATTACATGAACATTGAAAGGTAATATATGCAGCTTGGTACAATCTATAAAATAATTCTTTATAAAGGAACTGAAACTTTAATTACACATGTATATCATTTTATATTATTATCTAAATTGTTATACTCTCCTTTACATACAATTCTAATTTAGCTTTGGTCTCATTTAATGTGTCCCACATTCATTTCTTAATGTTCTTCAATTTTAAATTTGGGTCTTTGTCATATATTAGTATTAATGTTATATAGGCATGCATTTATTTTTATCTACCTTATTCCCAAAAGATATTTAATATTACCATAATGTTCTTTCACAAAGATATTGAATAATAATCAGAGACCACAGGGATCATTTGGAACTATAATAAAGATTGACTTCATTTTTGATGTTTGATTCCTGACAGCTTTCAAGCCCCACCATTTTTCCTCCACATTTGGTGAAGCTGGTAAAGTAAGCCTGGGTGCTCTCTCTTTTTGTGCTTATAGGATATTCAAAGTATGTAATCTCTGGCCCATGTATAACAACCCTCACTCAGTTCCACTCCCTGACCATAAAGCAGAGCCTGTCTTCATTTAGACCATCTTGGGACGTTATCCTGCTCTCACCCCAGAAAGCTTCATTATATAAGTAAGAAACTTTTTTATACCCTCTTGGGGTGTGTGTGTGTGTGTGTGTGTGTGTGTGTGTGTGTGTAGCACCACCAGTCTCAAGACCTGAACCAAATGCTGAGTGGGGTGTCCATCCCATCTTTGTGTGTTGGTTACAACAGTTGGCACTCTAAGCAGTTTGTCTAGGTAATGATCACTAGTCGTCATTATTTTTTGCTTTGGTTTGCTGCCTTTTGGCAAGCATTTTCTTTGAGCTGTGCTTCTCTGTGCTGGATTTGTGAGTCCTACTGAGCACAGATTAAAAAACTATGCTTGAAGTTTCAATAATTGACATTTAAGGGCAGGAGTATGAGACCTGGCCCTCCTTAAAGTGACCCTGACTTGAGTGTCTTGGCCCAGACTATCTTTGTGTCTTAGATTGAATCAAGTATCTCAGTTCCAGTATAAGCCATGGCTGATGCTAGGCTCAGGAGAACAACTCTTACCCTGTGACCACTGTTATGTGTCTAAACCCCCATTCTATAGAGTACGTAGAGGGAAAACTGATATTCTTTGCAACACATTGCTCCATTGGGTGTTCGCTTGTGTGGAGGAAGAATAGTCGCCATGTGGTATGTTAAGGTCACATTCCTAAAAGCAGATGGCTACAAAATGCTTCTGCTGTTGCTGATGCTTATGCTTCTGTGGTCAAAGAAAAGATACTGTTCCTTGGGGTGTTAGGGAAAAATACCCATGGCACCCCTATGGCACAATCACAGGGTTAATTCAAACTGGGGGTCCTTAAACCATATAAAGCAAACACTGCCACAAGGGAACCCCCTAACCCTCATGATATTGAGTTAAGGTTCTCTGATGGAAGAAACTTATAAATGTACCCAGGGTAGAAAGAATCCCCCCACTGGAGTAGAGCTAGTAATGAAGACGAAGAAGAAGGAAGGGGAGGGGAAGAAAGGAGATGAAGTAGTAGTCATTGCCTAGACACAGAGGAAGGAAACAAAGAAAATAAAAGAGGCCCCAAATTTGACCCATTTGAAAATCCAAAATTTACTAAAATAATTTATACAAAAAAAAGGATAAAACAGCACTGATTTGGCTTTTATGCCACTACAACGTAGGTTCAGAATTAACTTCTTTAACATCGGCTGAACTGCACCAAATGGCAAACCTTAATAGCCTTAACTGATACTGAAGCTCAAGTTACATTCATACCTGGGATACCACCAAATTTAAATAAGCTACCCCTATTCTCTTGGGGGAGTTACCAAATTTAAAAGTCTCACCTTAACTATTGTAGCTATTGCCTTGCCTAAAATACCCCATGGTCATAGCACCTATTACCCTAAAATATCCCATAGTGAGCATGACATTCTGATCCAATGAGTAATATATTTAAATTTTTAAGTCTTGGCACTTAACAATCAGCTTGACAAAAATGGGATCTGCCATAGACCTCCCCCTGTCCCTACCCAATTAAAATAGTCAATATGATTCAATATAAATTAAAACAGGCCTTCAAGGATTAAAACCCATTATAAAAACTTATTTTGATAAGGAGTGATTTTCCCCATCATTTCTCCATTTAACAGCAGAATTTGGCCTGGTTTTAAACTTGGAAAGAATGAATGGAGTCTCCTTGTGGATTTCAGCAATCTTTATACTGTGGTTTCCCCCTTAAGTCACTTATATTAAATATTATTGAAATTCTTGACTCCATCCAAGCAGAAACTAATAAATACTCTGCAGTCATAGATTTGGCTAATATATTCTGTTCACTGTTTATTTCAACAGACTCTCAGCTGCATTTTGCTTTAAGTTCAAAGAAATATAATGCACTTTTGGGAATATAATGCACCTTGGAGTACCTCAACATCCCTGCCATCTCATAAAATCTTTATAGAAAAGAATTTAACCCCATTCAACTTTCTCCAGGAGTATAGTTATAATACCACATCAATGACATCATTCTCCAAGGAGATTCATTTGACGAACTCATTCAGGACATACAAAAACTCACAAAGGAGCTTTACGAAAAGGGGATGGGTCATTGACCCACCCATAGAACAAGCCCCCACATCTTGGTTAAATTTCCAAAAATTATTTGGTCAGTCAAGTGTTGCTCTGTCACTGACACAATCAAGAAACAAATATTGACCTGCTCAGTACCAGAGATGTTAACATAAGCTGGACATCTTTTAGGCCTTTTTGTGTTCTGAAGGTAATACCTTCTCAATTTATAAATTTTACATAAATCCATTTATGAAGCTACTTGCAAATCAGCCCACTTTGAATGGAGTACTTTACTAGAAAAGGCTCTAGAATACATCCAAATTGTAATACAATAGGCACTCCCTTTAATGCCTCCCAGACACTCCTTTACTGTAGAAGCTTTAGTAACCTCCTCTCATATCTCCTGGAGTAACTGGATCAACCATGACGTCAATGAATTTCCCTTGGACTTCTGAAGCATAAAGTGTCTATGGACTTCTGCACTACACACCATTAGAACATCAGTTCTGGCTGTGTACTGAGCTCACATAGGCTCTAAACCTATGAAGCTCCATATCCAGCTGCTCATTATGCTTTTGGTCATGAAAACAGCACCCACCAAGGTCTCCTTGATAAGATAAAAAGGATACCCACAAGATAGTGCTAAATCTGGGTTCTCTGACATATCCTGGCTGCAGGGGGAATGGCCTCCTTTGTCAGGTACGTGGTGCTGTAGGTGGTTACTCTCTCTCCCACCCCTCTATTTGGATAGACTTATGGAATGAATTGAGTGAATAGCAAAGGGAGTTTTATATTTTAAGTATGGCAGCAATATCCTCATATGTGATACAGCTTGCTGGAGAGCTGCTGCTTCTTACCCCTTAACCATAATATCTCTGATCAACCATGAAACCCAAGGGCTAGTACAACTGGCTGAACTTCAGTCAGTGATCCTAGCACTGGATTGGCCTGCGCCCCATCTGTATGTTTTTATAGACTCTTTGGCCATTGTCAATGGGCTGGCTATCTTGTCCAGTCAATGCCAGCAACAATTCTTTAGCCAATATTGCTGCCTTTGGGATAGAGTTTTTGGAAACTCTTGCCTCACAGATACTCAAAATATAATTCCAGAGCACATATATATCTACTAATACAAAAACCATTATGCAAGACCTCATCAATATACTCCTCAATCCTTTCTGAGTTTAGATATTATTGAGAGTGACCAGGGCACTCATTTTACTTCTTAAAATATATACTGTTGGGCTCTTAAGTAAGAGATGCTAAGGACTTTTCACCTCCCTTGTCAGCATTGGGCTACAGGTCTCACAGAGCAACAAAATGTCTCAGGTTCAAATTCAATTAAATTAAACCTGGCAGGGGCTTCCCTTCCCTGGTGGTGCAGTGGTTGAGAGTCCGCCTGCCGATGCAGGGGACACGGGTCCGGGAAGATCCCACATGCCGCGGAGCGGTTAGGTCTGTGAGCCATGGCCGCTGAGCCTGCGCGTCCGGAGCCTGTGCTCCACAACGGGAGAGGCCACAGCAGTGAGAGGCCCGCGTACCGGCAAAATTAAAAAAAAATTAAAAAAAAAAATTAAACCTGGCACATTTTAGTCATCAAATATCAAGATGTATTGAAATAGAGTCTAATTTCCATTTTTGATGTCTGACGGCTGACAGATTTCAACCTTTACCACTCCCCCTTCACCTTTTGCTCCCCATCTGAGCAATCTTTATAAGATATCCTGGCTGCTCTCTCTTTTGGCACCAGCAGCAAGTTCAAGCCACACAAGTCATGCAAGATTTGTGGGAAACCTCACACTGGGCCCACCCTAATCATCATAAAAGATGAACCGGTCTCCTTTCCCTACTATCTGAAGTCATTTTCAGGCCAACTTTGAATGCCACTTTGTTCTTCCCAGAAAGACTTAATTCATTAATAATGCTTTAAAAAGATTTATTGAAGTATAGTTGATTTACAGTGTTGTGATTAATCATGCTTTTTATGCCTTATAGGTGAATATGTGGTGTCTGTTTTCATCTTGACATCTGAACCAAATTTTGATTAGGTTGATCTATCCTACTTTTACGGAGTGGCTACAATAGAAACATTGTGCATCAAATGTCTTTCTATTAGAGAGTGCAGAGAAAAAAAAATCAGCGTCCTCAAAATTATTTAAGGCAGAAACCACAGTGGTTACCTGATCATCATAACAATTACAAAGATTCCCACATTACTAAAGCACTGATTGTTATAGATGAGTATTTTTACCCGAAGGGATAAAATAGGATGTTTAACAACAACAACGACAGACTGTTATTGCCTTTGTGGTATTGCCTAGAACCACAAAAAATATGCTTGGAAGAGAAAAAACAGTTTGCTGGTGTCCTGTTCTACATTATTAAAGTCGTTGGTTTTTATTTTATTTCTTACTTCGGTTCTAAGTGCATTATAAAAAAATTTGGAAGCATTCAGTTTTTTCTTTCCAATTATTGTAATGAGTGCAAATATGATACTTGCACAACAATCACTTCTATTAATAAATTTCTGACCCTTAGAATTACTTACATGCATATCATTTGCATGTCTATCTTTAGAACCATTTCCATCTACCAATTAATCACTAATCAACTGGTACCCATGGGAACTTGATAGCAAAAGAGAAGAGGAAAAACAAGTCAAATGAAATTTACCTTTAACAATGGAGAAAATACAATGAAACCATGAAGGCTGTATGATTAAAAATCACGTTTTATCAGCTACTAGAACGTTTTGATTCACAGATCAGGGTAAGAATAATGCCCCACCTCCGCCCAAGGAGTCTCAAAGTGCAGCGATCAGTACTATTTTCCAGTTATGTATTTCTTCCCCTAGTATGTCCAGGAATGTGTGGATGCTTAAGAGTGTCCCAAAAGATAGTCTTGCTGTTTTTTGCCTCACCATGCTGAGAAAGGAACTCACATGAACTAAGAGGCTTCCTCAGTTTTTTCCCAGAAGCAGCTTGTCCTAGAATGAGCCCCTCTGAAGAGTCACTGAATCTCTTGTACTACAGCCAAGTTTAGACAGCTGAAACCCATACAGATTTAAGGCATTCGTTTGCTGCAGGACCATTAGCCATGCTCTTACATTGCAGCATCTGTTGGAACTACAACCATGTTGCAAGATGAAGTCCTCAGGCAGGCAGTCTTCCAGTACAGGCCATTTCCTCCCTCTCTATTGTGAAATGATGCTAAGATGACAGGAGTGTTTCAAGATGTGAAATAAAATGATTTCCCCCACTTCAGGGTGATGCTCAGCCAAGTGGCACCCCATACCCAAACTGACTTAAATTCCTAATATTAAAAACAAACTCTGGGGCTTCCCTGGTGGCGCAGTGGTTGAGAGTCCGCCTGCCGATGCAGGGGACACGGGTTCGTGCCCCAGTCCGGGAAGATCCCACATGCCAGGGAGTGGCTAGGCCCGTGAGACATGGCCGCTGAGCCTGCGCATCCGGAGCCTGTGCTCTGCAACGGGAGAGGCCACAGCAGTGAGAGGCCCTCGTACCGCAAAAAAAACCAAACTTTGGATTTACTCAGACTGCCACATTTTCAGAGTAAAGTTTGTCCACTAACTGGATTAGGTGAGGTCTCTGACCCAGAATAACCATCTTTTTTCTACTAGTGCAGTACTAGTTCTGTTGCTCGTGTCTCTTTCTCCTCCCAGAGTTATTTATTTTATTAATTTTATGGGCCTATTATCCTTCCCACCGCAGTAGACTGTAATAATTTAGAATCTCAGGGAGAAGTGGTGAGAATATATAATCTTTGTCTTTGTGTTGCCCAGCAACGAAGACTCAAGGCAGCCAAAAATAAATAAATTAAAAATTTTTTAAATTTAAAAAAAGAAGATAACAGTAGCCATGCAAAATCTCACTACCCAGTGAAACATTATTAACTGAAACGTATTTCCTTCCATGCATTTTTTTTTTTTTTTTTTTTTTGCAGTATGCGGGCCTCCCACTTTTGTGGCCTCTCCCGTTGCAGAGCACAGGATCCGGACGCGCAGGCGCAGCAGCCATGGCTCACGGGCCCAGCCGCTCCGCGGCATGTGGGATCCTCCCGGACCGGGGCACGAACCGGTGTCCCCTGCATCGGCAGGCGGACTCCCAACCACTGCGCCACCAGGGAAGCCCCCATGCATTTTTTTATACATGTATTTGATATCATAACATATTTGTAATTCAGAATCCTGCTTTATTACTCAGAATTATAGCCTATGTATTTTCCTATCATTAAAAAGGTCAGTGTACATCATTTTAAAGGATAAAATTATGTCTTGCCAAAATTAAAAGAAATTAAATGTTGTGCATAGATAATCCAATCACCAGGTGGAGAACTGGATTGACTTCTAAGGCATCTCTCCTGAAATTCTACAGCTCGATCCTCCTGATAACTTGGTGAAGAGAGCAGAACCATTTAAGAGATGTATTTTTCTACCAAATTATTAATTACCGAGACACCAAAATATGAGTACCTGTGAAATGCTTCAAGGTCTGATTATGATATTTATGTAGATTGTCCACTGATTGTTTTAGCCAATCATCTAGAATAGTGGTTTTCGAATTATGCCTATGGAGTCAGATGACCTGGGGTGATGCACAAGGAGCTGGGGCACTGAAGGAGAAAGCTCCAGCCCCCCTCCCTCCACTAATTAATACAAGTATTACTTTATTTATGAAATATATTGGATTTGTTGGCAATATATTTCATTTAAAAAACAGTTTCCTCAATGGAAAAATAAAGAGGAAAGGAAGGAAGAGGGAGAGAGAAGTGGGGGAGGGAGAAGGAAAGAACAAGGGGAAGGAGAAAGAGAAGAAGGAGAAGGACAAAGCAAAGAAAGGACGAAGCGAGGGAAGAAGGAAGGTAGGGAAAAAGGAAATTTATATGCACTAGTCGAAGCAATTCAAGACATAAGGAAGAACAGAAACTCTCATAAGTTTGCCTGAAAAATGATGACTGAGAAATTAAAACTACTTCATACATATAGTTCAAGTAAACATGTAAATAGGGAGACAAAAATAAATGTTCCACATAGGAAATATGTATATACTTATACTTATCTTTTTGTAAATACACGAATTGATAGCCCAGAACACATTTTTATCTAGCAATTGTTTCCAAGCAAAATGTATTAAGGAAAGAGAGTAAATTGTGGGAGATAAGAGTTAATTGTCTTTTCTAACTGCTTATTCATTGTTAGAAAAAAAAGGAATATGTACTAAAAAGGAACATGCAGAATGGATAAGGGTAGAGGGTTTCTAGAACTTCTGTGTACCAAAGAACCTCTTCAGGGTAAGGTCACAGGAATAGAAGATGCCAGGACAACTGGCTGGAGTTCAGAGGCAGGGTAAGGATGAGGCAAGAAGTAGG
Source organism: Lagenorhynchus albirostris (assembly GCF_949774975.1). Taxonomy (NCBI): domain Eukaryota; kingdom Metazoa; phylum Chordata; class Mammalia; order Artiodactyla; family Delphinidae; genus Lagenorhynchus; species Lagenorhynchus albirostris. The sequence continues at coordinate 55,661,955 of NC_083105.1, read as the reverse complement.
GCATTATGTCACAGGTGTTTATATAATCTATCGATTGATTGATTTGTTTCATTAAGGTTTAACAGATACAGTGAAATGTACAGATTTTAAGTGTAAGTCCAATAAGTTCAAATATGTATAAGATGAAACTAAAAGCTTTCTCAAAATTTACATTTCCATCATGGGTAAATATATTTGTGATAAAAGGAAACTCTGTTATTTGGGCACAGAATAACCAGTATTTATCAGAGAGAAAACTCAAATTCTAGTTACTCCTTTTTTATTTGCATATTATAAATTTAAAAATTTGCAGTAAAGGAATCACAAGCCTTTTTGTTTCCTTGTGAATAAACCTATCATATTTAGCCAATTTTGTTAAATTTTAAGTACATTTTGTTGCTTCTATTTAAATTGTTATTTGCACTTATTATAGCTCAGGTGCACAAAGTACATTTTGTTCATACACTCTACACTTATTACATATCTTCAAGTATATTTCATTATTTTCTTTCATATTTTGGTACAACCAGACCTTTCTTTCTTTTAAACAAAATATTTTGCTTTTATCTCTTTTCTCTTCCTAGATAAACAACTCATTCATCTACTGATGGACACTTAGGCTGTTTTTATGTCTTGGCTATTGCAAATAATGTTGCAGTGAAAAGAGGAGTGCAGTTACCTCTTTGAGATACTGATTTAACTACCTTCAGATATATACCCAGAAGTGAGATTGCTGGATCATGTGGTAGTTCTATTTTTAGCTTTTTGAGGAACCTCTATAGTGTTTTCTGTAGTGGCTGTACCAATTTGTATTCTCACCAACAGTGTGCAAGTGTTTCCTGTTCTTCACATCATCACCAGCACTTCTTATCTCTTGTCTTTTTGATAACAGCCATTTTTATAGGTGTGAGGTGATATCTCATTGTAGTTTTGATTTGCATTTCCTTCATGATTAGTAATGTTGAGCACCTTTTGATGTATCTGTTGGCCATTGGAATATCTTAAGAAAAATGTCTATTCCAGTCATTTGCCTATTTTTAAATTGAGTTATTTGATTTTTTGATATTGAATGTAATGGCATTTTTTTATAGAAATAGAAAAAAATGACTCTAAAATTTGTATTGTAACAAAAAAGACCCCAAATAACTCAGCAGTCCCGAGAAAGAATGAAGCTGGAAGCATCACACTTCTGGATTTCAAACTATATTACAAAGCTATAGTAATCAAAAAGTATGGTACTCACATAAAAACAGACACATAGACCAATGGAAAAGAATTGAGAGCCCAGAAATAAACTCATGTATATATGGTCAACTGATCTTTGACTAATACTCAATGGAGAAAATATAGTCTTCAATAAATGGTGCTGGGAAAACTGAATATTCACATGCAAAAGAATGAAAATGAACCCATATCTCACACCACTCACAAAAATTACCTTGAAATGGGTTAAAGACTTAAATGTAAGACCTGAAACCACAAAACTTCTAGAAGAAAGCAAAAGTAACAAGCTCCTTGACATTGGTCTTTGCAATAATTTTATGGATATGAAAACAAAAGCACAGGCAACAAAAGCAATGCTAAATAAGCAGGACTACATCAAACGAAAAAGCTTTTGCATAGGAAAAAAATGATCCACAAAATAAAAAGACAACTTATAGAATGGGAGAAAATATTTGTACACCACCTATCTGATAAGGGGTTAATATCCAAAATATATAAGGAACTCATACGATTCTTAGTCCTATACAAGGTAGAATACTGTTCGTACTGTGATAGAATTAGAAAGAAGACATAAAGAGCTGTTTTAAAACCAATATTAGTAACTCTAATTAAAAAAAAATCTTTCTATTTATCAGAAATATACTAAATTAACTTTAAAAAATACAAATTATAAACTCTGTGTTCATAAATCATATTTTAAAAGGCTCTAAGTTATGTTAAAAAGTTCTGAATATCACACTTTTCTTTTTATCTCTAACCACAACCAAGGATGTTACCTTAATTCACAGAATTTTAGAATATTTTTTTATAGAAAAAAATCTACTGTCCAACCTGTAACAGAGCTATTTGGGTGAGAAAAAGAGTTTTCTTTAAAAGAGTCAAAACTTTTAATACATTAAAAGTTAAACATTTTTTTAAATTTCTTGAATTTTTTCATTTTCAATTTATGTAAATCCTAAATATGTATCCATTAGAACTTGAGCTCCAGTAGCTTGTAAGAGACTTTAAAATCTGATGCACTGAATCCTTGTTTTATGGAGCCTTTCAAATGAACACCCTTGTTCATATCAAAAGTTCCTGTTACTGTCACAGCAATTCCAAATTGCCCTTGGTGAAATTATGCCAATTAAAGAAATATGCATATGAGTTAAGATTGTAACAAGAGTTATGAAGGAAGCAGATATTTAGTCTGGAAGGAACACACACTTAAGAAACTTCATGAGAACTGCAATAGTCAGTAAAGATTACAGTTTTGAAACCACATGTCTCCAGAACCGGGCCAAAAATTAGTTGTCACCAAAGACTAGTTGCCCAGAGAAGCTCCCTGGCCTGGCAGAGGGAATTAAATAAAATATTCTCAGAAACATGAAGACAATACTGAGGAATGTCCTTATAAGGTTTTCAAAGTGCAACATGACATTTTGAAAGCATCAGCTTCAATCCAGTTGAGAGGACAATTTTTCCAACCTCTATCTGTCTCTTGCCCTTTGAACTTCATCCTATAAACCGGGGGTCAGCAAACTGCAGCCAGAAGGTTAAACTCAGACCAACATCTGTATAAATAAAGTTTTACTGGAACACAGCCTTGTGCATTCATTACATATTGTCTGCAGTTTTCGGGCTACAATACCGATTCGAGTAGTTGCAGCAAAGACTGTCTGGCCCAGAGAACCTAAGTATTTACTACCTGGCCTTTTACAGAAAAACATTTATTGAACCTTACTAGAGACATAAATCCTTACAGACAATAGACAGGTAGAGTTGGCAGTTAGTGGTAAATTAATGCTATGGAAGATCCACGCAAAGGAAAAATGTGTGCACAGTTGACCAATGACCAACAAGTCTGGGGGATTCTTTTCTCAGAATGGAGAAGAAAACATAATGCTGAGGACTCTATGAAATAATTGGAACTCTGATTAAGCATAAAACTTACATCATATTCACCAGCAGGTCGGCTCAGCTGGGGAAGACTCCATGTATCTCAGATGTGCACACTGTTACAGAGGTGAGCTCCTTGTCAAGGTGAACGAGGGATGTGGCCAAGTCTCACTGGGGCTCCGTTGCTAAGACCATCCAAATCACTCTGGTGGTAGATTTATTAGCTTGCTACAGCAAAGGAAAATGCAAACTGTGAGGAACGATGAGGAGTCTCAAAATGGGGAAGCTGGGAAAGTTATTTATAGCATTTTGGATACCGGAATTACTCATAGGATGGTATTCACAGGGACTGAACTGATTTTGTAAAATAAGGAGCTGCTGGAAGATCAGTGCCATACCTTTAAAATACATGAGTCTCTACAGGGTAACTATTTGGTCAATTGGTCTGTGTTTTAGCTTGAAACACACGGGTCTGAATAAACTGGTGTTAAAGGGATTTGAGCTTAGATAGATTATCTTGCATGCCATGCTTTTGTACAGTTTATCTGTTTTGTGAGTCCTTTGACGGTTTTGAAAGTATGGGTTCTATTTCAAGGATCAGTATAATAACAAACTGGAATAATAAATACCACATTTAGGTTTGTGGGAAGAAGATGCAACTGAGGACGTGTGCAGCTTCTATTTGTACTTTTCTTAAATTGGAATAGCTTAGGTTATATTTTTTATATGATGCCCCCTCTTCCCTTGGCCTATGGCCAGCCATTGACAGGGGTTAAGAGTAGAGTCACCAAACGCTAAATGCTCCTGCCAAGATCTCGCCCTCCTTCTTCCTCTCAGACATAATTCAGCTCTATTCCATTATTTTCTGCTTTAAACTCCAGGGGGAAATCTCAATGTTCCTTTTAGCCTGTCACCTCCAGAATCCCAGGTCTCCCTGGGCATGTCTTATGTTTCCGACCATAGACTATAAGCTTACAATACTTTTCCACGTAAGCATTTCTTATAACCTACTTGCTTTATTTTTTCTATGACACTTATCATCCTCTAACATAACTTGTATTTCACTTATTTTCTTAAATATCAGCACTGCCTGTTGTGGCAGGCAGAATTCTAAAGATGCCCTCACCGCAAGATTTCCGTCTGGTGGTTATTCAATCAAACATTAATATAGGTACTGCTGTGAAGGGATTTTGCAAATGTAGTAAAATCCCAAAACTGTTGACCTTAAGGTGACAGAGACTATCCATCCATCCAGGTGGAACTGACTCAATCGGACGAGCCATTTTAAAGCAGTTTCCTCTGGCTGGTAGCAGAAAGGAAAGACAGAGATACATGAATTAAGAGAACTTGATATGCCATTGCTGATTTTGGAGATGGAATGGGTCACGTACAAGAAGCACTCACAAGGAGCTAAGAGTGATTCTTGGTGGAGAGCCAATAAGCAAAGGAGGACTTCAATTCTACAACTGCAAGGAAATGAACTCTGCCAACAATGTGAATGATCTTGGAAGCAGATTCTTTCTCAGAGACGCCAGATAATAGCCTATCCCTGCTGACTGGTTTTCTCATCCTTGTGAGAACCTAAACAGAGGACCCAGCCAACAAGAGTCAGACTCTTGACCTACAGAACTGAGATAATAAATAGGTACTGTTTTAAGCTGTAATAAGAATAGAGATGGTTTTCCCCATTTTGTTCACTGTTATATCCTTAGCACCTAGAATTGTGCCTGACACATGAGAAACATTTTAGAAATAATTCCAAATTAATCTGCTAAACTAAACACTATGAATAATATAAGACTGTGTTTTAATCCTGTAGACTCACTTTAGATTTTTAACTGTAAATTCAGTTAAGTAAAAGATTAAGGGTTAAAAGTTTGAGGGACCATCTAATAATATTATATAATTTTAATCTTATTAAAATTATAAAAGGCATCAATGTTACACTTACAAATGTTTAAATCTTTTTTTAAGATGAATTGATTAGCAGACACTGAATACTTAATTTAATACATGTTTTAGTGCACTTTATGTGACACAAATTAATTTGCAATGGAGGCAGGAAACCTATCTCTAAGGTAGTTAGTCATGGTCAAGTCTTAATTATCTTCTTAAATAGGAAAACAGCAGGTTTATAAAGATATCTACTATGGTATTCTTGAGTGATACTCTCTCTTATTTGTTAATAACTTTCCATTAAAATACTGAAAACATTCAATGATATAGATTTCAACACAAGGACTTTGAAATAATGATACCTATTTTTGAACACCTACAACCTTTCAGCCTCTGTACATTCCTTCCAACCACACCACAAGGTGCTTTTATTTCTATTTTAGGCATGAGGAAAGTGAGCCTCAGAGATATGAAGTAACTAATGCAACATAGGAAAAATTGAATTGGCAGGTCTTAAGATTCCAGCACAGGTAGCTGCATAACTCAAGTTTCATGTTTGTCTTATTCTGTTTCATTGTCAATCAGTGATTTTTTTGTTTATTAAATGCATCCATAATTACTATGAATATATACAAATTTACATACATGTCTGAATATTTGCAGTGTTTGTACCTGAGATTTATTATATATGAACCAAATATGATCATCATTTTCCTAGACAACAATTTTATCTTGGAAACTTGGTTAGAAAGAGTTGACATTTTGTCATGAGAGCAATAATCAAATTTGCAAAACAAGTGCATATGTGAGTTCATTTTGATCTACAAAATGACTGAATGACCTTAAAATGATCAGTTATTAATTGACATTTCTTATTCTTTCTTTCAGTACACGTTGATTGAGAATACACCATGTGCCTGGCATTGTACTCTAGGCTATACTCAACATCAGATTTGCCCTTGGTATTCTGGGAGCTTTGAGAGAGGGATCAGAAGTGATATATTGACAGCTGAGGCCAAGAGATGAGTGGGTGTTAGCCTTAAGAAGGGCAGTTTAGAGGGGAAAAGAGAGTAGGAGTGTGGGAATATTCCAGACAGAGAAAGTGAATGAAAAGGACTTAAAATGAAGATCTTTCTTTTTCTGAGGAACTGAAAGCAGTGCATTGCTTTTGGATAATAGAGTCCATTGTGGGGAAAAGGAGCAATGGAGAGAGAGATTAAAAAGGATGAGATTTGTGTGTGCAATGTGTTCTAGGTCACATTAATAAAGTTGAAATTTATGTGGTGGCACTGAAGGGAATGCCATGAGTAGGTTTTGTATTTGTTCACTCACTCATTCAACAATATTCATTAAAGGCTTGCTCTGTGTACTGTGTACCAGGCACAGGCTCCTGGGTTAGGAGCTACAGACTGCAGTGAATTCGTCACTGTCAGGGTCCTTTCCCTCTTAGAGCTTATTATCTGGATTGATGGTTTTGAAAGGGCAATCTGTTGCAATATAAATAATAAATTGTCACAAAGAAAGACCAAATAGAGGGAGTTGGAGTAGGAAGCAAACAGGGATAATTGCCTGAGCTAAGAACACAGGATCTAGCAACAAGGAAGTCTTGGTGACAGAGATGGGGGTTGGAGGAGGCATTTAGACCCCAGCTTCTTTTGTAAAGTTCGGACTAGATGGAGAGCAGGTACTATATATCCTCATCACTGTATTTCCAGCCCTTTTTTCCTAATTTAACCTTGACTCTGAATCATAATCTTTGCCAGGTCATTGCATCCAAGAATTCTTGATTTTAAAGTGTGTCCAACATCTGCCTAACCTATTAATTGGGACTGAATTTGGTGGTTTCAGGTCCTTCGCCATTACATTCACAATTACTATATTCTGGCTAATGAAAACCTTGACTCTTTGGACATTTTTCGTTTCAGCATTACTGGGATAGAGTCACATTCAAGTAAATAGAGAGTAGCATGGTGAGGAGTGGTTAGTGAATCTCTCTTTCCCCAAAATATCTACTAATCTAGTCAAAAAGTTACAAGATGGTAACTACCCAAATTGATGACCTATTTTAGTAACTATTTGTTCATTGATTTTTCTGTGCTGTGCAATTGGTTCTTGTATAGATAGGTTTGCTCTATAATATTTCATATGTAAATGTCTCTTCTCCTTCACGGTATTTAAAACAAAAATGTTCAAATAGTTGTTTAATTTTTCTTCCCTACCCTTAAAAAGTAAATTCAGTCATTTTCTGATTTTAGTGTGTTTTTTAGTTTTTAAATTTATATTAAGTTTATAAAGTGCATGCTTTGAAAATTACATTTTTGTTCTTTAGAAAAATAAATATATTCAACAATTTATTTAATTACTTTTTAAATATTAAAGGTAGAATATAATTATAATTTGCAAAACAGTTCATTCTTCCACCACATTCTTGAAACAAAAACATAAGCATTCATACTCCCTGTTTTCAGGCTCTCATTTTCTTGCAAAAAAAAAAAAAAAGATATTTGGAGATTTGAAAAGTTCCAAGTTTATATTTAGATCTGACAGGAACAAATTTCAGAATAAATTCTATTTTTAAGCCCCCTGACAATATTTAACATGTCTATGCTTAATTTTTTATTAGTTGTACTATGGCTGATCAGTACATTTAATGGAAGCCACAGGGTTGGATTTGAATATATTTGTGTTTAACTTTTCTTCTGTTAAAGTTTATTTGTTTTAATTGGACTGTCTAATCTTTGCTCTCGAGTGTTATACATTCAAACTTCAGTAGCATCATATTATAAATCATGAAGAATAAGTTTGGCACTTGGAGAAAAAAGTGTAGAATTATTTCTTCAAATTGTCATAGTACTTTAATGTCTTGAACTGTGTAAAAATTGAAGTGTATAACAGAAACGTTAAATATTTCTTAGACATCCTAGGGTCACTCCCATTTCTAATTTGATACACTTTCTTTACAAAAAATTCCAGCTTTATATGTTTAGTCCACTTTTTTCCTTCTTTTTCTTCTTATTTTTAGCAATACACTTAGTATCACAGTTGCATAAATGAAAAAGTTAAAATAAAAATTCTCAATCAAAACCTCCATTTTATGAATTTCATTTGATATCATAAAATTCAATATTTATAAATGTTTATAACGTGCAACAATTAATGTAAGCTAACAGATACCTTAAAAGATCAAACATTTTAAATTACTAATAAAAACAAATAAAAACGCTTAGAACTAGTCCTATTTAAGTAAGCACTCAATAAAGCTGGGCTTCTCTATTCTAATTTTTACCTTGCCTTTAACCCTTTAAAGGCAAGGTTTGTAAAATAATCCAAAGCTTTACATTGGGAAATTTATGGATACATTATAAATACTATAGGATGAGGAAGAAGTAAAGCCTTCCTTCTGGACAGTAGTTTCTAAAACAGTAAATTTCATCCTTTCCTGTGGTATTAGTTCTATGATAAATCTCCCTTGTAGAAGGTTTCTGTATAATTCAGGCAGGCTTTCATTATGATTTGCAAGAAGTTGCCTTATAAATGAAACCTATAATTTGTGCTATGGTTTCTGTCAAATTCAAATATTCTTCTATTACTTTGAAGACTTTCAAATGTTACTTGTCGGTATTAAAATTGTATTATTTTTCCACTCAAAATCGTCTCTGCTTTTGATATTCAAGCACAATAGGTGAGTGGCTATTCTCCAAAGAAATGAACAACTGTGGATTTAAAATTCTATTTTATTTTTTTCGCTTATGAAATCTTAATGGGTATCCTTTTGGCTTTATGGAAGTGGACTATAAAACTGACAAGTTAAAAAGTTAATTTCACCATTATGTATAAAAACTTGATATGGAAAAGTCAGGTTTCATTAACTGTTCAAAGATTATTACTCTCCTCTCTATTGTAGACCCTTGAACATAGAGGGTGCTGTTACATTAATGAAGATCACCATTTCAAGCAGTGTTTATAGTTCCTTTTAATGGCAAGACCATCAGTTCAAATGTGTTCCATGACTGCTATGTATTAATCATTTTATCATTCTCTCAGTAAATACCTTTTTCATAATGCTTTAATGAAGTCCTTTTCATAGGCTTTCATCTGAGATAAGTAAAGATGTGAATATGAATGCATGGAAATATTTATGGAAAACATTAGCTCATAGGTTAAATGCCTCATGAAGTTTCCTGACAGCACCACTATTAATTTTTAACACATATAATAATATATCATGACAAAAATTAGTCAACATGAGTCACTAGACATTAAATATCGAAAACTATGGAAAGAGCAATAACTTACATTGACATTTTGGAAAGGCACGTGTTTTTGACACATATATGCCAGGATATGCAGACCACCATCTTTAGTCGGAGTGATGCAAAATAATTCTGGCAATATATCAAGTATCCCCAGCTAGTTGTTACAGTGATCATTCCAAGAAAAACAAGGTTGTTTAAAATATTGTAATTTAGAATTACATTGATCTTTAAATTTTTATCTAGCTGGCTTGAAAATAATCCAGTAACGGACAGTATACCTGTGAATGTTTTCTAAAGTGAAAACAATCAGAAGAGAGGTACCAGGTTCTCAATTTGGAATATTATTTACTCCTCTCCTCCAAGCTCTTAAGTGTTTTACTCATCCTTAAATGCTGACTTCATGTTTACCAGCTGCACTGCTGCTTTCTTATGGCAAAATACTCACACTGGCCCAGCTTCAGATAATGAGCCTTAGCATACAGAATATATTTTTGGAATTCTTAGGAGATGTGGTTATTAATTATCATCTGGCTTTACAGCCATTTAGATGCCAGAAAAAAAAAAAACAAAACTGTAAACAGCACATGCATCAAGAGCATTAAATGTGTTTGTCTCTTTAGACACTCTAATCCCATTGTCTAGAATCTCTCCTCAAGATACTACCCTGAATCATAATGATACCTTCATGTAAAAAAGATGATTTTTGCAATGCTGTAATCATCCCAAATAATTAATACCAGTATACTACTTAGTGTGGTATAGAAATATTGAAATAATCATTTTGAAAATGATATTAACATTGACATTTCTCATGAGTTTTGAAATAGAAAAGAGTGAGCTCTCTGGTAAGGATTATTAATATGTGTATTATATATGATATAATATGATATGATATAATATATAACATATGGTCAATAATGTATATAATATATAATAATAATATAAAATAAATTATGTTAAAGTGCAGATTCTGAAGCCTGATTGCTCAGGTTCAGATTCTAAGCCAGTCACTCAGCAGCTATGTCAGTTTCAAAAAGGAATAATGTGTCTCAGTTCCCTTATCTGGAAAATGGGTAGGAAAACAGTTTTTAAAAACTATTTACATAGAATTGTTGTGAGATTTAAATGATGTTGTCCCAACTAGAATGTTTAAAATTGTGTTTAGACCATATTAAGAGCTTGCTATTGCTATTTTGATGGTTCCTAGTATTAAAGTGATATTATATAACAATATGTTTGCATTTATCACTCCAAATCTTAACCTTTATCCATATGCTCTGCAAAGGAAAGATGTTACAAAAAGTAAACTTTAAAAAAATGAATTGGTGTGTGCAAGGTGACATTTGAGAGGGAGGAAAATGAAGGTATGGTGACTGGTTAAAAATATACAAGCAGTACTGGAATGAGGTCATATTAGAATATTCAGTCACATCTTACTTCTGTCTGTGAATTATACAGACATCAAAGCATCCATCTATTATCATTTGGTCTTTTGCTCCCTGTCATACTTTAATTATGATGTCTGCATATCATATCATGATGTTCTAATAATGAGGTTTTTGTGGTGTCTTATGTGTCTCTTGATGGGAAGAGATATCAATCCACAATTTAGAGATTCTACGACTACAAAGTTACCCTCTTACCTGTCACTGGAAACGCTGCTTTCCATTATAGTTATATATATGTCATGAAATTTCAAGTCACTCTGCTTATCTTTTACAACTTGTCCCCTCACCTCACGCTACTCAGCTACCTGGGCCTCAGGGCTCTCTTTTGAGCACATTAAGCTTCTCCTATGGCAGGACTTTCCCCACTTTCCCCACACTGCCTGGCTTGCGAGAGGGCCAGTGTCCTCATTACATTCAAATCCGCTTAAATGCCACCACATTAGAGAGGCTTCTAGTAACCACATGCATTAAAATAGCATAACCCTCCCATCACTCTATATTGTATAATTTGTTAATTTTTCAACATAGCTTTTATCATAAATATATATTGTATCTATTTAATTATGATTTTTTTGTCTTCCCCTACTAGAATGTAAGTTTACTGAAGCATGAGCTTCATTTGTTCACTCTTATATCACTTGCCTCTAGAAAATAAGAGTAGTCAATTAATACATATTAAATGGCTGAATGGACATGACTGACAAATTTTATTTAAAATCAGATAAAATTTCTTTTCAAACAATCTTGAAACTTGGTAATTGTAACTAGGTAAACTGTGTTGATAGGTAATTTCAGCTCAACATATTTACTTTAAAAAGTTGCTCACATATATAAAATGGAATATTACTCAGCCATAAAAAGAAATGAAATTGAGCTATTTGTAATGAGGTGGATAGACCTAGAGTCTGTCATACAGAGTGAAGTAAGTCAGAAAGAGAAAGACAAATACCGTATGCTAACACATATATATGGAATTTAAGAAAAAAAAATGTCATGAAGAACCTAGGGGTAAGACAGGAATAAAGACACAGACCTACTGCAGAACGGACTTGAGGATATGGGGAGGGGGAAGGGTGAGCTGTGACAAAGCGAGAGAGAGGCATGGACATATATACACCACCAAACGTAAGGTAGATAGCTAGTGGGAAGCAGCCGCATAGCACAGGGATATCAGCTCGGTGCTTTGTGACCGCCTGGAGGGGTGGGATAGGGAGGGTGGGAAGGAGGGAGACGCAAGAGGGAAGAGATATGGGAACATATGTGTATGTATAACTGATTCACTTTGTTATAAAGCAGAAACTAACACACCATTGTAAAGCAATTATACTCCAATAAAGATGTAAAAAAAAAAAAAGTTGCTGTACTATTAATGGCACTTTCAAATATTTACAGGCTATTCCTAAGGGAGAATTGAGCTGGACATCATCAGTGAATTATGGAGCAATGGGGTGGGGTTGAGGTAAGCACCAAAGTAAAAAAATAAAAATAGGGCTTCCCTGGTGGCGCAGTGGTTGAGAGTCCGCCTGCCGATGCAGGGGACACAGGTTCATGCCCCGGTCTGGGAAGATCCCATATAACGCGGAGCGGCTGTGCCCGTGAGCCATGGCTGCTGAGCCTGCGCGTCCGGAGCTTGTGCTCCGCAACGGGAGAGGCCACTACAGTGAGAGGCCCGCGTTCCAAAAAATAAAAAAAATAAAAAACTTCTCTAAAAACTGAAGAATAATTTTGTTCCCATTTTAAAGACAATGAGTGGATTTAGAAATAAAGAGGAAAATAACATCTTACCTGACTTAAATCTTAATCTAAGTACTGTTCTCATTATCTGATGATCAGATATTCCCTGAATTAAAAGATAAGATAATTATAATTTGATTTATGCCACTACAACAAGATTTCTTATTTTGTCATCTAGTTAAATTGTGTGAGCTGGGCAGACAAACTGAATAAATGCTAATGCCCAAAGGGCTACTCTTAAATATTCATATTTTACGGTCTTTCTTTAGAACATGTAGTATTTCTCTCTGAGGAAATATGTCATAAACGGCAAAGCCTTTAAGACTACCCTTTTAGACTAAAGAGCCCTCTTGACTTTCTGTAAGAAATAATAGTATCATAATCAGAGAATCTCAAGTATGAAAAACAACTATAAACATTATTCCATTGATTCGCCACATTCTCAAATCAAAATAGGGCTTTTGTTTCTAAGTATGCTGTTTTTGCTCCATTTCCTAGATAGAATCCCTGTTTCAATCACTAAAGCATACTTCAGTGCTTATATTTTAAGTAACTGAACAACTTTTAATGATGACTGAAAATAAAGATAACTTCAAGTCAGTAAATCCTCAGAAATCCATTCAGAGGCCATGTCAGGAGAGGTGCCGTAATCTTTGGCAAGTTTCTTAACTCCTCTCCTTTTAATCTCCTTATAAATAAGACGGGTATTAATAATAATACCCAGACATTGAGGTTGTCTTAAGAATTAACTCAGTAGAAAAGCTGGCTCATTATAGGCATATACAAGGTTTGTTTGTTTGAATATAGCTGTTATTATCTTTATGGAATTTGATAATTATTTTGGAAATATGAGATTGTTCTGATCATTTATGTTAGCCAGTTCATTTGAAACATTGCTATATAATGGTAATCAAGTTCATTAAAATAAATATCTACATGAGCATCGCTGAGTCAATATTTAAAGACTACGGATGTGAGTCATGAGTCATCCATATTCTGCTGATGCTAAGACATTCTTGCCTTCTTTAACTACTCTTTAACCTGTTTAATAACGTGACCATTGTAGATATTTACTAACCATACTTCATCCTAATAAGGAGAGAAGTGCTGGGAAGGGAGTGATAGAGGACATAAAAAATGTTTATGACATATTCATTGTCCCCTAAGGGATAGAAAAATATTCAGAATATAATTTATTTTTCAGAAGTCAGGTGTAGGTTAATTCAGTTAGTATTATGAATGTTATATTCTATGATATTTCTTCTCACTTACTAATGAATTTTCAGGTGTTTTAACAAAACTGAAGAACTCCTTCATGAAACTTAGTGACAACCTCCTTGGGGAAAACCACCCATTTAGAAGTGTTTTCTTGGGAGATATATTATGCTCTCATTGGAAGTTTGATTGATACCTTGATATTCATGTTTTGGTAAATGGCCTGCTACTGAGCTAACTAGAAAAGGATTGATATGAGTAAAATTTACATTATTTATTTTGGTTCTTCATAATATTTTACACTCAACTCTTTCAGATCTCTCTCTTCCTCTCCCTCTTTAACACACACACACATACACACACACACACACATACTCATCTGATACAAAGTATTCTCAACAGAGGCTCTAAGTAGTCTATTCATTGAGAAATGAACCATGTAAGAATATAAAGTCAGGAAAATTCAGCACTCTAGAATTTTAGACATGAGGCATATTCAGTTCTTGTATGATATTTGTTAAGAATTAGTTGCAATTGATTATGTAACCCAGGTAGTATTTGTTAATACATTTTCCCCTTTTTATTTTACATCCAATTGTGCTTTCCAGGTTGGTTTTATATTATTGCTAATTTTTCTTTGACTATCAGAATAAGAGTTAAAATTACAATATGCCATTGTTATTGGTACTCTGCTTTATGTTTATTTTAACATCTTTAGTTCTGTGAGAAAAATCTGATGTAATCAATAAGTAACCTGCCACAGATATTTTTAAGATGAATCTTTTCTGGAAAATTTCTATTTGCTTTACTTATTATAATCCCATTGGTCTGTTTGTGCCCTCACTCCTTGCTCCTGGTAACACAAGTCCTATGAATTTTTGTGTTCTGGCTTTCAGCAGGTGGGTTAGATGACTCAATTCTATCAGAACTTTACTGAACAGTTGCACTGCCTCAGGTTTTTCTCACAGGGTTCTTCTAACATTTAAAAATAAAAACAAAAAATTTGAAGGCAAAACTGGAAAAGCTAAAGTTAACTATCATACAAATAGTTATTAGCTATTCAGTGAAATATAAAACTATTCAGTGTTATATTGTTAAGTCCTTAAATCTTAGAATGTTATAGGTATTGATGTCTGACTCTATAGAGATTGTTCAAGTATGACCAGATGACATAGTTTAGTATTAGACCTTATGGAAGTGCCTCACTTAATAAAAAACTCATTAACATAATTATTTTTGTATCAATCAAAATATTTAAATACAGGAAGTAAAAAATTAGCTTGACTGAAGCAAGCAAAAAATAACTACATTAAAACATCGTTGGTGGGAAAAATAATCACTAAAAAGCGTACTGGATGAGACTCAGAAGACATAAGGACAAAATCGCATCTAATATCAAGACACAGAGAAGCTGAACCTGCTCTGCCACAGATAAGATACAACTATTTGTGCCATGACCCTGACCTTTCTTTTTGTTCTTTGGAGACCACCGTTACTGAGGCAGGCTTTGCTGCCCTTGGAACCTAAGTGATGTTGCCACTGTTAAAACCTCTGCCTGGAATGACTTTCCATAGACACATCTTTCTTGTGTCACTGGCTACAGATTCTAAGTCCTGAGGAACTGTATGTCTGCAGCTGAGTCTAAGGCATATGTCTGTGTCCTAGCAGCAAGTGACCAAGAAAATAAGTATTTGGCACGTTCAACTTTTTGGAGTTATTTTCCCCAAGATGGGTGAAAGGGATCTGGCACCAGTCCCACCATCCATTTATATATCCTTCTGTAGATTCCTCCTCTTGAATTTGGTTGACTCTGTAACCTATTCTTGATCAACAAGATGTGATGGAGGTGAGGTAAAAAAAAAACAACAAAAACCTACGGCTTCCACTTGAGTTTTTTGGAACATTTGTTGTTGAGTTGTTGTTTACTTTGAAACCTCACTACCATATAGTGGTAAGTCCAAGAAGCCATGTGTAGATGCCCTGATTGATAGGCTCAGTTGAACTTCCATCTGATAGTCAGTTTCAACTCTCAGCCATGTGAGTGAGACCTCTTAGATATCCAGCCCAGTCAAACTCTAAGACCACTGTAGTCCCAGCTGACACATGACTACAACGTGGTGAGAAATCACAAGCAAGAACTGGTCAACTAAGCCTAGGAAGCCCACAAAATCCACAGCCACGAGAGATCCTATACACTGTTGTTTAACTGCTATATTTTGAGATTGTTATGCAGCAATAGATATCAACAAAAGAAGAGAATTCCACAAATATGGAAAAATTTTGTAGATTCCATGCAGGAGGGGTGGAGGGGGAGAGAGAGAGGCAGAAGGAGAGTGAGAGAAAGGAAGAGGAGGAGGAAGAGAAATAAAGATAAACTACAGATTTACAAATTCTACCTGTTTCCTTTTTCATTCATCCCATTGAACATGGACATAATAATAACTTTTTAAAGCACTCACGTTTCTCAACTGACGAGGACTATACTAGATGCTCTCTCCTAGAGGTTTTTCTCTTGACTAAATCATCACAATCCTTTTCATAAATCATCACAGTTCTTTGAATTACACAACTGTATTTTAAGAGGTAAAAAATAAGGCTCTGGGAGAATAGATAATTTGCCTAAGGTCACGTAGTTAATTGTAGCAAGGGAAGTTCTGGACTCAAGTCTTTATTAGTCCCAAGACAAAGTTTAACTTTACTAGATTGCCAAATTTGCCTTTTTTTATTCTTTTATTTGGTAGCATGAAACTAGTTTGGTAAAGTTTGCTTATTTATTTCAAAGAAAAAATATGCAAAACATCTCAGCTCAGAACTGATTGTTTAGAATTGCCCATGTGATTTTGGGAAGACAACAACAACACTTGGTGATCTATATTACAAATCATATGTCTAGTTTCATGGAAAAGCTTGCTCAAGTTCTCTACTTCAAATTATGTTTTTGGAAATATGCTTGACTAATTATTGTTTCTATTAATATATGCCTTCAGAGCCATTCTGGAGACCTACAAACACCCACTTATCCATAGGCTGTGCCCACAGACTTAAGGACTTAGACATAAGCATAACAATGATTTGTGGGGTAATGGCAGAGAGGGCAAGATTGCTCATACTTGGTATTTATTTGCTAAAAATTAAATAGTGTAGTGGGAGAGTTATTGGGCCTTTTTAGCTGGCCTGTCAAATTGAATGATTATGGGGTCACACAGTGAGATACTTACTAAAACAAATTAGCCTACTTGTGATGAATCTTTGTTTTGGCATTACTGCTAGCCAGTTGTTGTAACAGGACAGTTATAACAATGAATATGTACAAGCCCATTATTTCCTAATAGCATGCTAAACTAGAATCAAAACAGGCATATATCAACATGTATTAAAGTTGAATGGCAATTAAATAAGCACTGACACATTTTCTGATTTGCCTTCTCAAATTACTCGAACAGTTTGTTAAAAACCATGAGAGTCAGAATGGTGCTAAGAATAAGGATCTGAAAGGTATTAATATTTACAAAATTCATATAGATAATAAAAGATTCTTATAGTCAAAAGGGAATATGAATGTATCTTTGAGCTTGCTTAACACTTATTTTTTTTAAATGTGTATTTTTGAAATTAAAAAATTTTGAAATTAAAAAATTGGATAATCTTTCTAGAAATACAAAATACATCTTCAATTTTAATTTATAGTGAATATTGTGAACACAAATTAAAATAGAGTGATTAACTAACAAAGCTTAACATGACTGACTCATATATTCCAGAGAAGAACTTTGATATTGGCACATGGAGTGTGTACTTTAATTTCTCTAAATGTACAAACAGCATCTTGGTATCCTACTTCCCTATCTAGTTACTGTTCTACTTCTTTTTGATCAGCACCACCTTCAGTTGGAACATCACTGTCTCTTTTGATCTCTTACTCTCTATTGCTCCTCAACAGTCTGATTTGGTATTTTCTTTGCATCTCCCATTCCTCTAAAACTCACAGTGTCCTAGGAAAAGACACTAAAACACAAGACTGCTGCCTCCCTCCCCCAAGTTGGGCTGAACTCATACACCTCTACCTCTTAAACTCATGAAGGCTGACCAGAGCTGTGCCTGCCCGCCCCCCTCCACCCCATATACATTATTTGATAGAGAAACCATTCATCCCAGAGGCAAATGAGTTCATAAAACACAATGACAAGGTATTTGCAGGGCATCTCTATTTCAAAAGGAAAGAAAAAAGGAATCTTTCTCTGTGTTTTCTTCTAGGCGTTTTACAATTTCGGGTCTTACATTTAAGTCTAATTCATTTTGAGTTAATTTTCGTGAGTGGTGTAAGATAGGGTTCCAGTTTCATTCATTTTTAAAAATTAGATACCTAGATCTTATTCATCTTATAACTGAAAATTTGTACCCTTTTACCAACCTCCCCTTATTTCCCACCCCAAGCAATCACTTTTCTAAAAATCACTTTTTTTTTCTAAAAATCACTTTTCTAAAAAAAAATCACTTTTCTAAAAAAAGCCTGACTTTTTTTTTTTAAGATTCCACATATATGTGATATAATATAGTATTCGTCCTTCTCTGTCTGGCTTATTTTACTAGCATAATGCCCTCAAGTTTCATCCATGTTGTTGCAAGTGACAGGATTTCCTTCCTTTTTTAAGGCAGAATAGACTTACATTAAATACATATTCATTAAATATATTACATTAAATATATATTAATATATTACATTAAATATATATAAATATAAATATATATATATTACATTTCTTTATCCATTCATCCATTAATGGACACTTACGCTGTTTCCATACCTTGGCTATTGTGAATAATGCTGCTATGAACATAGAAATACCGATACCTCTTTGAGATAATGATTTCATTCCATTTGAAATACCCAAAAGTAGGGGTGCTGGATCATACGGTAGTTCTATTTTTAATTTCTCAAGGAACTTCCATACTGTTTTCCAAAGTGCTGTACCAGTTTACACTCCCACCAACAGTGCAAATGGGTTCCTTTTTCTTCACATTCTTGCCAGCATTTGTTATCTCTTTTCTTTTTAATAATATACATACTAACAGGTGTGAGGAGATATTTCACTGTGGTTTTGATTTTCATTTCCCTGATGATTAGTGATATTGAATACCTTTTCATGTACCTGTTGACCATTTGTATGTTGTCTTTGTTTTTTTCTTTACTGAGGGCCTGGCACTAGGCTAACTACTATGCTGATAAAGGTGAAAAAATTTGACACAGACCCTGTCCTCACAAAGTTTACAGACTGGGGAACCAGACAAGGAAACAGGCAGATACAACAGAGTTAACACAGCACAGCAGTTAAGAACATGGAGGACTCTGGAGCCAGACTGCCCAGGTCTGAATCTGGCTCTACCCCTTAACAGTGATTTTGGGCAAGTGACAACTTCTCTGTGCTCAGTTTTCTTTTTTGTAAAGTGGGAATTATAACAGTAGTCCCTGTCTCATAGGTTGCTTTGAGGATTTAAGTAAAGCACTTAGAACAGTAACTGGCACATAGTAAAAGTAAGGTTTATATAAATATTTGATAAAGACAGTGATAAATGCTAAAGATCAGGGATATGGGAGCATAAAAGAGGTGCCTGTGGGATCCAGGGGACATGATGGTAAGTGGAAGTTGCCCAGTCAGGCCTGGGTATGGCCTTGTTGTAAGAAGGTTTCAGACCTAGGATCATGTAAGCAAGTGCTGATGCCTTCTCCCGGGGAGTTTCATTCTTTTGCATGTGGATATCCAGTTTTCCCAACACCATTTATTGAAGGGACTTAGCTTTCCCCATGTGTGTTCTTGGCCCCCTTGTCAAAGATTAGTTGACCATGTATGCATGGATTTATTTCTTGGCACTGTGTTCTGTTCCACTGGTCTGTCTGTTTTTATGCCAGTACATATTATTTGATTACTACAGCTTTGTAATAGAGTTTGAAATCAGGAAGTGTGATGTTTCTAGCTTTGTTCTTCTTCCTCAGAATTGCTTTGGCTATTTGGGGTATTTTGTAGTTTCATACAAATTTTAGGATTTAAAAAAAGATTTCTGTCAAAAATGCCATTGGAATTATGATAGAGGCTGTACTGAATCTGTAGATGCATGTGTTAATTACCTTAATTAGGTAATCCCTTCACAATGTATATATGCATCAAATTATTATGTTGTGCACTTGACATATACACAACTCTACTTGCCAAATATACCTCAGGGGAAAATAAAGAAAAAAAGTGCACTGCATTACAAATTGTATCAGTAGAAGACATATCAATAAAGAAAGGCCTAGAATTTCATAGTAACTTAAAAATCATACTACAGGGCTTCCCTGGTAGCGCAGTGGTTGAGAGTCCGCCTGCCGATGCAGGGGACGTGGGTTCGTGCCCAAGTCCGGGAGGATCCCACGTGCCGCGGAGCGGCAGGCCCATGAGCTATGGGCACTGAGCCTGCGCGTCCAGAGCATGTGCTCCGCAGCGGGAGAGGCCACAGCGGTGAGAGGGCCACGTACCGCAAAAAATAATAATAATAATAAAATAAAATAAAAATCATACTACATTGTATGAAGAAATATATTATCAAAAAGATCACAAAGAAACAGCAAAATATTTGATATGAAAAATGTGAGTTGAAACAAGAAGTCAACAGATGAAATAGATAGAGCTAGAGATATTTTCTAGTATCTCTATTAGAGATATTAGAAATATTGATAGAGCTCTATCAATTAGAAAATTGTGAAATCAGAATCAGAAATTTCATAGAAGTATAAACCTCAAGAGAGAAACATAAGATATACGAATAATAAAAATAAAATGCAACATGCAGATCATAGGAGTCTCAGAAAGATTGAAAAATAAAAATGAAGAGAAAAAATATTTGAAAAACAATGAAGATAAATGCATTGTAATAAAAACAAAGCAAGAAATTGATAAGAGAGCTTATGCTATTGAAAGGACTCATGCATCACCAAAGAGATAGGAAAAACTTCAGTCCTCCATATAAAGTGAAATTTAAAATATCAAAGACAAAATGATTATAAGAAAAAAGAGAAGACCACAGATAAAAGAGCAAGACAAAGGACATGGACAATAGCTTAAAAAACTATTGAAAGAGAGAAGATGATGGGACTGTATTTCTAGTGTTTGAAGGAAAAGGATTTAGAATTTTATTCCAACAAATTTCCAGTTAAATAGAGTGCTTGATAATGCAGTCTTGGCTATACAAAGCTTTAGAAAGTTTGCTACACAAAAACTACATTGAATACAGTTATGTATGGAGTATATAAATAATAGTAGACACCAATTCAGGAGATATCTGAAGAAAAGACAAACAGATGCCTTAGTAACATTTATTACTGTCTTAAAATATGTATACCTGTATCTATTTATCTAGACCAACCTATCTGTCTATCTATCTATTATCATCTATCTATCAATAAATCATCAAAACCCAGTCTTAGAAATCTATGTAATAGTATGATGAATTTGGGTGGAGATCAAGAGTTTTAAGAATGTGGACAATTATTTTATTCTTAGGCTAAAAATATGGATACCAAATATTTTTAAAGTGAGGTAAGATGAAAAATATTAAAAAATCAAGACAAATGTAAGATACATTATGTTACTGAAGCAGATATAAATATATTGATATTAAGAATTAATAGAAATGGATTAAAGTCACCAGTTAAAAGACAAAGGCTGACAAATGCAATAAAGGCTTGGAGTATACCAATACTCTTTTTTTTCTGCCTGTACTCACTGCTGTGTAATGTCATTTAGTCTTGTGGCTTTAAACAACATTTAAATACTGTTAACCCCAGATTTATATTTCCAAACTGGATTCTTCCTAGAACTCTAGACTCATATACCCAATTACTTGCTCAACAACAGGTCACGTGATCCATTACTAGAGAAGTTAATGGGATTGTAAGCTAGGGTGTTCAGTGAAGGCTTCCATCAGCATTTGTAATAAATTTTGAAGAATAAAGACAAGGAAAATTTCAAGTTGATCTGGGAGCAGGGAACCTTCAGGGGAATAGGAGAAGATTGAGCAAAGGCTCTAAATCAAGAAGGAGCCTAGCACATTTGAGGAACAGAAAAAAGATCATTGTGGCCATATGTGAGCACACAAAAAGAAAGTGTTGCAAATAAGACTCTATAGGTGGGTAGGGCAAGGATCCTCCATAGCCCTGTAAGCCTTGCTAAAGATTTTGATCTTTATCTTAACCATAAGAGATGACTGAAGGATATTACGCAGGATCACAAATTTTGATTTGGAAAAGATCCTTAAGAAAAAAAATCAAATTTTACTCATCTGTTGCATTTAGCAAGACACAAGTTATACAGCAGAGGCTCAAAAATGTCCTTTGAACGTATGTGAAAATATTCAGAGCTACATCAGTTGTTAATAATCAAATTTTAAAGAATTTTATCATTACTTTCTAATACTGGGAAGTAGCTTTTTCGACGGCTCTGTAAAATTGTATTACTTCATGTAAACATTCCCTCTTTTTATATTATTTTAGATATACTGTGAGTTAACAATGAGTTGTACTTTTCAGGAGTCATGATTTATACATTTACTATAAACTTGAAAAGGTAGAGTGCATTTATTGGGAGCTGTGAATATCTACTGAATGTTTAAAAGTGCTTGGGTCATTTTATCTACCTAGGTAAAACTTCAAAACCCACTTTTGACTCAGTTTCATTTTAGCACAGTGGGTTGCTAACTGAAATTAAAAAGAAAAAAATATTTTCACACATGGTCGACAGACCAGGTCTGCTGAGGTTTCTATAAGTCTAGCTTGCTGTTGACTATTTAATTAACCAGCGTACAAATAAAATGTCCTCAGTTTAATTGCCATGCCGTAGCTCAATGCTGTAAACTATTCACAGCATAATTAAAAGCCCTGAAGTCTCTCAGGAATGATATTACCAGTAAGCAAGCAACCCATGAAATAGAGAAGCCTCACTGTTACTCTGCTAAATTGTGTGTGTTAATAAAGCGGCACAAGTGTTCTTTGCCTAATCTGACTGAGCTGAGAAAACCCCAGCTGGCATCCAACTTACCTTCTTTTAAAAACCTTCTAAGCATCTGAACTCTTGGAGAGCTTCATTAAAGTTAATATAGGAATTGCATTGTATTTTATTGAATTTCATTGAATTTTCTTTGTGAAACAACTTACTCTCAGATAAATTCACTCCAATGTCACCAAGTATAACTATTGTCAGTTTTCAAGTTTGATCCTTATCTTGAACCAGAGGGAAAAGAAATGTAATAGAAGGTTTTAGAAGAAAAACAAAAGGGTTGCAGCTTGACTAATGTCATTTAGAAAAGGTACTCAGTTTTATGTATATAATGTTTAAAGGCTACTTCTTTTCTGGGTAGTCATTATTCAAAGAATAAGTAATTTGAACTTGTAACAAAAATAGCTACACAAGGCCCCATGGACTTAAGTTACTTCAGCCTTATGCAAAGAATCTGATTACTGTATGGTGAATACCTCCAATTGCTTCAGGAGTCACAGCGAAGAAAGGATAAAGAGAATTAATAGTGCATTTGTACAGTGTTTGTATAATTAATCTACATATTCAGGCTCTCCCTGAAAGTCAAATATTTTCAGAAACCTAGCCCACTACTTGTTGCTTTGATATTTTTGATGCAATGCATTAAAAACGTTTCATGGTTTGGATCAAATCTAGGTTTTATGAATGATGCTCCTCCATCTGAAATACCCCAATACGTGATCATTTTGTTGACAAATAGAAAAAAAATTTGGCCTTATGGCTTCATTTCCTGAAGGATTGCACATTCCTTTAATTGTCAATTCCAAACTGATCTCACACTTGAAAAATTATTATTTGAATAGCACACATTTATTCAGAGTGTTAGGGTGAGTGTTTTGGGCAGGGTGCTGTGAATGAAGGAGAGGATGCATGTTGGGCTGGATTTCACAGACGTTTTCTTGTCAGGTGACCAGTGCTATCGATTTTGATGCTGACTTGCATGCTGCATATTTAGAGAAAGTCAATATCAGAATTGATTTAGGTTAACAGAGTATGCAGACTAGACCATCTCAACTAATTGTCAAACTCATAGAACTTGAAGGCTGAAACAAACATACAGCAATTTCTCAGAGTTTGGTTTAGGAACCATGTGTTAAAATGGTTGTAAACATTTCAGGGAAAATGTTCTGTGATCTCCTTTGACAACTCATCCTGGTGGTCAAAAATGTTTTAGAGAAATGTTTTCCGATACCTATTCTCATGTTTTGATTTTTATCTTGGCCTGAGTGGAAATGAAGGACTGCGTTCTGAAGTTAGTATCCCCTCTTATACATGAGATATAGATAAATCTTTCCTTCTCTAGGCTGGATTAGGAGTTAAACCTGATACCCAGTTTGTGTATGGGGTTATTTTATTAGACATACTGTTTTGTTGTTGTTAACATCTAGTCTGTGTTTTAATACTTATAAGAATTGGGTTATAATAAATACAATCAGTTCAGCACTTACTATCTTACCTGGCCTACTTCATACATATAAGTTAGCATTCCTGGCAGACTTCTGAATGTGTGTTCCCTGGATTAAATTGTCTGTTTACTTTTTATTGTAAAAAATAATAATATAGTACGAAACTTGTGGGACTAGCTTCTCTCATATAACAAAATGCAGGTAAGTTTCATCTATGTTTTTGCATAGATTAATAGTTCATTCCTTTTAATTGCTGAGAAGTATGCCATTGTATGTGTGGACTAAATATTGTTTATCCATTCACCTATTGAAGAAAAACTAGGTTGCCTACAGATTTTGGTGATATGAATAAGACTGCTATGAAGTTTTGCATAAAGATTGTGTGTGTGTGTGTGTGTGTGAATACACATTTTTAATCCATTTGAATGAATCCCTAAAGTAAGATTGCTAATTTTACGTTATCTGGCTAACTGCGTTTACTGCCAAATAGACTTCCAAAATGGTTGTACCATTTTGTATTAGCCAGAAATGTATGATAGTGCCAGTTATTCCCACCAGTCCTTAGTATTGTCAGTATTTTTTATGTTAGTCATTTAAATAGGCATGTACTGTAGTAGTAGGTATATTTTTAATTTGGATTTCCATAATGACTAAAGATATCTAGCATTTTTTGATACACATATTTGCCATCCGTATTACTTCTTTGGTAAAATGTCTTTACAGATATTTTTTCTTATTTAAATTTTTTAAAATTATGTTTTAAGATTTCTTCATATATAGTGTGGGGGGGAAGTCCTCTATCATAATGTGATATGTAGTTATTTTCTCCCAAACTGTGGCTTGTCTTTTTATTCTCTTAAAAATGTACCTTGAAGAGTGAATGTTTTTAATATTGAAAAGTGCCATTTATCAATATTTTTAGTGGATTATGCTTTCGTTGTGGTATCTAAAAACTTTTTTGCCAAACCAAACCTCCCATATCCTTTCTCTTGTATTTTCCTCTAAAAATTCTAGAATTTTAATTTTACATTTAGGATTATTATCCAATTTGAGTTAATTTATATATAAGGTATGAGGTATGTTCCGAGGTTTTGTTTTTGCTTTTTTAATATATAGGTATTTAATGTTCCAGCACTATTTGCTGAAAAGACTATCCTTTCTCCATTAAATTGTTTCTGTTTCTTTGTAAAAAATCATGCGTCTATATTTGTGTGGATCTATTTCTGGGCTCTCTATTCTGTTCTATTAGTTCTATTACTACTGCTTTTTAAAATAAAATTTAATTTTGGGAGAAATCACATCTTAATAATATTGAATCTTCTAAGTCATAAACACAATATATCTCTCCATTTACATCTTTTTTGATTTCTTTCGTAAGTGTTTTGTAGTTTTCAGCATACAAATGTTGTACATATTTTGTTAAATGTGTTCCTAAGTATTTAACTGCTTTGATGCTATTGTAAATAGTAATGTTTTGGTAATTTCCAATTCAAATTGTTGATTGCTGGTACGTGGTAATTTAATTGATTCTTGTATACTGACAGTTTGTTAAACTTACTATTTTTAGGAGCTATTTTGTAAAATTTTAAGATTTTCTACATAGATAATATTTTATCTGTGAATAGAAACAGTATTTTTTAATCCATTACAATCTGCATTTTTTAATTCCTTTTTACTTCTCTCTTGCCTTCACTAGGAATTCTAGTATAAATTTAAGCAGCGCCTATGAGAGAGAACATCTTTGCCTTGTTCAATGTCCTTGGGGGAAAGCATTCGGTGTTTTGTCATTAAGTAGTTAGCTATATGTTTTTGTAAACACACTTTATTAGGTTACGGAAGTTCCCTCCTATTCTTGGTTTACTGAGAGTTTTTAATCATGAATGGATATTGACATGTGTCATTTTTTCCTGCATTTATTAATTATATTTTTTCTTGTTTTAGTCTACTAATATAATTTCATTGATTTATTTTTGATTATTGACCAAGACTTGCATTACTAGCATTAATCTGTTTAGTTGTGATACATTATTTTTTATATGTATTCTTGAATTAAATTTAATAAGATTTTGTTGAGAATTTTTGAATCTACATTCATGAGAGATGTTGGTCAGTAGTTGTCAGGAAATGTCTTTATCTGGTTTATCAGTGAAGGATTTATAACAAAAGTTGCAAAGTGTTTCTTCCTCTTTTATTTTCTCAAAGAGATTTTGTAGAATTGTTATTTTTCTTTCATTGATGTGTAGTAGAATTCCCAAACTTTGGGACAATTCACCATTAAAAGAAACCAGACCTGGGATTTATATTTTTGGGATATTCTAAGGCATAATTCAATATATCTAATAGATATAGAGCTATTTAGATTACCATTGTCCCTGGGTATCCATGGGGGATTAGTTCCAGGACCCCTGCAGATACCAAAATCTGTGAATGCTCAGGTCCCTTATATAAAATGGTCTAGTACAATCTGCCCTCCATACTCATGGGTTCGCACCCATGAATTCAACCACTATGGACTGATCCTGGGATACAGAACCCATGGTTATGGTAAGAAGGCCCACTATACTTAATTCCTTCTTAAATGGAAGTTAATTTGTGTGTTTGTGTTGGAAGAATTTCATGCATTTTAATTTAAATTGTCCAGTTTATGGGCATATAATTGTTTGTAGTAATCCCTCTTTATCCTATTTAATGTCTGTGGAGTCCATAGTGATGTCTCATTCTTCATTCCTAATGTTGGCAATTCTTCTCTCTTCTTCTTCTTCTTTTTTTTTTTTGGTCAGTCTGACTAGAGATTTATCTATTTTATTGATGTTTCCAACCAATAACCTTTGGATTTGATTGATTTTCTTGATTATTAATTTTTCTTTCATATAAGTTATTTTTTAAGTGATTAATTAGATAGATTTTAATATATTTACAAAGTTGTGCAACCATTACCACTATCTAATACCAGAATTTTTTTGTTATCCCAGAAAAAATCCAATACCCATTAGTAGTCACTGCCCATTGCCTGTCCCCTCAAACCCTGGTAACCACTAATCACTTTCTTTCTCAATGGATTTGCTCATTCTAGACATTTCATATGAATAGAATCATACAACCCATGGCCATTCCTGTATGCCTTTTTTCACTTGATAATGTTTTCAAGGTTCATCCACATTGTAACATGAATCATTACTTCATTCTTTTTTGTTTGTTTTGGCTAATATTTCATTACCATATATTGTTGACATACCACTGTTGTTTATCCATTAGTCAACTGATGGACATTTGGGTGTTTCCCACTCTTTTGCTATCATAAATAATCCTGCTATGAATAAGGTTTTGTATACATATGTTCTTTTGATTCTCTTGAGTATATACCTAGGAGTGGAATTGCAGGTTTATATGGTAACTCTATATTTTATTTTCTGAGTAATTACCAAACTGTTTTCCAAAGCAGCTGCACCATTTCATATTGCCACCAGAAATGTAAAAGTGTTCCAATTTTTCCACATCCTCAGAAACACTTTTTATTATCTGTCATTTTGGTTATAGGCATCCTAGTGGGTTTTTAATGACATTTCATTGTGATTTTAATTTGCATTTCTCTAGTGCCTAATGATGTTGAACATTGTTTTATTGTGCCCATTGGCTTATAGTCCAGGTATGATAATGATGAATTCTGTTTTAATCTTTTCTCTAAATGTAATTTTTCTTTAATTTTTGAAAGATTCTATTTCTAAATACGGAATTATTGGTTGACAGCCTTTTTCTTTCAACATTTTGAATATAACATCCCTGCCTCTCTTTTGCAGAGAAATCAGCTTTTAATATTATTGGGGATTGTTTGTACATGATGAGTTGCTTCTTTCTTACTGTTTTCAAGATATTCTTTGTCCTTTGTTTCTGACAGTTTGAATATGATGTGTCCAAGTGTGGATCTCTTTGAGTCAGAATCCTGTCTCAAATTCTTTGAACTTCTTGGATGTGTTTATTGATGTTTTTCAACAAATTTGACATGTTTTCTGACAATATATCTTTAGGTATTCTTTATGTCTCTTTCTCTCCTTTTCTTCTTAAACTCTAATTATGTGTATGTTAGTAAGTTTGATGATCTCCAACAGATCTGAGGATTTATACATTTTTCTTTATTACTCTTTTCATTCTGTTGTATGGACTGAATAATCTCTGTTGCCCAATTTTCAATTCACTGATTGTTTTCTTCCGCTAGATGAAATTGACTTAGCATCTGTCATAATTTTGTATTTCAATTGTACTTTTCAGCTCCAGAATTTCTATTTGGTTCTTATAAAATGTTATCTCTTTCTTTACTGATATTCTATCTTTGGTGAGACATTGTTCTCAGACATTCTTTTAGTCCCTTAAGCATATTTAATAATAGCTGGTCTAAAGTCTTTGTTTAGTAAATCTAACATCTGGGCTTCCTCAGGGACAGTTTTTATTGACAATTTTTTTTCCTGTATGGGTTATATTTACCAATATCTTTGCATATTTCACCTTGTTGTTGAAACTGGATTTTTTAATATAATGTGGCATATGCTTTCAAAACGAATTATTTATAATTTTGGGAAATCTTCATTTTCATTCCATAGTGGTATGTTATAATTTTCCTTGACATTTAGATTTGTTTTCACAGTAAACAAAACAACAGTATGGCATCAGGATCTATGTATTTGTAACCTTCCTTTTACACTAATTTTCTTGAAATACTTTGTGCAATTTTTTAAGAGAATGTAGCAGTGTATGCCAACAACTATACAATAAATTCTAAAAGTTCATTTATTTATAATATCCTTATTAATAATCTAACATTTGGGGCTTCCCTGGTGGTGCAGTGGTTGAGAGTCCACCTGCCGATGCAGGGGACACGGGTTCGTGCCTCAGTCCGGGAGGATCCAACATGCCGCTGAGTGGCTGGGCCTGTGAGCCATGGCCACTAAGCCTGAACGTCTGGAGCCTGTGCTCCACAACGGGAGAGGCCACAACAGTGAGAGGCCCGCATACCGCAAAAAAAAAAAAAAATCTAACATTTGAATACATTTTATGTGAAGACTATACTCATGTGTCAAACCAAAACATTATTTTATTCACTGGAAAGTTTGTTTGTCATAAAAGTTGGATGAGTCCAAGTCTGAAAATTCTTAGAGGTCAACTGGGAACATTCTATTAGGTGAATTGCTTTACTTCCTCACTATTTATTTATCTATCTATCTTTAGTAACAGTTCTTTAGGTCCCTAAATGTGGATTTGTTGCCTATAACTCCTATTGTGCAGAGTTTTTTTTTTAATTCAATAATTTTTTTTCTCAGTATAGACAGTTTATTTCTTCATATCTCTTATCATCAAGAAAACTTTCCAGCCATATGTTTGTATAATATATTGTTCATACATTATATATTACTATTCACCATTTCCTACTTTGAAGTAGCTAACATTTATGTTATAATATTGTGATGGTTAATTTCTTAGTTGGGTGAAAAAGTACATAGTCTTATGGCTAAATTATGTAGTTTTTTTCTGATTTATGAGTAAGAGATGCTATCTCATCTTTCTAAACACAGAAACAACTTTTGAAATTAAAAAAATGTTATTTTTTCCTAAAAAATAAACAATTCTATCTAAATTAAAACAAAGAAAAACAGAACAAAACATGTTACATTTTCAAGGTATCAACACCTATTTTACATGTACAATTTGACAAAAATAAGTGCTTACATTAAATATATATAATCTGAAGTTGTTTGTTCATAAACATTTGCTTGCATGTAGTGTCTAACAACTGAACTAACTATTGCAGTTCCATAAAGTGGATAAAATGTTCTTGTAAAAGGCAAAGAAATAGCACATAAAGGCAGAATGTCTGGATAGTAAACTCAGGGCACATAAAATTGCAGTACTTGGATCTAATATTTGTAACTTGAAAAGTTCTTAAACGGTATTTTTAAGATAGTGTAAATAAGCCAAAAGAAGAAAAGAAAAATCAGAGCATAAACTCTGTTATGTTACTACTCTAACACTAGTAGAGCCAGATAAAAATTCACATTATACAATTTTAATGCTATTGTCTACAAGGTTTCCACTTACATTCTTCACATCTAGTCGAAGTCTACTCAAAGAAAGTAGAGATACATGCCTTTTCAAGTCCCCTTGGTCTTAATGAGATATTTTCCATGCCTTGGATTCTTGGTTCTGCAGCAGTGGACTGTTTCCTCATAGAAGGATATATAAATTATTGTGTATCTATACTTCTAATCAGAGGGGTATACTGAACAATTTTAGTGTTTCTCCTATAGTTCAAGTGAAGTCATGCAACTTTTATTCACTCCCTCAATCTACACTTTGTCCTTTCTTGCTTTAGGCTCCTGACTCACTGTTCAGTTAATTAGCTGTGTGCCTGGTCCTTACCCTGAGGCGAGGAGACCACTTATCCAGACACTTCTAAAAACTGCTCTGGTGGCAAACTATAATGCTGTTCAGTCAAGAACAATGTGTGAGAATTATTCCTACTTCCTCCAGGATTGGAAATCATGAGTGCTTCTTGATGCTTTCAGCTTCTGTAGGTAAAGTAATTGCAATGTGTGGTATTCATTTTTTTTTTTTAACCTGGTGTTGCCACCTTAAAGCTAAAAAAGACAATATATATTTACAAAAGTAATGCTATATTTTAAAAGGTAGAATTATTTTAGCATTTAATGATTTTAATCAATTTTAGGTGAATTTAATGATTATATATAATCTTTTTATGCTATTTGGGGTATTTTAAAAATCGAATTAGATGGATGTAATGTGCTGTGTAAGTATGTAAAGATGTCAAAATGTAGAACTTGACATAACTTTAACAAATTGTCTGCCAAAGCAGTAAGAGAGAATACATGATTCTGAAGTAATTCAGAAGGACAGTATGAGAGCTAGGAAGGATCAGGAATATATTTATATATGGTTCAGAAGTGGGTTGAGACTGTAATGCAGGAACCAATAGAGGCAGAGGGATTTCTGGATTAAGATGAAAATAAAGGCAGGAAAGAGAATAAAGAGGGGTAAACAAAATGTTATCAGATGTACCAAAGCTAAAATAAATAAGTGGATAGAGCAAAAAAAGATGGACTGTGTAGAAGCAGGCAGATATATCCTAACTAAAGGCAAATTATTCTTCATGGATGCAGAGGCAGAAGAGTAGAACAGCAAGTTCAGCAGACACAGTAGGAATTCTTAGAAGGAGTTGGCATGGATCTGTGGGTGATCATTTGTTTTTAGCCTGGTGGTTATAATCGTAAAGACTTCTGCACCATCTCCCTTCATTTGACCTGATAATATTAGACAAGCCCCATTCACTTAAACAACCAAAGCTTTTAGCAAAGTATGCCCCTTGGAGCACAGGACCTACAGTCTTCCTTATAAATACACATTCATGAAATTCTTCATATTATTTCTCTCACTTTGAAATCTTCAGAGCATACTGGATATTTAGAGGCTCTGTAATCTCTTCCTTCGAACAAACGTGACTATCATGTGCAACTCAGAATTTCCCCATTTTTCTTTTTTACTTGTATTAGGATATGATTTAACATCTTACACAACACACTTTGAGAAATGATATCTTAAATATTCGGTTTTACTTAGAATAGCCCTTAGATGTTTAGAGAGAGTTTTATTACTCTTATTAGATATTCTTACTTTCCAGGATTCAAGTTCCAATTTCCCTGTATGAAAAGATTTCTAAATCCTTCATTGTTATAATGAAAAAAGGCATCTTAAAATTACGTTTGTGGAATAATATAAAGGAATGAGAAATTGGGGGAGGCATAGAAATATGAGTTCACATTTTTTTTCTACTACTAATTTGTTAAGTTAATATGGTTCATTATTTATAATCACTGTGCCATGTTGTCCTCTTCTGGAAGAGAGAAAAGAAAAAGACAGCAATGGATCTCTCATGCTGAATTGTGAGAATTAAATAAAACAGAATAATATATATAAGCACTTATTTTTGTTCCAATCTCAAAAAAGTCATTCAGTCAATGCCATTACCTTACTATTTTCTCCTTTTATGAGATATATCTTTTTCCAAATGTTTTTATTCATGAGAATAATGTTTAATAATTTATCATAGATTGTTTTAAATCATATGCTCAAATACATATATATAAAACATTTCACTCAGATGAATTATGGGAAAAATCTTAGCAAATGAATTTATTAATAAAATGATTTTTAGATACTTATGATGAATATTTGAAAATAGAAAAATTCACACTACATAATTTTTAAGAAGTTGGCCTAATTTGTGTCAAAATCCTTAGAATATGTTTTTCTTCTGGTCCAAGTTTTCTAATTTTATGAATAAGGTAATAATCAGATAAGCAGACAAATATTTGTAATGAAGCTTAATGAAAAGCTATTTATAATTATAAAGTATATGATAGAATAATGTGTAGCCAATGAAACACACTGTTTAATATTTTTAAGTACTATATTTTTAGAAAATTCTGGTTGGATATATATCAAATTCTAACACTTTTTATCTCTTAGGAGTGAGAAAATAAGTCCATTTTTTTTTCCTTTTTGCTATCTGTATTTGCCGAATTTGTATAAAATAAGCATGGATTATTTATGTAAATTTTAAAATAATGAAAATCATTAGGCACAGAATAAGAACTAAATATTTTCTTTGATTTTTTTAAGAGCCTTTTGAATCTTTTTTAAACCATCCTAAAAAAATTCAAACTTGGTTTAAATGAAATGCTTCAAACTCAGCTTAGCCACGGAAATTGCATATTTCTCCACAGTATCCCTGAAACTCTTTGTATTTCTGTCCTCACTGAGTACAAATGACAAGATGAAAAATGGATAAATACAGAAAAATGTCCCAGGGTATTCCTGATAACAGTTATAACACTTGCCATATCAATGTTTTGTAAATCAACTGAAGACATTTTACTGATAGGTGGAGCACAATTCTGTTCCATGAAATTAGGTCACTGAAATTTCAAGCAGGACTTGATTATTTGAACCAGTCTAGCACTTTTCAGTAGTTCAAATAGACTGTAAATGTACAGGCAGAACTAGGCTTTGGTACTAATTATGTTCTGCTTTGTGTAGCATGGCCTTATTTAATATTCTTGATGCCATAGTAAATCTTACCAGTTTAGGCTGCCTGTTGAGATTTGGCCAAGAAGAATCTTGAATGGGAAAAGCTATTAATAACTCAAACATAATCTGAATATTATAGTATGTTATGGGTCAAACTGCAGAATCAGAAAACACATACAAAAAACATCAAGGGGCATGAAACCGGTGCCTATTAACTCTTGTGAATTCTGACAGGGCAGTGAGCTTACATTTTGTGTACTTGCCTTTCTCTGATTAGCCCAAGACTTATTACCATTTTGGAGAATGGCAATGGGGGTTGAAAAACAAAATCAAGTAATTATATATCCTACAAAATCTCTACTTTATTACCATAGAAATTTGAGGACGGTGTGTCAGAGACAGGGATAATGAAAGATTGGTGGAGTCTGAGTGTACACTGTCAGGGTGGGAAAAGAAAGAAGGTGCTATTGATCAAATCTATGTGTGGCAAGTACTGAACCAGAGGAGAAATAGATGGTAGTTTATAGTAGAGTGCCTGAACATAGTGGTTCTTGAAGCATTCAGGGTCTAATTCTTTCACCATAGATCAAAGTAAGTGAAAAAGCTAAACATTCTACTTGCTACTATCATTAAAAGACAACATAGTTTACGTTGTCAAAAATACTGTTAAAAAAAAATACTCAATATAGCTTATGTGGAATACTAGTGCCAAAGATTTACAAATCACCAAATGCCTAATACTAAAGGTAATATGCTTACAATTTATTATTTTCTGTTGTCAAGAATATTCCCTGATTATGTATTATCACTGAATCATAACTATTGGATAGAATTGTGTTATAAATTTTCATAATTTAAAAGCAAAGTGTACTTACGTATAAAATGTGAGAAAACTGTATTCTCAGTTTGGCTTTCTAATGAATATGTTTCTTCACATCATTATCGTTACACTTAAAGTGAAAAATCACAATTCAGAATTGTAGGCTGGAAGGAGATTTAATAAGTCATTGAGTCCAATCTCCCACATAATTCAGGAATCCCTGTATATTTTTGGGCAACAACAAAAATTCGCAAGGCAATACACTGTTGATAAAGGTTTTATCATGAACTTTTTCCCTTAAAAGGGATTTAGAGTTAATGTAGGTTCCAGAATTTCTGTAAAGAATTTCATTGCCTGCATTACAAATTGAATGAGAACTGGAAGCCATGTATTCCTAGAACAGCTTGTAAGGTTCACAAAACCAACTGATGATATCAATGAATAGTGAGAGTCTTATTGGAATTATGGACTTTAAAACTACATCAACACTTCCTTGGAGGCATTATTGTATAGACTAGTTCAAAATGATTATCACTGGTCAGCACTTCAAATATTTAAAGATAATTATAATATGACTTTTAACCTCTCCACATAATCATAATTCCTTCTCCCATACAGTATGTAACACAATTTCTTTACTCTCCTTGTTTCTAGTGAAGATTTACTCCTTGTTTCTAGTTAAGACTTTCAATGAGTTTCTATCTTTAT
This sequence comes from Lagenorhynchus albirostris, assembly GCF_949774975.1. Taxonomy (NCBI): domain Eukaryota; kingdom Metazoa; phylum Chordata; class Mammalia; order Artiodactyla; family Delphinidae; genus Lagenorhynchus; species Lagenorhynchus albirostris. The sequence goes on along the minus strand of NC_083105.1, from coordinate 55,627,230 downwards.
GTGAAAGATGAGCTACTACCTTAAATTTCTGTTCTCAGAGACCAATTTGGCATTCAATTTATATATTTTAAATTTCTATTGTTTTGAAATAATTTCAACTTACAGAAATATTTGCAGTAATTGTACAGAGAATTCATTCATATTTTTCACCAGCTTCCCCTACCATTAACATCTTATATAACAATACAAAAATACTCAAAACCAAAAAAGTTAACATTAGCACAATGTTATTAATTAAACTATAGACCTTATTCATAATTCACCAGTTTTTTCATGGTATAAAAATTAATAAACAGAAACCTCAATTAAATAGAGTTAGGAGGCCAGAAGAGGGAGCTCTCATGTAACCATAGCATAGCCCAACAGGAAGAATAAAGATTCCTCTTCTTTCCTGGCAAGGTCTCACCCAATGAAAAGCCATGGACTCTTTATTTACTATAGTCCTCCCAACTTCTTTTCCCTCTCTATAAAAGTGTTCTTCCCTTGCCTTGCGGGGACCTTCATGTGGTTCACCATGGTTGCAGACCCCTAACTGCAATTCTCTGCTGATCCCAAATTAACCTATTTTTGCTGGCAGTCTATTTGTTTCAGGTCAACATACTAATTCCCTTTTTATGCTCTTGACTCCAATTCAGGATCCCACATTACATTTACTTGTTAGGTCTCTTTAGTCTCCTCCAATCTGTGAGAGTTTCTCAGTCTTTCCTTACCTTTCATGAGATTGGCACTTTTGAAGGTTACTGGTTAGTTATTTGGTAAAATGTCCCTCATTTTGGATTTGTCTGTTATTTTCTCACGACTGGGGTGAGAATATGCATGCTGACAGAAATTTTCCAATTAATAAATGCAGAAAGAAAGAAGGAACTAGAAAATCATCTTTAGGAAAATATCATAGTAATAATTGCTACAGATAATGTCTATTGATTGTTGTTATAATTAGGAGCCTGATTCTTTTTATTGGAGAACTGTGTTTAGAAAGCAAGATCTGGTTGCTATGAGTGCTCATTGCTGCTGGAGTAGCATTGCATCTAGGCTCTCTCAGTGGACAGAACTAGGAATTATAAGTATCTATATTAATCCATCCATGTATACACATCTATATTTACTTCTCTATCAATTTGTCTATAAACTTAACAACATGAATTTATTTATCTTTGTTTCTAATCCAATAACACAAAGTTTATTCTAGGCTTCTCCCTTTATTAGTAACTTCTTTCTCCAAACATGAAAAAATTAAGTTCATAATATATAATATACATATTACATCCTCAATTCTAGTTTATACATAAAGGCATTTCAGAATTGCTAGGTCATACCCATGTGAGAAAACAATTTACTAACTAGAATGCAGTGTTTCTGTAGTTCCTTTTTTCTCTAGCCTTACGGTGTCAAGACACTATTCTTCAAAGTAAAATATTAGTTCTTTTCTTGATCAGTGTAGTTATGTTATTCATTTGAAATACACTTTGGTTCATTTGTTATTGTTTTTATTCCACTTTGTTCCCGTCATTCTTATATGTTTTGTTTATTTATTTATTTGAGTATTTGTGAAGCAGTACTCTAATGTTAAGAATCATGGCTATATAAAAATGTATACTAAGAGAAGTGTCATTCCTTCTCAGTTCCCAGGACTCAATAATTCTCATCTCACTCTCCTTTCCTGTCCTTTTCCTTCAGCCTCTCTAAGCAACCAATCTTCAAATTTTATGACTTATTTTTCCTGCACTTCTTTTGCAAAGATGGAAAGATAAATGTATATTTTCTTATATCCTCTTCTTTCTTACATTAAGGATGGCATTTTTTTAAAAATCTAACAGTTGTATTAATTTGCAGGGCTGCTATAACAAAGTACCACAAGACTAGGTAGCTTACCTCAAGCTCTTTACATGTTGGTAATGAAGCAAGAAGCCCTGTAAGTTGCTTTGAAAAGCCTAAAGCCATTCTAATTCTTTTGCCTTTGTTAATTATTTAAACATTTTGTTTGCAGGCTTAGAAGATTTATTCCTTATCTTTGAAATTTAAAAGATTTACTCTGATCAATCTCAGAGTTGATCATTTTGGATTAATTTTTTTAGGTACCCAGTGGAACTTTATAGTGTTAGCTCTTTTTTGTTACTAGCAAGTTTTCTTAGATTATAATTTTAAATAATAGCTGTATTTCATTGTTTTATTTTAGTTCTTTAAGGACTCTGATACTTTAAATATTTTTCTTCCCTGCATTTTTATTACTTCCAATATTATTCTCACTTCCATTTTCTACTTCCTTCACTCCGGTCACTTTTACTTCTTTCTTTATGTCACTGTCTTTGCTTGGTTAATTTATCATTTGAGGCTTTCCTACTTTGGGCTTCTCCCAATTTATTATTTATTTCTGAGATAATTTTGCGTTTTTTTATATTTCTTTGCTGAGTTCATTTATATCTTTTCTTCCTGATTTTTGTCCATTTCTGTTTGAAATTTGTGAATTTCTGATTCAAGGTGATTTCATATCATTAAATGCTTGTCCAAGTACATATAATTCTCTTTGGACTCTTGACTTATAATTTCCCTGTTTCGTGGAGTTTTTCGGTGAGGGATGTGGATTTTCCTCAGTTGATATTGTGCCATTCCTCAGTTGTATGAAATGCTGTTCTTGAATTTCTGTAATTATTATGAACTGGTCTTTCCTACTTTTCACTTTTAACATTTTCAGGCACTTTACAAGATTTCTAGTTTTACGGTACCCTTTCTGTCAGAAGACCAAGTCCAAGTACTTTCATGGTTTTCCTTGTTCATTTTGGTGGCGGTGTGGTTGTAAATCTTCTTATTTTGTGGATTGACTTTGTCTTATAAGATCTTAAATTTTTTTTCTTATTTCTTCTTTTTCCTTTCATACCTGAGTTTAGAAGGGTGCTTCACCCTTTATTTTTGTCTTTTTCTTCCCTGGAATCTATGTGTCTCAAAGTCTAATCTTTAGATTGCATCTGGCTCTTTAAATTATGTTCTTCACCTTAAAGCAAAACTGGCCCTTTGAGTCAATTATACTTTGAGGTTTATTCCCTGTGGCCTGTATTCCATGTAGAATTACTTTTTTTTTCTGTTGTTTAGGAACTATTAGAAGGTAGGTAGCAAGGCTAGCCATAATTGTCTATCTCCATTCAGTATTTTTTTTTAACTTTTTATTTTATATTGGAGTACAGTTGATTAACCACATTGTGTTAGTTTCAGGTGTACAAAAAAGTGATTCAGTTATACATATACATGTATCTATTCTTTTTCAAATTCTTTTCCCACTTAGGTTGTTACAGAATATTGAGCAGAGTTCCCGGTGCTATACAGTAGGTCCTTGTTGGTTAGCCACTTTAAATATAGCAGTGTGTACATATCAATCCCAAACTCCCTAATTATCCCTCCTCTTCACCCTTCCCCTCTGGTAACCATAAATTCGTTCTCTAAGTCTGTGAGTCTCTTTCAGTTTTGTAAATAAGTTCATTTGTATCATTTTCTTTTAGGTTCCATACATAAGCAATATCATATGATATTTGTCTTTCTGTGTCTGACTTACTTCACTCAGTATGACAATCTCTAGGTCCATCCATGTTGCTGCAAATGGCATTATTTCATTCTTTTTAATGGTTGAGTAATATTCCACTGTATACATGTACCACATTTTCTTTATCCATTCTTCTGTCAATGGACATTTAGGTTGCTTCCATGTCTTGGCTATTGTAAACAGCACTGCACTGAACACTGGGGTGCATGTATCCTTTCGGACCATGTTTTTCTCCAGGTATATGCCCAGGACTGGGATTGCAGGATCATGTGGTAGCTCTATTTTCAGTTTCTTAAGGAACCTCCATACTGTTCTCCATAGTGGCTGCAGCAATTTACATTCCCACCAACAGCATAGGAGGGTTCCCTTCTCTCCACACCCTCTCCAGCATTTATTGTTTGTGAATTTTTTGATGATATCCATTCTGACTGGTGTAAGGTGATAACTCATTGTAGTTTTGATTTGCATTTCTCTAATAATTAGCGACGTTGAACATCTATTCATGTGCCTCTTGGCCATCTGTATGTCTTCTTTGGAGAAATGTCTGTTTAGGTCTTCTGCCCATTTTATGATTGGGTTGTTTGTTTTGAGGATATTAAGCTGCATGAGCTGTTTGTAAATTTTGGAGACTAATCCCTTGTAGGTCACATCATTTGCAAATATTTTCTCCCATTCTGTCGGTTGTATTTTCTTTTACTCCCATTCTGTGGGTTGTGTTTTCATTTTGTTTATGGTTTCCTTTGCTGTGCAAAAGCTTTTGAGTTTAATTAGGGCCCACGTAGAATTACTTTTTTCTTCTGTTGTTTTATATCATCCTGAGAGGAACTATTAGGAGATAGGCAGCAAGGCTAATCATAATTGTCTATCTCCATTCAGTATTTTGAAAAAAAACTTTTCTATAATTTGTATGAAAAATTAGTTCTATTCTCTCCAGTGAAAAATAAAATATTAATTATTATAAATGCACATGCTTCTATGAGATTCTGATACAAGTGTTTCTCACTTTTAAAAATGTAATTCTAAAACATTTATATCCCTATAAGTGATATCCACTAAGGAAGGTATTTTGGAAGCAATTTAAGTGCTTGGGAAGCATCAGTGCTTCCTCTGATGAAAGTTTCCCAACACTACTTAGAAGTGATTTCTGAACTCATTTCTATTCCACATTTAATAATTCCCTCAATCTCTTCAGTCATACCTTATCTTTGGTCCTCAGTGATAATACTCTGCTTGAGCATTAGCTTTATTATATTCAACTATTACCATAAAATTGAGTTTAGTCTCAAAGCATAAAATTTTTCTGTCTTTCAGTCTATTCACAGAATTGTTTTTATGGCACAGAAAACAATTTTAATAGAATAATTAAACATATTTTGGACAAGCAAGATGACTATCTTGAAGGAGGAAATACTAATTTAGATGCATAATACTAGTGTTTTAGCTTAAAAATTATTTTCCTTACTATATAGTTTCAATTCTCCTGTGGCTAGAAAACATGTGTTGAATATCCACAAACACAATAACATATCCAGTTAATCCTTTCTATTTCACTTTATGTATCAAATAATAAATGAAGATCAGACATTTATTTTAATTTTAGTTAAACTTCACAGTACTTTTACAAATGCTTTGTTATTATAATTGGAACCTATTCTAAAAATAAAATTGTATTAGCTCAAAAATATATTCCATACAAATCTTATTTAAGTTGGTACCATGGATAACTATATTTGTTTTTTTTAAATAAGACACTTCTCAATTATGTTTATGATTTTATAATTCTTAGCATTGTATTTTTATAAAAAGCTTTGCCAAATCAAATAAATATCTCGTCTCGTTCATAGCTGCTTTCTTGGAAATATATAGTGTTCTTTTCTATCCATGCATTTGTGCTACTAGTATATGTGACAGTTCCCTTTGACTTAAAAAAATGAAGAATAATGAATACCAAAAAAGTGCAACGGTAATCAAAATGCAAGACTCTTCTATGCTTATCATTTTCTTCTGTATCTTATCATTGCTATTCAATTTTTTTGTGACAAAATATATTAATTTTGGATTTCCCTCAGATGTTAAATGTTTTAAAGGAAGTGATCTCATTCTTTATATTTATTTTTTTGTTTAGAATACAATTATCTGCTGTTTTAAAATATGAAACCCATGATATGCATTCAAAATGAAGATTTACACTGAAGTAAGTAATCTACATCTCTGATCATTTACCTTGTGTTTAGTCTTTCAAAGTCCCATGCACTGCAAAATCAGTACGCATCTCACATCATAAGAGCAGGGAATGGAACTAGCGTTTCTGTCATTAAGAAAAAACAAAGAGAAAGATTGGCTTATTTTAGGATATTTAGATAAGAAAACTCCATGGGTCTAAGAAATTTACTTTTTAAGATAAAAATTAGACCCTCACATATTAAGATAGGCTAAAGTAATGATTATCAAAATATATTAATTACTTTTAAATTGGTGATTATAATTATCAGGTTATAAATTCTAACTCTCTGCAATATAGAGGATCCTAAGGTCTGAAGTCTAGAATTTTGCTCATTTATTAAGGAGTCTGTATTTCAGTCAAGCAGGGTATATCACACTACGAAAACTTGGCAGACATTTTTCAGAGATTAAAAATATACATAACTTTCCTTGTTCTTTTTCTTTTGATTTGCTCACTATAGCAAATATATTCATAATTTATTTTTAAAGTAAATCAGAAGTTATTTAACATTGTTTTGGTAAATCAATTTCTTTAGACTTTGGTTTGATAATATTGGTTTGTATCAAATCTCATAGCATTTTTGTTTGGAAAAATAAAACTGTTAATCTAATAGAAAGTTCTCAGTTTCACATTGATAGATGATCATTACTCTAATTAGATCCAACTAAATGTTCTTGGAGCATAATCTCCAAGTGTAATTTTCTTTTGATTTATTAAAAAAAAAGCACAATCTAATTACTTCTTATGCAGACTTTATGTGTTATATAAAGACCTTGACATATGGATTGAGTCCATTTTTTAGACTTTAATTCAACAATCACGTGTTTTCACAAGACCATCCTCACTGGAAATACTTTCTATTTAGCTAGAGCATCATCCATGATAGATTTAGTACCATTTTTTATTCTCTAGGGAATTTCAGGGATTTCCAAATATTCATCCTTCTAAATGTTGAAGGATTATTTAGGAAATGATGTAATTAAAGTGAACAGGAACTTTGACTGGGGAGTAAGCCATGCATGTATAAACTGTGTGTATATATGTGTGTGTGTGTGTGTGTGTGTGTGTGTGTGTGTGTGTGTGTGTGTGTGTGTGAGAGAGAGAGAGAGAGAGAGAGAGAGCAAGAGAAGAAGGTATGGGGGGAGAGAAGAAGGTATGGGGGGAGAAAAAGAAACCTAGATCAGTTGGATCTCTTACTTCCCCACTCCTCAACAGGATTTGTTTCTAGAAACAACTTTAGGGGTTAAATGCACTAAAATAGTGTAGCATTTGGGAAAATTCATATTGTTTTAGAGAGCCACTGGTTTATAGTCTTGAAAAAAAATGGTGTCAAATATTATTTTCACTTTCTTATTTGGAAAAGCAATGTAGACTCAGTGTACCTGAAGTATACATATAGATATGATCTGAGCTTTTTTTTTTAAGTAGTGCTCTGTGAAGTAAATACATGCAAAATATTGACATAAGTTCTATGTTTTCAGTTAGTAAATTTATATAATTATAACATAGAGAAGATTCTAATCATAAGGGTGAAAGAGAGGAGGTAACAGTAGGTTGTTTCCTGTGCTTTAAAAACTTATAGCAAAGACCCATTTCAGACAGAGAAAGACAAATACTGTATGATCTCACTTATGTATAAAACCTAAAAAAACAAAACAAAACAAAACTGGACTCGCAGATACAGAAAACAGGGACAAAAGGTACAAACTGCCACTTATAAAATAAATAATGTACAGCATGGCAACTATAGTTAATAAAACCATATTGCATATTTGAAAGCTACTAGGAGAGTGGATATTAAAAGTTCCCATCACAAGAAAAAAAGTAGTAACTGTGGTGGTGGTGGTAGACATTGTGGTGATCATTTCACTATATATGTGATATATATAATCATTATGTTGTACACCTGAAACTAATAGAATGTTATATATCAATTTTTTCTCCATAAAAAAGAAAAAGAAAAACCCATAGCTATTAAACTGTCATTCCAGTTTTACCACTGCTTTAAGATATCATTTATATAGTGTGTGTGTATATATATATATATATATATAATTTTTTTTAAATAGAAGTCTTGCAAGCTCCAAATAAGTATAGGTAGCTTGAAAGAGTGTTAATAAAAGACAAGCTGGAAAATTTGACTACATTCCCTTTGACAGTGAAAGTGATTTATCTTTGCTTTGTGACCTTTTCTCAGGATTCTAATAAGTTAACTTCTTACTCAAGAAGGTCCTATGTTTCCGAAGGTGCTGTGTCCAAGCAATGCAGGGAGCATCTGGGAGCTTGCTAGACATGCAGAATCTCAAGACTCACCCTGAAACTACTGAATCAGAAGAAGACTTTAAATAAGATCCTCAGGTGATTTAGAGCCACTTAGTGTTTATAAGAACTATTGTCTTAGAACAAAGTGATTTCTAGAAAAGATAAACATAAACCATTGTTTGGTGCAAATGACAACCTTGGTTTTAGTAAACTGTTTTCTCTTGCCTATTGTACAGGATGATCTCAAATCATCTTTCTTAATGCAATTAGACATAAAATTTGAATTTTCTTGTCCCAGATCATAAGAGCTAATGAAAAGACCATTTCTGGTTTTAAAAAAGAGACTTGCCAGCTCTTTACTTCCATCAAATAAAAATTCTAGTCAAGGACTTAAGCCATGGGAATTCGGTAAGACATAATATGTTCAAATATTCTTCAGATAATTCTGGAAAACTGTCAGGGTAAAGGTTTGGTTAAATTAAGTGATTTCTTAGCAAAAAATATTCCAATATTTGCAGCATATATAGTTTGCTTTAGCAACATGACAAATACGGGTCCTATGCTTTATAATATTCAGTATGCAAATATTTAAATATTTAAGTAGAATAATATTTAAGTAGAGCAAGAGCAAGTAGAAAAAGAGGAAAAGAGCCCACAAGAAATGAGCAGGTTGAGACTTTTTGTTTTTCTTTTGTAAGCTGTGAAAATCCTTGCTGAGAATGCCATAATTTCGTACAGATTGTCATTTCTTTTGGTTATTATTACATGCTGTAAGTTAACAGGAGCTAATATATTTCCAGGAGATGCAGAGAAGACTGAGAAGTACAAAGTCTTTTATCAATGTGATGCACCTACAGTGTAAAGGGTAGGAAACAGCCTGATTAATAGAAGCTGGTTATCTCTGAAGCTGCTTCCATGCACAACGCTGCCAACACAGAGCCTGATAGGAAGGGCTGCCAGGGGAAATCAGCCAAAGAACTGTCACCAAGTTCAGTCCAGTGTTTCCTACTGGAAATGTTTCCTTACTCACTGCATGAGTACCTGGTACACATGATGACCGTACATGAACAGTAATACAAAAGAGGGAAAAAATGTAGCTTACCCAGCAGAGAAATTTAAAAAGCCATCAAGAGGTAACATGTGATACAGGCCTATGAAATACATGGGCCTGTGCATAAGACTGGCTCTGCTTAACCTGGCTCTGCTTAACCAGGTGTGTGTTCTTCACAATATATATATACTTCTTTGGGCTTCAATTATCTTATGAATACCTTGGAGTATATTATTGGTTCTCAAATCTGGCTGCACATTAGATTTATCTGAAGAGCTGTAAAAATACTCATATCTTACTCCAAATCAGCCAGAGGCTCTGCAAGTACAACTCAGGCATAGATTTTTATTTATTAAGCTCCCTATGTGATTCTACGTATAACTGGGCATTAGAACACTGAACAATACAATCATTTAAGTCTCTTCCACATTTAATTTTCCATACTTTCTAGGAAAGCTCCATCTTTCCCAGCTTTCTCCGTTCTCTTTGCTTCTTTGCATAAATACCTTCTTTACATACTGAAGACTAAGAAACATAAGATAGGTATTATTTTATCTACACGTATTATAAATATTCAGCTTCTTCATATGCATACGACTCTACAGCTGCAAACTAGGTAAATCATGTCAGGAAAAGCTGTTTAATATGGACAATGGAATAACTGGGAAACAAGGTACAACTAAGATATTCTGACTAATACTCTACTCTATCCTAAAATCGCAGCCTTCTTAGTCCAGGACGTTCCAAGAAGATTTTTAGTAAAATCCTCAGTGAAAGCATTCTGCTTGACTAGGTCCAGTCTCTGATTCAACTACTAAGATTTACTAGAATTTATTACAAGCACTCTTGGGCACTCCATGGGGGAATTTCCCAACTATTCCAGAATAAGAAATGAGCACATGGGAGTTTGTGCCATTTCTTATAGTATATGCAGTGGTAGGAAGTATTTAACTACTATATGGGTCTCAGTTCTGAGTTCTATAACTAAAGCAGGATAAGTAAACATTGAGCAGTTTCTAGAAAATAGAGAGTTTTAAATTGTTAAAAACCATCATACCAAATATAACCAAAAATATACATCCACTAAATAAAAATCCCAAAGTCTTGATTTGAAATCAGAAAGATTGTGAACTTAAACTATATTTTAACCAAAGCACACATCTCCTAGCTTTTATTACCAAAAAGCCTGGAAACTGACCAACTCAGTAGCAGTGAGCACACTTTGGCAAATAAATTGTGGTTTTAAATACTATTTTTCACCAAAAGGAACCCAGGCTTCCTGAAGAAATAGCTGATTAAATATCTGGGGGCAGAAATATTCAGGAAGAGCTTAGAATATTTTGTCATACTGAAGTGGAGCAGGACGCTACGGTCCTTCACCACCCCCACCCCCACCATGTCCTCAGCCTACCTTTTGTCTGTGGAAAAATTTTAGCCAAAGAATAAGTTTAATCAGAGAAGTGAGAAAATACAGAAACAAAGGAAAACAGTCAAAGGAGACCAAATAATAATAGCTTAGTCATTAAGCAAGGTCAAGGACCTTTGGTTCCTCTTCAAGGGCTATAGATAATATTCTGAGCCATATCCTTTGAGCTGTCTTTTAGATACTAAAACCCCTACCAGGTGGAAGAGGTTAACTACATGATGACCAGAGACTGTAGCCATGACATAAGCTGCCACAATTCTGAGAACTGGTCTCAAAGAAATGGAAACAAACGAAACCTGAAACTGAAGATTAACTGTACTTAAAACAATCAGGATGATGTTGATCAGACCACTGCATCACCAATTTCAAGATGACTGTCAGAGCTGACTGTGCTGTTTCTCCATGTAGCTCACTCCCTTCACCTATAAAAGCCCTTGCCCACTGATAATCAGTGGGAGGGGAGTCAGCCTTTGGACGGAGTCCACCCCCCCGCGAGGTTGTTGGCCTCTGAAATAAAGCAAGCTTTCCTTTCCACCAACTTGCCGCTTTATTGGCTTTTGAGCAGTGAGCAGCCGGACCCCCACTTTCAGTAACAATACTAGAAAACAAGAAAACTCTTAAAGACCACTAGATTATGGCAAAGTAACTCAGGTGCCACTGAGAATAAAGTATGATAGCAAAACCTGTGAATTGATATGAATAATTACTGCAAGAAGTTAAAATGAATGAAGTACATTAAAGCCACAGGTTAATCATATTAACAAAAAGGAAAAAAAAATGAACTCAATTTTACTCTCAGAGGATGCTACGGAGCAACTCATCATTTTAAAACTGGTGAATTAACAGAAGAAAACAGATATTAATCTTCCTTTTTTGACATAATATTTACACTGGGATAATGCAATAGTTGATGAAATCTTTATGAAATTATTCTAGCCAATAAATGCAGAAATAATGATAGATTTAAAGTATAACATTTTTCAACCTCTAAATATTAATGGATTTGAGCATTGATAATCTATGGGTGCTAACATTACAAAAAGAAAGGCTGATAGACATTAGAAATAGTCTCACTAAAATGATTAAATCTGAATCTTACCAAGTCTCTTGTTTAACAAGAGGGAAATACAGAGGAGAAATGTTAAAGGATATCACGAGGCTTAAACGAGTAAAATTCAGGTAGTGGTAGTAACAATCTGATTTCTTCAACAAAATCTTGTAAGAAAGTAAAAAAATAATAGATAAGGCAAAGAATTATAGTCTACAGTCCTACAGATACAGGCAACATGTCAACAAATCACATGTATCTACTCTATGTATAAACTGTAGAGCTATGAATACACACACGTGAGTGTTTTACATAATGTATATCTATAATACAATTAAGAAAATATGAATATTTATTTAATATTTGATGATATGCCTAGTATACACTACAAAATAATCTGGAGGGGATGGAGGGACATAATATGAAAAAGTGGCCATAATTTTCTGATCACTGAATCAAGATTATTGGTATGTGGAGAGTCACTATACTCTACTTTTGTATAAGTTTGAAATTTTCCATACAAGTTGAAATGAATCATTTTACTTTGTCAAGTCTCAATATGTTCACCTATTGAGTGATAATAAATGAACTTTTTATATATTTAAGTATGTTGCATAATTTCTACCTGCCTCATCCATTTAGAGAGAAATCAAATTAGAGGTTTTTTGAAAGCTAAATTGCTATATAATCCCAATTCAAGAATTTACCTGAAAATAGTGATAACACTAAAAAGAGAACCCTTTGTGTTACAGTAAGGCAAATGTAAGGAAACAGCACCAAAAAGAAAAAAAAAATAATGGAAAAATATTTATGTCTTCACATGCTTTTGATGGGTTAATGGGGACAGTCATCAGACCAGCTCGATAAATCTGTGAAGGGCTAAGAGGGCTACGGATTATCGCCAATCAGCTAGGCCTATGACCTTGGCCATGTCATTGAATTCTTCTCATTTGTGAAATAAAGTGTTTAAACTAGATATTTTTTAATGTGATTGTCATGATCAGTACTGAATATTTACAGTAGGTTGAAAGGTAGATGAATAGATCATGATAGATAAATAGAGAGATAATAGATAGAGATGTATAGAAGTGGCATAGGTTGGAATTGAGCTTAGATTTGTTTGCCATTGTGATGAAACTAATATAGTATCTCTTAATGCTACTTATAAACTTAAGTTAGCTGTGATCAGACAGAAAGGGCAATTGCTTGCAGCCTGTATTTTAAAGATACTCCAGCTGCCAGCACTATTCACAAACACGTTCCCCTGTGACATAGTGTTCAGTTTAGCTTTAAACATTTCTCTCAGGGAACTTTCAAAGAAGATAACACTGGAGTATCTTGTCCATTTAGTATAAATGTACAATAGCTTCAAGGTGGTAGGTCAGAAATGAAAGACGATGATCAATATTTAATCATTACAAACCTAAGTCATTGCTCTCTAAACTTCCATGCTCACACAGACCAGGTAAAGTAGAGGACCCCTACAGTTTGGATCAGGTTCTTTCTCTTTATTCATGCTTATCCTCAGCCTACAACATTTAATGTGGAATTGTTGAAATGGAAGCCTATTCTGATATTTCAGAGTAGTTGTGCACATTTTCCTGGAGAGAAAATTAATTATAGAACAAAATGAAGAAGAAAAAAAGACAAATAAAAGGTGATAAAAATAGCAACAATAAACTGTCTTTTTAGGGACCTTTGGAAGTCTGAATATCATCTGAGAACAATAATTATTTTGAGTGTGTCTGAAAACTTCCAAATTTCTTTGCCCTTCTTAAAGGAATTTGTTATTTAACATTATTAACGAGATTTAATATTAATGAATCTTATGCTCTTTTCTTGAATTATTTTGTGTCAATCTGAATGTCAGTTTCCTCATTTTGAGATATAGCTTTTTAATGACATATATGATCTAACCTTTTTTTAATCCTTCCTTCAGAAATGTCGCATTTGCTGTTCTCTCCCTTAGAACAGTCTTTCTGGATTGCCCTGTACCTAGTGCTTTACCATCATTCAAGCCTTTGTTGACTGCTAATACTTAGTGGTTGCTCTCATCTTTCCCTGGTTTGTTATTTCATAGTATTAAAAACTACTTAAAAATCATCATGATAATTTGTTTTGCTATTATATTATCTGTATCACTGTACAAAGTTTCTTAAAAGCGGGGACATTTTCATATCTCTTGTGTAACTCCAGTAGCTAGTACGGGCAGCACTCATTATTAAGTATTTCTGAACAAATGTTGGATGAAACTGATCTCTTAATACATATTCTAGAGGTTGTTCATAGCATCCATGTTGTCATCAATAGACATATATTAAAATTGAAAAGTTAGTCAATTATCTAGACAATTCAATAGAAACACTTGATTCAATGTTTTTTTGGAAATGTGTTTTAAAGTTCTGTCAGTGATGGGATGGGTCGGGTTAGGGGAGTCAGATATTAAGAAAATAGTGATTTTTACTAGGGTGAGCCAGGTATGAAGTTCAATTTAACTGCTGATATCCAGAAAGATATGACAGATGACTTGGTGATTCATACTAGCAGTGGATGTGTTAGAGTTTAATAAGAAGGAACAGGTAGTTACCAGCAGGCAAAACTGCACAAGGACTAAGCAGCCCATATGAGCAAAAGATGCACAGAGAGCGCCAGGAGCATGGAATTCTAAGAAGGAATGGAGCAGAGAGTGGGGCCTCAGGCTCCAGATGAGGTTTTAGGGCTGGACTTCCATGAGAAGAACTGGCAAGCTGGGGACCCTGTTTCTCAGGCTTTCATGTACAATGTAGGAGAAAAGCAGAAGCCTGCTTTCTGGTATGAAGACATGACATGTTGATTTTTACTTTATTTTTGAAGCCTGCTCAATATTGGAAAGATCTCCTCACCTATACTGACTAAGAATGCAACTGATTCAAGACCATGATGAAACTCAACTTGAAGGTAGAGTGAAAAGAAATGACTGGATGAGGGTAAAGGAAGCCAAGACAACCAGACAGACCACTGCACTTTCAGTTTATGAAAAGTAGTAAATGATTTTGTATGGAGATCATTTGTAGAATCTGTGTTTGGATTATTCTTCTTGATAATCACACCTTAAGGACCATTATCAAGTTCAAAGGCAATGGGTTCAATGAGGAGATAATAATCCAGTTTAGGAAAAGTCCATCTTTCTGAAAAACTATATATTAATAAGGACAGAAGGGTGGAACTTCCTGTGTGTGTGTGTGTGATAGAAAAATAAGAAAGTAAAAGTTTGGAAAATAGGCCTTTCCCAAATGGATTAAAAAGGAAGAGTCCTCTCACTCTTTTCTGTGCACATGAACTAGATTAGAAGATTATTACTAAAGGTATTTGGTAGGCATTCCTACATGTTCACAATCCTATTCTGATCCCAGTTTGAGTTTCCAAATCACTGGCATACTTTCATATCAAGCTCTGATTCTGGAAGGAAAGAAGATGGAGTAATTCCATGAATAGGATTTTTTACTGGTAATAAAATCAGCAAACCTTACATGATAGAAATATCTTAGAGTATTTTTACACTACAGGAAGACTTAGCAAAAGCAACTAGTTTATTTGACAACACATTTCCTTTTGGAAGTCAGATTTATTTGCCTTAATCCAGCCCCACAGATTTCAGTTCATTGACAAACCGACAACCTTTTAAAAAGGAGAGAGGAACTAAACTCACATGCTTCTTCAGTCATCATAGAGAGTTGAATCATTCTGATTTACTTACATCCCTGAAAAAGGCAGACAAATATAGTTCAATTAAGGATGTATAACTTGAGTCAGGTTAAAGAAGAAACTTCAAACAATTTGTGGATTTCAGGATTAAATTTTTAAGGATTATATGAACTTCAGTGGTTTCCCTAACAACTCTGAGTGAATTTACACTAAGGGTATTTAATCAGGAAGATTTGGAAAGCAGATTTTATTGCTGCCATTTCAGCTAGGCTGTCTTCACCATCTAGCTGAAATCTGCCCAGATGGTATCCTCTCTTGAGTGTTCAGGTGCTACATAAAAGACGATCCTGACAATAGTAATTAGATCTTTTTTATTGATAAGAAGCTTTTAATCTGTATGTTTCTTTGGAGCCAGTTTTTTTTTTTTTTTCTTTTAGTGTAAATAGCGTTTTGTTTCCAGGTTTCTCACTAGGATAAATAGTTCTAGACTTAATTTTTAAAATGCTCTGTGGTTGTTTCAAAGTCAATTGAAGGATGCAGGTCAATTTTCTTTAGGTTCATTTTTCTTTTCCTCATTTGAAGTGTATGCTGATTTCACTCACAAGGATTTACTGTGGGGTAAACCCGATACAATTTACCAGGAGTGAACTGGACTGTAGGATCTAATCCAAAAAAAGAAATTAAAATCAAGAGAAGAAATGATAATTTAATGAAATGTATTAATTGAGAATATTTAAAAGAATAGAATCAGCATTCCTCTAAGAATATTTGACTTTATTCAATTTTCTACTGCTATTATATCAGAGGAACTTATTCTCATTATATATAAAAAATAGGTTAATTTATGTATTAGGAAGGTGATAGGATGATTATTTTTACCTAATAAATGGACATTTCTGCTCTACCAGATTATTTTTATAATTACTCATTCTAATAAAAAATTTTACTAATTAAAAATATTTTAGTACCTAACATGTAAATACAGAAGGATAGATAGGTAGTGATAGCCTATTTATAACTTTGGAACTATCATAATAAAATTATAAATTCATCCTCTGTGAACTTACCCACTGACTTAAGACTTAGAGTATTTCAGTAACATAAAAGTGCCTATATTCTTCTCAATGAATCTCTCACTCATGCAACTCCAGCAACAATCATGATTCTGTTTTGTGTTTATACTTCTTTGCTTCGTTGTATAGTTTTGCCATATATATATGTTTCTCTAAACATAAAAGTTTTGTTTGACTTTTGAGTACATAAAAATCATGACATAATATATGTATTCTACAACTTTTAAAAATTTAACATTGATTTAAGTTTCATCTATGTTGTTAAATAGAAATAGTTTCACCACTGTGTTTTTTGAGCTTTATATACATTATTTCACTTAATTCTCACCACAGCTCCATGAGGTACATACTTTTATTCTTATACTGAATGTAAGAAATCAAAGCTAAGAAAATTGAAGGACATGGCTCAAGGTCACATCTTAGGAAGGTGACACCTACCCATGGTTGGTAGTTATGCCTCTCTTGACTCTAACCTTATGCTATTTAATATAGAACAATTGAGATTTCCACGTAGCAGAAAGAGCTCAGGCCTATATTGTTTCTGAGGTTGTAGTATCACCATTTACACAAGAGCAAAGTGTGTAAAAGGGGAGGCCTTTCCCAAAGGTTGCCTATTGTAGGAGGTAGAATAATGGCCCCACCAAGAGGTCTACATCCTAGTTCCCAGAACCTATGAAAATGTTATGTTACATGACAAGGGAGGCTTATGTTGATGAAATTAAGAGTGCTAATCAGCTAACCATAAAATCAGGACATTATCCTGGATTATGTGAGTGGGTTCAATGTAATCACAAGGTATCCTTTAAATGTTGAAGAGGGAGGCAGAATTGTAAATGAATACACCTGCTTGAATAAATAGATTTACAATGTGATGAAACATTTATGACTGCTAGTATATTGTATCTTCCACACATCATACTTGAAACTTTAAATTTTTTTTTTTTTTTTTTTTGCTGTACGCGGGCCTCTCACTGTTGTGGCCTCTCCCATTGTGGAGCATAGGCTCCGGACGCACAGGCTCAGCGGCCATGGCTCACGGGCCCAGCCGCTCTGCGGCATGTGGGATCTTCCCGGACCGGGGTACGAACCGGTGTCCCCTGCATCGGCAGGCGGACTCTCAACCACTGCGCCACCAGGGAAGCCCGAAACTTTAAATTTTTAAATTAGTATTTTTTGTTGACGTAATACATTCACACAGTTCAAATTCAAAAGGTATAAAAGAATAAACAGTGAAAAAATCCATTTGTCATACCTGATCTCCAGTTATACACTTTCTTTCCTTGAATGCAACTTTTATTATCATTTTCTATGGTTACTTTCCACATGTATTTTATATTTATATAACCAAATGTGCATATAAATACATGTACTCATCCTCTTCTTTCACATAACTAATAGCATACTATACACTATTGTATACTACTGTACAGCTTGACTCTTTTACTTAACAATTTGTTGGAAATCACTCCATTTCATTGTGTGAAAAGCTTTCTTATAGTTTATTGACCAACTACACAGAATTTTAGCGAATTGATGGACCATGATTTATTTAACCATTCTCTTATTTATGGTAATAAAAATAATGTTTTTTATTAACCATTCTCTTACTGATACACATTTAGATTGTTTCCAGTTGTTTGCTATTTCTCATCCCCCAATAATGTAAATGAAAGTCTGTTTTACCCAGACTTTGTCAACACAATGTGTTCTCAAGCTTTCTGATCTTTATCAATATTAAAGGAGAAAAAAATTGTATCAGTGTAATTTTAATTTATATTTTTTTATTATGATTGAGGATAAGCACGTTTTATCCTTTAAAATTCCTTTGCATTTCATTCCTTGAAAAATCTCATTATTGCTTATGTTCATTCTTCTATTATTATTGATTTTTCTCTTATTTATATATAGAAGCTCTTTATATGTTATGAAAAATGACTCTTTCTTTGTGAACTGAATGGCATGTATATTTTTTCTTTATAGAACTTTTTATGTAGCTGAATTACCAATATTTTACTGAAATGCTAAACGCTGAGGTTTATGTGATACGTTGCAAAATGAGGTCATCAGCAAGGCCATTCTGCTCCAACTCAGCAACCAAGTCGCAGACAATCATGGAATAGTTCCCCAGCTTGATGCTCAGAGTGGATTCATCACTCTCATGGCCTATTCAAAGAGTTAGCACTGGCTCTAAGTGTGGTGTTGAGGTTTTCTGGTTAAAAGGCTAGAATAAAATAACAAGAGTAGATTTGTTTCTGAGAACTTGTTTGATTTCTTCTCCACTGATTCAACCATCCCAACCCATGTCTCTGACAAATAATGAGGCACAGGATATTATGGGGTAGAGCTGGAGTGGGCTTCGAGATATAGGTAAGCTGAAGTCCTTTGAGCAGTTCAAAACTAGAAGGCATAAGCTGGGCTTCCATATTGCTAATAACATCAACATTTAAAGATTTTGTAGGCTGGGAAATTAGATTTAAAATATACCACTAGAGACTGAGAGAGAAATATTACCATAATATACAAAGCTATGGGTCTTTATGAAAGTGCGATATTTCTTCAATCGATGCATAAAACAGGAAGAATAACCAACTGGTCTAGGTTAAAAGAAACTTAAAATATTATAACTAAAAGTAATGTATACACTTTATTTTGAAGCTTACTTTGAACTCCACGAGATATGTGTAAGATAATCTGGGACTTTCTTTTTTTTTTTAATCTGGGACATTTTTAAATGAACTGGTTATTTGATTTTGTTCATCAGAATTTTGTGGCTTTTCTCATATAGGTCTTGTACATATTTTGTTAGATTTATACCTAAGTATTTCATTTTGGAGGATGGTAATGTAAACAGTATTGTGTTTTTAATTTCAAATGCCACTTCTACATTGCTGGTATAAATGAAAATGATTGGCTTTTATCTTTTAATCTTTTTATCCTGCAAAATTTTTATAATCACTTCTTAGTTCCAGGAGTTTTTTGGTCTAGTCTTTCACATTTGCCAAATAGAGGATGAGGTTAGTTGCACACAAAGCCAGTTTTATTTCTTCCTTCCCAATCTATACACATTTTATTCTCTTTTTTTGTCTTATTGCATTTGCAGGACTTCCAATATAGTGTTGAAAGAAGTAGTGAGAGGGGATATCCTTGCCTTGTTCCTAATAGTAATGGAAAGACTTTGAGTTTCTCACAATTAAGAATGATGTTAGCTATAGGTGTTTTGTAGATATGTTTTATCAAGTTGAGAAAGTTCCCCTCTACTTCTAGTTTGCTGAGAGTTCTTTTCATGTATAGATTTTGGATTTTGTCATATGATTTTTCTGCATTTACTGATATGGTCATGTGATTTTCTTCTTTTGCCTGTTGATGTGATGGATTACATTAATTGATTTTTAAATGTTGAACCAGCCTTACATACCTGTGAAAAATCCCACTTGTTCATAGTGTATAATTCTTTTTATACATTGTTGGATTTGATTTGCTAATATTAATATTTTGTTGAAGATTTTTTGTCTATGTTCATGAGAGATATTGGTCTCCAGTTTATTCTTATAATGTCTTTCTCTGGTTTTGATATTAGGAAGATACCAAAGTATTCCTTCTGTTTCTATCCTCTGAAAGAGATTGTAGAGAATTGGTATAATTTCTTCCTTAAACATTTGTTAGCATTACAGGATATTTGGTTCCATCTAAAACATCCATTGAAACATTTTGTCCATGACTCATTAAATAATTAAACATTTAACTTCACCAAAAGATCCTTGAAATTTGGTCCTGTCCAAAATGTCCATTGAGACATTTGGTCCATGATTTGTTAAATAATACAAACATTTAACTTTTAAATGTTAAAATAAATCATTTTTATTGTAATTCATGATGAATTTTGGGTTTCACACTTATTCTTGTTCTTCCTCATCATGAATTTTGGTAGGGTTACTCTTAAGTCAGTGAGGAATTGCTCTCAAATATATATCGATGTAATTATTGGCTTTACATTTTTTATGTATGTTAACAATTTCAATTATAAAATTTGATTTTGTCTGTGTCATCATGAAATTGGTGGCCATGTTTGAATGTGGCCACCAAGAATCTGAGTGATAACTTGTTCATTGCATTTGCTGTTCATCTTTTAACACTTCAATAAATCTCAAAATTGAAGGATGATGGATGCACTATCATCAGCTTTTGAAATTTGCTATGCCAGCCTTCCTCTGCTTTTTACTGTTGGTAATGATATACAAATATACCAAGTTTCTGGTGGAAATCTTGGAGCTTCTGGTCTTTGGCCCCTGCCACATCTTCCATAGACATACAGCCTCTCAACATAATCCATTAGGTCATCTAAATTTTCTTCTGCATTCTCCACAATGTACTCACAAGTTTCATTTACATCTTCCAAAGGCGCAAATTAAAATCCAAACAACACGGATGCACCCTTACAAGTGTTACTTTCCACTGTCATATACTTGTGTGTTAGACCCAAAGAACATATTTTTCACCACAGTGATTGTGAAAAGTAAGACAAGCATCTTTTTCCTTGCACATTTGTTAGTAGTAATCAAATCACATTCATATTTGCAATCTTGAAATCCATCATACACAAAGAAGGGTTAATGTCAAGATTTGTTTCCTGTGCAAATGCAAGTACTTTCTCATATATATATATATATATATATATATATATATATATATATATGTATATATATATCTTGGTGTCTTCTCACCTTTCCATTGTTAGTGCATAAATCAATGTCATAGTATAACCCAATACTGCACCATGCACAGTAAATAACTGAATGAACTGTGTTGGTACTGTCTTGAAGGTTCCATCACCGAATAATGTGGTATTGGCACTTAAATATCGAATATTGTCCTAAGTTTTGAAAATAAGAATTCTTTTGTTATCTTGAGCAACGAAATAGTAAAATTGTGCATGAGAAATGGTTCTCCAACCTCTGGTCACTTTATATTCCTCTGGAATTTCAATTCTA
The DNA here is from genome assembly GCF_949774975.1 of Lagenorhynchus albirostris. Lineage (NCBI taxonomy): Eukaryota > Metazoa > Chordata > Mammalia > Artiodactyla > Delphinidae > Lagenorhynchus > Lagenorhynchus albirostris. The sequence goes on along the minus strand of NC_083105.1, from coordinate 55,605,942 downwards.
TGCAATAAAGTTGGTTTGGAGGTCGATGTCTCTTTTGAATTCTATTTACTAGCCTCTTTAATGAGTTTCTTTCTGGTAGCATTTATAGAACCTCTTCATCATGAATACCATGGCTAGCTCTTCAAAGCACCTGTGATGGTGTTGTGTTTGGCTCCTTTTCTGCTTGTTGATTTAACCTAGTCAGGGTTTTCCTTACTTCTCCTTCAACATCAACTTGTGCTGATGTTTTTCTGTCCCATCCTGAATGATTAGAATATTATTCAAATCCTGACTAGTTGTACATAGAACATTGCAGAGTCTCCTCTCTTCATAGCACCAGTACCTTTTACTCCCATCTCTCTTAAATGGAAATGGTAACAAAAATCATTATAATGTAGCATTTAATGCATACTTTTACTACATCCCACACATTCTGATAATTTGTGTTTTCATTTTAAATTTCTCTTGATATTTCTTCTTTGGCTCATACTATTTAGAAGTATGTTATTTAATCTCCAATTATTTTGGGGTTTCCAGTTATCTTTTGTTATTGATTTCTAGTTTAATTCCATGGTGGTTTGAGAGCAGACATTATATATTTTCTATTCTTTTAAATTGTCAAGGTGTGCTTTATGACCCAGAATGTGATCTAGTTTGTTGAATGTTCCATGTGAGCTTAAGAACAATGTGAACTCTGCTGTTGTTGGATGAAGTAGTCTATAGATGTCAATTACATCCAGTTGATTGATGGTGTTGTTTCACTATGTCTTTACTGATTTTCTGATTTTCTGTCTGCTGGATTTGTTCACTTCTAAGAGTTGGGTATTGAAGCCTTGAAATATGTTAGAGATTCATCTATTTCTCCTTGCAATTCTATTGTTTTTTGTCTTATATATTTTGACTCTCAGTTGGGTACATATTATACATGTTAAGGATTGTATGTCTTCTTGGGGAACTGAGTCTTTTATCATCGGGTAGTGCCTTTCCTCATCCTGATAACTTTCCACAGTTTGAAGTTTGTTTTTTTGAAATTAATACAGCTACTATTGCTTTCTTCTGATTAGTGTTAGCATGGTATATTTTCCTCCATTTACTTACTTTTAATCTATATGTATCTTTAAAGTGGGTTTCTTGAAGAGAATATATATTTGTGTCTTGTTTTCTGGTCCACTCTGGCAATCTCTTTTCTAATTAGTGTGTTTAGACCTTCATATTCAAAGTGATTATTGATATAGTTGGATTAATATCTAAGCTATGCATTGCTTTTTTCTATTTTTTACCCTTGTTCTTGGTTCCAATTTTATCTCCCTTTCTTCTGTCTTTTGTGGTTTTAATTGAGGATTTTTAAAATATTATTCGAGTTTATCTCCTTTCTTAACATATCAGCTATACTACTTTTTTTTAATATATATATTTTTAGTGGTTGTCCTAGAATAAAGTGGGTATTTGATGATTACAAAACTTTGTTATTATTGTATGCATGACATATTAGCAGAACATTTTAGTAACAAACTGCCTATTTAAAAAAAATACAAACTGAGGGACTTCCCCAGTGGTCCAGTGGTAAAGAATCCACCTTCCAATGCAGGGCACTCAGGTCTGATCCCTGGTCGGGGAACTCAGATCCCACATGCCACGTGCCCACAACTACTGAGCTCGCGTGCCTCAACAAGAGAGCCTGAGCGCCACAGCTAGAGAGGGAAAACCCACATGTTGCAATGAAGAGCCCATGCACTGCAACAAAAAAGATCCCACATGCCTCAGTGAAGATCCCGCGTGCTGCAACTAAGACCCGATGCAGCCAAAAAAATAAAGAAAATAAAAATAATAAAATAAAATAAATATTTTTTAAATGCAAACTTAAACATATAGAAGTGGGGTTATATAAGTTTTGAGATTTCTCAAAATTTTAGTGAAGAAATTTTAATAACAATGGAAAGAAGAAGAAATCTTGATAATTTTTGAACATTGGATATGTGTTGCGGATTTGACTGTAGTCTTTATCCACTTTGCTGTGTTTGAAATTTTTCTTTATTAAAAAAACTACTTTAAAATTTGTAATTTAAAATATCTTTCAGATTCAAAAGTAATCTATAAATTAAGTCACAAATCTACAGATCATCCCTCTGCAAAAGCTATTATCAAAAATCTAACTTTCACGGGTAAGAAAAACTTTAGACAAAGATTGTTCTAGAAATGTGCCCAATGTGACAGACTGAGTCAGTCTCAGCAGAGATACTGGTCTGGACTCATCTGCTCTTGCTGCCAGGCCACCCTTACATTAGGCTGTTATGTTCACTGACATTGCCTGAGGTTCGAGTTAGAAAACACAGGACTACATTTGAGTGATACCTTTCAAATTGATCTGAAATAATAAAAAAGTTTAAGTTTTAAGCTATCATCTTTAGTTCAAAAATAAAGCAAGTTTTCTTTTATTGCTACAGATGATTGGCAGGAAAGGTTTAAATTCAAATCTAAACTTCTAAGAACTAGCAAAAAAGAATCTCTTGTGCTTGCTATAATCACCATTTTTAGATGTACTTTATTTTCATTTCTTCGAAGAAGCAGGAAATGAATTGAACAAAGATTTATGCCATTTAATGTCACAGTTGATTACCAACAGAAATTGGAAGAATGCAATTTTTATGACTTGATGTAAAAGTAAGCTATAATTCAGGATGAAATGGAGATTGGCTAGACAGATTTTAATTTTTAAGAATATATCTTATCTTGCAGGAAATATTTATATAAATTAAGAAAGTCAAATCTCTAAATTATTTATTTTAAATAACTCATCTGACCTGGTACTAGACACATATATTCCTTAGATATAACTTCATTAAGCAACATCTTGAAATGTTTCAGATTTATATGTCTTACTACTGATATGCCCAAATTATTTTAAAAATGCATAAAATACTGAAATCTTACTTATGTAATTAATTTAGTGAATTAAGCAATTATCTGACATTTGTTTTTCAAAATTCTATAAGATCTAACATGACTGATATTAAATGTTTAGTAATCCCTTATAAATTACACCCACTTATTAATGTCGAATGGGTATGGGCATATTGTTTTATCATTCACAGCAAGATAGCCTTCATAAGATAGTTATTCTTATCATGTTAAATAGTAAGAATTTGGTTGTGAGAGACACAACAAAGAAAAAAGTAATCATTAGACAAGAATGAACATATATTTCCTATCTTTTTCTCCCCTACCACTCCAAATTTCTGCGATTTTTCATGAATACATTTATATATTCATTAATTTCATTAAATTTTGAGGTGCTTACTATGTATAGCAGGCAAAGTGCTAAGTGCTACAGATAGGCTCAATTTACAATATCTCCACTGTCCTCAGAGTTTATAAATTATAATTATTGTATTATTTGACATTCTTTAAAAATATTATGTAACTCTTTGTCTCTGTACATTTGGACATGTTGATCCTTCTGCTTTAACTGTCCTTGTATATTTAGACCAACTAATGAACTTCTCTTTACCCGTCAGGTCAAATTGTGTGGTGATTAGATGTCTAGCTTTCTTTTTTTCTGAAACTCTCTGTAAATTTCACCACTTCTATAATACTGTTACCTACATTTATAAATGACACCTCCTAGCAAGCACATACCACCTCTCTGAGAAGGTTTAAATATTTTGTTACTTTGAGGAACAGATGTATCATCTGACTTCCCTTATTCTCAATAAATATAGATCAATTCAATATTATATTATACTGTTCATATATTATTAAATCAGCACGTGTCTGTTCAATTGAAAAATGAAGAAACTGTGGAATTAAAATACTCAGCTTCACATAATGGAAATACGTGACTACAGACTTATCTAAATAGGGATCTATTTTTCTCATGTAGCAGAAAATTTCAGATATAAAGGAGATAAGAGCTAGTATGGATAGTTCTATGACACAATCAGTTTCCAAGGGTGATTTTATCTTTCTTTCCCAGTAGTCTCACTCTGTTACTCATTGCCTTATGAAAGATGGCTGCTATAACTATTTTAAAAAGAATGAAAGAAAGAAGAAAAGTAGGGAGGAAGTGAAGGGCAAAAGAATAGTACCAGCCAAGTTTAATATTTAACATCTTACAAAAAAACCTGAACAAACCTTTTGGCCAACCCAATACTTTTTTTTAGGATAGCAACAGCTTTTTGGAAGTGCCACCAGTAGACTGAAGCTTATATCTAATTGATCAGATATATGGGTCAGTTATACAAAAGTAACTCAGTGGGAATCTAGAAGGTTTTCTTAGTGCATTATACTCCTGAAAATACCAGAGTTCTATTAGAGAGAAAAAAAGACTGTGAATGGGTAAGTAATAGGTACATTTAAATGTCTATCACACAGTCATGCCAAATAAATACATTCGTTGTAATATTTCTTCGTATATAAATTTCAAAGTGGTTTCAGTACATGCAAGTACTTTTTAAATATATATGTTCCCAGTGTGTATTTGATCTATGTATTGTGTTGGCCTCTAAACTGCCTTTAGCTCAGTTGGTAAAATAATTTCAGAGGCTTGATAGAAATGACTTAATAATGTTTATTGAAGTTAATGAAACAGTTAAGTAACATTTAAAAGTTTTTGCCAGAATGGTCAAAATATTTCATCGATATTTAAATATTAGCAAATAAAGTAGAACACTAAAACTAGAAATTCCTCAGTGTAACTGCTGATGTTCCAAACATAATTTCTATATACAGACTAAAACATGTATTCTATGAAATGTAAAATCCTAGGAAAAATATATACTTGTCTAGCAAAGTACCTTCTTTCCCCACATGAAGAATTGAACCCAGGGAAATAAAATGACTTTTCTAACTCACACTTCTAGTCAATGAAAGATCAAATGATAGAAAACATTCTGGGTCTAATTTAAAAATATATACATATAAATATAAGAAAGAATATAATTTTCTTAGGCTTTACATATAGATAGACATGGTAGTCAAGCAAATATCATTTAAATTGTTTAATGTGATGCTCTTTTGCATGCTTCAGTTTTACTATAAAAATATTTAAGTAAACACAACAAAATCAGGAAAAGAAGTAATATTCAGAAATTCAAGAATATTTTATTCTTGGGTGCAAGGTAGACAAAAAGGAGACTTCTAAAAATATTATAATATCTACAGGAACTTAAGAGAGTCCAATGTATACTTTCCCTTTTTAACCCTTTGGGGAAATACAGTTTGGTTGTCATGGAAATAATAATATAACAGACAGCTCCCGTTTCTAGAAATTATTGGTAAATATCACGCTCAAGAGATTTTCTCTGCTTGCAAATGTTTATTTATAACAAGTGTAATTTAGTACTTAAATGTTATGAATAGACTTGCAATTTAATATGGAAGACTTAGCACAAGAATTTACATCCCATTATCCCTAAACTGCATACCCAACACTCCATAGAAGTAAGAGAAATAGAAAAAGAATGGAGCAACAACAACAAAGAGAAACAACAGGGTCTTCACAGGTGGATGAGAGTTTTTAAATTTTTATGTAGTTGGACTCTGGAGAATGCTAATGGATGAAGCAGAGAGGAAATGTCAGTACGTCATGAATGCAGATTGCCTGGCCAAATGCAGACCCAGGCTTCTCTTTGGCAGTTTGTTAGAGGGCCAAGGTGAGAAGGGGTGCTGAAAACAAGGAAATTGATTGAAGTTTAATTAAGAAAACAGCTGTATCTTTTCATACACTATCTAAATGAAAAATACCATGCAATCTAGCATTCAGCCCCAAGATAAAAAAATGGTAGAGGTAATTTACAAGGCATTGAACAAACCAGTGGGGACTTGCTATTGTTCTCATCATCTCAGCATTTGAGAGCCCATAGCAATAGACCGCAAACCTAACTCACTGTAAATGGAAGAAAATGCCCCTCTCATACATCAAGTTAACTATCAGCAAGCTTCTTGGTAAATGGACATGTATTACGTGCTTAGCAGAGAGGACTCAAAACAGTAACAGAGTAAAAAAGAAAGACTGAGAAAAGAAAAGAAAAAATTAAGTCATCAAGAAATCAGAGATAATTCAGGGAACAGGAAATAATTTAAAAACAAAACCTATAATTGGTTTTCAGAGCTTTTTGAAAAGATATTGCTATTGCCTTACAGAAATAATTTAATAATGTTATGAAAAATGGTGAAAAAGAGTATATTCTTAGAAATTAAAAATATAGCTGCTGAATTGAATAAAATGTATACAATTGCTTGAATATAATGGTAGAACATGTAGCAAAATGATAAAGATATAATAATTCTCAGAAGGAAAAATATTAAAAAGCCATAAGTAATCAATACAGGTGGGCCAATATTCAAGTAATAAGAGTTCCAGGATAAGAGAATAGGTAAAATGTATGGGACAAAGTTAACAAAGAAATGATGGAAGGAAAATTCCCACTGCTGAAAAGAAACATGAGCCTTCACATTGAGTGTTTACCCAGTGTAGATGATGATATATTTTAAAATTTTCACCTAGACATACAATAGTAAAATTTCAAATTAACAAGGGAAGACAGAATTTTTTTAAAAAATGAAAACTTCCAGCCTGGAAAAGATGGTATAGACCTGTTTTCCTCTAACCCCCCCTGCTAAGCACAACTATATTATCCCTGGAAAAGACACAAAAGACAAGCAAATGAGAACTCTGAAAGGTGCTAGGAAGGTGAGCTGGTTTGGGGATTCAGAACAGGAGGAACAGCACAGCAGCAGCGAGTCATGTATGCTCCCAGTCAGCAGAAGACTACCCAGACCTGTTTTTTTACTGACCCCCTACCTAGCAACAGAAGACTGTTCAGTAGCTTCATTGTTTCCCTTGATGGAATGAGTGTTTTCCTAACAATAGCATGCCGACCTAATACCAATGGAAAGGGGGATAGGTTGGGAGCTCTGCCAGAAATAAGTAGCCAGGGGAAGCACTCTCCTCCACCAGGCTCCAGACTTCCCTTTTCCACTACGAGATATCAAAGAAGGTAGGCAGAGCCAACAGGAGAGATACACTACAGTAGTAGATTCACTACTGACTAGGAAGCCTCTGTCCTCTTAGGCCAGAGATTCTCTTCTCTTTCCCAGAGACACTGGGGCAAATGGGGGAGGGGTTGGATGGTTGGAGGATTGAATCACATTTCTCCCCTACTGGGATATATCTGTCACTCTGACCTGGAGTAAACCCTTCTGTCCTCTCAGGCATCACCAGTAAAGACCCGTGGAAGCCCTGGTGGCACCAGTTAAATGAGGCAGTTTGAAATAACACTGCAAAAGCCAGAAAATCAAACTGTCATTGGAACCACAGCCCACAGAAATAGTCTAGGATCTCAAGAGAAACAATTTTACTTTTTCTTTTCCCATTTGGATGACTTTGACTTCTTTTTTTCTTACCTGATTTATCTGGCTAGGATTTTCAGTACTATGCTGAAGAGAAGTGGCAAGAGTAGGCATCTTTGTCTTGTTCCTGATTTGAGAGGAAAAGTTTTTAGCTTTTTATCATTGAGTATGATGTTACCTGTGGACATATATAAGACTTTGTGATGTTGAGATATGTTCCTCCCAATTTGTTGGGAGTTTTTATCATGAAAGGATGTTAAATTTTGTCAAATGCTTTTTCTGCATCTCTCAAGATGTTCATATGGTTTTCACCCTTCATTCTGTTAATGTGGTATATCACATTTATTGATTTGCATACATTGAAACGTCATTGCATTCCAGGGATAAGTCCCACTTGATCATTATGTGTGATCCTTCTTATATGCTGTTTAATTCAGTCTGATAGTATTTTGTTGAGAATTTTTGCATCTATGTTTATAGAGACATTAGTCTGTAACTTTTTTTTTCTTACAGTGTCCTCGTTGGTATCAAGGTAATGTTGACCTTGAAAAGTAAATTTAGAAGTGCCCCTCCTCTTCAATTTTGGAAGAGTTTGAGAAGGATTGGAAGCAGAAGGAAGGAAATAATGAGGAATGGAAATCAATGAAATAGAAAACATTAAATTAATAGATAAAATCAATGAAACAAAGACTGATTCTTTGAAAAGACCAATAAAATTGACAAACTTCTCGTGGAAAAAAAAGAAAGAAAACACAAATTACTAGTATTAGGAATAAAATGAAGGATATCTCTAGAGAACCTGCAGTCATAAAAAGGATGACCAGGGAATAATAAAAACAGTTCTAAATACATAAATTTGAAAACATAGATGAAATTGATTAATTCTTGAAAAACACCCCACAAACTACCACACTCACCTAATGTTAAATAAATATTTTTGGATGACCCTAAAACCATTAAGTAAATTGAATTCATAATTTAAAAACTCTCTCTTCCCCAATATCATACAATTCCTCAAAAACCACAAACTACCAAACCTCAAGCAAGACTAATTAGAGATCTGAGCAGCCTGTACCAACAAAGGAATTTGTACTTTGAGTTTTGTATCACTGGAGAATTCTAACAAACTTTCAAATAATGAATACAAATTTTACACAATAACTTAAAAAATAGGAAAGGAGGGAACACTTCCAAATACATTTTATGAGGCATTATTATCCTGATATCAAAACCAGACCAAGGCAATACACACACACACACACACACACACACACCACACACACACACACACACACACACACACACAAAAACTACAGTCCAACATTTCTCATGACCTTAGACTTAAAATGCTCAACAAAATATTAGCAAGTAGAATCCAATCATATCTAAAAAGAATTATACAGATTGACCAAATGAGATTTATCCTAGGTATACAAGTCCGCTTCAACATTTCAAAATCAATCAGTATAATCCACTATATCAACATGGTAAGGGAGAGAAATCATAAGATCTGCAGTAGACAAAATAATGTCTCCTCCCCCAAAGATATCCATGTCCTAATTCCCAAACTTGTGAATATGTTCATTTATATGGCAAAAGGGATTTTGAAGATGTGATTAAGCTAGGGATTTTGAGTTGGAAAGACAATCCTAGATTATTGAGTAGAACCAATGTAATCACATGAGTTCTTAAGCAATAGAGGCAGGAAGGTCAGAATTGGAAAATGAGATGTGATAATGGAAGCAAAGGTGGGAGAAGCAGTGAATGTGAGGGAAGATCTGAAGATGCTATGCTGAACATACAGAAATAGCTGTGAGCTAAGAAATGCAGGAGGCCTATAGAAGATGGAAATGCGGCAACAGCTTCTTTCCTAGTCTTCAGAATGAACAGGGTGCTGTCAACACATTGTTTTAGGACTTCTGAAATTTAGAACTGTAAGGTAATAAATTTGTGTTGTTGTAATCAAATAAGTTAATGGCTGTGTTACAGTAGCAATTTGACAAAATTCCATACCTATCCATGAAAAGAACACTCAGCCAGTTAGGAATACAGTGGAATTACCTCAACTGGAAAGAAATAATCTGCAAAAATTCTACATTTATTATAATACTTAGTGGTGAAAGACTGAATGCTTTCCCTGAAGACTGGGAACAAGGCAAGAATGTCTGCTCCCACCACTCTTGTTCAACATTGTACCAGAAGTTCTAGTGATAGCAATAAATAAAAAGAAGGCATACAGTTTTAAGTTAAGAAATAAATCTATTTTTGTCTACATAAAAATTCTAACAAGTCTATAAATAATTCCTAGCACTAAGACATCAGTTTAACAAGGCTGCAGGAGGCAAGATAAACACACAACTATCAATTGCATTTCTATATACTAACAGTAAATATGTGGAAACAGAAATTATAAACACTATACCTCTTACAATCACTCCAAAGAAAATTAAATACTTAGACATATACTTAGAACATGTACAAGATACATATACAGAAAATCACAAAATTATGACAGAAGAAATCAACGAAGACCCAAGTGAATGGAGAGATAAATGATGTTCATGAATTGGAAGAGTCAACACACTAAAGATGTCAATTCTTCCCCAGTAGGCATATAGGTTTAGTGCAACTCCTACAAAATCCCAGCAAGATTTTGTGTAGATATGGACAGATTTGTTCTAAAATTTAAAAGGAAAAGCACAGGTCCCAAGATGGCTAAAATATCTTGTGATAAAGAATAAAGTAGGAAGAATTACTCTATACAATATTAAAGCTAAATATATAACTATAATAATTGAGAGTATATTATTGGTGGAGAGATGGTAACATAGATCTATGAAGCAGAAATAGATCCACATAATATACCCAGTTGATTTTTGACAAAATTGGAAAACAATTCAAATGAGGAAAAATATCCTGTTCAACAAATAGTCCAGGAACAATTAGATATACATAAGAAAAAGAATAAACTTCAACTTAAACCTCAAACAAAAACTATATCCAAAGGAAAAAGTTATTCCATACATATGGGAATAAAAAGAAATCTGAGGTAGCAATACTTATATCAGACAATACAGACTTTAAAACAAAGACTGTATGTAATAAGAGACAAAGATGGACATTACATAATGATAAAGGGATCAAACCAACAAGAAGATACTACACCCAACACAGAAGCACAAAAATTCATAAAGCAAATAGTAGCAAACATAAAAAAACGCACAGTAACATAATAATAGTAGGGGACTTTCAACACCCCACTTACATCAATGAATAGATCATTTAGACAGAAAATCAATAAGGAAACAATGGCATTAAATGACACATTAGATCAGATGAACTTAATAGATATGTATGGAACAGTCCATCGAGAAGCAGAATACACCTTCATTTCAAGTGCATATGGTATATACATATGACAGAATATTACTCAGCCACAAAAAGAATGAAATATTACCATTTGTGACAATATGGATGGACCTAGAAGGTATTATGCTAAGTGAAATAAGTCAGACACAGAAAGTGAATAAGAGAATATGATCTCACTTATATGTGGAATCTAAAACAAAACAAAAACCAAAGGAACAAACATAGCAAAACAGAAACAGACTCATAGATACAGAAAACAAAGTGGTAGTTGCCAGAGAGGAGTGTGTGGGGATGAATGAATTAGGTGAGGGCTATTAAGAGGTACAAACTTCCAGTTATAGAATAAATAAGTCACAGAGATGTAATGTACTATATAAGGAATATAATAATATTGTAATAACTTTGTATGTTATTAGACTAGACCTATTGTCTAACAGAGTTATCATGGTGATCATTTTGTAATGTATAAAATCATCAAAACACTATGTTGTACACTTGAAACTTATATAATATTGTAAGTCAATTATACTTCAAGAAAAATCTCTAAATGGAACACAGATTGAATAGTAATACATAAAAATATAGAACATTAAAAAATATAAAATCTTTTTGATCTGGGGCTGGCAACAAGTTCTTAGATCTTCCAAAAGCAGCATAATCCATAAAGGAAAAATTGATTAAAAATTGGATCTTATAAAAAAATTTTTTTTAAATGCTCTGTAAATGCCCATGTGAAGACAATGAAAACAAAAGCCACAGAATATATTTGCAAACCATGTGTCCAATAGAGAACTAATATCTAGAATATATAAAAATCCCAAAATTCAACATAAAAAATACAATATAAAGATGGACAAAATAAATGAACATATTTGTCACTGAAGATGAAATATAGAAGACCATTAGCATGTGAAAAGATGTTTCACATCATTAGCTCATTATGGAAATACAAATTAAAATCATGATGAGACATCACACATCTACTGGGATGGGTAAAGTAATAAAATAATGACACCACTAAATTTTGGTGAGCATTTGGACATTAGATTGCTGACATATTGCTGATGGGAATGTAAAATAGTACAGACACTCTTGGTATAGTTTGGTAGAGTCTGAAAACACTAAACATACAGCTACCATATGACCCAGCACTTGCATCCAGGGGCATTTATCCCAGAGAAATAAAAACTTATGTTCACACACAAAAATCTATATGGAAATATTAGAAACAGCTTTATTTGTAACAGGAAAAAAGAAATCAGTCAAGATATCCTTCAGCAAGTGAATTGTTTAACACACTGTGCTACATATTTACCATGGAATACTATTCAGCAATATAAAAGAACAACCTATTGACACATAAACAACCTGGATGAATCTTCAGGGAATTATGCTTAATGGAGAAGTCAATCTAAAAGGTTATAATTCTATTTATATAACATTCTTGAGATTATAACATTTTAGAAATGATAACATTTTAGAAAAGACCAATGGAACAAAAGAGGCAACATGCAAACTTAGATTATTCTATGCCCATCCAAAGAACAATCAAGCATGAAGTTAAAATAAATATATTTTCAGACATACAAGAACACAAATTTTCTTCCCTATATTCCTTTCAGAGGAAGACAGCTGACAATAAACCACAACAAAACAATGCAAAAAACAAAACAAAAACAAAAACAACACAGAGGAAGATTGAGATTCCAGTAAACCCAGAAGATATTCAAGTAAAGAATTTTGGAATGTGTCAAGAAAGCAATTAGTCCAGATTAAAACTTCAGGGCTTCAGAAGAGAAAATAAATGGACCTAATGTAATAGGAAATATGATTTTAAGACTAGATATACATAAGTTGAATAAGAAGTTACATTATTTGCTACTTTTTTTTTTTTTTTTTTGGTCAGCAGTAAGAAATGAAAGCTTTTCAGTAATTTCAAGAAAACAGAAAAACATGGTTCACATTTGGAGCAAACTAACATGTGGCATTGTTTCAAAGAACTGAAGTGTATGGTAAACGAGTGCATTTGACTTTTATACTAGGGACTTTCTCTGTTTATTATAGAGACATTCTCTATTGATTTAGAGTTTCATAATCAGTTCCTCATTATATGGCTACTGGACTTTCTGAAGTTGATTAGCCTTTGCCAGTATTAAACGTACATTTAAGCTGCAGTTTTAGTCACGTTCCATCTAAGCTGTATAATTTTAGCAAATGTGAGAACTGCTTAAAATTTTTAAAATGTTGATTTCTTCCAAAATTCAAATTAAGATAAACTTTGATTACAACCAAGTTGAATTACTGAGTCTGTTTTATTAAATGTGTTTTCATTCACTGTAATCATTAACATTTCTTTAAATAAAATGTAATATTTCAAACCCAGTAATAACCAGTGGGTCTAAATGGCTATCTGTTATTTCTACAAAATGTTATTTACTTCTCAGAAATGAATGGGAGTTTGCAAGTCACATTAATTAGGTGTGATTGTTTATCTGGATGACAATATGTTGGACATTTAATAGGTTCAGAGAAATCTGTGAGCATCATGTAACAGTCATATAAAAAAAAGCCAAGCTGATATGAAGAAGGGAATTGTGGATGGTGGAAAATGAGCTATTAAAATAGAAACATGCAGCTGGCAAAGAAGCAAATAGAAAACATTAAACTGATGAGTAGCTTCTTAACCTTGGGAATAGGGTCAGGATGAAAAATGTTACTACAGTGGAATCGTGTCTCTTAACTATTACATTTGCAGTTTCCCTGTAATGAGTGAGAAATCCTTATCAAGGAAAAGCAATTACTAAAGAATGTACCTTCTGGGAAGCAAATTTATAAGGTGAACACACTTAACCTAAAGATTAAATCTGAAGAAAAAATAAAAAGATCACTAATGTTCTCTCAAAACACTAACATTTTATTTGTTGCCAGAAGTTGCTGACAGGCCATTAATAACAATAACAAGTGTTGAAAAGAATGTGGAGCTTCCTGTTAACCAGTCCATGTGGTTGCCAATTTTAGAGATTCATTTTATTGTGTGTACACATTACCAGCTAAAACCAGTAGGTGGGTTGGTTTTGTCCCACCCCCGCCCCACTTTGACTTGAGAAACAGCACTGATATTTCTATTCAGCTATGCACTAATGCACCTGACTCCTTCCTGAAACATTAATCAACCACAGCCAGAATGAAAATCAATATAACCCTGAAACATAGCTCCAGATACCAAAAATAAGTGTGAAAAAAGACAGAGAACATGGCATCTTTCTCAGTGTTTTGGAGAATTGTGCTGGCGTTGCAAAGTGCAACTGTTCTTTTTCCCCCTGTAAACAGTTATGGATATGAATTTTATATGACATTTTCAGTGCTAGGTGATGTATTCCCAAAACAATATTATTAAAGGCTGAGTGTACTCTCTTGGATGTTATTTATGATAACTGCTTTGTGGCAAACGAAACACCAAACACAAGTAAATAATGGTATGTGGTGTATGCTGTGTATGTGCTTTCCCCCCCACAGTGTAAAAAACAAAAGTATACATTTTGGTATTTGCTCAGGAAAGGGGTTATTGATGTATAACAACAGTCCTTTTAAGAGGGTGTGTAAGGAAGTAAAACTAAGCTAGACAACAAATTCTGTTACATGAATTTATTGACTAATTCAGCTGATAACAGAATCTGGGGCATGAGAGATGGAAAACAGTCCATTACAACTGAAAAAGGAGACCACGCCTACTTATTCTCTCTCTCTCTCTCTCCCTCTCTCTTTCTGTCACACATATACTAGACTGTTAAATACAAAAAAGGTATCGGTAAAATCCCCGATTTTGTGTTGATTTTAGATGTTTAATTGGCAGTTAATTTAGTTGTTCATTCAACCATATTTAGTTTTCTTATTGAAATAAATACATGGTATCCTTCAGTAATGGTAGATCCTGGCTTTATCATTAGTACCTTAAAAAAAAAAAGGAATAGTAGAAGAATAGTGATAATGTGCCCATATTTTAGTTTAAAATTGATACATAAAAACATGGTATTGGGAATTCCCTGGCAGTCCAGTGGTTAGGACTCCACGCTTCCACTACAGGGGCCACAGATTCAATGCCTGCTTGAGGAACTAAGATCCCATAAGCCATGAGGTCTGACCAAAACAAAACAAACAAAAAAACATGGTATTTGCTCACAGACCAATAAAATAGTAGGGATTTAATGATTAAATTTTGTTCACAATCCTGGTAAATTAAGTACCAAACTTAGGGAAATAATATTTCATTTTATTACAGATCTAGTTGTATTGGGATTTGTGTTCTCCTACATTACATCATTTTCACTAAAACACTGACATTATTCATCTGCCACCAATTCCATAACTATTGCCTTCTATTTTTTCATGTTGTTTCTCATGCATTATCTCAGTTGTCTATCACAAAAAAGTGAAAAGAATATGTGTTGTTATCTACACTATTTTACAGATGAGGAAACTCGGGTTCAAAAAACCTAGAATGTATATACCAAAGCATCTTATCCAAACAAATTATCCCAAGTTTATTCAGGTGTAACTCTCTCTGTATTCCTTAAACATTCACCTATCTCACAATTTCGGGGAGGTTCTGCCTCCTTGGACGTGTAACAGATTTCTCTTGCTTTCTGTTTTCTGCATGTTACACATCCTTCTTCTTTACTGATGCTCAGTCAGAACCTTATTCCATTGGATAACCACTAAACTGTAGAGATTGTTTTCCTCTTTTTCACATTCCTCCATATTAAAGTTCTTGACAACAATTTGATTCCAATTCAACATAGGATAACATTTTTCTCTCATTACTTTCTAGGATTATTGCTTTTATCCTGTCAATTCACATCTCTCCTGTGTTGGAAGTAATAAGACATTTTGCAAAGAGATTAGTGCACACATAAAGTGCGCGTGATCATTGATCACCTCAAGTTTGAGGAGTGGATAATTCATCCTTCTGTGGCGCCACCTTCCCTGCAGGTTCTACAACTCTGGCACATCAAGTTGACCTATGATCTTTATTCTTTATTTCTGAGAGTCTACACTTCCGTTGTATTTGGAAATAGACTGACAAAACTCCCTCGATTTATGTTCTTTAAAACCTATTCAGGAATAAGATTCTGGGCACATGGGAATATTGTATTTACATCAGTCTAACTGTTCCCATCTCTGTTAACATCTGCTAGATAGCACTGATTTTTAGCATTAAATATAAGCTCGGGCCATTTAGCAACAGGAACTGTGGAAGGTGTTAAAAACTAGTAAAAAAGAAAGAGTTAATTTGAGTTACACTTCTCACCCCTATTATTTCTTCCCCATTGCTAAGGAATGTAATTGCTCAGCAAGTATTCAAAGAAATTCTCAGACAGGAGCCAAGGGCAGATATAAATCCCTAATAATGAATAATATGGTGCAGGCTATAAAAATGATATCAGAACAATTTGTATTGCTTTAGATGGATCTTGAAATTCCTCAGGAATAGGAAAGATTTCTAATCCCTACAATTATGACATTTTGATAACCGAAGCCTGTTTTTTAAAATAATTGGTTGTAATATTTTCCAAGTTTCACATATTTTGGGGGGTCCATTTCTCAAAAAAAAATATGACAAGCTTCTGAATTTTTCACAATTATATCATTATCTTCACTGGTCCCATCCTGAAATGCTGATAGGAACTTGTATTTTTCCAGATATTATTCATAAAGCTTCTAAGCAAGGACTACGTTTCTTGTTTGTTTGTGTTCTTGCAGCCACACCCTGGCTACGCATGGCTATGCATGAGTGAATATTACAGGTCTTCAGGAAATTTGCCTTAAAATTACTTCAGGGCCTCATCCTGTGTTAATCTCTTTTGCCTAGTTCTGGGCATTCTGAACCATTCTGGAGTTTTTAGGATCTCTAGAAGAGCTTTATAACAAAGAATCAGTAATTGCCAATTTTCATGTGATTGAAGAATCGTGAATAACAAGAATTACATATTATATACCTGCCTAATACTGAAAAAGAGAACTATTAGATTTGGTGTTTTGTTCTCGAAACAGCACTGATGATTTTTTCTTCTCATGTGATTTGCATGCTCAAAGTGCCATAAAGTTTTATCATTAGGCTAATAGAATCTATCCTGATTATGTATATCAGATTCTATCCTAAAAATTATATATATATATATATATATATATACACACATGATTTACATAAATAATATACGGAGTTTAGAACCTACCCTGGCGCATAACAGACACTATGGTAGTGTTTTTTGGTATGTTATATCATTGAAGTCTTACAGTGTGACATAAGTGATTGTGCCCCACTTTGTAGATAAGTAATTAAGATTCACAAATTAATTGAGTTCTGTAAGTTAACATACTTAATGAATTATCTGTTCTGTGATTTAAATTCATATTTCTGACTCCAAAGCAGGTACTAATTTCACTAGATCATTTTATCTCCTATTTAAGGAAAAAGCATAATTTCAGTTACAGAACAACTTGGGAATAATTATTCTTGTGTAAATCTTTTTTTTCAATAGAGAAGTGTCTCACTTTTACACAGATTTGATTTCTGTGAATATCAGTCCCACAGAACAAATTACATGATTCTGAAAATACATGAAAAGAAAAAAAATGTTTAGGAACAAAATTTTTTATTGCAAAGCTCCTCAACCAAAGTCTTGAATTCTACTCATATGTCTTCATTTTGTGCTATATTGATTCTTATATTAAATATAACTCATAAGAAGATTTGACATATTTTTTACTAGCCAACGACAGATTAAAGGCAGCAGAAAAGGCATAAAGGCTATTTGAAATAAGCAGCATTACTCTTGAATTTTCAATGATTGACACAAAGAACATGAGAAGAATTAAAAAAATAAAATTTCACAAAGAAACACGTGGTACAAAATATGATGCTCAAAATAGAACTCGAGGCATCAAAACAAAAAAATGTGAACAATGTGTTCTCTGTTTTTAAAGACCATTACATTTATAATGCAGTTGATGAAGAGCACCATGAATTACCATTTCAAAAGTATTGGTGATAGAACTAAGCTTCATTTTCCTTGGAAAGTTCATTATATTTTTTCTCAGCAATGCTACACATTCAAACATACACATACTCTCAAATAATACCATTTGTGAACAGTCTTCAACCACAACCAGAATGTAGTAAGATAAAATCAGGATTGCGCATGTAGGAAGATAAAAACCAGGATTGCGCATGTAAATGTAGCAAGATGAAATGGCTAGCCAATGACTAGGAAATACATTTCCCCTTATTGTGCATTAGCCAGACAATGAGTGTTTACGGAGCCATTTCCAGAGTGAATTATAATGTCATTTAGCTTTTTACTCATCATTATTTCTCAGTATTACTGATATCTAAAGTGTAAAATAATGAAGAAAAGAGTAGAATATCTATTAGTGGCCAGAGTGTCAATGGAATGCAAAAGACTGTTGCAAAAGTCTCGTACCCTGAAGTAGTGGGCAAATTACACATAAAGGCAGGAAGTATATAACGTACACTCCTAATATGATGTGTATTATTAAAATACGATGCACAAACCTCAATGTAGTCTTCCAGCTAAAGTATAAATATATAGTGTTTCTAGCAAAAGAGAGACAATGTTGGAAATGATGATAAAAGAAAATGCATGCAGTTCATCTGTATTTATGAATTTATTATGGAGTGTGAGTAATTCTGTAGCTCTTTGGTGTTTCATAACTAAAACTCTTTATTGCATATCTATTATGTGCCAGGCACTGGGAGAACTATTTGGGATAATGGGACTACATACTACTGAGTCTCTGTTTTTGTTTGCAGATTCATTGTTTCATTATTTGGTTCACCAAATATTTATCATACAACCAACATCTACAAAGAAAAGTAGGGCTTCCCTGGTGGCGCAGTGGTTGAGAGTCCTCCTGCCGATGCAGGGGACACGGGTTCGTGCCCCGGCCCGGGAAGATCCCACATGCCGCGGAGCGGCTGTGCCTGTGAGCCCTGGCCGCTGAGCCTGCGCGTCCGGAGCCTGTTGCTTTGCAACGGGAGAGGCCACAACAGTGAGAGGCCCGCGTACCGCAAAAAAAAAAAAAAAAAAAAGAAGAGTGCTATGCCTTAAAGACATATTCTAGAGGAGATATATCAAATTCTTGCTCCTACAGAGCTTAAACTCTAGATGAATATAAATAATTTTGCTAAGTTCCATGTTAGAGTTAAATATGGACAGCTCTGGATGCACTAAGGAAAACAGAGTAGAGAAGAATAGAAAGCACTCTTTTCTCTTACGGTGTGGGGATCATGACAGGTAAAGCTTTTCAGAAGCGACACGAATATATTCTTTAAGTGGGAATAGGTATATTCAAGGAGAAGAGGATTAGAAAAAGAAGTTCCAAACTAAAGGAAAAGCTTAAAATAATTGTTCACCACATTCTGATACTTTATACCTAAATTCAAAACAGACCTATAGGGCTTCCCTGGTGGCACGGTGGCGCAGTGGTTGAGAGTCCGCCTGCCGAGGTAGGGGACACGGGTTCATGCCCCGGTTCCGGGAAGATCCCACATGCCGCGGAGCGGCTGGGCCCACGAGCCATAGCCGCTGAGCCTGCGCGTCCGGAGTCTCTGCTCCGCAACGAGAAAGGCCACAGCAGTGAGATGCCCGCGTACCACAAAAACAAAACAAAACAAAACAAACCCCCCAAAAAACAGACCTATATATCCAGACTCCTCCTGGACATCTCCAGCATGATGAGCAACTGGAAACTTAGCGTTAAAATAGATCAAATTGATTCATTATCTCTATGTTTTCCCATTCACTGATCTTTCTCTCATATCCCCTCAATTGGTAATTAGACGTGCCTTTCAACCCTGGCTCTTCATGCTCCTTTACTTCTGCATTCTCAGCTAGATACTCAGCTTCAAGGATGGTACCTTATAAACTGCAATTAAATCTGTCCCTTTCTCTTCATTCCATTACCAATTAATTCAGGTCTTTTTATTTCTCACCTGGATTGTTACAATTGATCTCTGTGCTTGAAGTTCACTCTTCTCGTATTTATTCTCATCACAGATACCAGCATGTTTTTCTTAACTAAAGCACACATTAGCTCATGTCCATTCTACTTTAAATGCTTCAATAATTTTCTATTTCTTCATAATTAAATCCATATTACTTACATGGGCTAACAGGTCATTTAAGATCTGGTTCTTGTCTACCTCTGCTGCTTTTTTTTTTTGCGTTATGCGGGCCTCTCACTGTTGCGGCCTCTCCCATTGCGGAGCACAGGCTCCGGACGCGCAGGCTCAGCATCCATGGCCCACGGGCCCAGCCGCTCCGCGGCATGCGGGATCCCTCCGGACCGGGGCACGAACCCGTGTCCCCTGCACCGGCAGGCGGACTCTCAACCACTGCGCCACCAGGGAAGCCCTGCTGTTTTATATACAGTAATTTTCTCACTTAATCTGTCTTTCCAATTCCAGTGAACCATTTATAGCTCAGAATATATGAAATTTAGTTGTATGTATCTGTACCTTTGAACCTGGTAGTGCATTGATTTATTTAAATAAAAATTTATTAAAGTTAACATTGAAGTGAGTATCTCTTATTTTTGCCTACTTTTTGTACAGCAGGAACCAGAGTAACTCTCTTACCCTTGTCAGAGAAGTGTGGACATAACCAAAATAAGGCCAATCAGATTTTCTCTTGGGAAATTTGCATGTTGAGTGAAGACAAATAGGAGTGAAAGGCAATTAGAGAAGAACATATCTTAGAGATGGCCCAAATATTCTTGTTAGTGAGAAGGTAATGCTTATCAAATACTTCTTTCCAATAACAGTATTTATCAATTGCTTTAACTACATCTACTGAAATGGTTATATGGGTTTTTTCTCCTCCATTCTGCTAGTCTGGTGAATGGCAGTAACTTCTTTTAAAATTTTAAATCTATCTTGCTTTCTTAGAATAAACTCTACTTTGTTTTGATGGGTAATCAGGATTCAAATAGAAGATTTTAAAAAGTTTTGATGTCCAAAAATACATACAAAAATGTTTACAATTTAGTGTGTAGCTCAGTGAATATCCAAAAGCAAAATACATTCCTGTAACCAAAGCCAGATTAATAAGCAGACTCATATAAGCACCCCCAGAAACATACTTAGTCTGTCCTTCCGGTCAATGCTTCTACCAATTAAAAACTCTCCTGATGTCTATCACCATAAAATAGTGTGTCATGTTTATCAACTCTATATGATTGAACAGGAGTCTCTGGAGAAGCCTGAATGCTGTGATTGGTTGACACAGGCTATAAAGGGCTGAACTCTCTCCCTGCTCACAATTGGGACAATTCTGAAGGGCCATTCCAGCTTCAGAACATCCCACTGGCACCTGTGAGGCCTACTTTATCTGTGACACTTAAGTTACTTTACCTCTCTGAGATTCTGTTTCTTGTTTTTAAATAGAGATAGTTATAGTACATAAATATAGAGTTATTATGAGAATTATATGCAATTATGCATATAAGGTCATTAGCATAGTCTTAGGGTACAGTGAGCACTTATTACATGGTTCTTACTATATGCAATTAGAGTGTGCATTCAGAGCCCATCATTTGAATCCTAAATTCATATAGAGTTAGTTCTTTGTCCAAATTCTAAAGTGTCCTTGTGATATTTCCATTATTTTCCATGTTTCAGTTACTACTGCTTTGTAACAAATTATCTCCAAACTTTGTGACTTAAAACGACAAACATGTTACATTCACAAATTCTGAAGATCAAGGATTTCGAAAGGTTATAGTGGGGACAGCTTGGCTCTGTTCCACAATATCTGGAACCTCAGGTGCAAAGACTCCAAGACTGGGGTGGCTCATGACTAAGGGCTGGAAGCATCTGAAGCCTCATCCATTTACATGCTTGGCACCTAGGCTTGGAGGCTAAAAACTATGTACACTGATTGGAGCACCTATGTGTGGCTTTTCTTTGAGGCTTGGCTTACCTGTAAAGCTCCATCTGTGAATGTTTGCATAAACTAAGCTGGAAACTGTGCTGCTTATTCTAAAGTAGCCTCAGAAATCACACAGCATAATTTCTGCCAATTTTATGCTTATAAGAAAGCCATAAGCCCACTAAGGCCTGACCAAAATAGCTAGTATCTCAGTTATATCCTTGCATAACTATTTTTTAAAATTTTACAAGCGTAGGTCCTAAAGTTGCCTAAGTCTGTACTATATCTAGTCTATAAGAGATTTTAAAACCTAATTTGGGGACATAATTGCAAACTGTGTAAGTGGTAAAAATGAAAATTGAAAGGTATAATGGAGACTATAACTCAGGGTCTTGATTTAGTTTAGAGTTTCATGAGGGCTTGTCTAAGGAAGTGACATTTAGGCTTAAACACCAGTGATTCTTGAAATTATAAACCCCCAATCTTACCCACTATTAATCCTGAAGAAAACATAGTTGTCTAGTAACAAACATCTCTCAACTAGATGAACCATGCTTCAGAAAACTCCCTCTCAAAGACTAGTGACTAAGTGGTCATTGTTTACCAGAAGATGATTTAACACACTTGTATTGGAATAAAATACAATCAAATGCTCTCTGAAAACCTTCAAGAGAGTCTCTGTCAACAAAACAGACTTAATTGGTTGAAGTCTTTTGTGCTCATTTGCTACATTAACAATCAGATGTGCTCTAGATCATCACTCCCAAAGGAGACCAGTGAGAGTTGGTCCTTTCCTCTAAAGGTTACTTCTGAATTTTGTACAATGCTTAATAATAGGCCATAGAGCATTACAGGAGACACTGTGACATCTAAAGGTTTCTGTGAGTTGTGCTTAATACTACAGAAACAATGACAAAGAAACTCTACCATCACCTTACCATCACCATCATCATCATTGCTAATATTGAGTGATTTCTACATGCCACGTACCTTTCCAAAAACTACAGAAAAGAGCTATATTATTTTCCTTCTTTTATTATTAAAAAAACTTCAACCAAAATTAGGATGCTTAGTTTTCCCAAAGCCACACATCTTTGAAGTACAGTTTTGTTTTTCACATCAAATCCTATGTACTGACACTTGATTATTTTGTTTCTTGAAAATCTAAGTAACTTTTTTTGCGGTCTGCGGGCCTCTCACTGTTGTGACCTCTCCCGTTGCGGAGCACAGGCTCCGGACGCGCAGGCTCAGCGGCCATGCCTCACGGGCCCAGCTGCTCCGCGGCATGTGGGGTCTTCCCGGACCGGGGCACGAACCCACGTCCCCTGCATCGGCAGGCGGGCTCTCAACCACTGCGCCACCAGGGAAGCCCCTAAGTAACTTTTGAGGTTAACCCAACTTTCATAAATACTATTCTTCATGACAATAAATATTTTCCAAACAGGTTCAGGTCACAGGATATTATCCCTGATGACTGCATATCTCCATTGCCTGAATATCTCCTATTACTGGACCATACTGAAAGAATTTCAAACTACAGAGGGTAGTTTTGTTAACCTGCCATTATGGCCTTCTACACCTAAATATGTGCAATGAAAGGAGTACAAATGTTGGTGCAGCTTTCCATATTATTGATTCCTAAAACTTTCAGATGACTTACAATTTCAACTCTGACATGTAAACGGTGTGGAAGTAATCACTCTCATATTTATCACAAGAGAAAAGATGAAACCTAAAGTCAATAATATTCCTTGGACCCATCAAATATTTGAGGTTACCAGGCAAACTACCAATGTAACATGCGTAATTGGAATACCAACAGAAGGAAACAGAATAGAGGAAAAGAAATATTTGAAGTAATAATGGTTAAGATTTGGGTGGAAAGACACATCTTAACAAATTTAAAGGAATAGAAAACATATGTTTGACAACAATGAAATTAAAGTAGAAATTAATAACAAAAAAATCATGGGAAAAAATCCTAATATTTGGAGATTAAACAATATATTTCAAAGTGACACATGGTCAAATAAGTCTCAAGGCAAATTTTAAAATATTTTAAACTAAATTAAAGTGAAAATACAACTTATCAAAATTTGTGGCATGCTTAGAGGGTAATTTATATCACTGAATACATATTTTAAAAAAGAAGAAAGATCTAAAATCAATAATCTAAGCTCCTACCTTAGAAAACTAGAGAAAAGAGAGCCATTACCACCTAAAGCATGTAGAAGAAGAGAAATAATAAAATTTAGAGTAGAAAATTAGTTTGAAAACAAGAAAATAGAGAAAATCAATGAAAAAACTAGTTATTTGTAACACTCAGTAAGACTGATAAACCTCTAAGCACACTAATGTAGAAAAAAAATAAATAAATTACCAATGTCAGATATGAAGTAGGGACCTTCACTACTGATCCAATAAATGCATAATGAAGGAACTCTATAAAACTGTATGCCCTAGAATTTGATATCCTTGATAAAGTGGACCATTTCCTTAAAAAACAAAAATTACCAAAATCCACACAGGAGAAATAAATAATCTAAAAAGCTGTTTATCTATTAAAGAAATCAAATAAAAAATTAATAATCTCTAAAAAAAGAAAACATCTGTCTCAGTTTGTCTCACTGGTGACTTTTATCAAATATTTAAGGAAGAAATGATACCAATTCTCCATAGCCTCTTCCAGAATGTAGAAGCAGAGGGAACACTACACTTCCACACTCATTCTTTGAGGCAAGCATTTTTCTAATATGAACACCAGATGAGGATATTACAAGGAAGGAAAAGCAGACAAATATTGCTCATGAACATAAATGCAAAAGTTTTCAACTATATATTAGCAAATCTATCCTACAATGTACAAAATGTACAAAAAATATTATACACCGAGATTTACTGTAAAGCTACAGTAAGACAGTGTGTTATTGATGAAAGAATAAACACATAGACCATGTGTCCTTTATATTCTGGATGCAAAAATTAACTCAGAGTGTATTACAGACTTAAATGATAAATGCAACACTGTAAAATTTCTAGAAGCATATATAGGAGAAAATATATTTGATTTTTGGTTTGCTGATAAGTTTCCAAATATAACACCAAAAACACAAGACATAAAATATTGATAAACTGAATTTATTAAACTTTTTTTAAGTTTGCTCTGGAAAGAAACTTAATAGAATAAAACAACTAGTACAGACTGGGAGAAAATATTTCCAAAACATGTATCTAATAATGGATGTGTTTAAAATATTAAAAAATACCTCTTAAAACATAGAAATAAGAAAACAAACAATCCAACCTAAAAATAAGCAAAATATGTGAACAGATACCTCACCAAAATGTACAGATAGAAAATAAATATAATGTAGATACTTAACATTGTTTTTAAAGAATTAGAAATTAAAATAATAATTAAATACCTCTACACACCTATTAGAATGTCTCAAATTAAAAAAAAAAACTGACAATACCAATTGCTGATGTAGCTGAACAGTATTATGAACTCTCATTCATTGCTGGCGGAAATGCAAAATGGTATAGCCATTTTGGACCACAGTTTGGGAGTTTCTTAGAAAGCTAAAAGTAATCTTACCATGAGATCCAGCAATCACACTTCTAAATATTTACCCAGCTGATTTGAAAATCATATCCGCATAAAAACTTGCACATGGATGTTTAAAGCAGATTTATTTATAATCTCTAAAAATTGGAGCCAACTGAAATAGCTTTCAAGGACTGCAAAAAGCAGTCCTTCAGTGGGTACACAAATAAACATAATACTATTCAACACTGAAAGAAAATGAGCTATCAAGTCAGAAAACAAAAATAAGTGAATGCTAAATGCATACTGATAAGTGAAAGATGTGAGGGTGAAAAGGCTACAGACTGTATGATTCCAATAACTGGACATTTGGAAAAGGCAAAACTATAACTACAGTAAATTGATTCGCAGCTGCCAGGGATTCAGAGGGAAGGTTGAACATTGAGTAGATTGAAGCACAGGGGAATCTTTAGGGTGATGAAACTATTCTGTTTGATACTGTAATTGTGTACCCATAATATTATGCATTTGTCAAAACCCATCGAACTTTACAGCACAGAATGAGCCTTAATACACACAAATTTTTTAAATATTTAGAAGTCTGGGGAATCCCAAGATGGAAAGAAGACTGTGACAATTTAAGTGTATTACAAATACAGTTGACCCTTGAACAACATGGGTTTGAACTGTGTGGGTCCATTTATACAGAGATTTTTTTTCAGTAGCAAATGCTATAGTACTACATGATCCAGAGTTGGTTGAATCCAGGAATGCAGAACCCCAGATACAGAGGAACCATGTATATGGAGGGCTGACTATAAGTTATACATGGATTTTCGACTGCGAGGAGGGTCGGCACCCCTAAACTCCAAGTTGTCCTAGGGTCAACTGTATATGTGCTATCCTCACTAATGTGACACAAGGGGGTTACTGCTGGTGGCAGTAGTAACTTTGGAAATGACTGAAGTCTATAATACTAAAGGCAAAATGAATTCCACATACTCACTGTACTCTAGTTGATAAAATTTCTTCCCAAGAAAGTACAGGTTAACAATTCTGATACTGCTATTGAACAGTTTAGGAAATTGATGGTGGACAGTGGGAGCCAGGTTTCTACTGTCAGAGTGGGAGATTAAGATAAGCAAGGGGAGGATGCTATGATGACCCATGTGGTAATGGATTAGAGATGAGGATATGGGTCACCAACTCATGTTTGGTTTCATATACATACGGAGGTTTATCTAATAGAAATATTCATAGTTATATGTATACACACAGGTGAGTACACACATTTATTGCAATGATACACTTAGCATTCATACCTTGCTATGATACCAATAAAAGGAGACATTGCTGTTTTTAGGACTGGGACAGGAAATATATAGGGACTATACAAAGTGAGCCTCTTGTAGTGCCAGAAAGTAAGTGCTCAAAAAAAATAAATAAATAAAAAAAAGCCACGACAATGGGGTATGTCAAAGGGCCACGGGAGCCAACTGAAATAGCTCTCAATGTCCAAAGCTGAAAAAATTTAAACAAAATAATACATAAAGTAGTAAGAGATTATAGTTTAAAATATAAAATACCCATGAATCTATAGTGATATAAATAAATGCTTAAATAATAAACAAATGGGGGAGAAGAGACAAAGCTCTTACACAGAAGAATTTCAAACAATTTATGGAGATACTCTGTCCTGAGTAGTGAGCATAAATCCTTACTCCTTAAGTGTGATCTTCTCATAGTGACTTCCTTCCAAAAGAGCACAGTATGGAAAGTGGGGAAAAAGTTTAGCTTTACAGTAGAGAAACCTGACAAACACTGCCTCAGCCATGTGACCAAGATCAACATTAACAGTGTACAAGTTAAGTTGATAGTATGTACCCTTGATAATGATGTGATGAAAATGGTACGGTATTCTTCCCCCAAAACACAGCATCAGTCCAATCATGAGAAAAACATAATAGTAACTCCAATAAAGATGCGTCCTCAAAATACCTGAGTAGTACTCTTCAAAACTGTCAAATTCGTGAAAAATAGGAAAAGTCTGAAAACTGTCACAGCCAAGAGGAGCCACAAAGAGACACAACTCCTAACTATAATGTGATATTCTGGATGGTATCCTGGAATAAAAAGGATGCTAGATAAAACCTGAGGAGATCTGAATAAACTATTGACCTTAATAATAATTCACCAATAATTCACCAATAATTCACCAATAATAATTCACCAATAATTCACCAATAATAATTCACCAATTGGTTCATTAATTGTGACAAACACACTATTCTAAGATGTTAATAATAAGAGAAATTGAGTGTGGGGGTATACGAGAACTTTGTATACTATCTTCTGTAAGTCTAAAACTGTTCTTAAATAAAAAGTTTATTTAAAATTATCCCTCCCCCTATCCCCTGGTAACCATAAGTTTGTTTTCTACATCCGCGACTGTACTTTTGTTTTGTAAATAAATTCATTTGTAACTTTTTAGATTCTACATATAAGCGATATCATATGATATTTGTGTTTCTGTGTCTGACTTACTTTACTCAGTACGACAATCTCTAGGTCCATCCATGTTGCTGCAAATGGCATTATTTTGTTCTTTTTATGGCTAGGTAATATTCCATTGTATATATGTATCACATCTTCTTCATCCATTTCTCTATTGATGGACATTTAGGTTGCTTCCATGTCCTGACTATTGTAAACAGTGCTGCAATGAACAATGGGGTACACGTATCTTTTCAGATTATGGTTTTCTCCGGGTATATGCTGAGGGGTGGGATTGCTAGGTCATATGGTAGTTCTATTTTTATAAGGAACCTCCATACTCTTCTCCATAGTGGCTGTGGCATTGACATATACACACTTCTATATATAAAATAGATAACTAATAAGAACCTGCTGTACAGCACAGGAAACTCTACTCAATACCCTGTAATATAGGAAAAGAATCTAAAAAAAAAGTGTATATATATATATATATATATATATATATATATATATAACTGATTCACTATGCTGTTCACCTGAAACTAAAAAAACACTGTAATTCAACTATACTCCAATAAATTTTTTTAAAAAAATAGCACAGTAATATTCCATTGTATATATGTGCCACATCTTCTTTATCCATTCATCCGATGATGGACACTTAGGTTGTTTCCAGCTCTGGGCTATTGTAAATAGAGCTGCAATGAACATTTTGGTACATGACATATATACAATGGAATATTACTCAGCCATAAAAAGAGACGAAATTGAGCTATTTGTAATGAGGTGGATAGACCTAGAGTCTGTCATACAGAGTGAAGTAAGTCAGAAAGAGAGAGACAAATACCGTATGCTAACACATATATATGGAATTAAAAAAAAAATGTCATGAAAAACCTAGGGGTGAAACAGGAATAAAGACACAGACTTACTAGAGAATGGACTTGAGGCTATGGGGAGGGGGAAGGGTAAACGGTGACAAAGCGATAAAGAGGCATGGACATATATACACTACCAAAAGTAAGGTAGTTAGCTAGTGGGAAGCAGCCGCATAGCACAGGGAGATCAGCTCAGTGCTTTGTGACTGCCTGGAGGGGTGGGATAGGGTGGGAGGGAGGGAGACGCAGGCGGGAAGAGATATGGGAATATATGTATGTGTATAACTGATTCATTTTGTTGTGAAGCTGAAACTAACATACCATTGTAAAGCAATTATACTCCAATAAAGATGTTAAAAAAAAAATAGCACAGAAAAGAAAGTTTATTTTAAATTACTTTTCAAAATATTTTACTTTAAAAAAATTATCTACAGATTCACGGATATTTATTTTATATTTTGGGCTGTAATTATATAACTATGTAATTAATCATATAACTCTAAAACTAATTATATAACTGTAATTATATAACCATATACCTAATTATATAACTATATGACTATATCTATGTGTCTATCTATCTAACCTCATTATTTCTTATTACTGTACCTGTTCCAATTCCTCATGGGAGCCATTTGAGGTTGTCAATTACATGACTTGTGCTTCCTTTGAACTCATATAACTAATATTTAAAGAGGTCTGCCCATGAACTGCAAAGGTCCAAGCATTCTCATTACATTATTTAAAAACCTCTCCTCGGGCTTCCCTGGTGGCACAGTGGTTGAGAGTCCGCCTGCCGATGCAGGGGACACGGGTTTGTGCCCCGGTCCGGGAAGATCCCACATGCCGCGGAGCGGCTAGGCCCGTGAGCCATGGCCACTGAGCCTGTGCGTCCGGAGCCTGTGCTCCATAACGGGAGAGGCCACAACAGTGAGAGGCCTGCATACCACACAAAAAAAACAAAAACAAAAAAAACAAAACAAAACCTCTCCTCAAGACTATCTTCTTTTTAGGAGCTATGTGAATTAGCCAAATGAAAAATTCTCATATGTGACCTTATCAAGCTGTGATTCTGAAGAATGAGGATATTTTAAGAATTTCTCATGTAGTTTCCATCTAAGTTACTGTCTGATTCCTACTTCCTTTAAGACATTATAAGCCTCTTATTTATTCATAATCATATTTCCTTGTGGCAGACCATGGCCTATTCTCATCCCACCTAGTCTTTCCTTCTTTCCTTTCTTCTTTCTTACCTGCCTGCATGCAAGTGGCTAACATATGTAGAAGATTAGACAGAGATATTAGTTATATCCTTTCGGAGCCTACAACTGGCTAAGAGGAGAAAGACATTAAAATGAAAAAGCACAGTGATAGAAAGATGTACAACATATAGAAAGGGTACACAAAGGAATTTGCTATCTATTACTCTAGTATACAAAAGACAGAAATATTAAAATGCTATCCAGAAAGACTAATTTATTTAAGGTAGAAAATCCAGTGGTTTTTGCCTGTTTCTATTAACTCTGCCACATACCATTTCAAAAAAATATTTTTCATCTTGCCAAAAATAGAAACAAACAAAGAAATCCAAAAACAAACTAATTTGTGGGTCATAGGCAATGCAATAAAAGTTATTTCTTAGGTTTAGATGTAAGGATACCTACATGTACAAAGGCTTAAATTAAATGAAATGTATTTCTTTTTCATATAAAAGTCAGGATGTAGGCAGTTCTAGGCCAGTATGGTGGCCCTGCTCCATGAGGTTTCCAGGAATTCAGGCTTTTCTCTACTACTGCTTCTAACCCTAGTGGGTAGCATTGTTCTAATCATTGAATATAGTAATTAGGGCTTGGAACACATTATCCACATTCAGGCAGCAGATTGGAAGGGCCTAGGAAAACAGAACAGAAACGAGAGCACACTGTCTTTTACGGAAAACGCCAGGAATTTGACATATAACACTGCCATTTATATCTATCTTTGACCTAGCTGTAAATGAGGTAGGAGGAGATGGCCTTTATTCTGGTCAATTATACTACTAGCTAAAAATTGTGTGAAAAGGAAGACTAGATATTAGGAACAGCTAACAGTTTCTACCATATCCACAGGGAGATAGTTTGGTCTCTATGTATGAAAGCACCACTACTTACATCCAGTCACACAGAGTTTATGTCTAAAAAACAATGCTGATTAATAGAACATTATACAAAGATGGAAAATTTCTGCATCTGCATCCTCCAGATGCAGTAGCCACATAGACTATTATAAAGCACTTGAAATTTGTCTTGTATGATTGAAAAACTAAAATTTTAATTTAATTTATTTTATTAAATATAGATTTAAATAGCTACATGTGGCCAGAGATACTACACTGAGGGCATAGCTATAAAACTTTAGAATGCTCCCATGGCTATGATCAATTTACACTTTCCTTCCAGCTTCTACTGGACCATGTGTAGTTTTATTTGCTTAGTTACCTGTTAAGAGCAAGCTTTCCAACTTATAGGATACACGTTCTCTTCCTTTTTCCTATTACCCCCATCAAGATTTTAGTCTAGGCTCCCTTTACAACATCTCACTGTCTTTTATGTTTTTCAATTAAAAAATTAGCAATAAAAGTGAAAAAAAGCATCTGGTATGACCCTTTATATGAATTTGTAGCATTGTCTAGTGGCATTTGAGTACTCACCCAACTCAGTACAAGGCTACTTGTAGGACAAGGCTAGAAACTGTCCAAAAATTCTGGGAAATGCAATATTATCATTCTTATTGCAACAACTCTGTTGGATCATAGATCTTTGATGAATTCAAGGATTTCTATCCTCCCTCTCATGACCATTTAACATATTCAACAGAAGTTACATTAGTAACTTTCCCTATGGGCATACGTATGCATTTCTATGTGTGAACATGTGTGCATATGCACATATTCGTATGAGAAGAGTGGAATGACCAAAGTGAGAAGCAGCAAGTTTAATATGTATAAAGAAGAGACATATGAGGTATCCTGGCTGGTAAATGTATATAAAAGGAGAAGCTATTTCAAAGACATTAAGAAGGGGGAAAAGATGAAAAGAAAATTTCATTTCTTAACAAATAAGGAAATTTAAAACTATAACCTCATTTGCAATAAGAATAAAAACTGCACAGAGAAAAAAGCAATTCATCAAAACTTAGCCAGCATATGTATTTTCTGCAGCATACTTGCTTAAATTTTTTTTCCTCCTTACTATATTTTCTTTCAAAACAATCTTCCTGTTCACTACAGTTAGAAATTTGAGGTTTGCTCATCTTGTTCTTATAGTTCCAAAATTTAGTTCCTGCTAGGAGTGAATTATGCATATCTACATGTTGAGCTTCAGGCAGAACATCAAGAAAAAGCAATTGCTATTTCAATTTATTAAATGTACTGCAAGCAAATTTCTGACTGTAGGACATCTCTGTCAAGAAAATTAGAGTTTTAGAAGTGGAAACTTCCAACTAGTACACATTTACCATTAGTTTATTCTTCACTTGGAAAGAAGAACAGAGTGGGGGAACCAGAATACAGTATTTAGTTTTAGGTGGTAGACGAAAAAGAAATATTATTTTATTCAAATTTGATTTTCCATAGCTTATATTAAAATTATCATTTTTGTTTATGAGGAAAAATTCCTTTCACATTTCATGTAAAAATTCTTATTACAAGTATAATATGGATAGCTAACATATTTATATGTCTAGAAATATAATCTGTAAGATATTCTCCATGTGTATGGAAAAAGAGTTTGGGTTAGGGAGCAATTATGTACATAAATGATCATACAATCAAAGGGGTGAACTAATAAAGAAATGAAAGATTTCTAGGGAAATTTACTAAGAAAAAATACAATCAGGTATTGTGTTTGTGTGTGTGTGTGTGTGTGAGATGTGTATAAAGTCTTGCTCAAACAATAAATTAGAATGACTGGATAAACCCTTAAGCTTAGATGTTATAGTCAGGAAAGAGAAAGAAAAGGTTCGCTTTGAGGAGTTTCCATTCATTCTTAAGTGGGGAAGGATAATTCTGTGTTTCAGTGCCTTAGAACCAAGTTTGCCCTGGAGATAATCACAACTAGAAAAGAGAGCAGTTTGGAGAAGTTAGGATAAGACTTACAGCTTCTCTCCAAGAGAGGGAAAACAATTCAGTTCTTTTTCTAAGAGCAGAGTTTTAGAAGGAGTGGAATGGGGTTAGGGGTAGGAGATGAAGGCACTGAATAACTTAGGAAGGGTAAACCACATTCAGGGAAAAGAGAAGGGCACACCTCAGCTGAGGTTCATGAAGTAAGATACCCAAGACCATTCATGTTATAAAAATAAAGTATTTTAAGTTTCAAACTTTTCTAAAAAGGTATGGCCTAAGATCATTATGTTTTCATTAAGATAAAATGCACTGAACCATAACTTAGTATTTAATTTTGAGGATTAATTATATAAAATTATTACCATTAAAGACCTAGAACATGTTTATTCAGAATTAAACATTATTTCAGTAAGGGATATCTTTGCATTGCTGAGGGTTTGAACACAGTATTCTTTTAAAGAAAAAGATGAAATAGAGCACTGCTGGATCTTTTGGAATTACGCCTCTAAAGTAGAGGGTGGAGGAGCAGTTTTCCCTGATAGCTATGGAGACCATTAAAATTAGCTTCATACAAACATATGTGTGATAATAGAATATGTCCTTATCTGCTTTGCTGTGTTTTAAAAAAAGTATATACATCACAGGTGTTCAACATTATAACTGGACATCTGTATACATTGCAAATGATCACCGCCACAAACCTCGTTACCATCCATCACTGCAGAGCTGGTCCTCTTCACCCACTTTGCAGACCCCCAACCCTTTCCCTTCTGGTAACCACAAGTCTGATCTCTGTATCGGTTTGTTTTTGTTTTATTTTGTTCATTTGTTTGGCTTTCTTAGATTCCACACGTGAGCGAGATCATATAGCATTTGTCTTTTTCTGTCTAAAATATTTCACTTAGCATACCTTCAAGGTCCATTCATGTTGTTGCAAATGAAGGTTTTAATTTGTTTTCATGGCTGAGTAGTATTCCATCATGTACACATCTTTATTCATTCATCCATTGATGGGCACTTAGGTTGTTTCCGTATCTTGGCTATTGTAAATAATGCTGTAATGAACATGGGGTGCATATATCTTTTCAAATCAGTGTTCTTGTGTTCTCTGGATAAATACACAGTTGAGGAAGCACTGGATCATATGGTAGTTCTAGTCTTAATTTTTTTGAGGAATCTACATACTTTTTTGCCATAGTGGCTGCAAGAATTATGGTCCCACTAACAGTGTAAAAGGGTTTCCTTTTCTCTTTTTTGATAATAGCCATTCTAACAGGTATGAGGTGACATCTCATTGCTATTTTGATTTTCATTTCCCTAATAATTAGTGATGTTGCACATCTTTTCATGTGCCTGTTGGTCATCTATACATCTTTGGAAATATATCTATTCAAACTTTCTGCATGTTTTTTAATAGGGTTGTTTTCTCACTGTTGAGTTGTTTGAGTTCTTTATATATTTTGGATATTAACTGCTTAATGGTTATATGATTTGCAAATATCTTCTCCCATTCAGGAGGTTGCTTTTTTGTTTTGATGATGGTTTTCTTCACTGTGCAGAAACTTTTTAGTTTGATATAGTCCCATTTGCTTATTTTTGTTTTTGTTTCCCTTGCCTTTGGAGTCAAATCCACAAAAACATTGCTAAAACCAATGTCAATGATGTTATTACCTAAATTTTCTTCTAGGAATTTTACTTTTTTTTTTTTACATTAAAGTACTTAATCTATTTTGAGTTAATTTTGTGTATGATGTAAGATACTGGTCTAGTTTCATTTTTTTGCATGTGGCTGTCCAGTTTTTCCAACAACATTTATTGAAAACACTATCTTTTCTTCAGAGTATGTTCTTAGCTCCTTTGTGGTAAGTTAATTGTCCATACATGTGTGGGTTTATTTCTGGGCTCTCAATTCTGCTCCATTCATCTGTGTTTCTGTTTTGTGCCACTACCATACTGCTTTGATTGTTGTAGTTTTGTAGTGTAGTTTGAAACCAGGGAGGGTGATACCTCCAGCTTTGCTCTTCTTTCTCAAGACTGCTTTGGCTATTTGGATCGTTTGTGGCTCCATACAAATTTTAGAATTATTTGTTCTTGCTGTGTGAAATATGCTATTGGAATTTTGATAGAGATTGCATTGAATCTGTAGATTGTTTTGTGCAGTACAGCCATTTTAACAATGTTAATTTGTCCAATCAATAAACATGGAATATCTTTCCATTTATTTGTGTCTCCTTCAGTGTCTTGTAGTTTTCAGTGTACAGTTCTTTCCCCTCTGTGGTTAAAATTATTCCTTGGTATTTTTTTCTTTTTTATGCAATTGTATATGGGATTGTTTTTATTAATTTGTATTTTTAGAGCCCAGTATTACTGTACAGAAAACCACATATCTCTGTATATATGATATTAGCTGTGGGTTTGTCATATATGGCCTTTACTATGTTGAGGTGTTTCCCTCTATACCCACTTTGTTGAGAGTTTTCATCATAAATGGATGTCAAATTTTGTCAAAAGTTTTTTCTGCATTTATTGAGATGATCATATAATTTTTACCCTTGATTTTTTTAGTGGGATGTATCATGTTGATTGACTTGCAATTGTTGAACCATCCTTGTATCTCTGGAATAAAACCCACTCAATCGTGGTGTATGATCCTTTTAATGTATTGTTGGATTTGGTTTGCTAATATTTTGTTGAGGATTTCTGCATCTGTGTTCATTAGTGATACTGGCCTGTAATTTTCTTTTTTGTGTGGTGTTTTCACCTGGTTTTGGTATCAGAGTAATGCTAGATTAATATATGTATTTGGAAGGTTTCCCTCTTTTTCAATTCTTTGAAACAATTTGAGAAGAACAGATACTAAATATTCTTTGAATTTATCATAGAATTTGCCAGTGAAGCCATCTGGTCCTAGAGTTTTGCTTGTTAGGAGATTTTATTGATTACTGTTTCAATCTCCTTACTAGTATTGGTCTATTCAGATTTTCTATTTCTTCATGATTCAGTCTTAGAAGATTGTATGTTTCTAGGAATTTATCCATTCTTATAGTTTGTCCATTTGTTGGCGTATAATTGTTCATAATAGTCTCTTATGATTCTTTGTGTTTCTGTGGTATCTGTTGTAACTTCTCCTCATTCATTCTGATTTTATTTGAGTCCTCTCTTTTTGTTAGTCTAACTAAAGGTTTGCTAATTTTGTTAATCTTTTCAAAGCACAAGTTCTTCATCTCATTGATCTTTCTTATTGTTTTTTCATCTCCATTTCATTTATTTCTGCTCTGATCTTTATTATTTCTTTCCTTCTACTAAACAGGGCTTTGTTTGTTCTTATTTTTCTAATTCCTTTAGCATTGAAGTTAGGTTGTTTATTTGGGATTTTTCTTGCCTTCAGGTAGGCCTATATTGGTATGAACTTCCCTCTTAGAACCACTTTTGCTACATTCCAGAGATTTTGGAATGTTTTATTTCTGTTTTTCACTTGTCTAGGTATTTTTTGATTTCTCCTTTGGTATCTCCAATGACCCATTTGCTGTTCAGCAGCATGCTGTTTAATGTTAATGTTTTTGCCATTTTTTCCTTGAGATTGGTTTCTAGTTTCATACCATTTTGGTCATAAAATTGCTTGATATGATTTTAATCTTCTTGAATTTATTAAGACTTGCTTTGTAACTAAAATATATTATCATAGAGAATGTTTCATGTGCACGTGAGAATAATACGTATTCTGATGTATTTCAATGGAATTCTTGAAATACAAGAATTGTATTTGAAAATACAAATTCCTGAAATATATATCTGTTGTCTCTTTGGTGTAATATGTCATTTAAGTTCACTGTATCCTTGTTGATTTTCTTTCTGAATGATCTATCTGTTGATGTCAATGGTATATTAAAGTCCCCTACTATGCCTCACTGACATTAAGAAGTTAGAGGAAGAATTCCAAAATGGTGCCTACCAGCACGAGCATTAACAAGGTAGCCTGATGTCATAAAAATGGTTCCTGCCGGTGTCTCAGTTTCCAGGGAGCAGCCCAACCGGTCCCTGCATCTGGCAAATGCTTTGAGATTAGTAAGTGTGCTGGTTTTTGTGTTAAGTGAATCTGTGTGAAAGCCCTTCAAGTGTGGGCTTTCCATTTCCTATAATTCTATAGTTTTCCCCATTTGTTTTCAAAATCTGTTGTTTTGGGTACCTGTCTCTCTGGTGCAAGATCTAGGGATTGGAGTGGAGCTTGAATTTGATTGTGCATCACAACAGCTGGGGTACAGTTTGTTCCCTGGTGAGACTATATCTCTGCCTCTCTTACCTGTCTCATTGTTGTCATTTTACCCTTTGTTTTGGAGGCTCTGTTCATCCAGTTTTCAAGTTCCTTTCCAAGGAAATTATTTAATAGGTAACTGTAGGTTTGTTGTGTCCATGGGAGGAGGTGAGTTCAGAATCTTCCTATGTCATCTTAAACCCTCCTCCTCCTTTGCTGTATTCTTTAAATAACAGTTTCCTAAGTTGGAAAAAAATAATGTAACAATATTACCTCAACAGGAAAATATTAACTGGCTTGGACAATAGAAACCTTAAACTTCAGAGTTTAATAGTGGTATCATTATGTGGACTGCATTTCCAAAACATGTTGAAATAGAAATTTTATTTCTTTGATATTTTTATTTCTAAACAATTTTTATTATTACTGAAAATTTTTCCTAAGGAAAATGCAATTGAACTTTGATTACTGACTTCAAGATTCTAATAACTTTCATTTTAGATGAATCATGGTGCATGCTGTCAAACATATATTGTTCACAAAACACTGTCACACTACCCTTGCTTTTCTTCCCAGCATCCAAGAACAGATTTAAACACAAATCAAACATTTCCTGAGAAAGAAAGACTAATTTAATGAATACTCAGATGAAAAAACAAAGAGCATTTTGCCTTAAATGTTATACAAGAATTCCCCATAAATTGATCAAGATAAGGAGCCCAGTGGTACATGGTAATATTGTGCATGGCTACTAAAGGACAATATTTTTAACTAATATTTTTCAAAAGCCAGTGACATTTAGTAGAACTATTCTCATAAATATATTATTTCCCATTAAATTACTTAGTGATATCCTTGGTTGTATGTGTAACAGTTAAAATGTTATTTGGCTGTATTAGCTCTAAATTATACATAATTCACTGCAGAATATTTCAACCTGAGCTAAAGAACAGATACTAGACATAAAATGTGAACTAGTGGGTTCAAATTTGATCAACACTAGGGCCTCTTATTACTGCAAGAATGTGTATCTATAAAAAATTGAAATGGGTCAAAATCCTTAAGAGTTATCTACTACTGTGTAACAAATTACCATAAACTTAGACACTTAAAAGAACATACTTTTGTATCTCACAATAACTGTGGACAAGGAATCACAGATTAGTTTTGTTCCCTGAAAGGTGGGAAAGTACTGGTCAGGACTGACTTCTTATCCAAAGGCTCAACTGAGGAAGAATTTGTTTCCAAGCTCACATAGCTGTTGCCTACATTTAGCTCATTGTAGACTGTTAGGCTGAGTACTTCAGTTTCTTGCTGTCTGGAGGCTGAAGTCTTGTCTAATTTCTTACATTTATCCACACGAAACAAAGTTCACTGAATGTGAGGATGTGTAAATGAATGGATGATAGATGGTTTGATAGATAGGAAAATGGATATTTAGCTATATTTTTAGTGTTAATATTCTTTTCATTTTCTTGGCTTCAATATTCTAAATTCGTAAATGTTAATCATTATTTAAACCATTTATTTATGAACCCTTTAGCAATAATAATATTAGCATTTGGTTATTACCTATATTATATGTTTTTAAAGACTCTAAAATCCTTCTACCCCTACAATTTGTTCTACTTTTTTGAAAAGTTATCTGGAAGTTCTGGATAATTCACTTTTTTCAGTTAATATATTAAAAATCCCTTTACCACACGAATATAACCTGGGAGAGTTAACAAAATTATCCATTAGCATCCATATATGACAGCATAAATCAGCTTGGAATATGAATCCAGTAACCTCAGAAGTTCCAGAGAATTCCCATGTTTGCATCAGAAAAATATGTACAAGAATATCTTATGCTCAGGACACTCCTTGGAAGAAAAGATCTAGATGTGATATGAGATGGCGCTGATTTTTATTAATTGATCAGTTATTTAATATTATAACATAATCTTTAATAATTTTCCTGATGAATGGAAATCCTTAGGGCTAAGCAATCCCCTATTAAGCCTGTATTTTTACCCAACAATCACTTCTTGAAGTTTACTGAAATTGTGAAGGCCTATCCTCTGCTATTAATGAATTTATGGTCTAGAGAAGATTTTTGGCATCTACTCCTTGGTAGCCTCAGCTGAAACCTCTCTTTAATCCAAAAGCTAAGAGTACTCTACAGCACAGAAAAATAAAATCAAAGTACTCTCTCCCACAAATTGCCCTCTAATGTTTAGGGGTCTATATATATGTGTGTGTGTTGTAATGAATCTGTTGGGAAAAAAACACTCCTCACTCTTCAGCAGTGTTGGCAAAATGCATGTCATACTTAGGTGAATGTGTGTCTTAAACTAAGGTTTTTGTGTTTAGTGTTCAAAGATGGGTAAACTGAAGCAGCAGACCAGGAGCCATGGGCAAGGCAATTAACGAGTGAGATAAGCATGAAAACCAAGAAGGTAGAAGGAAATCATTTACTTACAGGGAAATAAAATGTATCCCCTTCCTATTTTGGTCTTAACCCAGGCTATAAATTGGGTCGGAAATACTGACTTCTGAAAAGACCGAGAAGTTACTTCTTTTTTCTCTAAGACATTGACCAAACATTGATGGACTGAGAAATAGACACATATATGGAACTGGAAGAAGAGAATGGAAAAACAATTCTTAGTATAGTAACGGGAGGCTTTCTTAATTGAACAACTGATTTACTCATTTACTCTTCCTTAATTTTTACACAAACCCCTTAGATAGATGCTGTTATCCCTATTTTACGGTAGAGGAAACTAAGCTGCAGAGTTGAGCGATTTCACTAGGGCTCACAATTGGGAAATGGCTCATATAGGATTTGAATCAAGGTCTCTTTAACGCTAAAGACTAAGCTCTTGGTTTAACGTGTTTTATTCAGAGATAAATTAAGCACACACCTTGTTAAGTGATAGTCCACTGGCTAAGAACATAGACACATATAATCCCACTAAAAATCCTGACTAATACAAAGGAGATCTCTATAATGTCACAGCAATTTTCAGAACTTTTTCTGCAGGACACGAAGGACATGGGTTTGAATGAGAAAACTCTCACATTTACACATTTTTACAACTCCTTTAGAAAATCCACAAAATACTCTTGAATTTAAGAAGAAATTTCAAGGATATCATTGGTAGCCTCAGGAGGGTATTGCTGGCTCCCTTGGTAGAGAATTAAAGATGTTGTGATTTAAAAGGCACGCAGCAGTTAAGAAGCATGTTACTAGACAACTCTGAGATTGGAAGTTGCCTAGTAGATAATACGGGAGCTTTCAAAGGAAAATCCATAATATCCTTGGAGAAATTGTTAAAGCTACTCAAGGAATTCGGTTTCAAGGATATTTAGAATATCCATTTAGTTTTCCTGTTTATAACATTATATATAAAAGCCTCATAGTAAATGATAGTGGTTTAATATTTTGGACTTCAGATACCATACAAAGCACATATTAAACAGCAATGGAAAAACATACAACTTGGCTCCTAGGAGCTCACTTTTTCTTAGTTTACTCCTACCTAAGTACTGATAATGCAGAAGTTCTCACTTTGTTTTTTTTTTGGTTAACCTTTTAAATTATTCAGGATCTTAAAAATCTTTTTTGTTTCTGCAGGTTATATCTATTAATACTAACCCATTAAAATATTTATTTATTAATTCACTTAAAATAATAATAAGTATAAAACATGTTAATTTCAACAAAATACTTTAATTAGAAAATAGTTCTATTTTCCAAATAAAAAATAGTGAAAACAGTGCTGCTTTATATAAAACACATTAATCTCAACAATATACTTTAATTAAAAATAGTTATATTTTCCAAATAAAAAATATTGAAAACAGCACTCTTTTAATTTTTTTTTAATCTCTTTAATTTGTGGCTTAATAGAACAGCGTCCCATTCTGATATCTGCTTCTGCATTTATCCTGGGGCAATGTTTGTAGTAGGCTGAATAATGGCCATCCAAAGATATGAGGTACTAATCTTGAACCTGTAAATATTACCATTTCCATGTATATATATATGGAGAAAAGGTTTTTGCAGATGTGATTAAGGATCTTGAGATGGGAAGATTATCTTGGATTATCCGGGTGGGCCTTAAATGTAATTACAAGTGTCTTTGTAAGAAAGAGGCCAGGAGAGATGTGAGTCTTTACCAGACCAGTAATGGAGTGTGACATAGAAAATAATTCTTGCTGATTAGCAAGGCTGATTCCCTGATCTACTAGAGAATCTATGAGTTATTCAATATTGTTTTAATAAATCACAATTGTCTTATATCAACCAGGATCACTATCACTAAATGCAAGCAATTAAGAACTCCAATACACAAAATTGTTGAACTTCTTAGTATGCAAATCAAACTCCTTATCCCCTATATTATTTTATATACTCTAAGATTCTTAAAGATAGAACTAACATCCTATTTATGGTTCTAACTTATACTTTGACATAATGCACAGTACATCATGGGCCCAAATTAAATGATTGTTGACTGAAGAATGTATAATTGATTATTCCACTGCAATGTATAGAAGAAAGAAAATCAATGCTTTCCATTACTTTCACAGTAATGTTCAAACACATGGAAAGCCCTTTAAAATCTAGCCTCTGATTTTCATACCAGCCTTATATATACCTGATCATTATATCTTTAATAACTTAGGCAAAAATAAAACTAAATTACTATCCTTTCTCTTAAAGCAAAATGCTATTTCTTGCCTTAAATTATGTAACAAATATTGACTGAATTACCACTGAAACATGAAGCATTTTACTAGGTGCTGGGGGTAAAAATGAGTTAAGTCTGAAACTTCTACTTCTGTCTGTGTGGTAGATCACCTCATTCCTCCTGCTGAGAACATTTAGAAAATTTTATGAAATCAAAACAGAAGAAAACAATCGCTTGGAAGACTTTGGAAAACTACCAACTTAGTCAAGACTTGAAGGACCAAGACCCTAGCTAGAAGGGAAATTCAGAGAAATGACCCTGACATTCTGTGCCTCTTTTTCCTTTATGGCATTTGCCTTTACCAAGCTGTACCTTAGAGGCTGAGAAGCAAAGAAGTTGAGCAGAGATTTACATGGTAAAGGGGACAGGGAGACAAAAAATTACAGTTCAAGACCCAAGAAGAATGAGTAAACACCCCAAGCTTTCAGTTTGACCCTTAAAGGCTATACTTTAGGAAAAGGGTATAGAAAAATACTAACACGGAGTTTCAAATTAGCTAAATCTTAAATGGATTAAAATGATGTTCCTTACACTAACTTCCTATTGGGTGGAAAAGTAAATTCTCTACGCAAAAAAGGTGATATATGGAGTCTTAAATTATCTCTACAGCTTACAATATTCAGACTTCAATAAAAATAATCGGACAGTCAAAAAAAACACACTTAAACAAGCAGAAAACAATCCACATAACTTAAACAGACTCACAGGAGGGAGGTCTAGGTTTTGGAGTTAACAGAAAATAACTTAAATATAAATATCATTCATATTTTAAGAGATTAAAATATGGAGGGTTAACAGAGAAGACAAAAGAAGAATTGAAAGTACAGATGAGACTGTAAGAGACATACCAGACCTAAAGAATAGGCCAAACATACATATGCTGAGATTCTCAGGCAGAGAAGAAAAATACATGGGGAAGAGGCAATATTTGAAGAGATAATGTATGAGAATTTAAAAAATATATATATAATGCATATATTTAAGAAGGAAGAAAGAAGTATGAACCCCAATCAAGATAAATTTGAATAAGGCTATGCTGAGGCAACTGATAGTAAAATTACTGAAAATCACAATGAAGAGAAAATCTTAAATGCAGTCAGAAGGGGGGTGGAGGGGAAAGACAGACTATTTTTAAAGGAACAAGATTGAGAATGGTAATTGACTTGTAAACAGAAATGAGGGAACCCAAAATGTAATGAAATGGATTTTTTTAAAGGATAAAAGGAAATAACTGCCCATCTTTGATTCTATATCCAACAACAATGATGTTCAAAAAAACCCAAGAAACAAAAGCTGAAAAAGAACCTTCAAAAACAAAAAACTAAGAAGATTAGTTAAGAGAAATCACCTAATAAGGAGTTCTTCAGGCAGATAAATATTGATTCCAAATGGAAACATGTAAATGAAGGCAGGAATGAAGAACAAAGGGAACAATATATGTATGGATAAATACAAAGGAGAATTGACTCTATAAAATGAGAATAACAGTTATTTTTGAGGTTTAAAAGTATGTAGAAGTAACATATATATGAATAAGATCACAAAAGCAAGAGGGAGAGGATTAGATTTAAAGTATTGTAAGTTCCCACAGACATAGAAAACAAACTTATGGTTACTAAGGGGGAATGGGGGGGATAAATTAGGAGTTTGGGATTAACAGATACACACTACTATATATAAAATAGATAAACAACAAGGACCTACTGTATAGCACAGGGAACTATACTCTATAACTTGTAATAACCTATAATGAAAAAGAACCTGAAAAAGAACATATATATATATATATATATATATATATATATATATATAAAACACTGAATCACTTTTCTGTACACCTGAAACTAACACAGCATTGTAAATCAACTATACTTTAATAGAAAAAAAAAATTTTAAATCCCGGAAGTAAAGCCTATTTGAGTAACCTTTAGAAAAAAAAAAGTGTTTTAAGTGCCTTGTATTGTATAAGATGCAAAAAGACTATTTTACATTGATTAAAAGTCAGGAATGTCAAAACAGGAAAACAGTATTTAATTAGGAAATTCATAGAATGGAAAAATAAATAATAAATAAAACAACCCAAGAGAAAAATGAAAAAATAATAAAAACAAATTTTAAAAACCTGGTAAACCAAATAAAAACAAATAGTAAGAAGATAGTTGTCAAACTAAATGCATCAGTGATTATCTGAAATGTAAATGGACTGAATACATTAATGGATAAATAAAGATTGTCAGACTGGATAAAAAGATATTTATATGCTGCTTACTAGACACACTTCTTAAATATTATAATGTAGTAAGGTTAAAAATAAAATTATAGAAAGACACCCATAAAAACTCTAACCAGGGCTTCCCTGGTGGCACAGTGGTTGAGAGTCCGCCTGCCGATTCAGGGGACACGGGTTCGTGCCCCGGTCCGGGAAGATCCCACATGCCGCGGAGCAGCTAGGCCCGTGAGCCATGGCTGTTGAGCCTGCGCGTCCAGAGCCTGTGCTCCGCAATGGGAGAGGCCACAGCAGTGAGAGGCCCACGTACCGCAAAAGAAAAAAAAAAAAAACTCTAACCAGAAGAAATCTAATATAAAATATAAAAAGTAGACTTTGCAACAAGATGTAGATCTCACATTCTCTGGACAGCCAACTCAGATGGAAATCAGCTGAAATTTTTTGGAGGAATAC
Organism: Lagenorhynchus albirostris; assembly: GCF_949774975.1. NCBI lineage: Eukaryota > Metazoa > Chordata > Mammalia > Artiodactyla > Delphinidae > Lagenorhynchus > Lagenorhynchus albirostris. Next base: position 55,561,598 of record NC_083105.1, on the reverse strand, counting down.
TCTTAGGATGAGCAACTGTAGGGAGAATAAAGGAAGCAGGTATGGGAATGAGGTAAGATGGGTTCCACCACAGTTAGAATGTGGGCTGAGGCAACTCCATGCATGGAATGAAGCTGATAAAGCCCTTCAGAGTTGCCTGATTCGGAGGGAGATGACTAAGAATTATAAAGTTTCCATCAACCAATTGCTACGTGTAGGCTGTCATTTGGAAGGGAGCTTGACCTTGGGCTAATTGGCTTACTTTAGCTGAAGACTAAAGTCGAGGACTGTCAGTCAGAAGCACTTCCGGTAGCTGGGAGAATACCTCCTTCAATCCTGAAGGGGAAATTAGGGAGAACAGCACAGACTCAACTACACATGACGTGCTTGTTCAGGAACAGAAAATGGCACCACTTATATGTACTTATTTGTCCCAAACATCATTTGTGACTCTAATTTTCACAATAATCATATAAGATGAGTACATTCTTATCACAATCTTATTGATGAGAAAATTGAGAATCTGAAAGGTAAGGTCAAGAAAATATTAAAGTTGGAAATCAAACCTAAGATGACATGACTCTAAGGTTTCCATCTTTCTGCCATATATACTATTTCTAGACTAGTAAGAAATTAAGTTAACTTTAAGAGGAATTTCATGACAAAAAAACATATATTTAAACATTAAGCATAGAGCTTATTTTTCTAGTATATTTCCATCTATTTCATTTTTCTGTGCTATTCTTTTCTAAACAAATGACACTTTAACTCCCTAAATAGTTTTATTTCAGTCTGAAGGAATGTGATTCTATGACTTAAAAGCACTCTAGAAGCTAGATTCAAACACTTTAAGATTATTTAGTATAGGTAGACCCAAAGGCAAGCCAGTATTAGAAGTACTAATAATATGATTTTCTCTACATAAGAGGGACCATGAATTAAATTTTTCTTTATTCTCAAGAGATTTCAATTGTGAGCATTTCCAATCAAGAGTTTTCAAATGTGATCATTTCCAATGACCAGCCATACCATTCTAGTGCTACTATCTTGGAGTATATTGTATACAATTGCCCAAGTGTTTGGAATCAAGATATAAAATGAAAAAATCACTGTGTACTTTGGCTTAATTTGGAGAGATTCTGCAATGGTCACATTAATCCTCTAAAATTCTATTTATACTGAGAAGTATAGATCTCTTGGGGGACATTAAAAATATGTGTAGGAAATGAAAATGTAAGTTAATTTCACTTGATAATTCAAAGAAAAAGAAGTCAAGGTCAGGACTTCCCTGGTGGCAGGAGTGGTTAAGAATCCGCCTGCCAGTACAGGGGACACAGGTTTGATCCCTGGTCTGGGAAGATCTCACATGCCACAGAGCAACTAAGCCCATGCACCACAACTACTGAAGCCCGCAGGCCACAACTACTGAAGCCCACCCACCTAGAGCCCGTGCTCCACCACAAGAGAAGCCACCGCAATAAGAAACCCATGCACAACAACAAAGAGTAGCCCCCCTTTGCCGCAACTAGAGAAACCCCATGCACAGCAACGAAGACCCAAATGCAGCCCAAAATTAATTAATTAATTAATTAAAAAAGAAGCAAGGTCAATTATGGCATCTATTTCTAATAGAATCATATGGTTAGATATCCCCTTAAGAATCAATGTGTGTGTGTGTGTGTGTGTGTGTGTGCGTGTGTGTGTGTGTGTGTTAGGCTTCACATATATTTAAATGCTATGGCAAGGTGATATCACTCTGTTGAGCATCTATAAACTTGACAGAGATGCCACCAGGTATCTATACATCTTGAAAGCTAACACAAAATCAGTTGGTGCAATTATGCGATTTAGCTGCATTTGTGGTGCTAATTTATCTACTGGCATCTGTAAATGACTTTATTATAAAAAATTCAAAGGCTCTGCTAAAAGCCAAATTAGGCTTGGTAGCAACACAAAAACATATCAACCAGGGAAATCTCTAAAAGAACCAGCAAACAAGGAAACATCAAGTAATGTCTGGAAAGACATAAAATGTGATATCAATTCATTAAGTGCTGACTATTGTTTTAGTTGAGATCTGAGTAAAAGTGTATTGCTGCTGGGTATGCCAAGTGTCTCTACTGGGATCTAATTTACCTTTTTCCTCTCAGATATTTCACAGGCAAGGTAACTAGGGCCTGAAGTTATTAGCAAGTTACGGATGTCAAAGTTCAATGACTGCTCAATGAAGGAGAGGAAACAAATAAAGAAAAGACATGCCTTTATATCACAATTCCTATATATATATTTGGTACACTTTGAACATCAATCAAAAGAATAAATTAGAAAGCATTTGATCAAAAGGTAATGAGCCTTCAAAATTCATACAGAAAGTAATTGACATATTAATAATGTTGATATTTGGACTGCTGATGCCAATGACAAAGTGAGATACTCATTGAAGAAAAGGGTAGAAAAGAAGTTTTTGTAAAGGCAAGAATAAAATTATTTCTTTTATTTGAATCTTATAAAGTCTGTCAGATTTAGTCACAGATATAACTTCTGTCTCATGAAGTTCCTGGTAAAATGTTAATTTGACCAGAAATTTAAAGGTTATTTGAGCTGACATCCTCATTTTTAAAAAAGATTCAAAAAGTTTAATGGTTGCTCCACTTGTGATTGAGATTGAAATCCATCAATCTATTAGCCAATGTCCTTTCTTTCTCAGCTGTCTTTCTTTCAATCATATTTAGCAATAGAAAAAGCCTCCCCCTTTCGGGGCAATTTTTAGCGAAAGGAATTTATTCACTAAACAGTGTTCTTTATTTAAAGGCCAGTGGCAGATTTAAAGTCTTAGAATTACACCTACCATCAAACTTCAAGAAAGTTCACAAATGCAAGCCACTGAGCAAATAAAAAGAATGGCTTATGGGTGGGCTTTCAAATAGAACATGGCTCATTCTTCAAATGGCTTGAAGGGACAATAAATTCAAGACTTATTAGATCAGAAATGTTGGTCTTTGGTCTTTGAATGAAAACGCCACAGTAGCCTGAGTTTCAGATCTTACGAATAGGTGTTCCTAATGCTTTCTATGCACATGAGGAGAGATATCTACAAAGGTTGTAAGGCAAGTTGACAATATTCTTTTATAGATGAAATCTAGCAATTTACGTTGATTTTATTTCCAGACAAATCAATAACCAGATGATGTGTATAGGGAAGGAAGATACTTAAAACTTAGGCGCTAATTATCATTTAGTAGTGCCATCCAGGTGTACCCAAGTCATTTATATAGCTGAATTTATCATTTGGATAAACAAAGTACATTTAAATGTTACCAGCAGAAGGAATTGCTTAAAACGATATAATTGAGTTTTCTGTGAATGGTAAATGGGTAAATTGACCTATGGCAATAATCACTATAATCACAAAGAATGCTGTTGCAGTCTTTGCCCTTTAGTGCAGTATGCTATGCACTGTATGTAATAGGTATAGAATAGGATTGAAATAAAGTATGCAGGACATCATCAAAATGGAATTCAGAGTGTCATCATCCTCTTCCTCCTTCTACAATGTGGTTAATGATTTGTAACTGTGTCATAGCTTGATTCAAGTTAGATATACTATAAAACATTAAAATCTGTTGGTTCATAAATTGAGTGACATTCACATATTTACATATTCATACACTAGATGATATCTCACTGTTCCAATGTGATTGTCAGAAAGGAAGAGATTTTCCTCTACTCTTCTAGGTTCCTCTGACTGGTCTAGGAATTAAGTTGATGTGAGACAGACTAACAGGGGAAAATCAAGCAGAAGTTTAATAACATACATTGGAGAGACCCAGGAAAACTGAGCAACTCACCAAAATGACTGAAACCCTCACCTTAAATGCTGTCTTCAGCTAAATACAAAAATGGTTTTGGGAGTAGTGGTTTGGAACTTCAAAGGGGAGGAAGGCAATTGACAAGGAGACAGAAAAGCAAATGTTCGGTAATCAAATATTTGTTGCACCTTGCAGAGACAATGTGACGCAGAGAGGAACAACAAACAGGCTTAACAGACTTTGCTAGGTTCTTCCCTGTCTACCACACCTAGTTTATACTGAAGTTACCTATGGCGATAGCTTCCTTCCTGGAACATATCCTCTTTTTATATTCTTTTAGGCATTTAAGAGGAGAGTTAAAGGTTCTTCCTGAATCTTTTGGGCCTTAAAAATAATGAGGCTAAATTAATCCTTATGCCAAAGAGACACATTTTGGGGTGGCAAATTTTGCTCACCTACATGATATATTTGACAACCTTATGTATCTAAAGTGAAATTGACAATAGAGGAGGGAAAAAATCATTACTTCAGTCTGGTGGAATCAAGGACCACTGTATGGAAGTGATGCCTCTGACCAAGAAGTTGAAGATTTGGTGAGAAAATGAAGGTATCCTAGGTCATAAATTGTTTGTAGCACAATCACCCAAATCCAGCTGACAGAAAATGGTGACTTGATACCAGTGTACTCAACCATTATTTATCCTGATGCTGTGTTTGGCTAGGATATCTAATGACATTTCACCTATATTCAATCACTTTTTAATGTTTTAATATTTGTTCAGGTATTCTTTGGGCTTTTGTTAAAACCGTTTTGAGGATAATTTAAATTTTTATATGTATCACATTTTTTACCATCTTAAGAATGCGAAGATTGTTGTACATTTGGATTTTTTTCAATTTTATTTGCTTTCAGTCACACTACTATATGTGTGCAATTTGTATGATCTTGTAGTCAAAAATTTAATTACTTAAATTTTACTTCTTAAAAGACATCCCAGTGAATGATTTTTTAAAAATCCAAAACATTTAAAAGGTATTTCTTTTTAGGAAAATTAGCCATTTGTCAAATTGATGATTAGACAGAACGATTTAAGTAAAATTTAAGTTTGATTAAATAATTGGAATTTAATTAAATTTAAATATAATTTTGGGACTTCCCTGGTGACGCAGTGGTTAAGAATCCACCTGCCAATGCAGGGGACAGGGGTTCATGCCCTGGTCTGGGAAGATCCCACATGCCACGGAGCAAGCAAGCCTGTGCGCCACAACTACTGAGCCTGCACTTTAGAGCCCGAGAGCCACAACTACTGAGCCCACGTGCCACAACTACTGAAGCCCGCGTGCCGAGAGCCCAAGCTCCGCAACAAGAGAAGCCACTGCAATGAGAAGCCTGCTCACCTCAACAAAGAGTAGCCCCTGCTTGCTGCAACTAGGGAAAGCCTGCGCAAAGCAACGAAGACCCAATGCAGCCAAAAATAAATAAGTTAATAAATTTAAAATATATATATTTTTTTTAGGACTGCAAAATATATGCAAAAACCCTCAAAGACATCTGGTCATTTTTTTCAAGTGATTTTAAATAAAGTTGCAATTTCTTATTGCTTTCTAGTGTTCCCTAACTTCAACTGTTGTTTGATCAATATGTAGAAGGAGATAAGGGAAAGACTACTCTATAGTATAATGTTCTAATTCAACCTAACCATATACTTCACACTTGGCCAATATCGTAAATTCTTAGTTTATATAAGAGTATGTATTACCATATCATATTTATGTTTTAATAACTGCATTTCAATAAAATTGATTTTATGTGCAGTCAAATATATACCATTTTATGTGTTTAAAATGATTATCATAGACTTCATGGGGCTGCAACTGCTATGACATGTGGTTGGAATAAGCAAAGCCTTATGTAGTGTGATATGAATGACATTTTTTGCTAAAAATGTGCTAGATTCCAGAGGACCTTTGTAAGATAAAAACAGCCCAAAGGTCCTGAAGGAAAGCACATTTTGACAGTCACCATTAGCAAAGTTCATGTGTGATTGAATGGAAAGAACACTAGTCTATAAGTCTTGATTTTGTCTTAACTCTGTCTTAGGCAACTCAAACTTTCTAGGCCCCTTTTCTATTGCAAAATGTTGGATTTTTATTTGATGATTCTAATCTTGCTTTAAATGTGAGTATATGTTTCTGGTTTAACATTGAGCTAAGAGGAAATGGGAGGTTCAGACAGGGATACGTAAGGGTGGATTCAAATTACAAGAATGAATTTTGAGAGATAGACCCGCCAAAGAGAGTGAATGACTCTATGTGGATCTGGGTCTCCAGGAAGAAGTCATAAGAGAAATATTTGAAACCGAGATGAGAGAGAACTGATGTATATTTTAGCAATTCTATCTTTCTCTCTTGGCGTTACTTCCTATTATAATAGAAATATATTATTTTTATTATATTTCTCTGTATAACTGAGGCTTACAGATTTATGCTAATTTTTAAGGGGAGGAAGCTATTCTCTCTGGATTACTGAACTTTAGCCAATATATTTAAGGAACAATTAATTGACCTGTACCTTCCAAAGCAGTGGCTGCATTAACTGAATTTCCTGAATTATGCTTGCGATTAGACTGCATGATTTAGGCATTATGTGTATACTTGAAAAAGCTATTTCTGAGATATTAATAGTGCTTTTATTTGATTCAGAAATCAAAGTAAAGTCTTTCTTAAGGCATTCTATAACTGGCATTAACTCTTCTACCACAAAGAGGTTATCTTAAGTTGTAAAAATGATAATTATAAATATTTCTAGGTCTTGGAATCTTCAGTAATAGCTGTCATGTAGCTAATTTTAAGGTTCAATTCTCCACCCTTTGTCTAACTTCTTCTTGAGATTTCACTTTTGGTTTGTCAAATATTTTTCTTGAGAGTGCTATCTGGTGTAAAATGGTGCATGACTGTTTAAATTGTATTTACGTAAATACCAGAATCACATTATGAACCTCTGATATAACCATGAAATGGTACAGTATCTCTTATCAAATACGTCTTGAAGAGGGCATAAATCAAGTTTCAAAGATAGTGCTAGTATTCATGAATAGTTTACAAGAGTCAAGCAAAGCTACTGGAAGATGAGAGAGCAGACATGAGCCATCTCTACCAAGCTACACAACCATGAGACCATTCAGACCGCAAATTATCAGACATTTGGGTGAGGTCACCCTAGACCATCCAGCCACAGGGAAGATAGCCCAGACAAGAAGAACTACTCAGCCAACTTAGAGAATTATGAAAATAATGAATGTTTACTCTTTTAGGCCACTAAGTAGTTTCTGAGTAGTATATTACACAACAAAAGCTAAGTGATGGAAGGATAGTGTGATCCAGTAAGTAATTCCAGGGTGTTAATTTTTTTGGTGGTGTAGACATTTTTAAATTTTGGTTTTGGTTAATTTTTAAACAGGCTTAAGGGCTAATGAGTAGAAATCAATCTAGAAGACGTGTCTATGTTCCAGGAAAGAGAAGTGATATTTCTAGTTAACACTAAATGAAAAATAAACAAATAGTGTCTAAATAAGAAAAGTTGTATGTGGGAAGATCTATTGTAATAGAAAGAAAAGCGAATGGATTATTCTGTTGGGGTTTGGTGTTGGGAAGTTGAGGTAAGAATTATTTGTTTGCTTTCCATTTTCTTGTGAGGTAGGTTGTAGGGCCACCCGCTGAGCCTGAGAATAAGGCAATTCAGTGTTTTTAAATACTGCTGTGAGGATGAGAGGCAGAGCTGACTAGAGGAATATATTAGAACTGACAGTATCTTTTGAAAACATGAAAGACTATAGCTGAGAGTTTGTTTCAATTTTGTGATTTTTATTGCACAAAAATGCACTGTATTAGTCATATATAAAATATACAGTAAGGCTATTCTCTCCATATATAAGTGTCAGAAAATGAAATGTATACCTTTGAGGTTTGAGCACGAGTTCCCCTCACATTGCCTTGGTTGAAAGACCTCTCAATACTCTGTTCTCTTAATGCCCAATCCTTAGATTCCAATCCTCAAAGGAAATGTGTTTTTTCATTTTTATCAGTGATCATTAATCCACGTTTAGAGAGAGGAATTTTTTTTAATAATCGTGTCAAAGTTTAAAATTTTTGGAGATGTCTCCCTAAAGCCCTCATCCAGGCTCTTTGTGGGAATTAGTGATGCTCCTAATTAATTGTCAGTTTTGGGTTAACTCAAGAAATAAGGACAATCATGAATAAGAATAAGAATAATAGTACAAACTATGGTTTAAGAAGTTAGATATCACTGTTTATAAATATACACAAAGACACGTGCACCACATACATATTCAACTTGTCCTCGGTCACACAACGGCAAGTGGCAGAGCTAAGAGACAAACCCAGGGAGTCTAGTTCTAGAGTCTGTGCTTTTAACTACTAGGCTCTTTTGCCTTTGCAAGGTTCTGGATCATTTTTATCATATTAGATGAACATATTCACAACAGACATTCAGAGATTGCCAGTGCTATTTGACAAATATATTAAGCTATCAAAACTCAGACGAACTATATCCTTCTACCAGGCAGAAATGTTTTGAATCAAACACAGATAAGTGCATGGATACAATTTTTAGTGATATCAGCAGTCAGAAACGTATACATAGATAGTATGTAATAAGGGGGATTATTTCGGTATTTATTTGGTTCTTCAAACTCTATTTAAACATCCTGGGGATGTAGAATTCATTATTCACTTGCACAAAATTAGGAAATGATTATATAAATAGATAAGTGTATAATATCGGAGAAATGCCTGAATAGCAGTGTGTTGCATAAGAATGATAAACCTAAAATAAAAGATAATAACAGTTTTTGTTTAACAACCTTCCAAGCGACTGAAATCAGTAATTAAATGTATTCAAATCTGTAATGACAGAGCTCAAACAATGTATATGTACTTAAACATGCACATTGTTAATGATGTTGAAAGCCTAGGAAAATGTAATCACAAAACTCTGGTGGAAGAAACCAGAGCAGTGGTTCCTGGAAGGGAAAAATTACTAAAATAATAAAACTGTTTTTGTGACAACATTCAGAATTTGTGATTGTCATTCACACAAAGCTCATTGATAATCCAACAATAAGAAAAAGCTTACAGGTCTCAAAATACTGTCAGCTGGATTAAATTAAATATTTAAAAATATTGTAATGGTGTCTTTTTAAATTATATTTATTTATTTATTTATTTGCAGTACGCGGGCCCCTCACGGTTGTGGCCTCTCCCACTGCGGAGCACAGGCTCCGGACGCGCAGGCTCAGTGGCCATGGCTCACGGGCCCAGCCGCTCCGCGCCATGCGGGATCTTCCCGGACCGGGGCACGAACCCACGTCCCCTGCATCGTCAGGCAGACTCTCAACCACTGTGCCACCAGGGAAGCCCTATATTTATTTTTTTATACAGCAGGTTCTTATTAGTCATCTATTTTATACACATCAATGTATACATGTCAATCCCAGTCTCCCAATTCATCCCACCACCACTCCCATCCCCTGCCACTTTCCCCCCTTGGTGTCCATACGTGTTTTCTCTACTTCTGTGTCTCAATTTCTGCCCTGCAAACCAGTTCATCTGGGTTTCCACATATATGCGTTAATATACGATATTTGTTTTTCTTTCTGACTTACTTCACTCTGTATGACAGTCTCTAGATGCATCCACGTCTCTACAAATGACCCAATTTCGTTCCTTTTTATGGCTGAGTAATATTCCATTATATATATGTACCACATCTTCTTTATCCATTTGTCTGTCGATGGGCATTTAGGTTGCTTCCATGACCTGGCTATTGTAAATAGTGCTGCAATGAACATTGGGGTGCGTGTGTCTTTTTGAATTATGGTTTGCTCTGGGTATATGACCAGTAGTGGGACTGCTGGGTTATATGGTAATTCTATTTTTAGTTTTTTAAGGAACCTCCATACTGTTCTCCATAGTGGCTGTATCAATTTACATTCCCACCAAGAGTGCAAGAGGGTTCCCTTTTCTCCACACCCTCTCCAGCATTTGTTGTTTGTAGATTTTCTGATGATGCCCATTGTAACTGGTGTGAGGTGATACCTCATTGTAGTTTTGATTTGCATTTCTCTGATAATTAGTGATGTTGAGTATCTTTTCCTGTGCCTCTTGGCCATCTGTATATCTTCTTTGGAGAAATGTCTATTTAAGTGTTCTGCCCATTTTTGGATTGGGTTGTTTGTTTTTTTAATATTGAGCTGCATATTAATATGTAGAATGGGATAAGAAGAATCTCTTTAATTTCTGTAAGTAAAATTTAAAAAGAGTTGGAAGAAAATGTACAAGATAAGTTAATGTTTCTGCTTTGGATAGTTATGTATGAATAGCCAGCGTCTAAGTTAAATCTTCTTCTGTATGTTTAAATGAAGAGCAAAGTTTAAGTTCAAGAGTAGTCAGCCTGAAAAAAATTTTTTTAAGTAGCATGTACTTTAAATACATTACATAAGGTTCTTACCATGTATCATTTGTTGAAGTGGGCTTTAATCTACCTCATAAAATATAAAATAAATATAGAAACTACCTTCTCATTTGAAACTTTTGGAATAAAAATATTTATATTTATATTTTGGCTGAATTTAATGGTGCCTCCAGCAGCTTATTTCAGTGCCTCCAGATAAGGCAAAACTGGAAGGACTTGGTTACACTAAAATTCCCAGACAACTTTTATTCTTTGTTGTTGTTATATTTCTTTAGAGCTGATGACAGGGATCAGTTTTAGAAGTCTGATGGGGCAGTGATGAAGAGCAGTCTAGTGTCTATGAAAGCATCCTGCTTCTTATGTTTTTGTTCTAGAGAGAGTTCCATGGACGTGTACTGATGCTTTTGTTAGTCTCCTCCATGCGATTACCACCTTTGCTAGTGAAAACGGGCTCCACAGCATTTAATCACTACATCAGCAAAGAAGTCATTGTCCCTGACATCCCAGCACTAATCACTAATCACAGCAGTAAGGAAAAGGTGAACAGGAGAAATTACATGGCATTTTTATAATATTATTACCCATGTTTCCTAATAGGGAAAACTATGAAATAAGAGCACTTATATGTTCTTGTTAGTGTCTTAGCTCTATTTGGTTCAAACATTTTTATCCCAAACTTTGAGAAAAAGTTTAGGCAAGGTTTTATTGTTACTTTAAAATTTGGCACATAATTACTATCCATTTTATTATGCATGATTCTGCTAAGGAGCAGTCTCTCTACTAGCAAATGAGTAATTGCTCCTTCCTTTAACTTTTTTTTTTTGCTCCACAATTAAATATAAAATATCTGAGGAAGAGACTACATAAGGGATATGAAACATATCCAAAATAACTCAGCATAAACTAGACCCCAACTTTCCACCCCCAGCTGAGCTCTTTCCATTATTTGCCTATTTTCTGCTCAGTTTGGACAATCTGCCCTTACCTGAATATGTCTTGAACATTTTAGCCTCAGTATATTTACAACTTTCAACCCATCTGTTAAAAAGTATCCATTTGCCATAAACCAAGGCTTCTTTTAAGCCCCAGTAGTAATGTGACTTTCATGAAATCATCTCCAATCGTCATTACAAAAGTATTTCTTCTAACTCCAGCAGCATCATATATTCTTTTGAATCATGTATCACATAGTTTATTGAATTAGAATTGATTCTTTACATAGCATATATTCTACTATTTGGTAATTTCTTTGAAGGCAACTCTTTGTACCTTCAAACCTTATCTTAGCCAAGGCCATCTTAAGCCAGCTTCTACCCAACTCACCGGCTGTCCACCTGTACAGAAGTTAGCCCAACCAAGATCAGCAGTGCCCAACAAGGTCAGCTAAACCATCCAGCTAATTTATAAATAAATGAGGAAAAAAAAAAGATTATTGATTTAACATACATTTTGTGATGACTTATTTTATAATAATAGTTAACTGCTATAGCAGTTGATTGCCTTGTAAGCTCCATTCATTCTGAGTCAAATTAGTTTTATTTCACCTGTTTTGAAAGTTACCATAGTATATCCTCATGACTATTTCTCTTGATGTCCTGTTTTTGGTGTCCAAGTTATTTCTATTAGAGACAAAGATTACTCAGTGCTAATCCTTAGGTCTTTCTAATAATCACCTAGCTCACGCTCTGGTCTTCTGGCAAGTTTCTTCCAGGGATGCTAAAGATCCTTTGTATGTTAAAATTTTTGTTAGCTATTTTCAGGTACCTCACTTCCTCTAAAGACAGGTTAATCAAATGATTTACACATGTTCAACATATTTGAGCCCCTACTCTGGTCAGAAGCTCATCTAGATGCTGAGGCTTAAACATGATGAATGAGACATGATCCCTGCTCTGGGGTTTTGGGATGAATGTGGTACTTACTACTCACATATTATAGGGATTAAGAAATATGCTCTGGGGCTTCCCTGGTGGCACAGTTGTTGAGAGTCTGCCTGCTGATGCAGGGGACACGGGTTCGTGCCCCGGTCCGGGAAGATCCCACATGCCGCGGAGCGGCTGGGCCCGTGAGCCACGGCCGCTGAGCCTGCGCGTCCAGAGCCTGTGCTCCGCAATGGGAGAGGCCACAACAGTAAGAGGCCCGTGTACCGCAAAAAAAAAAAGAAAAGAAATATGCTCTGGTATCATATAGTCTTCGGATAAAACCCAGGTCAGCTACTTACAAAGAGTATATACTTAAGCAATTTACTTCTTTCTGTTACATAAAATAAAATTTGAATTAAGTGTATGAATCTGAGAAATGAGGATAACAATAGATACCATTGAGGATTACTTAAATTGAAATAATGCATGTAAAGTACTTAACATAACACTTGGCACATAGTAAGTGTTCAACCAATGTTAGCTATTATTCTAAATAAATAAATTTCAATGTGATGAATGGCATTTCAGAGATATGCAAAAAGTAACTTTGAGAACACAGGATAAATTATTCTCCCTAGGAGACTCAGGTAAAGCTATAGATAACAGGTGATATTTGATCTGGAACTTAGAGAATGAAGAGAAGGCTGGGCAGTGAAAGCTGGGCAGCAAAAGCAGGAAAGACAATTCCAGATAAGATACTGGAATGAACATAAGCTGAAAAATATCCCTGTGTGTGTGAGAAATAGTATTCTGGTATTGCTTTGATAGAGATCAGTCTTACTACTTTGAAATTGGGAGTGCATAAAAATAAATAATTTTCATTATTATCTAATGAACACTTTATTATGAACCAAGGACTGTGTTAAGCTCTTAGGCTGCAAAATTTCAATGACACTGTGGCATTGTAGTAAAATTATTACCCCACTTGTTTGATGAGAGATTGAAAAGCAGATTTAGTTACTTGCCTAAGTCCACTGTATTGCCACAACAAAATTATTATAGACACATGGCAATTTTGTTTACCATGATTTTGAACCCAGAATTTGAAACCAGGCAGCATAACTTCAGAAACCATACCATCTTCTGGTCCATAAATGGTAGCTAAGTATACTCAATTATATCTACTTAATTAAAAGTAAAAAAAATCTACTCCCTGTGTGAGTACAGGAACATGTACATGTATGAATCTAAATAGCAAAAGATATTGGGGAATGTTAAGAGCTGTGGAACTGGAAAATATATGCTCAACCACAAGACATTCAAATTCAAATATGTGCTTAGCTACATGAAACAGTCTAAGGGTCATACTTACCCAGTTGGTCAGTGTTCAACTATATTAAGCAGTGAAGTATGATGTAAAAAATTTAAATCACAGTATAACATGATGGGCTTTACAGTTTAGACAGTCCAAATAAGGAAGGATTGGATTGGAGTGGGGAGAGGTTGGAGAGAGATATATAAAGGAAAATTCAAATAAGGAATTAAGTTCTGGACTAGGGCATCGGCAGCAGGAAGGATTAAAGGAGACAAGCCGAGACACTTGCTATTGCCTAATGAAGCCAGCCTGATATTTTGTTGAAAAATAAAGCTGAATCCTCCAAGACAACCCTTATCCTATGTATTACCAAATATGATCTGGGAAAATGCTTTTTAAGATGGGTATTGAGAATATTTCAATACTCCAGTTCAGTATTATTGCCTTCCTCTAGAATGCCTTGTAAGAAATGTCACCTCTTCCTTAGGTGTCCCTGGAAGACTATATAGGCAGAGCTATAATTCAGGCATGTGTTTATGTGGAGAATAGAGATATTATCTTCCTCATAAGGAAACATAACATGAAGTGAATGTAGAGTGCCTGACACAGAGCATGGCAAGTGGTAAATCTGTAATAAATGTAAACCATTTTTACCACTATTTCTATTATTAGTAAAACCAGTCCATATAGACAGAAATGATAGAAAGTAATACAAATGAATGGCATTTCTAGAATATGTAAAAAAATAATTTTCTAATTTACTTTTTAAATAAAGAAATATTTGTATGCTTTCAATAAATATTTCCTGTCTGATAAAAATATATAAATAAAATTTCCCCCAAACTGTGGTTTAATAAATATTGTTAAGTTGGATAAGATCATTAGGAAAAAATCTCCCTGGTCATCCCTTCCCATTTTTATGTTTTTCCTTCTATAAGTTTGAAACGTAATCTTTTCATCTTAACCTGACACAGCCCACTGTTGGGTAGTCAGTAGGTGATATGATTTATTAAGTCATGCTATGGTTTTCAGTTTTTAGATGACATGCACATTATTAGTTTTTTAGGATAACTTCAAGATTATGTTCCATTTTTATACTCAGTTTGAATAGTTCTTTGGATTTCAGAAAAAGAAACTGAATTATTATTCTGTTATGAACAGCTTTGCCTTCCTCCAGCCAGACAGAAATAGTGTCATGTAATCAGTCCTTGACTGTGTTAACATATCTTACCAAAACCAACATGAAATAGTGTAAACTAGCATAACCCTTACCTGACACTTTATTTATAGGGATTTGTATTAACTTGCAGAAATTTCATTGATCTTTCTTTTGACTTATCAAAAGTAAATCTGATAGCTAAGTATGTTCACTAATATTCTATAAATTTGTTCCTAATAATATAACACATTAAAATGTATGCATTGCATTCTGAATATGATTTATGAACAAAAATTAGATGTGAATGATATGGTATTCTCATTATTAGGACTTACTATATAAAAATGTAATTTATAGTTAATAGAATCAACCCATTTTCTGCCTCTACGAGTAGAATGGCATTGAATAATTCCATAAAAAATTATATTATTTTGCTTTAATCTACCAAAAATATTTCTACTTTTACTTTTGTCTCAAACAACATAGAAGAAACTGATTTAGATGGAAGAAAATAATGATAGTAACATGGCATTACATGGTATACTCACTTTAAAGTAAAGGTCACTGACCAAAGCCCAGTCATCTTAAATTTCATCAAATATTGGAAAAAGTGAATATCTAAATTCTGGGCCATTATGTCCACTGGGGCCCTGGAACCTACATTTGGAAGACATAGGGCAGATGTTTGCTGATTTACAATGAATAATGCATAGAGGAAGCAAGATGCTTGAATTTTCTCACTGGAACTTACTTCCAGTTGAATAGTATATAAGCAAACATAAAGTTGCTGCCTATTGAGATTTTCCTCTTTGTAGACTACCTTCAAATAGATTTTTGACATCAAGAGCAAGGAATATTTTGGTCTTGGCATTTCAGTGTGCTCTTTTTCCTCTCCCTTTGTATATGAAGAACAAAATATGATTAGCATTGTTGGTCAGTGAAAAATAGACCAAGAGCAGTGAGAGAAAATTCTTTCAAGGCCTATCTGCCCAATTATCTCCAGTATACAACATCAAACTGTGAGTCAGAGGAACAGGAGGCCAATTATCATGAAGCACTGAAGCCCCAGTCACACAATGTGATGCTACACTATAGTGAAAAAAGAAGCAATTGCTGAACTTATTTAATGAAGCCTAGACCCATGGTTTGAAGATTTGGGGTTTTTTTTTAGCAGTGCGTACATATAGGAATGTGTATACTAGCACTCTATACTTACATTAAACTCATACTTTAATTAAATATTACTTATATTGAATAGTGTTTTTTAATGTAAATTGATTGAAAGAAAGTAGAATCACTAGAATTAGAGAGTTATGTTCTGTACAGTTATTGCTAAGAAAGAACAATGCCCATTTAGGTGATAATTTGGATACTTTATACATAAAAAAAGGTTTTTGTTGAAACATTTTTAAAAGTGCAATCTTTCCTTTTAATTTTACTATATTTTGTGGGTTACTTATTTAATTACTAATTTCATTCTGCATATGAAGACGAAACCAAGGTTAAAGTGAAAAAACAAGTGATGATAAAACGTGTGAGAATCATCCATGTGACCAGCACCTATTAAATCCTCACATCATCTCCACAAAATAAGTGCTGTGATATTCATATTACCCAGATAAGGAAACTGAGGTACATGGAGATTAAGAAAAGTACCAGGGCTTCCCTGGCGGCGTAGTGGTTGAGAATCTGCCTGCTAATGCAGGGGACATGGGTTCGAGCCCTGGTCTGGGAGGATCCCACATGCCGCGGAGCATCTAGGCCCGTGAGCCACAACTACTGAACCTGCGCGTCTGGAGCCTGTGCTCCGCAACAAGAGAGGCCGCGATAGTCAGAGGCCCGCGCACCGCGATGAAGAGTGGCCCCCGCTTGCCACAACTAGAGAAAGCCCTCGCACAGAAATGAAGACCCAACACAGCAAAAATAAATAAATTAATTAATAAACTCCTACCCCCAACATCTTCTTTTAAAAAAAAAAAAAGAAAAGAAAAGTACCAAAGTTGCCCAGCAAGAATTCAAGCTCATGTGGTCTGACTCCAAAGTGAATGCTCTTAACCACTATACTTGGCTGCCTTAAAACTGCACTTGAATTCTACCGCCTTTCTCACATGTAGCATTCAGCAATGATGGAACACAGAGAAAAGAAAACAGGAAAGCTTTCATTTAGACAAATCCGAAAACAACATGGGAGAGGAAATCTGACCCATGAAAGCAATAGTGATATCCCAGGATTTTTGCAATATCCTGAAGATAATTTTCTGAACATCAGTAGTAACCATTAATCTAAATATTTGCATATTTTGCCACCTTCTGTATTCTTTGCACATGGGATCTTTACTTTTTCTGATATTGTGATCCACTATCACCATGAAGAGAAAAATTTAGTAAGTCTGGTGAAATTAATTTCCTAGATAATTTTTTTTTAATCAATGAGTTTTCAAACTATTCGAACAAAAGTAATTTATTCTAAGAAAAATTGTGATCCAATACATAACATATATATGTGTGTATTTATATATGCAGAAAAGTGCTGTTATACAAGCAGTTGATTAGTCTGATTATTCATTGGGCATTTATTGGAGAGAAGGGAAGAATGAATTAGGAAATGCATCTTCATTATTCATTCATCAGTTTATGATACATTTTAAAAGCCTCCTTACTATACTCAGGCATTGTTCTCAGTATACATAGGATACGAAGAAGAACCAGAGACACAGTTTCCATTTTCGTAGTATTAATAATCTATCTCACAGGAAACCACTAAAATGGTACAGTCAAGAGATGATAAAGGCCTGTTCTAGGAAGACAGATTAAAAGGAAGTTCAGATGTGAAAAATATTAAGGAGGAAATGTTAAGTCTCGAGAACTGAGGGTGAAAAAGAAAGGGGGGAATAGAATCAACCAAAAGGGAAATTTGAAAGAAAATATTTTTATTTTTTAAATTATTATTACTAATTTTTTTGGCCCTGCTGCAAGGCTTGTGGGATCTTAGTTCCCTGACCAGGGATCAAACCAACACCCTTGACAGTGAAAGTGTGGAGTCCTAACCACTAGACCACCAGGGAATTCCTTGAAAGAAAATATTTTTAAAAATTCTTTATTTAAACATTTCATTACAAATTAGATGTGAATGACAGTATTACCAACATGATAAAGTACATCTAAAAGTAATAATTGGCATTATACTTATGAGATTCTAGAATCACTCTAATTAAATCAGGTCAAAAACAGTTACTCTTGTAATGTCTCCTATTATGTATGCATGTTTTCTTGAGAAACTCAAAGTACTCTTATCCTCCACATACCCATTAGGGACAGCAATGAAGAAATAGTTGAGAGTTAAATGGACAAAACAAGGGATCTAATAAACTTGAACCTTATTCTTGAATGCCTTCCTTCCACTCTTCCTTTATGCTTCCAATAAAATATGTGCACGGAGTACATCTTAAGCAAATTCTTAAGTTTCATAAAAATTTAGGGCTGGGGCTTCCCTGGTGGCACAGTGGTTGAGAGTCCGCCTGCCGATGCAGGGGACACGGGTTCGTGCCCAGGTCCGGGAAGATCCCACATGCCGCAGAGCGGCTAGGCCCGTGGGCCATGGCCGCTCGGTCTGCGCGTCCGGAGCCTGTGCTCCGCAGCGGGAGAGACCACAACAGTGAGAGGCCCGCGTACCGCAAAAAAAAAAAAAAAAAAAAAAAAAAAAAAAAATTAGGGCTACAATCTAATAAATCTTTATGATAAATTAGGCTACATGATGTGGAAAAGTACCTAAGAGAGATACTCAGTGACTTAAAAAACTACAACATTCCAAATGACTGAAAAAAAAATGTCCACACCTAAATCTCAGGCCAAAATTGTTTACCTCTATTATATTTGAGGAAGCTCAGCTCGGGAGAAATGGTTCCACTAGGAAGAATAAAGCAGTGTAAGAACAAGAGAGTTGACACAGGGTCAAGTGTGTGGCTGATTTAGGCTGCCTAACAGGCTTACTTTGGACAAGAAGTCTGTAAGAGAAACAGCACTGACTATTTCTCACTGAGGAGAAAGCAAAGGGGAAAATCATGGGAAAGGGTGAGAAGGCTCTAAGAGGAACAATAATGATGCAGGGGAACATCACTTGCTCGGACAGTCTCTAAACAAGATCTAAATATGGTGTTGCACATTGAATTTCAGTAAATACAAGGGATAAATTAGAAGGAATATGAGACATTAGAAAATTTCAAAGAAGAATGAAGACTGGAAAACTTCATCTTAAAGATCTTGAGACAAATAAGCACCTGAAAATTATTTATTATAGAAACCAGAAAAAGGACTGAAAGCTAGTAGGACTGAGAAGTAATAATGCCTATAGATTAACAGCATGGACTCTGAAACTTGACCACCTGGTCTGGAATCTGGTCCTACTATTTACTAGCTGTGACTCTGGGTAAATTAAGGGTAATTAAGAAACTCAATTCACCATGAAATTATTGGTGTATGACTTGTAGAAATGAAGACTGTAGTCTCTACCTAATTTTCTTTATTGCTATAGCCTGTGAATACTTATACAGTTTAACTATTTTTGCCTTATTCCTGAATATTCACTGACCTTGCTATATAAGATATGCTGTGATGCTTAATTTTGTGATATGAAGAATATTGAGTTGATAGAACAGAACTAGAGGCAGTAACTTATAATACCTTGTGGATGGGTGAATGTGTTTTGGGCAAAATGCAGAATGGTTGCATTGAATTAGGTATAAACAGTTTTAATTAGGCAAAGAAGCATATATGGGTGTTGGGTAGCCAAAGTGGTAAACTATATTGGGAATTTTTGCTAGCGATGTTGTCCTACTGGACAACCTTTTCTATATTTCCTTCAGACCTTGGCATCCAATTCACCAGTATGTGACTAAAGCTAAGCCAGTCACATGGTATCACTTGGAACGGTGAGCCTATAATAAATATCTGACTCTGACTCTGGTGTTAATAACCCAAAACAGCAGTGACAGTTTAAGATTCATTCTACCAATCATGGCTTTGACTATCAGAATCTGGAGTACCCTGAAGACGTGACACTGGAATCAAAAAGCCCATCAGTGCTGCATTAAGTACCGAATGAGTGTGGTTATCCAGCTGTGTCAATCTTTTGTGCCCCATCATAAACTGTGCTGTTCTGGAGGTCTTTGGGAGATATCACTGTGTCCTCAGTTTTTCTCTCTTCCCTTCCACTTTCTAGGTGCTTATTTTAATAGGCTTTCCATAGATTCTCTGAGCTGTATGTTATGCTTCTAATAATCCAGCTTTTAAATATAATAATTGGAATTCATTTCTGTAATTTATATCTAAGAACTATGATGACACATGCATTGACTAAGAGTACTGCATGTGGGTTGCAAATAAATCTGAAAAGTTTTAAAATAACAAAATTGACTATAGGGTAATGAAAGTGACCAGACCAAGATTTCTCGACAAATAAGATAACATTAAAGTAAACCCAAACAATCATTTATGTAAATATTTTAGGGTTATTTTCTTTTTCTAAATTGAGATATTTGGTTTTTTAGAGCAGTTTAAGGTTCACAGCAAAATTGAGGGGAAAGTACAGAGATTTCCAATGCACACCTGCCCACATATATGCATAGCCATGCCCATTATCAACACTCCCCACCAGGGTGTTACATTTGTTACAACTAATGAACCTTCGTCGACATATCATAATCAGCCAAAGTCCATAACGTACATTAGAATTCACCCCTGGTAGTGTGCATTCTGTTTTTGTGGATTTGGACAAATGTATCATGACATGTATCCAACAATATAGTAATAGTTTCACTGGCCTAAAAATCCCCTGTGTCTTCCCTATTCATCCCTCTGTACCCCAAAACCCCTGGAAAACACTGATCTTTTTTCTGTCTCCATAGTTTCCTTTTCCAGTATGTCATATAGGTGGAATTATACAGTATATAGACTTTAAAAATAGGTTTCTTTCATGTAGCAACATACATTTAAGGTTCCCCTTTGTCTTTTCATGCCTTGACAACTCATTTGTTTTTAGTGCTGAATAATATTCCATTGTCTAGGTGTACTACAGTTTACTTACCCATTCACCTACTGAAGAACATCTTCATAGCTTCCAAGTTTTGGCAAGTACAAATAAAGCTGCTATAAACCTCCACATGCAGGTTTTTGTGTGGACATAGGTTTTCAATACCTTTGCATAAATACCAAGGAGCACAGTTGCTGGATCGTATCATAAGAGTATGTTCTATTTTGTGAGAAACTGCCAAAATGTCTCCCAAAGTGCTTGTACCATTTTGCATTTGTAATGAATGAGAGTTCCTGTTGCTCCGCATCCTCACCATCATTTGGTGTTGTCAGTGTTCTGGATTTTGGCCATTCTAGTATATATATAGTGGTATCTTGTTTTCATTTGCATTTCCTTGATGACATACAATGTGGAACATATATTCATATGCTTATTTGCTACCTGTATATTTTCTTTGGTGAGATGTCTATTAAGGTGTTTGGCACATTTTAAAATCAGGTTATTTTCTTATTGTTGAATTTTAAGAGTTCTTTGTATATTTTGGATAACAGTCATTTATCAGATGTGTCTTCTGCAATATTTTCTCCAAGTGTGTGGCTTTTTTCTCTCTCTCTCTTTTTTTTTTTTTTGGATAGTGTCTTTCTCCGAGCAGAAGTTTTTAATTGTAATGAAATCCAGCTTATCAGTTATTTCTTTCATGAATCATGCCTTTATTGTTCTACCTAAAAAGGCACTGGCATACGTAAGGTCATCTAGATTTTCTCCTATGTTATCCTCTTAGTTTTGTGTTTTACATATAGGTCTCAAATCCATTTTTACTTAATTTTTATGGAGTGTAAGGTTTTTGTCTAATTTATTTTTTGTATGTATATTTTCAGTTGTTCCAACATCACTTGTCAAAATATATTTTATCTATTTTATTACCTTTGCTCCTTTGTCAAAGATGAGTTGGCTATATTTATATTGATCTATTTCTTAAATCTCTATTGTTTCATTGATCTATTTGTCTAATCTTTCACCAATACCACACTATCCTGAGTTCTTTTTCTTTATAGCAAGTCTTGAAGTTGGACAGTGCCAGTCCTCAACTTTATTCTTCTCCTTCAGTGTTGTGTTGAATATTCTGTGTCTTCTTCCTCTCCACATAAGCTTTAGAATCAGTATGTTGATAACCATAAAATAATTTGCTGTGATACTGATGGAGAGTTCATTGAATGTATAGATCAAGTTGGGAAAAATTGACATCTTGACAATATTGTGTCTTCCTATTGATGAACATGGATTATCTCTGCATATATGTAGTTCTTTTTTAAATTAATTCATCTGAGTTTTGTAGTTTTCCTCATATAGATTTTGTACATATTTTGTTAGATTTATGTATAAATATTTCATTTTAGGGGGTGTCAATGTAACTGATACTCTGTTTTTAATTTCAAATTCTACTTGTTCATTGTTGGTATATAAGAAAGTGATTTATTTTTGTATATTAACCTTGTATTCTATAACCTTGTTGTAATCACTTACAAGTTTCTGAAGTTTTTTTATTGATTCTTTTGGACTTTTCTACATAAGTGAACAAAGACAGTTTTATTTTTTCCTTCCCACTTTGTACACATTTTATTTCCTTTTCTTCCCTTATTGCATTAGCCAGAATTCTAGTAGAATTCTAGTAGATGTTCACACTGAGTGGTGAGAAGGTACGATCCTGCTGTGTACCTGAGTCAGTGGGAAAGCTTCATGTTTCCCACTATTAAGTATGATGTTAGCTGTAGGTTTTTTGTAATTATTCTTAAGCAGGTTGAGGAAGTTTCTCTCTATTTCCACTTAGTGTGAATTTCTAGTTAGTGTGAATTTTTATCATGAATGGGTGTTGTTTTGTCAAATGTTCTTTGGCATCATATCAATGACCATGAGTTTTCTATTTTAGTCTGTTGATGTGATGGATTACCTTAATTCATTTCTGACTATTAAACCAGCCTTACATACCTGGGATAAATCCCAGTTGGTCATGGTGTGTAATTCTTTTCACACATTGTTCAACTCAATAGCTAATATTTTGTTGAGAATTTTTGTATCCATGTTCATGAGAAATATTGGACTGTAATTTCTTTTCTTGCAATGCCTTTATCTGGTTTTAGTATTAGGGTAATGCTGGCCTCGGAATAAGTTAGAAAGTATTTTGTCTGTTTCTGTCCTCCAAAAGAGAGTGTAGAGAATTGGTACAATTTCTTCATTAAATGTTTGGTGGAATTCACCAGTGAACACATCCACGTCTGGTGTTTTCTGTTTTGGAAAGTTATTAATTATTCATTTGATTTCTTTGCTAGATAAAGGGCTATTCAGATTGTCTATTTCTTCTTGTGTGAGTTTTACAGATTTTCTTTCAAGGAATTGATCAATTTGATCTAGGTTTCTAATTTGTGGGCATACAATCGTTCATTGTATTCCTTCATATCCTTTAATATCCATAAGATCTGAAGGTGTGTCCCCTCTTTCATTTTTGATATTAGTAATTTGTATCCTAACCCTTTTTTCTTAGGTAGCCTGGCTAGCAGCTTACAGAATTTATTGATTTTTTTCCAAAGAACCACCTTTTGGTTTTGTTGATTGTCTCTACTGATTTCCTGTTTTCAATTTCATTGATTTCTACCCTAATCTATTATTCCTTTTCTTCTGCTTACTTTGGATTTAATTTGCTCTTCTTTTTCCAGTTTCCTATGGAGGAAACATAAATTATTTATTTTAGATTTTTCTTCTTTTTTAATATATGTATTCAATGCTATAAACTTCCTTCTAAGCACTGCTTTCACTGCATCTGACATATTTTGATAAGTTGTGTTTTCATTTTCATTTAGTTAAAAGTAGTCTTCTAAATTTTCCTTGAAATTTCTTCTTTGATCCATGTGTTACTTAGAAATATGTTGTTAATCTCCATGTATTTGGGATTTTCCAGTTGTTTTTCTGTTACTGATTTTTTGTTTAATTCCATGGTGGTATGAGAGAAGACACTGTATATATCCTATTATTTTAAATTTGTTAAGATGTGTTTTATGGCCCAGAATGTGGTCTATCTTGTTGAATGTTTCATGTGAGCATGAGAAGAATGTGAACTCTGCTGTTGTTGGATGAAGTAGTCTATAGATGTCAATTATGTATACAGTTGATTAATGGTGTTGTTGAGTTCTGCTATGTCTTTACTGACTTTCTGCCTGCTGGAACTTTCCATTTCTGAGAAAAGTGTGTTGAAGTCTTGAAGTATATTAGTGGATTCATTTTTTTTCGTTGAATTTCTACTGGCTTTTGCCTCAGGTAATTTGACACTCTGTTGTTAGGCATATACGTGTTAAGGATTGTTATATCTTTTTGGAGGACTGATCCTTTTTCATTAAGTAATGCCCTTCTTTATCCCTGATAACTTTCCTTGCTTTGAAGTCTGCTTTGTCTGAAATTCATATAACTAATCCTTCTTTCTTTTGGTTGGTGTGAGCATTGTATATTTTCCTCCATCCATTTACTTTTTTTTTTAATTGAAGTATAGTTGATTTACAATGTTGTGTTAATATCTTCTGTACAGCAAAGTGATTCATATTATCATATTAAGTGAAGTAAGTCAGAAAGAGAAAGACAAATATCATATGATACAACTTATATGTGGAATCTAAAATATGACATAAATGAACCTACCTATGAAACAGAAACAGAATCCATCCATTTACTTTTAATCTATATATGTCTTTATATTTAAAGTGAATTTCTTATAGACAACATACATTTGGGACTGTTTTTTTGTTCTTTTTTTGATCCACTTGGGCAATCCCTTTCTTTTAATTGGTGCATTTAGACTTTAACTTTCAAATGATTATTGATATGTTGATATATATCTATCATATTTATTAAATTTTCCATTTGTTACCCTTATCTTTGTTCCTATTTTGTCTTTTACTCTTTTTCTCCCTTTTGTGGATTTAATTGAACATTTTATATGGTTCCCTTTTCTCTCCTTCACATACTGCTCTTTGGTTTTAGAGGATTCTACTGACATATCCACTAGCTCAGAGACTGTTTTCTCAGCTATGTCCAGTCTACTAATAAGCCTGCCAAAGACATTCTTCATTTCTGTTACACACTTTTTATCTCTCACATTTCTTTTTGGTCCTATTTTAGGATTTACATCTGTTTGCTTACATTGCTCAGTACTTGCATGTTGTCTATTTTATCCATTAAAGCCCTAAGTACATCAGTCAGTCTTAAATTTCTGGTCTGATAATTCTAACTTCCCTCACATGTCTGGCTCTGATGCTTACTCTTCCTCTTCAAATTGTGGTTTTTTTTGCCTACAGTATGCCTTGCAATTTTTCTTGATAGCTAGACATGATGTACTGGGTAGAACTGCTGTAAATAGGCATTAGTAACGTGGTGTGAAAGGAGGAGAAACATTCCACAGTCCTATGATTAGGTCTCAGTCTTTCAGTGAGCCTATGCCTTGGACTGTAAATTTCACAGGTGTTTCTCAGTTTTTTCTCCCCCATTAGGTGACTAGAATGGGCTAAGACATAAATTAAAATACTGTATTCCAGAAAGCAAAACAATATGACTCAGATAGTAGTTCTGGTATTGCCAAAATGCAGGTAAAAAATCTGGATAAAATATTTCATAATTTATCAGTGCAAAACAGCATTATTTATAAATTGGTTTATTAGATAATATGTGATTTAAGTATATATATTTAGCTAATTTTAAAAATACTATAGTATGAATGGATATTTATATACGTTTATGACAATATTTAGTCAAAAATAATTTTTTGATCTTCTTACTAGAAAATTTTGATCACCTTATGGAAGCCTGAACCATTTTATAACTAAGGATAAACAATAAAATATTATTAATAAATCAGAATTATTTTAATTTATTGAAATTAGAGTAATTTTTGAAGCATCTTTTTTAGTTCTAGTAATTTGAACAGAGATGGATCATGTGTCTTAATTTTCTCTCTCCCTTTTTTTTTTTAACCACTTCCTAATTCATTCTAATACATTTCAAAAGCTGAGAACCACTGGCCTTGAAGAGATTTTATGTCTTCAAATGTTACATGTCTATGCATTCTTATTATTATACAATGGGACTTTACAGTGCTTCTTTAAAGCGGGATGGTTATTCACATATTCTCACCTAGGAGGTAAATATTTTGCTGCCTTTTGCTGGGAAAGGAACAATTCCTGTGATTTATAATTCTTTCTAACCAGAAAATTCACTCACAGTTTTAAAAAAAGAAAAACAAATTTTACTCATTAATATAACAAACTGCTATATTTGTATTGAACTTTAGCACTTTTAAAAGCACTTCCATATTTAAAGTATCATGTGATGTTTCCAACACACTTTAGAGGCAGAATATATATTCTTTGTTGGTTATTTATCTACTACTTGACCTTGATGTGTTTGTCTATTTCGATATTCAGATTCTGAGCTCTATTTTCTTATTTTAACTTGGGGATACTCTCTTTCAAGATGCTCTATCTATGATTCTAAATATCCTCTTTGAGTAAATTATCACAGATTTATAAATCTCATAATTAATTTGAACTTATTTCTTATAAACAATGTATTGTTGGCTTTTTATATATTTTTCAACAAAATTCAAGGACTGTCATTTATGTAGTATAACTCATCTACATTTATTGCATTTTGAAACATTAGAAGTTATTCTTGCCATATTTTTAATATTTTTAATATTCTCTACTTCCTTTTTTTCTTTAATAAAAATAGTTTTCTTTTTTTCTCTTACAGCAGATAGTAGATATCAGAGTTTCTACACTGCTTTAAAATGTGTGCATTCTATTTAGGTCTTATAGTGATTTTCTGAATCATAATATTATTTTAAAATTTCTTATTCTTATCAATTCTTATCATATTTTACAAGTTAAGTATTCAAGTACTTTCAGACACCCACCCTTTCCATCATGTTGATTTTGCTTCGGCTGATGAGTTCTCTTTTTCTTTTCTTTTCATTTATTTTATTTTATTTGTCTTAAGCTTTTATAAAAGTCAATGTTAAACTTTATCAAGGTATATGATTATTTAACTCTGATTACTCTTTTGTTTTCTCTCTTTTTTTTTCCAAATACATTTCTCAACATGAATTTTTGTAAAACAAAAGTTATTAGACCTTGAGTTCCTAAAAGTATTTTTATTATGCCTAGTATTTGAAAGAAAATCTTTGAAAATTTTGAAGCACACAAAATCTTGTGTCTAAAGTTCTTTATCTTTAACCTTAAAAGTAATTATTCCATTTATTTATCATATCTAGGGTTGCTCTTGAGAAGTTTAGTGCCAAATTAATCTTGTTCTTTTATAAATGGTAATCACTTTCCTTTTAGAAGCTTTTAGACTTTTCTCTTGGTTTTTAATATCTTAGATTTCTCTATAATGTGTTTGATTTTAGCTTTTCATTTTGCCTGATATTACACACACACATACACATCAATGGAGGACTCTCATTTTCTTTAATGCCGTATATTTTATCTCTACTGTTTCAAATATTTTCCTCACCTTTACCTTTTCCCTACATCTTAAATTTTTCTTCTCATTCAATTTTGATTGTACTATTATAATCAAATATTATATTTGATTTCAGACTGCTACTCCCATTTTAAAATCATCTAGGTTTTTTGTTCTTTTTTTAAATTCTCTGTTCTTGTATCCTTTTCTGCTGACATCTGGAATATTTTTACAATTTGATCTTTTAATTCATTATTTTATTTTCCTTAGTGTATACATTTTGTGCGCTCACCTATTATATTTTATACTTGATATATGCATTCACCCATTTTAGGCTTTCTTATTTTTATTTCACAGTATGAACAACTTTATTACCTCTGTGGTTATGTTTATAAAACATACTTTAAGTGCTTAGTTTATATTTTCCACTAATTCTACTTTATATAATAAATGTATTTTAGCCTGTTACATTTCTTTTAGAGTAGTTGTGTTACTCAGGTGTCTACTTACGCTGACCTGTGAGTTCATGTTTACCTGTGAGTAATATATTTTGGGGAAATGTCAAAGACCTGGACACAGACTGTGCTTACAGGTATATGTAGGAGAGCCTGAGCCCCATGTAGGCAATCATGTTAACTATTCCTTTTGTTGTCCCTCTATAAAGCAACACCTCTGCTCAGGATTTCAATTTTAAACTATTTTGGAAGAGAAAAATAGGGAGAAAATAAAGATTTTATCTAATACACCAACCATGTGGGTCTGGAAGGGGAAGTATCAAAGATTATCTTCTCTGATCATATCTAAAATATCTCTTGCATTATTCATTAATTTCTCATCTTAGCAGAGCTCTTAGGCTGTCCTGATGTTAACGACACTCATTAGAGAGGACTGGGCTACTGTTGATGATTTCTGATGAAGGCCAGTAATTATTATCAAATTTATCCCTTCATGACTCCTTCTAGGAACCAAGGCTGTAGTCCCCAGGCTTTGAGTCTTGTATATGAATATCAACAAGGCTGCTGCCAAAGTGATTTTTCTAATATTTGGCATAGGGAATCATAGATGAACTAAGCTTAAGAAACAGATATATTAGAATTCAAAGTTAAATTATACTTATCTACAGGAAGCCTGGAAATAGTTGGGCATAAAAACATAAGTAATTACCAAGAAAATGTTTAGAATAAAGGTAAGGAAATAGAGAACCTAAATAAAACAATTGCCAAATAGATTTCACAGACATATACAAATACTCCCACAACAACAGTGGAATACATCTTCTTCTCAATTGCTCATGGAAGCTTCTCCAGCATAGGTCACATGGTAGGTCATAAAACTATTCTCAATAGATTTAAAAATATAGTCAACACACATAGCATCTTCTCTGACTACAACAGGACGAAGCTAGAAGTCAACAACAAAAGGAAAACTAAAAAATTAATAACATGTTGAAATTAAACAACATGCTCTTAAATACTCAGTGATTCAAAGAAAAAATCATAAGGGAAATTAGAAAATGAAGATGAATGATAATAAACATTCAGTATACCAAAATGTATGGATGCAATGAAAGCAGAACTCAGAGGAAAATTTATAGCTATAAATGTCTACTTTAAAAAAGAAGAAAGATCTTAAATCAATAATTTAACTTTCCACTCAAGAAAAAAATAGAAAATCTCAATTGACCTATAGCAAGAGATTGAATCAGTAATCAAAATTTTCCCTGCAAAGAAAAGTTCTGGAGTAGATGGCTTTACCAGTGAATTCTACTAAACATTTAACTAATTATTAACACCAGTCATTCTTATACTTTCCAAAAAATTTAAGAGGCAGCAACACTTCCTAAATCATTCTACTATGCCAGCATTACTCTGATACCAAAACCAGATAAAAATATCATGAGAAAATAAAAGTATAGAACAATATACCTTATGAATATAGATGCAAAATCTTCTACAAAATTTAGCAAATAAAATCCAAAAATATATTAATAAGATTATTAACCATGATCAAATGGGATTTATCCTAGGACATGCAAAAGTGGTTCAGCACAAGAAAAATCAAGGTAATACATCGTATTAATAAAAGTAGGGGAAAAAACTACATGATTATTTAAACTGACTCAGAAAAAGGCTTTTGAGAAAATGTAACATGCTTTCATAATAAAAACTCTCAGAGTACTGATCATAGAGGTAAAATTCCTCAACATGATAAAAGTTATTTATGAAAAACCCACAACCAACATCATATACAATGTTGAAAGACTGAAAACTTCCCCACTATTGTCATGAACACAGATGCCCATTTCACCACTGCAATTCAACGTTGTATTAGAAGTTTTAGTCCAAATTTTTAGACAAGAAAAAAAAAAAAAATACATGGTATCCAAATTAAAAAGGAAGATGAAAAAATTATCTCTACTCATAGATGACATGATTTTATATGTAGAAAATCCCCCCCAAAAAATTCACAAGAAAGCTGATAGAGCTAATAAACAAATTCAGCAAAGTTGCAGGGTAAAAGATCAACATACAAAAGTCATCTGTGTTCACACCAGCAATAAATAATCCAAAATGGAGATTAAGAAAGAAATTATTAAATTAAATAATTAATAATAATTATTATTAATAATAATTTAAATTATTAAATTTACATTAGCACCTGAAAGAATTAAATAATTAGAAATAAATATAACCAAGGAGGTGAAAGACTTGTATGCTGCAACTAGAAAATACTGCTGAAAGAAGTTGAAGAAGACCTAATAAAATGGAAAGACACCGTGTTCATGGATTGGAAGAGTTAACGCACCAAACAACTTACAGGTTTAACATAACCTCTATCAAACTTCTTACATTCTTTTTTTGCAAAAAAAAAAAAAAAATTGGAAAACCCAGTCCCCAAATACATATGGAGTCCCATGGGCCTTGACTAGATGAAACCAACTTGAAAAAGAGGAAGGACATTGAAGAACACACTTTACAATTTCAAAACTTACTAGAAAACTACAATAGTTTAAAAAGTGTGGTACTAGCATGACAGACACATAAACCTAAGGAATAGAATAGAGAGCCCAGAAATAAATCCTCACAAAATCATGAGTTGATTTTTGACAAGAGTATCAAGAGTATTCATTGGGGAAGAAGAGTCTTTTTAAGAAATGGTTCTGGGAAAACTGAACATCTACATGCAAAAGTATAAATTTGGACCTTACCCATACCATATATGAAAATTAACTAAAGATGGATCAAAAACCTAAACTCAAGAGCTAACACACTAAAACCATTAGAAGAAAACATTGGAGAAAATCTCCATGATACTGAATTTGTCAACGACTTCATAGACATGACACCGGCACCAAAGCAGAGGCAACAAAAGAAAAAAAATAGACGAAACTTTGTTAAAATTAAGAACATTTATGTATCAAGAAAGCAAAAAGACAACCTAATGAATGAGAGAAGATATTTTCAAATTAAGTGTAAAACTAATATCCAGGTTATATAAAGAACCCCTAAGGCTCAACAACAATAGGCAAACAACCCAAATAAAAAATGGACAATGGACTTGAAGAGGTATTTCCTCAAAGAAAATATACAAATGACCAATTGCTCATGAAAAGACACAACATCAGTAGTTATTAGAGAACTGCAAACCCAAACCACAATGAGATACCACTTCAAACCTAATGGAATGGCTAAATAATAAAAATAAATAAATAAATGAAAAGCACCAGAAAATAACAAGTGTTGGTGAGGATGTGGAGAAAATGGAACACTCATGCATTGTTGTAGAGATTATAAAATGGTGGAGCCACTGCAGAATATTTTGGCAGTTTCTCCAAAGATTAAACATAGAAGTACCATATGACCCAGCAATTCTACTCCAAGGTATGTATCTAAAAGAATTGAAAGTAGGGACTCAAAGAGATATTTGTACACCAATTTTCATAGCAGCATTATTCACAATAGCCAAAAGATGGAAACTACCCACCGTCCGTCTTCAGATGAATGGATAAACAAAATGTGGTATATGCTTCATTGGAATATTATTCAACCATAAAAAGGAATGAAATTTTGATGTATACTACAACATGGACCTTGTAATCATTGTGCTTAGTGAAATAAGCCAGATATAGAAGGACAAATTTTTATGATTATACTTACATGAGATGCACAGAATAGGCAAATCCATAGAGTCAGAAAGAATAGTGGTTACTTGGGCTCAGGGGGAAGGGGTGTTACTGTTAATGGGTACAAACTCTTCTGGATGATGATGAAAAAGTT
Source organism: Lagenorhynchus albirostris (assembly GCF_949774975.1). Taxonomy (NCBI): domain Eukaryota; kingdom Metazoa; phylum Chordata; class Mammalia; order Artiodactyla; family Delphinidae; genus Lagenorhynchus; species Lagenorhynchus albirostris. The sequence continues at coordinate 55,530,175 of NC_083105.1, read as the reverse complement.
TTGAATAGAAATAGTGGTAATAGTTGCATAACACTGCTAATGTATATAAGGCTACTTACTCAACTGTACAATTACAAATGGTCAAAATGATAAACATTATGTATATTTTGCCACAATAAAACAATAAAAACAACACATATTTATTATCTCCCAGTCTATGTGGGTCAGGAATACATGCCCAGCTTAGCTGGGCCTTCTACTTCAGAGTCTTTCATAAGACTGTGATCAATGTACGGTGCAGCACTGAAGGTTCTACTGGGGAATAATAATCTGCTCTCATACTCACGTGTGTGGTTGTTGGCTGGTTCAGTTAGTTGAGGGTTGTTGGATTGAGAAGCTTAGTTCCTCACTCACTAGTGCGCACTCTCGGTTCCTTGCTACATGGCTTTTTCAACATGGCAGATTGCTCCATCAAAGCCAGACAGAAAGAGAGGGTATACTGGAAAAACAGAAGTCACAATCTTTTGTAAGCTAATCACATGAGTGACATCTCATCGTTTTTATCATATTATAGTGGTTAAAATTAAGTGACTAAGTCCAACCCACAGTCAGAAGAAGAGGATTACACAAGCATAACATCTCAGGAGGCAGGGTTCACTGGGGGAAATCTTAGAAGTCAGCTTGCTACAGTAAGATTGTATCAAATGACACCACAGTACATAGGGGAAAATTATTATTACACTATTGTATCACCATATAATAACAAACCAAATGTTTCTGAATATTTGGCAACATGTAGCCAAAGATTCAGATGATAGACTTGAATATTCACCGTTAGTCTATGTTTTTCTTGTGCCATAAAACACAGCCACAAAGATAAATACGCTTACTTTGATACTTCCACCATTTCTTTTTGAAATATGAGAACATTTTGAATGTAATCTTACATAAATGACACTTTTTGAAAGATGTTCAAACTATCTGGCCTTCTGAGAATCTGATTGTTTTATTATTGAACATCAATACTTTCTTCCAACAATTTGACATGCCATTAATTGTGACTGTAAATCTGTGCTAGATCCTTGTAGAACTGTAATTGATGCCCAATGGTATCTAGCTAGTACCTTAAATTATTTACCAATAAAGTTAATTATGTCTTTGAATAATATATAAATCTATGTGTATACAATTTGTGCATATTGATGCCAAATAGACCTGTTATTTCTAAGAAAAAATGTGGTAAATCCTTAAACTCTGCCTCAGTTCTTAATAAAACATTTTTCTTACTAACTGGACTCTAAGCTCTCATTAAATTGACTAATTTACTCATATTTCCATAAGATTTAAAACAGACATGTCTTAATTGCCTATTAAGTGCCTGCACAGGCTCTTGAGTTAATTCCTTGAATGCAAAACCTTGTTTCATTTTCTTTATGAACTGTGAACTTTGGGGCAATTTACTTAGTAGCCCTTGGACTTGGTTTTCTCAGGTGAAAATGTGATCAATAACAGTTTCTGCTTGATTGGGATATCAAGAGGATTAAATCAGTTAATACTTATAGAAGTACTTAGAAAAGTTCTATTATATCTCTATATAAATACATCTAGAGATAGAGATAGAGAGATAAGATAGGGAGGTGTAGAGGAATTATTGCTTAAAGCAAAAATAGTGTTGCAACAAATTTCTTTTTCTTTTCTCAGCTCCTTAAGCTAGAAGCTCCAGTTTTCAACTTGGTACGGGTTGGGGGTGGGAATTATAAAGGTCAAAGCAAGGTTGATGAAATACTTGAGCTTTCCAAATAAATATAAGAGTAGTTTCTGGCTTAAAACAAACAACAACAAAACATTCTTTTAGGTTAAACAGTATCTTCTGGATAATTATTCAGTCCATTCAACATTTAAACTTACTTTCAGGGTTCTCTCTCTCTTCCTAATTACTCCTCATTTTTTTTTTCTTTCCAAATACAGTGTATTTAAAATCTCTGATGATAGAAGTAATTATTCCAGTTCTCTCAGGGACAAAGTGATATTTTTCTTTATTTACTGTATGCTGGTAAAGTAGAGAAATTTCAGAGGCTCCCACTTAGCCTTTCCTAATTCATTTTCCTCATGAGATGGTTCAGGGACCTAAAGTAGGAATTCTGCCATTACTGAGTTTGTCTATTCCAACCATGCATCCAGAAATAAAATGGTAATTGGTATGAAACATTAATGGTATTTGATTATCTAGTCATTCATAGCCTGTGTTTAATAATCTAGAAAGTTTTAGAATTTCCCTTTTGTCTGTGTACATTCTGACAATGGTCTTATGTTTCATTACGGGAAGGCTGGAATAAAGACTTAAAATATATAATTGTGGGGGGAAAGCAGGGTACTGCTTTGGGTGACCTAGTCTCATTTGCTTCAAGGAATTCCTGCCCATGGAGTGGCTCAGTGTGATTACAGTGTGGTTCTTAGGAGCACAAACCCTGGGACCAGATTGTCTTGGTTAACACTGCTCTGTAACTCACAGGTTGGGTAAGTTTAGGCAGTTAACATTCCAGTGAAATAGCTTCTCATCAGTAAAACGACGTGTGTGAACATTTACCTTGCAGGTTTGTTGTGAGAATTAACCAAGTTAGGGAATAGATAGTTGACCCCAAACAACATGGGTTTGAACTGCACGGGTCCACATATACATGGATTTTTTTTTTTCCAGTTAGTCATACTATACAATCCTCGGGTTGAATTGAGGATGCAGAACTGCGGATAAAGGGGACCGACTACAGGACTTGAGCATCTAAAAGTTTTATGTTTTTGTATTTTTTTCTTTTTAAAAAAATTTTTATTGGAGTATAGTTGATTTACAATGTTGTGTTAGTTTCTGCTGTACAGCAATGTGAATCAGTTATACATATACATATATCCACTCTTTTTTAGATTCTTTTCCCATACAGGTTATCACACAGTATTGAGTTCACTGTGCTATATAGTAGGTTCTTATTAGTTATCTATTTCCTATGTAGTAGTGTGTGTATGTCAATCCCAATCTCCCAATTTATCCCTCCTCCCTCTTCCCCCCCAGTAAGCAACCTAAATGTCCATCAACAGAGGAGTGGATAAAGGAGATGTGGTACATATATATAATGGAATATTACTTGTCCATAAAAAAGAATGAAATAATGCCATTTGCAGCAACATGGATGGACCTAGAGATTGTCATATTGAGTGAAGTAAGTCAGACAGAGAAAGACAAATATCAAATGATATCATTTATACGTGGAATCTAAAAAAAAATTGTACAAATGCACTTATTTACAAAACAGAAATAGAGTCACAGATGTAGAAAACATCTGCAGTATCCATGGTAGGTCCTGGAACCAATACCCCAAGGATACTGGGGACACTGTATACCTCTTAGAGCAGGGTTATTAAAGCCAGCCAATTCCTGAGAGGCACAGGATTCCTTGGAGGGCTGACTTTGATTTAAGAATCTCCAGTGAGTTTGTCAAACATTATACTATTCACTAAGACTACACTGAACATTATACTATACAGTAAGACTTCCTTCAAGGTCTGATGACTATCCAACCTTGTCCAAGATCTCTCTCCATTTGTTCTCACAAGCACTGAATGTGATAAAAAGCCTCGCATGTTTGTCTTGATACTTGCTTCTCAGCAAAGGACTTACTACGAGATGAGTTAACCAGGAAGCAGACTCTGAGATGAAGATTAGCATACAATAAGCTAATTAAATATTATTCTTGAAATCTATATCAAGAAAAATAAAGGGAACATTAACTGGGGAGAGGAAGAATTGTGGCTGCACGGCAGTATCAACAAAGGTACTGGCAGAACGGATGAGGAACTCCCAGTCTGAGACAGCTCTTCTAGTATGCTCAGTTTACAACTAGGTGGCTCGGCTTCACCTTTGCTTCTGTCAGTCATTGCATGCAGACAATCCCTGGGAGTGGGGTGTGGCTTTCTGATTCAATACCAATGTATTATATGAATATATCTTAATGAAATGTGTAATCCAAAGATGAGATTTTGCATATTTTCACTTAATTTAATTAAGTAGGCTACATTAGAGGCTTTATCTCTTCAAATACTAAAATATATGTATTTAATATTTTAATAAATATTTGCGAAACTATTTTATAAATATATATTATAGAATTTCAAATTCGTCAATGATTTCTGATAATACACATTAAGAGCTTTCACTAATTGCCTGTATTAAAAGTAACATTTTATATTGTGCCATAAAACCATATAATAAAGTATTATTAATCTCTCATACAAAGTATTAAAAAATCCTAGGTTGGGGAATCTCTGCAATTTAATGGCTTCTTCTATAATACCTTTATAACAAGACCAAATAGATGCTAGACATACTCTGCTTAGCCTTGAGAATAGAGTATAGAATGGTACTCTATAACTAAGAACTCAAGAATTCTTAGGGGGTCCAAATAGAACTAAAATACTAGGATCATTTAGTTTATCCACTATATATATATAATAATATATATATTATATATATATAATAATATATATTATCTAACCTAATATAACCTGTGACTAAACAGAAATTCCCAGGATATTTATATCAAGCAGGATTCCTTTATAAGTCAGCATTTTCCTGGAGCTTCCAATACTTAATCTTAGTTTTAGGTGCTGTTAATTATCCTGTGAGTTCCAACAACTAAGACTCTGCTCCTACTTATTTGCAGATGACTTCAGTATTACCATTTCTGTAAGGGATTTTACATAAACAAAGGCTGTTTTGAAAATACATACCATGAGAGTATAATGTGATAATGGATATTCTGAAAGAATGTTTCAATACTCTGACATTATAAAGGCAGAGCAGATGGTTCACCAACGTTTAACTTTGATTTGCTATTCATTGGTCACCATTCTTCTATATTTGTTAGAGAATGTTAAGTACTTCCCCCAACCCGATATCAAGGTAATCATTTTTGTGCTTCCTATAAAATACAAGCTCTGGGAAAGGATAACTGAACAATCAGGATAGGGTAAAGGCAGAGAAGTATTTTATTATAGGCCACTTCAAAGATCAGTTCGTACTGCCCATAATAACAAGTTTAAACGATCCTGCCTGAGTCTGCTATTAGCAATCGCACTGTTACATTATGCATGACATTTGACTATTCATAGAAAAGAAAATGCACTATATTCCATTAGCGGTTTCCTATAAGTGTAAGTCTACAAATTACTGGTGATGTTTAGGCTGATGTGTTACTCTTTTACATATTTATGATGCTCTTGTCACATTCATTATTAATATGAATGTAATGTGAGGGACTAAAGATCAACATGATTTCTATCAGTTTCAGATTCTGTGTTTGTGCTCAAACTCTTATGCAAATATGATAGTTAGTGTATTTACATTCTGCACTTATGCATGATCACAAAAGACTCTTGTGCTTTGCCTTATATCATAATCAGTATACCAAAAGTGTAAAAGGACACCCCAAAATAAGTTAAAGTAAATGCTGTTATTTCTGAAATCAGCAAATAATGACACTCTACAATGGCTGGCTATTCTCTTGATTCAGAACCACTCATAGACACTTTCTAGGAAGACCAGCATATAATATCTGTTTCTATGGTAAATATTTCCAAAAGAGGTAATTTTATAGAACGCAGGTTTAATGCAGAGTTTCCTGGACTCTGAGAAGTTTATCTTTCCCTTTATTCTGTCTGAGTATAAAGATTTTTGTGCCACATGCATCTACATGATTGGGCCCTTAAGAAAATTTAAAATTCTGGGATGGATAAGAACAAAACATATCTTACATTGTCACTGGGCCTGTCACAAATTAGATTTGGGACATTTTAATTCTCATCTCAAGAATTTATAAATTTTCACAATGAAAATAAATTATTGAAGGTTTTGCTTCTAACTTTGACAGTGTAGATATAATCAGACCACAAATGCTAGATAATTATTTTTTAAGAAAGAAAAAATAAAGAGATGGGGGAGAAAAAAAAACAAACCCAAACAAGTGAAAATATGGGTTTGAAGGCACTGAAGAGTAGTCAGTGCTCAGACCAAGATTTAAGAACAAAACATATTGAGGTCACCTGTATATTTGCAGGCATTTTTTTTTTTTTTCTCCTGGCACTTTTGGCCATCAGAAAGCAGAAACCTTGAGTTTGTAGCAATCTCACTGAGTTACCAAGGCAGCCAGGACTTGAACGAACACCTCAAATAAAAGTCAACTACAGCTGATGTCAGGATGCAAGCATATTTAAATGTTTGAAAATCAATCCTGTACCTCACTACTTAGGAGACTAAATGAGAAAATTTATATTTAATGCATAAATATACTAGATAAAATTCAGCACCCAATCATGGTTCAAGAAAACAAAATAAAAACAAGCCATACAAAACGTCTAAGCAGCCAAGAATAGTAAGAGTCATCCTTTATTTAATAACTATATACCAAGTACCATATCTAAAGATAGAATAGTGCAATCTTGCTCAGGAAGTTAGAGAAGTCTATTTGTTAACACTATTTATATTTTATGTTATTCTGGGAAGACAAAGACAGATATGAGAAAGAGAGAAGGAGAAATAAAACTGTCTTAATACAAGGCATTATTGTTTACATAAAAAAAGTCCCAAGAGTATACATGTAAACTATTAGAACTATTAAGTAAATTTAACACAATCACTGGATACAATGCCAATATACAAAATTAGATTGCATTTCTATACATCAGAAAAAAGTTATTAGATCAAATAAAGGAATACATTTGTAATAGTATTAAAATTATCAAATATGTTTGGAATTAGCTAATTAAGATGTGTAAAACTTCTCAGAAAACTAAAATACATTTCTGAGAAGCATTAAAAAATGTAATAAATTAAAAGTTTATCCTTTTTATGAATTGAAAGACTCAATATTGTAAAAAGGTCCATTCTTTTAAAATTGATCTGTGGATCCAAAGAAATTTAAAGTAAAATTCTTAGAGGTTTGTGTTATTTTATTTTTTCACCTGGGAAAACTGACAAAATGAATCTAAGACTTACATGGAAATGCAAATGGCAAGAACAGTGAAGACACTTTTGTGAGGAACAACAAAGTTGAAGGACTTGCACTATATGTTATAGAAACTTATTTCCAATTTTTGACAATTAAAAGTGTTGTTGAAATAAGAATTAAAGAGCAGACAGGACAGAATAAAGAGTCAGATCTACTTGTACAGATACAAATCTACTTATATAGTCACTTCACTTATAACAATAATTGCCACTGTTTATGCTGGATCAACTGAATATTCAGATAGGGAAAAATGAACCTGACTCCTATCTTATGCCATATATAAAAAATCAATTTCGATTGAACTGTAGGCCTAAATGGAAAAATAAAATAATTTTTCCAGAAAAAATAATAGAAGAGTATCTTTTGCTTACCTTGGGATAAATGACTATTTCTTTAAGATAAAAACAATAAAAGAGAAAAAATTAATAATGAAGGAAAATATTAATTAAATGGATCTTAGTTAAATTCAGAATTTGAGTTTGTAAAATATGTTACTATTAAGAAAATGAAAAAATAGATAATAAAATAATATATTTAGAATACATGTCTCAGACCAAAGATTCATATACATTAGCATAAAAAGATTGTTACAAATCATTGAGAAAGGACAGACTGTAATAAGAAAATGGGAAAATGACTAAAAATGCTTTTCAATAGACGATATTAAGATATTCAACATTACTACTCATAACCACAACTATTTACCTATACACCTCCCCCCAAATTATTTAAACTAAAAGGAAAAAAAAACTGAATACAAAGTGTTGGTGAGGATATAGTGTGATTGAAAATACATTTATTGTTAGTATGTTTGTAAACTGCACAACCACTTTAAAAATAGTAAAGCTAAACGTATGCATATCTTATAGCAGTTTCATTCCTACATATATATCCAAAGTATTTGTGTATAACTTTACATCAAAACACATGTATAAATTGTGTAAAGCAGCCTTATTTGTAACAGCACCAAATCTAAATTAATAAATCTCTACTATGTGCAACAGCATGGATAAATCTCACAGATCACTGCTACATGCAACAACATAGATGAATTTCAAATTATAATCACAAATGAAAGAAGCCACAATCAAGAACACACACTGTGTGATTTCATTTACGTAAATTTCAAAACCAAGAAAAACTCATCTTTGCTTACAGAATTCAGAATGATGGTTCTTTAGGGGCACAGTGTCATGGAAGGAGCACAAAAATTGTTTCTAATTTTCATGGTGATTTTTCTATATTTTGATGTGAGTGGTTCTTACACAGGTGTATTCACATTGTGAAAATTAAAGAAGTTATACACATTTCATGCATATATTTTCCATTCTGCACACTGTATTTCAATAAAATATTGTTAATCAGCTATTTGTCTAACATTGTTTTGAGGAAATTGTTGCTATTCGAATAATGGCCATATTTCTATTATTGGGAAATATAAAACCATACAAGAATATGTGTTCTTGTATGCTACACTACCCTACCATGAAATTTACTTTTGCGAAAGATTCTGGAAGAAGAAATAGGGTATGTATCCGTTTCTTGCTTTCTTCATCCATATATCAACCCGTATCTATGGGAGGGAGATATTTTTAATATAAATCATAATAAATGTCTTGAAAAATAAAGATGTTTTATAATATAATTACAATAATATATTTCAACAAAGAGAATGAGAGAATGAACTCTCTCTCCTCATTTCTGCTATCAAAACTGTACTCCTGCTTCAAATGCTAAATATTCAGTGTAGTTGCCCTAAGATCTCCAGTGAAAATCAATAGTCCCTTCTTCTGTTATTTAAGAGTACTTTGCTTTGTTTCTCTATTATTATTATAATACATGTGTAATTCTGTTTAGCCTCATACTTGTTTCAATGCCTTCTCCCTCATTAAGTGTATGCTATATGTAAGACAAAAACAAGTACAAAGATGAATATGTGAAGTTTCTGTCCCCTCAATTTTTGACTTTAAATGAAAAGTATATACCTTTGATTTTATATTACAATGAAATCTATAATAAGTACTGCCATTAAGATGGAAGAAAGGTACATTTGGACAAAATGCATCATGGGGAAAATCCCGTGAGGGAGGGAGGGTTTGAGCCTGATCCAAGAATATAGTAAGTTGTTCCTTTATTATTTTATTTAGTCAATTATTCAAGATTTATTGAGTGTTTCTACATGCCTGACACTGAGATGGATGCTGGGAATATACTAGTGAATAAGATGCAAGCTCTACTGTAAAAAGTTCAGAGTTTAAGGACAGAAATCCATGCCTTGATGTATAGTCACAGCAGAGTGGAACACATATATGTTATGTTTCAAGTGCTCTGATAGCATAGAAGAAGGAGACATAGTAGCTGAGTGGTCAGTAGACATAAAAACAACATTAACTGTGTATATATATTTATATATGTAGTAACTTTACCACATATAAAGTTACTTCACTAAGCTTTCCTTACCTGACTCCTCTCATTTGTGCCTAGACTAAATGTTTTCAGCAGGCATTATTACTGGATTTAATGGATAAGGAAACCAAGGGACAAGGAGTCCAACTAGCTTGCCTAAAGGACACAGAATTAGTAATTCACAGATCCTGGCTTAGAAACTAAAATCATCCTATTTCAAAGCTCTGACAATAATATCTTAAGCTTTAATCATATAGTCTCTATGAATGTACCCTCAAGTGACACTTTTCCACCTGCAGGCATTAAGAGCAAAGACTAAAAAAAAAATTATGAAACTCTGTTGCACTGAATATAGATGGGACTCAGAATTCTTCTCAATACAGGCCTACAGTCACTATTAACTTCTCAGAGTTACACTGTGTATTAATTTCTGTCTCAGAGAAGTCTTTAAAGAAAGACTCTGAGCACATGTTAGGTAGGTGAAAAGGTACCAGTTATTTTGAACTCTTTATCTGGTAAATTGCTCATCTGCATTTCATTTTGTTCATTTTCTCAGGTTTTGTCTTATTCTTTCGTTTGGAAGGTATTCTTTTCTCTCCTCATTTTGCCTAATGCTCTGTGTTTGTTTCTATGTATTAGGCATTTCAGTTATGCCTCCTGGTCTTGAAAGTGTGGCCTTATGTACAAGGTGTCCTGCAGGGTCCAGTGGTGCATTCCTCCCTGGTCACAAAGCCAGGTGCTCCAAGGTTAGCCCCTGTGTGCTGTGTGCACCCTCCTGTTGTGATTGGGCTGCAATTGCTGTGGGTGTGCTGGCTGCGAAGCCCAGCTGTGTCTTTTGCTGGCGTGCTGGTGTGTGGGGCTGGCACCCTGGAGCGGGAGACACTTTGGAGGGGTGGTGGTGCTGACTGGGCAGCCCACCAGCTAGTGCGGGGCAAGAGATGCTTAGGAGGGGCCGACTGAATCAGGTGGGTCCTGAGTGGAACGCATGGGTGGGCTTTTTGTGTTAGCTAGGTTGATGGAAAGAGACATAAATGGTGCTCACCAGTGTCAGGTCAGTTAAGTGGAAAGAGAATTAAAAAATAATAATAATAATGGCACCCGCCATCACTTCTGTCCTTGGAGAAAGTTCTACCAGTTCCCTGCCCCTCTGGCACATGCCCTAAAATCAGTCAATGAATCTCCTTCCATGACCCAGACATTTTTCAAGCTGCTGTCTCTGTGCTGGCATCTGGAGAGAGTGAGTTTGTGTACAGGTCCTTTAAGAATGGAGTTTAGGTTTCCCACAGTCCTCTGACTCTCCTGGGTGTAAGCCCTACTGGTTTTCAATGCCAGATATTATGGGGGCTCCCCTGGGCTGGGGAGCCCAATGTGGGGCTTGGACTCCTGACTCCTCCGGGGGGACCTTTGCGATTTTGATATTCCTCCTACTTGCGAGTTGCGGTGCTAGGGGTGTGGATTCTGACTAGCCCACAACACTGCCTCCCAAACCCCGCTTGATGTGGCCTTTTCTCTATATTCTTAGTTGTAGAAAATCTGTTCTGCTAGTCTTCAAGTAATTCTCAGCTATTCTATGTGTAGTTGTAGTATTGGTGTGCCTATGGGAGGAGGTGATCTCAGGATCTTACTACTTCACCATCTTGATCCAGACTCATACCATGACATTTTTAACTTAATGCTAATAATATGTGCAAATGAGGTTATCAAATGAATAATGTCCTGCAAATAATATGTGTTTAATACATATGCACTGACAAGATTTTACTCAATATTTACTGACCTTAAAATTAAAAAAAACTCAACATGTTCACTTCATTTAATATTATTTTAGGGTTTTTTTAACAAGGCAAGAGAATATAAATATGCCACACATAGCATATGCTGATGTTTTTTCAGAATTTTTGTTTCTTCTTTTGAATTTCATTATTAATCTTTACAATAGAGATGGAATCATATATTCAATTTCCACTTTCACAAAACATATCTGCTTGATTTTAGCATCTGGGATTAACATGTATGGTTATGAAATTCAGGACACAGATAATGTGCATTATAAATCTTAATTTGTTCCATGTTTTATGCATTTATTAGTGGAGAATTATAAGGCAGCACTGCTATGTTGTGGTGGAAATCTTACTGAATCTTAAAACTTGATGTCTAAAGGAGAATCAAAGCATATTGAATGGTACTGCACCTCCTAGAATCTAAGCGGAAGACACATACTGTCAAACCAAAAATGACAGGGACTCGTGGTGCTGGAAAAGCCTTTCACTTTGATAAAATGCCTACCACAAAGCATTCAACACTCTTTCACATTGAATGCAGGCAACTGTCATTTTGATTTTTCTTCATGCATGAATTACAGAAAAGAAAACAAAACTTAACAAAAGATAATTTTATCTCTAAAGAGAATGAGCCTGAATTAGCCTATATAATATAGTGTTGAAAAGCATGTAAAGAAAATCTGCAGTAATTCCCAAAGTCTAATTTTAGCTCATAATTTTAATGCACCTCCCAATAGAACTGTTTAATCAGGAATAATGAAAATTAATGACTACCAGACAGCACTTCATTTCCAAAGAGCTTTAGGAAAGTTAACACGCTGTTATATGGACTTAGCTCTAACAAGCTTCTGGGTCACTGGTGAGCCGGTTCAAATATGCATGTATTGTACTGATTATTCATAAGTCATGTCTCTGCAATTACAAGCGTTGTGCTTTGGGCATTCTTCAAAGACAGCACTGTATAAACCAGCTGTATATTAAAGGCTTTTATTCAAGATACATGAGTCAATGCAACATTGGAGAAACTCCTCATTTTAAGAAAAAAAACCAATATGGATATGTGACAGTATTGACAACCTCAATGTTATATTACCTAAATAGGTTCTAAAGTGGAATATTTTACTAAAATAATTTACTTTAGGTGTCAGGTACCATCTTTAATGTTTCAAGTACAGTTTCTAACTGAAAAAAATAACCCTCTATTTCACCTTTCTCTACTTAATTTTCTTTTTAACATCTTTATTGGAGTATAATTGCTTTACAATGTTGTGTTAGTTTCTGCTGTATAACAAAGTGAATCAGTTATATGTGTACATATACCCCATATCCCCTCCCTCTTGCACCTCCCTCCCACCCTCCCTATTCCACCCTTCTGGGTGGTCACAAAGCACCGAGCTGATCTCCCTGTGCTAGGCACCAGCTTCCCACAAGCTATGTATTTTATATTTGGTAGTGTATATATGTCCATGCTACTCATTCACTTCGTCTCAGCTTACCCTTCCCCCTCCGCATGTCCTCAAGTCCATTCTCTAGGTCTACGTCTTTATTCCTGTCCTGCTCCTAGGTTCTTCAGAACCATTTTTCTTTTTTTTTTTTTTTAGATTCCAAATATATATGTGTTAGCATACGGTATTTGTTTTTCTCTTTCTGACTTACTTCACTCTATATTACAAACTCTAGGTCCATCCACCTCATTACAAATAACTTCATTTCTTTTTATTGCCGAGTAATATTCCATTGTATATACGTGGCACATCTTCTTTACCCATTCATCTGTTGATGGACATTTAGGTTGCTTCCATGTCCTGGCTATTGTAAATAGTGCTGCAATGAACGCTGTGGTACATGTCTCTTTTTGAATTATGGTTTTCTCAGGGTATATGCCCAGTAATGGGATTGCTGAGTCATACGGTAGTTCTATTTTTAGATTAAGGGACCTACATACTGTTCTCCATAGTGGCTGTACCAATTTCATGCCTACCAACAGTGCAAGAGGATTCCCTCTTCTCCACACCCTCTTCAGCATTTATTGTTTGTAGAATTTTTGATGATGGCCAGTCTGACTGGTGTGAGGTGATACCTCATTGTGATTTTGATTTGCATTTCTCTAATGATTAGTGATGTTGAGCATCCTTTCATGTGTTTCTTGGCAATCTGTATATGTTCTTTGCAGAAATAACTATTTAGATCTTCTACCCGTTTTTGGATTGGGTTGCTGTTTTTTTGATACTGAGCTGCATGAGCTGCTATATATTTTGAGGATTAATCCTTTGTCAGTTGCTTTGCTTGCAAATATTTTCTCCCATTCTGAGGGTTGCCTTTTCATCTTGTTTATGGTTTCCTTTGCTGTGCAAAATCTTTTAAGTTTTATTAGGTCTCATTTGTTTATTTTTGTTTTATTTCCATTACTCTAGGAGGTGGGTCAAAAAGGATCTTGCTGTCACTTATGTCATGGAGTGTTCTGCCTATGTTTTCCTCTAAGAGTTTTATAGTGTCTGGCCTTACATTTAGGTCTTTAATCCATTTTGAGTCTATTTTTGCATATGGTGTTAGGGAGTGGTCTAATTTCATTCTTTTACATGTAGCTGTCCAGTTTTCCCAGCACCACTTATTGAAGAGGCTGTCTTTTTTTTTTATCCATTGTATATTTTGGCCTCCTTTATCAAAGATAAGGTGACCATATGTGTATGGGTTTATCTCTGGGCTTTCTATCCTGTTCCACTGATCTATATTTCTATTTTTGTGCCAGTACCATACTGTCTTGATTACTGTAGCTTTGTAGTATAGAGATTTCTCCAAAGAAGATATATAGATTGCCAACAAACACATGAAAGAATGCTCAACATCACCAATCATTAGAGAAATGCAAATCAAAACTACAATGAGGTATCACCTCACACTGGTCAGAGTGGCCATCATCAAAAAATCTACAAACAATAAATGCTGGGGAGGGTGTGGAGAAAAGGGAACCCTCTTGCACTGTTGGTGGGAATGCAAATTGATACAGCCACTATGGAGAACAGTATGGAGGTCCCTCAACAAACTAAAAATAGAACTACCGTATGACTCAGCAATCCCCCTACTGGGCATATACCCTGAGAAAACCATAATTCAAAAGGAGACATGTACCACAATGTTCATTGAAGCACTATTTACAGTAGCCAGGGCATGGAACCAACCTAAATGTCCACTGACATCTGAATGGATAAAGAAGATGTGGCAAATATATACAATGGAATATTACTTGGCCAAAAAAAGAAACGAAATTGAGTCATTTGTAGTGAGCTGGACAGAACTAGAGCCTGTCATACATAGTGAAGTAAGTAAGAAAGAGAAAAACAAATACGGGATGCTAACGCATATATATGGAATCTAAAATAAAAACAAAATGGTACTGATGAACCTAGTTGAAGGGCAGAAATAAAGAAGAAGACATAGAGAATAGACTTGAGGACATGTGGTGAGAAGGGGAAGATGGGGCAAAGTGAGAGTTGCATCGACATATATACACTGCTGAATGTAAAAAGTTGGCTGGTGGGAAGCAGCAGCATAGTAAGGGAGATCAGCTCAGCGCTTTGTGATGACCTAGAGGGTTGGGATAGGGAGGATGGGGAGGAGATGCAAGAGGGAGGGAATAGGGGGACATGTGTATGCATATGGCTGATCCACTTTGCTGTGCAACAGAAACTAACAGAGTATTGTGAAGCAGTTATACTCCAGTAAAGATCTATTTAAATAAATAAATAAATAAGTCCTGCCACTCCCTTCTGGCTTGAAGAGTTTCAACTGAAAGATCAGCTGTTAATCTTATGGGGTTTCCCCTGTATGTTATTTGTTGCTTCTGCCTTGCTGCTTTTAATGTTTTTTCTTTGTATTTAATTTTTGATAGTTTCATTAGTATGCGTCTTGGTGTGTTTCTCCTTGGATTTATCCTGTACGGGACTCTCTGTGTTTCCTGGACTTGACTATTTTCTTTCCCATGTTAGGGAATTTTTCAACTATAATCTCTTCAAACGTTTTCTCAGACCCTTTCTTTTTCTCTTCTTCTGGGACCCCTATAATTCGAACGCTGGTGCATTTAATGTTGTCCCAGAGGTCTCTGAGACTGTCCTCAATTCTTTTCATTCTTTTTTCTTTATTCTGCTGTGTGGCAGTTATTTCCATTTCATTTTGCACTTTACTTATCCATTCTTCTGCCTCAGTTTTCTGCTGTTGATTCCTTCTAGAGAATTTTTAATTTCATTTACTGTGCTGTTCACCATTGTTTGTTTGCTCTTATTTCTTCAAGGTCCTTGTTAAATGTTTCCTTTATTTTCTCCATTCTATTTCCAAGATTTGGGGTCATCTTTACTCTCATTACTCTGAATTCTTTTTCAGTTATACTGCTTATTTCCTCTTCATTTGTTTGTTCTGGTAGGTTTTTACCTTGCTCCTTCATCTGCAGCATATTTCTCTGTCTTCTCATTTTGTTTAACTTACTGTGTTTGCCGTCTCCTTTTTGTAGACTGATGGT
Organism: Lagenorhynchus albirostris; assembly: GCF_949774975.1. Classification (NCBI taxonomy): domain Eukaryota; kingdom Metazoa; phylum Chordata; class Mammalia; order Artiodactyla; family Delphinidae; genus Lagenorhynchus; species Lagenorhynchus albirostris. The sequence continues at coordinate 55,514,480 of NC_083105.1, read as the reverse complement.
TCGTAGTTCCCATTATTTTTGGTGTCTGCCCCTAGTGGGTAAGGTTCGTTCAGTGGCTTGTGTAGGTTTCCTGGTGGAGGGGACTGGTGCTTGTGTTCTCGTGGTGGGGCTGTACCTTGTCCTTCTGTTGGGCAAGGCCATGACCGGTGGTGTGTTTTGGAGTGTCTGTGAACTTAGGATGACTTTAGGTAGATTTTAGTGCCTGTGGGCACACAGGGAAGGAATCCCCTCTCCTCGCGCACCCTGAAACAAAGGTCTCCTGACTCTCTGGCAAGACCAGACTTTTTCCCAGACTCCCTCCTGGCTAGCTGTGCGCTTCAGGCTGTCTTCACATAGCCAACCACAGTCTTCTCCTTGGGATCTGACCTCCGAAGCTGGAGCCTCAGCTCCCAGCCCCCAACTGCACTGGTGGGTGAGTAGACAAGCGTCTCAGGCTGGTGAATGCTGGTCGTCACTGATCCTCTGTGTGGGAATCTCTCCACTTTGCCCTCTGCACCCTTGTTGTCGTGCTTTCCTTCATGGCTCTGAAGCTTCCCCGGCACCAACCCTCTTTCCCCTCCAGTGAATGTGCTCCCTAGCGTGTGGAAACTTTTCCTCCTTCGCAGCTCCCTCCCAGAGGTGCGGGTCCCGTTCCTATTCTTTTGTCTCTGTTTTCTTCTTTTGCCCTACCCAGGTACGTGGGGAGTTTCTTGCCTTTTGGGAAGTCTGAGATCTTCTGCCAACATTCAGTAGCTGTTCTGTAGGAGTTGTTCCATATGTAGATGTATTTTTGATGTATTTATCAGGAGGAAGGTGATCTCCACATCTTACTCCTCTGCCATCTTGAAGGTCTCCTCTCTACTTAATTTTTAAGTAGGTCTTCTCTTCTGGACAATATTTTCTTCTTACTCTGGATGACATCATCCATGGCCAGCTTCTCAATTTTCACATGTATACTCCTTACCTGAAATCTACCCTCTTAGCAAATTTCTAGTGTTCAATACAGTATTATTAAGTATATTCATCATGCACTTTATTCATCCTATAGACTACAATTTTGTATCCTTTGATGAATATCTTCCCATTTTCCCCACGCCACCACCATTCAAATCTCTGCTACTATGTATTTGACATTTTTAGATCCCCTGTATAAATGACATCATATAGATTTAAAATTTTTTCTGTATATGGCTTATTTCACTTAGCATAATGTCCTCTAGGTCATCCATGTTGTCATGAATGGCAGGATCTCATATTTTAAGGCTAAATTATATTACATTATATACATATACCACACTTTCTTTATTCATTTATGCGTAGATGTATACTTTCAAGGATGCCAAAATATCTATCATAAAGATATTTTAATGAATTACTATTAAAATGCTTAAAACAAATGAAAAAACAGAAAGTTTTAGTAAAGAAATAGAAGATAAGAAGAACTAAACTGAAATTTTAGAAATTAAAAAATGCAATTTTTTATTAATTGATGGATTGGCTCAACAGCAGAATGAGGTACACAGAGGAAAGAATTACTGAACTTGAAGAAACCAGAACAGAAATTATCCAATCTAAACAAAAGTAAGATGACAGACTGAAAACAAACAAACAAAACCCAGAGTCTCAGAAACATGTGGGACTTTACATATTTGACATTTGTGTCATTAGAGTCCTGGAAAAATAGAAGAAACGGGTGGTGGTGAAAATGTATTTGAACACTGACCTGAAAACTTCCAAAATTTAGCAAAAGATATAATCTTACAGATTCAAGAAGCTGAACAAATGCCAAACAGAATAAACCCAAAGAAACCATACCAAGACACATCATTTGTCAAAATTCTGAAAACTAAAGACCAAGAAAATTTTTTTAAAGTATTGAGAGTGAGACAGTACCGTACATATGAGGGAAAATAATTTAAATGACCTCAAATTTCCCAGAAGAAACCACTGCAATCAGAAGGAGCTAGCACACCATTTCTCAAGTGCTAAAAGAAAAAAACTATTAGTCTGGAGTTCTATACCCTGGAAAATATTCAGGAATGAAGAAGAAATCATGGCATTGTCACAGAAGGAAAACTAAAAGAATGTGTTGCCAGCAGACCTAAATTTTCTCTTCAATGTTTCTCTCTCAATCAGAGAATCACTTTGTTCCAACATCTCCTTCCAGAGGACAGAGTACAGAGGACCTTCTTTTTAATTTCTGAAAAACTTCTGGCAATGTAAAATATGTTGAAATGCAAAAGATTACCTTCTAAAGAGGATTTTTCCATTCTTATTGTTGACAGAAATGAATCTATACTCAATGTTGCTTGTAATTATTTTTTCCTCTCTGGACTATACTTATATAGTTTGGAAAAAGAAGGTAGTACTGATTCATCTGCTTTTGTTTTTTTTTAATTTATAAGTTTTAAGATCTCACTCTAATACCAACACAGAATTAGGTATGAAATAAATATAGTTGAAGTGGAGAAAAAGATCCTGAAATCCAGGAGATAGGGAAAAAGTTTAAAGAGAGAGGGAGAGGGAGAGGGAGAGAGAGAGAAAATGAATAATTTGAGACAATTTAAATTTGTTGCAGTTTTCCTAGCCAAAAAAGAACAAAGACACTGCAATAAATTGGTAGAAAAATTAACAAATCATGTTTTTTTTTCTGTAATGTATGACTTTTCATTAATTAGGTAAAATAACAACTGGGATTAGTAATGTACAGCCTAAAAATATTTCACTTAAATATTTTTATCATCAAAACAAATGCTATCTTTTGCTCCAGGTATCAGGTTTCATCCCCTGTGCCTCTTTTCTACACAGTGTTTCAGTTTAATGAATTAATTCTAGAAAAACATAATAAGATATAATATACTATGATAATCTTTTTATACTTTAATTAATTATCATAGAGGATATCATATGGTTGGGTAGATTTAATTTTCTTTCCTAAATGTTACATAATTTTTATAACTTGTGCTTCAAAGGAAATAGTTTCCATTCTCATTTGATTTATAACAATTTAAAACGTTTACATCAATTTAAAAATTGTTTTATAAGTCTTTTAATTTTAAGAATTGGAATAGATGGGAATCTGATCATGTTTGATTCTATTACAGGGATGTGAAATTTAGTCTCATAGAACCACTTTAGTTTATGGCAAAAAGCATCTGACCACAAAGGAAAGGTTCAGATAACACACTCTCAGTCTTTTTATTATATATTCTCTCCTGATAACTGCCTGGTATTCGCAAAGGTAAATAGTAAAGCACTTTTTTCACTATATTCAGAAAGCAAATATTTTAGATCTCTAATCTTGGAGAAATGATTTAACCTTCAAACTAATTCTATATAAGCCAGGAATTTGAAAATATACCTTTGATGCTATTTTATCAAGATATTAGGTTTCAGTTTTTGTAATGTTTGGAGACTGTGTTATATATAAAAGCCAATAAAATAAGTAAAGTTTATAGTGAAACCATTTGAAAGAATTGATTCTCCTATATAAATTAACTGATTTTTCAATCTATGTTAGCCTTTATTCTTTATTCCATAGATACTTATGTAAGTGAATGTCATAAACCATAAATTCAGATATTTTTAAGTTTTTAAACTAACCTGCTTCCCCCGGATACCTGGTTGAGACTTGATGTGATAAAGTCTAAGGGAAATATTGGGCTTGATAAATTACAGAGTTAAACTTATGATACTTTTGAGGCCAGAAGCAACTTGATATTTAAACTGTGATTTGGCTGGTAAATTTCTATTTAAAAATCTTGAGATGACTCAACACTATCATTGAGACAAATAAGAAACAAAAGCAATATGGGTACTTAAATATATAAAAGAGAATCATATTTTAATGAAGTGTTTTAAATCATTGTAAATCTGAACTCTTTAAAAAATTGTAATGACACTGTAAAAAGGTATGTTTCATTTTTACTTATCAGTTATATTTAATCTTAGCTGTCTCAATACATACTTCAGTGATATCCTATGTCAATAAATAATTATATGTGAATGATTTACTTTATGTAATTCAGAAAAACTATCAAGAGTTTGGAGGGTTCTACAAGACAAACCAATAAATAGACAAACCTTGGTAGAGAAAAGGTATTGTGGGAAACCTTCAAGGATATGTGTCAAAATTTAAAATGTCTAATTTCTTGACAGAATATAGAGACAAAAATCTCCCTGGAGAAAGGAGGATAAAAATCTTCCTTTTGAAATCCCCAGTTATTGTGTATATTCAGTAGGTTTCAGAGTGAGGGTTAGGAAGCACATGAGGGCAGCCAGGGTCTACTGAGCTTTGAAGAATCAGAACTATGTGTCAGAGACCCTAACATTTGTCACAGAAAAGTTTGGAAAAAAGCATGCTTCAGGTCAAGGAAATAATCTACAGCTTCAGCTGCTACTGTTAGTAGAAATTCTATTCTTAGTAGAAACAGAAGAGTTAGAATTTGATAATGAAGAAATATTATTCTGATATCACTCACCAATCCATAAATTCATGGTGCTAAGTGCTGTTCTCCTTAATTTAATATATTTTTAGGCAATTAAGTGCATGCAAGAGATAGAATATTGGGAAAAGTGCAAATTATAATGCATATTAAACATTGTGTTTTAAGTTCTATACTTGGTCTTAGCTGTCTGCTACAGAAGACACCAATGATAGACCATAAATTAGATAAGGATTAACTGTGCTTTTTCATTTATTTTGCTATATTGTCTTGGGCATGTTATTAAATACCTTTGAACCTCAGTTCTCGATGTGGAATAAATACTATCATAATGATTTCCCTACAAGTTTATTTTAGGAATTAAATATAATACTTTATACTTGAGAAACCAGGCACATAGTCATTACATGTGACTGATGATGAATTAATGATTATGCACTTTAAAAATTTTATTTATTGACTTTTATTGAAGTATAGTTGATGTACAATATTATATAAGTTACTGATTGGCAATTTTTAAAGGTTATACTCCATTGATAACTAATCTCACATCATTTCTTTCCCTCTGAAAGGTCAAACTCTTGTCATTCTCTTGTAGAAAAGCTAATTGGATCTATGTATTTTTCTTGCTTGCTTTTACACTGTTGACCCATTTTCTCTCATAGTATAAACTCAAGATGTTGAGTGATTTTCTACCATTTGCCTGCCTTTTATTCTACCTGGGTTTCTAGTTTTGAAATTTAAGTGAGTCCTACTCCAAGTTCTGTTTTCCACACATGACCCTGATACTTTAGATAAGTTTCAATCTGAATTTTTGCTCCATACTGATATCTTCTGGGTCTTTATATAACACCTTCTAAAATATCACTTAATGCATTTTATTGCCACATTATAATACTGCCATGTGCTGCCACATGCCAAGACTTTATCTCAACTCAGTTTGTAACTTATTCACTTATTCCAGTAAAGATTACTGACTTTTAGCTCGGAATGTTTTATGGAAAAACTCGCTATGTCTAATCTTTGGCAAATTCTCATTTTGTAGTAAATTTGTTGCAAGTTCAATAAAATCTGAATACAGGTATTCAATAATAATCCTAATATTTATTTTGTATAAATAATATAGCAGAAATTAATCTGTGAGCCAAATTTTCTTCATATATCACAGAGAGTGAATTTTTGAATCAAAGAGAGGTAACCTGGGATTATTAACCATCTCTTATCAACAATTCTGACCCTTTGTGCTTTCAGTGGAATGAACTCTGTTTAATGGATGCACCTGAGAGTAGCAACCCATTACAAGTGCTTTAAAAGCAGACATAAGTAAAACAACCTAAACCACATCCACTGTTAATAACTGATGCTCATTCATCATTGGCAACTATTGATTATAGGCTTAAATGGAAGTTCTTTGTGTACTGACTTTGGAAACTTTGCCTTGCTATACAGAAGACTGCAGCAACATGAACTTAACGGAAACATGTCACAATTATTAAAAAATTAAGCAGTCATTAAAGAAACAAGATGCAGTTGAGTCCATGATCTTTTGTGGAATAGAAACAGGTTGTCCTTGAAGAGATGTGACACACAATAATTCCCTCAACATTTTTTAAAAACAGTTGACTGGGGGCTTCCCTGGTGGCGCAGTGGTTGAGAGTCCGCCTGCCGATGCAGGGGACACGGGTTCGTGCCCCGGTCCGGGAGGATCCCACATGCCGCGGAGCGGCTGGGCCCGTGAGCCATGGCCGCTGAGCCTGCACGTCCGGAGCCTGTGCTCCGCAACGGGAGAGGCCACAACAGTGAGAGGCCTGCGTACCGCCAAAAAAAAAAAAAAAAGAAAAAAAGAAAAAAAAAAAACCAGTTGACTGTTGTTACTAATGGCACAATTATATGGAGAACTGTTTTATTCTAGAAGTTTTAAATACGTGTATTCTATATTTTAGATATATATGAATAGAAACTGAATTTTATTAATTGTTTACAATATCAGTCATGCTGTTTGAAATATTTTTACTGCACTTGTTTTCCTCATAACTCCAAACACTTTCATCCTGTGACATAACAGGAGCTTGCAAGTATACTAATGAAATAGTGGGACCACTATGAGATGGTCTCCATGCTTACTGTGGCTTCTTGATGTGAGAAATTATACAAATAATAGCAGAGGAAAGGGTTAAAAGGGGGAACACACTAGCACAAATAATATTTTGGTGATATAATACACCTTAAATTGGGGCATAATTTGAACAATTATAATTACCTTCCAATATTGGAGCTATCATTAACTAGCTTGTGACACTTGACTTTTCACGATGTTTATTGTTTCCTACACATAAAACGAATGAAGGTAAAAATTTATCTTAATTCTCTAACAGGATGTTGTGAATAGTAAATGACAACATATATGCAGAAGCAAACTGAAAAGCATGAAAATTAAAAAAAATAACAGTCAAAGGTGGGGCCTGACTATTTCTCTAGACCTAACAGAGAGAAGATATGATGGACAATGAAAAACACAAGGAAATTGATTAAAAGCAACTATAAAAGTTGTTTTAATATGTGAGTAGAGTCATCAATAATTTTGAATGTCAAGCTGTTGAAAGGAAGTCTTTGGAGGAATATGAGTTAGAATATTTAAACCAAATTGTTTCATTGTCAGTAACTTATCCTGTTTGGGACATAAGCAGACTAATAAAATATGTGTTTGTTTGCTTTGGAATTTTGCCCTTTTATTATGTGCATGAAATGCATTCTTAATAGTTTGTTTATTGAGTGACTTCAGAAAATTCAGTCAAGTACAAAATCATCAAAACTGTTATTTCTAAGAGCAAGTAGATTTAAAATCTGCTGCTTCTGTTTGCCAAATGTTGAAGTATCAAAATGTTCCCAGTGAATAGCACCACTTATTATGCTTTACGAGTATTATTTTTACATGGATCATTTGTAATCCACTTTTGGAACTTGGACTAATTCTAAATGTATTATCCTGCCATTTTTATATATTGGTGAGTACTCTTTCTGGGCAAGACAAATAACACCTGAATATAATCTTTTAATCTCTCATCATTGGAAACATGCCACATAGAATCCATTTACAGGCAACTTTGCCAGATGAAAACATTTAGTATTCTGTTAGTAGTAAGAAAATTAAATTCATGGGCTAATAACTTGTGATACGCCATTTGAAGTACATGCAAAATGTACTGTAACCTCTGCATACTGTGAAAAAGAATTACGTCATTAAAAAAGATCATCTTAGAGCAGAAAACAAGAAACAAAAGTCAGTGAGAATTTCCTTTAGTTCAACTTTTCATTAAAACCAAATGTTTGTTATGATATTAAATTTTAAGGCAGAATCCCAGATTACACTCCTCACTTTGTGAAAAGATACTGAGAATAAACTGTAAAAATTTGCCAATATTTTACAAGATAACTATGAATAAAAGGTTTTAGTTTGCATTCATGGCTAAGAGACTGATGGCAGTTAATAGGTTTTTTTAAAGCAACTCCCTTTCCTTACTATTCCTTTAGTCAAAATTAACGGGCCTAAATTGTACGAATATTCACAACATGATGTAAATAAGTAGAAAATAACAGGTTTTATCCTTTTCTTGGCAAGGAAAAGTATTTCTCAAAATAATTTACCCCATTTTTAAAAGATTGACTTTGAGATATCATTTATAAATTAAATAATAGAGCTAGGAGTTTGATATCTTGGTTTTACTAAAAATAAAACTCATTCGGTATTATAATATGATAGCATTAAGCTACCATTCCTTAGACCAGGAATCATTTGCCCCAGAGGTGTGCAATGTGGTTTAGTACTAAATTTTTGCACGATAGAGAGGGAATTTATCAACCTTACCACAATTATTGTCATTTTATTTTTACCATATTTCAAACATTTTCTATGGTTTACATATTAAATATGTTAGCTCATTTAATCCTTACATCAAGTTGACAAGTGTTTATGTCATTTTACATCAACAGAAACATAAACTTATAGAGATGAAGTCACTTTGTTATTGTTACAGAGCTAGAAAGTTGGAGAACAAAATGTGAATCCAGATATACTCACTATATTGTCTTGAACCACTATGTTGTATGTTTCCTTCTTTTCTGGAAAATGGATCTTGCCATCAGGACAAATCGTTTCTAGAATGATAGAGTTTTAATAGCTCTAAAAATAAGGGAAAAAGCCAAGCATGAGGCTTCCCTGGTGGCGCAGTGGTTGAGAGTCCACCTGCCGATGCAGGGGACACGGGTTCATGCCCCAGTCCAGGAAGATCCCACATGCCGCGGAGCGGCTGGGCCCGTGAGCCATGGCCGCTGAGCCTGCGCGTCCAGAGCCTGTGCTCCGCAACGAGAGAGGCCACAACAGTGAGAGGCCCGCGTACCACAAAAAAAAAAAAAAAAAAAAAAAAAAAAAAGCCAAGCATCACCTTAGTAAGTACTTCTTTAACACCAGGCTAAGGGATATGCCTCAGTAAACATTAACAATATAAAAGGATTTTAATAAGGAGAACTCCAAAACAAGATCTGTAACTGCATATTTGTAATTGAAATTTCCACCCAGATATCTAATAGCCATCTCAAACTAAATCTGTCCAAAACAACATAACTATCTTGATTCACTCACCCTCTACACCAATATTTTTCCTCACCTATGTTTTCTCTTCTTAACAAATGAATATATTATTCATGTAGGTCCCCAAGACACGAGGAATGTTGAAAAAAGTAATCTCTTTCTAGGAAGTTGCACCCCAGCATGATAACACTATGGAAGAAAGAACATAACTCTTTGGTAGATAGTAAGCTGTCTCTGGATTTTCTTACTCTGGCCAACAAAAATTTATGTACAGATATTCCCACACCCAGAGCACCCTCACACTCTTCCACAGACAAATCAGCTGCAGTCCCATTTAGTTATTTTACTCAGCTCAAAGATCAAGAAATCTGAACTATGTGAACTACTCTCCATGTTTAAATGCAGCTGCAAACAAACTGGTGCTCTATAAATGGGAAGTAAATTTATTTGTTTCCATCTTTTCCCACTACAGACACACATATACTAGTGCCCACTGGTGGCAAAGGGGAACCATAACTGCAGCGAACACTTTTATCAGGAAAAAATAAGAAAAAACACAGTCTCACTGGTTCATGGCAATGATAAACTCTTGTGGGTGGATCCTGCTTTTATGGCAGTGGTAAAGTTCCCTGTGAAACCCTTGATTCTGCTTTCTAGGAAGAATTCCTCTCTCTATTGTCCTTTATGTTCCAGACTCAACAGTGAGAGGTTTTTCTTGTCCATTTTCCTCCACAGACATTTTTAAGGTGGGTATCAGGGGTGAACCCTCTTGGGGTGACTTAGGTTCTTTTAAGTTTGGAAACCCAAGGGTTAAGATTCAAATATTCAACAAACATTGGCAAGGATGTGGAGAAAAGAGAACCCTCCTACATTATTGATGGGAATGTAAATTGGTGCAGTCACTATGGAAAACAGTATGGAGATTTCTCAAAAAACTAAAAATGGAACTACCATATGACCCAGCAATTCCACTCCTGGGTATATAACCAAAAAAAACAAAAACAGTAATTTGAAAAGATACATGCACCCCAGTGATCATAGCAGAGTTATGTACAATTGCCAAGGTATGGAAGCAACTGAAGTGTCCATCAACAATTGAATGGATAAAGAAGATGTGGTACATATACTATGGAATACTACTCAGCCATAAAATTGAATGAAAATTTGCCATTTGCAACAACCTGGATGGACTTGGAGGGCATTATGCTAAGTGAAATAAGTCAGACAGAGAAAGACAAATACTGTATGATATCATTTATATGTGGAATCTAAAAAATACAACAAACTAGTGAGTAAAACAAAAAAGAAGCAGACTCACAGATACAGAGAACAAACTAGTGGCTACCAGTGGGGATGGAAGGGGCGAGGAGCAATAAAGGGTTAGGGGATTGAAAAAGGGTTATTATGGGATTATATGAAATCACATGTGTGAAACTTTTGAAAACTGTAAAGCACTATTGTTTCATTCAATAAAAAATAAAAGACTCAAATATTCAAAGTTTTTTAAATCAATAATTTGACAACATAATTTTCTCAAAAACTTAGTAGGCTTGAGATCCATTTATTTCTAGTTAGTTGTATAAGCCAATACCTATACAAAAATCTTTTCCAGAGGAAACTTGTAAAACTGATTTATGTTTTTGTTTTTAACTCCGTTGGTTATTGCTCTCAATTTAACACCCATCTTGAGGCTGCCTGAAAGAATGAGTTTGAATGAGGAAGCCCCTATTCTTAATCTAATCTTGCACGTGTAAATCTTAATGGGCCCATCCAAATTCCTTTTCAATCACATCTTTTACTTTTGAGGGTTAGAAGCGGTTGACTTTTCAAATACTGTAGGCCCCAAGATTTTGGATTCTTTCTATTAGCTTTCACTATTTGCTCTTAAACTTGCCCAGTCTTGTCTGAGCTCATCTCTTTTCTCTACTACCTTGATGAACTCAGCCAGTTACAGCAAATGCATGCTTTAACTTTCTGTGTCTTAATGTTTTCCCATAGAGCCTTAGTGTCAGAAGATAACCTGAATCTCTTGCACTTTTACCAATGAGAATCTCTGTCTCCAAATTTCCAGCTGCACTATGTTTCCTCTCTGCCTGGTGAACAACCTCTAACAGATGCCACCCTTTTGTTTTTAGGATTTTTAATTTTTGTTGTTACAACAGCATCTGCTTTGCTTACCAATATCTGTATTATTTAGAATAAAATTAGCAGCTATAACAACAAAAACAAAAGAAAAATTTTAGTAAACTGCTCTATTTCAGAGTTCTTACTCTGATTTGTCATTGTTCCCAAGCACTCTAGCTTATTTACAGGGTTGATTTATCCAGATACAAATTAGAAAAATATTGAACATGTTGGTTTAAATAGATGAATAAAGAGGAAATTAGGGCTTCCCTGGTGGCACAGTGGTTGAGAGTCCGCCTGCCGATGCAGGGGACACGGGTTCGTGCCCCAGTCCGGGAAGATCCCACATGCCACGGAGCGGCTGGGCCCGTGAGCCATGGCCGCTGAGCCTGCGTGTCCAGAGCCTGTGCTCCGCAACGGGAGAGGCCACAGCAGTGAGAGGCCCGCATCCCGCAGAAAAAAAAAAAAAAAAAAAAAAAAAGAGGAAATTAGGCTAAGAATATCATGCCAATAGTAGAAATGAAAATCCATGGATGTTGGTACATGCATATAGAATTAGTCAGTTCAGTTAATTTTGTTATATAAAAAAACTTCAGTGAAGCATTTTGTGAATTAGTAAAGGAAAAGAAAGTGTATTAAAAGTGACTATTCAAAAGGAAGAAAAATGACAGAAAAAGAGGAAAACTAAAACAAATTATAAAACTGTCAATAAAATAGCAGGATAAATCTATGTCCTGTGTGACATTACTTCTGTAACATCTCTTTATAGTGTTTTTGAATTCATAAAATACTCAGTAGGTAAACCAATCATTTTGATAACTGCATTGACTGGCTTTCTTCTTTTCCCTGTGTTTACAGCAGTTTTCTCAAAATTTAAAAGAAAAACCTTTTTATGCTTTGGACATTTCTTATATATATCTGCTCAGTGCATCTCTATCAACATTATTTTCATTTAGCAAAAGAGATTGTATCCTGCTTTAAGTTTTTAGCGTACTCTACATTTTCCTCAAAAAACCCCCAAACAAATCATCAAATAAACATAAAAAAGAAAAAATATGACTATATGAAGGGAAAACATTAATTTTGAAAGCAAATGTGAATATGTTAAATTTTAGAGACAGAAACTTAAAAATGTTAAGCATTTATCTCACCACGGCAACAGGATGGTTAAATAAATGACAGTGCATCACTTGAGGCAATAGTGTTCAGGAATTATAAACAACATGTTTTACTATATTTAACCATATGAAGATGATTGAAACAATATTAAAGTGAACAGTACAGGCTAAAATAGGTATATATATTTATAGATAACACACATAGTATAATATTGTATTATATAGAATATGCTGTATATAACCTACATACTATATATTGTATCATATTATTATAATAAATGATATAATACATATAATATAAACACACTTTTATGATAAAAATGTAAAAGTACAGAAAGAAGGCATTTTGTGTATGCATGTATGTGTGTGTGTGTGTGTGTGTGTGTGATGTCTGAGGACAATGGGATGATGGCTTATTTTATTTTTCATGTTTTTAATGGCTGCATTTATTTTATAATAAGAGTTATTAAAATTAGACCAGCAAAAAAACATTCACACATAATTCAATTATTTTTTTTCCTGTTTGTCAAGCACTTTTTTTTTTTTTTTGCGGTACGCGGGCCTCTCACTGTTGTGGCCTCTCCCATTGCGGAGCACAGGCTCCGGACGCGCAGGCCCAGCGGCCATGGCTCACAGGCCCAGCCGCTCCGCGGCATGTGGGATCTTCCCAGACCGGGGCACAAACCCGTGTCCCCTGCATCAGCAGGCAGACTCTCAACCACTGCACCACCAGGGAAGCTCTCAAGCACTTTTTTGATTCTCAGATTAGACTTGAAGATAAATAGAAGGATGAAAAATGGGAAGAAAATGCCATATACTCAGCACTTAACAAGTAATAGATGTTCTGGGCATTTAAATTTGAACAAGTAAGTGCAAGGGAGTTGCATGGGGACATGGGCCCATATATGTTACAATAAGCAATGTGTTAAAACAGATCACCCATTTTATCTAAATCTGTCTTTGCCACCACCATATGAAATTGATTTTATTATCTCAATTTTAACAAATGAGGAACCTATAGATTCTTTAACATACTAGGCCAGAGTTGGTTAGCTAGTAAGAGGTTGACTATGATTTTGAATAATTCTCTCCATCTCCAAAAACTGTGTCCTATTCTTGAGGATCTCAAACAATAGTTATAGTTAAGTAGAAAGACAAAAAAATAAAAATGCTTTTTGACTAATATTATAAACAAGCAAAGTTCTATGAGAGTACAGATTAAAGGGAAATAAACTCTGGAGTAAATGGATGGATGATTCTTGGGGAGGTGGGGGAGGCAGAGAAATGCTATTTGATCTGCGTCTTCAAAGGCAGGATGAATAAATATTAGCCAGCAGATGAGTGAAGGGCATGACATCTCCAGCCAGCACAAAAGCATCAGTAGAGACCCAGGAATGCAGGACTGGCTTTATCCATAGGTTAGCTGGTGCTTAGTGAAAACTAGTGCTTAGTTAGCTAGTGCTTAGCGAAAACTAGTGCTTAGTTAGCTGGTGCTTAGCGAAAACTAGTGCTTAGTTAGCTGGTTCTTAGTGAAAACTCTAGTTCCTAACATACCCCCACTCCTCCATCTGACATGTGACTTCTGCATTCTTTCTTTCTAGCTGATATCTCCATATTTCACCTTTTTATATAGCATTCGGTGTATCTTCACCTTTCATTATAAAGTGTTATCCATATTTTACTATGCTTTACTGTAAAATTCTCAAGAATTGGGAATGTGTGAGTCGACCTGTATTTAGCCAAATGAGACATGGCTAAGGTTGGAAAAATATTTAGAATAAGCAAAAACACTAACCTTTTTTCTACCTCAATACAAACAGAAAAAAAAAGTTTAATTACTTATCACTTTAGCTTGCAAAATAATTTTTTAAAAGGAAAGTACCTTTTATTGAATATATTGTTTTAAATTAGATTAAAAAGTCTTCCTATCACAAGCAAGTTTTCAGATATTTTAACTTCTCCATTGATTTCCCTTTATGGAAATTGCATTTTTTAATACAATGTTTCTTAACCCAATGTTTCTCAAATTTTCTTTATAGTTTAATACCATTTGAAATGTTTAAATACATTAATAAATTTAATAATAAATACCCCATGGTTAGTTACAATAGTTGAGAATTACTGGACGATTAAATACCTTACAAAAATTTTATGATTTTAAGAGCATGAATCTTTATATAAATAGAAAAAGACTATGTATGTGATATGTGTATACGTGTGTATTTCCATCCAATTTGGGGGCCTATACTTCCTCTCAGTCACACATTAAGACCTGTCTCAGAAACCTTTCAACCTGTATTACTCTACTCATAGTAGCTCCTGTAGTGTCAAAATGATCCTGCATCTGTTCATGGGAAGAAAATTTTGTTTTAATGTATTGAAGTATTTGTATGTATGTATGGATTCTCACTGGATTATTTTATTTTACTTCATGTAATACAATGGTATTTTGCAATGAATAAAATATACTAGAGTAAAATAAAACCTACCATGTTCATGTTTTAAGTTTTTTTCTCATGAAATTTTTTCATTAAAGAATGCTAAATTTCTTAGCTATATTATATTTAAAGTCTTACCATTTACATAACTTTTTCACTTTACAAAACTTGCCATATACAGTAAAACTGAAATTCTACCATATAAACAGTGTGAGCTCTTACATAAACCCATAACGTGTAGGTAAAACTAAATTGATTTAATATCATGGAAATAGATGAGTGGTGTTTTTTGGTTTTGTGTTTGCTTTTTGAGTGAGATGAAGAACTTCTGCAGTATTCTCCTCAATCAAGAGAATGTACTGGATATGCAGATTAATATTTTGAACCTCAGAGAATTTTAACTGCTGAGATAATTAGTGTAACTTTGATGGATTTGACTTTAGTACTGACTCAGGTTTTGAAGGACTTGACCCTAAAGTCATATTTATTTTCAATTCCTGTTTAATGAATACATTTAGAATGTATTGTTTAATTGCACCACACATCAAAATGCATTTTTCACTTTGATTAGGTAATAGTTTTAGGTGAAGTTCTGGATCATTTGGTTAGACATCCATGGAACAACTAACCCACACTCATTAGTCCCAGAAAGGACAAAACTTTTATTTCCTGTATTATGCTTGTAAAATTAACTTTCTGCCTTCACAGACACTTTCTTTGTATACTTAGCACTGTACCACCCAGAATAATTTTTGGTGAGTTTCATCACGTTGAATTGTATTTCTGATCTCAACTATTTATCAATTCTTTACTCATCAATTCCAACTCACTAATCCTTAGAGTGCTATAATGACTCATTTAACAGTTTGAATGTTGTAATAAGATCTACTGAGAGTTCAAGGATATTGCTAGTCTCCCTTTTAAGCTTTGAGATGTAGACAGATAGATATGAATTATTAGATCTCATATATTATTATATGACTGTATATAACTGATTATTATATATTTAAGTATAATAAGCATTATGTAGTATATAATTATAATATATATTTTATATATTAATGTATGCTAATATGCATATGATACCTGTCTACATACAATCTATTGATCTAAAACTATATCTGTGCATTCTATATCTCTTGCCTTTAACATCTCACAAAATATCACCCAATGTTTCTATCATTTTAATTATTTGGACCCTGATATTGACACTTCTGAGAAAATGTAATACAGATCCTAAGCAGAATTCATAGTTGTCTGCACAGAAGAATATAATACACACAGTTTATATGAAAATGAGTATATCAAAGAGGTTCATACTATTTAGCAAGAAAAAAAATTTAAATGAAGAGAGGTGTACTTTATGACCTTCATTCCTTTAACACGAAAGATTGTCAAGGAAAAGAGTAGGATTATAGAAGCATAAAAATGATGCCATAATCTCCATTCTCAGTTTTTTGGAAGCCTCTCTCAAACACATTCTCCAGATGTTAAACTCAGATTTTTAGATCTTAAAAAAATACCAAGTGTAGATTATGTTTTCTTGTGGTCCTGTAACAGAATCAGGTTAAACAAGTAGTATTTCATATTAAATACAAAGCAGGGACTTTCACTTTCCAGCCTGTCTTGAGCTGATAATAATTGTGAAACACATACACTATAATGCGAGGAACCAGACTATTTTCATTTTGAATTTCCTTTCTGCTCTAGCAATGGGGCTTAACGTCCACTGTTGTAAGATATCACATAAGATAACCTTATCTTTAAAAAGTTACACTAGTAATCTCATTAAGAATAAATTACACATATATCCTGCACTCATGTTGAAATTCATTCAAGTAGAATTCAGAAAACTCCAGGCTATTTCAGAATTTTTTTCCATTGATTTTTCTTATAACTTTTGTTCTCCACAACAGAGTTAAACTTAAATAAAAAAGCAGCTAGTTGGGGGGGAAATTTTTAAATAAAATAACATTTTCAAGGGATTACCTAGCTTTAATATTGTACCATAGATCCTGGTGAGATTATATTATTTCCAGCAGAAATTATCTTTTTGGTATTCAAATATATTTCATTGTCTCTTTTCTGGCCTTGTGTGATACCTTTGTGTAGTGGAGGAATATAATTAGAGAACACAGCAATAGAAAATCACTAATGGGAGTCTTTGCAACTGTCAGTGGGTTTTTCACTTTTCACATGAGGATTGATTTGCTAATTGGATTAAGTCTGTCTCTAACTGTAATCTCAGCAAGCATCAGTTAAAGGAAGAGCTGCCATGTTGCACCTGGGTTGTGTGCTAGTAGGTGAAGCACTCAGTTAATAAGAATCATTTAAAGCACAGCCTATGTGCATAATTAACTCTGCTATTTCCTTGATTAAAAATCTGCTTATCAAGGCTAATTGTTCAACTGAATCTTCAGGGATATCTGAAGTAAGTACTTATAGTATTTGAACTAGAGGTGGATTAAAGGTGTCACCAAATGTTTTAGTTATTAGGCAACAAAACTGCAGCTGATTTTACAGGCTTTAAAAGGAGTGTAAATACTGAGTTTTAGTGAAAGTGGATAGCAGCGAATTATAGTGTCATTTAGAATATTTTTAGTGATGAATTACATGTGGGATGCAAGAAAATACAGAGGAGTACCTGCTGGGGGTGGAATCTGTTTGTGAGCTAACTTTGTGTCTATGAATAATTTAATGGTATTTACTGTAGTAGAGAGTTTTTACCAATATCAATGAACTCCCTCTATTAAAGAAACTTCCAGACTACGTCCCAGTGTCCTTGCATCTATGTGGGGCCAAGTGACCTAGTTTTAGCCACTGAAAACTGAACAGAGGCTGGCCCTTAAAATGTCCCTGGAGGTCTTCCAAAAGATTTCTTTCTTTGGTCATTGGCTAGTAGGATGCCAATGACCAGTGGAGTATACTCAAGCCCTACATCATGACCAAACCATTACATGGCATAAAACTGAGTCCCAGATGACTGCATGCAGCAGAGATGCTTTCCCACCTCTACAGGCAACCCACATTACGGTATAGTGTGCAGTGAGAAATAAACCTTTGTTATATATCAAATTAGTACTCTAAGACCTGAGAAATAAGAATTCTGAAAAAAAAATGTTTTGGTATTTAATACAGTTTGAAATTTCCTCAGCAATGTGGGAGGTACTAATACTCGTAATTTCTTTTCCTCTCCAGTTTGTGGAAAACTGTGAGACTTCCTATGTAGAATAGAAATTCTTTTTTAATCTACACTGTTCCTCCCTCCACCGCTGTCAGCTATAAAAGAGCATCCTAGGGAAATGTGGAATAACTCAGTTGGATAATTCAAGGCCCTGGACATAGCTGAGTAACTTAGAAAAATCATTAGTTGGAGGGGGACCTTCAAGATGGTGGAGGAGTAAGACGTGGAGATCACCTTCCTCCCAATAAATTCATCAAAAATACATCTACATGTGGAACAACTCCTACAGAAGACCTACTAAACGCTGGCAGAAGACCTCAGACTTCCCAAAAGGCAAGAAACTCCCCACGTACCTGAGTAGGGCAAATGAAAAAAGAAAAAAACAGAGACAAAAGAATAGGAACAGGACCTGCACCAGTGAGAGGGAGCTGTGAAGGAGGAAAGGTTTCCACACACTAGGAAGCGCCTTCTCGGGTGGAGACTGAGGGTGGAGGAGGGGGGAAGCGTCAGCGCCACGGAGGAGAGCACAGCAACAGGGAGCAGAAGGCAAAGTGGAGAGATTCCCGCACAGAGGATCAGTGCCGACCAGCACTCACCAGCTTGAGAGGCTTGTCTGCTCACCCGCCGGGGCGGGCGGGGCTGGGAGCTGAGGCTCGGGCTTTGGTCGGATCCCAGGGACAGGACTGGGGTTGGCTGCGTGACCACAGCCTGAGGAGGCTAGTGTGCCATAGCTAGCCGGGAGGGATTCCGGGAAAAAGTCTGGACCTGACTAAGAGGCAAGAGACCATTGCTTTGGGGTGTGCAAGGAGAGGGGATTCAGAGCACTGCCTAAACGAGCTCCAGAGATGGGCACGAGCCGTGGCTATCTGCATGAACACCAGAGACGGGCATGAAATGTTAAGGCTGCTGCTGCTGCCACCAAGAAGCCTGTGTGCAAGTACAGGTCACTATCCATACATGCCCCCCGCACCCCGGGAGCCTGAGCAGCCTGCCACTGCCAGGGTCCCGTGATCCAGGGACAACTTCCCTGGGAGAACATATGGTGAGTCTCAGGCTTTTGCAAAGACACATTGGCCTCTGCTGCCACAGGCTCACCCTGCATTCCGTACCCCTCCCTCCCCATGCCTGAGTGAGCCAGAGCCCCCTAATCAGTTGCTCCTTTAACCCCGTCCTGTCTGGGCAGGAAGAGACGCCCTCTTGCACTGTTTGTGGGAATGTAAATTGTTACAGCCAGTATGGAGAACAATATGGAGGTTCCTTAAAGAACTAAAAATAAAATTACCATATGACCGAGCAATCCCACTACTGGGCATATACCCAGAGAAAACCATAATTCAAAAAGACACATGCACCCCAATGTTCACTGCGGCACTATTTACAATAGGCAGGTCATGGAAGCAACCTAAATGCCCATCGATAGATGAATGGATAAAGAAGTTGTGGTACATACATACAATGGAATATTACTCAGCCATAAAAAGAAACGAAATTAAGTTATTTGTAGTGAGGTGGATCGACCTAAGACTGTCATACAGAGTGAAGTAAGTCAGAAAGAGAAAAACAAATACCATATGCTAACACTTATACATGGAATTAAAAAAAAATGGTTCTGAAGAAACTAGGGGCAGGACAGGAATAAAGGCACAGATGTAGAGAATGGTCTTGAGGACATGGGGAGGGGGAAGGGTAAGCTGGGATGAAGTGAGAGAGTGGCATGGACATATAAACACTACCAAATGTAAAATAGATAGCTAGTGGGAAGCAGCCCCATAGTACAGGGACATCAGCTCGGTGCTTTGTGACCACCTAGAGGGGTGGGATAGGGAGGGTGGGAGGGAGACGCAAGAAGCAGGAGATATGGGGATATATGTATATGTATAGCTGATTTACTTTGTTATAAAGCAGAAACTAACACACCATTGTAAAGTAATTATACTCCAATAAAGATGTTAAAAAAAGAAAGACAACAACAACGAAAAAAGACAAAAAAAAAAAAAAAGAATGGTGAGGGCTATTTTAGAGTGGTGTCTGAAAAGACCAGGGCTATTTTAGAGTGGTGTCTGAAAAGACCAGGGCTATTTTAGAGTGGTGTCTGAAAAGACCCTGTTAAGGACAGTTACTAGGTAAGAGCTTCAGGGTGATAAATAACCAAGGGAAGATGTGTGAGATGTGTGCTCCTAGCAGATGAAGTAAGGCAAATGGACCTAGTAAAAAAATACTTGAATGTTTAAGAAACAGAATAGAGGCTGGTCAGGGAACTGAGACCAGGAATATTAGAAGATACGTTCAAAGTGGTTATTATGGCTCTTTACTACGATGCTGAGAGTTTAGCCAACGGACTCCATAATATTGCTGCCTTGATGTCCATTCTGTGTGGCCAGACGGGATGCAGGGGCCTTGAACTGTCACTAGCCCCCTTCTTGGAACTCATGCCTTAGCTCACAGACTGCAGAGTCACAAGTAAATGTAAATTCCTGCTATGACTTCCCCAACAACCCTGTGAAAAGCACTCTCCTCAGCTGTCCAGAGCCTTCCACCAGTGCAAACCTTAGAAAAGACCCTCCCTGCTTGAAGTTCATGGAAGACTTTGCCCCCTTGGACCCTAATACAGGCATGTGCCACAGGTCCTGCCCTGCTCTCTCTACCTGTACCCTACCTTGTCCTCCCCTTGTGGCCCCTGGAGGTGCTAAGTACCTCCTTCAGAACCTGCAAGTAATAAACTTCTCTATTTCACCTTCCCTTGGAGCTGATCTTTTGTAGAACTATATGGCTCACCATTCACACCCTGGAGGTCTACTAAACAAATGTTAATTTAACTAGGTCACAACAAATAGGGTTTTGGGGAGAGTCCTAGGGATGCCTTTGGAGCTGTAAGATCTAGTAAACAAGGTTATTTCAGCCTTAAAGGCATAGAGTTATGAGTTGTTACCAGCCCTCACAAAGATGAGTGTATTTTGTAGGGTGAATATATGAGAGAGAAGGCTAACCCAATGCTACACATACTCCCCATGCCTCCTTTGATCATCTTCTCCCCACTTCCTCTTGCAGTGATAGGAGAGCTTGAACCTAAGGGAAAGTGTGAAGAGTTACTGTGGAGAAAAACTTTGCAATCGATTGAATGTTTGTCTCCTCTCAAAATTTCAAAATTCCTATGTTTAAACCCTAATCCTGTTGTGATGGTATTTTGAGATGAGGCCTTTCAGAAGTGATTAGGTCATGAGGGTAGAGTCCTCATAAGTGGGAGTAGTGTTTTTATTAAAAGAGGTCAGAGGGCTTCCCTGGTGGCGCAGCAGTTGAGAGTCTGCCTGCTGATGCAGGGGACATGGGTTTGTGCCCCGGTCCGGGAAGATCCCACATGCCACGGAGCGGCTAGGCCCATGAGCCATGGCTGCTGAGCCTGCGCGTCCGGAGCCTGTGCTCCGCAACGGGAGAGGTCACAGCAGTGAGAGGCCCGCGTACCGCAAAAAAAAAAAAAAAGAGGTCAGAGAGCTAGCTAGCTCTCTTTCTGCCACTTGAAAATACAAGAAGCCAGCCCTCTGGAACCGGGAAGAGGGCTCTCACCAGAACCTGACTACTCTGACACCATGATCTCAGACTTCATTTACAGAGCTGTGAGAAATAGATATTTGTTGATTAAGCCACTCTGCCTATGGTAATTTGTTATAGCAGGCTGAACTAAGACAAGGATTTTTTCTATTTTACATGTGTTAATCAAAATTATTTTATAGTGAGGCTGACAATTGTTCTTGCAATAAAAATTTATTCAGGGGCTTCCCTGGTGGCTCAGTGGTTGAGAGTCCACCTGCCGATGCAGGGGACACGGGTTCGTGCCCCGGTCCGGGAAGATCCCACATGCCGCGGAGCGGCTGGGCCCGTGAGCCATGGCTGCTGAGCCTGCGCGTCCGGAGCCTGTGCTCCCCAACGGGAGAGGCCACAACAGTGAGAGGCCCGCGTACCGCCAAAGGAAAAAAAAAAAATCTATTCAGAATCAAAAAAAAAAGAAAAATCATTAGTGATATAAACATTATAGTCCTTGCTTTATTTTACCTTTAGAGTGGTTCACTTGTCAGTGTTCATGCTCAGGTTCAACACTCCCTAGTAGTAGCAGCATGCATGAACTCAAGAAATGACGTATAACTTTCCCCCATGTATTTTTTTATTTCATCCATTGCATGCTTTTATTTTAGTACATCGCCTAGCATCAAAATGAGAAGCTCAAGTTTATTCCTACTATGAGTTTTTAGGGATATCAGAAGCCACACATGTTATCATGTACTTAGTCAAGCCAATTTGCCAACCCTGTGGTCTCTACCCAGCAGAAGCTTCAAGTAATATGCCATTGGATAGCATGGTTTCCTTATTAAAAAGGTGAGCTGTATGCTACAATTAAATATCTATTAAAACATGATTTTTTTACTCTAGATTCTTCTTTTATCTAAACTTGTCTTAAGGAATATGCATATACAGCAATTTATGGCTATTAAATTCACAAACTTTATGATCCATTTTCAGTTATACCACTTAGGATAATGCATTTAGAAAAGGATTATTATACAAACTGAATTAGATGAGGACATTGAGAAAGAAATATTAGGGCATTTGTCAAAGTCCTATTAGAATGAATATTATTTTAAAGAAGTACTCTTTGTAATCTTTCTATTTCTATATCCTCCCAGGTACAGTGAGTGACTATTATACACACTTTTTATAAAAAAAATTTTTCTTCGTTACCCTCCTCTCTTCTTAAGAAAGATGTAAAATGCTACACAGAAAGCTAATCTTTTATAGATAAAGAGAAATGCTTAACTAGGAGTGACAAGAACCCATTCTACTTCTAATTAGTTTCATGCTATTGGACCACTTCCTTAGTCTTCCAGTGGCTTGGTATCTGTACTGGATAAACCCTAAGAACACTTCCAGATCCTTTACAAAAGGTAGGAAATGAGAGGAGAATTGAACATTCATACAGTTCCTTGGAATTTTCTTTTTGTTTTGACTTCAAATACCAATTATCTTTTAAATCTTCACTCCCTTTCCCACTTCAAATACCACAAACTATCATGTAATTTTGATTTAGCTTAAATCTCCAAACTTCTATGAAGGCAGTACACGAAAAGACTCCAAACGAAAGAAGTGAAAGCAGCACCAGCACGATGTCTACGTTTTTTACTTATTAGTTCACTGTAGAAGAACCTTAAATATTTCTTATCTTTAAATCTTGCATTACCAGAAAACAATTGAAGCAATGAATTTTTGTTTCAGCCATTCAATCCTCGTGAGCCTCAAGATTTTTTTCCATCTGAGCTAAGTACTACTGGGATGGAAAATTGACCTAACTCTTGTATAAAAAAGCATATTCTACCTTTACATAAGCATGTTCATAACAAGTTAAATGAGGATCTCATGAAACAATGATATGAGGAGTAATTAAATACCATTCAAAGTAGGCAGCATTTTAATAAAATTTAGAAGACTAATGGAACTATAAATATACCTCTAAATTGACAATAAATGTAAATACAGGGCTTCCCTGGTAGTGCAGTGGTTAAGAATCTGCCTGCCAATGCAGGGGACACGGGTTTGAATCCTGGTCCGGGAAGATCCCACATGCCGTGGAGCAAGCGTGTGTGCTACAACTACTGAGTTTGCGCTCTAGAGCCTGTGAGCCACAACTACTGAGCCCACGCACCACAACTACTGAAGCCCGCATACTCCACAAGAGAAGCCACCACAGTGAGAAGCCTGTGCTCCGCAACGAAGAGTAGCCCCTGCTCGCCACAACTAGAGAAAGCCTGTGTGCAGCAACGAAGACCCAATGCAGCCAAAAATAAATAAATAAATTTAAATAAAAAAGTAAATACAGAGAAAAATAAAACAAATGGGATATACAAATTAGACATTTAAGCTTTAAAAACTTTGCTCTTCTAGTAAGATCCTACAATAATTAGGATTCACATATTTTGTTTTCTCAAGTTACATCAAATAAACTTGTGGAAGAGACTTCATAATATATTTTCACAGAGCCTCTCTAACTTATGTTTTGTATCCTTTGTGTGTTGGGATAGGTTTCCACAGAGGATATAAGTGCCAGTTCTTTATAACCAAATTCCCTTTGGTACTATATAATTTTTACCGAAGCAGGTAAGATTAATCTGAAAGACCTACAGATAAGGCAGTTATGCCTCACAAATAAGGACTTGGTAGAATTAACACAGTAAATAACTCCTGCAGTCCAATGATTTTAAACAGTATTTAGAATAATTCAGAAGATTAAGAGATGTGTATATGTATAAAGCTACTTCATTTTCATAAAATGAATTTGATGAATAAAGACAGGCGTACAAGCCAAGGATAGGGTTACTAATAAAATTAAGTAGAAGCTTCACATTACTCAAATAAACAGAGTGTTGTATTACTTTTCTATTGCTGCCATAATAAATTATGACAAATTTAGCGGATTAACACAACACCAGTTTATCATCTCATAATTTTTACACTAGGTCAGAAGTCTGATACAGGTCTCACCAGGCTAGGTGCTGGCAGCCTGTGTTTCTTTCTGGAAGCTCTAGGGGACAGTCTGTTGCCTTGTTCATTCAGGTTGTCGGCAGAATTCAGTTCCTTTCAATTGCAGGACTGAGGTTTCTCTTTTCTTGCAGCTGTCAGTTGAGGGCTGTTTCCAGCTCTAGAGGCTGCCATGTTTCTTGGCTCATGGTCCTGGTTTTCATGTCTTATCTCTCTGACTCACTCTGCCTCTTTCTTCTATTTTTAAAGATCATATGATTGGATTGGGTCCACTCAGATAATCCAGGACAATTTCCCTATCTCAATGTCTTTAACCTTAATTGCATCTCTTTTGCCATATAGGTTGACAAATTTCCAGGTTCCCAGGACCTAAAATTTGTTCTAGGTCATTCAGAAATATTATGAAAGTTTACATATTCTTATTTGATGTTCATAGTAAACTAATTTGCTAAGATTTTAATATTTTAGGAAAGATATTCTTATGCAGATAGAAGTTATTTTCAATATGTTTAAGAAATGCCTTTTTACTGAGACAGTTTCTTTTGCTTATAAGAAGAATGAAGAAAGAAGTGAATTCTATTTTAAATAATTGGTCTTCACTTTTCAAAAGGAAGTATGTCTGTGGTATGTTTTGATGACTGACTTTTGATTCCAATTTTTCACAGAAGATATAAATATCCATAAAGCCCTGAACTAATGTCCTTTAATAAGTCAGTTATTACAGATGTTTTATCCTAAGGCCATGACTTGTAATTTGGAAAATTCTGTGCATGCAGCAATTTTACAGAGACTTGCCAATCTATTTTACTAAATTTTTAATCTTTGCTCTTTTACTTCCTGCTGTCTCTAGTAGTTTGTTTATATTCCTCATGTATTTTCATTTTAAAAACTAGGTCCTGGAGTTGCATACTGTGATGATGGACAGAGATTATAAACATACACTTCTAAATGTCATAGTTTCAACTAAATCATAAGAAAATGTCTTGTATATGCCTATTATTTAATTTAGAAACATATGGAAAATACATGAACTATTTAAATTGTATGATGTTAAACAGCAAATTAATATAGTTATATTTTCAATTATCTAACATAATTTATTGAATGAGAGCATATTTGGTGCTGTAGGCATGAAGGTTATAAGGGGGTTTGGAGATAAGCCTTAAGAACCATTTATCATAAATGCTCAAAACCTAATACCAAATAGCCACACTATCATAAAACGATTTAGTTGCATTTTAATGTATATATCTTGGTCTTTGATCTTACAGTGGAGGTACTGAATCATAGCATTTGGGAAGCATAAAGATAAAATAATTTCCTTAGACGTAATAAATATGTTTACTATGATATCTAGAGATGCAAAAAGGAATGAAACATATTCCTTGAGTAAAAGAACACATTAAAATTGAAAGAGAGATTAGTCAGAATAATATTTCTAGAGACTGAAAAGGTATAGCAGTTCTATAACTTTGTATTTCAAACTTATACTAAAAATGCATAACTACAAAACAATTAGACCTAACAGGTATCTATAAAACACTACACCCCAAACTTCTTAACAAGTGTACATGGAATAGTCAGGATAGATGATACGTTAGGACCTAAAACAAGTTTCAATAAATTTAAAAGGAACAAAATCATGCAAATTATGTTCTCTGACCACAATGCAGTAAAATTATAAATTAATTACAAAAAGAACTTTGGGAAATTTCAAGTATGTGGAAATTAAACAGTACACTTCTAAATAACCAACTGGTCAAGAAGAAATCACATGGGAAATTATAAAATGATTTGAAATGCATGAAAAGTCATAATATACCAAACTTATGGAATTTAGCTAAAGCAGTATTTAGAGGGCAATGTATAGGTATACGTATCTACATTAATTTTGAAGAAAGATTTCATATCAATAACCTAACTTCCACCTTGAGAAACTGAAAAAAAAAAGAGCAACTAAACCCAAAGCAAGTAGGAAAAAGGAAATAATGAGTATTTGAATGTAGATTAGTGAATTATAGAAGAAAAAAACTAGTAGAGAAAACCCAAGAACCCCAGAATTGGTTCTTTGAAAGTATCATCAAAATTGACAAATTTTAGGTAGACTGACCAAGAGGAAAAGAGAAAAGACTCAAGTTATTAAAATAAGAAAACAAAGAGTGGGACATTGCTACTGACCTTGCAGCAATAAAAGATGAATATGAGGGAATGCTATGAGCAGTTGAATGCCAACAAATTAGAGAGCTTAGATTAAATGGACAAATTCCTGGAAAGACATAAAGTACAGGGAAAAAAAAATACCCACAAAGAAAATTCCAGGTGCAGATGACTTTACTGGTGAATTTTACCAAATATATAAACAATAATTTACGCTAACACTTCACAAATTCTCCTAACAATAGAAGAGGAAGAAACATTTCTCAACTTACTTCATGAGATGAATATTATCCCAATACCAAAATCAGACATATTTTATATTTTCCTAATAAACACTATATGCTATATAATGTTACGATGTTCAATAATCAGCTAGAAAATCTGCTTCACATTAAAAAGAATAAAAATAGCATGTCATTCTTAGATCATAAAAGGATTAAATCTCTTTTTTCCCTTACCAAATTGTACTTTGTAAATGTTAAGTCAAGTTTCAATTACTTTAACTAGACAATAATCTAGAATTTAGAAAACCTAGAATTTAGGGAGCCTTATGGACTGTGTCAATATATAATTTCCCTGAAAGATAAAGAGTGGTACACAAGAGACTAAGTCAGATGGCCTGAGGATATACTGGGCTGCATCTAATGGAAGTTCTTGGCTGAATTCTTACTTATGACTTTAATAATACTGCTGGCTATGTTATTTGTATTTTGCCTGCTTTACAAGATTGTTGCTTCTTGCATTACCAAATGTGTGACTGTCAAAAATATATAGTTTTATATGAGATCAATGATTGTAATAGTGTAACTCTGCATATGGGAAGATACAAGAGGGAATTTTTCCTGGACCATAACAGATTAGCAAGACGGGTGATCCAGAGCTCCCTTTAGTTATTGTTTATAAGACTTAGTCCAGTAATAGCACACTGAGTGGCCTATCAGCGAAATCTTCACCAAACCTAGGAAAAAGCCTTCCTAGCACTGTGGGATGAAATGGTCATGAAATGCCTCCCAAAGCGTGGTCGAATTTATGACCATGAGGGGGCCCTGTCAACTACAAATTGGCACTTGCCATCTACCTCTACAAGGATTAAATCATGTGCTGCTGCAGCTGCTGACTTTCAACACCCCCTGAAAGGAGTTCAGGGTGGAGAGCAGAAATGAGGCACTCTGTGCTCTGGGAAAAACTGGCAGAACAAGTCTTCAGATAGATATTTTCAGGAGCCGATTTTATGAGCCCAAATATCATATCTCCTCATATCTAGAAAAACACTAAAATCCTGCATGGTGACGAGTGCTCCTCGTGACTAGCAGAGACCTTCTGCAAAAAAACATATGTGCTCTATTGCATGTACTCCCCCTTCACCAAAGTCATATATATACTGACCTTCCCCCCTACCTCTTTGAAGCAGTTTCTCAGAGCTATCTGAAATGCTGTCTCCGGGGCTGCAGTTCTCATTTTGCCCCAAATAAAACTTAACTTGCACCTCTCACATTGTGCATTTTTTTAAGTCAACAGTTATTATGGTGACGATATAAAGCTTCTTCATCTCAATCTCAATTAAATTTTACAAGTTTTCAAATTTATGCTAAATAAGGGATGGAAAGGCAAAGGAATTTAGTCATTCAATGAGTAAGCTCAATAAATGTCTCTATGCCATGTTTCTCACACTTTAAAATAATTACCTATAGTAAGAAATGCATTTGTATTACAGCGCAGGAAAAACAGGGAAAAACATGAATTTATGGATTATCAACTATATGCCATACAAGACATTATTGATACAGACATAAATAAATTAGAATCCTAATCCCCAGAGAACTTGAAGCATTTTTGTCATAATAAAGATTGGTACTTCTAAGGAACAAAGACTTTACAAAACTATCTATGTTTTTAATAGTGTAAAATTACAGATACACTTGTAAATACATAATTGGCTCTTTCCACATAGCAATAATTTAGAAATACGTATTCTGTAGCAGTAGAAAATAGAGTATGAATGAACACCTCATGTTCAGCATTGAGATTAGACCTGTTTACACAAGTAATTTTACCATTTTCATTGTATTAACCTGACATTAACCTGATCCTAATCAGTCATTCCATCAAAAGGTCACTTATTTACAGGCTGGCAATAGTGTTGATTAAATAAACAGTCAATTATTATCCAATTAATTCTGTCCATTTGATGGTATCTGCAAATACTTCTTAAATAACCTAGATAAATATCTCTAAATATTTACGTAGGATTATTATCAAGATGATATAAGGATTCTCCACTTGTAAGAAGTTTTATTCCTGTGTAAGAAAAATTTAGATTCACTCTCCTACTGGAGGGAGAGATGAGAGAGGAGGACAAAATTTTAGAGTACAGTTTTATCAGGGATCTCTGTCAGTATCCAGTAAGTGTCAACATCTTGCTTTAAAGAAGGGGCATAGTCTGTAGCTGGGGAATAGAGATAAGATCTTGTCCCAGGACTAAGAATTTATTCGTACAAGGGGAATTAACTCGTCTCTCATCAACTGGGCTAGTGTTCAGGACAGGAATGTAATTATAGTGGAGAACAGGAAAGTGAACCACTAACTAGGGCAGACTAATAGTCATTTGGAACTGGCCATCCACAGTGGAGGTTGCAGGAATCTCTGCTTCAATGTGTTATGAACTGAGAAGTTGGAATTGAATATTGGATTTATGGCCAAAACCTAATTTCACATTCAAGCCAAAAGTAGTGCTGATTACAGTAAAAAATAAATTTATCAATTTAGAATTTATAATTTTAAAAAGTGGTAGTTTTATTTGTTAGAAACTTACAAGTTTCTAGGATCAGTATACATGTGTCTACATGATGTTTGTGTATGTATGTGTGTACACATGCAAATAGTATAAATATATTTATAACAGTCCTGTGAGTTAAATATTTTATTCTTTTTTATAAGTGAAAAAATCTGAGGCTCAAAAAGTTTAAGTGAATTTAAATGTTACAAGAATAATAAAGAGTAGAGTCTCTTTTATAATGTATTCACCATGGGATGATGTACTCATTTGTCTGACTCTCAGAATAAATCTATTGTACAATTAAGTTGTTATGTCTGACACTTTTCAGTACTTTCTTCCTATCCTGTTATAAGTTTCTACTTGACACTGTGTATGATTCAGGTAACTTTTGTATCTCTAACCAATTAAATCATTTAATAAGCATTTATTTAACTAGTACATATTCTTTGCCAGGTCCACTAATGCTCACTTGTTTTTCCTCATTAATTATAATTATGTCCCAGTAGCAGTTACATCATTTGCTTCTTCAAACCTTTTGAAAGAGAATTAAAATTTTAGTAAAATTAGCTACTTGTTTAAGTGGTATTTGTCCATGTATAGAATTATCATATATCTTTCTTTACATTCAGTAAGTACACTCTCTAGTGGCAGTACATGCTTTGACAAAAATGTTCAGAAACCTAAGTGCTGGTTTTCCTTCCAATCCTTTGTTCCTTTCTTCCAAATCTTGCAAATAGCTTGGAAACCTAAGCACTTTGTAAAACTTTACCTTGATAGTTTTAATGATAAAATGGGCATTTACTCACCTATTTAATTTAATTGCTTATTTAATTCTCTTTGATATTTGCTTAAAATTATTCAACTGACATACTCCTTGAGAGACCAACTCTCCCTTGACATGGCATTACCTGACAAATCCTCAGAAAGAGATTTTACAGCAAAAGCACAGCAAAGCCTTCCCTGGCTTCCTCCTCTTATCATATCTCTGTCTGAGATTACTCATGCAAACACTTCCACAAAAATTAGTGGATAAGGAAATTACCTCTGAGAACAAATGCAGCGGATTATACTCCTCCAGTTATTATTTCTCAATTTCTTTGTATGAACTTGAATACATGGGCTACAAATAGTGGAAGATTTTTTTTTCTGTATTAACGCTAATATATGCTTAATAAACTTACTCCTTATATGTGATTATTACTATATAATATGTATTTACATCATATTTTTACTACATATCTATTTTTGGCACAAATTTATAAAGATTGGTTAATTTTTAGTTATCTGTATCAATGAAGTTAAGCAATGAAGTGAATAAACCTCAGTGGAAAATAATCAATACCTAAGCTAGTTGCAGGAATTAATTATACCTGTACGATAGCAGCAGGCAAAAGGTTTGCCTTTTTAATTATGGGTGTGTGTGTGTGTGTGTGTGTGTGTGTGTTTAATTCAGACTTACCTGAATATTCATCTTTACCCTCCAGTTGGCTAGCATAAGCCATCTCAAGGCATGCTTAATGGCTAAAGAGGTTGACAGCCAAGCCTCTTAATTATGGGAATATAGTTGTGTCAAGAAAAACAAACACCTGAAAACAGGCAGTAAGGGATCAAACAGTATCCCGCATTTCTCTTCCATCTCTGTTTCTCTCTGCTTAATTAGGCTTATTCTTAATATAGTTCCTTTTCTTCAGATGATAAGTATGGTCACTGATATTTCCTGAGTCCAGCAACTCACAACTTCACTAAAAGATCCATTAACATAGAGATATTATACCTGTAGTAGAGGACACATACCAAGAGGTCAAAATAATAGGTCCTCAATAACTGGGGGTACTGATAGCACCACGTCAGTTATAACTGTATTTTGGTACATATTCTTAACCATCACTAGACTTCTGCTAATATAACAAAAAGAACTGTTTTATATAATATATAAATGGTTATAAGAATCATTTGTACAAATATATATAATTTAAATATATTTTATATTTGTAAAAATGTTCCTGTTTTTGTTAGACTAGCAGAAGTACAGTGGCAATTAAGATTTTTTTTTGTTATTATTTTCTATAGCAGTCATACCAGTAGTAGTAGTATTTCCCTTCGGTGTTCAGTTTCTATGACCTGAGATGTATTTTTAGGTAATTCAACTTCTCATTAACGTACAATATCCTTGTCAATGAAAGAAAACAAAATATAATTTCTAAATATATACCAATTCATTGAAATGTATTTAAGTTCTTTTATCATAAGACAATTCAATTGCTTCTTCATTAGCTAAAGCATTTAGCATGTACTTATCTACATGTAGCACTATAGACGGCCAACCTTATGTAAAAGTTTGATAGTTCACTTAAAGAAAAATTTTACTGTCTACCTTCCCCAAATCCTTTGCACTTAGTTGTAAAGTTCTGAATTCCTCTAACATTGGATGACATTTTTTTTCATCGTTAGAGAAGATGTTTAAAAATTAAAATAATTCCTAAAGGTACAACACATAAATATAAAAGTACTCAGATTAATATTTTAATAAGGCAGGAAGAAAAGTTTAAATGTGTTGGGGCCCAGGGTAAGTTGCCACAAAATGTACCTCAATAGTATATTATTTTGAATTAAAGTTACTTAAGGACTTCCCTGGTGGTGCAGTGGTTAAGAATCCGCATGCCAATGCAGGGGACACGGGTTCGAGCCCTGGTCCGGGAAGATCCCACACGCCGCAGAGCAACTACACCCGTGCACCACAACTACTGAGCCTGCGTTCTAGAGCCCAGGAGCCACAACTACCGAAACCCACGTGCCTAGAGCCCGTGCTCCACAACAAGAGAAGCCACCGCAATGAGAAGCACGTGCACCACAACAAAGAGTAGCACCTGCTTGCCGCAATTAGAGAAAGCCTGTGTGCAGCAACGAAGACCTAACACAGCCAAAAATAAATAAATTAAACAAATAAATTTAAAAACTAAAGTTACTTAAGAAATGGCCAAAGGAAAATGGACACTCTGACCCTCCTTTCTGTCCCATGAAAGCAGGAAATAAATCTCTCATGTGAAAGGTACACTACCAGCATCTGGAGGTAAAAGGACACCCTTATGGCCAGAGATAGGGAATTCGAACCGAAAAGCTTGTATATGGAAACCTTGTTATTTCTTTAATTTACTACCTGAAGCCCACACTCGGTTTACATTCTTCACTAATTGAGCACCCAAAATCTAAGTTTCTTTGTACTGTCAATTTCTTACAAATCTATCATTTATTTTTCAAAAAAGTATAAAAGCTGCCTGTTTTGGCCGCTTCTTAGGTCTCATTTCTATGAATTAAAATTTGTTTCTTTTTCTCCTGTTAATCTGTCTTGTGTCATTTTTGTTATTAGTCCAGCCATAAGAACTCAGAAGGGGTAGAGGGGGAAATTTCCTCCTCCCTGACAAATGTAAGTGGTAGATTTGGCAACTATCAAATGTTCTCAGTATAGGGCATCTGGTAAAATGACAAACTTTAATAACTTGATACAGCCCCTCCTTAATTCATTTTCTGACTCTTGCATTTACCTTAATTTTCCTTATGAGAAGAGACAGTTGCCAACAAAATAATCATTTTTTTTAAAACTATAAGCTGAAATATATAATTACCCTCTGAAAAGCCATTTGTGCTTTTTGGTTATATATAAAAATAAATCCAGACTTCTTGATCTAACAAGTTAAGTCTTGAGAAATCTGACCCCTTCATAATTTCATATGCTGCCCGAGCAAACTTGCTACACACTAGACTCCGTGTTCCGTTGTCTATTCAAGGAGCATGACAAATTCTTCAACGGTCTTTTCACATTTTATTTTCTGTATCTGGTGTACTCTAGACAAGTGGAATGGACTTACGTGTTAGCGCAAATGGTATGTCATAGATCAGCAAACAGATAAGTTCTTTGAATGTAAATCAAACACTTCACTAAGCTCAGCTGATGTTTGTTTGTTTTGTATTTGTTTTGTTTTCTCCTTAGCAAAGCTTTCTTAATGAAGTGCTTTGATTTATCTCTTGTAGACTAACAGGTTGAGTAACTGCGTTTTGCCTCCCCTTCTATTTCACTTCCATCTAACACATTCACATATAGTATCACATATAGTATCACAATTTTTGTTTAGCTAATTTCATCAGGTAGAATTTTCTGGCCACCAAGTTAAACTAAACTGCCAGAACCTCTCTGTATTTTCTATCAACACATCTTATTTAATTTCTATATGACCACAATCACAACTTGCAATTTTATATTTATTTGTTGCTTACTTGGTTTTTGTTAATCTCCCACATAACTGTGAGTTTAATAAAGACCAATGCCACTTTTGTACACTATGCCTAGTGTCCAGGATATAGTATTCAGTATCTAAATTAAAAAACATGTATGTATTTGGCTGTGTATTTAGATGGTTACTGAGAAGACACAAGTCTCTCTCCTGGATTCTTTTGCTCTAGTTCGTTGAGCTGTGGCTCAGTGGTCGAGCAAATATATTGGGTGTTAGTAGTTGTCTTTGGCTGTCTGGAGAGTTTTTCTTTAATAAATAATTGATATTACAAATTTATGCTTTGTCTCAAGCCACAGCTTCAGAATACATCTTCCCTGACCTTCTAATTTGGGTGATATAGCCCTCAGGTGTATGTTACTGCAAGTTGTATATACCTGTATCCTAGGAAATGTCATTCCACACTCAATTTATCTGTTTACATTTTGCATTCTCCATTGGGTAATACCCTGCTTAAAGATAGGGATTTTTTTTTTTTTTTTTTTTTTTTGCGGTACGCGGGCCTCTCACTGCTGCGGCTTCTCCCGTTGCGGAGCACAGGCTCCGGATGCGCAGGCTCAGCGGCCATGGCCCACGGGGCCAGCCGCGGCATGTGGGATCCTCCTGGACCGGGGCACGAACCCGCGTCCCCTGCATCGGCAGGTGGACTCTCAACCACTGCGCTACCAGGGAAGCCCGATAGGGACTTTTTGTAATGGTCTTTGTATTCCCACTTTTTTTCACCTAATGTGTTTCCATATAAAAGCCATATAACATGAAGTCTTCTCCCATTACAATGTGGACTCTTTGGAAGCAGAGGATGAATTATATTTGTCTCTTTATTACCAGCTACTAACACAGTATGGGCAATGTTAGAGCACACGCAAACCTTCTATACATCCTGGAACAAAAAGTAATATTAAATAATGGAAGGTGTGTTTGAAATGACCCAGTCACCTCCTTCACTCAGAGATGAGGAAATGCTCTAAAAGGTAGTATAATTTTCCAAGAGCACAAAGCCAGTTGGTGTCAGAAACATGATTAGATTGGTTTTCCCTTAGCCAGTTTATAAATTTTGTCATCATCCAGTGCACTTTTAGGTGTATGCTTTATTTTAAACTCCTCTATTCCTCAGGCAGCCATAACCTGAACAAAAGAGAGGAGCTGTTGAGTTTCTGAAAGGATTATGAGAGCCCAAAGACTGCATATGAATTAAGGGCAAAACCCTTCCTAGGATCCTAACAGTAGTATATTTCTTCCTTCCCCTTAGGCCATGAATATACTCAGCAGCTTGAAAATATATCATAAGGGAAAAAGAAGATTTCTACATCCTAAGCCATTCTCTACCCTGAGAATGTTGGCATTTTATATTATGTTTGAATATTTTTATTAAAAAAAACACACCTTATCTCACTTGGACAGGCTGACATTTAGCCAAAAGTAGTTTTCAACATTCCCCTGGTTTTAGCCAGGGGAAGAGTGATTATAGAAAGATAGCCCCACCAAGTCTTTAGGGTTCATGAATCAAGAGCTCCCTATTTTTCTCACCCACACTATGGACGCTAACACTTTGGTGAGCTAAACGTAAGAAAGAATAGCCCATTTCCACCAAGGTGCACAGGATTAGAGTGCTCATGTGCAACGGAGAGTGAGACAATTCTGTCCTGAGTCTTTCTCTTGGTTGTCTGTCACCATGGTGACGTGGAAGGGCATACTGGATCAGTGTGCAAAAGAAAAATACAGTGATAATGAGATGTGGTAAAGAAAAATAGAGCAAGAAATGTATGTTTCCCTTTCTGATTACAGAAATAGTAGCAATTCTTTCAACTTATCTAGATGGGGGGAAAAAACACCGGAAACAAAACTATCTTTTTTTTTTTTTTTTTTTTTTTTGCGGTACGCAGGCCTCTCACTGCTGTGGCCCCTCCCGCCGCGGAGCACAGGCTCCGGACACGCAGGCTCAGCGGCCATGGCTCACGGGCCCAGCCGCTCCGCGGCATGTGGGATCCTCCCGGACCGGGGCACGAACCCGTGTACCCTGCATCGGCAGGCGGACTCTCAACCACTGCGCCACCAGGGAAGCCCAAAACTATCACTTTTAACTTTGTTGTTTCCAAATCTAGGCTTCTTCTAGCTGAAACTACTTGAGATTCCCAAACATGCTAGCAAGTGCCATCATGGCTTTGCTCAAACTGCTACAGGTGTCAGGAATGCACCTGAACACTGACCCCCTCTCTGGTCCACACCCTGGGTGCAAACCATCAATGAAAAGTAGAAATGATAAGAAATGTCACACTTTCAGTGGATTAGCATGAGCACTGCCTAACCAAAGCAGAGTTAGTATAAGAAAAATCAGGAGAGAAGAATGCAACAGCAATCAGGTAAGTCAGACAGAAAGATCAATCAAGTCAACTAACACTAAAACATTCTGTAAGATTAAAACTGAAAAATATTTATAAGCAGTGTAGTAGAAATGGAAATCAGATCAATTTGGGTCAGACAATGAATAAGAGGTGAGTAAATTTTTTTAATTCAACTCTTGTAATTGTTTTAGTGCCTATTATATTTCCTCAAAAAAGTTATTTTAATAAATAAATTTCTTGTCTTAAAAAATACAGTTAGGAGGCCCAACACTTAAAGTAAATATTTTCTCTTCGATGTTGTATGTTAATTCAAAGTAAGAAGATGATTATATTGTGAATGACTTCAATTCAGAGCAATGGTCCTAAGGCAATGTTCTGAAAGATCTCTTCACTTCATCAAAGTGGTTTTGTTAAGAAATTGCATCTCTCATAGAAACAACAATTGGAACAATGAATTAGTTTCAATTTTAATTAAATGATGATTTCATTTAGCTTTGATTAAATTACAACAGCTAGATAAACTTAGACAGCAACATTTAGCTAATTTAATTAGGTATGGCATTGCTTTTCTGCATTTCCACTCTGAATGACAAATAGTTTTTCCTACACAAGATTCTCTGTACTTTTACTGAATATACATATGAAAACAACAGGCAAATTAAAACTAACTGCATGATCTTTTTTCTTTTATTTTTCAATTTTTACTTTTGGAAAGATTTTACGATAAATGGTAAATAACTATCTTTTTCTCTATTTAAGATAAAATTTTCAATAAAAGAGTTATTTAATTTTATTAAGAAATAAACTTAAAACATTTTAGATAGTAAGAATTGGTTTCACCATAGAATAGCTAACCTTCCTTAGCTCCACTATTTTTTAAGTTACTATTTTATAAAAATTGACTTTCAATCGTTCAGTTTAATACTTGGATTGCATTTTTCTTGTTCTCTTTGTCTCCTTTCTTTCCTTCCTTCTTTCCTTCCTTCCTCCCTCCCTCTTTCCCTCCTTTCTTTCTCCTTTCCTTCCTCCCTCCCCCTTTCTTCCTTCCTCTTTCTTTCTCTCTCTCTTTCTCTGTATCTTCCTTCCTTCCTTCCTTCCTCTTTCTTTCTCTCTCTCTCTTTCTCTGTTTCTTCCTTCCTTCCTTCCTTCCTTCCTTCCTCTTTCTTTCTCTCTCTCTCTGTTTCTTTCTTTCTTCCTTCCTTCCTTCCTTCCTTCCTTCCTTCCTTTCTTTCTTTCTCTCTCCCTTCCCTCCTTCCTTCCTTTCTTTCTCTCTCTCTCTCTCTCTCTCTCTCTCTTGATTTACATACCTAAGAGGATTGAACTTCAAGTGGTTGTAAGCTGTGATTCAACCTTAAAATTTCTGGCTCTCTTAGAGGGTTATTATATATCAGTTAGAGATTAGATTCAATTTCAAAAATAACAGTAACTAAATAAGATTGAGATTAACTTTCTTTCAAATAACAGTAAATCTAGGGATAGGCATCTCAGGTCCAACAATTGTTAAAGAAAAAAACATACTGAACAGGATGAACAAACAAAAGTCAATTTTATCCCAATTGTATTACAACAGGGAAGAGACACTGAACTCAATTTCACTGAAACAAAAGCAGCAGAGTTTTTAAGAACTGGGGTGGGGGGATTGTAGGCTACCTGTGTTTGCTAACTGGCCATACCCAAAGGAAAATTAAATTTTCTCCTTTTGTCATGACAGGAGGTAGTTTTACCATCTAGAATGAGAAGCTAACTGAAGTTAGGCTCCTACCTCTCTCTCTTTCTCCCCCCCAACCCCCGTCTCTCTCTCTCTATATATATATGGTTTACTATATATAAACCTCATGGTAACCAAAACCAGAAATCTATAATGATACACACACACACAGGAGAAAGGAATCCAAACTTAACAGAAAGATAATCATCAAATCACAAGGGAAGAGAACATAGAAAAAGAAAACAAACAAACAAAAAAACCTGTACAAAAACAATCCCAAAACCATTTACAAAGTGGTAATAAGAACACACAAATCAATAATTACTTTAAATGTAAACGGACTAAATGCTCCAATCAGAAGACACAGAGTAGCTGAATGGATACAAAAACAGGGCTTGTATATATACTGCCTACAAGAGACTCACTTCAGATTTAAAGATACACATATACTGAAAGAGAGGGGTTGGAAAAATGTATTCTGTGCAAATGGGAATCAAAAGAAAGCTCGAGTATCAATCCTTATATCAGACAAAATACACTTTAAAACAGAAACTGTTATAAGAGACAAAGAAAGACATTACATAATGATCAAGGATTGACCAAAGAAGAAGATATAACAATTGTATATATCCCCAACGGAGGAGCACCTAAATACATAAAGCAAATATTAACAGATATAAAGGGAAAAACTGACAGCAATACAATAATAGTAGGGGACAGATCATCCTG
Organism: Lagenorhynchus albirostris; assembly: GCF_949774975.1. NCBI lineage: Eukaryota > Metazoa > Chordata > Mammalia > Artiodactyla > Delphinidae > Lagenorhynchus > Lagenorhynchus albirostris. Next base: position 55,476,084 of record NC_083105.1, on the reverse strand, counting down.
ACAGAAAATCATTAAGGAAACACTGGCCTTAAAAGACACATCATACCAGATGGACAAACAAGTGGAGGCTACTAAATGACTATTGGATCACTGAAGAAATCAAGGAAATCAAAAAATTCCTGGAGATATATAAAAATAGAAACATAATTATCCAAAATTTATGGGATGCAGCAAAAGCAGTTCTAAGAGGAACGTTTATAACAATACAACCTTACCACTGGAAATAAGAAAAATCTCAAATAAACAACCCAAACTTATACCTAAAGGAACTAGAAAAAGAACAAACAAAACCCAAAGTTAGTAGAAGGAAAGAAATAACAAAGATCAGAGCAGAAATAAATGAAATAGAGGCAAAAAAAAAAGAACTAGTTCTCTGAAAAGATAAACAAAATTGATAAACGTTTAGCCAGACTCATCAAGAAAAAAAGAGAGAGGGCCCAAATCAGAACTGAAAAAGGAGAGTTACACCCGACACCACAGAAATACAAATAATCATGAGACTACTAAGAGCAACTATACACCAATAAAATGGACAACCTAGAAGAAACGGACAAATTCCTAGAAATGTACAATCTCTCAAGACTGAACTAGGAAGAAATAGATAATATGAACAGACTAATTATCAATAATGAAATTGAATCAGTAGTTAAAGAAAACAAAAATACAAAAAACCTCCCAACAAACAAAAGTCCAGGACCAGATGGCTTCACAGGTGAATTCTACAAAACATTTAGAGAAGAGTTAACACATATCCCTTCTCAAACTATTCAAAAAAAATTGAAGAGGAGGGGACAGTTCCAAACTCATTCTACAAGGCCAGTGTTATCCTTATACTAAAACCAGATAAATACACTACAAATAAGTAAAAGTACAGGCCAATATCACTGATGAACATAGTTGCAAAAAATCCTCAATAAAATATTTGTAAACCAAATTCAGCAATATGTTTAAAAGGATCATACATCATGATCAAGTGGAATTTATGCCAGGGATGCAAGGATTTTTCAATATCCACAAATCAATCACTGCAATATACCATATTAACAAATTGAAGAATAAAAACCAGATGCAGAAAAAGCTTTTGACAAAATTCAACATCAATTAATTATAAAACTATCCAGAAAGTGGGCATAGAGGGAACATACCTCAGCATAATAAAGGCCATATATGATAGGCCCACAAAAGACCCTGAATAGGCAAAACAATCTTGAGAAAGGGTAACGTAGCTGGAGGTATCACACTCCCAGACTTCAGACTGTACTGCAAAGCTAAGTAATCACAACAGTGTGGTATTGGCACAAAAGCAGACACATAGGTCAATGGAACAGAATGGAGAGTCCAGAGATAAACCCAGGCACTTATGGTCAATTAGTCTATGACAAAGTAGGCAAGAGTATATAATGGAGAAAAGACAGTCTCTTCAATAAGTGGTGCCGGGAAAATTGGACAGCTGCACATAAAAGAATGAAATTAGAAAATTTTCTTACACCATATAGAAAAATGAACTCAAAATGGATTAAAGATTTAAATGTAAACCTGAGATCATAACACTTCTAAGAAAGAACATAGGCAGAACATTCTCTGACATATATCAAAACAATATATTTTTGGATCTGTCCCCTAAGGCAAAGGAAACAAAACCAAAACTAAACAAATGGGACCTAATCAAATTTAAAAGCTTTTGTACAGTAAAGAAACTCTTCATTAAAAAGAAAAGACAAATTACTCAATGGGAGAAAATATTTGCAAATGATACGACCAATAAAGGGTTAATATCCAAAATATATAAACAGCTAATACAATTCTATATTTAAAAAAAAAAACAAAACCCAAAAAACAAAACAAATGACCTGATTAAAAAACCAGCAGAAGACCTGCATAGAGATTTTTCCAAAGAAGACATACAGGCACATGAAAAGATGCTAAACATCACTAATCGTCAGAGAAATGCAAATGAAAAACATATCACCTCACATCTGTCAGAATGGCTATCATCAAAAAGACTCCAAACAAGAAATGTTGGTGAGGATGTTGAGAAAAAGGAACCCCTGTACACTGTTTATGGGAATGTAAATTGGTGCAGCCACTGTGGAAAACAGTATGGAAGTCCCTCAAAAAACTAAAAGTAGAACTACCCCATTATCCAGCAATTCCACTGCTGGGTATGTATCTGAAGAAAATGAAAACACTAATTCAAAAAGATGCATGCACCTCAATGTTCACAGTAGCAGTATTTACAATAGCCAAGATATGGAAGCAACCTAAATGCCCATCAGCAGATGAACTGATAAAGAAGACATGGAATACTATTCAGCCATAAAAAAGAATAACATTTTCCATTTGCAACAGTCTGGATGGCCCTGGAAGGTATTATGCTTAGTGAAACAAGTCAGGCACAGAAAGACAAATACTGTATGTTATCACTTATATGTGGAATCTGAAAATAAAATAAACTAGTGAATATAACAAAAAAGAAACAGATTCACAGATATAGAGAATGAGTAGTTACCAGTGGAGAGGGGCAAGATATGGGTAGGGTATTAAGAACAAACTACTATGTATAAAATAAATAAGCTACATTAGATATATTGTACTGTACAGGGAATATAGCCAATACTGTATAAAAACCATAAATGGAATATAATTTATAAAAATTTTAAATCACTATGTCGTACACCTAAAACATAATACTGTGAATCCACTCTACCTCAATTAAAAATTTTCATTATTTGATCTGATAATGTCTGTATTAATTACATGACAATAAGCCTCAGTTAAAGTTAAGATCCTAAGCTCTGGAATTTGCTTGCCTTCCTAGGTGCCAAGTAGATCCAAGAGCCCAGGGAAGAGTACAAGTATGCTGTAGTATAGTGACTCTCACTGAAGAGATACAAAGGGATTTGATTGTAAGAAACTTGAAACAAGCCATTATCATTGTAACTTTACTCTTTTGGCCTAGCTTCAATCTTTGAACTATTTGAATGGGTCTGAATCAAGCTTATCAATTGTACTTCTTGGTTTATTTAAACCAACCCCTCCCCCTTTCTCTCTTCTCTCTCTCTCTCTGTCTTTTTTTTTTAAAGGAACTTATATGTTTCCCTTTGGATTTAATAGGTCATTGCAGGAGTAAAGATCAAGTCGTTGTGGTAGATAAAAGTTAGGCTAATACTTTTTTCCTATATGTATATGGAAAAAAAACATATATATATATATATATATATATATATATACAGGCCGCACTGCATGGCTTGTAGAATCTTAGTTCCCCAAACAGGGATTGAACCCAGGCCCTTGGCAGTGAAAATGTGGAGTCCTAACCACTGGACCGCCAGGGAATTCCCACCAGCTATATTTTGTACAAGAGCTATCTACTGTCAAAGGAATACTTTCTGGAATTATAAACTCCTATGTTCTCATGAGACTTTATATGCAATCTTTATTTGAAGATATAAGCTCTGCCATAACTATTAGACTTGCCTAGAATGACAGGTTAAACACCATGACTATTAAGGTACTTATGCTAGTTTGACCTCAGTGAAAAGAAACATTATTTCTGGAAAAAATCTTTCTTCATCATAAAAGTTAAATCATTTCATCAGACCCAAAGCCTCTTGTAGTTATTAATATACAATTATAATTTCATGAGATTTGAAGTGTAGAATTAATTACCATTTTAATATTTGATCTTGCCTTTATATTTTATATTATAAATATGTTATGGAAGCCTTTGCTCTAGGTACAATACATATTAGGACTCTTGAATATAATGCACTTAAGTGGAAACATGACAAGTGTCATTGCCAAAATTGAAGGTCCAGAGCAATGTTAAATACAATATTTATAGAAGTATCAATATGAATAGTACGAGAGTCATTTATTTTCCAACCAACAAAGGGGCTTAGGCTTAGATTTCATGCTTTCACCATTTTCCTCAGCATAACTGGAATGTGATTTAGAGGGCAATAAATGCATATCCAAAAAATGCACATAATTGACAAACAGAGACAGATTCAGAAGTACACGGCTTAACTGATGTCCTGAGGAACTAGAGCAGCTGGAGGTATTACTACATTATGCTACTCCTTCACATTGGGAAAGAAGAGCATGAGAAACTCTGTAGCTGGGAAAACATTCACTGTCTCCTTTCCCTTTTGGAACCATAGCCATATTTTCCCAGTTATATGTTCAGAATTTGTGAATAATCATCTATTCCTAAACGAAGTGGAAATTCTTTGGAGAAGTGAGGAGATTTTGCAACCTGCATATTGAATTTCATCTCAAATTAAAAAGCACTGATATACCTTCTGAAGTGAAATTTCAGCCACCATGAACGGCAAATTCCCAAGTTAACTGCACATTAGTTTATATTTTATGTGTGTTGATATGCAAATTAACATCATCTAGATTGACACATGGAGCCAGAGTGAGAACAGATGAGGAATCAGGCACGTTGCTGGTACTCTCATTTATGTGTGTAACATCACTGAAGAAATCACTCGAAAAGAATTCACACGTAATAAGCATAGACCTAGGCAAAACACTGCTGCTGTTTTAACGGATGACAAAGCTAATCCAGGTTCAAATACTCCTTACAAATTTATATCCAAATCTATTGCCTTACTCTCCCCCAAATGACTTCAGAGTTTCTGTGTTTTTTCAATTCACTCAGTAAGAGAAACATGGATATTTCAGTTATGTTGCTTCAGGGTTTATCTGAAGCATGAGTTTGATAGCAATAACTGGCTTGTTTAGAAAACAGTTCTTACATTTGAAAGGGAATTAAAAATGACATCAACTTAAATGCACATGCTGAAATCCCATTAGAAAGTTAGATAATGGAAGGAAATGATAAGTGGGCTTTTGTTCCTTATTCTATAAATTGCACAAGTGATAGAAATAAATATTCAATTATTGACCAAATTAAATGATTCCCAGTTATAACGGGTTGAATAGTGTCCTCAGAGAGCTCATGTCCACCTGAAACCTCAGATTTTGACTTCTTTTTAGAGTCTCTGCAGAAGCAATTAGTTTGCATGAGGTCAGACTGGATGCTGGGCTGTAAATCCAATCACTAATGTCCTTATAAGAAGAGGAAAGATGCACACAGGAAAGGTCATGTGATGATGGAAGCAGAGATTAGAGTGACCCAGCTACAAGCAAAGGAATGCCAAAGATTTTTGGCAACCACCAGACGCTAGAAGAGAGTCACGGAACAGTCTCCTTCAGAACTTCCAGAATGAACCAGTTTTGCTGATACCTTGATTTCAGACTTAGCCTCCAGCACTGTCAGATAATAAATTCCTGTTGATTTAAGTCACCAGTTTTGCAGTAATTTGTTATGGCAGCCTTAGGAAACTAATGCATTAGTTAAACAATAGCACAGTGCGTAATTTGCAAAAGTGAAAAGTTATCAAGGAAGCTGGGCCCAATTTTTCTATGCATGATTCTTTGATAAAAGAAATCTGTGCTAATCCTTGGTATAGGCAAGATGCTCTGATGTGTGTTAATCCTCCCAATATTATCTTGAGATATTAGGCTGCCTCCCTCCCCCTTCAAAAAAAAAAAAAAGACGTTAGCCAAGCAGAATAAAATTACACTAAAAATAACATGGAAAATCTTCACCTGCGATGATTCTGTATGTGTTGTCATGGATTACAGAACAATTTGATGACAAAGTTTTCCTACCTCCTGTACACTAAAATAAATACCAACTGATTTAAAGAGCTATAGAAACAAAAAAATGAAAAAAAATTGAAGAAAATAAATGACGTATTTTATGATATTAGAGAAGGAAGAAACCCAAAACAATACACGACCAGATTTCTTTTGGCTACATTTGACTAATCAAAGTTTGAAATTTTTATAAGAAACTGTACACTATGAACTGATTTAAAACTCAAACTGCAACCTGTCACCAGCTCTTTGCAATTCACATACCAGATCAGTTATGGATAACAGAAAACTAATTCTGTTCTAGGGCATTATTCATTTACCAGATATTCTCTTTGCTTAAGTAGTACACCCAGAGGTGTCTCATACTGTTGATTTGGTCCCAGTTTGCCTAGATTGTTCTAGCTTCAAACTTCCAGTAATCGAATGATATTTAATGACTCAAGCTTCAGCATGATATGTTGCTCCAATTTATTCTTTTGTTTCTAAATATTTTAAAATATAAATATGGCAGAATCAGTTATTTGTTGTTAAGAAACATTCCCAGAATTCAGAGCTCATGCTTTAAAACATGTTTTGCACATCGTAAGCATTTGAATATGTGTTTTGTGCCAATCTTAGCCTACTGCTATCCAATGGTGTGGCTGGACTAGCCCTTGTGGTTCTTATCGTGACTGGAAGACATCCTCAGCAATAACCATCAGGAAACTTTGAAAGAGACAAGGTTTATTACTTACAAGTCCTGGAAATTACATGACATACCTGGAGCCACATATCAAGGTCACAGGTAGAGAGAGACTGAGAGCATATGGGCCTGGGGTTCTCCTTTTATTGGGGTCATGGATTGATGGCCTAGGGTTTGACGGGCTCATTCTTTATTAGTGAATTTAAAACTAAGAGCGGAAATTTAAAGTGCAGTAAGAGAGAAAACAAGAGGCCTAAATGGTCAGTTATCTAAGGAGCCTGGGATGGTGGAAAGCCTACCTCTTTATCTAGTCCTGTGACTGGCAATGTTATTATTCACTATAGCTGTCTTAAAGTGGATGCCTTGGCAATCAAAGGTTAAGTCAGCACTTGCATTACAAAAAAGAAAAACCAACTGTCACACTAAAATATGTCATGAAAACTATGAATCACCATCTTAGAAAAACGCATATAATCTTACACATAAACACACACCTACACACATATTTACACTCATGGTTTTTGTACTTTTTAAAACTATTCATGGTCTTCCTAAAATTCATCCTTAAATACTCTAATGATTCTCTGATCTTAAGAACTGCCGCAAAAATTGTGTATAAAATATACTCAATGCTATGTTGCCTATGAATCACACAAATAAAACAAAAAAGATATTATGAATATTAAAATATTAAAATAACATAGACTCTTTAAGATCAAATGCTTCCCCCCCCTTTTTAATACAATGATCCATAGGATGTCTATGCAGAAAAGTTATGAAAAAGTCATATAAATTTTTCAAAATAACTTTTTTCTCCTATAGTCATTATATCTATAAACTCCTGCAAACATAATTCTTGCATCTACTTTCCAAAATAACTTGTCAATTATTCAATTGACTAACATGATTTTCCAAAATGTTGTTTCTCCAAAAATCTATTTATATCACATCAATGATAACGTTCTGGTATTTTACTGTCTCTTTGTGCATTTTTTCAATTCAAATATTTTGCTTATTAAAGATAAAAATGCACACAATGGATGAAAATCAGTGTATGTGGTCTTATTCCTTTTGGAATTATTATTCTCTGTTTAGAACCATACTTGATAAATAGTAAGTTCCCCAAAATACACATTAAATAGAACTTAGCTAAAGAATTCTAATTATTTCCCTTGTTAGTATTTTTTTTTAATTTCTAAGCTAATTTTTTCATCTATATGAATGGAAAAGTTAAATATCTACCTTCCTAGATTGATTTACACATTAAGATAATTTACGTAATAGCATTTAACAAGTTTCTTAGCATATAAGAAGATCTTAATGTGACTTCCTCTTCTTTTCTCTTAAATCTTTTCAGCCTATGAATGTGATGTATGCTGTGAAATATTTGTGTATGATTGGTTTTTAAAAGCCTTGGTTAAAAAAACTGAATTTGCCATATGATAAATGTAGTGATGGTTTATTCCACTATGTTGGAACTAAACTGAACTTATAAAACATCAATTTAGGTACAGTTTTAACATTTTATTAGATCTCAACGTTTATTTCAAACTAAATGCTTGTTTATAAGGGAAATTTGGTAGACACTGAAAATATCAAAAATAAGTTAAAAATTACCTTTATCCCCCTGCTTCACTCCTCCCTTACCTCAAAGTTACATAAAGTCCTTTCTTCCCCCTACCCAATTTCACTTCCAAGAAGTAAGGACTATCAATAGTTTAGAACAGGTTCCTTTCAGACTTTTTAATACACTCTCACTTGTGTGATGTATGGAAGAGTCAACTTTCATTGAAAATGCATTCTACGTATGTACTAGATACCTTTCTTTTCTCCCAACGCCACTCCTCATACTTCTCAGCTTTGATCTGTGTCCTGGGTGGCTTTCTTGCCCTCTGTCTTCCAATTTAGTTTCCCTGTTAAAGGAAGTAACAGAAGTTAAGAAAATGGGAAGAAAATAAGATTAGTGTATTTGTTACCCAGAGCCCTTTCACTGAGTTCCTGTGCATAGGTTTTACCTTTCCAGTGTAAACAACAGCTCTATGTGCAGGCTGCCCTATCCCTGCAGCTATGTCTCTGGGTTCAGAGTCTGCTTCTCCTTCTAATTTTAGGCTGAGGGGTGTCAACAGCTTTCTGTTGTCACTACCCTTGAGATACTGTACTTTCCTTTTCCTAAGCCCTTTGTGAATAGTTTTTGTTTTGTTTTTGTTAAACTCATACATTTATATGTATATGTATTTCTGTATTCATGAGTATCTTCCCAATAGAATGTAGTATGCTAGGTGGGTAAATGGTTTACATAGTTTTTTTCAAAGGCTTTTGTTTCCTCAATTGAGAAAATCACCATGCAAATAATAGGCCCTTATTACTTGCTTTTAAAATATCAAATTAACATTTTCTTCTTCTGGAAAAACAAATGGAATCTATTTCCATTTTGACATAAATATATCCATATTTATATACAAATTTATATAAATAATCACGGTACTATATATAAGAAAAGAGTATGTGAGAAACAACAAAACCTTCTACAAATTCCATTAATTCAGGGTCATCAACAGGATCATAGAGGTTTGTTTACAGTAAAAACCATCAAAACTATCACTCTGACATGATCAATTACAAATACAATTTTCTCTGTAAAGTGTATAGCTGTTTAAGAGAGCTTGGAGAAAATCCTGAAGACAGATGGATGGTTTGTTTTGTTTTTTGCTTTTTTTTTTGGTGGTTGTTGTTGTTGTTGGTTTTTTGCAGATCTTTTTGTCCATTGTACATAGTTCTTTGTAGTTAGTTGAAATCAATGCTTCCCTTTAAAGCCCTCTCCTGCAGACACACACAAATTCTATGAATGACGTTGCTCGGCCTTACACCACATGTCTGCAATATACTGATGTTCATTCCCTGCACCTTCCATACTTAGTTCTTGACTATTTCTCATTCATTGTCATTCTCTTTCTTATGATCCTGCATGAGGCAAGCCTTCTGAAGGGTTGGGTTTCTTTAGATCCAAATTCTGGGGTGTACATTTTCCACTGGCACTCTAGAATCAGCTGGGTATATGCATGTTCAGGATGTTGAACTTGCAATTCTGAACAAGCTGACAGGCTGCTGTCACCAAGCTCTTGAGAGTCATTAACAATATGTAGAAGTATTTCCTTTCTGTATTTTTCTAGATGTTCATTAGAATTCACTTTTCTTCCTAATTCCTGTAATTCCTTTATGTAAAAAATGTGTAAGCTTTCACCACTAAGATATCCCACTGTCTTAGGAACGCTTGATATATTAATTGTGTCAATACCACAACTGTCTGTTTGGTCAGGGGGCCTTGTGGGAAGGTGTCGGTTGGTTCTGATTTTATGGATGAGAAGTTAGAGAGGCTGATTAGAACTGAGGAGGCAAATTGGTTTATAATGGTTTATAATTTGTTGAGCTTTGAACTTTGGCTCATAAAGCTTGTCAGGGTTGTCTTTCTGTTTTGAAGACCTGGGGTCCAAGGCCAATCATCTACTCATGATATGTAGAGGCCACTTCAGGAAACTATCATCTCAATGGGAGGCCCAACTGGACATCATTTATGAAGTCCCATGTTGCCCTTACTTCTAGACTTGATAGCCCAGTAAGATGCAAAAGAATAATTTAAAATATGATAAAATAATTATGTAAGGAATATGCCTACATACACTTTAATTCTATTTTTCTTTTTCAATCTTGGGTGAAGCAGTTGGTATGTGGCTTGTTTAGCAGGCTGAACAACATTAGCAAAGACACAATTTGATTTTGCTTCTGTAAATTAATAATCTCAGTATCTTTGTGTGGAGAAAGATGAGCAAAAGCTTCAGAATAACTGAAGACAAGTACAAGAAATATCATTGACAGGCATCCACATGCTTTTTCTCCGTTCATGTTAGAATATACAGTGAGGAGAGACCAATCATTGCTCAGAATTACTGCCTCAACAGATCTTTCTGTTTTGAAAAGTAACGATAGATGATCATCAAAATCTCAAGGCAATGCATCATTTTTAAGGAGTTTGGGCCCTTGAAACAATGAGTTACATTCAAAAGGCTCCAGTGTCAGAACTAAGAAAATAAACACATATTTTTTCTTTGTTTTCACAACAAAGAGCATTTTGAAAAAGGATGGAAATCACAGATTGAGAAGGTTCTAGGCAGATAACGGATCATCTGAGGGCTGGCAAGAACCAGAATAATGTAAAGTCAAGTATTTTTGTATTTTGGGGGAGTGGAGTGGCTGAGGAAAAGCTAAGTATTTTCAAAATTATTCTTTTAGCCCTTCCTACTCAGTGGATGTAAGTACCATTAACTAGAGAAGCCACTGATATTGACTTGTTGGAAAAAATACACAATAAAGAACTATTTTCATAAAAAAAAGATAACAAGGTGGAGTCAGTTACAACTCAGAATTCTGGTAAATTAGAGAGCCCAGTGGAGGAGAGTCAGAATACTAAGGAAGGCTGAATTTAGCGTTCACAGGCAAAAACACTGGAGTTGGACTATGTACATGAATTCGTAGCCTATCTCCCTCATTCCTCATTATGAATTCTTGGGTAAGTTCCCAAACCCCTCTTAGTTTTCATATAGATAAAATGAAATTTATAGTGTCTAACTTATGAGGTATTTGTGAAGGTGGGATAGCACATTAAAATTCATATTATTATAATTAAAATTCATATAATTTATAGCACAGATATTAAGTTATTTACAGTTTGACTATTATTACAGAATTGTGACACAATGCAGATCAAGTAAAAATAATAGATTAAATTTACTATCTGAAGTTCTTCAAATCCCTTTCGTTCTAATATCAACCAAAATCTTGCTTCCAATTTGTTCTATGGTAACTAAAATCACTAATTATCTTCCAATTACTAAATCTAATGACCTTCTTCTTAGATAATATATTTTTGACCTCAAGGGGGAAGTTGGAAATTCTTACATTCTCCTCCTTTTGGAAATCTCATGGGTCATGGCTTCTACAATGAAGTCCTCTCTTTGTTCTGTTAGTAGATGAATAATGCTTCCCAAATTCTACTTCTATCACCAATCTTTCTAGTCAATCTTTCCCTAGTTGGTGATTCCTTGTTACTTTTATTATATTGCTATTTTTCTACTTTCACCCTACTGATTTACTCAGTATGGTTCCATATTAAATTACAATGACTAATTTACTCAGTATGGCTCCATATTAAATTACAATGTTTCTATCACACACACCACCACATGTAACTACATACACAACAAATACCTCTATTTCTATTGAGCTCCACAACTCATGCTTCCAATAAGCTACTCAGTATCTCCACCTAGTTAAGCCAGAAGTGCAAGGAACTTGACATTTCCAAAGATTTAAATCATCTCCCCAAACAAGTGCCAGCAACTCAAAGACAAACCTGAATCCTCAAAGTACAAATAATTAGATTCGAGTAGACAATCAAAACTGTCCTATGTAAGCAAGTAAATTTCAGATTGAATATGGACAGGATGATTTAAAAAAAAAAAAACAGAAAAGAAATTACAAAACCCTCTTGGAAAATCTGAGATAGTGTTGTGAAAAATCATATTTTTGTGGTTAATGTCAATGAGGAACTGATAGAGAATCGGTAGTGTGTTTTATGCTACAATGTACATATACATTTCATTATTTAAATTTATGGTATACTTAGCATGCTTTTAAAATACACTATACATTTAATTTATATATATTATATACATGTATATTATTTATAGGTACATAAGTATATATAGGTATATGTGTACATATATATGTAAAGTGATATCCCAGAGATCACAAATGGCTATTAAATTTTCTTAATATAGATGTTGTCATATATATGTCATATATATTCTTTGGAATTTAACACAATTGTTAACAATATGCTAGTGATAGTCTAAAAATTATTCTTAAAGCAACTATAGAAACCAGTAGCATATAATTTCATTGATAATATAGTAGCTTCCCAATGCACATGTAAATGACTACTGTAATGATACAGCTGAAGAAAATAATTCACAATTCATGAATAATAAGGCCACCATCTTCATATCTCTGAATCAAATGTGTTTACAACAATCACTATATCTCATGTAAATAAGATAAATGGCAAACCTTATTCCAAATGCATCTGATGGATTATATCCTAAACTTTAACATTTAAATGTTTTACAAAATATATATCCTTGTATTAAATTTGGCCCAATTTTGTCATTATAAACCACAAGTTGATTATGAAATGTCAAAGAAAAAGTAAAAATTACATTATTTAAAAACATAAGGAAGATATAAAAAGCATTTAAATTTAATATGAATAAAGTAGTAAAAATAATGAATAAAATAGATTATAAAAATGATTTTAAAACATCAAGAAGATAAGTATGAGGTAACTAATATCTTATAATAAACCTAATTGTATTTAATGTCTAAATTCAGCTGTAATGAATTTACATTGTAACGAATTCACTTAATACTTAACTTCTAAGAAACTCTTGTGAATTTACACAGTACAGTAAAGATATTAGAAAAAAGTACTCATTAATTTGTGAGCTCATGGCTACTAAATCTATTTAACATGGAAGTAAATTCCTTGGCTTTTATTAGCAATGGACTCTCATAAGAGATCAAATATGAAAGCAAGTATGTAACTCATGCTGAGTTATAGAAAGTAAGGAATAAAACACTTTTGCAATATTATAATTTTCACCTTGATATGAATTCCTGCACATGTCATTTATAAATCTTCTCTCTAAATGTTTTCAGTATTGGAAGGGACCTGAATGCCTTACATTCAAATTAAGAACAAGCTTATTAATACAAACATCATATATTTCTCAAGAAAAGCAATCAGGGCTTCCTTGGTGGCGCAGTGGTTAAGAATCTGCCTGCCAATGCAGGGCACATGGGTTCGAGCCTTGGTTCAGGAAGATCCCACATACCACGGAGAACTAAGCCTGTGTGCTGCAGCTGCTGAGACTGTGCTCTAGAACCCACGAGCCACAACTACTGAGCCCATGTGCCTAGAGCCCATGCTCCACAACAAGAGAAGCCCACACACTGCAACTGCTTGCCAAAACTAGAGAAAGCCCATGCGCGGCAACAAAGACCCAATGCAGCCAAAAATAAATAAATAAATAAATTAATTAATGGAAAAAAAGAAAAGCAATCAAATGTATTCTTACTCAAAGCTTTGTTTGGTTTCAACCACAAATCATTTTACAAACTTCTTCCATATTTTAACTGGAATAGATGCATATTAGATTCTATGCTCTTCTCACATCCAAGAGACTGCTAGTTATACCCAGTCTTAAAAGGGAAAGAAGGAAAATTTGTCGCAGTTCCAAACCATATGTCAATCAAATTGTGGCCTATCGATTTAATGAAACTAGCAAATGTGTATTGGCCACCTGCTATGTAATAATCAGTTTTAGGTGATCTAGGGATTAATTATAAAAGTGAGATATAGTTTATTGAATCTGTTTTATGTGTGTGACACGGAGGAAGATTTTGTGAGTATTTTCTGTCATCCTTGTACTTGTATGACCCATGAAATAGCCTAACTAGTGGTCATATTTGAAATAGAAACTGACAGTGGTGCACAGTTAGTATTATCTGTATGTCTATGCATATGTATATGCATTCAAAAAACTTCTAAGTATGCTGTTAATGTATTCTGGTCATTCTCTGGATAGACAGATCGCTAGCTAGGCAGAAAAACACACATCATAGATTCACATCTTCTGTTCTGAATTAACTGAAGGTTAATATTTATATCCATAAAAATGTTTTAATTAAATATTTTAAACATAAAGAAAGGGCAAAACAAAAATCAGAAAATTACTCATTCAAAATATATAATAAATTTCAACAAATTTATTAAAAAAGAAACTCACAATTAAAAATGAACAAAAGGAACAGAAAAAGACACTTTACAAATGTGGATATCAAATTGACCAATAACCATGAAAAATATTCAACATCATTTTTCATCTGAAAAATGCACAACATTATAATGAACTACTATTACTTATGTCTCTTACCCTCATGACTAAATTTTAAAAGATGGATAATATTATACATTATTTAGTATGTGGAACAACTGAAGCTTTCATATATTGTGAGTACAAACTGAGTAACTACTTTGAAAAACCTTTGTCATTATCTACCATCAAAGAACATCCTCATGCTGATGACCCAACAGTTCTACTTCTAAGTCTATAACCAAGAAAAATGTGTAAAAATGTGTACCAAAAGATGCTTAACAAAAATGTTGATTCCAGCACTGTTCATAATTGCCCCAAACTAGAAACAACCCAATGGCCATTAACTGTAAAATGAATATATAAATTATGGTATATTTAGTCAGTGCAGTTCTGTGCCATAATGAGAATGAACAAACTATAGCTACACACATCAACATAAATGGATCTCACAAACATAGCATTGAGAAAAATCCAGGCTAAAAGAGTAGTTAATGTATATTTACATTATGTAAAATTTTAAATTAGGCAAAAATAATATATCATCTTAGTGTTAACTTTCTAGGAATGTGGTGACTAGAAAGAGAGTTTAAATGTAGCCTCGAGAGTGCATGTAATGTTTTTTTCATTTGAATGCTGTCTATGTGTTAACTTTGTGAAGAATTATTGTTATACAGTTATGATTTGTGCACTTTTATGTGTATATGACATACTTCAATCAAAAGTTTACTTAGAAAACACACATACAACTATATTCACTATTCCTTGTTTAGTTCTACTACTCTATATTCCCTTCTCCAACTGTCCTCCCCCTTTCAATTTTCTTATTTCTCCCTAGATTTCAGTAGAACAATTCTGAAAGCCACCACCAAGATATCCATTTTGTAGAGGATAACTATTTTATTTACAGGTAACAGAATATTACATCTGATAGAAGAAAGTGTCTTTGAGTTGATCTCCTTAATTCATTGGGACCATTCACTGGTATGACTCCTATATATATAATGTGTGGTCAGTTATGAGCCAACATAATTCTCATTCATATGTCATCGCTTCTGCTAAAATCTTTTTTTTGGTTGGGATTTGATCTATTGGGAATCTTTTAAGCAGATAACTCTAAAGATTAGAGTTTCTTCTAGAAAGCCTATTTATAGAATCTATAGAAATGGAGTCCAAGGATAATGTTAATAAACCAAATAATAGGAGAAATAATTCTGGTTTTGCCTTTTACTTTTTTCATTTCAGACATCTACCACTTTTGCTGATAAATGGGAATACTGATTGATTTTTAGGGATAATTCCACTGGTTAAAAAAGCGAATCCTCTCTACAGTTCAATGGGGTACCAGAGTTTAAAACAACTGTAGAGAGGATCCCATAATGAAACAAATCTTCTCAAATCTTCTCAAATCTTCCATCTTGCAGAATGTAATCCATTCCTCTAACAGCCAGATGAAAGTTCAAAGTCTTCTCCAGCAACACTGCAGCACTTCAATTCTTTCATTGGGCTTTCCATCCAAAGTATTTTTTTTTTAATTTTTCTTTCTTTTTTTGTTTTGGTTTATTTTATTTTTAAGAATTCTAAGGGAGAGCTGACATGGTCTACAAATCCATTGTTCTTCTGTACCTCAGCCAATCATTGTTAAGGTGAACTTTGGTCAACTTTTATTGTCATAAATAACTTTTTAAATCTGTTATTAAAGTTGTAAATAACATGTCTGAAAGCTTAGACGTAGCATATGAAAAGTACAATGAAATATTCCTAAAATGAGACAACTGATACTGCTTTCTCTGGAGTAACTCTCTAGGTCTTGCTTTTCCTTGGCTGGTTTCTTGTCAATCTCTCTCCTGGTCTGCTAAAATGTTGAAAGGATCCAATCCTCCAATTCCCGGTTCTCTCACTCCCTAGCCACCCCCAATGACTATTTTCATCACCCCCAAATCAGGTATTCAACCTCTTCCAGGGTTCAAATAGATTAGAAAAATAGGTTCTCCCTTCTCTCAGAGCTGCCTCTAGCTTGAGTGACACACTCAGGGCTGCAGTTCAGAAAGATGATTTTTTACATCATTATACGGAGCATTTAGCTCCTCTTTGTCTCATTACCTCTCTATTTCTGATTAGGATTTTGGGATTAACTTCATACAACCAAATGGTGCATTAAAATATCTTCCTATACAAATGATTCAGAAATGTCCTTGATGCCTGAAGTGCATTTTTTCCCTGTTTCTACTTATCAAGTTTTCATTCTTTGAAAGTACTTCATTATATGTATGAAAACTATGGGTAAATATCAACTTTTTTGGTAGGATTTTCCAGTTCAATATGTTGCCTCATGATTCTTTGAAAAATACACATTGGCATATGTGAATACTGTAAAACCTACAAATCTACTTAAATATGCATCTATCTTACCACCTTATTCATGGAGGACTTGACAGTTCACTATCAAAGGCCAATCCGTCTACCCATGCCCTTATCTTTTCAAATGCACCCCTTTCCTTTTCTGCTCCCCATTATGCATCATCAAACTTCCTCCTCTAGTGGGTCATCCCCACCAGATTATAAACAGGCGGATTCTTAACCACTGCGCCACCAGGGAAGCCCCGTAAGGTCTCTTGAGGCTGCTTCAGTCTTCTCTGGAGCAGGCCTTTCCCTGAACTACTACTGCATTGAAATCTCCACCCTGTAAGCTAACATATGTATTCTCTAATATTTTTGTATGCAAAGATTTTGACCTTCCAACTAGATTACAAATTTTGGTTAGATTTTAAAGCCCTATTTTCCCACAGTTTTAGGGCAAGAATATAATTCTGACATTAATTCCTCTCCCTCTTTTGTTTCCTGGAACAAATTCTTCATATATGTTAATGACTGTTAATGACCTGATGCATTCTTCTCTCTACTATGATATATACACATCAATATAATACATTACATATCACCTTCTACCACCCCCTCCCACCCCACCCTCCCTTGCAGGTTTAACCCCCTTCAGTGGCTCTCCTCCACCTCAGGATAAAGTGGGCCTTTCACGCCCAGCTTATGTTCACTCTCTCTCTTTGTCTCTTACACTTCCTTCCAGCTCTGGGGACCCCATACCTACGCCTGCTGCCTGATAAGTCTCAACTTGCTTTGCTTGCTGCTTGTCCTTTAGGTCTCCGGAGCGCTTGACAAACATCCTAACCCTGTGCTAACATATCATTTACTATTTAAATTATCATGTTTCTGGTCTGATTCCAATCTAGATTTTAAATGCCTTTAGGATAGAGACTGTTTATTATTCATTTGTCACTAAAATATTTTCTTAATTTGATTCTTTTGCGTGCAAGATTCCCAAATATTTCTGTTGTCTACTTTAGACCTAGACCCCTTCTCTTTCTACCCTGTGACTTTAACTGATAGCATCATCTTTTTATTTTTCCCCTTAGCTATCAATCATATCTTCATGCTAAAAATACTCAAATTTAAATCTCCTGCCTTTTTACTGCCAACTTAGTATATCTCACATGCATCTTAATATGCTTTGGACTCGATTCAGATATTGTATATAACCTATTTTTGCCTCAGCTTTCTTTATCTCAGGAAAGGGCACCAAAATGTACTATATTTTTCAAGCCAGGGAATACAGCAACTTTGATTCAACAGAACTCCATTCTTTTCCCCCTCTGTTTTGCTAGTTTTTATATATTAAATCCAGAAATGTCGGAAAGTGAACAGTACCAGGTTGTAACGATTGCTTTAAAGAACATTAAGATTTTTAAAGATGTTAAATGCTGCCCCATTCTTGATCACTACTTTTTCTTTTCTCTTTAGGCTAATTTTATATTAATATCTGATGAAACACATTTTCCAGAGTCAATTTTAACTGAAGTTCTAATTTAATTACCTCCTAAATTTTTAGTCAATAATTAAAAAGTTATACTCTTCTTCATATTTTCATTTTTTAAAGTGTTTTTCTCTAACAAAAAAGGCAGAAAGTGGCTTGAGGTACCTTAATAAAGATTAACTTAATAGTATTTTCCTGTTACGTGTAATGTTGGCATTTTGAGCGTTCAGCTTAAATTGAAAGAACAATGTTTCAAGAACTAATAAATGATTTGGAGTTGGGGAAAAGAAAAAACATGAAATAGTTCTAATGGCATTTCACCCTACTTCTTTCTTTCTGCTTGACCCATTAGCAAAAATATCAAGTAATCTACAAATTCAGACTCTAATTACATTATAAGCACAAATGTCTTAGCAGTGCTGTGTTTGCCCTGTTGAGTGGAGACCCCACATGTTGTTGTCAAATTTGGTACATAGAAACCTTTTAATATGTGAAGAATTGACACAATGGCATTTATCACCACTGAGTAGAGAACAGTATCAGAGACAAGCTTCTTTTTCTGAAGGAGAGTGTGTTATCAAATTCTGGGAACAGCTGGCTTGACAGATTGTCCTTGTTTGTTCCCAGCTTAGATTTTGTTGAACACTTCAGCATATATTGGGTATGCTATTTAGGCTAGACATGACATTTCCAGCAGCTCTTTAAAGGTCAGAATGACAGATGTCTCGGTATAATATTCTCTATTGGAAATATTTATACAGTGATCAACACTTACGTATTTTTCAAATACTGCTCTTTATATTAAGTGATTTGTAAGAATCTGGTTTTTCAGAGACCTGTGTTTCAATCCTGATTTTTCAGTCTCCTGAATATAATACATCACACTCTGGCAAAATGAGATAATATAAATGTTTACTCCATAAGACTATTATGAGGACTAAATATATGAAAATATCTTGCAATTTTAAAGTGCATATGAACATTAGTTATTTTCATTATAGGTATTGTGTATGTTTATTTTCTATGTGAATAAACACACATACCAATTTCTACATAAACAAGTGGATGAATGGATGAATGTTAGAATCCACATCTAACAGATATCGGGCTTTTTCATACGCTGGTTCTGCTGACATCCAAAACTAACCATTACATAGTAATCAAGTGAGTAATCAATTAATAGTGTATGGAAACACTATTAATATCTTAAACACTATCTTACATAATACACTTATCTCAGAGCATACAACTTTGTAAATGCCTCTGTTCCCAAATCTAACTGCTAACTAGGAGTGGTGGTTGAGGTTGGGTGTTAACATTGCCCTTGATCAGTCTTCTGCCTCTCAGTCTCTTGTTTTCCCTGCTAGCTCCTAGATCCCTCCTGCTTCTGCCCAACTTTCCCATACTCTTAACATACAGTATTAGTTTTACTCCAGTTCTCCCCGCAAAAATCATATATATTGCAATTTATAAAGCACGGCTCTTGTAGTCATCACTTACGAGGGTTCACATAACTAAGATGCAGCAGATGATTTTAAATAAGTGTGCTCCCAGTTAAACAGCCTACTTCATAAATAAAGATATTGTTATGTGGGAAAAAAAGTCATCAGTGTTTATTCTGCTCTTGCCAATTATTCTAATGAACTCTACAGATAGTCTGATACAACTTGACATGAATAATTTTTGATTAAGCAGAAATATTAGGATTATTTAAATAGAAACTGTCTCTATCTTAAAGGTGGTTTTGAGTGGTTCTAACATTATTATTCGGAGTTTAAACTGCCATTCATTAAAGAAGATTGGGTGTTTCCATCTCCAATCAATTTAGGTAAACTGCTATGTTCATTTAAAAATTAATTTTATACTGCCATATAAAGGTGTTTACCTCTTACTTCTGTCATTTTCAGGGGTGTGTGTAACGAATCCTCACTTTTCTCTTAATCAACCTGATGTAAATTATCTACTGTATTTTATACTTTAAATTTTGCAAGATACATAGAAACGTATGAGCTTGGGTATCCCAGGGACAGTCAAAGAAGGACATTCACATTTAAAGGTATTTGACTTCTGCCTTTAAGGTATACTTTCCAGTATATCTTATTATTATTAATTTCACTTAATATACATATTTATTTTAACAGTAGGACATATTATTTATTAAACCTCTTTTTTATATTTTGAAAGTTTTCTCTTTTTATTTCATTTTAGGAAGTTTTTACATGTTTATATTTATGTTCCTAAACCTTTGTGCTTTTGAGCTTCAATTGAATATGACCTGGATAAATAATGATAAATATTTATAGCCCAAGAAGATTGGACATATGTGAAAGGAGCATTCTTATTTAATAGACAAATATGTTTTTAAAACACATCCTTAGAATTCAAACAATATGTAAATCCAGCAAATATTTGTTCACACAATACTAGGATAGTTCTAAAAATTTTTGGAAAATAGTATTCTGGTGTTCATGTCCACCATGACAGAAGATTGTGAAATTCATGTAAATAGACCCAAGAGAATCTCTAGGTTCAGATAACGTAAAAATGCATCAAGGTCTTTGTATTATTGTCCTCAATAATCCACTCTCTCCTGTAGGAGTATCATACGTCCTCATTCTTGCCAAGTCTCCTTTTAGTTGCAATATATTCCCTCTTATTTTGAGGCTTAGTCATGTGACTTACTTTGACCAAGAAAACGGATGGGTACACCATGTATGAATAGAAGATGTAAGCGTATTTGCACAGTTCAGTTAGGTTTCTTGCTCCCCTCTTCTTCCATGAGAACAGCTTGCTCGTTACGTGCTATACTAGGTCATAGGTCATGGAGGAAGGCGACTTGAGGAGCAGAGCTGAACACAATAGAGCTAAGCTGAACAGAGCAGAACAGAACTGACCTGCAGAACTGTGAGTCTGAAATAACTTTTTATTGTTGAAATACACTGATTTGGGGATTATTTTCTTGCCACAACAAACCTGACTTATATAGCCTTTCTAAAGGTATGTTGCAAAGAGAAAGTAAAGCAAGCAGATAAATAATAACAATATCTGTAGCCATCTATTGACTCATCTTATTCCATGTCAGTCATTCACTCACACATTCATTCTTTCCTTTATTCAACAAACATGTATCACTGTAGGAGCAAAGGCCTGCCAGTTGCTATTGGGAATTAAAAAAAAAAAAAATGGATATCGAAAATTGCAAACAAAGTTGTCCCCTTAAGAAATCTATTCTCTCCCAGAACAGTGCCCATTAAAGTTTTGAAAATTATTTTCTCAAAAATATTTCAACACTGCATACTATAATATATAGCAATAGGTGAATTAAAAATTTATAATGTTTTTTTCCCAATCTAAGATTCAAAAAGTATTTTGAAAATCACATTTCCATAGTTTACACCATATGCTCACCATTAACGAAGTAAATGGAAAAATATGGTAAATATTGGAAAACTCTTACAACTTTTTCAGAAATCTGAAAAGGGTATCCCCAGAGAATTTGGTAGAGTGCTAATTATAGACCAGTTCTAGGCATTCACACCAGCCAAGCTGGAAAAACATACAATTCATGGGGAATTATTGGACTTATCTGGTTTTAACTGAGCTTTTTTCTATGATTTGATTTTTTTTCCTTGATTTTTTTTTTGATTGGCTGCTTCAGGATTCAGATTATGCATCTTTAATTAATCAGACTCTACTTTCAAATAATCTTGTCTTACTTTACCAGTAGTGTAAGGTTCTTACAACAGGGTATTTCGAAATAACCCCCTCATCATTGATCAGATCAAGGGTTAAAAAGTAAGACTCACCAAAAAAAAAAAAAAAGTAAGACTCACAATACTCCTAGAGACTGTAACTTATTGCAGCCACAAGTTTTGAAAATATCCAATGTAACTGAAACTTGGGCTTCATTTTGTTCAATTAGTATAACTAGCTTCTGTATTGCTAAAAATATTAAGAAATGTTAGGTCAATATTAATATTACTTTGGAAATTTCTATTTTGGTTTTCTTTGTTGTTTTTTGCTGCTTTATTTGTTCCCTTTTTCTCTTTATGAAATATCCCACAACTGAATTCAAAGATGAAACACGTTTATGTTTTAAATACCTTATGATTGGTAATAATGCATGCCATTTCTAAGAAGAATATAGTGTATGTTCATTGGTATGTGTTCATATATGTTTTACTAGGTTGGCAGTTATTAATGATAACTACCTTATAATGACTCATTACTGGTCACTAAAATCTAATTTCATTTACTTCTAGCTCAGATATGTGAAACTTCCAAATCTATATGGGAATTGATGGGCCTTTTTATAGTCCAGGATTACTGTGACTTGCTACTTGGATTCACCTCATACATATCTACACCAACAGTATGATAAGAAAAGTACTCTAGTATAGAATTAATTTAAAAAATTTATTCTCATTTAACTTCTCAACACTAATATCACTCATTATTGGGGTAGAACCAACCTCATTTAATGCTAGAAACATACTTGTAAAGGTGCCAGTCACTCCTTTGTTTTCTTTTGAGGTTAAAACTTTGATAGTCTATTAAATGTAGAAAATGTTTCTATGTTGACTAAAAGCAAATGCCAAATCATGAATGTTCTTGTGACAAATATATTGCATCATTCAAGAAACATATTGAGTGTTTAATATTCCGAAAACCCACACTTAACCATAGATTGTAGTTGGCCTAGTATAAATCAATCAGGTTTTAATTTATAACTAGGAGAAACACTCAACAGGTTAGGAGCCACTGAACAAGGTGATTTAAAAGTAACAACTCTTTGTTAAGTGTTATTGACTCTGCATTTGAAGGAAAAAAAATTACCAACTTGTCACTTGACTCTGCACTTGAGAAGAGGCTCTAAATTTCCATGTAGGAACAGTGAAACGTAAGCCTGGATATTAGAATTCAACATTACTCACTGCAGCGAGAGAGGCCTTCATTAATTAAACATCCAAAGTGTGCTAAGTGCTGCAGAGGACAATAAAGACATGTTCCTTTTCAGTGTGGAGAATGGAAGTCATTTCCTCTTGGGACCTCTATTGCTGACGTAAGTTCTATCCGTCAAAGAAAGAAACATGCCTCATCATACGTAAAAGAGAGTATGCTTTCCTCTGTTCTGCTTCAAGGCTCTTTCCTTGCTACTTACTTGTTCTTGAAGGACAGGGAGTAACACTGACTGTTAGTGATTTATGATCTAATGATAGCAAAAGGCACGTGAACGAAGAATAGCCCCCTATTGTACCAGCTGGGTTTATTAGGTTCTAGCATTGAGCTTCACCAACAGCATAACTCTTGCTGCCCATTTTGCTCTCCATCGCTGGCAAGATTCTACTCAACAGTCAAGTACTGACTCACAAGTCATTTCCTTTGTGAAGGCTTCTCAGTTCCCTGAAGAACTGAGTTGCTATTGTCTGTATTCTAAAAGAAAGTTGTCTTACTGTACTAAGAGCTCTTTACTGCTTTGTACTGTTATTTATCTGTTTACTGTTTTGCTCCCAAGTAAGATGGGAATTTCTTAAACAAAGTGGCATTTCTTATTTTCCGGTAGTCATCAAAAGTAAAATATAAGGGCTTCCCTGGTGGCGCAGTGGTTGAGAATCTGTCTGCTAATGCAGGGGACACGGGTTTGAGCCCTGGTCTGGGAGGATCCCACATGACGCGGAGCAACTAGGCCCGTGAGCCACAACTACTGAGCCTGCGCGTCTGGAGCCTGTGCTCCGCAACAAGAGAGGGCCGTGATAGTGAGAGGCCCATGCACCGCGATGAAGAGTGGCCCCCGCTTGCCACAACTAGAGAAAGCCCTCACACAGAAACGAAGACCCAACACAGCAAAAATAAAATAAAATAAATTAATAAACTCCTACCCCCAACATCTTCTTTAAAAAAAAAAAAAAGTAAAATATAAAAAGAAAAGGGCAAAATAAAAAAGGCAAAAAATTGTCTAGGAAATACAACAATTTTAAGAGAGAAAGCATAAAGATTCTGTTTCACAGTATCCACATTTAAATTATTGGATCTAGTCAATACCCTCTATTCCTTAGTGCTATCACTTAAAAGAGGTTTGGAAGAATGAGGGTGTAGCCTTATTCTATTGAATAATAGTACTCACTATGGACCCTGGAAGGCTATTTGTTGTCAGTAATTAGTATCCAAACCACTAATTTTATGCACCTCTCCCATCTTTTAGTTCTAATCACAGTGTAGATCTGGAGCCTTCATCAGTGGACAGAGAAATGATTCTCTTCCAAGATCTGACAGGAAACATCTGTGTGCAAACTTGAGAAAAATCACTTCAATCTCTGTTTTATTTCCTTTTCTATAAAATAAAGGGTTTAGAATAAGTTTTTACCCTCAATAAATCTCATCCACTAGTAGTCATTGCTCTAAACCTCTGCCTTTTTTTTCAAAAGTTCTATTTTTCTGCTTAAGGTAAGAAATCACTCAGAGTGGAAGTCACCTAGAAGCACTGTTGACAAAGAAAGCACTGAATACCAATCAGAAGTCCCTATTCACATGAGAAGGTCATCTCAAGAGATCACTTTCTCCTTCTATCACCAGTATCCCTCTTGCTGTGCTAAGGTGGGATGCAATGTATGAACTTTAATTAGAGGGAAAGAACTTCTCAATTTGTGTAAGATACCTTTACAAAAATGTTTACCTGTGTGTATGTGTTTTTTCTTGCCATTTAAATGAAAGTTGGTGGATTCTGTAGTGTTTAAATATCCCTGAGAGTCTTTTAGTTCTGTTCTGTAATTCTTCACACATCAACTGCATATATTCTTCCTCTCTCAATAGCATTTTATTATATATGCAGTGATGTAACATTAGTAGTGGCCGTTTAATGTATTCAAATCCAAGGTGAATTCATTGTAAAAGCTAAAAATGGATAGGCCTTTTGCTTATCTGGGATGCTGACATCACTGCTAGATAAATAATACAATCTTCTTAGCCTTGTTCAGAAACAGGTCAATAAAAATTTCAAAAACCCTCTGGATGAAGTAAAACCTTAGGTTTGCTTTTCTTATAAATTCTGCTTAATCATTAAGTGGTTGCAACTTGGCATTCTTTCAGGTATGTGCAGTGGATAGAATTCACACTAGACCCTAAGTATGAAAGCTATATAATGAGATAGTGTTAATCCTATAAATAGCATTTAAAGTGTGGAAAATTTTTTTTAAAGGGGGGTAAAAAAAGAAAGAAAAAAGAAATAGCAAAGTACAGTGTAATTTTAGTGAAATGGAAATGGAATATGATGACTTCAACTCTTGCTTTATGTGCAGAGAGAGTAGTTGTCTTATATAATAACAGATTTAAGAGGCCATGTAAGGATGTCCTAACCACATCATACTCTAAACATTACTCACGGGGTAAAATTCTTCACTTCGGTTTTGTTCTATGATTAAAACTCTACTAATTATAAAATATATGTTACCTTATTTTTTCTTGTAAATGCAAATTTAAGACACATTAATATTCAGTCATTTAGGTGTTAATATGAATTTGTTGAATAAGGATCTTGTTTATTTTATGCCTGGATGAGATCAGTTGTCATAAAAGAATGGGAATTTTGACAGTATAAAGAACTGGTCTCATAATGACATTGAAACAACTTTCCACCATGCCTACCATTGCTTTGTGAAAAATGTACTATAATGGTATCACTTTTATCATAGAATATTCTAAGAATTCAACTATATTGTAGGTACACTAGGGATCAAATAATTGTCTCCAAGTCCGGTCTTAATTACTAAACTACAGTATAATATCAGTCAATTTTTCTCATTGATTATCTAGTAAGGACATGATTTATGCCATATGTTTAATGTCAGGAAGGCTTCTGTCAACACAAACCAAGATGCTTATTCATCTTTCCTCACCATTACTTAACTGTGTGCTTCAGGTATATAAACTGATTTTAATTTTAACACTGCCTTAAAAGTAGCATTAATAGCAACCTATAAATGTAAACATAACTCATAATATATTCAAAAGTCAGTATCTGTGGTTTTTACACTTCTTTTGTTAAGGGGCTATCTGTGCTACTTCTGTCTTCAATTTAAGGCAGATAATTGTGGTTTGATTAAATCTCTGTAAGGAAAATAATGCTTTTCACACACCTATAAAGGGGAATATGGAGGAAGTTATGAACATGTTTTTATCTATATATATTGTATATTTATATATATATTTAAATTTTCTTTAAAAGTTATTCACGCACTACAAAGATCACAGAATATGTT
The DNA here is from genome assembly GCF_949774975.1 of Lagenorhynchus albirostris. Lineage (NCBI taxonomy): Eukaryota > Metazoa > Chordata > Mammalia > Artiodactyla > Delphinidae > Lagenorhynchus > Lagenorhynchus albirostris. Next base: position 55,449,660 of record NC_083105.1, on the reverse strand, counting down.
TATTTGCAATGCATTACTACTTTTTAGAAAACAAAATGTATATGGTTCTTGCAAAGATATATAAATATCAAATCTATTTGTGCTTACACCTCTTAAAAAAATGTATTTTAGGACCTTCAAGATGGCAGAGTAAGACGTGGCAATCACCCTCCTCCCCATAAATACATCAAAAATACATCTACATGTGTAACAACTCCTACAGAACACCTACTGAATGCTGGCAGAAGACCTCAGACTTCCCAAAAGGCAAGAAAATCCCCATGTACCTGGGTAAGGCAAAAGGAAAAAACAGAGACAAAAGAACAGGGACGGGACCCGCACCTCTGCGAGGGACCTGTGGGAGGAAAAGTTTCCACACACTAGGAAGTCCCTTCGCGGGCGGAGACTGCGGGTGGCAGAGGGGGGAAGCTTCGGAGCCACAGAGGAGAGCACAGCAACAGGGGTGCAGAGGGCAAAGTGGAGAGATTCCCGCACAGAGGATGGGTGCCGACCAGCACTGACCAGCCTGAGAGGCTTGTTTGCTTACCCGCCGGGGCGGGCGGGGCTGGGAGCTGAGGCTCGGGCTTTGGTCGGAGAGCAGGGAGAGGACTGGGGTTGGCTGCGTGAACACAGCCTGCAGGGGGTTAGTGCACCACGGCTAGCCGGGAGGGAGTCCCGGAAAAAGTCTGGACCTGCCTAAGAGGCAGGAGACCATTGTTTCAGGGTGCTCGAGGAGAGGGGATTCAGAGCATCAACTCAACAAGCTCCAGAGACAGGCGCAAGCCGTGGCTATCAGCACAGACACAAGAGACGTGAAAAACTAAGGCTGCTACTGCAGCCACCAAGAAGCCTGTGTGAAAGCATGGGTCACTATCCACACCTTCCCTCCCGGGAGCCTGTTCAGCCCGCCACTGCCAGGGTCTCGTGATCCAGGGGCAACTTCCCTGGGAGAACACACGCCGCGCCTCAGGCTGTTGCAACGTCACGCTGTCCTCTGCCGCCACAGGCTCACCCTGCATTCCATACCCCTCCCTCCCCCCAGCCTGAGTGAGCCAGAGCCCCCTAATCAGCTGCTCCTTTAACCCCCTCCTGTCTGGGTGAGACCTCAGGTGACGTACACAAAGAGGTGGTGCCAAATCCAAAGCTGAGCCCCTGGGAGCTGTGCGAACAAAGAAGAGAAAGGGAAATCTCTCCAAGCAGCCTCAGGAGCAGCGGATTAAATCTCTACAATCAACCTGATGTACCCTGCCATCTGTGGAATACCTGAATAGACAACGAATCATCCCAAAATTGAGGCAGAGGACTTTGGGAACAACTGTGGACTTGGGGTTTACTTTCTGAAGCTAATTTGTTTCTGCTTTTATGCTTATCTTAGTTTGGTATTTACAGCTTATTATCATTGATATTGGTAGACTTGTTTATTGATTTAGTTGCTCTCCCTTTTTTTAAAAAAAAGAATATATATATACACTTTTTCTTTCCTTTTTCTCTTTTTGTCAGTGTGTATGTGTATGCTTCTTTGTGTCATTTTGTCTGTATAGCTTTGCTTTTATCATTTGTCCTAGGGTTCTGTCTGTCTTTTTTTGTTGTTGTTGTTTGTATAGTTTTTAGCACTTGTTAGCACTGGTGGGTTTGTTTTTTGGTTTAGTTGCTCTCTTCTTTCTTTTTTTTATTACTTTTATAATCTTAATATTTTTTTTATTTTAATACCTTTATTTATTGTATTTTATTACTTGTTTTCTTTCTTTCTTTTTTTTTTCTCCCTTTTCTTCTGAGCCATGTGGCTGACAGGGTCTTGGTGCTCCAGCCAGAGGTCAGGCCTAAGCCTCTGAGGTGGGAGAACCAAGTATAGGACATTTGTTCCCCAGAGACCTCCAAGCTCCATGTAATATCAAATGGCGAAAGCTCTCCCAGAGATCTCCATCTCAACTCTAAGACCCAGCACCACTCAACAACCAGCAAGCTACACTGCTGGATACCGTATGCCAAACAACTACCAAGACAGGAACACAACACCACCCATTAACAGAGAGGCTGCCTAAAATCATAATATGTTCTCAGACAACCCGAAACACACCACCAGATGCAGTCCTGCCCAGCAGAAAGACAAGATCCAGTCTCATCCACAAGAACACAGGCACTAGTCCCCTCAACCAGAAAGCCTACACAACCCACTTTACTCACTGGGGGCAGACACCAAAAACAATGGGAACTATGAACCTGCAGCCTGCAAAAAGGAGACCCCAAAACAGTAAGTTAAACAAAATGAGAAGACAGAGAAATACACAGCAGATGAAGGAACGAGGTAAAAACCCACGAGACCAAACAAATGAAGAGGAAATAGGAAGTCTACCTGAAAAAGAATTCAGAGTAATGACAGTAAAGATGATCCAAAATCTTGGAAACAGAATGGAGAAAATACAAGAAACGTTTAACAAGGACCTAGAAGAACTAAAGAACAAACAAACAATGATGAACAACACAATAAATGAAATTAAAAATTCTCTAGAAGGAATCAATAGCAGAATAACTGAGGCAGAAGAACGGGTAAGCGACTTGAAAGATAAAATACTAGAAATAACCACCGCAAAGCAGAATAGAGAAAAAAGAATGAAAAGAATTGAGGACAGTCTCAGAGACTTCTGGGACAACATTAAATGCACCAACATTCGAATTATAAGGGTCCCAGAAGAAGAAGAGAAAAAGAAAGGGACTGAGAAACTATTTGAAGAGATTATAGTTGAAAACTTCCCTAATATAGGAAAGGAAATAGTCAATCAAGTCCAGGAAGAGCAGAGCCCCATACAGGATAAATCTAAGGAGGAACATGCCAAGACACATATTGATCAAACTATCAAAAATTAAATATAAAGAAAAAATATTAAAACAGCAAGGGAAAAGCAACAAATAACATACAAGAGAATCTTCATAAGGTTAACAGCTGATCTTTCAGCAGAAACTCAGCAAGCCAGAAGGGAGTGGCAGGACATATTTAAAGTGATGAAAGGGAAAAACCTAGATTTTTTTAGTAATCTTGGAATAACCAAGATTACTCTGCCCAGCAAGGATCTCATTCAGATTCGACGGAGAAATTAAAACCTTACAGACAAACGAAAGCTAAGAGAATTCAGCACCACCAAACCAGCTTTACAACAAACGCTAAAGGAACTTCTCTAGGCAGGAAACACAAGAGAAGACTTACAATAACAAACCCCAAACAATTAAGGAAATGGCAGTAGGAACATACATATCAATAACTACCTTAAATGTAAATGGATTAAATGCTCCAACCAAAAGACATAAGCTGGCTAAATGGATATAAAAACATGACCTGTATATATGCTGTCTACAAGAGACCCACTTCAGACCTTCGGACACATACAGACTGAAAGTGAGGGGATGGAAAAAGAGATTCCATGAAAATGGAAACCAAAAGAAAGCTGGAATAACAATTCTCATATCAGACAAAATAGAGTTTAAAATAAAGACTATTACAAGAGACAAAGAAGGACAATGCATAATGATCAAGGGATTAATCCAAGAAGAAGATATAACAATTGTAAATATTTATGCACCCAACATAGGAGCACCTCAATACATAAGGCAAATGCTAACAGCCATAAAAGGGGAAATTGACAGTAACACAATAATATAAGGGGACTTTAACACCCCGCTTTCACCAATGGACAGATCATCCAAAATAAAAATAAATAAGGAAACACAAGCTTTAAATGATACATTAAACAAGATGCACTTAATTGATATTTATAAGACATTCCATCCCCAAACAACAGAACACACTTTCTTCTCAAGTGCTCATGGAACATTCTCCAGGATACATCATATCTTGGGTCACAAATCAAGCCTTGGTAAATTTAAGAAAATTGAAATCATATCAAGTATCTTTTCTGACCACAATGCTATAAGACTAGATATCAATTACAGGAAAAAATCTACAAAACAATTGTTGGAGGCTAAAGAGTACTCTACTAAATAACCAAGAGATCACTGAAGAAATCAAAGGGGAAATCAAAAAATACCTAGAAACAAGAGACAATGAAAACATGACAACCCAAAACCTATGGGATGCAGCAAAAGCAATTCTAAGAGGGAAGTTTATAGCAATACAATCCTACCTCAAAAAAACAAAAAAAAATCTCAAATAAACAACCTAACCTTACACCTAAAGCAATTAGAGAAAGAACAAAAAAACCCCAACGTTAGCACAAGAAATCATAAAGATCAGATCAGAAATAAATGAAGGAAATGATAGCAAAGGTCAATAAAACTAAAAGCTAGTTTTTTGAGAAGATAAACAAAATTGATAAACCATTAGCCAGACTCATCAAGAAAAAGGGAAATGATTGAAATCAACAGAATTAGAAATGAAAAAGGAGAAGTAACAACTGACACTGCAGAAATACAAACGATCATGAGAGATGACTGTAAGCAACTATATGCCAATAAAATAGACAACCTGGAAGAAATGGACAAATACTTAGAAAGGCACAACCTTCCGAGACTGAACCAGTAATAAATAGAAATATAAACAGACCAATCACAAGCACTGAAAGTGAGACTGTGATTAAAAATCTTCCAACAGGGCTTCCCTGGTGGTGCAGTAGTTGGGAGTCTGCCTGATAATGCAGGGGGCACAGGTTCGAGCCCTGGTCTGGGAAGATCGCACGTGCCGTGGAGCAGCTGGGCCCGTGGGCCACAAGTGCTGAGCCTGTGTGTCTGGAGCCTGCGCTCCGCAGCAAGAGAGGCCACAATGGTGAGAGGCCCACACAAGGCGATGAGGAGTGGCCCCCGCTCGCTGCAACTGGAGAGAGCCCTCGCACGGAAACAAAGACACAACACAGCCAAAAATAAATAAATGAAGTACTGAATACATAACTACTTAAAAAAAAATTACAGTTGCTACAATGTTTAAAAATATATATATATATATCTTCCAACAAACAAAAGGCCAGGACCAGATGGCTTCACAGGAGAATTCTATCAAACATTTAGAGAAGAGCTAACACACATCCTTCTCAAATTCTTCCAAAATATAGCAGAGGGAGGAACACTCCCAAACTCATTCTATGAGGTCACCATCACCCTGATTCCAAAACCAGACAAAGATGTCACAAAGAAAGAAAACTACAGGCCAATATCACTGATCAACATAGATGCAAAACTCAACAAAATACTAGCAAAGAGAATCCAACAGCACATTAAAAGGATCATACACCATGATCAAGTGGGGTTTATTCCAGGAATGCAAGGATTCTTCAATACATGCAAATCAATCAATGTGATCAACCATATTAACAAGTTGAAGAAGAAAAACCATATGATCATCTCAGTAGATGCAGAAAAAGCTTTCATCATAATTCAACACCCATTTATGATAAAAACCCTCCAGAAAGTAGGCTTAGAGGTAACTTACCTCAACATAATAAAGGCCATATATGAAAAACCCACAGCCAACATCGTTCTCAACGGTGAAAAACTGAAAACATTTCTACTAAGATCAGGAACAAGACAAGGTGTCCCACATTCACCACTATTTTTAAACATAGTTTTGCAAGTTTTAGCCACAGCAATCAGAGAAGAAAAAGAAATGAAAGGAATGCAAATCGGAAAAGAAGAAGTAAAACTCACTGTTTGCAGATGACATGATACTATACATAGAGAATCCCAAAGATGCTACCAGAAAACTACTACAGCTAATCAATTAATTTGGTAAAGTAGCAGGATACAAAACTAATGCACAGAAATCTCTTACATTCCTATATACTAATGTTGAAAATTCTGAAAGAGCAATTAAGGCAACACTCCCCTTCACCATTGCAACAAAAAGAATAAAATACCTAGGAATAAACCTACCTAAGGAGACAAAAGACCTGTATGAAGAAAACTGTAAGACAGTGATGAAAGAAATTAAAGATGATACAAACAGATGGAGAGATATACCATGTTCTTGGATTGGAAGAATCAACATTGTGAAAATGACTATACTATCCAAAGCAATCTACAGATTCAATGCTATCCCTATCAAACTACCAATGGCATTTTTCACATAACTAGAACAAAAAGTTTCACCATTTGTACGTAAACACAAAAGACCCTGAATAGCCAAAGCAATCTTGGGAAAGAAAAACAAGAGCTGGAGGAAACAGGCTCCCAGACTTCAGACTATACTACAAAGCTACAATAATCAAGACAGTATGGTACTGGCACAAAAACAGAAATACAGATCAATGGAATAGGATAGAAAGCCTAGAGATAAACCCACTCACCTATGGTCCCCTTATCTTTGATAAGGGAGGCAAGAATATACAGTGGAGAAAAGACAGCCTCTCCAATAAGTGGTGCTGGGAAAACTGGACAGCTACATGTAAAAGAATAAAATTAGAACATTCCCTAACACCATACACAAAAATAAACTCAAAATGGATTAAAGTCCTAAACATAAGGCCAGACACTATAAAACTCTTAGAAGCAAACATAGGCAGAACACTCTATGACATAAATCACAGCAAGATCCTTTTTGACCCACCTCCTAGAGAAATGGAAATAAAAACAAAAATAAACAAATGGGACCTAATGAAACTTAAAAGCTTTTGCACAGCAAAGGAAACCATAAACAAGACGAAATGACAACCCTCAGAATGGGAGAAAATATTTGCAAATGAAGCAACTGACAAAGGATTAATCTCCAAAATTTACAAGCAGCTCATGCAGCTCAATATCAAAAAAATAAACAACCCAATCCAAAAATGGGCAGAAGATCTAAATAGGCATTTCTCCAAAGAAGGTATACAGATTGCCAGGAAACATATGAAAGGATGTTCAACATCACTCATCATTAGAGAAATGCAAGTCAAAAGTACAATGAGGTATCAGCTCACACTGGTCAGAAGGGCCATCATCAAAATATCTACAAACAATAAATGTTGGAGAGGGTGTGGAGAAAAGGGAACACTCTTGCACTGTTGGTGGAAATGTAAATTGATACAGCCACTATGGAGAACAGTATCAAGGTCCCTTAAAAAACTAAAAATAGAACTAACATATGACCCAGTAATCACCCTACTGGGCATATACCCTGAGAAAACCACAATTCAAAGACTCATGTACCACAATGTTCATTGCAGCTCTATTTACAATAGGCAGGACATGGAAGCAACCTATGTATCCATCGACAGATGAATGGATAAAGAAGATGTGGCACATACATAAAATGCAATATTACTCAGCCATAAAAAGAAATAAAGTTGAGTTACTTGTATTGAGGTCGATGGACCCAGAGACTGTCATACAGAGTGAAGTAAGTCAGAAAGAGAAAAACAAATACCCTATGCTGACACATATATATGGAATTTAAAAACAAAGGTTCTGAAGAACCTAGGGGCAGGTGAGGAATAAAGACACAGATGTAGAGAATGGACTTGAGGACACGGGGAGGGGGAAGGGTAAGCTGGGACGAAGTGAGGGAGTCGCATGGACATATATACACTACCAAACGTAAAATAGCTAGTGGGAAGCAGCCGCATAGCACTGGGAGATCAGCTCTGTGCTTTGTGACCACCTAGAGGGGTGGGATAGGGAGGGTGGGCGGTAGATGCAAGAGGGAGGGGATATGGGGATATATGTTTATGTATAGCTGATTCACTTTGTTATAAAGCAGAAACTAACACACCACTGTAAAGCAATTATACTCCAATAAAGATGTTAAAAAGAAGTTTGTTACTTTATTATATTTTTCATTGCTTCCTGAATGATTGTCACCATCACCATCATCATCCTGATTATAATCATCACTAGGTGGTATTTAATCATCAGTTCATTGATTACTTTACCTAAGAATGTGATAACTATATAGAAATGTAGGAACATATTATTTCACTGCAGTCAATTTATAATTTCATGGAAAGATACATCAGATGAAATATTTTATTAATAGCATGAAAATCGTGATACAAAATCAATGAAAGTGGAAAGTGAGATTTATAAATGATATCATGAAATTATACATATATTATTTCAGTGTTTCACTTCTCTAGTGCTTCCCACCTAGAAACTTTGTTCTTGATATGAAGCTCAGCCAATCTGAGTTTAGTCTTGCATCACCCTCAAAATTAGTGAGTCCTAGATTTATCTTAACACTGAGATTCATTTTATCTGGAGTATCTGAAATTTTTTTCTACTAGACTCTAGGGAAACATAGATAGCTATGTGTCCAGAAACAATTTAACTTCCTGCTAAGCAATTTTAACTTATACAAATGGGCTTTAAACAGATTACCAATCCATCTGGGTTTAACTATTACTTTCCCCTAGGATTCTTTTTATCATGTCTCCTCACACCAAGTTAGATCTCCATGGAGATTAATTCCTTCTGAAACTCAATCTGTATTCATCTTTGGACACTGTGTGAACTGGCTTTCTATACCTGTTAGAGTTTATAGTGGAGGAGACTCTAGTGTGTGGATGTTCTAGAAATTTCTCTGGTTTATTCTACCCATGATCTAACTTTCTCTGTCACTCAATGGGTTTCTTTAGATTATGGTAATATATTGTGAGCATTTGCCTAATGAAGTAAAGGTGGCTCCTCTCATTCATTTTAATTTATTAAATTTAATTGCTTAATTTATAATCAGCTTAAACATAAATGCATGTTTGTATATTTCAGTTAGTTTTACCAAATTTTATTTACTTGGGGCTTTTCTATATAAATTTACTGTATTATGCATTTATTTTGGGGTCAGAAAAAAAAAAGTTTGCTTGCTCTATTGTTCTCCCAAAGGATGAGGTTTATTTAGCATTAAAATTAATCTTGTCAGCTTAGTTGGCCAGTTAATTGTATTTAACATTTTACTGTTAGCTGTTTCAAGAAACTCAGAAAATTGTTGTGTTGCTTGAGTACACCTAGGAGGAATTATTTTAAAAGTACCAGCAGTGACATTTATAATTACTGGATCTTTGAAAAGCAAGTGCTGTTGGTGAAGTAAATACAACCTGACATTCCCCAATGTCCATTGCAAGGAAGAACTTTAATACCACAAACAGATTTCAGTCATATGCTACAGAATGTGATGGTTATCTTTTAAATTCCATTTCTGTTATATTCTTAAATCTACTGATCTAATGAAAATGAATTTAATACCTAGGAAATATATCTAGAGGCACTGGTGAATCCTTGTCGAAAAAATAGTGAGAATAATGGATCAAGAGAGAAGACATGCCAGACCAGAGAAAAATGATTTAGTAGAGGAAAGAGTCTTGACCTTTTAATAGAGCTTCACAAGAACTATTTCAACAACTGTACTCATAAATGCTATGTGTCCTGAATTGTTTGCATTTGTGCATTTTACAATTATTTACTACTAACAGAACAAATGATGGCATTGAAGAATTTACTTAAGAAGGAATAAAGAAATTTGGATAGCTCAGGGGAAATATATATTAAAATAAATGTATATAAAGCCAATATATGAACAATTATATATATTTGTGTATATATATATATACACATGTATATGTGTGTGTATATATATATGTGTATATATATATATATCAGAGAAAAAGAGAAAGAATAATAAAGAGAATATGTATGAAGAAAATATATTTTTACCCAATATTCATTATTCAAAGTTTAGGGAACGAATGAAAAATGAAGAGTAATGCATTTTTGAGTTATTTTGGAAGTTGTAGCTATATTCTAAATGAAATAATTGAAAATGAATAAACTAATGAGCACAACACTGAAACTCTCTCAATGTGTTATCACATACATATTACAATTTCAGAAGTGCCACTGGAAGTTTCTGGGTATAAAAAGTACAGTAAGTCCCCTACATATCAACAAGTCCTGTCCCGAGAGCGCATTTGTAAGTCCAATCTGTTCATTAAGTCTAACAAAGTTAGGTACCCAACTAACACAATCAGCTACATAGTACTGTACTGTAATAGGTTTATAATACTTTTCACACAAATAATACATAAAAAAAAAACAAATGTAAAAAATAAAGAAAACATTTTAAATCTTACAGCACAGTACCTTGAAAAGTACAGTAGTACAGTACAACAGCCGGCATACAGGGGCTAGCACTGAGTGAACAGGCAAGAAGAGTTACTGACTGGAGGAGGGAGAGGAGGTGGGAGATAGCAGAGCTGAAGGATCGTCAGCAATAGGAGATGGAGGTCAAGCTGCAATTTCACTACGTCTGACATTGATGGCACAGGTTCTGGTTCCTCGCTGGATTCAATTCTATCTACCCCTTTGAAAAAACTATCCAGTGATGTCTGGGTAGTAGCTGTTTTTCTCATCATAGATGACACGGTAGCACTGGATTGCATCCTGAACGGCTGCTGCAACCTTCGTGTACCGTTCTACGTTTGGGTCCCGTGCCTCAAAAACTAACAGTGCCGCCACAAATAAAGAAAATCCCCTGGCCATTTCCTGTGTCACGAATCTCTTCGGTTCTTCAGTTACTTCTTCTTCCTCTTGTCACTCCACTCTCTCAATTATTTTCACTTTTGTTTCCATTGTTATCTCTTGGCACTTCTTAGCAGTACCAGCTACATCACAGCTGCTTTTACACTTGCTTCTGGATATCCTGGGCTTGAAATAAATACTGTACTACTCTGTACACATGTTCACATGTTTGAAAGTTTGCAACTTGAAGGTTTGTATGTAGGGGACTTAATGTATTTGCTTTTTTTAATGTCTGAAAATGACCTAATTTTGCTCTAATTCTTAAAAGATACTTTAGCAGAATATAGAATTCTAGATTTTCAGTTAGTTTTCCTCAGCACTTTGATGATATAATGCTTATATCTTATGCCACAAAGACAGGGTCTTGACAATGATTAAAACTGTCCCATAAAGGGTGAATTATATATTATATAGTCATAGAAAAGAATAATTTTTAACACAGCTATAGAGAGATCATATTTTATCTAGTGTTTATCATTTTGAATATAGATTCTTCACTCTATTGTTCAGTCTTAGAAAGCCAGAGTCCCTGAAATATAGCTGTGTGACCTTGAAAATGCCATGTAACCCCTCTGATCCTTTTCCACTTAATCTGGAAAAGGAGCATTTATAACACCTTATGTACAATGCTGTTAGAAAAAATAAATGAGAGGATTAAGTAATGCCAAATATTAATTACAAGGTAAGTAAAATTATTTGCCATTGTAACTATGAACAAGCTCTAAGATAAAGGAAGAAAATTACTTTTCTCACAGCACATGCATGATCTTGTTCTTTTCAATCAACTGGTATATTTGGCAGGGGTTTCAAATTCATATCCTTACAGAGAATAGACACTAACATAAAATGTGTGAAGTGAAAGGATATAACATTATAGAGAGCAATGGGGCTCTGCTAATGAAGAGTAATCTAGAAAGGCATTTACTTTCATTTGTATTGGAACATGACTACAGAAAAGTCTGGCTTAAAGATGACTAGTTTTACATGTAGTTTACAGAGTTATTCTCAAAGTGTGTTTCTTTAATACATATTTTGATTTAAAACTGTGGTTGTCTACAAACCAGCAAAATCACACTGGTGTAAACTTCAGTTTCCTCATAACACTGACACTTACCTTTTCAATCCCACTCTTCTCTACTTTTATTCTAGACATTTGCTTTACTACTCTAAAGATCCACAAAGTGTTCCCTATTTATTCTTCCTATTTAGAACTTACTTACTCTAATAATGAATTTAGCAATAAAAGGGTGGGGCTCAATGCCAATAAAACACAAAAGAGAACAACACATAAAAGGACTTAGAATGTTGGCATGGGCAAATACAAAGGAATTACTTCTGTGAGCTGAAAAGCTAGAGGATTTAATGAATGAACCAATGTATTCAATAGTCTGTAAAGGGTTTGAAATATTTGAAGTTAGAATATAATGACATGTAGAAGGAATTTCAATAGCCATTATCCTTTCATTCCCTGAAAGAATAATGAGCCAACAGCTTCATAAGCATTATATCTCTATTGTAAATTATTACTTAGCAACTGTACATCCTAAAATAATCATGCTGAATTTCTTTTATTTATTCTCATTTGAATAAATGTGTTTTCATTCCAGTATTGTTCAAATTAGTAAAGACCTAGCTTTGTGCTATCAGGTAGATTGCAAAATGCTTGAGAAAAATGTTATTGTTTTCAGTGGTAGATTGTATGTGTTTTTAAATTATTATAACATTTAAAAAATCTTTTCATAAGTATGAACTATTTAGTCATATGTTTATGACTTTTGTTAGAGGAGTTATAACTGTACACATAAAATTTTGAAATGGTCTGTTTAATTAAAATCACTATCATCAGAACTCTAGTAAGTGGGAAGCAGATAGAAAACAACCAGATGTGGTTTATCACCAAATGAGATAATTGCAAGTCTATGCTTTAATATTTAAAACTAATCATTTATGTAAATAGTTAAATGATTTTTCTTGATCAACTACAGTATATTCACATATGTCTATATTTTGTGATGGCTTCCTTTAACTCTAAATGTGATTGAAAAATGATTGGCTTAAAGATTAGAAATACGTTAAATAAATTGATATCAATGATATTAATATCAATTGATATTAATGAATCTGGGAACACATATCTTTGAAATTAATGCTTTTATAAACATTCAGTATCCTTTGTCATGCCATCATTTAGTAGAATTGCCATTGCACATTTTATGAAAACCTCTGTAACCTGGTTTGATTTTTAAATATATTTAAGAAATATTATTATATTAAACTGAGAGAACTATTTAATATCTCAGAAGGTAAGTTAAAAACAGGTAAATATATAAATTCAAGTCACTATCTTGCTTAAAAATTTTATCCTACTTAAAAACACTTAAAGTGTTCTTTCATAACCATTTTTTCGTAGGTTTTCAAATTATGTAAACAACAAAAACAAAAGAAGTACAAATCTGCAAAGACATTGCTTTCTGTGCTAACTGAAACAGAGTTACACATTTTGAAATTTTACTTTTGTAGCACATGGGGGAAAGGATTAAGATTGCTCCTGTTGATAAGATAGACTCTTAGTGCCACTCTACCAACACATTCCAGATAAGGAAAGCACAGAAATACTGAGTATTAGAGATCTGATGATAATCTTCAGGATTCACAGGTGAAGCACCTATAGATACAAGACAATTGCACAAATGACACACCCGAACAAATTTTGTATAGAAGCGTATGAATATACTCTTGCTCCTCTCTTTTTCTACTATGTTGCTTTTGCTTACGCATTGGTCATCCCAAATTCTTCACTCTTGGAATCTCCTCTGTGGCTTCTTCAACTTGAAACATTTTAGTCAACTGTGTTCACATTTAAATCCAAGCCCATGTGTTTGTTTACCCATTCTGGATTGACTCCCATTAACCAGCCAGTTCCAGGTTGATGAACCTATCACTTAATGTTTGCCAAATCTGTGTGTGACCTACTTGAAGCATAACTTTTTTGCTTCTGGACATGCTACTAGATCATTCATTCCCTCTCTACATATCCAATCTGGCTCATTGGCCGAGACTCTGATCAGTGTAATTATCAGTTTTTGGAATAACTAGGAATACATTTAGTTACATCAGCTACAATATAAAGTACACAAATTAAATGATATTTCCAGTCTAAGCAGAAGGATATCTGCTTTGTAGAGGAGGAATAAAATACCTAGAAATAAACTTAACCAAGGAGATGAAAGACCTATACTCTAAAAAACTAGAAAGCACTGATGAAGGAAATTGAAGATGACAAAATGAAGTGGAAAGATTTAATTGGAAGAATTAATGTTGTTAAAATGGCCATACTACCCAAAATAATCTACAGATTTAATGCAATCCCTACCAAAATACCCATGACATTTTTTCACAGAAGTAGAACAAATAATTCTAAAACTCATATGGAATCATAAAAGACCCCGAACTGCCAAAGCAGTCTTGAGAAAAAAGAACAAAGCTAGAAGTATCACCTTCTGGACTTCAAACTATACTACAAAGCTACAGTGATCAAAACAACATAGTACTGGTACAAGAACAGACACACAGATCAATGGAACAGAGTGAACAGCCCAGAAATAAACCCACACACTTTTGGTCAATTAATCTAAAACAAAAGAGGCAAGAATATACAATGGAGAAAGGACAGTCTTTTCAATAAGTGGTTCTAGGAAATAAGCAGCTACATGTAAAACAATGAGATTAAAATATTTCCTCACACTATACACAAAAATAAAATCAAAATGGATTAAAGACCTAAATGTAAAACCTGAAACCATAAAATTCCTAGAAAAGAACATAGGCTGAACACTTTTTGACATAAATCACAGCAGTATTTTTCTGGATATATCTCCTAAGGCAAAAGAAACAAAAGCAAAAATAACCAAATGGTACCTATTTAAGCTTAAAAGCTTTTGCACAGAAAAAAGAAACCATCAACAAAACAAAAAGACAACCTACAGATGAAAGAAAATATTTGCAAATGATATCACCGACAAAGGGTTAATATCCGAAATATATAAACAGCTCATATAACTCAATATTGAAAACCAAACAACCCAATCAAAAAATGGGCAGAGGACCTGAATAGACATTTTCCCAAAGAGTACATACAGTTATCTAACAGGCATAGGAAAAGATGCTCAACACACTAGTTATTAGAGAAATAGCAAAACAACAATGAAATATCACTCACTTGTCAGAATGGTTATCATCAAAAAGTCTACAAATAACAAATGTTGGAGAGGATGTGGAGAAAAGGGAACCTTTGTATACTGTTGGTGAGAATGTAAATTGGTGCAGTCACTATGGAAAGAGTATAGAAGTTCTTCAAAAAACTAAAACTAGAACTACCATATGATCCAGCAATACCACTCCTGGCTATACATCCAGAAAAAACAAAACACTATTTCAATAAGATACATGTACTCCAATGTTCATAGCAGCATCACTTACAATAGCCAAGAAACAGAAGCAACCTAAGGGTCCATTAACAGAGGAAGAGATATAGAAGATGTGACACACACACACACACACACACACACACACACACACACACACAGAGACACACACACATACATAATGGACTACCACCCAGTCATAAAAAGAAATGAAATTCTGCCATTTGCAGCAACATGGATAGACTTAAGGAATATTATGCTTCATGAAATAAGTCAAACAAAGACAAATACCGCATGTTATCACTTATATGTGGAATCTAAAAAATAACAAATGTTTATAGCAAAACAGAAACAGACTCATAGATTAAAAAAAAAAACAAACTAGTGGTTACCAGAGGGGAGAAGAAAGGGGGTGGGACAAGTTAGGGGTATGGGATACAAATTACTATGCATAAAATAGATGAGCAACAAGGATATATTATATAGCACAGGGAATTATACCTATTATCTTATAACTTTTACTGAAGCATAATCTATAAAAATACTGAATTATTATGCTGTACCTGAAACTAATATAATATTGTAAATCAACTATACTCCAATTAAAAAAACAAAAAATAACAAAATACATAATATGAATTTGTATAGAATATAAAAGACATGTAAAATATTTTAGTAAATAAAAGATAGTACAAGAGAATAAGAAAGAAGGTATTACCCCTAGAACACAGAACAGATAGGAAAAATAACCAACCAGAACTTCTAAGAAAAATAGTATAATTGTGATGAAAACTCAGAGGATAGATCACAGTATAGCAGATGCAGCTAAAAAGAGAAATTATAAAAGAAAGATAGCTCTAATGAAATTCTGTTGAATTAGCAAAAATACACAGAGGGATACAGAGTATGATGGAGACACTGAGAAGAGAAATAGAAATCCTAAAATACGTCTAATTGGAATTTTGTTTAAATTTGGTTTACTTATGTGTAATAATTGAATACACATATATATATGCATAAGCACATACATATATATGTACATGCATTCACAAAGAAAATTCACTGAATGGACTATATGTATATTGGAAAACTGAACAGAATATATATATGTATATTCAGTGAATTTTGAGAAATTCATATAGTCATGTAATCACAATGATGATTGGAATACAGAAGAATTTCCTTACTATAAAAATATCTCCTGTTTTACTCACATTCTCCTCACATATCAACCCATGGCTACTGCTAACTGTTTTGACTTTTCCAGAATGTCATGTAAATTAAACCATACAGTACGGTAGTAACCTTGATTTTGGATTCTTTCAGGAAGCATTTGAGACTCATCTACGTTGCTGCATGTTCTTTTTACTGCTGAGTAGTGTACCACTGTATGAATGTACATCCATAGGACATCTGTTTCTAGATTTCAATAATTATAAATTATACTGCTATAAACATTCATATAACGGTTGTCAACAAGTTTCTATTTCTCTGAATATATAACTAAGAATGGAATTGCTCAGTCATATTGTAAAAGTATGTTTAATTTATAAGAAATGCACTTTTGCATTCCCTCTGGCAATGCATGAGTTACATTTGCTCAGATCCTCAACACTTACTATTGTCATTTTAAAAATATGTATTCACTTTAATAGGTGTGCAGTGGTATCTCATTGGGGTTTTATTTTACATTTTCCATTGTCTAATGATGTTGAGCATCTTTTACTGTGCATATTTGCCATCAGTATATCTTCAGTAGTAAATTATCATTCAAATATTCAAATTTATTCAAATATTTTAACATCATCTGTCAACAGCTATGGAGAAAATATATTCTTCCATCTTTAGCTTGCGTCTTTATTCTATTAACAGTATTTTTCTCAGAGCAAAACCTTTTAATTTTGATGAAGCCCAATTATCAAATTTTTCTTTTATGAATCATGCTTTTGATGTTTTAACAAAGAACAGTTGAGTTAATCTGTGGTCCTGAAAATTTTCTCTTTTCTTCTAAAAATATTAGTTTTACACTTATATTTAGACACATCATTCATTTTAAATTAATTTTTATATAAAGTATAAGGTAAAAGGTACCAGACTATGCAACCCCAAAATATGCCTCTGTGGCATATGAATCATCTGGAGCCAAAGGGCACTGAGAACCAAGAAACACAGGGAAAGCTCTAAAATCAGGGCACAAATTTTCCTTTTTAAGGAAATTTACATTTATAAAGGAAATTTCCATTTCCTTAGAAATGTCTACCAGGAAGAGGAGGTCTCTTAACAATTCTTACTAATGGAGCAGGCACTGACCTAAAGTTGCAACACAAACCTTACTAAACAACCCTTGTTTACCAATTTTTTTTCCTGGTCACCTTCCCATAACTTGCTCCCCCTGCCCAGAACCCCAAAATCCCTTTTCCTTTTTTTTTAGCCTAAGATGATATATAAACCAAAGTTTTTACCAATTCGAGTTACTCATCTCTGAGTACTCCCAGTTGTAAGTGCTATGCACATGATACTAAACTTGTTTTTCTCTCATTAACGTGTTTTTGGCCAGTCTCCTTCACAGGGCCCCTAATGATAACCTAAGATGGATAGAGGAAAAGGTTTTTCCTCCCTTGCAAAGGCAAAGATCAATGTTTAATTTTTTTTTGTATATTGATATTCAGTTGTTATAGCACAATTTATTGCAAAGTCTATCCTTTTTCCATTAAATTACCTTTTTATCTTTGTCAAAATCAATTGAATATGTTTATGTGACTCTATTTCTGCACTCTATTCTATTTTACACATCTATATGTCTATCCTCTCACAAAGATAACACTAGTTTGATTAATGTAGCTTAATACAGTTATAGATAGAACCAGATATTGAGACTTCCAGCTTTGTTCTTTTCAAAATCATTTTGGCTATCCCAATAATTTTGTGTTCCATAAACAATTTCGATCCCGCATGTAAATATCACAAAAAGTCCTGCTGGAATTTGATTGGGATTTCTTTAATCCATAGAACAATTTGAGAGAATTAACATCTTTATACTGAGTCTTCAAATCCATGAACATGGTGTATCTCTCACTTATTTATGCCTTTTCTTTCTTTTATCAGCTTTGTGTACTTTTCAAAATATAAATCTTCCACATATTACATTGCTAATTTTTGGAGCAATTTAAAGGTAACTTTTTTTAAAAAAAATATTTATTTATTTTTGGCTGCATTGGTCTTAGTTGCTGTACCTGTGCTTTCTCTAGTTGCAGCCATCTGTGGTGAGTGAGGAAAATCTAAATTTCTTTACCTTGTTATTCAATTAATTCTGAGGTAACCAAAGTTAAATTTGAACACACTTGAAGGAAATGCCTAAAGGGATAAAATTTATCTCATTTTTATGTTATAAAAATTACTCATGACTTTAGAACAGATACATTTGAATACAATTTTATATTAAGTAAAACAGAATCAAAAATTTTAGTTTCAAATTAAGAACTCCTGAAGGCTACAAATAAAATGTGCAAGTTATAGTTTAGGTATTATCCCTGACTTATGAAGTAGTCAACTTTTTATCTACTCTTTGTTTTCTGAGAACTGAGTTGAAACTGACTTAATTTAAAAAATAGAGCAAACAGCCTCTGCAAGTTCAAAACTTAAGATATAAACTTCTTTTGATTCACTAATCAGTGAGTTCCTCTGGCATTAATCCAGACTAATGCTTTTCAGCATACAAGCAATGTCCATGTTCAACAACCTTAAAAGGGCCTTTACATTTTATATCAAGCAGTATAGTTAGTAACAATTAATTTTGCTTTAATAAGACTTATTTCACATGGAAGAAAAATATGCAATGTTTTCAAACAATGTTAAGAAGTTGATTAATTCAAAAAGGCTTTGGAACAAGGATGTGGCCAAGAGGGCAAAGTAGGAAGACCCAGAGCTCAATTCCTCCCATAGGCACACCAATATGACACCTATCCGCAGAGCAACTATTGATGAGAATGACTGAGGACTAATGGAAAAGATTTTCCACAACTAAAGATATAAATAAAGAACCACAGTGAGACAGTAGGACGGGTGGAGAAGTGGTATAGTCAAGCCCCACATTGCTGAGTAGGACACCCACAAATGGAAGGATAATTACAACTGAAGAGGTTCTCCCCAAGGAGTGAGGGGTCTGAGACCCACTTTAGGCTCCCTGTCCTAGGGACTTGAACTAGGAAGACGAGCCACCAGAACATCTGGTTTCGAAGGCCAGTGGGGCTTATGTATGGGAGAGCCAGAGGGCTGAAGAAAACAGAGACTTCATGCTTAAAGGGCTCAGGAAAAATCTCTCATGCTCCAAGATCCAGTGTGGAGGCAATCATTTGAAAGGAGACTGGGCCAGACCCACTTGCTGATGTTGGAGAGCCTCCAAAAGAAACAGGATGAAACTGAGAACCCTCTGGGGACACAGATACTGGCAGAAGACATTTTTGGGAGCTTGTTCTACCATGAGGACACTGGTGCTGGCAAGTGCCATTCTGGAGTCAGCACTGAGGTCTTACCCACCCACCAGCTGGTCAGCTCCAGTGCTGAGACATCTCAGGCCAAGCAGCCAGTCATGTGAGGACCCAGCCCTGTCCACCAGCAGGCTGGGCACCAGCACCAGGACCCCTGAACCCTACAAGCAGTGCCCCATGATACAGCCCCACCCACCAGCAGCCTGAAGCCTGCATGAGGTAAAGCCTGGCAGCCAACTGGATCAAAGGACAGTTCCACCTATCAACGTACTCACAATAGTCAGCCCAGCAACAACAGAAGGGCCCATGCAGCCCACCTTTGGAGCACCCCTTGAGCATATAGCTCTGTGACCAGAGGGGAGAGTGTTGCTGGGGCACACAGGATGTCTCCTACATAAGGCCACTTCTCCAAAACAAGAAATGTAACTGACCTGCCTAATATGTAGAAATAAAAACAGATATCCGGAGAATGAGATGACAGAAGAATATTTTCAAAAGGAAGGAACAAGATAAAATGTCAGAAGAAGAACTAACTGAAGTGGAGATAAGAAATCTCTCCAAAAAAGAATCCAAGTTAATGACCATAAAGATGCTCAATGAGCTCAGGAGAAAAATGGATGAACACAGAAGTTTAACAAAGAGAAAATATAAAACAGAACCAAATAGAGCTGAAAACTACAATAACTAAAATAAAAAATACACTAGAAAGAATCAGCAGTAGATTAGATGATACAGAAGAATGGATCAGCAAACTAGAATATAGAGTAGTGGAAATCACCCAAGCAGAAGGCTGAAATCATATCAAGTATCTTTTCAGACCACAACAGTATGAGACCAGAAATCAACTACAAGGAAAAAAAAAAAAAAGAAAGAAAGACAAAACAAACCAAATAAACAAACAAAAAACATGCAAAAAGCATAAACATGTGGCGGCTAAACAATATGCTACTAAACAACCAATGAATCACTGAAAAAATCAAAGAGGAAACAAAAAAATACTTGGAGACAAATGAAAATGGAAACACAATGATTCCAAATCTATGGGACACAACAAAAGCAGTTTTGAGAGGTTAGTGTATAGAGATACAAGCCTACCTCAGGAAACAAGAAAAAAATCTTAAATGACCTAACTTTACAACTGATGGAACTAGAAATAGAAGAATAAACAAAACCAAAAATTAGTAGAAGGAAAGAAATAATAAAGATCAGAACAGAAATAAATGAAATAGAGACTAAGAAAAACAGTAGAAGACATCAATGAAACTAAGAGCTGGTTTTTTGAAAAAATAAGCAAAATTGATAAACCTTTAGCAGACTCATCAACAACAAAGGAGAAAGGGCCCAAAGAAATAAAATCAGAAATGAAATACAAAGGATTATAAGAGAGTACTACAATTATATGTCAATAAAATGAACAACCTAGAAGAAATGGATAGATTCCTAGAAACATTCAATCTCCCAAGACTGAATCGGGAAGAAATAGAAAATATAAACAGACCAATTAACAATAATGAAATTGAATCACTAATTTTAAAAACTCCCAACAAACAAAAGTCCAGGACCAGATACCATCACAGGTAAATTCTACCAAAAACGTAAAGAAGAGTTAACATGCAGCCTTCTGAAACTATTCCAAAAATATGAAGAGGAAGGAATGCTTGTGAACTCATTCTATAAGGCCAGCCTCACCCTTATCACCAAACCAGACAAAGACACCACAAAAAAAGAAATTTACAGGCCATCACTGATGAATACAGATGCAAAATCCTCAAAAAAAATTAGGGAACCAAATTGAATAGTACATTAAGAAGATCATACACCATGAACAAGTGGGATTTATCCCAGGGATTCAAGGATGGTTCAGTATTTGAAAATCAGTCAATGTGATACATCCCATTAACAAATTGAAGAATAAAAACCTTATGATGATCTCAAAGGTGCAGAAAAAGCTTCTGACAAAATTCAACATCCATTAATGATAAAACTCTCAACAAAGTGGCTATAGAGGGAACACATCTCAATGTAATAAAAGACATATATGAAAGCTTTTCTTCTAAGATCAGGAAAAAGACAAGGATGCCCATCTTCACCACTTTTATTCAACATAGTATGAGACATCCTAGCCACAGCAATCAGACAGAATAAAAAAAAAAAAGAAAAGAAAAAGCATTCAAATTGGAAAGAAAGAAGTAAAACTGTCATTATTTGCCAATGACATGATACTACATATAAAAAAGCTAAAAATGCTACCAGAAAGTTATTAGAAGTAAGACATGAATTCAATAAAGTTGTAGGACACAAAATTGATACCCAGAAATCAGTTGCATTCCTATACACTAATAATGAATTATCAGAAAGAGAAATTAAGAAAAGAATCTCGTTTACAACTGCAACAAAAATAATAAATCTAAGAAGATAAACCTGTACTCAGAAAACTATAAGACACCGATGAAATAAATTGAAGATGACACAAATGGAAAGACGTGCCCTGTTCATGGATTGGAACAATTAATATTGTTAAAATGACCATACTACTGAAGGTAATCTACAGATTCAATGCAATTCCTATCAAAATACAATGGAATTTTTCACAGAACTAAAACAAATAATTCTAAAATCTGTATGGAAACACAAAATAGCTCAAAAACCAAAACATTCTTGAGAAAGAAAAACAAAGCTGGAGGTAGGTATCATGTTCTTTGATTTCAAACTATACTATGAAGCTACAGTAATCAAAGCAGTATGGTGCTAGCACACAGACACACAAATCAATGGGACAGAAAAGAGAGCCCAGAAATAAAACCACCCTCATATGGTCAATTAATCTATGACATAGGAGGCAAGTATATTATCATGGGGAAAAGACAGCCTCTTTAATAAATGGAGTTGGGAAGACTGGACAGTTACATAAAAAAGCATCATACTGGACTAGTTTCTCACACCATATACAAAAATAAACTCAAAATGGATTGAAGAGTTAAATGTAAGACCTGAAACCATAAAAGTTCTAGAAAAAATCATAGTAAGTTCTTTACATTGGCCTTCACAACATTTTTTTTTTATCCTCAGGCAAGCAAAACAAAAGAATGAAATTTTGACAATTATGATGATATGGATGGAGGGTATTATACTAAGTGAAATAAGTCAGACAAAGACAAATCCGTATGATTTCATTTACATGTGAGAAGTGAAAAACTAAACAAAGGAACAAACATAACAGAAACAGACTCATAGATACTCATAGAATTGGTGGTTGCCAGAGGGTGAGTGAGGGAGTGAATGAAATAGGTGAGGGGGATTAAGAGGTAGAAGCTTCCAGTTACAAAATAAGTGAGTCATAGGCATGAAATGTACAGCATGCGGAATACAGTCAATAATATTGTAACATATTTGTATGGTGCAAATGGTTACTAGAGTTATGGTAGTGATCACTTTGTAATGTGTAGAAATATCAAATCACTATGTGGCACACCTAGAACGAATATAGTGTTGAAGGTCAATTATACTTCAATTAAAATAATTTTATCTACCCTAAGCTATAGTAAAATCTACTTCCCTAATTAATTATTGTGTAAATGTTTTGTATTTTTCCAATACCTATCTATCTATCCAATGACATTGAAGTTCATTTCCCAAAGCCCAAACTGTCAATATTTTACATATATATGTATATTTAGGTGTGTGTGTAAATTATATGAATATATATATTTAATTAAAGCAAAGTAAGTTTTTCATAATTCTAATTTTTGTTTTTTACTCCCAAACAAATTTAAGCATAAGGGGTGGGCAGGATTTTTTTTTTCTTTTTTGGCTGTTGTTCATTGCTGCCTCTCCAGTGCTCAGACCTATCCCTTACACATAAAGTCTCAGCCAGAATATTTTTATAATGTATAAATAAAATATTACCCATAAAGATAATCCTATATCTGCCAATGTAGGTGAGCAAATAAAAACATTCCTGCCTGAGAAATGCACATTGCTCATTTATACCCCTCTACCCTATGAAATTGATTTTTGCTGTGGGATGTTTAAAGTGAGTTAAAATCCATGCACGTCCCTTTATTTAATTGTGGGCCAGGAGAACTCTCAGCTTTTGCTGCAAATTAGCCAGCAACAGGAGCAATTCATCCAGATGCTGAAATGAGCACCCTGGGGAGCTGGTGGATATCTCGGATGTGGAGTGTGAGGTGGGTCCATAAGAGAGGAGGCCTGGCAGATGAACTACATCCAAGTGAAAATGCAGGAGAAAGAAGCTATACTTGAAAACCCTGGGCTTCCCAGAGAACTTGGTGATCCAGAACCACTTTCCTTGCGAACGAAACTGGAGAACTTGGCTGCAATTTTCTCCTGACCCAGAACTTTGATGAGGAATGAAACTGGGAGGGCAGGCACCCACAGCCCCCACCTTACGCCCACTCCACAAGAATTTATGTATATACATATCTATAAAGATGTATCTATTTTACTTTATTTACTTAGGCATTAGAAAAAATTTAAAAACTTTAAAACAAAACACCGAAACTTCCCACCCTCTTAAAGTGGCCCCATTCCCACCCTGGCCTGAGAGGACCCAGGCCAGATGGCTGTCCCCCACCGCCTGTCCCAGCCCAGCAGCCTGGCAGGACTGGAGGGTGACAGATGGGCCCCTCTTGGCCCCTGTCCCAGCTTCCTGCAGCCAGATGGAGAGGTGGGTGCTTGTTTTCTGCTCCCCCCACCCAAACCCCTGAGACTTCCCCACCCCTTTTCCAGGGTGAGGGGAAGCTAGCACCAAACTTTGGTCCTCCATTGGAGTGACTCAAATCTTTCCATCTCGGGTGAGCACTCGGAAACCCGACACCCCCTCCACAGACTGGCCATGACCTCCAGGCTGCATCCCTTTGCTGCGGAGGGAGATGTCTGGTTTGTCCTGCCTGGGGAAGAGGCAAGATCAGAGCCGCTTTGGAGCTCAAGGCCACCTCCTACCCCAGAATAGAACCATGTCTCTGATAAAGGTTTTGAAGTGAAATAAAGTTTTAAAAGCTAAAAAATAAAAATAAATAAAAGGTGAAGGAGCTAGTTCCCTCATGTCTAGGTGTTGCAAGATGAGGTGGGTTAGACAGAAAGGCTAATTCCCTGAGGCTGCTCTTCAGGGGAAAGGCTCAAGGAACAGGCAGCGACAATCTCACCTCGCAGCTGCTAGTAGGAACAACTGGCCCCAACTATGAGCAATGGACCGGCTCGTGGTTGCTGCGGCCTTGGCCCTTGGCGGCCGACTTGATCCGCACCGGAAGCCTTTGGGGTACTTCTGGCTTCTAAAAGTCTCGCGATTTCCAGGCCGTGCATGCGCAGTTCTATCCGGCGCCAGCGTCCGGCGCGAGCGTCATGCGCGAGCGTCCTGCGCCAGCCTCGCGGGCTTCTTCCGTGCGCGGCATGAAAGCGACAGCCTTTCTCTCGCACCGGACTGGGCCTCTGCGGCGAGGAGGTGCTGCACGGTGAGTCTGAATATGAGATTTTGGGGGGAGAAGGGGAGGAAGTCCTCCTGGAGGATTGGTGTTTGCGAGATAGGAGGGGATCCCGGCACCAAGGGCACCCAGGTGTTTTCTCATCCCAGGAGTTCCCTCCTGATATCCCGTGAGCTTCTTTTGGGAGGAGTGGTTGGGGTGCCGCCTTTGAAGCTCAGCACATCCGAACCTGTCCTTTTCCTGTCCCTTCAACAGGACCTGCCCTTACTTCCCACAAGCTTACCCTGTGGGCTCCAACTGTGCCCTATTTGACTCCTTGGGAAACTCCACATTCCACCCATCCAGCCCAGGCCCCAGGTGTTAGCCCAGAAGGTTAATTCAAACTAGAGAAAATGACATCCTTTAATTTTTTTTCCCCTGATGTCTGGAAATAAACGAGTCAGAATTGCAAAGCCTTTTAGATTTTCATAGATCAAAGGTTCATTCTGACTCTTAGTTAAAAGGAAGATGGTAGATTGGAGAAAGAAAACAAGAAGGTTAGTGAAGGAGGAAAGCAAAGGAAAGGGAGCACGAGGCAAAAAAAAAAAATTGGTTTCTTCTACTTTGTCCTATAACCTGCAGACTAGGTTTAGTGATTTTATGGTATGACATGAAGTAGGGAAGAGCAAATATTGCATTTTCCTCCATCAGATACAGCTGTGCTGAGGCAAACAAGTGTTTGCTTATCCAGCCGTGACTATGTCTTACAAACAAATTTACCAATTTAGAAATACTGGAAGTTTCTGCAGATGCATTGACTTATTAAGCAGCAACTCCCAGAAATATTCTTTCAAACTTTTGAAAATAAATTGCTCTAGTAGATTATAGTATATTATCATGTCCTAGGAACTCTAGGAAGGAAGAACCATAAATGGAAGCCAGGAGACCCCCATCAAGCAGTATATAGGATATTAAGACTCAGGAACACACATGCAGCAAACCCATTTTCACCAAATTAACCAAGGAAATTGACCTTTACTGCTTTACTGGAGGGCCAGGGGCCCTGGTGTTGACAACACATTAGAACTAATAGAACGTAGCTATTATGTGGAATGGGTCTTGAGTCAGTTCATTTTTCTGTTAAGTAAAATAGTGATGACAGGGTGTTAGGGGCCCATGGGCTAAGCCACAGGTATGTGAATTACACATGTATCCTGATATACTGAAAATACTGTATTGTTTTATCTCCCAAGATTTTTTTAACATCTGTTTAGTGTGAGTCATTTCCTGTGCCCTGGGTGAAAATTCAAGCAAATATATGGCTTTGTTGGTCATAAAAATGTGTCGTTCAGTTATCTTACTGTGGCAAGCAACTTAATTTACTGATGGCCACCAGCTGTAGCCTTTTTGGATCTAACACTGGATCCCATGGACTGCTAATAGTCAATGGTTATACACAGCAGGTGTATGAGAAAGGGATATTTATGCAAGATATTGAAGTCCTCTAATGGGCAACTTTGACTCAAAGATTCCCCATCTGACTGGAGAAAACTTTCTTAGAGATGTTCTGCTGTCTGAGATGCTTTCCACCCAGTCTCCTTCAGGGAGACAGGCATAAGGCCTGCTTTCAAGTCTGAAGGCTCTCTCAACCTTCTCTGTCTCCCAGTACTTTTTCTTCATAGGGATTTGCCCAAATATATATCTATCATCTTCTTTAAGTACCCAAACTAACATAATGACTTTTCCAAAAATTATAAGCATAATCTCAGTTAAGGAATTGGAATTTTGAGTACAAATTATTAGTCCAAACTCTGAACTTGTTTTAATGGCAAACCTCCTCTTAACTAGCTCAAGCCTGCTGTCAATAGAAGCCTTTATTGGAATAAGGGCTAAGGCTAGAACTTTGTCTCTTTCTCCCCTTTCTGCTTCTCTTCCTCCCTCCTTCTCCCAGTCTCCAATCTCATTAGTCAGTTACTATCCAGGGGATGTGGAAAAAGAAATGGAAGAGAATAGGAAAGGAACAGGAAAGGATTTTACACTGGCAGCTAGCTTCTCACTCTCTGGGACTGAGGATGCTTGAAGCTAATCTTGTGAAGGAGGTCTTTTCTGATGACAAAGGTTCTACAATTCCTTTGACTTAGGCAGAGGCAATTTATACCAGTCTTTAGGAATCTTGCATCACCCCAGTTCTTTTCTGCTGTAATTCCTTCATCCTTTGATAGATACACACTGTAGTAATGCGATTTATAATTAGAAATATGTATCTGGTCTTCATCCTCATTTCTGACACAGCTCCTAAAACCATTGGTTTCCTAAGAGATAAGAGTAACAAAAGTGTCTTGATATTCACAACAAACCCTTTTCAACTACACCTGAGTTCATGTTAATGAGGAGACTTTGGAAAACACCTGAGGATGGTAAAGGGCATCCAAAGGAAGGGGGCTGGTTGCCAGGGGAACCAACCATGTGATTAGGGGGTTGGAACTTTCAGTTCACCCCCTGCCCTCTGGGGACGGGGGAAGGACTGCAGTTTGAATCAGTCACTAAGGGTCAATGATTTAATCAATCATGCCTATGTAATAAAGTCCCCATAAAAACTAAAAGGGTGGGGTTCAGAGACTTTCTGGGTTGGTGAACACGAGGGGATGCTGGGGGAATGGTGCTACCAGAGAGCATGGAAGCTTTTCCCACATAACTTGTGCTCCTTCCCACATGCCTTGCCCTGTGCATGTCTTGCATCTGGCTGTTCTTGAGTTATATCCTTTTATAATAAACCAGTG
This sequence comes from Lagenorhynchus albirostris, assembly GCF_949774975.1. Taxonomy (NCBI): domain Eukaryota; kingdom Metazoa; phylum Chordata; class Mammalia; order Artiodactyla; family Delphinidae; genus Lagenorhynchus; species Lagenorhynchus albirostris. The sequence continues at coordinate 55,422,082 of NC_083105.1, read as the reverse complement.
ATCTAGTGAGTAAAATGTTTCTCTGAGTTGCTCTGCAAATTAATCGAACCTAAGGAGGAAGTGGTGGGAACCTCCAGTCTGTACACACACTGTTTCTTTCTTGCCAAAAATATATAAAACAGTTTATAGGAAATCCTGGCATATACCTTGTGTTGATGAATACCGGGAATGCAGGCCTACCCTCATGCAGCCATCTCTGCCAGGCTGGTACAGCACACTTGAGCTTGATGATAGCCTGAGACAGGGCCAGATTCTCTTTGTCTTCCTCTTCAGAGGGCTCCAGGGACATCACTTCATCACCCTTCTGGGGATAAGTGGACTCTACCTCTGAAGTGCTTACAGATTGCAAGAGCTCTTATCCAAGAGTTCTCATCAATAAATCTTTCTCCTACATCTGCGTATTTTCTACCTGCATTACACTCAGGGGTCTAATAGTTGTGAACATAGTTTTGAAATAATTCCTTTGAAAATTTCCAAGAGATGGTTTTTCCTCTCATCTTCAAATTTATCATTCATTGTGTTCATAGTTCTTTATATACATTTACAATAAATACATCATTACATTACTTGTATATGATTAAAACGCACTTGGAGTTTAAGGATAAGCAGCAGATTGGAGACATGGTATTTGGAGTTTCTTACTTCTCTCATGTTCACAGAAAATTGCTAAAAGTACTTAGGAGTATTTTGCTGGGTAACTAGGCTTTAGAAATAAAATGCAGGGTGACAGGTAAATACCAGAGTCAAGTAGAGTTTTTTAGATATAATTGCATTATTCCCTTTGCAATGAATATTTTACCCATGCTAATCATAATTAAAATTACATGTAATAATTTGGGAGCTTTATAAGTAGAGTATTTGGGGGTTGTGTCCCAATAGAGATTGGGTATTAATTAAGAGGAAAGACAAAATGAGGGGAAAATAAGATTAAGTTGATTTAAAGGAAAGGATAGTTAAATAAGAGGGTGAGGATTATTGCAGATTGTTAATCATGATAACATCGAATTCCTGTATCTTGGAATAATACTTTTGTTTTTGAATAAAAGTGATATAATATTCAAGATTTTTAATTCTCTCTTTTCATATGATACTGTCATTTAAGATTGGTAAATTTTATGCTATATGAGTATATATTAGCCTGCGGAATTCTGAAATACAGAATCTTCATCATTTCTGTATCAGTTGTTTTGTATTAGAGAAAAAATTTAAATATAATATTGTTATGCAGTATTTCCCACGTTACATTTATATGTAAAAGTTGTGGTGTGAACATGTGTGGGAACCTTCAAATTATTGCCTGTAAATTCTGTGTGATTTTTAAAGGTACATTTTCTAGAACCACTATATGCATAGTCATATATGTGTGGCATAGTGAACTCAACACAAGATTATTCTTTGAAAATATTTCAATTTTTTGTAACTGCTCTTGAGAGACTAGACAGATATCTCTCCAGTATGCAGCTCATGCTACTTAACCTGATCTTTTCATCTACTAAAATTAAACTCAGTTTTTGATAGTTTTCATGTTTCAACTGTAGCAGATTATCTACTTAGTAATGTTTAATCTTAATGATTTCTCTCTAAAATATGCATCTTTTACGTTAATTAATTGTACAAATTCTTACTGAACGTTTATGTTCTTACTCTGGGTAAACAAGCGTCAATATAATAACTCTTTTCTTAAAGAACTTTTGTCTAATCAGTAAAAGAAATTGTCTAATGCATCACTAATTATAGTAAAGTACGATAAATATTATAATAGGGATAGGCCCCAACTCTTGGCAAAGCACTTGGGAGCAGTGCGGAATCTCCATTATTGTTATTCATGAACAACGTATGTGAGAAAGAGTACACAATAATAGGTGTTGACCAATCTGAGGACAGTTTCCCCTCAGATATGTTACCTGTAAATAACAATTCAGTTTTGTTCCATAGATACATATGTTGATTTGTGAGCTTACTTAAAGATATATGCCCTTAAATAAACTCATAAAGAAAAATTATTTGATCCATCATGTACATTCAGCAGAATGAAAATAGTGTGATATGGTTTCAATAAGTTTATTGTTAAAGTGCCTCAACACATAAAGAGGCACTATTAAGTAGGGTGTAAGTGTTCAGGCTCTGGAGACATATTCTATGACTTTGAATCCTATCTCTATAACTTACTAGCTTTGTGACTTTAGAAAATTATATTTCTGTCTTTCTGGTTATTTTTATATGAAATGGAGAAGATATTAGGCTAAACCATATGAGATTGTTATATTTGGCTGTTTTCTTTTATAGTTTATTTAGGTGTAACTGATTTATAACAAACTACACACATTTAAAGTATGCAATTTGATGAGTTTTCATAAATACATATATACCTAAGAAACCATTGCCATAATTCAGATGTAAACATAGTAGTCACTCCAAAAAGTTTTCTTGTACCCCCTTTTTTTTTTTTTGTGGTACACGGGCCTCTCACTGTTTTGGCCTCTCCCGTTGCGGAGCGCAGGCTCAGCGGCCATGGCCCACGGGCCTAGCTGCTCCGCGGCATGTGGGATCTTCCCGGACCGGGGCATGAACCCGTGTCCCCTGCATCGGCAGGCGGACTCCCAACCACTGCGCCACCAGGGAAGCCCTTATACCCCTTTTAAATTCATTTTTCCCTACCTCTTTCTCCTGGAAAGCACTGATTTGCTCTCTAGCTCTCTGGATAGTTTGCCTTTTCTAGATTTTTTTTAATGAGTGGGATCATTGCTATATGTACCTTTTTGGTTTGACTTCTTTCATTCAGCATAATTATTTTGAGACTCATTCATGGTTTTGCAGGTATCAAAAGTAGTTGCTGGCTAGTATTTCCTTGTATGGGTATTCCACAATTTGTTTATTCATTCATCTGTTGGTGGACATTTCAGTTGTTTTCTGTTTTAGGTGATTGTATATATTAGATGTTTAGGTGATTTATATATTTGCTGTAAACATTTGCATACAGAAAACAGTAGAGAAAAACAATGAAGCAAATAGTTTCTTTGAAATGACCAATAAGCTTAGGAAAGAAAGAGAAAAGATATAAATCTTCAATATCAGGAATGACAAAGGTGACATTGCACATCCTACATACACAATGAGAATAATAAGAGAATGTTATTAACATCCGTCAAGAAGTCTGGTTAATTAAATAAAATGGAAAAATTCCTTGAAAGACAAAAATTACCAAAGCTCGCTCAAGAAGAAATAGATATACTGACTGGTCCTATATCTATTAAAGAAATTGATTTCATAGCAAAAAGATTGCATAAAAATAACTACCCCTAGATTGCTGCCTGGATGATTATACCAAATATTTAAGAAATAATAACAATTCTATGTAGATACTTCTAGAAAATTGAAAAGGGAAGAATACTCCAAATGTATTTTATGAGACTGGTGTTACTCTGATAACTGATTCAGATGAAGACATTACCAAAAAAAACAAACAAACCCAAAACTATGAAAGAACAAAATCTATGAACCTAGACACAGAAGTCCTTAACACAAAGTTAGCATATCAAATCTAGTAATATATTAAAGGATTAATACATCATAACCAAGTAGGGATTATTCTGTTAACACAAAAATCAATGTAATTCACTATATTCACAGATTAAAGAAGAAAAGCCATATAATTGCCTTGGTAGGAACATTAAAAAAATTTGGCAAAATTCGATCTCCTTTTATGAGAAAAACTCTCAACATAATGAAGGGTAGCTATGTAAAACCCACAGCTAACAGCATAATTAATAGTCCAAGACTGAATGTCTTCTATCTGACATGGAGGATGAAGCATGTTGTCCACTCTAACCACTTCTATTCAACATTGCACTGAAAGACAGTGCAATATGTAAAAAAATGAAATAAAAGAAATACAAATGGAAAAGGACGAAGTAAAAAAATTATTTGCAGGCAATCTGATTTTCTAAATATTAAAGAATCTATAGAAAAGTTACTATTTGACATGCTTAGACTCCCCAAAGAGCAATTCTCTTTGTTTTATCCTAATAATAATAGAATCTACTTCAAAGGTTATAATGATTGATGTGTTTGAATACATTAATATACATATGGCATTTATCATAGAGTCTGTTCCAGAGGAGGTAATCTGCAACTGTTAGCTAATGCTTTTTGCCATGCATATTATCAGCAAAACTTGAAAATGACAATACAGTGCAATTGAAAATTGAAAAAGAGAAAGAATTAATGAGCAGAAAAATAAATATGAGGACTGAAATATTGTGTCAGGTTAAGTGTTAGTTTAAAAAAATTACCTCTGAGTGATAAATAAAAACTGGCTCTGAGTTTCCCAGCAATTGATACTAAAAAGTAAATATGCATTATCATCACATGTTTATCAATATCCATACCATTTAAAAACATTTTTTAGAACAGATAAAGACATTAATGAGAGGCACGATTGTTTGTTTTTTTTCTTTTTTGCGGTACGTGGTCCTCTCACTGTTGTGGCCTCTCCCTTGGCGGAGCACAGGCTCCGGACGCGGAGGCCCAGCGGCCGTGGCTCACGGGCCCAGCCGCTCCGCGGCATGTGGGATCCTCCCGGACCGGGGCACGAACCCGTGTCCCCTGCATCGGCAGGCGGACTCTCAACCACTGCTCCACCAGGAAAGCCCCGATTGTTTTTTTTTTTACTGTGACCAAATAGAATATTTTAGGGCTCTCTTATTAAGGACACAGTACAACTTAGTGACCACAACCCAAGCAAACTTTTATAATAAATAAAATGACAGGTTTTTAAGTATATAAGGTTTATGTATATATTTTTCTTTTTACAAAGACAATCTTTGTACATTGAGTAATAATGTCTACTGAGCAATAATGTGGAGTAATGTCAGTAATTAAAATTCAGATAATGCTACATATCAGGCACTATTATATAATTTACATATATTAATTCACTTATTTACAACCATATTATGAGGTAGTTACTATTATTGTCTCTTTTAAAAATGAAGAAACTGATGCACAGAGAGGTTGAGTGATTTGCGTAAGGTCACACAGTTTTTTAAGTGGCAGAGAGAGAATTCAAAGGCCACTACTTATCTGTACTATATTGCCTCAACTTTTCTTCTTTGTCATAATTTAGTAGTGCAACAGTTTTTTTTTGTTTTTTTAATTGTTGTTGTGATTGTATGTCTCTAATACTCTTAAGTAGATTCATTTACTTGTCCCGGTCATTCAGAATGGATGACTTTGCTTCTCTGAAATTCCTATCTTAAATCCACGATTAATCTGATGATATGAAGGCAAGATAGTGTAATGTTAAGCACACAAGATCTTGAGCTAGACTTTCTAATGTTTGTTTTCACTCAACTACATACTAATTCAGTAACACTAGATGAGACATACAACCTTTCAAAACTTTTTTCCTTTGCAGTAGTTGAAATAGCAGTAATAGCAATATCACAAGATTTATACATATCACGAAACAAGATAATTAGATAATTGTTAGTTGAGTTGGGCAGAGGGGAGGGGGTTACTGCTTAACTTTGTCACGGGTAAGTAAATAGGAAAAACCATAAAAAATAATTTCTACTCTCTTCCTTGCATTATTATTTCCCCTAGAATTAAGTAGCCATTTTTGCATCTTTGTTTAGGGTGAGAAATAAATTATTTTAAAATATGAATATTCAGTTTTTCAGTTATTTTCTCTACCAAATGATTACTAAAATATTTGCAGTAGGGCATTTTTATGTAAGATTATCCACTTTATCAATGCATTCTAATTCCTGTTCACTGGAAATAAAAGTCATAACAGTCACTCATGAAGAGCACTTTTACCCATTACAGGGAAGACACCTCAAGTAGAACAATTGTTGTTACAAATAAATAACATGAGATATGGCGTATAAAATTGTACATGTAAAGAACTTAAAACTGTCTGGCATATGCTAAGTGTTATGCAAGGAATAATTTGTAGTAGTAGCAGACAGAGAAGGAGCAGTAGCAATAGTGGTAGTTGTCCCATTAGACTGTAGGGGATGTTAAAGATAAGAACAACTGATTTACCCTTGGGTGTATAGCATCTAGTAGCTCCTTAAAAAGGAATAAATGGATAACTCATAATTAGTGAGTGGACAAGAAATATTGAAGCACATAAAAATAGTAGACTACATTCTTCTATACCTTCTTCTGTGGAATAATTAAATTTGAAGAAATATGGTCAGGTTTAGTGTTTACCTAATCTTCAAGAATATGATCATTTTTGTCCCAAAGAAATGGCAGCAGTATATCCAAGTCCATATATGCCAAGAAAGGTCAGGGAAAATACAAAAGAGCTCAATATTGTCTTGTTAAAAAGTTCAGAACTGGGAATAGCTATGAATGTTTAAAAAATTACAGGAGAAACAGATTCTGATTTATTTTATGATATCGGGACTTGAGAAAGGTAAGAAAATGGTCATTGTTTATTTTAAGTAAAGATTCATATCTATTTTGCTTTTGAATTTTATTTTACAAATGGTCCTTAATATTTTTCTATGAAACTACTGTTGTATGACTATTATTTATCTAAAGTTACCATTGATATGTGACTAATTTAGAATATATAGTTGTTTCATTTTATATTCTTTTGGACTCTGTATAGTAAAAAATATACTAAACATTTTTTCCTTTGAGGTCTTCGATATATTATTCATAGGATAAAATGCATTTTACTAATATGCTTTTCAAATACTCTGGGTAGTAAAACATTTACTAATAAATTATAAAGAACAGATCGAAATAGTCCTTCTGAGATACAGTTGAGGTTTACTCTAAGAAAGTACTTCATCTACTGTTGTTTGTGTAATACGACGACACAATAATCAGATATTAGATGAAATTTAACCTAAAACCTCTCAATGGTTTCTTTTGTAAAACTCATGCCCAAATAATCTTGTAAAATTCTTGTAAATATGGAACAAAATATGGAAGGCCACTGTCAATGACTAAAAGTTCACAGAGGTAGTTATTTGTTATATTGCTGAGATAATCATAATTGGCACCTAGTGTTCTTTGGAGAAAACCTCTTTAAGGATCAAAACATGGTCAGGTAATTGACTTCGTACAAGGAAAAAATCAATGAATAACTGTCTCTTAATATTTACAGATGGATTTTTAAAAAATGATTGTTAGTGGAAGTTACAAATTCTATAACAATAATCTGTGTACTAGTTTACTAGTTTTTTAATAGGTACATTGAAAGAGGCCAAAACAGACACAGTGAAGAGCTGAACAAGTTTAAGTGCTTATTATTCTGTAAATCACAGGAAGTTTTTTGTTTTTTGTTTTTGCTGGAAACTAATTTGGGTAAAAAGATAGTATCATATAAAAATCATACAGTTTTAGAAAGTTAATCAATATTTTGTGGAGTCACTGAAGATAAGGCATTTAGGAAGGCAGATTCAAGGATATGGAGACATATATCCTTAAAATAGTGTGTGCTTCCGTGACCTAAATATGGTCCTTTTAAATATAATAAAAATAAAAGTTCAGCAACAACAAAAAACGATTATCCATTACTTGCTAGCAGTTGTGTCAGATATTTATATATGCATTGTTTTACTTAATCCTTATGAATTTTATTCATTAGTTACTGTTTTTGAATTAGAAACCATTTGAATATTTGATGAAGTAAAAGAAGCTGGAGCTTTGAAAAGAGAGGAAAAATAGCACTTGAAGAGATTAGGGAGGTAAATGATTGAAAGGACTTTGACATTTACCCTAAGTGTCAGAGGAAGCCTTTGGAATATATTGAGGAGTGATATCATCTGGTTTATGTTTTGACAAGACTACTTTGGCTTTTGTGCTAAGAATAGATTGAAGCATTGAAACCTTCTAATTAATTAATCCAGGTTAGAAATAATGGTGGCTTGCACCAGGCAAATAGCAGTGGACATGGTAAGAGACTGGATGTTTTAATTTTTCCAAAACAAAGGCAAAAGGGTGTGTTCAAACAGCACATGTAAGCTGTAAGAGAAAGACTGGAGTTGAACATGTTGCTAAGGTTTTCACTTGGAGATGGAGTTTTTATTAACTGAGAAGGAAAAAGTTGTGCAAAAGGCAGGTTTAAGGATGAACAAGAACAGTAGTTCAGTTTAGGGCATGTTGAGTTTCTGTCAAGTAGGAAATTGGGTAAGTTTGGAAATATCTAGTAGGTAATTGGATAGATTAATCTGCTCAGAACTCAGAGGAGAATTCTGACTGGAGATATAAATTTGAAATATGCCAAAATATACATAAACATAGCATGTAAATAAAAGCATATGACTGAGCTCATCAAGTAAGTGGTTATAAATGTAAAAGAGAATTCAAGAGGCAGAACCCTGGGGAACTGCAATGTTAACAAAATAAAGAGAACTTATCAAAGGAGCCTGTGGGGAAGGCATTGAAGTAGGAGGATAATCAAGAGAGAAATGAAATGAACTGATAGGCATGTGAAGAAAATGTTTCACAGAGAAGATAGTGATAAACTATTCATAGTTACTTAAATGGAATGCTAAATTTTATGCTTATCTTTTTCTAAAAATGTTCTCAAATAATTAAATATCTCTTCAGAGAGTCAAAGGCAATATACAGGCTTTGGGTAATGGTAGACCACATAATTTCGGCCAACCATTCACTTGAAAGAGTATGTGACAGACATGTTTGAGGGCAAAGATACCTGACAATTTAGTGGAGAAATATAGAGCAGATCTGGACAGGATGAAATTCCAATGACATGAGACTAGCAGTTGATGCCCCTTTGCCCTGTTTTCTAAATCTTTTTTTCTTTTTTTTTTTTTTTTCTTGAGGAGAATGAGTAGGTTAAGAAGCTGAGCTAAAGTTTTAACATTGTTGTTGGGCTATTGTGTCAAGAACACAAGAGGGAACTCTGATGAACCCATTTGCTCAAATAATCTCAATTCCTGAAATTGGGTTAAGTAATTGCAGACTGAATGTGCCCCAAACACAGGGCAGAGGCAAAGATAAGTTCCTCAAAGATTAATATGTTGTACTGCAAATTATTTCTACAATTTTCATGGATGTGTGGTACACAATAAAAAATAACCAGCCAGAAGAGAAGAAAGAGCAACATGACCAAAAGCAATGAAAGTTACAGAAAATAAAAATAGATTCATAGAAGCTCTAGATAAGAGTCATCAGACTTAGATATAAAATAACTATGTTTTTTATTTTAGAAATATAAAAAAATAAGCATATGGCAGAGAACTAGGAACTTTCACAGCTGAAATGCATAGTAATCAAAATTAAAAGTCCAGTGGATGGATTTAATACCCTGTTACCCACAATCAAAGAGATAATGATGAACAGGAAGAGAGAGAAAGAGGGAGGGAGAGAGTAGTTGCAAGAGAAAGTCTATACCTAAAGAATATAGAAGACACAGGGAACTCTACTTAATGCACTGTGGTGACCTGAATGGGAAAGAAAACCAAAAAGGAAGGGTATATGTATATGTATAGCTGATTCATTTTGCTATACAGTAGAAACTAACACAACATTGTAAAACAACTATATGCCAATAAAAATTAATTTAAAAATATAAAGAATATAGAAGAAAAGCACATTCTACCCAAAGAAAGTAGAAAGAATGAGATAAGAGAAGAAACAAATTAATGAAGAAATAAAATACAATGATGAGTAAAAATAAAACTCTCAAGTTTTTTTTTGGAAGTTCTAGTAAAATTGATAAATCTCTGAAAAGTTTCCTCAGGAAAATAAGAGAAAGAACAACTAACTTATATCAGAAATAAATGTACCATCTAAAAGAATTAGGGAAAAGAAAAAAGAACAAAGTCCAAGTCAGAAGAAAGGAAATAATAAAGATCAGAGAGTAAATAAATAAAATAGAAACCACACCCACAAAAAAAGTGGAAAAGATTAATGAAACCAAAAGCTAGTTTTTTGAAAAGAGAAACAAATAGGTAAGCCTTAACCAGACTCATCAAGAAGAAAATAGAGTACCCAAATATACAAAGTAAGAAATGAAAGAGGAGAAATAACAAAGGATACCACAGAGATAAAAATAATCATAAGAGAATACTACATTTATATGGCAACAAATTAGATAACCTAGAAGAAATGGGTAAATTTCTAGAACTATGCAATTTTTCAAGTCTGAATCAGGAAGAAATAGGGTCTGAACAGACTGGTCATCAGTAATGAAATTGAATTTTTAATAAAAAATCTCCCAGCAAACAGAAGTCTAGGACTGGGCAACTTCACAGGGGGAATTCTACCAAACATATAAAAAAGAGCTAATACCTATCCTTCTCAAACTATTCCAAAACATTGAAGAGGAGGGAACACTCCCAAATTCATTCTACCAGATCATCATTACCCTGTTATCAAAACCAGACAAAGACACTACCTCAAAAATAGTCTTTTTTATTTAAAGTCAACTGATTGTAAATGTTAACCATGTCTACAAAATACCTTCACAGGAACACTGAGATTAGTGTTTGATTAAATTTCTGGGACAATAGTCTAATCAAATTGACACTTAAAAGTAGCCGTTGCATGGGCTTCCCTGGTGGCGCAGTGGTTGAGAGTCCGCCTGCCGATGCAGGGGACATGGGTTCGTGCCCCAGTCCGGGAAGATCCCACATGCCACGGAGCGGCTGCGCCCGTGAGCCATGGCCACTGAGCCTGCGCATCCGGAGCCTGTGCTCCGCAACGGGAGAGGACACAACAGTGAGAGGCCTGCGTACCGCAAAAAAAAAAAAAAAGTAGTCATTGCAGTAGAGCAATTCATAAAGTAGGTATTATTCCCATTTACACATGCGAAAACTGAGAATCACTGATTTTATATAAGATCTTTATTTTCACTAAACTTGTTTGTGGCTAAGATTTTCATTCTAGGAGTCTGTCAAATTCAAAGTTTTAACCAGTGTATTATAAAACCAAGAACAGAAAAATATTTTAAGAACTGTATTTGAAACAAATCAGTATTTTTTCCGATTTACATTTGTCTCCCTTTTCCCACATGTGTGAGAGATTGAATAACAAATAGCTGGACACAGTCAGAATTCCACTATGAAGAACTTACTCTTCTGGTCATAAAGCAGGTAGAGGAAATGATTTTGGATGAAAATATAAAGGTTGTCTTAAACATTCTAAGTCCAACAATCCTGCATTTCCTTTGGTAATTGAAATCACTGGTTTAGTGTTATTAATGTTTCTTTCCTTTAAAGTATGAAATATACATTTTTTGATTAATTCTTGATATTTAGTGCCAGTTGCATTTTAAGCTGCCAATTGCATTTTAAGCTGCTAAAGGTCATCTGAGACATAATGAGATGACAAAAAGGTGTTTTGCTTTATAAAAAGGATTGAAGAGCATATTTTTCATATTCTTTTTCACAAAGTAAACACCTTCTGGTTTATTTCAGCTTTTCAAACAAAATATTGCATATCATATTGTAGGTAGTAAGGTCAGTCATGGCATGCTTCTGCAAAGTGTTTTATTCTTAGCATCAAAGAGGAAACTATTTAAAGGTCATGCTTGTCAACTTCATTCGTATTCAAGTTGTCTAAATTATAAACATTCCCCCTTAAAAGCTTTAATATTCACTGAACTGCTGAATTATGTTATTTTCCTGAGTCTGTCAAATTTATATTACTTCCCTCATGAATTTTTTCCCCCAGTTCATCATTGGCATTCCTTCTCAAACGTGAATTAAAAATAAAAATAATATACCTATTTTAAGTTCTTTAAATGGCCAGGTGTATTAAGCTTTGTGTTATTTGAAAGGGTGATTAAATTTCTCTTGACAATATTATGAAACAGAGTTTAGTTTATGAAACAATGATGTGGGTAAAGTAAATTTTTAATGTTACATAAAAAGCCAATAATATTTTCAGTCTTCTTCTAAAAATATATTATTAAACAAATGTTATTTTTCTGTATTACTTACCATAATATAAATATTATATTGCATGGGTGAGGTGGAAGATTAGGGAAAAAGTCAGATTTCATCCAGGAGCATCATTTTCTCCTGATCTATCTTCAGTATTAGAAAACAGAAATGTTAAACGTAAAAGGATAGGAAAACTGTAAAAATAATAAAGCCAATTTAGTAATACCAACATCCTACAAGTAGAGTTTCATGCAAAAAATCATTGCTGAAGTTAAAGAGGGACATTTCATAATATTAAAGCATAAGTTAAACTTCCATATTTAATAACACTGAGTTTATATGCATTGACATGGTTTAAAATATATAAGGCAAAACTGACAGAAATAAAAGGAGAAATAGATAAATTCAGAATCATATTTGGAAGTTTTTTTTAAAAAAAAAATTGTCCGTGGCACACAGCCACACAGCATGTGGGATCTTAGTTCCCCAACCAGGGATGGAACCCGATCCCCCTGCAGTGGAAGTGCAGAATCTTAACCACTGGACAGCCAGGGAACTCCCATATTTGGAAGCTTAAAGGAAACTTAGTAACTGATAGTCCATGTAGACACCCCACCCCCAAAAAAACCCCAAAAGAAAGACTAATTGAACAACATGAAAAAGAAACTTGAAAAAATGATGTATATAAAGCACATCAACTAACACCTCCACAATGAAAGATATTTTCAAATGCATTTGAAACACTTACCAAAATGTATCATGTACTGGTCAGTAAAACCAAGGCTCCACAAATTTCAAAAACCAGACTAAAATTAGAAAAAAATATTCTTTGACAACGGTGGGATTAAGATAGAATTAAATAATAAAAAATCCATTAAGCAAGCAAGCAGTATACTTCTAAATAACCCATAGGTTAAAGGAAAAATAAAACAAAATTTGCAAGTATTCCAAACTGAGAAATGGAAATATGAAAAAATATGAAAAATAAAGATTGTGAGGGAGCTTTCTTTTTTCTTAATAATCTAGGAAAAAGACATTAAACATAAATACAAGTAGAAAGAAAGAAATAATTGAGAGAAAATCAGAAATAAAAATTTAAATGTATACAAAGAGAAAATCAAACTAAAGCTTAAATTCTTTGAAAATCAAATAAAATTGTTAGTCCTCTAGGACATCTTATGAATAAAAGAAAGGAATACAAATTGCCAATTCTGGGAATAAAAAATGTGATTACCACTATGGATTTTTTAATATTAAAAATAATATGTACAGCTTGCACAAGTCTAAGAAGATAAATTTAAACATTTGGATGAATGAGCATATTTCTTGAGAAATATAACTTGACAAATGCAGAAAAGAGTAAAAACTGTGTGGTCCTCTAATTACTAAAGAAATTTAAAATGTAAATAAAAACTTTTCTAGAAAGAAAAGTATGTTCAGTGGTAAATTATTTGAAATACTTAAGTAATAATATCAATTTTAAATGAGATCTCCCAGAGAGTCAAAGCAAGGTTACAAAGGACCTCTTTCTAGAAGTTGCAGCTGGGCGGGGACGCGGATATGGAAGAGCGTGCGTTCCCCAACCCCTTCCGGGAGGGACTACGAGGCCGCTGCGGCCATGCCAGCCGAGGAGGAGCCGCCATGTGCTTGTCCCCTCCGCGCCTGCCCCCCTCACTCCCGACGAGTTCGGCTTCCCCTTCCACAGCAAAAGGAAGATACTGAAACCGCCACCAGGTGGAAGAAGTTAACTACGTGATGACCAGACTGTGGCCATGACGTAAGCTGCCACAATTCTGAGAACTGGCCTCAAAGAAATGGGAACAAACCGACCCTGGAACTGAAAACTAAGTGTACTTAAAACAATCAAGACGATGTTGATCAGACCACCACATGACCAATTTCAGGATGACTGTCAGAGCTGACTGTGCTGTTTCTACACGTAGCCCCCAGCTTCACTTATACACCCCTGAAACCCGCCTTTTAAAAGCTCTTAGCCACTGGTCATCCGTGTGTGTGTGTGTCAGTGTCAGCCTTTGGACATCAGTACCCCCCACCTTCCTCCTGGTTTGCCAGCCTCCAAAATAAAGCAAACTTTCATTTCCACCAAAAACAAACAAACAAAGGACCTCTTTCTAATTCACTTTATGAAGTCAGTAAACGGTCCTGAAGCCAAGAAATAATAACATTCATTTAAAAAAAAAAAGGCCAATTGTTCAGTAATATGAGAGAAAGAGGTCACAGACCAAATAAATTTGCTCTAACTCTTCTCACGGAAAGAAACACACATACTAGATTTTCCATTGTAGTGAGTTTTGTTCCTAGGGAAATTAATTTACATTTCCTGTATTATGGATACAGGAAGGCTTTTTGGTTTTTTTCAAGATTTTTATTTAGATAAGTAATTACATCTATTGCATAATCTTATTTTGCAGCAACTTTTTTACTCACTTGGACCTAAAGCCAGACTGCTTCATTGATGCTTTATCTTTAGCTTGCTTCCAATTGTCAAAATTGTAGAAACAACTAGTACCAGACATCATTAACTATTTAAAGTCCAGATTTCAAGCAAAGATTCTTTTCTTGATGAGACTCCTGAACCTTCTTCTAGGCCCATCTGTGTTCTTCCTTATAACATCTAGTTTTAGAAAGAATCTTGCTGTCAGTTTAGCAAGAACCCTCCATCCTCAATATCTGATCTCCCTTGATATCTGATATGGCTATTATGAATATTTGCACTGAACATAGTAGTGATAATATCTCTTTGAGATTCTAATTTCAATTCTTTTGAATAAATACTCAGAAGTGGAATTCCTGGACCATATCGTAATTCTGTTATAGGAACCTCCATACTGTTTTCCATAGCAGCTGTATCATTTTGCATTCCCACCAGTAGTGTACAAGAGTTTTAATCTCTACAACCTTGCTGGCAAGTGTCTTTTGTTTTTTTGATAATAGCCATCCTAAGAGGTGTGAGGTGATGTCTCTTTATGGTTTTGATTTGTGTTTCCTGATGATTAGAGATGTTGAGCATCATACCTGTTGGCCATTTGTATGTATTCTTTAGAAATATATCCAAGTCATTAGCCCGTGTTTTAATTGGGCTTTCAGGTTTTTTGTTTGTTTTTTGGCTACTGAGTTGTAGCAGTTCCTTATATATTGATATTTTGGAAATCAACCCCTTATCAGATATATGGTTTGCAAATATTTTCTCCTATTCCTTTTCATTCTGTTGATTATTTCTTTTACTGTACAGAAGCTTTTTAGTTTGATACAGCCCCATGTGTTTATTTCTGCTTCTGTTGTCTGTGCTTTTGGTGCTCAAGGTTTTCCTCTGTGTTTTCTTCTAGAAGTTTTATGGTTTCAGTTCTTACATGTAAGTCGTTACTCCTTTTTGAGTTTGCTTTTGTGTATGGTATAGGATAAGGGTCCAATTTCACTCTTTTGCTTGTAGATATCTAATTTTCCCAGTGCTACTTGTTGAAGAGACTATCCTTTTCTTATTGTGTAATCTCAGCACCCTTGTTGAAGATCAGTTGACCATGTATGTCTCTATTCTGTTCCATTGGTCTGTTTGTCTGTCTTTATGCCAAAACAGCTGAAACATTTAGTGTGTAATATATTTGTGACTTACTTTGTTGTGTCAGCAAATAAGAGCAGCAACGTGGTGTGATATGTGTGTGTGTGTATGTGGGGTTGGGGGAGAGGGAGAGAGATGTGTGTTATCACTGAAGTCTGACAGTTTTATTTCAATGTCTAGCATGGCATCCCCTTCCACCTACACTCATCTCTGTATAATGTTAGGACAGTTGATTTTCACTGAGTCCCTCCCATCAATGATCAGAAATTTTGACTAGTATCAGGTAAGTTGCCAGAAATCTGTACAGATTTATAATCCACCAGAGGTTACCTGATATTTGAGTAGCTGTGCCAAACCCAAAATTGAGGATGAGAGGCTGTCTTTTTACTGAAATAAATTTGGATGATAGAAACCGCTAATGTATGATCATTTGACTCAGGGGGTGCCAGAGGGATTGCACAAGAAGCTTTAGCAATCCAGCCATCACCGTCTCTTAGATAAAAGATTTCAGTTAGTACTTTGTTGGTAACTGTTCACCATTTTCTAAGAGTCAATAAAATTTTCTTTGCTCATTTTACTTTTATATTTTATTTATCCAAATGCAATTAGCACTTGCTGTGCTAGAAGTCCTATTTTCAAAGCTTTACAAATATTAAATTATTTAGTTTGTTTAATTTTTATAACATTATGAAGTAGTTACAATTATTATCCCTATTTACAGAAAGGAAATCTGAGGCACAGAGAAGTTAACTGCCTGGTCCAAGATCACAGAACTAGTAAGTGACAAAACAGGGATTCAACCTAAGTACTTTAACAGTAGATCCCATATTATGGACAATATTACCTTCCAATT
Organism: Lagenorhynchus albirostris; assembly: GCF_949774975.1. Lineage (NCBI taxonomy): Eukaryota > Metazoa > Chordata > Mammalia > Artiodactyla > Delphinidae > Lagenorhynchus > Lagenorhynchus albirostris. The sequence continues at coordinate 55,405,773 of NC_083105.1, read as the reverse complement.
TCCTAACTCTCTTCAAACTCCAAGTAGCTTCCCAGTGCTTACCATAAAACTTCACCTTCTTTAGCATGGTCCTCAAAACCTTTTATATATATGCTTTAATTGCTACTTAAGTCTTATCTCTAATCATTTCACTTCTTATAGTCTATGTCATAATGATGTCTCATTTTCTTAGATATATATGCAATTTTATTGATTGCAATGCATTAAATCAATTATTTGCTTGAATCATACTAAATTTTACTTTGATATTGAACGTAAAGTGTTTCAGCTTCCTCTTTCCTCTAGTTTTGTGTATGTCTGATTCTTGAATATCTAACTTATTTCTGACACATTATTCGTACTCATCCTGACCTCTTCTCATTTTCTTGTTCCAAGAGCCTGGATTGTCTTTATCATTCTGACTCACAGTCCTAATTTTAGCCTACTCCTGTGCGTTGTTCAAGTTTAGTTTCTCTTTCCAGAGCATAACATTCTCATCAAGTCTTTATTTCTGTTAGCTTTGCCTGAGAATGACACAATTAGTGATTTTCATTAAAGGCACAGAAAATAAGAGTGAGAAATTATAATAAAGCTGTGCCATCATTGGACTATAGGTATCAGAATGGTGTCATAGAATAAATATTTGTATATCCAGTTACTCTTATTTATAATCACTCTGCAGTAATGAAATAATCTGAGAAATGTTACTTATTTCCTATTAGAGATTTTTGTTTTCTCATCACTTTTTTATTGCTTGTTTTGAAAGTAATGTACCATTAAAATTTTCAACTTTTGCTAAACTGTTAGCTGTTAACTAAAATTGGTTTAACTCTTATAATACATGATTAAGTACATTGCAGATACCTTTTATGAGGTTATATACTCCATGATATAAATCAACAACACTCCAAGTAATTATGGAAGCTCTAGTGTTTTTCATTAGAGGGAAAACTGTGCATTGTGAGAGTATTTATTTTCAAATATAAATTATAAATGGTCATATTAAAAATGGTTATAAAGAAATATTGACTGAGACTTCCTTGGCGGTTCAGTGGTTAAGACTCTGCGCTTCCACTGCAGGGGGTGTGGGTTCAATCCCTGGTAGGGGAACTGTCAATAGGATTCTGCATGCCGTGTGGCGTGGCCAAATAAATAAATATTGATTAATAACGTATGATATATACTTTTCTGCTAATAATATTATACTAACAAAATATGCTGTTTTGTAGATATTATTTTTATGCTTTACATTTTAATTAAACATTTTTTCTTATTCTATTCTATCATATAATATATTATACATTATATATGTAAATCTTTTTCAGAAAGCCATTTGTTTTATTCCACATTTTTTATTCTTATATTGATTACAAGGAATAAAGCGTATTTAATGTCTTTCTTTTACTTTCCAAGGTAAAGTATTCTAAATTTGGACTTCTCTATTTAATTTTGATGGCATTGGTAGCAAAGGGGCTTTTTATCATATGTAGTGTGATCTTGAAGAGGTCTGTAACAAAGAAACGCTTTTTCAAAGCTGTGTTTAGTGCACAGGAGTCATAAACTTGAGTGAACATCAGTATCAAGAGGTGAAATAACGTACAATATTCAATAACTTTTAGGCAACATACACAGCATATTCCCTTTGCCAGTGATTTTCACACATATACACACCCACACATGCAAATTGCATAAATATTATACATTAACTCACACAAATTCAAACCTTGACAAATTTATGTATGTCAAATGTTTCATTTTATATTTTTCTTTCCTAGAGAAAACTAAGAAAACTAGAGTAAACTGGAGAGGTGAAACAACCATACTGCTTTAGACTGCTTTAGACTGAATTGTTTTTGTCCCCACAAAATCATACGTTGAAATCCTAACCATCAAGGTAATAGGATTAGAAGGTGTGTCTTTAGTAGGTTATTAGGTCTTGAGGGTGGAGTCCTCATGGGTGAATTTTGTGCTTTTGTAAAAGTGGCCCCAGAGAGATCCCTAACCCCTTCCACCAGGTGAGAACCAGGAAGCAGGCTTTCACCAGACAATGAATCTGTTGGTCCATTGATCTTGGACTTCCCAGCCTCCAGAACTATCAGAAATAAGTGCTTATTGTTATTTTTTAATATTTAATTTAATTTTTATTTTATATTGGAGTATAGTTGATTCACAATGTTGTGTTTGTTTCAGGTATACAGGAAAGTGATTCAGTTGTACGTATACATATATTCATTCTTTTTCAGATTCTTTTCCCATATAGGTTATTACAGAATATTTGAGTAGAGTTCCCTGTGCTATACCATAGGTCCTTGTTGATTATCGGTTTTATATATAGTAGTGTGTATATGTTGATCCCAACCTCCTAATTTATCCCTCCCTACCACCTTTCCCCTTTGGTACCCATAACTTTATTTTCGAAGTCTGTGAGTCTGTTTCTATTTTGTAAATAAGTTCATTTGTATCATTTTTATTAGATTCCACATGTAAGTGATATCATATAATATTTGTCTTTGTCTGACTTACTTCACTCAGTATGATAATCTCTAGGTCCATCCATTTTGCTGCAGATGGCATTATTTGATTCTTTTTTATGGCTGAGTAATAGTCCATTGTATATATGTACTACATCTTCTTTATCCATTCATCCGTCAGTGGACCTTTAGGTTGCTTCCATGTCCTGGCTATTGTAAATAATGCTGCAGTGAACATTGGGGTGCGTGTATTTTTTCGAATTATCGTTTTCTTTAGAAATATGCCCAGGGGCGGGATTGCTGGATCATATGTAGCTTTATTTTTAGTTTTGTAAGGAACCTCCATACTGTTCTCCATAGTGGCTGTACCAATTTACATTCCCACCAACAGTGTAGGAGGGTTCCCTTTTCTCCACACCCTCTCCAGCCTTTATAATTTGTAGACTTTTTGATGATGGCCATTCTGACTGGTGTGAGGTGATACCTCATTGTTGTTTTAATTTGCATTTCTTTAATAATTAGCAATGTTGACCACCTTTTCATGTGCTCTTTGGCCATCTGTATGCCTTCTTTGGAGAAATGTCTGTAGATCTTCTGCCCATTTTTTGATTTTTTTTTTTTTGATACAGAGCTGCATGAGCTGTTTGTATATTTTGGAGATTAATCGCTTGTCAGTCGCTTTGTTTGCAAATATTTTCTTCCATACTAAAAGTTGTCTTTTGTTTTGTTTACGGTTTCCTTTGCTGTGCAAAAGCTTTTAAGTTTCATTAGGTCCCATTTGTTTATTTTTGTTTTTATTTTCATTACTCTAGGAGGTGGATCAAAAAAGATATTGCTGCAATTTATGTCAGAGAGTGTTCTGCCTATGTTTCCCCCTAAGAGTTTTATAGTATCCGGTCTTACATTTATGTCTTTAATCCATTTTGAGTTTGTTTTTGTGTATGGTATTAGGGAGTGTTCTAATTTCATTCTTTTACCTGTAGCTGTCCAGTTTTCCCAGCACCACTTATTGAAGAGACTGTCTTTTCTCCATTGTATATGTTGCCTTTTTTGTTGTAGATTGACCATAGGTGCATAGGTTTATTTCTGGGCTTTCTATCCTGTTCCATTGATCTATATTTCTGTTTTTGTGCCATTATCATACTGTTTTGATGACTGTAGCATTGTAGTACAGTCTGAAGTCAGGGAGCCTGACTCCTCCAGCCCCATTTTTCTTTCTCAATATATATATTTTTAAGATGGTTTTCCTCCTTTAATGAATTCCAGTAAGGATGTACAGAAACAGATTTCCTCATTTTTGAGACACTTGAGTTCTTGTTTTATTGTATTTTATTTTTATTTTTTGGCAGTGCCATGTGGCATGTGGGATCTTAGTTCCCTGACCCAGGGATTGAACCCTTGCCCCCTGTATTGGAAGCATGGAGTCTTAACCACTGGACTGCCAGAGAAGTCCCTTCTTTCTCAGTATGGCTTTGGCTATTTGATGTCTTTTGTGTTTCCATACAAATTAAAAATTTTTTTGTTCTAGTTCTGTGAAAAATGCCATTGGTAATTTGATAGAAATTGCATTGAATCTGTAGATTACTTTGGGTAATATAGTCATTTTGACAATATTGGTTCTTCCAATCCAAGAACATGGTATATCTTTCCAGCTGTTTGTGTCACCTTTGATTTCTTTCATCAGTGTCATAGTTTTCAGAGTACAGGTCTTTTGTCTCATTAGGTAAGTTTATTCCTAGGTTTTTTATTCCTTTTGATGCAATGGTAAATGGGATTTTTTTCCTTAATTTCTCTTTCTGATCTCTTGTTGTAAGTATATAGGAATGCAAGAAATTTCTGTGTATTAATTTTGTATTCTGCGACTTTACCAGATTCATTGATGAGCTCTAGCAGTTTTCTGGTAGCATCTCTAGGATTTTCTATGTATAGTATCAAGTCATCTGCAAACAATGACATTTTTACTTCTTCTTTTCCAAGTTGGATTACATTTATTTATTTTTTTCTTCTCTGATCACTGTGGCTAGGACTTCCTAAAGTATGCTGAGTAAAAGTGGCGAGAGTGGACATTCTTGTCTGATTCCTGATCTTAGGGGAAATGCTTTCACCTTTTCATCATTGAGTGTGATGTTAGCTGTGGATTTGTCAAATATGACCTTTATTATGTTGAGGTAGGTTTCCTCTGTGCTCACTTTCTGGAGAGTTTTTATCATAAATGGGTGTTGAATTTTGTCAAAAGCTTTTTCTGCATCTATTGAGATAATCATATGGTTTTTATTCTTCAATTTGTTGATGTGGTGTATCAAACTGATTGATTTGTGGATATTGAAAAATCCTTGCATCCCTGGGATAAATCCCACTTGATCATGGTGTATGATCTTTTTAATGTGTTGTTGGATTCGGTTTTGTTAAGGATTTTTGCATCTATGTTCATCAGTGATATTGGTCTGTAATTTTCTTTTTTTGTGGTATCTTTGTCTGGTTTAAGTATCAGGATGATGCTGGCTTCATAGATGAGTTCAGAAGTGTTCCTTCCTCTGCAATTTTTTGGAAGAGTTTCAGAAGGGTAGGTGTTAACTCTTCTCTAAATGATTGAATTTGCTTATGAAGCCATCTGGTCCTGGCCTTCTGTTTGTTGGAAGTTTTTAAATCACAGTTTCAATTTCAGTACTTGTGATTGGTCTGTTCATATTTTCTATTTCTTCCTGGTTCAGTCTTGGAAGGTTATACCTTTCTAGGAATTTGTCTATTTCTTCTAGGTTGTCCATTTTATTGGCATAGAGTTTCTGATAGTAGTCTCTTATGATCCTTTGTATTTCTGTGGTGTCAGTTGTAACTTCTCCTTTTTCATTTCTAATTTTATTAATTTGAGCCCTCTCCTTTTTTTTTTTCTTGATGAATCTGGCTAAAGGTTTATCAATTTTATGTTTTCCAAGAATCAGCTTTTAGTTTCATTGATCTTTTCTGTTGTTTTCTTCTCCTCTTATTTATTTCTGCTCTTATGATTTCTTTCCTTTTACTAACTTTGGGTTTTGTTTGTTCTTCTTTCTCTAGCTGGTTTAGGTGAAGTTTAGGTAGTGTTTATAAGCCACCCATCCTATGGTTTTTTATTACAGCAGCCTGAATGGACTAAGGCATACAGATAATTTAAGCCTCCTTCAGGTGTTTAAAAAAAAAATCAAAGTATTCTAATCTATAATTTCTTTAAAAATAACTCATTTGTGGAAAAAAATTACATAAAGTTCATTAGAACATAAAGTTCTAATGATGTAATGTAACAAATGTAACTCATTTGTAGAAAAAAATTACATAAAGTTCATTAGAACATAAAGTTCTAATGATGTAATTTTTACTTGATTAGATGTAAAAATGACAGGAAGGTAAATTTAAATGCTTATGTGTATGGATATGCATTGTGGCCTAATGGTTATGAACTACTGTACCTTTACCATAAATTCTATTCAGATTTTAAAACGTGATCCACTTAATTGATTTCACCTGGCAGAGGCTTGGAATTATCAAGTATATCAACATTTAAAACATTAAGAAGTAATAATTATGAAAAAAAGATAAAAGTTTCATCTTTTAGATTTGGAATGATTAACATAAAATTTTACTGTCTTAAGTTTCATAAACATAATTTAACACATTTGGTTAATGTTAAAAATCAACCTAACAGTATGCTCAAAAAGTGGCATACCTTAAGTATCCAAAATATTCACAGCAAAAACCTGTGCAACAGGATGGTGGTTTTATTTTATTTATTTTTTAAAATTAATTAATTATTTTTGGCTGCGTTGGGTCTTTGTTGCGGTGTGCGGGCTTCTCATTGTGGTGGCTTCTCTTGTTGCGGAGCATGGGCTCTAGGCACGCTAGCTTCTGTAGTTGTGGCTCGTGGGCTCTAGAGCACAGGCTCAATAGTTGTGGCACACGGGCTTAGTTGCTCTGCGGCATGTGGGATCTTCCCAGACCAGGGCTCGAACCCATGTCCCCTGCATAGGGGGCTGATTTTTAACCACTGTGCCACCAAGGAAGTCCCAGGATAATGGTTTTAAATTTTGTCTTTGTTATATTGGAATAATGTGTGATAAATATTCCATTTTCTAAAGAGAAGTGCTAGACTAGTTCATGAAAGATGTACAAAATGTAAAGAAATAAAAAAGGTCCTAATAATAACTTCCTGATTGCCCACTTCCAGCCTACATAAGAAAATAGAAAAGGACGAGTGTAGAATCAATCTGTGGTGTGTTAGCCTAGAGGATTATCAACTATAATCTCTGGAGAGAGATTGTTCTCTCCAGAGTTGTTTCTGCCCCACTTTAAACAAAGTTGCTTGAGAGAAGGAGGTATTTTCACAAAGAGAAAACTAACGTCTCTCTTCCTGGCTAGATATTTGCTGAGTGAGCAATGGAAAATTGTATAACCACTTCAGTGTATCAGAGAAGTAGTGAGAGAGTACTTTGGAAAGGTCACCATCTGTTTTCTGAAATTGGATGTCATGTATTTAAAAAAATTAAAAAATAGACTGGAGAATTTTGAGGGTAGTGGCCAGCTGGAACTTCCTGTCAAAGCTGGAATGAAGAAATGAAGGCATTAGAGAAGTCTGTACTACCTGTAATTTTCATGCCAAGAAATCCAGAGTTTCTAATGGGCAATGTGTACATCCAAAATAGGAGCTGGATGTTCTCCATCTTGATGGGGACCCAACCAACAGTTGGAACAGAGTAACTGCAGCAGTAAGTTTCCAGAGTGCATCACTGGGTAGGGGTAGGCAAGAGCTGAGGAGGTTTAAAGAGGTTAGCTAGGAGGTGCATCACAGAATCTGAAAGCTGAACAGTTCAGAGGGTCCTGCAGGACCAATGAATGATCCACACATCAGCTCCCCACAAATCACCTAAAGGGGGACATCTGATGCTAGAGAGCATATGACTGTGGAAAAATACAAGAGAGCTACTTGGTAAAGAACTGATGGTCCCATTAAATATTTCTTTTTCCTGTGTGTACCCTCACTGAATACAGCTCACTCAAAAAGGCTACAGCAGCCAGTGATCTAAAGGACTCATAAAGATATTTTCAGTGGAAATAAATATATGTGCAGTGATACTTCTATAAGATGCATTCAGTGCTTCCTCACACACCTCCATTGACTTGGGACAATTTTCATGGTCTGGAAAATAATCCGGGGTGGTTATACTTAAATGACTAAGACTAGGTAAATAATTGAATTTAAATTCTCTCTCCAGTTGCACACATCAGACCTTTTTTGCCTCTATATGTTAATGTAATTGAAATCTAGATCTGTAAAAGTGTAGAAAGATCAAATTACTTTGGCTGTTGTAATGTGTTTTAGTGTTTATTTCCTATAAAATTGACTTCATTATGTTTATGACCATAAAAAACACTACCATCCTGTTAAATATTTGGGGTCCTTTGTATAGATGCATAATTTATGAACTCAAAACATTTTTAAGTTGGGATTTTATTGAGTGTGTCCTAAAGTGTAATAATATAATCAGAAAATGTCCAAACACTCTTGCACCAACAAGATAGTACACATGTATATACATTATACACGTATATATATGTATGTATAAGTACTACATGACCTGTTTTAAATATATTGGCATCCATGGTCAAAACCCCACTGAATAATCATCTCCTACTGTATGTATGATATGTCTTTTTTATTATTTACAAATATAATGACATACACAAGAAGAAGCTAAAGCACTTCAGCAGGCTATTAGTTTGCTTTCTGTGAAACTCATTTTAGTTAAAATCATATTATTATTATAATCATGGATTTGTAAGATTTCTTTTCCCATAAAGGAAAGTGAGGATAGAAATTGAATTTCTTATCATACTGAATCTTGTCATTTCACAGAGTGTGATTTCTTACTAGGTTCTCTGCATCCGTCATTTTTTTCTTTCCTTTAGATAGGGTGAGTACACTACAGTGACGTTGTGTTTAAAGCCAGACTCACGATATGGCAAATGTGGCTGAAATGCCCATTTAAACCAGTATATTTTAATGCAGTATATAAATTGGTGTAGTGAATGAATAAACTGTTGTAGTGTGAGATCACTTGGCACAGTAGTTTATATTAAAGGAAACATCACTTTAAACTAACTCTATACCATCTGTTGTGTACTCTACTTTAAAAAGACCATAATTTACAACTGCAAAAGTAGGTAAGAGACAAATGCTTAAAATGCATATTTATATGCAGTATTCAGCTGAACATACATATGTTTGTCTCTGGAATAGTAGATGCTAATTGGGAGACAAGCTCCTCTCCACATATGAGGATAGATTTGGGGAGGGGTAAAAGTAGGGATTATATTTTTTTAGTACTATTTAAAAAAAATTTAAGATGATGTACAGTATTATATAAATTATAGGTGTACAACATATTGAATAGTTATTCACAATTTTTAAAGGTTATACTCCATTTATAGTTGTTATCAAATATTGACTATATTCCCTGGATTGTACAATATATCCTTGTAGTTTATTTACTTTATACATAATAGTTTGTACCTCTTAATCCCCTACCCCATCTTGTCCCTCCCCCTTCCCTCTCCCCACTGGTAACCACCAGTTTGTTGTCTATATCTATGGGTCTGTTTCCTTTTTGTTATATTCACTAGTTTTATTGTTTAGATCCCACATATAAGTGATATCATGTAGTATTTCTTTCTTTGACTTATTTCACTTAGCATAACACCCTCCAAGTCCATTCATGTTCTTGCAAATGGCAAAATTTCATTCTTTTTTATGGTTGAGTAGCATTCTGTTGTATATATATTCCACATCGTCTTTATCCATTCATCTGCTGATGGACACTTGCTTCCATCGTAGCTATTGTAAATAATGCAGCTATGAACATTGGGGTGTGCTTTTCGAATTAGTGTTTTCATTTTTCTTGGATATCTACCCAGGAGTGGAATTGCTGGGCCATAAGTAGGAATTATTTTTAAAGTGATTCCCTTTACAAAGTTGTAACACTAATGAAATCGGGGCCCAATTAATAATACATAATTATTATTTACAATAATTATTGTTACATTTTACAGTGCTCCATCATGAAGAGGTTGTCAAAATTACTCTTCAAGAAAGTCCATTATTTTAATCATATTGTATTTAGGTTGATCCAAATGAAATTTCCAATATTGAACCTTTTTATTTCCTGCATAAAAACCAGTTTCTTATAGTTCAGTCTGTTAATTATAAGGAAATTGAGGCAGTCTCAAATTTAACAAATTGACCTTTTACATTAGATGATAAAACAATTGGGGGTAATTATATAATTTATTCATGGTAGTTTAATATTCACTTAGATTTTTAGATGTTGAATAACTCCTGGAAAACTTGATTCTGTAAAGATATGTAGAATTACACTGGTCTTTTATATATACTACATAATCTTCTACTTACAGTCCTACTGTCTCCCTTTTATATAAACAGAGAATCATGGGAATTATATTACATTCTCAAGTTTTACTGCGAGTGAGTCACCATCTTCTCCCTCTCCCTCTCTCATACACGCACACACACATACATGTGAGCATGTGATTGCCAATAGCAAAGAGATCAGAACTCAGTCTGACCTTGACTTGGCTGAAACAAAAGATAGGAAGATTTTTAAGCAAAGGAGTGAGAAGAACAACACAGGTTGTGTTTGCTAACTGGCTTTACCCAAAGGAAAAGTCAAATTTATTTTTGTGGCAAGAGGTAGTTTTGCAACTTGGAGCAAAGCACTAGTGAAGTTAGGCTCCTACCCTCCCACAAAAACTGGGAGATGGGGTGCTCTCTCCCTTGAAGATTACATTTCAAGGGAATATTCCGCGGTCCTTAAGAAAGATATTCCTGAGTTGTTGTTTATAAAAAGATTCACAGGATAGAGGAAGAATTTACAATGATCTGTTTTCTAAAGTAAAAGCTCTAAGAAATGGGAGGTCAGGGATCTAGAGTCAGGAAGAAGCTTGTCAAAAGCTTAGTCAAGCTGAGGGGAACATGAAGTCCTATTGGTTACTAGTTTTTTAAAAAAAAAAAAAACACATAAACTGCTTATAGTATACTAGACCTGTATTCCAAACATGAATTTTGCAGACAGTATTGATCTGCCTCTTTCTTCTCCCCATGCTTTTTTTTTTCTTTTCTTTCCTCTGGGGGGGGGGGGAGGGGAGAGAGAGAGAGAGAGAGAGAGATGCGGAGATGGTAAGGAACTGTTTTTAAAACTACATTTGAAGGATTTCTGATTTCCACTCCAACATGTAAAGAACTTGTAAGTTATCGCTTTCAACCTCACAGCAGGAAAAAAGCTGAAGGAACTGAAAATCAAAATTTCTTAGATCTTTCAGAGAACTGAGGTCACGGTATAAACCACCACCCCGAAAACTGGCAAGAAATGTGAATACAGAGAACATAGATCAGTTTACCTGAAGCAGAAGTGGCTGGAGCCAGAATACTTACAGAGTAACTTTAGTAAATTGCTGGAAGCTGAGTGTGGATCAGCTTGAGGGTTAAAAACTCCTGGGGACCCAGTCTAAGCACCCCCCCCACAGTTTTGTGGGTTTTACCTCTAGGAACCCCACCAGGTTCTCATAGTGCAGATGAGAGAAAAATCCCCCTGCGCTTGTCAAGGGGAAGGGAAAAGTCACCATTTTGACAAACACCAAGAGGAAACGTATTTTGAAAATAGCCTCCAATGACCTCCACAATAAATGCCCATCAATTAGAGGAAAAGACTTCACTAAAGCTTTGACTTGGGGGAAAGGAAATTACCCAACTCCAACCCCCTCTGGACTTCCTCCTCAACTAAGGGACCAGAAATGTTGAGAAGCTCTTGAAAAGTCATGAGCCAGGGTCACAGTTCCCCTATGAGACTGAGACTCAATCATAGGATTATGGAAGTGCTCTCCTCCACCACACACCGAACTTTGCTACCACAGTAACAGGCCGCTTAAGATACTTACCCAAGTGAGATGAAAACGTATATCCACACAGTAATCTGTACATGATGTTTATCACAGTTTTATTCATAATTACTCAAAACTGGAAACAACCAAGGTGTCTTTCAGTAGGTGCAAGGATAAACTGTGTACGTTCATAGTGAAATATCATTCAGGAATAAAAAAGAATGAGCTATCAAGTCATGATAAGACCTGAGGAACATTAAATGCATATAAATGCATATTCTGGAGTGAAAGAATGAGTATGAGTAATGAATGGGTTTAATTATATAACATTATGGAAAAGGCAAAAACTACAGAGACAATAAAAAGATGAGTAATTGCCAGATGTTCTCTGGAAAGGAGGGAAGTGTAGGGGAGGAAAAATAATTTGCCCTCCACCTTTCTAGGTTCTTGGATGAGATACTCTCTGTGATAAAAGACAGATTAATAGGAGAAAAACAAACAAGTTTAATAACATGTATACCTCCTGTATACATGGGATTTACCCAGGAAAACTAACTCCCCTAAATGGCCCAAGCAACCATTTTAAATACCATTTCCAGCTAAAGACAAAAGAAGAGGTTGGGGGTGAGGGGTGGCCAGTTATAGGAGGTTACCAGGAAAAGCACAGTAAACAAGAGTAAGGTTATTATACAAATTTAACTTGTTGCCTTCTCCCTTGATAAGAGTTTCTAGAGATTTATAGTCATCCTTCTCTTCCTGGTACAGAAAGGGAGAAACTCTTACAAATGGAGCGTTCTCTTACAATGTAAATATCTCTTACAAAAGGGTAACTTCTACTCAGTTTTCAGAGCTTCTCCTATGTCTGCTGTTTCTTAAAAATAACCAGCTCAAAATAATCAATATACTAAAGCCATATTTTGGGGTGGTATATTTTGCTCCCCTTCAAAAGGATGAATAGGTGAAACATGGAATTTTTAGGGTGGTAAAACGATCCTGTATGAAACTATAATGGTGGATACATGGCAATATGCATTTGTCAAAATTTATAGAACTATACAAGACAAAGAGTGAGCCCTAATGTAAATTATGGATTATATTTAATAATAATGTATCAACATCGATTCTTTATTTGGAAAAAGTATACCACACTAATGCAAGATGTTAATAATAAAGGAAACTGTGCAGAAGTGGGAGGTGGATATGTGGAATTTTATTTTCTATCTGGTCAATTCTATAAATCTAAAAATATACTAAAATATAAAGTTTATTATAAAAATATAGAAATATGAGGATTTGCTAAATAATTTATTTGAATGTAACCACATCTGTCTTAAGAGAGTGTTGTAATTTATTTTGAGAATTCATGGCATTTGATTTTTGAAAATAGCTTGGTAGTTGTTTTTGACTGTAAAATCTAAGGCTCATAGGGCACAACTTCTAAGGGAGCAGGGTAACAAAGAGATGGTTAAAATGTTCTGTTTAAGAAAATAAAAGAATTTGGAATATAACAGAAAACAATATGGGTGATTTTGAGAGAGTAAGATAAACACATGGGTGAATCTGTAAGATGGCAGTTGAGGATGAAGAGGGCCTGTGGAGAAGCATTGGGGTGAGAGATTTGCAGAGTTTCCAGTAGATACAAGAACCATAAAAGCAGAGATGGTTAAATTATTTGCTTCCTGGTGGTGTAAAGAACCACTTTCCATCCCTCCAATTTTCAGCCAAATTTAAAGACAAAAATGCAGCCAATATCTAAGCTATACTGGTAGTTATTTATCTATTTTAGTCCATAGTTTAGTTATTCTGTTATGAGAAATTAGTGGTATCCCATTTCATGCACCAACACTGAAGAGAAACTATTTTGGTCTGTAATTGCTTTATGGATATTGAAATATCTGATATGACAATTAAAATTTTCAGTATTACAAGTTTAACATTTTTTAAGTAATAGCTTTTTTTTAATTTTTTACATAGGGTGGCTTGCCTTTGTAAAGGCTGCACACAGCTAAGTTTTGATGCAACGTGCAAGTTAGTCTAGTCCAACATACAATATTTCTGTTTTTTATTATGGAGGAAACTCTAAATCTACTTTTATTAAACAAATGCAAAACTGAGAATTTAATGAAATATTCTTGTTATTCCAGAGATAACTCATTTAAAGATAAACAAATACAGGTGGTTTATTTTCAAGCAGTCTACAGCATTTTGTTTCACTTGCCAGATTCAAGAGTTACACATGATTAAACGAAACTAGTAACCACCATGTGGGAAATTAACATTAAGAATGTTGTTTATTCACTCAAAACTTCAGGGTCATTTTTCTCCCTCCCAAAATTGAAATTTTTTTTCATTCTCATGTGTCACGCTGTATTTTCTTATTTTTAGACCCTGTTATATATGAAAGCAAGTAAGAAATGAGACTGCAGGCTTTATGATTTTAAAAATGTTAGCAATTTCATTTATTTTTATGTGGAGTTTTCAATTCAGAGTAAAACCTAAAATATTTTCAGGTCCTGTAATTAGGTGACAGCTGGCTTGTGAAGTATCCAATGCCAATTAGCAGAAAAACTTTCATAAGAGAATAATTTTAATAAATCTTATAATTTCCAAGAGGATTTTCTATAGTTATCTCCAAAAAGTGAAAAACTTTTCTATTCACTTCAACTACAAGTTGATATTTTTAGGATACATGAAAGCTTCTTTCCCTGATTATGCTTGAACTTTTTTAATACCCATCATATATATATATATGTATATGTACATACACACACACGCGTGTATATATTAAAAAAATTCAAGCTTTATCAGGGAAAGACACTTTCTTGTATCCTGTTTGTGTGTGTTTATGTGTTTATAAACCCTTTTTAATTTAGAAATATATACTATATGGCTAAGAGATTCCTTATCACAAGGCAGTCTGTAGCATCTGTCTTGCGGATATGTAAAGTATAAATTATTTGCTCACTCTTTTCTCAAGATAATTATAATTGTGCTTGTGAGGGTTCTTAAGTGACTATGGGAACAGAGGCGAAGGTCAGTGTGAAACAGCACTCCTGCTCTCATGGGACTCGAACCCAGCACAAACTCAAACTGGGACTTGACCCCATGATCCCTGACTTAGAAAGGGACTAGAACCCACTGTCTTTGTTTGTTTGTTTGTTTGTTTGCGGTACACAGTCCTCCCACTGTTGTGGCCTCTCCCGTTGCAGAGCACAGGCTCCGGATGCGCAGGCTCAGTGGCCATGGCTCACGGGCCCAGCTGCTCCATGACGTGTGGGATCCTCCAGGACCGGGGCACGAACCCGTGTCCCCTGCATCGGCAGGTGGACTCTCAACCACTGCACTACCAGGGAAGCACAAACCCACTGTCTTTTAATTGAAACTGCTCACCTGGAGCCAGGACTTACTGAAGCTCAGGTTCTTTTTTCTTGTTGAAGAAAGAATTTAGGGCTTCCCCACTGGCGCAGTGGTTAAGAATCTGCTTGCCAATGCAGGGGACACAGATTTGAGCCCTGGTCTGGGAAGATCCCACATGCCACAGAGTAGCTAAGCCCATGTGCCACAACTACTGAGCCTGTGCTCTAGAGCCCATGAGCCACAACTACTGAGCCTGTGTGTTATAACTACTGAAGCCCGCGCACCTAGAGCCCATGCTCTGCAGCAAGAGAAGCCACCACGATGAGAAGCCTGTGCACTGCAACAAAGAGTAGACCCCACTCTCTGCAGCTAGAGAAAGCCTGTGTGCAGCAACGGAGACCCAATGCAGCCAAAAATAAATAAATAGAATAAATAAGAAAAATAATTGAAGGTAAAGTAAAAAAGCATTTTCAAAAAAAAAAAATTCAGAGTGAGGCAAAGTGGCAGGCAAAGAGTGAGTTTGTTAGCATAGGACACTTGTGAGAAGTACAAGTGGACAGGCAAGGGAGCGCAGCCCTGAGAACAAAGAGGGCTACATTTTTATAATCAAAGAGAAAGTGGGGATGGGAGAAGACCACCTTCTTTCTCATTCTTGGGCAGACGTCAAGGCTTACGTTATTAGTTCCTCCTTTGACCCTATGTGGTCTAACCGAGACTGTCATGGCACTGTTTAAATTATATGTATATTAGCAGAAGGGTGGTAACATATATTAAAATATGGTAATTCAAATCAGATTTTGGTATAATGTCCCCTTTCACTTAGTTTCTTTCCCCTTTCACCTATATTCCTGTCTTGGCTATGTGTGCAGAAATGCAACTCTTCAAGTACCATTAACTCCCTGACTTCATGCAATAAGATTCAGATCCCATATCTATTGTCTTTTGTTTTAACTATCAGGATTTGTGGCTTGAGTGTGCCTGGCACTTGAATGTACCTGGTCTTCCTTCAAGGTAGATTAGATTGTTGCTAGGTTAATGGATTCTTTTCCTGAGTGGTCATTAGCTTACAACAGTCTCCCAAACTCCCTTAAAATTCCCTTTCTGTCTTTAATCCCCTAATGGGATTTCTAAACTAACTATTTAATTATCCTACTATATTCCTATCAAGTGTGTATCTATCACAGAAAAAATAGGGAGTGAGTGCAGTGTTACAAAATTTGAATGGAGAGATTGGCAGAACTTTCTAGGTTGTCTAAGAGTTAGGGATTTTTGTTTTTTAAATATAATTGAAAAAGCTAAATTTTTTTGAAATTTTTGATGCTTAGACTTTGAAGGATTTTCTGTGTAATCATATTTAATAGGATAGACTTTGAAGGATTTTCTGTGTAATCATATTTAATAGGAAACTGAATATGAAGGCACAGTGCTCAGAAGGGATGACTCAGTCAGAGATAATATTATCTGGAGTCCTGGGAGTAATTAATGTTGCCAAGGGGTAGTATAAGTAGTAGCAATACCCCTCAACTGAGTTAGACATAGGTTTTTATTTTTAATTCACCATTAGAATTGTTAAAGATACATGTGTATCTTTCAATTTTTAAATAATTGCTCTATGTCTCAGAGTTCTAATTGCCATAAAGCAGTCTGTTTGCACTGTTCCCTGTGTCTCTGTTTAGTTTATATAATTTCCTCAGTTTTTTCCCTAAATAATTGAAATTTAAATGGAGGGATTGTATACTAAAATTATGATAGAAAAACAGAGCTTGTAAAAGAAAAGGAATGCTGAGTCAAATGTCATAGAGCTTCTAACCGTAGACCTATAACAAGTGTTTCAACTTTTGTAAGTTAGATAACTTGATTTAAGGGAAAAAATAAGTAATTACACAGGTTGATTGGCAGGTGTTAGTCTCTGAGGAATACCATCAACCGTGCAAATTCATATAGATCAGGAATGTTCAAGGTATAGGCAGTTTACATTTATTTCCTTAAATTTCTTAAGATCAAGAGAGTACATTTTTTAATGTGAATATTGGGTTTAGATTCCATATACATGTGTTAGCATATGGTATTTGTTTTTCTGACTTACTTCACTCTGTATGACAGACTCTAGGTCCATCCACCTCACTACAGATAACTCAGTTTCATTTCTTTTTATGCCTGAGTAATATTCCATTGTATATATGTGCCACATCTTCTTTATCCATTCATCTGTCAATGGACACTTAGAGAGTGGCATGGACATACATACACTACCAAATGTAAAATAGATAGCTAGTGGGAAGCAGCTGCATAGCATAGGGAGATCACCTTGGTTCTTTGTGACCACCTAGAGGGGTGGGATAGAGAGGGTGGGAGGGAGGGAGGGAGATGCAAGAGGGAAGAGATATGGGGATATATGTATATGTATAGCTGATTCACTTTGTTATAAAGCAGAAACTGACACACCATTGTAAAGCAATTATACTCCAATAAAGATGTTAAAAAATATATTGGATTTAATTTTTTAAAAACCAGTGGGGTTAAAAACAAAGGTAATATATAATATATTATGGTTTAAGTTACCTTCTTAAAACCGGTTAAGCACCGATTGACCAAAGAAGTGGGTCAGAGGCACGGAAGGATCTAGTAATGATGTGGTGGGCAGCCTCTGAAATGGCCCCCAGTGATTTTCACTGACTGATATTTACCCCTTTGTGTGAGTCTCCTCTTCTTGAATGTGGACTAGACCTAATGATTGATACAAATACAATACAGAAAAAATATGTCACATTGGAGATTAGGTTATAAAGTCTGTGTCTCTTGTCTCACCCTCTTTCACTATCTCTTTTGCTTGCTCTGAAGGGAAGCCAGTTGCCATGTTGTAAGCTGCCATGTAGAGAGACCCATGAGGCAAGGAACAGATGACTCTTGCCAAGAGTCAGCAAGAATCTGAGGCCTGCAGAAATAATCAGTAGAAGTGGATATTCCCCAAGTCAAACCTTTAGATGACCACAGTCCTTGATTGCAGCCTTAGAGACAGAGGACCCAATTAAGCCAATCCTGAATTCCGGACCCACAGACACTCTAAGATAACATATTTTGCTGTTTTAAGCTGCTACCTTTTGTTATGCAGCAATATATAAATGTTACAATAGAAAAAGCCAAGTTGATTTCAAAATATATTTTGAATGGTTGTCAAAAAATAAATATAATTAAAGAATGATTTCACCTGCAATAATTTTAAAAAGTGTAGCTATACCTATACTAAGACACAGCTGTTTCCTTGGCTTCCTCTTTGCATCATTCAGAATAGGCTAGGTATAGAGGTCGAGATAAAGGTAGAGATAGAGGCAGAGATATAGAAATAAAGAGACATAGGTATAGACATGTATTTTTTTCACTCTATCATGCTACCTGCACTGTGGGTTAGTGCAGATTGGGGATTGGATATCTTTTCGTCATAGTCAGTAAGAAACCAAGGTTATTAATGAAGCACCCACCAGTCTCAAATGTTGCTGATTGGCATGCCAGAAAGAAAACACAGCTCAGGAGGCTCTTTTACTAGGAATGAAATATTTTGGCCCTGAAGTGGCATGTATCTGATAACAACTCACTGGTCAGAAGCAGCAGTAGTAACTGCATTCAACCAAAAGGTGGACAGGATTTATAATCTTACCATAAACCGTGAATGGATTACAACTGGAAGTACTTAACAGCAGCATAATTGGCTACCACATTGTGAAAAGCTTCTTGATACTTTCCCATTGTAAGTTTTATTTATTTTTGTCTTCTAAAGATACATCAGAAGAAATCTACCAGGCCCATCTTGGAATCTTATAAATGTTAATTGCAATTAACTGAAAAGCTATAGCACATTGAGTTGAACTATTTTCACAGAATTTCCATATTTTATATCCTAGATGAGTATTTAATCTTTAAGGAACATAGCCTACCGTGTCTTCTAACACATAGCTGCTTTTTGTTTGTTTATTTGGTTGGGTTTTTTGTTTTCTTTTTTCCTTAAGTAGCTCCCAAGTTTGTGTGTGTATTTGAGAGTTGGTGGTGTTAAACCATCTTTGTTTTTTTTACTCTTTATTCCACTTCATGTGTGCAGGTTTTCCCTGTACTTATTGGTGTTTTGTTCATTTTTGTTTTGTTTATTGATGATTCTCTGGAATTACCATACTGCATTGTTTCATCTGGATATTTAACAAGACACTTGTCTATTCTGTTCTTAATTAATTCAACAAAGCATATTGTGCCTTTCTATTTTGGCAGCATTTGTATAGTGACAGGATATAACATAAAAAAACTTTCAAAATCCCATGCCCTTATAGTACACATGTTCATGAGGGAGACAGAAAACTAATGAAAACTAAAATATACATTATGTTAGGTGGTAATGAGTCCTGTGAAGAAAAAATAAACAATGAAGAGTATAGGTAGTACTAAAGGCTTTGCTAATATGCTCACATTTAAGCAGAAACCTAGAAAAGATGAGGTCATGGATATAAGAAGAAAGAACACTTAAGGCTGAGAGGACAGCAAGTGCAAAGACCCTGTGGTAGGAACAGCCTTAACTATACTGGCATTATAAGGAAGTTTGGAGAGGAAAGTGTATGCCAGGAAGAGAGTGGTAGTAGTTAATATGTGACAGGTAGCCCTGCTTATGTAGGACATAATATCTCACTGCATTTGTCTTTATTTTTGGCTGTAGAATGTGAGATAGGAAAAGTCAAGAGAGACCTCAACTTTTTTTGCCTATGCCTCTGCAAAGAATTTCAATTACCTGCAAAGGAAGAGACTAGAAGAGTAATTTTGGCTAAAAAGAGTGAGTTTGGATTTTTGTATGTTGGGTTTAAGATGCCAATTAGATATACAAGTGGAGATATTGAAAGCATAGATGTATTTTTCTAAAATATAGGGAAGAGGTACAGCTGGAGACCTACTTTGGGGGAGTCATCTGTGTTTAAATGCTTTTTAAAGCCATAAGTCTAGATATCATTATGGAAGAGTGAATTGAGTGAAGTCAGAGAAGACAAGAGGTCTAAAGTTTAAAGCCCCAGGGAATTCCAACATTTAAAGATCAAGAGATAAGAAGGAAGTAGAAAAAGTCACTGAGAGAAATGATTAATGAAGCAGGAATATAATCAGAGTGGAATGTCCCTTGGCCAAATTGAAAAAAAAAAATCAGGTAATCAATTGTGTTAATTGCTGCTGACCAAGTAAGATGACTGAGAATAGACAATTAGATTTAACAATATTGAGATCACTGGTAACCTTGACAGGAACAGTTTAAGTGAAGTTGTGAGTTAAGCGTATGCTTCAAATAGCTGATGCAAGAGTGGGAAGAGAGGAATTGGAAGGGGAGCAGAAAAAGTGATGTGGGTCCAGAGAAAAGAAAGTGAGCAAAATTACACATACATAATAGATGGGCAGGAGAGATTCTTTGGTAAATGGGAAAGGATCATGTTTATTGCAAAAGTGAACATACTTTATGGAGCAGTAACAAGAAAGAAGGAAGAAAATATTGTCACAGATGCAACTGAGAACAAAGGCAGTACTGTGAACATGGAATTACAAGGTTCACAGCTTAAAGTAGAAAGATGCTTGAAGTTTGGATATGTATGAGAAGGTGTGAAACATTCATGTGAATTAGTAGGCTGGGAAGATATAGAATGGTTACTGGGCAGCACTTAGAACAACCTGAAGTGTTTATCAGTTTTCAGTGAGGGTAGTTGACATGTTTGTGAGTTCCTTTTTGTTTAGTGTAGGACTTCGGTTTCGTTACCTCAATTCAGGCACATTATCCAATGCAATACACATGCAGGTGAAGAGTAGGAAGAGGGTGGAAATTCAGTGGTTTTGAGGTTAGGCCAGGTAGGTATGATGAAAGTAGACACTGGCAAAGGAGTTGAGGATATAGTGAAGGGAATAATTTAACAGTGGACTATGAGATTTCACTTGGAGGGAAGGGAAGTAATGATATGAATTACTTAAGCAATAGTGACAAGTTGGTATAATAAATGTACTTTTAGTCCTAGAAGGTCAGAAGATTTTTGGAGACAGGATACTAGCAGGAGTAACCTGTAAAGTTAAGAAGTGTTGGTTGGAGACTGGAATGCTTGCAATGAAGATGGTGGAGTTATGGATACATACCTCTCTAGTTTATGCATCTAGTAAATGGTTGAAGCAGAGTAGAGGACAAGAGCCATGGGCGGCAGGAAAGTTCAAGGTACTGAGATGACATTTCCAAATGTAACAACCAAAACAATTAGGGGATATATTGTATAATTTCTGTCCCTAATTTTAAGGTTTTGTTTAAAGTTACCATCATGGCATAATGACCACTTGGACAGGTTTTATTTTAAAGTCAGTAGCATGAATCTGAGAGACATGGGTCAGCCACTTAATCTCTCTGTATCTAACTTTTCCCATCAGTAAAATTGGGTCATAAATAACAACTAAGAGGGTAAGAGTGAGAAGTGAAAAAGCTGATACCTTTGCTCAGTGCTTATGAAGCTCTCAGTAAATATCAGTTATTATTTTTAGCATTGTTATTTCTCTGAATGAGTTCAGTTCATATAGCAGACATTCTGAAAGGAAAAGATTCTATACAATGAAGTAAACCCTATTGGTACTTATTTTAAGATCTCAAATTCAGGACCTTTCTAATGACCTTCAATTTGAACAATTAGAGATATAATAACTTCAGAAAGATTTCAATATTACTGTCATTAGCAAATGGTGAACAAACTAATACTCTAGATTTGTTGCTTTTTTTCCATATACCATAGACAATCCTGGAGCAAAGCCAAATAGCAAAAATGGGAAAAGTTGGGTTTAGGAGTAAAGAATTTTAGCTATAATACAAGGAAAAAAGAGTCTGCAATAGGGATTGGAACAGAAGATAAACTTAGTATCCAATTTATAAGGGTTTCTTCAGTGTTCCAGTGATAAGAAATGACTAGCTGGAGGCACGCCAAGGTGAGTACTGCATAGTTTTCGATACTACTTTATATGATAATATATAAACATTCTCTGGTTGCTAAATTTGTTGTGCATTCCCTAGCATGAGCTTAATTTTTTAAAAATAAATAGTTTGTTGTCTTCACAAAGACCAAAATCTTTTCAGTTACCTTAAAGGATTAGCACTAGATTTAAAGTGTTTCTGTATCTTAAATTGCATATTATCTAACAAGGGCTTCCAATTCCAAAAATCCATTGAAGCAGTCTAATTTACATAAATAAGAATTTATATTTTTATATAGTAAATTTGAATACATGTTACATTGTTATATAGATTATCAGCATGTAAGACATTTCTTTCTCTAATATTTGCCTAAGGATCCTGAACTTAAGCCCAGGATTGACACCAAAACTACGTAATGTTTACTATTATACTTTCTATTAATTGAAAAGTTTGAGTTGTTCCAAAAAATATATTTCATCTTCCCAAAGGGGACAAAATGTAATAATGAGAGTTTTCCTCAGAGAATCCCAAGCCTCCAACATATTTCATGTTAAATCTCAAGACCATGAAAAGGAAGGATCTGATTAATTTTAATTATGGTGAGCAGCAAAAAGATATGGATGATTCCTAAGGCAGTCTTCTAATCAAACTGAAATAATCATATTAAATCTAATGCTAAGTAACCAGAAAGTGTTCAGCAGAGTTTGAGGAGTACCAAGGTAACTTTTGACAGTGCCTCCAGGTATGATTAATAAAGGATACAAGTAGATCAAGTTCTAAAGCTCTTTGAGTGGAAAAACACAATCTGAATTAAGATATTGAAATGTATTGGAAAAAGTAAATATTAAAGGTGTGTATTTATTTAAGCATCAGAAGAAAATGAAAGGTGTGAACATCTCAAAAAGTGTTTATCTGTTACCACCCAAGGTAGCTGATGTTACAAATCAATATGTGTATTAGTTATTTGAAAACATTTTTAGTTCCTGTGAACAGATAGATCAGTTGACACTATTGTTCTCATTCCTGGGAGACTAAAAGAAATCTCTTTACCTATGTAGTATTTTTACTTACTAAGGATGAAATCCCAAGTTTAACTTGACACAGGCTTGGGTAGCATGAACAGATGGAAGATATTTTCATAATATCATCATCACTATTATTATGTAATCAGAGAATCACCTAGTCTTCTCCCATATTACAATTGTTTCGTTTTTCTTCCAGTTTTATTGAGATACAATTGACATAAAGAACTGTATAACTTTAAGGTGTGAAGCATAATGATTTGATTTACATACATCATGATATGATTACCACAATACGTTTAGTAAGTATCCAACATCTCATACAGATACAAAATAAAAGAAATAGAAAATTTATTTTCCTTGTGGTGAGAACTCTTAGGATTTAATCTTTTAACAACTTTCATATATAACATACAGCAGGATTAATTATATTTATCATGTACATTATATCCCTGGTACTTATTTATCTTAAAACTGGAAGTTTGTACCTTTTGACTACCTTCATTCAATCACCCCTTCCTCCACCCTCTAGTAACCACAAATCTGATCTCTTTTTCTATGAGTTTGTTTGTTTGTTTTTGAAATATAATTGACTTACAACACTATTTTAGTTCTTGGTGCACAACATAGTGATTCACTATATCTACATATTTCAGAATTATCACCACCATAAGTCTAGTTAACATTTGTCTCTATAGACAGATATTACATAATTATTGACTGTATCCTCCACACTGTACATTTTATACCCATGATTCACTTATTTTGTAACTGGAAATTCCTCAACTACTTCTCTCCTCCTTCCAACCCCCTCTCTTCTGGCAACCACCTGCTTGTTCTCTGTGTCTGATTCTGTTGTTTTCTTTTGTTTATTTGCTTTGTTTTTTAGATTCTATATATAAGTGGACTATACAGTATTTGTCTTTCTCTGACTCTCTTCACTAAGGATAATATACTCTAGGTCCATCCATGTTATTGCTTATCCATGTAATGGCTTCCTGGACTTGGATGTCTGTTTCCTTCCCCAGATTAGGGAAGTTTTCAGCTATTATCTCTTTAAATAAGTTCTCTATTCCTTTCTCTTTCTCTACTCCTTCTGGGACCTCTATAATATGAATGTTACTACACTTGATGTTGTCTAAGAGGGTTCTTAAACTCTTCTCATTTTTAAAAATTATTTTTTCTTTTTTCTGTTCAGCTTGGGTGATTTACTCTGTGTTCCAGATTACTGATCTGTTCCTCTGTATTATATGATGTACTATTGATTCCTTTTAGTTTTTTTTTTTATTTCAGTTAGTGTATTCTTCGGCTCTGTTTGTTTCTTCTTTATATTTTCTGTCTTTGTTGATATTCTCACTGGGTTGATCCATGCGTCCTTGAGTTTGTTGAGCATCTTGATCATCATTACCTTGAACGCTTATGAGGTATATTGCTTATCTCTACTTCATCTAGTTCTTTTTCCAAGGTTTGTCTTTTTTTGTTGTTATCATTTAGAACATATTCCTCTATCTCATTTTTCCTAATTCTGTGTTTATTTCTATATATTAAGTAGGTCAGTTACATTTCCCAGTCTTGGAGAAGTGGCCTTACATTGATGTCCAATGGGGCCCAGTAGCACACTCCCCTCTGGTCACCAGAGCTGTATTCCTAGGATGCCTCCTATGTGGACTGAGTGTACCCTTCTGTTGTGGCCAGACTGACTACTTTGGGCTGGTAGGCAGGGCTGGCTCCTGGTCCTGTTGGCTGTAAGGCTGTGCCTTGTATGGTGGCTGTGGGGTCGTTGGAGAGTATGGTCGGCTTCGTACACAGTTGGCTCATGGCCCAGGTGGCCCTAAGGCTGGTGCTGGCCTGCTGGTGGGTAAGAGCTGGGTCCCCACATGGCTGTCTGTATGGCCCAGGAGATGTGGAGTTGCTACCATTCAGCTGGTGGATGGGCAAGGCTGGTTCCCCATGTGGCTGGTTGTGTTCACAGCCTGGGAGTCTCAGGGATAGTGTCAGCCCACTGGAGACTGGGGCTGGGGCCCTGTGCACTGTCTGTACAGCCTCGAGGGGCTCAGAGCTGGTCCTGGGTGGGTGGGAAGGGCCAGGTCTCTGGTGCTAATTGGCCAACAGAAGATTCCAAAATGACACTTGCCAGCACCAGTGTTATTGCTGTAGAACAAGTTTCTGGTAACAGCTGCTGCCAGCATCTCTACGGCTAGGGGGAGTTCCAGTTGCCTCCTGCCTCTCTGAAAGGTTCTCCAAGATCAGCAAGTGGATCTGACTCAGACTCTTTTCAAACTAGTGCCTCTGTACTGAATCTTGGAGCATATGAGAGTTTGCATGCACCCTTTAAGAAGAAGGTCTGTGTTTCCTATAGCCCTCTGGATCTCCCGAATGTAAGCCCTGCTGATTTTCAAAGCCAGGCATGCTATCTGCTCATCTTCCTGGTGTCAGACTTGCAGGTTGGGGAGCCCGACATGTGGCTTGGAATCCTCGCTTCTTGGGGAGGACTTCTAAAGTTGTAGTATTCCTCCTGTTTGTGGGTTGCTGACCTGGAGTTGTTAGTCCTGAATGTACTGTGTCTCTACCCCTCCTACCTATCTTGGTGTGGTTCCTTCTTTCTGTATTTAATTATGGAAAATCTTTCCTGTCAGTCTTCAGGTTATTCTCATAGATAGTTGCTTTAAAAGTAGTTTTAATTCTAGTGTATCCGTGGTAGGAGGTGAGTTCAGGATTTTCCTACTCTGCCATCTTGGCCACTTTCCTGCA
This sequence comes from Lagenorhynchus albirostris, assembly GCF_949774975.1. Taxonomy (NCBI): domain Eukaryota; kingdom Metazoa; phylum Chordata; class Mammalia; order Artiodactyla; family Delphinidae; genus Lagenorhynchus; species Lagenorhynchus albirostris. The sequence continues at coordinate 55,380,322 of NC_083105.1, read as the reverse complement.
AGAGCTAACTGATTTTTTGACTATATTAATAATAACTCTGAAAGTTTTTGAAACACAGATAACTCACAGAGGTAAACCAATTAATGTTATTAGAAATCAGGAAAATTGTAGAGTTTTCCATTTTTTGCTTTTCATAACAATGCCACTTAAAGCAGAAAAAAGTAGCATTCAGTAATAATCAACACTGACTAAAATTCAGTGAAATGAAGAGCCAAACAATGATAGTGGGAGGGTAAATTTTAAAATTTTTCTTTACAACCTTTTAAAAAGTAAAAAAAAAAATCCCCATTGGTGAGGTAATAATAACTTTTCATATTCCACATCTCAAAATCTAGTTTGAGGAAATAATCATAGATAAGTTTTTCAAAGATGGTCATTATCCATTCTTTCCTACTGGGAAAATGGAAGCACTTTAAATATCCATATTTTTGTGTAACAGAACTGTCAAATAATTTATTATACATCCATTTAAGAGTGTGCTTTTTCTATCATTGGAGACCATTTATTATCATTGTCTTTTACCTTTTCCCCTAGATAGCTGCATGTCTAATTTTTTTACTTTCTTCTTGTCTCCACTGAATGTCATGTTAATAGAATGACATTTCTTGACCACTGCTGGGATAAAAAACAACCCTTTTCACAGTCATCAGTCATTCTCTAGTGACCTTATCCCACTTTATTTTCTTTGCAAAGAGAATGGAACTTAACATTACATGTCGAGATATTTTATATACTTTCTTGCTTATTGTCCATCTTCTCCAATAGAATGTGCACTACTTGAAATTAAACATTTGGTTTTATTCAAAATTGTAACCCCATGCCAGTCATTATGACTAATACCTGGTAGTTTTGTGGGTGTAATAGAATTCCTTGTTAATGAACATCCTTCAGCTTACTTTATGCTTAAAAAAATCTGATGAACACTAAATATATTTTAAAATATTATGAGAAAATATGCAAGTTGGAAGGTAATTTTAAGTGATGAATAATCAAGAGAAATGACACAATTACATGTCAGTCTTAATAGCCATATTCATATTTATTTTCAAATAAGCAAACAAAAATTGTAATTTATAATTTAATATCCGTTTGTCTAATTGATTATATGTATATATATAATTTATTTTTAAATTATATTTCCAAATTGACATTAAAATCCCAAATATATTTTTATCAACTAAAATTTAGGAAAATATGCTAAATGGCCTTTATTAGAACCTAGAATATGAACATGCTATCATATACTATGTCTAGGGAATACTGAAAAGCAAAATATGACATTACTACCTTATCTCCTAAGAAAGGTATGAATGATCCAATCTTTTTAATAGTTCTGTTTCTCATTTACATTCAGGAAGTTGATATTCTGAATAATTCATTCATCTTACATAAGTTTGGCTAACGTGAGTGATTCTTTCTGAATCCAGCCATCTCCAAGTATATTGAGAGAAACTTATTCGTTTTCAGATAAGGAACAACTGAGAAACAATTCTCAAAGAGGGTTAACTTCCAATAAATAAGTTTTACTTACATGCACAAAGTGATAAGAATTATAAAGGATTCTGAGCAATACATAACACTTATAACCTATAGCCCATATATTTCAAGTAATGTGCAGCTCAAATATTTGTGTAAGATTTACATCATAAATTAAGAATTTGTATTTTTAAAGCATTGAGAAGGAAGTTATGGTTAATCAATATATGTATTACTTTTTTCTCTATGTATGCATATTTGTTTCTTTTAAACATATTTACTTAATATATATATATTTTTTTAGAAAAAATGGTTGGATTTTTTTTTCCCCTGAATTATAGCTATTCCTGCTATCAGCCCAAGAAATAGATGGATTTAAACTCTCTTGAATAAATAATTGTACCCCCTAAATAGGACTACCTGTAACCAAGGTATAGGGCTGAGAATGAGTTGGCTTAAGGCCATCAGGATAGTTTCTCTTTTTTAACTCCTTCAAGGTCAGAAAACATCACACTCACTTCCTTTATGAAATGTTTTCTCAGAACAATCCTGCAAATGATATGGGGTTGACTTAATATTGGATACTATAATTGATTCACTTATAAATTTTCTTTTTGTATCCGAGGTGAGTTTTGATTACTCCATACCAACTGCGAGTCATACGAACCTTGCTTTTGGTCAGTGTGGTGAAATTATTGCATTATGCCATTTATAATGATAGTGTAAAAACTCTAGTCTTCCTAACAATTTATAAATATTTTGATAGAAGTTATCCTCTTTTATTCTTCAGATTAATCAAGTTTTTATTCATCTGTAAAAAGACCTATGTACCAAAAATGCCCTTTGAAAAATCAAAACTAAGTTATCAGCCAATTACCAGCCTAAAAGGAAGAAGACAGGCAAAATCAAGTTGGTGCTTCCATCAGTCTAAAAGGTCTATGACCAGGCCTTGAGTAAACTGTACACAATAAGCAGTCAGAGAGCATCATATAGCTGGATAATTTACTGATCTCTCATATAATTTGTCATTTCTATGAATATTTATAAATTCCTACTTATTTAACACTGAGATAAACTTTAAGTGGAGAATAGCATACATTTAAAATTGTACAGTAAGTGTTTGTGGAGGTTCTATGAGTCTGGATCCCTGGGTGCTTATGTAGAGTCCTTGCACTGGCGTGAACCCTGAGTGAGATTATTTTTCATGTAAGCTATTGAGATGAGAGTGTGAATTTGTTACTGTGGTATATCCTAGGCTCTTCTGAAAGATATGAACATTTCAAGGACAAATTGTCATCAACTCTTAAATGGGTATGAAGAAAGGTTACTGGTGCAAGCAGTCTTCTTCATAAGACACTGAAGAATTTGTAATACGTAAAGAGTTTTTGCAACACATTCCTGTTTGTAGTGTCTGAACAAGTTTATCTAGCCTCCTTTTGCGAAGGACTTTCTGTTTTGATTTCTGTGTCTAAAATACATCCTCATCTGTTTTAATAATGCCATCTGTCTTCCTTTTCCGTTGAAGAATTAAGTCTATATTCAATTAGACAAGATATTTTTCATTGTTTAACTGTGTCATTACCTATTTCCTATTACTTATACACTTGAAAATGAATATAGATCTTCTTAGGTCTGTGGTGAGCTCATCATGTTCAAATGAATTTCAGAAAGCTGGTGGTTATCCTTTTCCCTTCATTGATAAATTAATATTTTTAAAAATCACATTGTATTAAAGAAAGTAATTCACTTTAACTTTTCGTTACTCAGAGTTTTCATCCACTCTTTCTTTTTTATCTGCTAATAGCTTTCTTATGTCCTGATGCTATTTCTAAAAAGTTTAGAATTGAGGATTTCTCTCTCTCTCCTATTTCTGTGGAATAAACCTTTCATTATACTGCAGAAATCTAAGATCTTATATCTCCTAAAGTCATGTTATCCAAGTCATAATACCATTTTTATGGATATATCCATAAAATAAATACATAATTATGTGATTTATTTATCTCTCTCTACTACATGTATATTTTATTATAAAATTACATATATATGTTTATAGAGATATATAGATATGTATTAAATATCTCTATATGTATCTTTGTTCTCTGCCTTAACACTGGATACAGCACTGAATTCAGAACAAATTATTCATTAAAGTTGATACATTAGGTTTTTATCTTTAAAATATGCTAGAAAGACTTCTTATTAACTTAAGACACCACTGCTCTTTCTCCATAAATCTCAACATTCTGCTCAAATGAGTTTCAATTATTTCTTCTGCCACTTGGCCTAATGGAATATTTAAGATGACGTGAAGTTTTGGATTGGCCAAAAAGTTCATTCGGATTTTTGCATAAGATGTGACCAAAAACCCAAACAAACTTTTTGGCCAACCTGATATTTCAGAATTCAGTCTCCTTGAATCCACACAAGCCTATTCATACTTACAACTGCTATAGTGATCTTCCAAAAACAAACTCATCATGTCTCTACTGTGTTCATATCATTCCAAGAGCTTCACATCATCCTTGGAATCAAATACAAAATCCTTGTAATGTTTTTAGAAGGTAGATCTTATATGATTTGATCCCTGCCAGTTTTTCTAATTTCCGCCCTTGTTTCCCTGGTACATTCCAGATGAGCTGCATGGCACCTCTTAATCTCTGTCAAACCTACCAATCTGATTCATGCTTTAAAACCTTACCATTATTGTCTCCTTTACATGAAATTCTGCCCAACTTCCTCATCTCCTAACTGGCTCATTTCTTCACATTATTATATCTTTATTCATATAAGAAATATACATAATGTTTATCTCAGAGAGAGGTCTTCTTACCACTTGTCTTAGTCTGCCCAGGCTGCAAAAACAGAATACCACAAGACTGGATGGCTTAAACAACAGAACAACATATTTAAACAACATATTTTCTCACAGTCCTGGAGTCTGGAAAGTCCAGATTAAAGATACTGGCAAATCCAATTTCTAGTGTGGAATCTCTTCATGACTTGTAGATCATTGCCTTCCTTCTATGTCCTCACAGGGCCTGTCCTCAGTGCCTGCACAGAGAGAGAGAGAGAGGGAGAGAGAGAGAGAGAGGGAGAGAGAACTCACAAATTGTCTGGTGTCTCATAATGACAGTAATTCTTTTGAATCAAGACACCACCCTAATGATTTCATTTAACCTTGATTACTTCCTTTGAGGCCCCATCTCCAAATACAGCTACACTGGAGGTTAGGACTTCAACATATGGATTTAGGAAAACACAAATATTCAGTCCATACCATCACTGAAGTACTATACTTTGTCATCTACAGTTCCATACCCCTTATCCTGCTGTGATTCTCCTACTGAATACAAAACTATTTAAAATGGTACTATATATTTGTTTTCTTATTTATGAAATCTCAGTGAAGTCAGGCATTTTGTCATATTTTTAAAATTTATTTTCCTAGGATCTAGTAGTTGAAAATTATTTATTAGAATATTTATTTTAAGGTCAAATTAACTCATTACTAAATAATGATGGAAAGAGTCAATAACTATTAAGAAACAAAGTTAGACACCAGAATATGATGGGCACCTCTTAAGCCTTATGACTTTTCTCCTAATTAAAATTTGTGTTAATGATATTTAAATCTACGTTGGATTTCCCAGATGGAATGGAGGATTGGGGATGTAGTCATATAGTTCATATTTAACAGAAATCATTGTGTTTTGAAATAGTTCATATTTAAAACATCATGGACATTTTATTCATTTTCTACATACACATGAGCTTTTATTGTGAGCCATGGAAGCTCCCCTCACTCCTATTACAATTTGTGTTGCTCAGATTTACATTAAGAAACTCTTGCAACTCAATAGCTATGTTTCTACATATCCCCCTTGATGATTATAGGATGCAAACACATTCTTACATAATTATAGAAGGTACTTAAAATGTAAATACCCTTTGGAGAGAGGTAACAGTGAAATTATTTAAGAGAGAAACAGTTTGTAAAGCAACTTTTTAAGAGTTTTACAGGCCGGAATATTAGTAGTTTCAAAGAATGCATTTTCATTTACACACTTGTGATTGTTTTGTCTTAGCACTGGTGTTGCATTTTTTCTCATTGCTATGAATTGCCTAAATGTCTAAAAAATAATAATGTCTTCACTTTACTCCTCATATAGTATAAAACAAATTAACCCATGCAAAATATGCATATATGAACATAATTTTTCTTCCATGACCCTAAAATGCAGTCACTAGAAGGAGAAGTTGGTTGGGAAGAGTCATTAAGATGGAATAATTACTTCTGATATGATTATGGATCCCTTAAATCTTGTGACAGTTTCATCACTAGGCCATTGATTTCAGAGAACAGTTTCTAGTACTTAAACAAAGCTGCATTTTCAGTGGTTATTGGAAAGGATGCTCAAGTAAAGCCACTCCTCTAAACATCACGTCTAACCTTCAGTTCCTCATTATTGACCAGATGCTGGCTCATTCATTCAAATTACTTAATTGAACAATTCAAGTCCAGGCATAAAGTAGACAAATTAATTTAGTGATTGTCAATAAGTTGACATTTCCTGTGAAACTTTAGAAACTTTCTGTACAATTTGCAATAGTATTCAGTTGACCCATTTAAAAAACTCATTATTTGAATAAACATTACCTTAGTTTGCTTTAAATTCTGCTTCCAAAAACCATTTGTATTTTATGTTAGTTTAAATTTTCTTTTCTTTACTGATGAAGAGTTTTACTCATATGTTCATATCTTGAACCAGTTCATTTCATGAAATTTATTTTGGCTTTATTGTTTACTAGTGTGGATTCAGTTTCACCACATAAACCAACATTTTTACAAAAGTATTCAACTTAACCTTGATATAAAAACTTTAGAGGACAGATAGGACATTAAAAAGCATAATAAAGTACACTCCATGTAAGAAATTCTGGAAAAAGAAAAAAATCCTTTGTTGTGCATTTAATTTAAAGATAAGTGAAGTGTTCTCCAAGTCCCAATTATAAAAGGTAAAATTGCAACTAAAGTAGTGGATTTGCAGTCTAATCTATGCTGAAAATAGAGTACAGGGGTTTATATTTCCAGTACTGTTATCATCACTGTTTCTAGTTTTTCTTCACAAATTCTTTATTCACAAAGAATTAAGAACTTAAAAAAATATTTTTTCTTACCGAGAAGAAAATAATTCTTTAGAAAAGTGCTTAAAATTAAAGGAAAATAACCCTTATAGTTTTCTTATATTTCAGTTTTAATTTGTCTTTAAATCTCACGATGATAAGTGATATGATGAATTATGCCCATGTAATAATTTCCTAAGAATATCATGTATAAAGAAAATATTTTCTGTAAAGTGTACATACACATATTTTGGAGAGTTCTTTCAGCTTTTGGTAGGATGATTTATGACAAGTTAAATTAAGTTTGAACTTATAAAATAAAAAAAATGTATATTTAAGATATTAGTAAAAGAATTCTAGCAAATAACTAAAATCAGTGGCATAATTTTAAGTTTGTATGACTAAATGAATTATAAACTGTTTATACCTCTTTTATATAAAAGAATATATATCATGATATGATTTATTTTATATAAATCTCTAGTAAATTGTAAAGAAATCTATAGTGACAGAAAGCAGGTGGGTGGTTGCTTGCAGAATTGGACTGGGGAGATGAGGAGAGGTGAGAGATAGAGATCACAAAGGAACAAGAGAAGATATGGGGGGTGAGCTATGTGTTCATGATCTTGATTTTGGTGATGGTTTTGTAGACGTATACACATGTCAAATAATATCAAATTGTACACTTTAAATTGGTACAGTTTATTGTATATAACTCATATCTCAGTGAAGCTAGAAAAATATATAGCAAAATTGACAGAACTAAAAGAGAAATAAAAAAATCTATAATCATATTGGGAAGCTTTAACATCTCTCAGTAGTTAACAAAGCAAGCAGATGATACATCAGTCAAGGTATAAAAGAATTGAAAAAAACATTTGATCAAAGTGACCTAATGGAAATACAAAGAACATTGCACTTTAGGAAAAAAAATGACAGAATACATTCTTGACTACACATATAAAATTCACTGAAAATAACTATATACTGGCCTAGATACCATCAATAGTGAATACTTCTAAGTATTTAAGGCACATTTTATATCAATTTAAAATAATTATTCCAAAGAATAGAAACTGAACACTTTCCAACTAGTTATATGAAGCAACTATAACTTTAAAAATTTTACAATGATTTTACCACAGAGAATTATTAAAAATCCATTTTTTTCATGAACATAGATGCAAAACTTCTAATCAAAATATTATCAAAACAAATTAGAGGTATAAAACAATAGGTCTTTGACCAGGGTTTATTGTGAAGTGAATAGTATTCAAAAATCATACCTAGTATACTCATTCACTGCATTAACACAGGAAAAAAATAAAAATTAAAGTTGACATCTTAATAGATCCAGAAAATATTTTTGACAAATTTTAACACTGATTTGAAGTTTTACAGAAATGGAAAAATAAGGATGGAGGATAATTTTCTTAATGTTTTAAATTATAGCAAAAACCTTGAGAATATATATTAATATGACTTATTGATAGTTTTTCCTGAATCAGGAATAAAAATATATCTGATATCAGCAATTGTATCTAATCATGTGCTAGAGTTCCCAGATAGTGTAATAAAGTGCTAAAGATAGGTGAAAAACATAATATTTAAAAACAAGTTTTTTAATATTTTACAGATAAAATGATTGTGTATGTAAAAAATGAAATGTCATAGAAATACCAATTAAACATCACTAGAAGCCATAAACTACTTAGGAATAAATTTTAGAAAATATCTTCTTAATCTGTACATTCAAAAGTATAATATATTGCTGAGAGAAATATTGTTGAAGAATAATTAAATATATTAAAGTATAATTATTGCTTTTGAATTAGAAAGCTGATTGTCTTAAAGATGGCATCCAACTTAGTAGTAGTTGCATTCTTCAGTGCCAAACCCACACAGAATAAAACAAAAGGATAATTGCTAGCTTCACGAAAGAATGTTCTGAGTGAGTGATGAAGTGACAAGTACACATAATACACTTATTATTCATGCCCCAAAATGATGGTTGGATCTAGTAAAGCACTTGTGTGTTTGTTTGAGTTGTGAGCTATATTAGCTGCTTAGTTCATGGAAAACTAGATGTCCATATTAACAAAAGTGATCTCCAGATTCAGTGCAATTCCTATCAAATTCCAATGGCATTTTTTACAGACATAGAAATAACAATTCTAAAATTTAATAGGAACCACAAAAGACCCATAAGAGCCAAAATAATTTTAAGCAAGAACAAAGCTAGAGGCATCGCACTTCCTGGTTTCAAAATATATTACAAAGCTATAGTAATCAAAATACTGTGGTATTGGCATAAAAACCGACAGAGACCAATGGAACAGAATAGAGAGCCCAGAAATAAACCCATGCATACACAGTCAACAGATGTTCCACAAAGATTTTTAAAAGTTGATACAAGAATACACAATAGGGAAAGAATAATCTCTTCAATAAATGGTGTTGAGAAAACTGGATATCAACAAACGAATGCATATCCATGCAAAAAAATGAACTTAGACCTTTATCTGGTCACCATACACAAAAATCAACTCAGAATACTTAAAAGCAAGACCTGAAACCATAAACCTTTTAGATGAAAACATGGGAAAGGTTCTTGACATTGGTTTTAGTAATGATATGAAACCAAAAACATAGGCATCAAAAACAAAAATAGATAAGTAGGACTACATCAAATTAAAAAACTTCTGTATAGCAGAGGAAACCACAAAATGAACGCCAACCTGTGGAATGGTAGAAAATGTTTGCAAACTTATATCTGATAAAGAGTTAATATCCAAAATATATAGGGAACTTCTACAACCCAACAGCCAAAAACCAAATACCTACTTTAAAAATGGGCAAGGGCCTGAATAGATATTTCTACAAAGAAGACATACAGATGGCCAACAGGTATATGAAAAGATGCTCAAAATCATCAATTATCAAGGAAATGCAAATCAAAATTACAATGAGATATCATCTTACACCAGTTAGGATGGATGTCCTAAAAAAAATGAAATATAACTGTTGGCAAGGATGTGGAAGTAAAGGGAACCCTCAAGCATTGTTGGTGGGAATGTTAATCGGTGCAGCTATGGGAAGCAGTATGGTGAATCCTCCAAATATTAAAAAGATAACTACTATATGATCCAGCAATCTTCTGAGTATATATCCAAAGAAATTGAAATCAGGATCTCAAAGAGACACCTGCACTCTCCTACTCATTGCAGCGTTATTCACAATGGTCAAGATATGGAAGTAACCTAAATGCCCACTGGTGAATGAATGGATAAAGAAAATGTACATAAATATGCATATATGTAATGGAATATTATTCAGCCTTAAAAAAGAAAGAAATCCTGCCATTTGCAACATCATGGATGAAACTGGAGAATATTATACTAAGTAATATAAACCAGGAACAGAATGACAATGCTTGATACCACATATGTGAAGGATCTAAAAATGTCAAACTCATAAAAGCAAAAAATGGAATGGTGGTTGCTAGGGGCTGGGATGGGGCAGAGGAAATGAGAAGGTATTAGTCAAATGGTGCAAAGTTTTGGTTATGCAAGAAAAATACATCTTAGAAATCTACTGTACAACATAGTGCTTACAGTTAATATTGTACACATTAAAAATTGCTAAGAGGGTAAATCTTTTGTTAAATTATCATTGGATAATAGTAAATAAAGTAGATAGGAAAATTTTGGAGATGAAATATATGTTTTCATGGTGATGGCTTCACAAATGTATATTATCTATAAACTCATCAAGTTGCATACAATAAATACATAAGACTTTTGTATATCAGTCATAGCGGACATATAGAAAAAGTAGTTTACACATATACATTTATTTTTCTTAAATTTAAAAATTGATTAACAGCAGTGTATTTACTATCATTCAATTAGTAATTAATAAACTCAATATATATTAATACATTTAAATTTCTGTTTTTATTTTTAATATGAAAAATATGTATGTGAATATATGTGAAAAAGATACACACATACCTAAATAACTAAAGTTTGTTGGGGCCCTCAACTTTTAAGAGTATAAAGTGGTCCTGAAAACGAAATGTTTTAGAACTGCTAGCATAAGGAACTGTGGAGTCTTACTGCTATATGCCATTGATCATATATTGTAATAGTACCAGATACACAAATAGATGGTACAGATTATTTCAAAAAGGTGTTAAGTATATGTCTTATCACACAAATTTGAATATAATATTATAGTTAAAATTTATGTGACTTTAGAAAAATCATGTCACATAGTAGTCTTTTTTTCTGCTCTTTTGTTGAAAGATTTATTTTTCTGTGGAACAAATACATAGCAGTGAGCACGGTTTCATGGTGTTCCAAAACACAATTTAAAGCCAGTATGCAATTATCAATCATTTTTGAATAGCAAACATCACTAATATGACAGGCTTTTGTTAAATATTTAAGAACATGTAGATTCCATTCTTTTTTTTTTTCTTTTTTAAAGCAGTAATTGTATCTGTATTGTCAGCAAACCAACTGGAATGCTATTAACTATTTCACAGAAATTGCTTTTAGGAGAAAAAAATATATAATATTTTCTCCTTTTGAATGTCTTTACATAAATCATACAGCATTTAATTTCAATGTAATGATAGTTAGTGAAGCTCTTCTGATTCTTAATATGATAGTAATTTGAACCAGTAAGCTTGAAAGCCATTAATGAATAAAGGTCAAGTATCTAGTCAAAGATTCCGGAAAATCTGACATTTTACTTACTACATGACTAACATTACTGAGAATAAAAATTAATAAGCAGTTAAATAAAATGAATGACTTTGGTCTTTTTACAAAGGTATCAATATTTTAACACATCCAAAAGTAACCATCCATCATTCATGTGATCAAGGCAATTAATAGTCTCCACATAACAGTATCTTCTTTGTTAATATGGTTTCCCAAATAGAACAGAATACTAACATCCCAACATACGAGTGCATATAGCTTGCCAACTTTGAGTGGCAATTTAGTTATTGGCATAATTGTAATAAGATGTTTAACAAATAGCTCAATTCTTGTCTAATTACTTACACAAATTTGGGAGATGAGCGTAGCAATATGTGTACCTGAAATTAAGAGGCGAAAACGAATTACAAATGTTAAATAATGTCAATAGTTGAAATCGTCTAGAATGGTTTTATCTCAAACTTAAAATGTTCTCAAGAAAAAAAATCATGAGGACTACCAGTACTGAATTAAATAGTTAAAAAAAATTTATACTATAGAAACATTTACAATATGGAATGAGATATTCTACCTCGATTTTTAATATATTAATACAAACCATAATATTTGCAACATACATAAAACTTTAACAAACCAATACAGTTCAAATTAAAACATCAATTTAATAGATTTAAAATAATTTAAAATTGTATAGATGCTTAAGAATTATATCAGTTTAGTAGTAAAGTATGAATTTTATATTTTGTGTTTCCCTTATAGACTTGCTGCTTTTGTTCTTAGGACGTGGATCATACATAATTCAGAAAACTATTACTTCAATTTTAAAAGATAATTTTAAATTGAGGTCCATTATCTTCAGTCTGTTTACTAACACATGCCAGAAATATAATTCTGAAAAAAAATTGGAAAAATTTTCTCTGTTGATTTACAACTGTACTTATTAATAAACTTACTTCAAAGAAATATTGTGCTCATACACTACGTTTGCTTGAAAGGTATATATAGTATAGTCTAGAGTACAGTAACACAAGTTCTTTTGAATTTGACACATCTTTACTAACTTGCACTATATTTCTCAATCGTTCCTTTATATATTTCTATTAAAATACTGCAATTTTTTATTCATACACTGCACAGTAAAATGATGTCAAATGACAGAAAATGTGACAAATGACACAAAATTTTGGTCAATAAAATAAAATTGAGTATTCAGTTTTCGGGTGATTATCCAGATGATTCAGAATGTGCTTATATTAATTTTTAGATTAATATTACAATATAAAAAATTAAACAAATATAAAGGCTCAAGGATTTTGTGGAGGTAAGAAAAAACAGATATAAGAAACACTGTTCCATGCAATTCAAATCAATGCATTGTACTTTTGCCTAAAATTTCCAGATCAGTATGGGCACATATGGTGTTTTGGGTTAATTTTTACATTTCTCTCTTTGAGTCTACACTTTGCAAATTTTACTATAGATTTCTTATTTCTCCAAATTTCCTGGAGGAAAGTTAATTAATTTATCACATGTTTATTGAGTGTGTGATATAACCCTGGGTACCATGTAATATTAAAGTATTAAATAACTTAATCATCTAAGCTAAACTCTCAGCCTTAGAAATCTCTTTGTAGCTTTGACAGCTGGAAACCTTCCTCTGAGTTATCATTGGTTTTTTGAAGAGATAATTTGTTCTATGTCCTCATACTCCAAATTTCCAAGTTCCCTTTAAGGACAAAGACTTTTGAAACTTAAAAGTCAATTTTGTCTATTTTCTATGGTAGCATTTCTTTCATTATGTAATAAGTATTAAATAGTCTAACATTGTAATATATGCAAAGAAGTCTGCATGTGGAAGAAGACAGATTGGCAGGTAGTGGGAAATAATAGAAGAATACACATTTTTGCTTATGCATCTAAAAATATTGTACATATACAAACAATATGCAGAGTGCTCACAATATATATATTTATTAATTTATTCTATCAAAAATAAGTAAACCACTTCCAAACACAAGATGTCTAGTTGCAGGAAGATTATAACAGTACTTTTATTTATACAAAATATATCAACACTGAATATGAGGAATATCTACTACAGATTGGTCAGCATATTTTCCACCCCACATTCTATTTTGAGGTGTAACTTAGCCCATCAAATGAAGGAGAATGTTTCTTCTTTCCTTGTTTATGAGCTGACCTTTTGACATATTTTGACAGATAGTATATTGTGGAAGGGATGCTGTGTAACTTTCAAGGCTGAATTTTAAGACAACCACAGGTTCTGCCTTTGCATCTTGGAACACTCCTTCTTGGAACCTATATATCTCCCTCTGAGTAAACCCAAGCAGCCTCATGAAGAGGCTGACATGTTAGAGAACTGAAGCTTCTGGCTATCTAAGTTGAGCTTTTAATTAGCAGCTAGCACCAAGTGCCAACTAGGTGAGTGAGTCCATTTTTAAATATCCAGTGCCTGAAACCAAGAGAAGTTTAAGAACTACCTTGTCAACCCATAGAATCGTAAGAATAAATAAATGGTCATGTTTTTGAGCTGCTACATTTTGGGGTGATTTTTTATACAACAGTAGGTAACCAGACAAATCATGAAGTTATTAGCTCTGGATTAAAAAAAAGGTGCAATGAAATATTTTCATGGAAAATGTATTTGGAAGGTCATCTTATACATTTATCTTCCTCTGCTATTATCTACCTCTTAACAGTCATCCTAAACTATATATTATTTAAACCAGGGGTTAGGAAACTATAGCCCAGGGAATTGTTATGGGTTGAATTATGTTCCCCAGAAAGATGTGTTGGAGTCCTAACCCGTGGTACTTGTGAATGTGATCCTGTTTGGAAATAGGGTTTCTACTAGAGTGGGCCCTAATCTAATAATGTGAGTGGTATCTTTATAAGAAGAGAAGAGACACAGGGGGAACACCATGTGACAGTGGAGATTGAGATTGGAGAGAGAAATCTACAAGGAAACCCAGAGGATTGCCAGCAATCACTAGAAGCTAGGAGAGAGGCGTGGAACCAATTCTATTTCAGAGTGCCCAGAAGGAGTCAACCCTAATGACTGACACCTAGATTTCAGACCTCTAGGCTCCAGAACTGTGAGAACATAACCCATTGTTTTAAGCCACCAAATGGAAATTTTTTTGGTAGCTCTAGGATACTAGTACAAGGCCAAATCCAGCCCACCACCGGTTTTTGTAAATAACATTTTATTGCAGTGCAGCGAATTCATTCATTTATGTACTATCTATGGCTGCTTTTATGCTACAATGGCAGAGTTCAATTGTTGCCGCAGAAACCAAATGGCCTGCAAAGCTTAGAATATTTATGATATGGGCCTTTGGATGAAAAGTTCACTGACATCTGATTTAAAATACATAGAGGTAAAAAAATAATAATAATAAAATACATAGAGGTATTACTCTATATGGTCAGAATTGGGCAAGCTTATCAGTGAATATTTCTGATTATATACATACACATATATATACGCAAACATACATATTTATATATATATGTAAACACATACACAGGTATGTGTAAATACACATGCATGTACATATGTATAAATATACATCTATACATACTTAGGTATGTAAAATTTTTAATTCTTTCCATTGGTGATGTCTGAGAAAAAAACAAAGTATATATTCAGTATCTTCCTCCATAGCAAATACTACAATAATAATGCTCTATTGTAGGGAGATACTTACCAATAAAATGAGTCATCCAGCAGGTAAATTGTTTAGTTCCTCGTACAGATTGTGAGATGGGTAAATGGGATTTTTTAATATTACTTTGTCCTGCAAACTTATTCAACTCAGTCCTTCTTCATGAGGATAGTTTGAAGTATGTTGTTTTGATTGCTAGATAAAAAGTGTCAGTTATGTTTATGCCATCTCTTTACACAAAATAAAAAAGAGCTGAAACCCTATAGTTACTTTTAAATCATATTTAGAGCCAGTAAAATTTGAGTTAAACTTGTGAAATTGTGAATTTCAGCTGGTTCTGATTTAGTACCTCTAGATAATTGGAGAAAATATTTTAACATAAAATCTAAAGTTCCAGTCAGAATTTCCTGAATATATATGTAATAATAGAGGTAAAAGAAATATGCTTTAATATTCTAAGGTTAATCTTCATAAGATTGGTCTCCACACTAATGAAACATGGAGACCCCAATCAAAAAAGCATCAGTTTTAGATCTTATAGAAACCCGAATCAACCTACGTAAGTTTAATATCTTCTGAATATATATTCTCTTTTTACATCTCCAAATTTAAAAGTGACTTTTTTATACTAATGCCTTCTTCCTAGTATAACTGCTGCTAAAATACATCTCTGGAGGAATCAGTCTTTACAGAAATAGTTCTTTGACAATATATTTTACTTTGTGTCCTTTGGCAGTAGTTTCTTTTTTTCTAACAAAAAAGTAGAAAACAGTGTGGAGTCCTGTATTTGGGTTAAAGTGTGTATGTCTGTGTGTGTGAGAAGAATTAAGGGTAGCTAGCACAGAAGGAGAAAAAGGAAGAAAAGAGAATTCTCTAAGGGAATTTGTATTGCAGGAAGGGGGACCCATTCCAAGGCCTGAGAGGGGGCTTTCGTCTAACACTTGTAAATGAATTATCTGAGGAGACATGTGCTGACAAAGCAAGAGACTTTATTGGGAAGGGGCACCTGGGTGGAGAGCACCAGGGTAAGGGAACCCAGGAGAACTGCTCTGCCACGTGGCTCGCAGTCTCGGGTTTTATGGTGATGGGGTTAGTTTCCGGGTTGTCTCTGGCCAGTCACTCTGAGTCAGGGTCCTTCCTGGTGGCATGCGCATCACTCAGCCAAGATGGATTCCAGTGAGAAGAATTCTGGGAGGTTGGTAGGACATATGGACTGGCGTCTCCTCTCTCCTTTTGACCATTCCCGAATTCTTTGGTTTGTAGCAGCTTGTTAGTTCCGCATTCCTTACCAGGACCTCCTGTTGTAAGGTAACTCATGCAGGTGGTTACTATGGTGCCTGGCCAGGGTGGGCAGTTTGGGTCAGTGGTTTCCCTAACATTTTGGCTATTTTTATCTTTTAAAACGGTTGTAGTTTCCAAAACGCTGGAATATCTACTATATCATATGTTTAATTAATATATGATAGTAATTGAATTTCACATATTGTCTATTTATGAGCAATATTTAAAATAAATGTTAATGAACTAGCAGCATATTCTATCAAAAAGTTACAATTCCTCTGTGAAGGAGGGATAAGATGTTGAGTGGACTTTCACGGTTTACCCAGCATTGGCACCTGGAAATGCAAGTTAAAGATTGAGAGGAGTCAAGAAAGCTTCATTATAAAGGAATCTTGAGAAAAGAGAGCATATTAATAGGTGAACGAGCTGGTTCTGTGACCTCTAATTATCACTCTAGCCCTCTCCTCTTTCGTACTACTATAAATCTAGGAGAGGGGAAGAAGAGGGTTTTTTGGATCAGGAAGGAAGAGACACCGTGGTTTTGTTTCCCTTTTCCTAACCAGGAGGGAATTTTGACTGTGCAGTCCTTTCAGTGAGCGTGAAGATGTTCAAGAGATTAGCTCCTCGAGGTTGTTTGTGCCTAAAGGAAAGGGAGACTCCGTTTCCTTGAATGGGCTTCTGCTTATGCGGTGCATTTAAGGAACATGGTTGTGTGGAAAATATAGGTATGATCTATAAACAGTCTCAGTCTAAATAAAACAATGATAACATAACGAAATTATCTCCAGTGAATCCGTGTAAACCAAGTTACCAAAATGTAAGTATATAGTTGAGAGAACATTTAATATTATATCGACCATAATTATTAAATGCAAAACAAGTTCAGATTTAAGAAATATAGTCAACAAACTGATAATACTTGTATAACTAAGCAATGAGCTATTCTTCAACCAGTTTCTTTATTCTACCAATAGTAGGAGTTTTCCTTTCAGGAAGAACAGATCACTAAAATTCATGATGACTTTCAAATATTTGAATGTTTGGAATAATTTACTTTCAAATATTCTAAGACTGCACTGTCCCAGGCTGGTATTTCCAAACTCGATAGCTTGGACTTATGAGCCTCATTCCCAGCATTAACTGCAATCTTACCATTCTCCTCTAATAAGATTACAATCTTACCACTGAAATAAAATTTTAATATCTTTTCACTTTTAATGACTCACATTTTTCTAAAATATTCAGCATTACTGTTTTTCCCACTGTTTCTAAAAGTACATCTGAGTCTGAACAAATAAAAGTATTTTGGATTAGAGAAAAGATGAATACTTTCACCAAAAAATAACTAAATTTTAGCATCCCTTTGGAAGCAAAATGACAGTCGAACTAATATCCAACACTTAACTTTATCTCAGGATTCTCAGTTCCTTAAAACACCTTGGAAAATGCTTTTACAACAGAAGTCTTGCACTTATAACCAGGTGCCAGGTAGGGTCTCTTTGGCCCTTAATATTTAAGATGTGTTTTTGCATCCCTACAGAGCAGTGTCCTCTCAAAGATTGTGCTTCATATTCTCTGACTCTAGCATTTTCATGGTTTCTGCTGGCTCTGAGCTCCTGCTTTGCTAAATTAATTAAATTTAGGAATCACATTGTATTTCATTTTTGTTGTCCTGCTTATACCTTAGTGAAAGTCAGGACTTTTATTTAATTTCTTCCCTAACAGACAACTCACATAGTATTAGTTTGCATTAAATATTTTAGAAAAAAAATTGGAAATTAGAGTTAAATATTCTAACCCTGGTTGATTCTTCATCCTTTTTAGAGCTGTGAGACTTGAGTTGGTGTCCTTCATACATCACATCTTCCCCATCACTTAAGAAGCCATTGAAATACTTGCATATTTAGCTGTCTCCTACCTGGTAAGAAAATTTTAAATTTATTTTTACATTTAGTTAATGGCTCACATTTTCTGTAAAGTGTTCAGCATTACTTAATTTTAGGTAAGTGTAGAGAACTAATGGGTCCAATGATTGTCTCTATCCACGTCCTAAAGAAACATCATGATAGGTAGATATGTCATTTTCCTTTTTCATAAAACAAACAAGCAAACAAACCAAAAAACCACTCAACTTTCTCAAAAAGGGCTAATATGTAAAAGGCCTCTATCCAGGTTTTTAGTGTTGCCTAGAGTATATTCAGTTGAAATGTCTTTTTTCCTATTCTAGTTATTAACTCACGCACAGCAGTGGGAGATTTACTCTAACCTTAATATGCAGTCCAAGTTTCTCTCTAAGGCAAAGAGCATCTGTTAGAATAAAAGGACTTAAGAAGCTGTAGGAAAATGACAGGAGGAAGCCAAGGGATTCAGGAGACTCAAGAGATGAACTTCGGGAGGAAATCAGTATTATGGTATGAGTATAAAGCACATAAAGCTAAATTT
This sequence comes from Lagenorhynchus albirostris, assembly GCF_949774975.1. Classification (NCBI taxonomy): domain Eukaryota; kingdom Metazoa; phylum Chordata; class Mammalia; order Artiodactyla; family Delphinidae; genus Lagenorhynchus; species Lagenorhynchus albirostris. The sequence goes on along the minus strand of NC_083105.1, from coordinate 55,361,577 downwards.
ATTTCTGGGCTGAGTTGTATTACCTACCATTTAATAAAAGCATTATGATTGGATAATTTAGGCAAATCTCTAGATGAATCCAGTATTCTCAATACTGTTATCATCCTCATGTATACTCACCTTAATCATCTGAAAATTTCAAGACATGATAGATAAATGGAATGTTGGTCCTATAAGGAAACTAAGAGGGCATATATATACACAGACATATATATATATATGTATATACACACACACATACACTCACTCCAGTCCTCTTATTATAAAAATTAATAAACTAAACACAAATGATGAAATATTTTTCATCAAAACTATACAGAGAAATGGCAAAGTTAGGAATAGAATCCTGATCTCCTGTCACTGACCCCTGAGCTTATTCTAGTTTTTTTTTTTTTCTTTTTGGCTGAGGTTTAAAATATTATACTGTTCACTTATTCATAATGTAAAATCTGTAGTTTTAATATATATCTGTATTTAGCATAAGTTATAAAATATGTGTTTTCAGATATCTTATTTCTGACTACTATAACAAAAGTACCACAGACCGGGTGGCTTACAACAAATAACTATTTCTTACAGTTCTGAAGGCTAGGAAGTGTAAGATCAAGGTGCTGGCAGATCTGTGTCAGGATTTCAACAACGGTTTTAGGTTTTTGTAAAAGAGGAAAATAAAGCTTTAAACTGGTGAGCATGATATTTGTAGGAATAACATTAGATTTTATAATATTTTGAAGTTTACATAATATTTTTTTATTCTTTTCTCATTAGACCTTCCTAACTAGCCCTGTATACGATGTAAAGAATGTTTGTCACGTGGCAGTTTAGACAAAAGTATTTACCTTTGCTCCCATACTGAAACTTTGTTAACATGAGAACAACAAAAAGTGTATGTATAAACCTGTAAAAGCAAAGAGATTAATGCGGTAAAAAAGGAGGCAACAGTGAATAAATACTGTCAACAAGTAGTGGAAATAAATAAAGGGATTTAGCATTCCTGAAAAAAATAAACACCAAGAGCCTGCACACAGGGGTACTTGTGATAAAAAAGGATAGTTCAAGCCACATATTCCCAGAAAGCCTCAGGGATTGGAGCCAGCAGGCATGATGATGAAGGCAAGGTGAGTCAACGGCTAAAGATGGGAAGCAGGTGAGGGCTTGCATAAAAGTAGTGACATCCTGAGGTCCCCTTCCTTGTTCATACATCTGCACAAGAACCTCCCCTCCCACAAATATTGATATATTTTCTATTCATAAATTGGAATAAAGAGACTGCAGTCCTAGGGAATTAAGACAGAGTGAACAGCTGGGGAAAGGCAGTGAATAGAAACAGGGGAATAAGTGAAAGTACTCATTCCTCCAACCCTCTTGCATTATTAAGCTTTAAGAATACTTAAGTCCAGCAGCTTCCCTAGTGGTGCAGTGGTTAAGAATACACCTGCCAATGCAGGGGACACAGGTTTGAGCCCTTAGTTGCTCCTGCATGCTGTGGAGCAACTAAGCCTGTGTGCCACAACTACTGAGCCTGTGCTGTACAGCCCGCGAGCCACAACTACTGAGCCAGGAGTGCTGTAGCTACTGAAGCCCATGTGCCTAGAGCCCATGCTCTGCACAATGAGAAGCCTGTGCACCACAATGAAGAGTAGATCCTGCTCGCTGCAACTAGAGAAAGCCTGCATGCAGCAACAAACACCCAACACAGCCAAAAATAAATAAAATAAAATATTTTTTTTAAAAAAAGCTTTAAAAAAAAAATACTGAAGTCCAGCCAAGTGTTTATCCCTTTGGAAGGAGATGAGAGGATCTTTCTTTGGAGAAACTGAGCAGGCTCAGCTGAAACAAAATTTAAAAACTGTAGATTCCAGTATTTGGGATTCTCTGACAATGTAATTGAGTCTTCAGATAGTCACCACACAGTGAAGCACAGCAGGTGAGTGGCTTTCCCCATGCACACTACTTTCAAACATTATATGACAGGACAATGAAGATTGCCAGACATGAGAAAGTATTCAACACAAAAGGTCACAGAGTCCAAAACCAAAATAAAGAGAGAAAATAGGTTACTTACCAAAGATCAGGAATTCAAATTGGAAAGGATTTCTTATTAACAACACTGCATACTAGAAAACAACGTAAAACTCTGTTTAAAATTCTGAGCAAAAATGTTATCTAAAAATCTATACCTGGCCCTCCCCCTCTGAAAAATAATGAGCGCAAAAAGACGTTATTTATAAACATAGATTTTTCAAAAACGTGTAATTTCCCTTTTTAAGAAACTGAATAATCTGAGGCATTGAATGATAGAATCAGCCAGAAAAGAAATTAGCAAGGAATCTTGGAACCAGGGTTTAACCACACTGAGGCAAAGAAGAGTCTCAGGAAAATAGCTGTTTGTCAAATTTAGACAGTAAACAGTACAGATTGAAGAAGGAAAATAGGGTTTCATGAGGGCTCTACCATGATGGAGTGAAAAGGAAGGAATGACTGAGTACCTAACGTGTAACATAAAGTGGAGACAACTACTTAGAGAGGGTTATAATTTCATTGGAAATAATTAGTGATAGAGACATAGAAAACTAAAAATGTGCCAATCAAGTTAGTTATTAACCCCAAGAAGTACAAAAACATTGTCTCTCTCTGAATTTGATTACTCTAGATCATATAAGTCGAATCATACAGAATTTGTCTTTTTGTGACTGGATTATTTTACTTAACACTATGTCCTCGAGGTTTATCCATGTTGTGGTATGCTTCAGATTTCCCTTCCTTTTTAAGGCTTAATAATTGAATGTGCATACCACATTTTGCTTATTCATTCAGCTGCCAGTGGACATGTAGATTGTTCCTACCTTTTGGCCATTGTGAATAGTGTTAATATGAACATTCCTTTATAAATATTTCTTCTAGATCCTGCTTTCAATTCCTTTGGGAATATACTCCAGAGTGGAATGGCTGGATCTTATAATAATTCTTTAAAAAAATTTAATGGCCTCCATACTGTTTTTCATAGTAGCTGCATCATTTTACATTCCGATTACCAGTGTGCAAGCATTCCAGTTTCTCCGCATCTTCAACAACACTTGTTACTTTTTGGTTTTTTTGACAGTAGGCACCAAATGGGTGTAAGGACCTACTTATTTCTTTCAAAACTTTAATTTTATATTCTTTCATTATTATTTGATTAAATATTTTCAAATAATCTTTTTATAAGTAATAGTTTCATGTGACACTACCTTATGATAAAATTGTGAGTTTGAGTTACATACATTTATAAATTATTTAACAATTGTACAAAAGATGTGTTGAATAATAAATTCCCATCAATCTAAAAATATCTTTCTTTGCAAGCATGTCATAGAGCTCTATTATTCATATGTGATTTAATATATAACATAGTTACTTGGATTAAAGCACAGATGGCATATAACTGCTTAGTCTGGATTGTGCTCAGCTGCAATAAAACATACTTTAGTGTGACTTAAACAAATAGTTTACTTTTCTTGTGTAGTGAAAAATTTGGAGTTAAGAATTTGGTAAAGTTTTTTTTTCTTGTTTAAACTATTGATCTTTATTCCCATACCAATGAAAGAAAAATTCTCTAATTAAGCCTACAGAGGTAAAACAATATTAAATCAGAGATTATACAGAACATAGTTCAGGCAACTGAACATTCTGTCAGACATAAAGTATGCCCTATTTATTCTCATTCTAAAGCTGGAGAGTTACATTTCCATGTATAGGCATAGAAAGTCAGGTCTATACCCTATCCACTTCTCTATGTATAATTTAAAACTACATTGCAATATATAATGAAGAAACTGACAGCTCTGGCTGTCTTTGTCACAGACCAATATATATTTTCATAATTCTAGTGCTTTTTGTCACTAATTCCCCACACAATCTGGATGAACCTTGGAATTTTAGTCTTTAAAATAATATGATAATAGGGCTTCCCTGGTGGCGCAGTGGTTGAGAGTCCGCCTGTCGATGCAGGGGACACGGGTTCGTGCCCTGGTCCGGGAAGATCCCACATGCCGTGGAGCAGCTGGGCCTGTGAGCCATGGCTGCTGAGCCTGCGCGTCCAGAGCCTGTGCTCCCCAACGGGAGAGGCCACACAGTGAGAGGCCAGTGTACCACACACACAAAAAATAATAATAATAATAATAATATGATAATACTAATTGCCATTAAACGGATGGCAATTTTAGTCTTTGAAATAATATGCTAACACTCATTGCCATTAAACTGATGCAACATTGGGGTTCATGTGTCTTTTCAAATTGGTGTTTTTATTTTTTTCAGATATATACCCAGGAGTGAAATGGCTTTTTTCCAGCTTTTCTGAGATATAATTGACAAATAAAATTGTAAGACATTTCAAGTATACAGCATGATTTAATATATGTCTGCATTGTGAAAGGATTCCCCATTGAATTATTCCCCATCACATATTTACCTTATTTAAGTTCTACTTTCCGAGCAAATTTCAATTGTACAATACAGTGTTCTCAATTTTAGTCAGCATGTTATACATAAGATACTCAGACCTTACTCATCTTATAATCGAAAGTATGTACCCTTTTACCAACCTCTCCTGACTTCCCCAATACCCTGGCAATCACTTTTCTATTTTTCTTTTTTATAATAGCCATTCTAATGGACATGATGTGATATCTCACTGTGGTTTTGATTTGCATTTCCCTGATGATTATTGATGTTGAGTCTCTTTCATATATTTATTAGCCATTGTATATCTTCTTTGGAAAAATATCTATTCAGGTATTTTGCCCAGTTTTTAATTGGGTTATTTGGTTTTTTACTATTGAGTTATATGAGCTCCTTATATATTTTGAACATTAATCCTAGGCGGTTTGCAAATATTTTCTGCCATTTTGTACGTTGTCTTTTCATTTTATTGATTTTTTGTTGAAGTATAGTTGATATACAATATATGTTACAGGTGTATAATATACTAATTCATAGTTTTTAAAGGTTATGTTTCATTTATAGTTATTATAAAATATTTGCTGTATTTTATACCTAATAGTTTGTATATCTTAATCCCCTACCCCTATACTACCCCTCCCCCCTTCCCTCTCCCCACTGGTAGCCACTAATTTGTTCTCTATATCTATGAGTCTGCTTCTTTTTTGTTATATTCACTAGTTTGTTGGATTTTTTAAGATTCTACATATAAGTGATATCATACAGTATTTGTCTTTCTCTGACTTATTTCACTTAGCATGATGCCCTCCAAGTCCATTTATGTTGCTGCAAATGTCAAAATTCCATTCTTTTTTATGGCTGAGTAGTATCCTATTGTATATATATATACCAAATCTTCTTTATCCATTCACTTCTTGATGGACATGTAGGTTGCTTCCGTATCTTGGCGATTACAAACAATGCTTCTATGAACATTGGGGTGCATGTGTCTTTTTGAATTAGTGTTTTTGTTTTTTTGGATATATACCCAGGAGTGGAATTGCTGGGTCACAAGGTATTTCTATTTTTAGTTTTGTGAGACACCTCCATACTGTTTTCCAGGGTGGCTGCACAAATTTACATTCCCACCAACAGTGTATTAGGGTTTCCTTTAATCCATATCGTCGCCAACATTTGTTATTTGTGTTCTTTTTGATGATAGCCATTCTGACAGATGTGAGGTTCTATCTCATTGTGGTTTTGATTTGTATTTCTCTGATGATTAGTGATGTTGAGCATCTTTTCATGTGCCTGTTGGGCATCTGCTTGTCCTCGTTGGAAAAAATGTTCAGTTCTTCTGCCCATTTTTAATCTGTTTGTTTATTTTTGATGTTGAGCTGTATGAGCATACTGATGGGTTTTTTTGCTGAGGAGAAGCTTTTTAGTTTGATGTAGTCCCACTGTTTTACTTTTGCTCTTGTTGCCTTTGCTTTTGGTGTCAAATCCAAAAAATTATTTCCAAGATCAGTGTTCACGAGCTTATCCCCTCTGTTTTCATCTAGGAGTTTTATGGTTTTAGATCTTACATGAAAATCTTTAATACAGTTAATATTATTTTTTTCTGTATGATATAAGATGGGGTCCAGTTTCATGCTTTTGCATGTAATTATCCAGTTTTCCTAACACCATTTATTGAAGAGGCTATCCTTTCTCTGTTGTATATTCTTGGCTTCTTTGTTGAAAATTAATTGACCACATATGTACAGGTTTATTTCTGGGATGTTTATTCTCTTCCATTGATCTATATGTCTGTTTTTAATGTCAGACCATACTGTTTTGATTACTATAACTTTGTAATATGTTTTGAAATCAAGACATGAGATGCTTGAGCTTTGTTATTCTTTCTCAAGATTGCTTTGACTATTTGGAGTCTTCTGTGGTTCCATGCAGATTTCAGGATTAGTTTTCTATTTCTACAAAAAATGCACTAGAGTTGTTTTAATTGTTCAGCTGTGTTACTAAGAACCCAGGATCCTACCTATCTTTATACTCCATTTCCTTAAAATGTTATCTTGTCACCTATGTCATGGTCAAAGTGTGGCTACTGCAGCTTCAGATGCAAAATCTTTGTTTAGTAGAGGAAGTAGGAGTGAAAATGGAGCCAGCAGTAATAACAGCCACTTGTCTTCCTTAATCAGGAAAGCAAAAGCTTTATCAAAACCCCACACTAGATTGACATGTACACACTGCTATATTTAAAATAGATAACCAACAAGGACCTACTGAATAACACAGGGAACTCTGCTCAATATTATGTAACAACCTAAATGGGAAAAGAATTTGAAAAAGAATAGATCATATATATGTTTAACTGAATCACTTTGCTGTACACCTGAAACTAACACAACATTGTTAATCAACTGTACTCCAATGTAAAATAAAAAGTTAAAAAAATAACCCACACTAATGTTCCATTAATTAGGCTACCCAGTGTCATATGGCCATTCATTGCTGTAAGGGAGACTATGAATGTGAGTGTTAAGATGAGGTAGCCCTGAAACAATGCATTCTTTTTTCAGGGAAAACTGAGGAAATGAATAATGAGTAGACAGTTAAAACACTGATCATCTGCCCTTATTACATATATAGATTTCAGAGACTGAACTCAAACAGAATCAGCATGTTCAAATATGTTATAGGTGGGAATAATTAATCAAATTTAATATGGCATGAAGAATGAAAAGGAGAAAGTAAAACATTTGTTTCATACGTACTTGTCCAAGACAGTTTACATACATTTCCTCCTTTACGTAACCAACTGGCATATAAATCCGTATTTGTTGAATTGTAATTCTCATGTGCTTTACACTACATACCACGTAGGAATTTTTTGTTTGTTCATTTTAGTGGAGGGAAGTCTAAGCTCACACAATTATGTTTTAAAAAATGCACAAGTGCATGTAGTATTTTGTGTTAAAAATCATTTTAAGAAAGTTTAAGGGGTCTTAGTTTAAGACCCCTGTAAGCCAAATGCAGTAAGGTTACCAGAAATTTCATATGCACTCCGAGAGTACCTCAGTAGAATAACTTCTAGTTCAAAAAGATTCGTCATATGGTAACTAGCTAACTCACATGGAAGTCTCAATGGCTATGATTTTCATAAGGCACACATTCTGATGTTCAAAAAGCAGAACTGTCTGTTTTGATTTATAGTGGACTTCATGTTTTATCTTACATTTCCATTTCAACCTGCTGCCAAAAATTTAATCATTTCCAGGAAAACAAAATCAAATTGAAGATTCTTTTCAGATCTTTTAGGTTTAAAACTTCCCAGTCCACTCGCTCTTCTTCTCCCTGGGTTTATTTCTGAGTGCCTGGCTTTATATAGTTCTATGATGTTGTGGGAGGTATTGTGAAGGTATTAGATCAGTTCTGTTCTCTGAGACATAGACTATTGGTTTGATTTTCAGGATTTCCTCCCCTAGTGTCTCTAAACATCCTGCTGGCTTCTGATCGCAAAATCTAGTAAATTGTGTCCAATTCTGTCCCAGGTCATTTTTGTGAGCAAACCCTATTGCCTTCATTCCATGGCTTCTTTCTTTCAGCTACTTTTAACTACTTCTGTGCCCTGTCTGGAGGAATAGGGGAGGTTAGACCCTAATAAATCTTTAAATCTCAAGGGAAATTCAGAGTCATCTTAAGGAGGAACTCTTTGCTCCTGACCATTTATTACCCTCTGTGAGGCTGTCGATTCCAGAGTATCAGATGGCCTAGAACTTATCACTACTTTTATTGAACTACTATTGAAGAATTGTGGCTAAAGGGACTCTTCTATGAAAGCTGTGAAAGTTTCTGTGTTGCTGGGTTCTTCAAACTGTCTACAATCCAAAAACAAAAAAAAATCTTAGTTAGCAATGAGAATGGAGATATTTACCTTTGGGGGTGGGGGATGTATTTTCAGTCTTACCAAGTGTGAATCTCTAATGTTAATTAGTATATTAACCTTTTTGGCATGTGAAAGCCAGCCAGAAGCAGCCTTTAGGGTTTTAAGGAAGGAGAAATAAGCAAGATAATTTGGGGAAAAATGTGTCAGGAGAAACACTAGTAGTAATAAAACTACTGAGGACCTAAAATACGATTTTAGTTGATAACCAGTGCTGAATCAAAGGCAAGCTTTTTCCCCCTTTCTGGTCCTTGTAACAAATTAATGAGTAGTTCTCCCACTCTAAAATGTTCTTATTTTCAAACAAAAATAATAGAGAATAAATTGCTTTTTTTTTAACACTTGATTTTCTAGAGTGCCGAACCTGAATTTTGTTCATTCCTTTAAATTAATTTAGTGAAGCCCCACCCCGTTTCTGAAAAAAGTACATTGAATATTGCATCATGTTTGTCTAAAGACATGGGATTTGAAAATTTCTGTCCCCAAACTGTCTCTTTTGTGGCGATATAACACTCATGTCACCCACTCTCAGGAATATTCTATGAATTGCCCTTCATGAACATTTACTAGGGCTAGGTACTTTCACTTACTCCAAGAAATCTCTCTAAGCTTTTGTAATGGTGCATTGTGCAAAGCAGACCTCCAAGGAAAAAATAAATTTTCTCTATTTGGATGTCTAACAAAGACTAGGAACATGCATTTTTCTAAAAGAAATGTAATCATGAGATAGATCAGCTACAATTGTAATGAATACCTGAGACCTATAACTTATATGTCATGAAAGTTACTGATCTCTTTTTGTAAGAATGAGAAAAATACAGCTTTCTTTCGATACACTGTCATGTGTTTATTTGATAACTTCTAGGATATTTTAACCCATAAGAAGATAGTGTAAATCCTCTATTTTGTTTTCCTACTGTTTTAGAACAATTTTCTCACAGTCCATAGGTGATTATTAAAAGATCACTTTCATTCCATTATGCTAATGCTCACCTTACCTCATCTACCAATTTAAAGACTATTTTGGAGGGAGATCAATCAAGATGATGTAGAAAAAAAGAAAAAAAGAAAGATGATGTAGTAGATGTGGAGCTCACCTCTCCCCATGAACACATCAAAAATACATCTACGCGTGGAACAATTCTCACCAAAAACTAGTTAGAAACTGGCAGAAAGACTCCTGTACAACCAAAGCTATAAAAAAGATCTACACATAATTGAGTAGAAAGGAAAGAAAAGTGATCAGGTTGGGACCTGTGCCCCTGGAAGGCAATTCAGAGGAAAAGGGAGAATACACAAGTGGAGACCTGCCCTGGGGAGAGCCACAGGTTGGATGCCCTAGACCTGAGGTCTGACGCAGGGGAGGTGAGCCCCCTTGGCTGGTTGAAGGACCCCTGGGACTAATGGGAGGGCTGTGGGAAGCCCATACTATGCTTGTGAGGAGCGTGTGTGCACTGGCTAGCCCCTGAGGCAGGGCAGAGAGAGGTCTGCTCTAGCAGCTGCCAGGTTTCCCACCACCACCTTGACATGCTTGTCACCCGAGCTGAGCAAAAGCTCCAGTCCTGCTCACTCCCCGTTACAGTTTAGCACCGCATCTGGGGTGGCCAGGGCCAAGGAGAAGACTTGGCCTTGGGATGCAGAGGTGACCCTGTGGAGCCTGGGTGGGGTGGTGGCGGCCCTTGTTGGCACTTAAGCAGCATGTCAGAAGGTCCACTGCAACTTGCCCTGATACATGTATGGGTCCCACCTGCCCTGTGCGTGGCTCCACAACAGGGCAGGGGTGGTGGAGGCTGGGGCAATGATCAGCTACAAGGGACCAAGGGGACTTTCACTCAAGGCTGCATCTGTGCAGAGTGAGGGAAGCAGTAGCAAGTGCCTGTATAGGTAGTGCATCATAGACAGCTCAGACCTCTGTATGTGGCCAACATGTGCTTAGAGCCCACATGGGTCCCCCTTGCTTCAGCACTACCTCCTCTGGGGCAAGGGTCTTGGTACTCAGATAGGGGAAAACACACACTTAAAGATAACAGAGCCAGCTTGGGCTGGACCCTCAGGGCTTCTCCAGCAACTTGGGATTAGACCTTACCCCTGAAAGGGCAGTATTGGCCACTGAGCAGAGGGGAAGTCCTGCCTCACACCTATCTTCAGCTCTAGCCCCTCTGTCTACAGCCTCACCTCCTGCCAAGGTGATAGCTGCCAGCACACCCTGGGGAAAGATATGACTTGCATCCACACCAAATCCAGCTCTCCCACCAAAGGCATTGGGCACAGGTAGTCTGTATAGGGATGCTCCCACATAAGAACACTCCTTCAAGACCACAATAGGTAACAGTTTCACCTAAATTCATAGAGGCAGAGAAAATTAAGCAAAATGAAAAGGCAGAGGAACTGCTCTCTATCGAAAGAGCATGAAAAAAGCCCTGAAAAAATAATGAAAGAAATAAACAATTTACCAGATAAGAATTCAGAACACTGATAATAAAAATTTTAACTGAATTAGGGAAAAGAATAGATGAGCACAGTGAGAATTTTGACAGGGAGCTAGAAAATATAAAAAAGACCCAAGACTATATTAAATTTAGGCAATGTAGTGGGTTCAGATATAAATGATCATTTTCATACATTGAAATATTAACACTTTTCTGTATGCATAGGAGCAGTATTTCTATTTTGCAAGAGATAGTGTTGATCTTTAAAATTCAGTCTTTTTTTGTTCTCTGATTTTTATCTTCTTGCGATTTAGGGTTATTAAATATGTATTAAAAGAGATCTTTAGATTTACACAGATTCTTGACATATTTTTACGCATAAATTGAGAAATCATTTTGGGTAACTTATTTCTAAGGCAAACACAACAACTACATCACAACTGCTATGTGGCTAACAGTGATTGAAAGACCATCCTGACTTTACAAATATCGAAATGTGAAAAAAAAAAATCCTACTCACAACCTTGCTTAAGAAATAGAATAATTCCCAACAATGTTGCTGTTGCTGTTGCATACTTCCCTGAAGAAGTATCTTCCTACTATCCTTCCTAGAAGAAACCAATGCTGTGAAATTTGTATTTCTTATTCCCTTGTTTTTTCTCTACAGTTTTACCAAATATTTATCCTAAACAACTTATTGTTTGATTTTGTTTTTTAGCTGATATAACAAGATGATTTTGTTTTTTAGCTGATATAATAACTGTATTACCTGTATTCTTATGTGACCTTTTTTTAAAATTTAGCATTATGTGATATTCATCCACACTACCGTGTATATCTATTATTCATTTTCCATGTTGTATAGTATCCCACTATATGCATATGATTCAGTTTATAAATTCTCTTCTTGATGGACATTTGGGCTGTTTTTAGTGTTTTTATATTACACATGCATCTGCTATAAACATTCTTATTAGTTTTCTCCTAGAAAGCATGTTTGAGGGTTTCTCCAGGGTAGATACATAGGAATGAAATTGCTACATCTAGATTGATGCTGTGCAATAGAACCTTCTGCCATGATATAATATTGTAAACATCTGGGATGTCTAATAGGTAGCCACTAGCTGCATGTGCTTTTAAGTACTTGAAATATACCTAATTCATAATGAAGACTTGGATATTTAATTCTATATAATTTTTTAAATTGAAGTATATTTGACTTAGAATATTATATTAATTTCAGATATATAACATAGTGATTCAATATTTTTATAGATTATGCTCTTTATAAAGCTGTTATAAATTATGGGCTATATTCCCTGTGCTGTGCATGACACCCTTATAACTTGTTTACTTTATACGTAGCAGTTTGTACCTCTTAATCCCCCTCACCTATTTTGGCCCTCCCCTCACCCATCTCCCCTCTGGTAACCACTAGTTTGTTCTCTGTATCTGTGAGTCTGTTTCTGTTTTGTTACATTTGTTTGTTTTATTTTTAGATTCCACATATAAGTGAAAACATACAGTATTTGTCTCTGTCCAATATATTTCACTAAGTATAATACCCTCAAGGTCCATATATAAGTTTAGTTAATGGATATTTAAATAGCCACATGTGGCTAGAGGTTATAATATTGGACCATGCAGGTCTAGATGATTGACTTTATTGATGCCATATGATCTACTCTTTCTCCTTCTCTTGAATGTCTCCTGAAGGGTCAGGTGTCCTTTTTTTCCCCGACCCACAATCTTGAGGAATTAAAGCCATAAAGGTGTTAAGGCAAAGGGGAGAACTTATAATGGCTTCATGAGCAAAGGTGTGAGATGGTGCTCCACATGACTGGAGACTCATGTCTTAAGCTGCTGCATAGTTTACATCACTGAATCCACTTTGAGGTCACTACAAGGCTGTGAACACATGAATTAAATCAGAAGACATCATTTCATTCTGAGAATGCACAGTTTTCTACTATTTGTTTAACTGCAGTAAAGCAAGCTGAAATTAGCCATATAAAGATACTTTCATGATCTTGATCTTTATTGGAGCTTTCTGCTTTGCCTTCTGTTTAATAAACTTCCAAAGTTATTGTCCCATTGGTCTCAGATATTGCAAGTGATCTTTAGCTCTCCACTTTCTGCTGTCTCCATGATGTCCCTCCCTATTGCTATGACTCCATAGTCTTAGACACAATGCCCATCTCTTTCATGTAGTGGACCACTGTTTTTGTAGTGAGACAGGTGTTGAAGTTCTTCAAAAAAAGCCAATTCTGGTTTGTTTGTTTTTTTAATCTGTTACTTGCAGAACTTGAATTAGTTGTAGATGTGTTTCTACTCAATTATTAAGATGCCCTAGATTCCTATACAGGGGAATGTGGCCAGTATATTTTTAAGTGGAAGACTTATATCTGCTACCTCTTCAGCTGCTCTTGCTTTTATTTCTTTTTCATTAACTTTACTAGTTCCATATTTGGCTAAGGACTGAAGAAATGGTAATTTAAGTTTGCTGTCGTGTCAGTTGCTACTCTACTACCTGCTGCTGCCGTTTTGGAAGGCTCTTGAGTCTTCATGCTGCAATCACATAAGAGCACATGCTTGGGGTGAATACACTGAAAATTCTATGAACAGAGTATGTATAGGAGGCATGTTGGAGTCCCTTCCCTCTTCCCCAGGCATAACCAGAGGGGTGGACTAAAACAGCTCAGAAACCATGTGGAGGCTTTGATGTTAACCTTACCCTAAACTCCTTTTTCATGAAGCTGCATGGCCCCTGAGCTCTTCTTTTTCTCTGGAACTCACATAGGATGCCCATTGTGTCCTCCATCTGTTGCTCTTAAGAAATAGATAAGTTTTTCATATTAGGGAAATCCATCTTCAGGCATGCTGCTGTTTCTTAAGATCCTTGGATGGAGATGTTTACAAACTTGCAGGGAAGTATCCTGGTTAGCTGTAAGGTGTTTTAGGCTTACATAGCCGTTTTCCTTTGTGGCCTGACCACATCAAATAAGGAATTAGAAGAGAAGACTTGAGTAAAGTGCCCAAATGCACACAGCTTATAAATGGCAAATCTGGGATTCAAATGTAGGCCATACATTTCCAGAATCTGTACTCTTTGAGATTCATTATTCTTCATACTGATGCTCTTTAATGTCACTTGTCACAGTTGCAATTTTACATTTGTTCCTTGTTTATGGTAAGCACTCAAGAAAGATTTGTTAAATAAACAAACAGGCAAGCATTTATATAGGTGAGTGGATGCAAGGATGCAGGAGAATATAGTGGCAGGTGGTATTTAAGGCAAGTGGGCTTCTCATTGTAATGGGTTGTCAAAGATAGAGAATATATAAAGATTCCAGTACATAAGGAGTAAGTGAGTATAAGTGAGATTGGGTAAAATACGATGCCATTTCAGCAATGGATCTGGAATTTAGGATAGAATTTTATTTTCCAGGAGATCAGTAAGAGTGACTGAAATTCAGAAGTAACGTAAAGTAGCTGAAAGTATATGAAGGTATATTTGGACTTAATGAAAACTATCAAGGATTCAGTTGTGAAATGAGTCATCAAGCCAGAATCAGATAAACATGAATTTGTACTTGTTTCTGAGTTCCGGTACTCCTTGTATTCACCTGTTGGGGAAATATTTGTTCTGATAGCCTAAGGAGCCAGGGAATTAGAACTAGACATCAGTAATTTGTTATTGCATCATCTCAACCTTGCATTACTGATGAATTCTTAATCAAATTTAGTGCTTATGGACTGGAGAGTTCTGCTGATTTGAGCTCCTGTTTAATGGCAAACACTTGCCTCTAACATTGTTGAACAACGTCCTAGATTATATCACAAAGATTCATTCTAATATCTCACATCTTAATAAATTAGTACAATGCAGTTTTCATTATTTTAAAAATACAGTTTGTAAAAAATTACTGACTGGGCTGAATTCTCATTCATTATTTTATATTTAATTTATTCATTAATCATTCAATAAGTAGTTATTTTGTTAGCTTTTTGGAATAAGATAATGAAAAACATAGGTACTATTACTATTCTCACAAAGATATTAGCATTTAATGTACAATATGAAAGATGAGTTGAAATTTGCAAACAAAAATGGAATATTCATGATAGAGTGGACAGTATAAACCAAAGCCCAGAAATGAGAATAATCCTGAGGAGTTTGAGAATCTAAAATAAGTTCCCCATAAATAAATTATAGGTTACCAAGAAGAAGGCAAGGCAGGGAGAATGGTGAGAGATGAGACTGTATGGATTAAAACAAAAATATCAGATTACTAACTAACTGCATACCAATTATCTTGAAGATTATCCAAATGTCAAATGATGCTATGAAAAGTATTTAAGGAAGTGAATGATATCATTACATTTACATTTTAAAAAATTGATTCACATGTCTGTGTTGAAAATAAAATAAAAGGATAAGCGAAATGTACTATATACATACAATGGAACATTGTTTGACCATAGAAAGGAAGGAAATTCAGTTACATGCAACAGTAAGATGAACCTTGAGGACATTATGCTAAGTGAAAGAAGGCACAAAAGACAAATATTGTATGATTTCAACTGTGTGAAATATCTAAAGTAGTCAAATTCATAGAAACAGGAAGTAGAATGGTGGTTACTAAGGCCTAGGTGAGGGAGAAATAGGGAGCTGTTTAATGGGTAGACAGTAGCTTCAGTTTTGCAAGATGAAAAAGTTCTGGAGCTCTGTTGCAAAACAATGTGACTTTACTTAACACCCCTGAACTGTACACTTAAAAATGGTTAAGATGGTAAAGTTTATGTTATGTGGTTTAAGACTTTATTTTTTGAGCATTTTCAGTTTTACAGCAAAACTGAGAGCAAGAGAGATTTCCCATATACTCCCTGTCCCCACACATGCATAGCCTTCTTCATTATCAGCATCCCCACCAGAGAGGAGTACTTGATACAGTTGATGAACCTACACTGACACATCATATTACCCAAAGTCCATAGTTTACATTACAGTTCTCTCTTAGTGTTGTACATTTTATGAATTTGGACAAATGTGTAAGGACATGTATCCATCATTAGAATATCATGTGAAGTATTTTCACTATCCTAAAAATCCTCTGTGTTCTGCTTATTTACCCCTACCCCCTCAACCCTGGCAACCACTGATCTTTTTGTTTTCATCATAGTTTTGCCTTTTCAAGAGTGTCATATAGTTGGAATCATACAAAATGTAGCCTTTTCAGATTGGCTTTTTTCACTTACTAATATGCATTTAAGGTTCTTCCGTGTCTTGTCATTGCTTGATAACCCATTGATATCTGTGCTGAAAGGAATTCCATGGTTTGGATGCACTACAGTTTATTTTCCCATTCACCTACTGAACGGCATCTTGGGTGCTTCCAAGTTTTGGAAATTGTGACTAAAGCTGCTATACACTTCTGTGTGCAGGATTTTGTGTGGAATGTTACCTTTTTTTAACCACAATGAATATAATCTAATATTAAAAGCTGATATAGCAGTGATCAGACTTATAAAAATCCAAGTGAGGAAGCCTGGTGACCTGACCTTGAATGGCAATCATGTACATAAAGAAGGGTAATTATATTCAATTTTCAATTATTTAAGAGGGCAGAATCAATTTGACCCATGTTTATTGTTCTAGGGAAATAAGCTGCAGAATTAATTTGGGAAGGAAAGAATAATTTCACTTCTGATATGTTGCTTTTGAAGTGTACATCAGCTATCCATACACCATTGGAAATACATGTTCAGATCTCAGGAAAAAAGTTTTAGGCATAAAAATACATTGAATTCTGATGAGGGTCGCCAGAATTCAGCAGTTACCAATACTCTTTCTACAACCATTCTTTTTATGGCAGTAACTCACATTAAAAATGATACCCAAACAGAAGGCAAGAATTCCCTATAGGGGATTATATTGGGTAATGGATGGTGGAAAGGAGTATGTAATTATGAAATTCCCCTTGATGGATTTGATATTAGCTTTCCCCTTCCCAGTGCAAGTTTCATCTTCCTACCCCAGTTAAAATAACTGATTGATAGTAATTGAAGGTATGGCCATAGATGAAATTGTTTAGATACTTCGTTGGATTAGAAAGGAGCCAAGGAGAATCCTGAGGCACAGTACAATTTAAGAAATGAGTAGAAGAAAAAATTTCCTTTGTTTTTATTAGAATTACAAAGTCCCAATCATATTCTCTAACTTTTCTCTACAGCTGTTTGCTTTAAAAATGAGGTTAAATGGGGTAGAAATTGGGATGAGAGACAGGAAAAGGGGGGGAGAAGTGTTCTATACATAATAGTCTTTTGTTGTTTTGTTTTTGTTTATTTTACTATTCCTCCTTCTTATGTCTTAGATCCATGGAATTAAAGTAAGCATAGCATGATAGTTTCCCAAAGGTGTACTGAGGTGCCCCCCAGAGCACCACAGCAAATACACAGGGGTGCTGTCAGAAACATTGTACCCAATAAGTTAAACAGGCAAGGATGATTTTTTTTTTTTTTTTTTTGCAAGGATGATTTTTTTTCAATACTATCGCAACACAGAAGAGACACTGAAGTAAACTCTGCTGAACCAAAAGGCAGGAGTTTTTAAATGTTGGGATAAGCTAGTGGAAAACTGCTGAAGGACATTAGGGTCTGAGTTGGTCAGAATAATTAGGCCATATATGTTTTCTAATTTAAAAAACATAAAAAGTACATACTGATGTTAGTCTCATATCCCCCAACAGAGACTGGAAGATAGTGGCATTATCTTTCTTGATGGTTACATTTCAAAGGGATGGCTCCCAGGTACTTGAGAAAGACATTCCTGGGTTATAAAACTGGCAAAAAGCTGGGAGACTTACAACTCAAAGGGGCAGAGAAAGAATTTACAATTGCAGGTGTTCTGAAGTTAATGCCCTAATCAGGTCTTCTGTCCATTTTTTACCTAATCAGGTCTTCTGTCCGTTTTTTAATCAGGTTGTTTGTTTTTTTGGTATTGATTTGTATGAGCTATAGTTTCTAAAGACTTGATGAGGGCTGAAGGATCACTTCCAAGCTCACTCACATGGCTGTTAAAAGAGGTTCATATAGTTGGTCACAACATGGCTTTCCTAGAGCAAGTGATAAGAGAGAGACAGAGACAGAGAGAGTCAGAAGTTACAGTGCCTTTTGGGACCTAATCCTGGAAGTTCCATACTATCACTTTTGCCATATTCTGTTTTCCACACTAAACAATCTTGGTACAGTGTAAGAGGAGGCTGCACATCAAGAGCCATGGATCACTGGAGGCCAATTTGAGGCTGACTACCACAGTAACCCAGAGGCAGGAAAAGAGAATGTAGTCAAATTCACAGATGGGTGATTTTGCCAAATGGATAGACTGGCAGGTTATTGGAAAGGTGAGTTAAGAACATTGACAAGAGATTAGGTAAGCTGTTAGGATATGAAATTTGATATATAAATGAAAGAAAGTGAAGGATCTGTTAGGTAGGAAAGAAGTATAGCAATATTGGAGTGGGATAATAATACAGTTGGATAATTAAAAGGATAGGAGTTTGAAATTATAATTTCAAATTATTATTTGAATAATATTTGAAGATTATTGTAAAGAAACTGTTAAGTCAGGATGGCAATTGACGTGGTGTGGAAAGAAAGACCACAAGTTAAGCTCTGAAAACTTTATTGTATTAGAAGAAGTGACAGAGTTCAAGACAAAGATGAGGAAAGAATATTTTTAGTCAAGCAGACGAAGCGTCAAAGAAACAGCACTTAACCACTACCTACTCATGAGCAAAGAAGAGAAACGTCCTGGAAAGCAGTCAAAGTAGAGAGACTCTAGGTTACAATTTTAGTGTTCACTAGATATATGACTTGAAAAGAGTTCATGTAAAGTCGTTCCCTCATCAACAAGAAATTCTTTAATTAAAAACAAGAATGAAGGGCTTCCCTGGTGGCGCAGTGGTTGAGAGTCCACCTGCCGATGCAGGGGACATGGGTTCATGCCTCGGTCCGGGAAGATCCCACATGCCGCGGAGCGGCTGGGCCCGTGAGCCATGGCCGCTGAGCCTGAGTATCCGGAGCCTGTGCTCCGCAATGGGAGAGCCACAACAGTGAGAGGCCCACGTACCGGAAAAAAAAAAAACAAAACAAGAATGAAGACCTGAGGATTTATGTAAAATTGTTATCCATAGAATGGAGTTCTCAGATAACATGAATTGTAGGATTGGGTAAAAAGAGGAGCAACGTTAGAGGAGAGGAGCAAGGTAGAATACGATGATGCGGTAAGGGCTCTCATATTGGAGAATGTTTAAAGATTACAAGGATGTGAGATAAATCAGATTTAACTGGCTATAAATTAAACAAGAAAATTAATTGCACCAGTCCACTGAGGGTAGGCTCTGTGGTAACCCTTTCTGGGTTTCGCTACAACCCTGGGTGGAGTATTCTTCTGAAGAAGTTCAACCTGGTAATGAATGCAAAAGCCCTGATAGTTTATGATTTAAATGAAAATACCATATAATGTTTAACGGTTGAAGTGACTAGCATTTCTGCAGCAACAGTGCATGAGCCTCTAGTGTGTCACGATACTTTTTGAAATGAATATGAAGCTTAGTAGAATAATATTCTCTACACCACAGTTGTTGCGTGGGGGGCACTAACATAAGAAAGAAGTGATAATCCAACTATGAAAGGTGGAAGATTTATTGAGTCTTCCATATGCAACTTGGAAACAGTTGCAGAAGTTTTGTAAAGCTACTAACTTCCATTGAGCTTACTTTCTTACTGTCTGCTGCAGTAGTAAGCTCTTTGACAGTGGTGGTGGTAGTAGAGAAATGAAGAAAAGAAATTGCCTATTTATGTCCATTTTTAAAGGATAATTCAAGTATTCGATCTCAATTATAACACCCAATCTATAGAATGTTCTTCGTTATTTGACATGTTTTTAAACTTTGATTTTCTTGAGTGCAGAAAATACATTTAATTTGTATTTGAACTTTCAGTGCCTAATATAGCCCATAGTAGGTGCAGAAGGGATATTATTTTTATTGCACAATTTAAGAAACAAAATATTTAACTAAAACTTGCCCAAGGTTACAGTCATCACTTTAAAAGGTAAAGAGGGAGAGAGAAAGAGAGAAAAAGCTATTTATACCATAGACTTTGCTGACTCAGTATTTATCCATTGTATTTATATTTTTCTATATATAAGTGTTTTTCTGTCAATTTAGCTTCATTACGCTTTGAAGATTAGAGTCTACCAAAGGCAATTTAGAACCATTCTCACTTAATTAGGAAAGAGCTATTTGAATCCTGATCCCTACCTTGCAAATCATCTCACAGTTTCTTTTACTGATAGATGTAAAACATATCTGAAGATCTTATTCTATCATTTTGCTATTATCAGTAATTACTTACATTAGTAAAATTACTGAGTTAACGTAAACTTGTATGCAAAAGGTTGGCATTCCCTAGGCTTATATCTCTTCTATAAATTTTCTTCATTTCATGAAAATTTCTAGTGTTGCAAAACATAATAGTGAGCTAGATTAAATGAAAATAGGTTGCCAATTGTTTGGGGACTTTTATTTTTCAATTCTTAATAGTCACAAAAAGAAACATACACTTATGAATTTATCGTAAGTTTTTTTTAATGCATCAGTATTTCTATCCTTTCCACCACCCTCCATCCACAGCTTGGAATTTCAATGGGAAAATAAAACCTACAGAATGAAAATGAAAATCAATCTTCTTTTATTAAGGAACAAATTAAATTGCCCTTCTAAAGTAATGATTTTTACCTTAAAACAGTGATAACTATCTTGTTGGTCTGTCAAGTCTTCTCACCTTCTTATCTTACAACAGTTAACCTTAATAATCGCCTCACTTTCAAACTCTTCCTGACTTATGGCTCTTTAAGCACTTCTGTTAAGCTTGATCATTTACTTACACTTGGTGTGTGTGTTTGTTTTTTCCTTCTGGTAATTGATATCTGTGTTAAATGGATTTTCAACTGTGTTATTGTAGCTTCCTCTAGGCAAAATGACAGGATACCAAATTATGATTGTCTTTTTTTTTTGGGGGGGGTGTCATTCAATATTTGATAATACCTAGTGAACATGTTGATAAGTACATAAATAAGAAGGTATGGTCCCATAATACCAAACTTTAAGAATATATATTTTAATGTGGAAATTGCATTTTTAGAATCTCAAAGTAATTTCTGTGCTTAGTCACATTTTATCTGTGTGGATAGGTCAATTATTGTCCTAACCTTCAATAATATGTCCAGCCATTAAAGAATTATAGTACTATTTATGTGAATGACATTTATTTTAGAATATACCTTTTTTCTTTACAATTAATAACTCCCTCCCCCAATTGTTATTAAAAATAAGAAAACTATTCTAGATTAGCTTTAAATTTTATAACTATCATTGGTTTCATATTTATAAATGACTCCTTTGATTGTCTTATTTTGAAAAGGAAATATCTTCCTGATTTTACCTCTCAAGACCTTAGCTAGCCAATTCAAAACAAGTATGGTTGTAATAAATTAAGAATTGTGTGCGTGTGTTTTTGTGTGGTTTTTTTGCCTAAGATTGGGCTAGCTATTGATTAAAGTCATTTGAGATATTATAATATCAAAACCAACAGTAGCACCTATTGTCATGTGCAGTGAGCACAATCTATACCCAGTCCTCTACTAAATATTTTAAGTATTCTAACTTGTTTTATTTTCACAAAAATTCTGTGAAGTCAGTAGTATAAACTTTATTAAAAGAAGGGAAATAAATCCTCAGAAAAGTTAAATAATTTTCTCAGTGTTATCATTACTTGTAAATGGTAGAGCAGGAATTTTGACTCAGATACAATGCGTGTTACATTTATAATTACAGTACAAATAAGTGAAGGTTATTATGAGGAAAAACGCAAATCCTAAATGCAGAGAGAATCTCAGAATTAGACACAGGCTTCTTTCCATCAAGCTCAAGGAGATTGTTACCTTGCTTTTAATGAATGGTGCAAGAATGAAAACACAGCTTCTCTTAAACGTTGAGTAAATATTTACTTTATTCACCATTCTTTTGATTTAGGGAAAATACTTTTGTCAGTGCTTATATGACTTCTAACTTTAAATATATTGCATATTTTTTTAAAAAAATACATGGATACTACTACAGATCTATGAAAGACATAGCAAAAAGGGCTTATAAGTATTGTACTGGAACATGAGGATGGCAGGATGGGAGAGAGGTCTACTATGGAAAATGTTATATATAATCACTTAAATGTGTATTTACACAAGTACTGAAAAGGTATCAGTACCTAACCTACCTTGTCTGATTTCATAAGTGATTTAAAGAGATCTTTAAGTATCTATGACATATACTTTTATGGTTCAAACTACAATAATAAAATAAATTTGAATCCAAGGCTAGGAAATTAAAGAGTCAACAAAATATATTTAAAATCTGTTTCCTATGGAAGGCAAAGAACAAAGGTATAAAACTAAAGAATGAAGGTTTACTAAGTACTCTGCTCTCCATTTGTTTTCTATCACCTCACATATAGTCTGGATACCATACTTTACAACAGAGCCCAATGTAAAAGAATAAGATATATTTGCAGTGAATTGGAATAGGTTGAATATTACCTTGTCTCATATTCTACAGTGCTGTCTATTTTAAAGAATAACCTTCATTGAAGTAAGGCTCATAATCCTCTCTCCAAGACATGTATTCTATCACAATTCTCATCTCTGCTGTATGATGATAGAGCAAATAGGTCAACTGATCTCTGCCTTGCAACTATGAATGAAAGCAACATTGACTTGCATCTCATTCATCATTTTGCAAGAACACAAAATAGAAGCTGCATGAAAACTCAGCAGTGGCCTTTCCCATGGCAAAGGGTAGAAAAATTTTCCCCAAATTTGGAATTACATTCAGTACTCTCTGCATGGCAATATACTCTTACTTTTTCTGAGTTATTCAGCAAATAGTGAAGTACCATATAAGTTGTAATATGTTTTTGATATCATAAGTTCAACTTTATTCGATAATCTTCATTTACCTTGAATTTGAAGTTCATTAGGGATGATGAACATAGAACTTTATGTAACTCCTCAGAGTACATATTAGTATTTTCATAGTTGTTATTCATACCTGAGATTCTTCCTCCATTGGTCAGTGAAATGAAATTATGTTTTCTGAATTGTGTCATGGTATAGTGTAGTGTTTAAGAGGACAAATACTGGAGTCAAATTGCCTGAATTTGAATCTCAGCACCATATGTTATTTGCTGATGGACCTTGGTCAATATACTTAGTTGCCCTATTCTTAGATTTCCTCAATTTTCACTTAAGTATAATAGTAAGGGTACCTACCTCATAGAATTTTTACTAGAATTAAATTTCTAGACACATGTAAAGCACTTAAAACAAGACTAGGTTTAAAGTAAATGCTCTAGAAGTTTTCTAATAATAATTCCATAATTATACACGTTTTACTGTGTGATATATATATTGCTATACATCATAAGCATTTATACACATTCAGTTATATATTATAGACATTTGTGTATGTCTAGCTACACATTACCAATAGTCTATACTTTTACGTGTTTGTATGATATGAGAAAGATTAGGTATAGTATTTCTAAATCTGTCTTTACTAATGAAAAGAATAAGAGCTGGGAGCACACTCAGCATCTCTATACTTATGATAGATTTAGGCTGAAAGATAATTGTTATTGAATTATTAAATTCCATTATTAAAGCACACAGAAGATATTCAAAATGCATTAAAAATTTGAGAAACTATTTGAAGTTAAGGCCTTTTGCATTTGCTGATCACAACTGTGTATTTTCCTCCCAAACATAGGGTAACACAGCCTTCATGCTGAAGGTGAAAAAAGTGAAATAAAAGGAAGAGTTGATTTAGTTACAACACAGGAGATATTTGTTCCCAAACAAGTTGATGTTAGATGAGTCTAGATTTTAAAGAGGTCAGTGTAGGTTGAAAATCTAAGTAAGGATTGGAGGATAAAGTGAAGTATATAAAATAAATGAGCCATGGGGAATAAATATGGGCAGGCAGTACAGATTAAGAGGGGATTAAATAAAAAACTTGAATTTTCAAAACAAATAATTGTTTTAGAATAGGCATATCACATACTCTTTCATTTTGAAGATATTACCTTGAAAGCATTGAGTTGCAAGTGTTTGGAGTAGGGCAGAAAGGTTTTAATGGTGAGGAATTATAAGATTTAAATGAATGATATGATCCACAGTGTAAAAAGAATATTAAAATGGTAGAGATGGAAGTATCCTAATATATTATACAGGCTTAGAAAGTTATTAGGACTTGGTCATGTAGCATTTTCCAAGAGTGAAACAGAGTTGAAACTTTTTTAAAAAGTTCTTTAGCACTAAGGAACATTTGATTTCTTTTCCTTTTCTTTTCTTTTTTTTTTCAAGACTTAAAGTTCAACTTACATTCTGAGAATGAGTGTAATGACTTTAGAATGTGCTTTGTCTGGAATTCCCTGGCGGTCCAGTAGTTAGGACTTCGTGCTTTCACTGCTAAGGGCCCTGGTCCGGGAACTAAAAAAGAATGTGCTTTGTTGTTGTTGGGGGGTGTATGTGTGTGTATGCGTGTGTAATTAAATTTGGGTAGAACATTGACCGAAAATGGAGTGTCTGTTTAAAATTATTTGTATTTTTCCAAAGTTTTTTTGCTAATATATCAATAATCATGATCAGAATCTGATATTTACTTCAAATCTCAGATACTCTTTCAAAACATTTATTAAAAGTTGAGTCCATGTTCATTACTTATCTTTCCATACTTGTTAATGTGAATTAACCTTTTAAAATATTAAAATACCTTATATATCAGAATTCATACATAAATAAATTTGTAACACAATTTTTGGTTATTTTTCCTTTAAAGTAAAAGCATTTTAATTGTTTTTAGTAATCTACACTTACTACCTTTACTGCCTTGGTTTTAACCCAACAAATTGGCTTTTGCCTCCTCATCCTTAATTCTGTGTGTGTGTGTGTGTGTGTGTGTGTGTATATGTGTGTGTGTGTATATATATATATATATATATATATATATATATATATATGTATATGGGGGTGGGGGGGGGAGAGAGAGAGGTGATATTATCCAGAATAGCTCTAGGTACTAGGAACAAATATAGAGAAGATACATTTTCACAATATTTTCATTTCAATAGAGAGAAGTAGGTAATGAATAAATAAGCACAGAAAATGCCTAGAACTAACTAAATGATGTGGAGTAACCAATGTTAATTTTATTGAGTATTTGAGCAGACCTCTCTGAAGTTGTAATATTCTATTTTTTTCGGAGAAGCTAAAAAAAAAAAAACTGCGTATTATGTGAAACATCCTGATTTTTAAATGTTGGGAGCTAATTAGACAGTTTCCAAAACACCATACAGGCTACTACTTTATAGACTAAATGGAGTATTGTTACCTGAAAGCTGAGTTCGCCTGTTGTTGTGTATCCAGCCAAAAGACACAACCAAGCCAGTGATTGGGAGAAGGAAGGATTTCTTACTTGCAACAAGTAAGGAGAACACCAGGGATGTTTCCCATAGCAGTGTATCCCTGAACAGCAAAATTGGGGAGGTTTTAGGCTAAGGGTACATGCATATTCATGAAAGGATTTGGGTGTTGTATGCAGATTCATGAAGGGACTTGAGCAGAGGAGAATTCAGCACAGAACTGGGACAGAAGTTGACACAGCCCAAGCTTTAGTTGAGTGAAGTCATGAGAGTCAGAAAAGGTCAACATCATCATTCCTTACATTCCAGTTGGTCTGATGTTTGAGGCTAGAGAGGGCTTTGAATTCTGCAGAACAGCTCAAGAAAGTGCTTCAGGCTAATCTTTATCATTAAGATAGAACCTGGAGTCTTTACAACTGATTTATTATCTTTGCTGTTGTTACTTCTCTTGCCTGATAAGTTTGTTCCTGCATTCTTTTTTTCTCCTTAAGATAATTAACTCCTGAGAACTGTTCAAGGGCAAAGCAATGTGGCCAGGCTTAGATCACAAAATGGCTTAGGCCGAAAATGGCTTCTCTTATGTCAAGAAAGCCTGGTTCTCTTTCTCTGGGGACCCTCACCCTATTTATAGTGTATCTATTTATAGTGTATCTGTTTATAGTGTATCTATGAACATCTCCGACCTGTGGGTCTCTTTCTGGATTGTACCCACTGCTCCAGACTCTCGTTTGGAATGATATATTTATTTCTTTGTATTATCTAGATGTACAGTGTTTCTTTCTACCTCTTTAATCTGCACATTATAATTGTCAAATGATTAATATGAATATGGCCTAGAGTGATATTATGATTTATAATAAGAAATATATATTTGGTCTTTGTCCCTGTTCCTGGCATACAGCTCCTAAAATCCTTGTAATTTCCTAAATGATAAAAGCAATAGGAGTATCTTTAATTATAATATTCGGTCTTTTGTCCTCAGTTCCTGAAATATCTCCAAAGCCATAAAAGAGAAAGGAGTGTCTTTTGTTATTCATAACAAGCCCCTTTCAACCTCATCTGAGTTTATGTTAATGAAATGAATTTTGGAAAGCTTCTAGATAACCATAGGATGTGGGCTGGTTGTCAGTGGAACCAACTATATGATTAGAGGGTTGGAACTTTCAGTACCACCCTCGACCCCTGGAGAGAGGCAAGGTGCTGGAGGCTGAAATAATCACCAGTGGTGAGTGATTTAATCAATCATGCTTCCCTAAAAATCCCTAAAATGTGGGGTTTTGAGAGCTTCTAGCTTGGTGAATACATGGAAGTGCTAAGATGGGGGTGAGCCTGGAAAGGATGTGCATGCTTCTCTTGCACGTTCCCCATACCTGACCCCATGGATCTCTTTTATTTGGCTGTTAATAAACTGAAGATCGAGTAAATACACTGTTTTTCCTGAGTTCTGTGAGCTGTTCTAGCAAATTATTGAGCCTGAGGAGGGAACTCCTGATTTACACTTGGTTGGTCAGAAGCACAGGTAACAACCTGGGCTTGAAACTTGCCGTCTTGTGAGAATGAGCCCTTGTGAGATCTGATGCTAACTCCAGGTAGATATTGTCAGAATTAAGTTTAAGACCCAGTTGGTATCCATAGAGAACTGCAGAATTGCTTGATGTAGAAAAAAATACATATCTGGTGTAAAAAGTATTCTATGAATATTAAGTAGAAAAAAAAGTGTTTTCCTTTCATTTGGTGACCAGGAGTGAAGTATTGAGTGTAGAGTGGTGAGTAGAGGAAATAGAAAAATCATGAGTTTTTTCCTTTCATCTAGATACTTTGTAGATATCTCTAATACACTAAATATCTAGTTCATTCCTGTCATTTTTTTTTTTTTTTTTTACAATCCAGTGGCTACAGATGCTAGAACCATACTGCTTGACTTTGAATAGTGATTCTACCAGTTACTAACTATGTGCACTTGAACAAGTCAACTAACATTCCTGTGCATCAATGCCTCATATGTAAAATGGATGTTTCAGTCAGAGTCCAGTCAGGAGACAGGAACCACATGGTAATTTGAAAAAGAGACCTTTAATATAAACAATTATGAACTATAATGTGGATTACCTATAAAGGGTAAAGAGAGCTCTCAAAAAATACCGTAGGGCTGAGGAGTGTACTTGAGAAATGAATAAACTTGGAAAGTGTCTCCCTTCCCCAAGGTTGTAATTCAGATCTCATTAGCTATAGTTATTAGTTATAACTAAATAGATTATGGAGAAGTTCTCTGGGTGGTTCCAGGTCAGAACTGATTCACATTCTCTGGGCAGAGGCTGGTGGATGGAGAACAACAGCCAGATGCAGCAAAAAGGAAGTAACTCTCTGGTGTGCTGGCAGCTTGAGACTGGGAAATCTGCCCTGGGAGGTACCTTGGAGTCTCATTGGGAATAGTCCCATGAGTACAGCTGAAACTCAGTTTGGGAGAGCTCCACTGAATGTTCACAGAAACCATGGTGGGTGTGCAATCAAAGCAAGAAGAAGAAGAAAACAAAACAAAATTTAAAAGAAAACACCAGGACTGGGAAGAGATGTCCCTTCTTCCTAAAATGGCTCTCCGGTGCTATCTACTGTCAAAGCTTAGTATGGAGCCAACTGCAAAGGACAAATATTTAAATATTTGAATATTTGACTCAGAGAAATATTTAAATATTTCTCACTCAATTTTCTCAAAACAGACAAAAATGGTTGGATGTGGAGGTAAAGAGCAATAAATTGATAATTGGTTCATTAGTTTCCAAGGGATTTCGCAACAAATTACCACAAACTGTGTGGCTTGAAACAGCCAAAATTATTCTTTTATAGTTCTGGGGCCAGAAGTATGAAATCAATATGTTGGCAGGGCTGTACTCCCTCCAGAATCTCTAGGAGAGAATCCTCTTCCAGCTTCTGGTGGCTGTCAGCATCCCTGTGACTCCATCACTCCAGTCTCTACCTCTGCTTTCCCATTGCTTTGTCTTCTTTTTTTTTTTTGGTTGGCAAGTTTTTGCTTCCTTTTTCTTTTTCTTTTCTTTTTATTTTTTAACATCTTTATTGGAGTGTAATTGCTTTACAATATGCTTTGTCTTCTAATAGCTCTCATATGGACATGCTTAGGGATAACCTGTGTAATTCAGGATGATTTCATCTCAAACTATTTAACTTATCTACATATGAAAAGATCTCTTTACAAATAAAATCATGTTTCTGTGCAGGTTCCTGGTGTTAGGACATTGACATATCTATTTGGGGGGCCACCATTTGGCCCTCTCTGTTGGGGATTATGATAACAGTGTTTGACTTACAACCTTCTTAATGATAATAAATTAATTATTTAAAATACTTAGAACAATGTCTTGTTCATAACAAGTACTCAAAAAGTGTTTGTTGTTGCTGTTACCATCATCATCACCGCCACCGCCACCATCACATCATGATGGTTACTGTTCTCTCTAGCTATCTTTCTGATTCCCCACTCACTGCTCTTCTGTTCCACTTGATAGATGGGATAATTATATGATAATTAGAAATTGTACCCTGACTCTCTATTTGCCAGATAAGTGATCTTGAACTTAACTTCTAAAATGGAGATATTTCATTTAACTTATATGCAAGTAGTCTTATCCTGATTGAAGATAAAGAAATTAAACCTCACAGAAGTTAAATAATTTATTCAGTGTCACTTTGTAGATGATGGTGACATTTAGTTTAGTCTTCGTGATATAGTATTTAATTACTATTACCATTACTGATACCAACTGCTACTTTTATTATTACTGTTATCTTCATTAATGATATTACTATCTACCTTTAAAAAACAAATGTTAAAGATTTCTCTGTCTCCCTCATTTCCCTTATTCTCTCTTTTTAATTAATTAACAATTCTTGGAAGTCTGTCAGAAAGAAACACAATTTCCTGAATGACTTTCTTTCCTAATTACCTCTGTAATTGCCCTTTCCTATTATTTTGTACCCTTGTAATACCATACCCTATTAACTGGTATCTCTAACTTTTGTGTCTCCCTTCCCCAGTCTTTATTCCACATAGCAAATAAAAAATTATGTTTGTGAAGCACAGATCTGTTGTCACTCTACTGCTTTAAATTTCTTTAATGATTTTTAACGTTCTCCATTATCTGGAGCCAAAATATTTTTTAGCCTTATCTTCTGCTTATGTAAACTAGGCTGCTCCCACAGAGTACTACTAATGATTTCTCTAAAAATATCATAAACCCTTTATATTTGTTCACAGTTCTCCTTTCATAGTATTTGGAATTTAAATCCAGCTCAAATATCACTTCTTCTACAAAATCTTACTCCAAATCTCAAAACATAGAAGAACTTTTATCTTCTGTGCTCAGACCAAGTATGATCTTTGATTTCACTACAAGGAGCACCTGATGAATGGAACCACATAACTAGAAACCTAGATTCTCTCTCCTGGAGAGTGATGGATGTTCCTCTTCACTTTTCTGGAAGTAGGAATATAAAAGAATGTTACATATTGTCAAATGACAAAGACTAAACAAAAGTTTTTGTGTTTTTTTAAAATTAAGGGTCCACATTTTATAAATATTTATAAGATTTGTAATATTTTCCTCCATTGTTTCTTTACCTCATACAACCCAGAATTTCTTTTTGTCAAATAACGCGTATCAGATTATTCTAATTTTCTCTGTATTTTCCAGGAATAAAGTGAAATTCCATTACTTGAATTTACTTTACAGTACATTTTTGTAGTGACTAATGCCCATCATTTTTTTTTCTCACTAGCCTGCTATGAAGTAAGTATGCGTAATGTAATTGCTCAAAAAAACTTATTGTACTCCCGCTATGTGTCATGCAATATAATGATAACTGCATATATTAATATTATATTATTTCAGGATTTATCAGACCTAAACTACAAAGATAAGTACCGCTCAAGAATCTATATATCATGTCTAAACTTTAAATCTCACGAAGTGTTCTTTAGCTTTAGCTTTACTTAGAGGTTGCTTTCCAGTTTAATTATCTAACAGCATTCCGTATGATTCTGATTTGTATTATTTATTAACATTGGCCTTCTTTCTGTTTCTTTCCATTACCTTTCTGTTTGATTCTTTTTTTCTTAATCAATACAATTCCGATCCAACTAACATACATTGGTTTCTTGCTATGTGTCAGGAATTGTGCATGGTGCTTTCTCATGCAACATTTTATTTAATCTCCACAACAAATTTATAAAAGAAGATTTTTTTTGCATATGATGACGTATTAGCAGGAAGATTAATGAATTTCAAAGTCAGAAGGTGATTAAAATTACAGAGGTAATATAAGTGCAAAGCAATATGATTTGTTCCATCTTTTATAATTATTCCACTCTATTCTTATGTGTCCTCTCTCTCTCTCTCTCTCCCCCCTCCCCCTACCTCCCTCCCTCCTTCCCTCCTTCCCTCCCTCTCCCTACCTCCCTCTCTTAAGTTTTCTAGAGATATTTCATAGTATAGTTTTCTTCAGTATATACAATAGAATATTTTATCTGAGCCAAGAGCTGGGCTCATATATAGTAATGAGATTATACTCCTTCTCCAACATATACCTTTAACCTTTAGAGTTTTGATGTTGCTAACAGATTTGGCTATGTGTTTTATATGTTTGCATACAAGAATTTACCTAGAGGTATGGGGGAGGAAAGCACTAAATAAAGGTGGTAGGATCTGGGTCACATTTATTTGAGGATTAATTTTTTAATTAATATTGTTTGTGAGATAATTATAAATTCATATGTAGCTTTAATAAATAATACAGAGAACGTATGTACACTTTACCCAGGTTCCTCCAGTGGAACATTTGCAAAAACTACAATATAATGTGGCGACCAGGATATTGACATTGATACAATGCACCAGTCTTAGTTAGAGTTCCCTGTTTGTGCATGTGTGTGTGTTTGTGTATTTAGTTCTCTACAGTTTCATGTGTAGATTTGTACCCACCATCACAGTTAAGATACTGAATATCTCTGTCACCACAAGGATCCCTTGCACGGCCCTTTCCTAAAACTATACTTCCCTTCCACACTGCCTTTCCCTCTACCATTTCTAACCCTTGGTAACCACTGGTCTTTTCTCTATAAACTTCTTGGTTTAATAATATTGACACTGACAAAAGCTAGATTGTTTCTAAAGTCTGTTCACCATGAAGGTAGAGAGCTTATAGGCTAGTTGCTATGGCGTAGTCAAGATGGAGAATTAGTTCAGGGTCCACAGTGGCTGATTCTGGAAAAATTTTAGATCCAGCTATCCTTGTGGCAACTTGTGCCATATACAACTGGCAGTAAGAATGAATCTAAAGCCTGGTAAATTTTGTAGCCCACACACATGTAATATTGTTGATTGAGCATATATACCTCTGAGGAAAGCACCATTTTAACTTGTATCACAGGGAATTCATTCATTCACCGTATATTTATTATACTGTTGATATCCTTCCTGGTGGTTCCACCAGAGATATGCACCAGATGATGGCTGTGGGCCAGTCATCTTAATCAAGTGAATTCACCAGCCTTCAGCAAAGAGTGACCCTTATGCCTCCAACTTCCATGATAGAGGTGCCAAAAGCATCAAGAATAAGTGACTTTGTCAGAGCCTCAAATGCTCTGGGAAGCCCAGGTGTTTGGCCAAGGATACCACAATAGTGAGCATAAGCACTGTATATAAGAACATACCCTTTAAGTCCCAGGTACCTTGGGACCACCAACTTCTTCAAATAATTTATCCTCTTCTTTTTAAAGGAGTATCACAGAGGAAGGTCTTTCCTCTCTGTGATGGTGGCATGCATCATGTACCCATGTGCGCTAGCAGTATTCATAGTCTCCCATCATTTCATAATTTTTGTCTACATTGACTGCAACAGCAGTAGTGAAAGTGGGAATGGTAATCGTGGCAATGTATGTCATGAAACTTTCAGGGCAACTGTCATCAAGCTCAACAGTCTTTCAGCTCTGAAGGTATATCTGTGTTCCTGCTCTACTGTCAAACGCTGAGGGAAACCAGGGCTGGTAACTGCAATATCAGCAAGCACACTTTGGGATTTAGGGAAATGTCAAAGGAGGTAGTTCTGAGAAAAGTCTTCTTGCTAATTTGGATGGGGGTTCAGAATCTTAATGTAAGGGTGGCCTCATTTATGCTGGTGATAATTCAGCATACTAGAAACATATTTCAGTAAAGAATTTAGGCTAACGGAGGCCTTCATTAGCATATGTTCATATATAACAGTGGCTTTTATCTGCCTGCATTGACTAATTTTGTTTTGTTCTGTTTTCTGATTACTTAACTTAGAAGTTATTTCAAATTTAAAATGCTCTTGTACTCTACTGCTGTGTTGATTTTATAAACCTGCCATTAGTCAGTGTTATATTAAGCAAATAATCTTAGATTTAGTAACAGAATGGGTATATTTAGGATAGCACTAAATAAGCAGGCCAGCCTTGTGCCAGGATTGATTTTTTTTGGTAAAGAACTGTAAACTCATTATACTACACAGTAGACATTGTGTAACATGATAACATGAAAAAATATTCCTAAAGGAGTCAATGAGGTTAGAACTTAAACCTTTGATTCCCAAAATAATTTTTATTTAGCTTGATTTCAGTGATGATAGAAGAATTCTTTAAAAGACAGATGCCACAAAAACTGAAATCATAAAAGCTGGGGACTGAGGGAAATGGGAGAGTTGGTATTTAAGGGTAGATACTTGCCACTACTAGATAAATATGTTCTGGAGATCTAATACACAGTACAGTGATTATAAGCAACAACACTGTATTAGAAACATTAAACTTGCTAAGAGGCTAGATTTTAAGTGTTCCCAGCACTAAAAGAAATGATAATCATGTGGTGTGATAGAGGTGTTAGCTAACACTCTTATGGCAATCATATTGCAATATAAATGTATCAAATAGATATATTGTACACCTTAAACTGACACAATATTGTATGTCAAATATAACTCAATTAAAAAAACACTTGCAATAAAAAATAATAAAAATAAAAATGTGTTAAAAATAGATAAAAGCTAGTACTAGTTAAATTTTTATTTATTGATATCCAGATATTTGAACCTAAATTATAGGGTCTAAAACTAGGCATAAAAAATAGATCAGTTAAATGGATATAAAAATAATACAAAAGGACAAGCATTACATAAAATAATGGCCAGATGTATCCATCACTTTGAACTTCCTGTCAGTAAACCATACTCCTATTCTGCTGTAGGAAAAAAATCCCAAAACACTGCAAGTGGAATTAGGGTATAATGATTAGAGTCTGAAGCTCTACATCTTATAGTTTACAAAGATACATGTCTCTGAGATTTTCCTCTTTTGCTCCTAGGGGTACCAGACTCATGGAAATGACTGATTTGGGGTTTTGCCAGAGATAAATAAGTAGAGAGGAAGGGGGAATTGTACCACCTGACCTCTGAGAACTGACATGTCTCATAGCCCTGTGAGAAACAAAGAGAAAGCCAGTGAGAGACTGGCAGACCATGTCAGGGAAGATGATTGCACAGGAGCAAAGCAGCAGGAAGGACATGGTTGTGTTTGAGGAGGGCTTCACTGAAGAAAATCCCAACAAAAATGGAAGGAACACCTGTTCTGGACAGTCACTGAGATGATACTGAGCAATGAGATGAGCAGCTGTATGTGCACATGGGCAGATGTTGATGTGAGTCTTCTTAAAGCATTCTTTATGTCCAAGTCCCATTGGTAATAGGAACTGCATTATCCTGCTGTGGAAAAGGCTTCAGATAGTATTGTTGATGGTACTATATACTTACACAGCATAAGAAATATTATGTAATGTATTGTTATAAGACTGTGAACAGGGCTTCCCTGGTGGCGCAGTGGTTGAGAGTCCACCTGCCAATGCAGGGGACATGGGTTCGTGCCCCGGTCCGGGAGGATCCCACATGCCGCGGAGCGGCTGGGCCTGTGAGCCATGGCCGCTGAGCCTGTGCGTCTGGAGCCTGTGCTCCACAATGGGAGAGGCCACAACAGTGAGAGGCCAGCTTATCGCAAAAAAAAAAAAAAAAAAAAAGAATGTGAACAATAGACAGCTTGCTAATACCAAAGACACCTTGATAAAGCATCATCTTTATTTCTTAGCATTACAAAATTTTTTACCAGAAGGAAAACAGTGCAATCAGGCGAAGAACAAGTTTCTTCCTTCTCTGAATGGGCCACATGAGGAAATAAGGTAATTAGGTATAAGTAAATATCATCCCTAATTCATTCCTCCCCCTCCTTCTGATATCATAGGCTTGGGGAATATAGAGTTCTACTTACTACTGTGGACAGAAAGCAGTGGTGCTCTATAAAAAGCCAGTATCGCATTCCTTGAAGAATGTTTCCTCTTAAAATGATATCCTGAATTGCAAAGACATTTCTCGGACTTGTCCAGGACAGAGTTAAGTCTTAGTCTAAGTGAGGAAAGGACATTTCATCTGCAAACCTCTTCATGCATTCTGAGGGAGGAAAACAGAATAAGAGAATATTCCTAGAGAAAATATAGAGAGTAGTTGGTTTTATTATTTCTTATCCTAAATGCAATCTCATCCTTCCAAGAGTTTTGGTTTTGTAATCTCTGATCTTTTGATGTCACGATTGGCGTTGTTTTGGGGTGCCACAAACCACGTGCATGTAAGATGGCGGACTTATTTAATGTGTGTGTTCTGATTGCTCCACTGACCCTGTCTCTTGTTCTCCTGCTCCTTGGGCCTCCTTATTTCCTGAGACACAACAGCATTAAAATAAGGCCAATTAATAACCTCCAGTGGCCTCTATTCAAGTGAAAGGAAGAGTCTCACATTTCTCACTTTAAGTCAAAAGCTATACATGATTAAGTTTAGGGAGGAAGGCATGTTGAAAACGGATAGGACAAAAGCTTGCCTCTTGCACCAGTTAGCCAAGTCGTGAATGCAAAGGAAAAGTTATTGAAGGAAGTTGAAAGTACTACTCCAGTGAACACATGAATGATAAGAAAGCAAAACAGCCTTATGGCTGGTAAGGAGAAGGTTTTAGTGGTCTGGATGGAAGATCAAACCAGCCACAATATTCCCTTAAGCAAAAGCCTTATCCAGAGTAAGGCTCTAACTCTCTTCAATTCTTTGAAGGCTGAGCGAGGCGAGAAAGCTGCAGAAGAATAGTTTAAACATAGCAGAGGTTGGTTCATGAGGTTTAAGGAAAGAAGCCGTCTCCATAACATAAAACTGCAAGGTGAAGCAGCAAATGCTCATGTAGAAGCTGCAGCAAGTTATCCAGAAGATCTAGCTAAGATAATGAAGGTGGCTACACTAAACAACAGATTTTCAGTGTAGCCAAAACAGTATTATATTGGAACAAGATGCCATCTAGGACTCTCATAGCTAAAGAGGAGAAGTCAATGCTTGACTTCAAAGTGTCAAAGGATGGGATGACTCTCTTGTTTGGGGTTAATGCAGCTGGTGACTTTAAGTTGAACTCATTGCTCATTTACCATTATGAAAATCCTAGGGTCCTTAAGAATTATCCTTGATCACTCTGCCTGTGCTCACTAAATAGAACAACAAAGCCTGGATGAAGTACACCTGTTTATGACATAGTTTTCTGAGTATTTTAAGCTTGTCTTCATGCCTGCTAACACAACATCCATTCTGCAATCCATGGATCAAGGAATAATTTCAACGTTTCAAGTCTTATTATTGAAGAAATACATTTTAAGGGTATAGCTGCCATAGTGATTCCTCTGATGGATCTGGACAAAGTCAATTGAAAAACTTCGGGAAAGGATTTATCATTTTAGAGGCCATTAAGAACATTCATGATTCATGAGAAGAGGTCAAAATATCAACATTAACAGGAGTTTGGATGAAGTTGATTGCAACCCTCATGGATGAATTTGAGGGGTCCAGGACTTCAGTGGAACTGAAGGAGAAAGTAATGGCACATGTGGTGGAACTAGCAGAAAAACTAGAATTAGAAGTAGAGCCTGAAGATGGGACTGAATTTCTGCAATCTCATGATAACACTTGAATGGATGAGGAGCTGCTTCTTATGGATGAGCAAAGAAAGTTGTTTCTTGAGAAGGAATCTACTGCTGGTGAAGATGCTGTGAAGATTGTTGAAGTGACAACAAAGGATTTAGAATATGACATAAACTTAGTTGATAAAGCAGCAGCAGAGTTTGAGAGGATTGACTTCAATTCTGAAAGAAGTTCTGTGGGTAAAAGGCTATCATATGGTATTGCATGGTACAGAGAAGATTTTTGTGAAAGAAGAGTGAATCAATGCAGCAATCTTATTTATCTTATCTTATTTTAATGAATTGCCACAGCCAGCCTAACCTTCATCAACCACCACCTTGATCAGTCAGCAGCCATCAACATCAATGCAAGACCCTCCACCAGCAAAAAGATTATGACTCACTGAAGGCTCAGATGACACTTAGTATTTTTTAGCACTAAAGTGTTTTTTAAATTAATATATGTACATTTTTTAGACATAATGCTATTGCACATTTAATAGACTACAGTATAGTGTAAACATAACTTTTATATGCACTGGCAATATAAAATTTCATCTGACTCACTTTATTGCAATATTGATGGTCTGGAACTGAGCCCATGATATCTGAGGTATGCCTGTTTTTAAGTGCAGTTGCTGGTAGGCTTGTGGCTCATCTCTGATGAACATCCTGCAGAAACAGATGGATAAGAAATATTTCACAAATTAAAATTACCTTTGCCCCAGGAAGATTTTTATTTCCATTGAATATTATGAAGAGACTTTTTTTCAAAGAAATATGTTCTTTAATGTTTCTTAATAATTAATGTTTATGTGTCACAGATTCTTTTTATTTGTTGAGAGGAAACCTATCTAGAATTCCTTATCCATTAAAAATAAGCATTTTTTTAAATGAGCAAGTTCAATAGAAGAGGATCTTACCCCAAATGTTAAAACCTCATTTAGTCCAAATGAAAGAGAGAGGGTTCATTCACTTTCTAATTCACTTCCACAGACCAGCACCAGGTAGTCCTGAGAAAGATTGGAGTCAGGGCAGGAGACCAGAGAGAGTTCCCCAGAGTGGAGGAGGCATGCAGATGAGGAATGGTTGCTAGCGACAAAGAAAAACCTGGCCCACTTCCCTGGACTCTTCTTTCGTACAAACAAAAAAATTCTTGAACTGTTAGAAGAGGGACAAAGAGACTTCCACCTCTCAGGCCCATTCTTGCTCCAAACCATAGGCTAAAGCCCACTGCTTCTGAGGAAGAAACAGAAGCAGTAATCAGCTGCCCCTAGGAGATAACCAGATAATCCACTTGAGCCCAGGATCCTGCAAGAAAAGGTTTGTTACTGCTGGGAGGGAGCAGGAAACTCTTTTGTCCAAGAGTCTGTGATATAAGAGAAAGTTTAAAAGGCTCAGGCACACAGAGCCTGCCTAAAACTGAAACTGGATTAGAACTAAATAATCCCATTGCCCTGCCATGAGCCTACCACCGAGAAACTAGCAATAGCAGTCACTGGGGTTGGGTGGGGGGGGTCTGCAAGAGCATGGAGAGAGACTGCCTCCTTGGTGTCGATGGTCAGGGATAGCTGAAAGCCTAGAGTGGAGCAGGAAAGCTTTCAGCACATCAGGCCCCACATGACACTAAAAAGCAAACCACCAATGAAAGAAATTGAAGTCTCTGTTGACAACAGAATCTCAGGTTTGAACCTACATAAGTGTTTCCAACACTGTTATTAAAAGCCCTAGATTCTCAGATTATAAAGATCAGTAAATGCCCCCAAAGCAATCATATATTCAGCTTTAGCTAGCACTAAATGTTTGTTTCTACTATTTTATTTCATTTTTGCGGTACGTGGGCCTCTCCCATTGTGGAGCACAGGCTCCGGAGGCACAGGCTCAGCGGCCATGGCTCACGGGCCCAGCCGCTCCGCGGCATGTGGGATCTTCCCGGACCAGGGCACGAACCCGTGTCCCCTGCATCGGCAGGCGGACTCTCAACCACTGAGCCACCAGGGAAGCCCCTCTACTTTATTTTTGTTGGAGTGTTGGAACTAGTGATTTGTTTTTACTTTTTTAGAAAATCGGGTTTGGACCTACATAGATTGGGGAGTCAGAACTGGGACTGCTGTATAATGATGTGACTCTTAAAGAGTGACAGCCTCTGTAAAAATAAAATATGAAATCAGAATATAAGCATAGGAAGATAGCCTCTCCCAAAAAATTCTCATGAGAATTCATAAACAAAGCCTTTTTAGTCTTTGGCTGAGCACTGATATCCACATGCATGTGAGGAAACTACAAAGCTGGTGAAGGAACATAAACTCACCTGTAAGTAGAAGTAGAATAATTCCAGGAATTCACAGGAATCTAGGAATAGATTTTATTCCAGTGAACCAGAAGGAAAACTACTGTAATAATTGGGGCATGAGAGAGAATTCTCAGGAGAGTATTATGTTGGTAGTGGTTTAAATTAGCTCTAGACTAATGACTGCTCTGGACTCACCATAACAAATTTTAAAAAGCAAGTATCAAAAAAAATCAGACTTCATGTAACTTAGCAGCATGCCAGAACAGAATCCAGTACCCCAAAAAGTAAAATTCACAAAGGTCTGCTTCTAATTAAAAAATACACACACACACACACACACACACACACACACACACACACACACACACACACACACACACACACACACACACACACACACACACACACACACACACACACACACACACACACCCCCCAGGTATACAAAACAGGAAATTATAATCCATAATCAGGAGAATTATGGAACTAGTAGCAAAGTATTTTAAAGCAGTGATCATATGTTCCATAAAGACGTATAGATGACTAAAACAAGGAAAAATAGAAGATGATAAAATAAGAGGGAATGTGATTCAAAGTAGTTGGGACTTGAGTTGGGAGAGCCACTCCAGAGAGGGTTGCAAGAGATGCGATGCCATTAAAGCCAAAATTTCAATAAAAGTGAGGAAGTAAAAGAAATATTCAAAAAGATGTTAAGGACTTAGATGATTGACAGTGTGTTGAGTTCTAGGGGACACGTTGCAGCTCAGAACTCTCACTCCTGTGGGAGAGCCTCTGCTGTTTAATTATTTTCCAGTTTGTGGATCGCCTACCTAGCGGGTATGGGATTTGATTTTATCACAAATACAACCCTCCTACCATCTCGCTGTGGCTTCCTCTTTGTCTTTGGATGTAGACTATCTTTTTGGTAGGTTCCCGTCTTTTTTTGTAGATGGTTGTTCAGCACTTAGTTGTGGCTTTGGTGTTTTTGTGAGAGGAGGTGAGCTTAAGTCCTTCTCTGCCGTCTTGTCTCCAACCTCATATTCTCATGTTAGAATAAAGTCTGTATTTGAAGATTTCAAAGTTCCAGTCTATTTCATAGACTTTGTAAGATATATCCACTTTTTTTTTTTCAGTGTTTTGGCAAAATGTTTCCCTCAAAAACATAATACTGAGACAGTCTTCATTTGAACAATGAGATATTAACATATAATGTTGACCACACATTCTATGTTATTCTCAATCCTAAAACTAGAACTATATTTGCTCATAAACCGAGAAGATTTAAAAGTTTCTGATAGGTGTGTACTGATATATCAGTGTGAGTTTAATTAGCATTTTTCTAATGGCTAATGATGTTGAATATCTTTAAATGTGCTTGTATTCTATTTGTATACTTTTTTGGTGAAATATCTGTTGTTTATATATTTTGCCCGTTTTCTAATTGATATGTTACATATTCACTATTGATCTTTGAGAGTCTTTTATATATTTGAGATTCTAGTCTTTTGTCAGATACATGGTTTGCAAATATTTTCTTCAGCTATAACTTTTCTGCTAATCCTCTTTATATAAGCTTTGACAGAAAAAACAGTTTTTAATTTTTGGTGAATTTCAAGTTATAAGTTTTTTTCCTTCTATGGAATAATGTTTTGAACGCCAAGTCTAAGAACTCTTCACTTAGCTCCAGGTCCCAAAGATTATCTTCTCTTTTTATTTCTAAAATCTTATAGCTTTATGTTTTACATTAAAGTCTATGATACATATAGAATTACTTATTTTATAAAATGTGACATTTAGCCTGAGATTTTTTTTTTTTAATTTATATGTGTCTAATTGCTCCGGCATCATCATTTGTTGAAAAGGCTCTCCTTCCTTCACTGAATTGCTTTTGCACCTTTATCAAAAATAAGTTGGGCTTATGTCTGTGGATCTATTTCTAGGTTCTCTAATCAGTTTCATTGATCTATGTCTATCCCTCTGCCAATATCACACCTTCTTGATTAGCTATATAATAAGCCTTAACATCAGTAAGAATGATTCCTCCCACTTTACTCTTCTTTTTCAAAATTGTTTTAGCTGTTCTAAGTCCTTTGCTTTTCCATATAAATTTTAGAATAAACTTTGCTATCTCTACCAAAAAACCTTGCTGAAGACTTTTATGGGAGTTGCATTAAACCAATAAATCAACTTGGGGAGAGTTGATATCTTTAGTGCATTGCATTTCCAATATATGTACAGGATATGTCTCTTTACTTAATCTTCTTGAATTTCTTTCATAGTATTTTATAGCTTCTAGCATACAGATTCTGTACATGTTTTGGTGGATTTATATCACATATTTCATTTCCTTTAAGTTATTATAAATGATGTTATGTGAAAGGATATTTTTGACTTTACATTTTAGATAGTTTCTATTGTATACAGTGTAAAGAAGACATAAGGAAAAGGACAGGAAAAGAATGAGGAAAACTAGTAGTGGGAAGAACAATAATAAGAATCTTGTAATATTCTAAGTGAGAGATTATTATGGCCTCTGTTACACTTGTAGTAACAGAAGTAGAGTTAAATTGATTTTAGTGTCAGCATGTTGAAATGCTTATGAAATATCTAGGTAATTAAAATTATGGTTTGGAATTAGCAGAGACAACATAAGTGAATATATAGCTTTGGATATCATTGGCATTCACAGAGTAGTTGAAATTCTGTGTGTATACTTTTGTTTGTGGAGAATATATAGAGTAAGAGAGACAAAAACCAAGAAATTGGTCATAGTAGGGTATGTATTAAAAAAAAAAATAAAAGTCTGTAAAAGAAAAGCCAGCCAAGGAGAGTAAACAGGAGTGTTATGATATGAGGAAAGAACCAAAAGAGAATGATGTCACAAAAGCCAAGGAAAGGAATTTCAAGAAGTAGTAAGCAAAGTCAACTTCTTTAAAGAGTATAATGCGATGTGCCACAGGTCATGATGTTTTCACAATGGTAGTCTTGGTGTTTGTAGCATTCAAAAATTAAAACTTCAGGTCTAGCTCTGTCACTTACTTGCTGTGTGACCTTGGGCAAACTGCTTATTCTTTCTTTATCTCACTTTCCCTATTTTCAAAATTAAAAAATAGCTATATTAATCTTCTAAGTTTTTATGAAAATCAAAATTACTTAACACAGGTAAAGTGCTCAGAACAATGCTAGGCATATAGCAAACAGTTGAAAAAATGCATTAATTGTTATTGTGAAATTGTCAAGTGATAACTTCAGAAAATAAACCCTTCTCAGAATAAGACATAGACAAGGTCACTCTGTGACCTTGATAGGAAAAAGACAAGGACAAGGCCCTCAATGTCTATAAAAATATTGAATAACAAGTCTTCCTCTGACCAAAATGG
This sequence comes from Lagenorhynchus albirostris, assembly GCF_949774975.1. Taxonomy (NCBI): domain Eukaryota; kingdom Metazoa; phylum Chordata; class Mammalia; order Artiodactyla; family Delphinidae; genus Lagenorhynchus; species Lagenorhynchus albirostris. The sequence goes on along the minus strand of NC_083105.1, from coordinate 55,319,512 downwards.
GTGATTACTTCTTGTTTACTACGGATAACTCTAGTCCCTTTTTAGTTCTCCCACCTCCTAGATAATAATGGAGATATTAAAAATCCAAATTGACCCCACTTCTTAACAGATCTAATCCAGGCCTCCAATTCCTTAATTTCTATTTACAACCATCCTAGAAAATTTCAAACCCTGTAAGAAGTTGCTCCAAAGTCTGCCTTGTTGAGAAACCCTCACATTTCCTTGGAATAATTTCTGTCTTATTGCAGCAAGTTAATTAAAACTGAATTTATTGCACTACAAGTGTGTTTCTAAAGATTTTGGCTAGTGAACATCAATATTATCATAATTACTATCATTATTATCATTATTATTCAACAATATATGCCCTTTACCTAACATAATACTTTGCATCAGAAAATGCTCAAAAATATTTGATGAATAAGTGAAAAAAGCAATGGTCAGTTAGGAAGCACTTGGCTTCAAATAGGCCAATTTCATTAGTGGAAAGGCAAATCAAACTGCAGTGGGTTGAAATGCAACCAGAGGAGAAAAGAGGGAAAGATAATCAAGATTGGATCCAGGCCCACAACTGTCCATATGCTAACTGCACCCACCCCATCTCAAAAATCTGGTTGTGTGGAGTAAGAATATAATATAGAGATTAGAGATTGCTAATTGAGGTATGCCCTGTTGAGATGTGTTAGACAGTTAACTTTCAGTCAGAAGGACCTCAACCTCACATGCCTTTTGAGATTATTGACTTCTTTATCAAATATTATTTTTCTTCTATTGATATAAGACTTTCCTGTGATACTATCACTTTTAGGCACCCAATTATTTTGAGTCCTCCTTTCATAATATGTAGGGTTTAAATTTATCTTCTCTTGGGAATCAAATCAGGTTTGTCAACCAAATCAGGTTTGGTCGACATGTACATAAGCTGAGTGTTTGCTGAGGTAACTTTCTCTGTGAAAAATGCATGAGTATCAATGTGTGATTTTGCAGTTTTGATTCAAGCTCATTTTTAAACACCTTGGATCTTGACAGAGTTCCAAATAAGAATTCATTCTAGATATCTAACAGTTAAACAATTTGAAAAGCACAGGGGCTCATCAAAACTCACAATAAATGAAATAATTAAATTAATTAATTCAAATTAATTAATCCTAATGGTCTTCTTACATTAAGAAAGTTTCTTCTCTCTGTTTCTCAGTTTGTGTATCTATAAAATAAGTATATACATATCTATTTCATAGTGTTATAGTGAGAATTAAAAACAATATACATTAAATAAGCTATATCTGATGGTGTTACTGCCAGTTAGTAGACTCTCAGTACATGTTAGGAGCTTTCTATTTCCTGCCTAAAAATTGACCAAACTGTGGTTATGGAGTCAAGTCTCAGCTCATTAAGCCATGTTTACATTCACACATTAAATATTTAAGCTGGTAACTTTCTTTAATACAATAGAATCTAGAGGGTTACCATAAGCATTTAGACAGAGTGTTATTTAAAAGTCAAGTCCAGCTTCAAATATCAATTTACTGTATTAAAATTTTTTGCTCTAGATTTCCTGAGCTCCAGAATTGGATTTAATTGATGACATGTATTTTCAAATATTATGAATATTGGAAAATATACCATAGCTATAGACAGTAGTTAAAGAAATTTAGTATATACTTGGAATCTAAACAAACCTTTGCTTAAAACATTGGTCATCTAAAGTCTAATTTATAGATTTTGTGAGAAGTGATGGTTTGCATTTTTTTTTGTTTTTCTATGACCAGTATAGAATTTTCTGTTTGATTTGGGTATATATTTCACACTTTTCAATTAAAACTAACATTTTTAAAGCCTCTTGTTTTGAGCAAAGGCAACATAATAAACTATTTTTATTCTTTACCTGAAGGCAGGTTATTCTGTTTGCTTAAGTTGTTCAATCACTCTTTAGAACCATCTGGCATTCTGCCTGTTTCATCTGCCTAAAACAAGCAGTCACTTTTAATTAACTTGGTGCACAGAAGTCTTTGGCATTTGTGGAAACTGGGCACACAGCCAATCTTCAAAACACCACTGATCAATTTGCCTAGAAAGAAGTAAAGAAATGGAAGACATTGGCTTTGAAGAGCTTTTGAATGTTATCCTAAAGCTGAACAGCTAGAAATCCAAAATTAAAATGCAAAAACAACTTTAACTCAGGTAAAATGTAATACCATGTTTAAAAATTATAGATTTAGAGGGCAGACAGCAGAAGCAAGAAGAACTGCAATCCTGCAGCCTGTGGAACAAAAACGACATTCACAGAAAGATAGACTAGATGAAAAGGCAGAGGGCTATGTACCAGATGAAGGAACAAGATGAAAAGGCAGAGGGCTATATACCAGATGAAGAAACAAGATAAAACCCCAGAAAAACAACTAAATGAAGTGGAGATAGGCAACCTTCCAGAAAAAGAATTCAGAATAATGATAGTGAAGATGATTCAGGACCTCGGAAAAAGAATGGAGGCAAAGATCAAGAAGATGCAAGAAATGTTTAACAAAGACCTAGAAGAATTAAAGAACAAACAGAGATGAACAATACAATAACTGAAATGAAAACTACACTAGAAAGAATCAATAGCAGAATAACTGAGGCAGAAGAACAGATAAGTGACCTGGAAGACAGAATGGTGGAATTCACTGCTGAGGAACAGAATAAAGAAAAAAGAATGAAAAGAAATGAAGACAGCCTAAGAGACCTCTGGGACAACATTAAACACAACAACTTTTGCATTATAGGGGTCCCAAAAGGAGAAGAGACAGAGAAAGGACCTGAGAAAATATTTGAAGAGATTGGAGTCAAAAACTTCCCTAACATGGGAAAGGAAATAGCCACCCAAGTCCAGGAAGCACAGAGAGTCCCATACAGGATAAACCCAAGGAGAAGAATGCCGAGACACATAGTAATCAAATTGGCAAAAATTAAAGACAAAGAAAAATTATTGAAAGCAGCAAGGGAAAAATGACAACATACAAGGGAACTCCCATAAGGTTAACAACTGATTTCTCAGCAGAAACTCAACAAGCCAGAGAGAGTGGCATGACATATTTGAAGTTATGAAAGGGAAGAACCTACAACCAAGATTACTCTATCAGGCAAGGATCTCATTCAGATTTGATGGAGAAATCAAAAGCTTTACAGACAAGCAAAAGCTAAGAGAATTCAGCACCACCAAACTAGCTTTACAACAAATGCTAAAGGAACTTCAACTTCTCTTGAAGCACAAGAGAAGAAAAGGACCTACAAAAACAAACCCAAAACAATTAAGAAAATGGTCATAGGAACATACATATCGATAATTACTTTAAACATGAATGGATTAAATGCTCCAACCAAAAGACACAGGCTTGCTGAATGGATACAAAAACAAGACCCATATATATGCTGTCTACAAGAGACCCACTTCAGACCTAGGGACACATACAGACTGAATGTGAAGGGATGGAAAAAGATATTCCATGCAAATGGAAATCAAAAGAAAGCTGGAGTAGCTATACTCATATCTGATAAAATAGACTTTAAAGTAAAGAATGTTACAGGAGACAAGGAAGGACACTACATAATGATCAAGGGATCAATCCAAGAAGAAGATATAAAAATTATAACTATATGTGCACCAAACATAGGACCACCTCAATGCATAAGGCAACTGCTAACAGTGATAAAAGAGGAAATTGACAGTAACACAATAATAGTGGGGGACTATAACACCTCACTTACACCAATGGACAGATCATCCAAACAGAGCATTAATAAGGAAACACAAGCGTTAAATGACACAATAGACCAGATAGATTTAATTGATATTTATAGGACATTCCATTCAAAAACAGAAGATTACACTTTCTTCTCAAGTGCACACAGAACATTCTCCAGGATAGATCACATCTTGGGACACAAATCAAGCCTCAGTAAATTTAAGAAAATTGAAATTTTATCAAACATCTTTTCTGACCACACCGCTATGAGATTAGAAATCAATTACAGGGAAAAAACATAAAAAAACACAAACACATGAAGGATAAACAATATGTTACTAAATAACCAAGAGATCACTGAAGAAATTAAAAAGGAAATCAAAAAATACCTAGAAACAAATGACAATGAAAACACGACGAACCAAAACCTATGGGATGCAGCAAAATCAGTTCTAAGAGGGAAGTTTATAGCAATACAATCCTACCTCAGGAAACAACAAACATCTCAAATAAACAATCTAACCTTACACCTAAAAGAACTAGAGAAAGAAGAACAAACAAAACCCAGAGTTAGTAGAAGAAAAGAAATCATAAAGATCAGAGCAGAAATAAGTGAAATAGAAACAAAGAAAACAATAGCAAAGATCAATAAAACTAAAAGCTGGTTCTTTGAGAAGATAAACAACATTGATAACCCATTAGCTAGACTCATCAAGAAAAAGAGGGAGAGGACTCAAATCATTAAAACTAGAAATAAAAAAGGAGAAGTTAAACAGACACCACAGAAATACAAAGCATCCTAAGAGACTACTACAGGCAACTCTATGCCAATAAAATGGACAACCTGGACAAAATGGACAAATTTGTAAAAAGGTATAATCTTCCAAGACTGAACCTGGAAGAAATGGAAAATATGAACAGAACAATCACAAGTAATGAAATTGAAACTGTGATTAAAAATCTTCCAACAAACAAAAGTTTGGGACCAGAAGTCTTCACAGGTGAATTCTATCAAACATTTAGAGAATAGCTAATACCCATTCTTCTCAAACTCTTCCAAAAAATTGCAGAGGAAGGAACACTCCCAAACTGATTCTATGAGGCCACCATCACCCTGATACCAAAACCCGATAAAGACACTACCAAAAAAAAAAAAAATTACAGACCAATATCACTGATGAATATAGATGCAAAAATCCTCAACAAAATACTAGCAAACAGAATCCAGCAACATTAAAAGGATCATACACCATGATCAAGTGGGATTTATCCCAGGGATGCAAGGATTCTTCAGTATACACCAATCAATGTGATACATTGTGTTAACAAATTGAAGAAGAAAAACCATATGATCATCTCAATAGATGCAGAAAAAGCTTCTGACAAAATCCAACACCCATTTATGATAAAAACTCTCCAGAAAGTGGGCATACAGGGAACCTACCTCAACATAATAGAGGCTATATACGACAAACCCACAGCAAACATCATTCTCAATGGTGAAAAACTGAAAGCATTTCCTCTAAAATCAAGAACAAGACAAGGATGTCCACTCTCACCACTATTATTCAACATAGTTTTGGAAGTCCTAGCCACGGCAGTTAGGGAAGAAAAAGCAATAAAAGGAATACAAATTGGAAAAGAAGAAGTAAAACTGTCACTGTTTGCAGATGACATGATACTATACATAGAGAATCCTAAAGATGCCATCAGAAAACTAGTAGAGCTAACCAATGAATTTGGTAAAGTAGCAGGATACAAAATTAATGCACAGAAATCGCTTGCATTCCTATACACTAATGATGAAAAATCTGAAAGAGAAATTAAGGAAACACTCCCATTTACCATTGCACCAAAAAGAACAAAATACCTAGGAATAAACCTACCTAGGGAGACAAAAGACCTGTATGAAGAAAACTATAAGACACTGATGAAAGAAATTAAAGATGATACAAACAGATGGAGAGATATGCCATGTTCTTGGATTGGAATAATCAATATTGTGAAAATGACTGTACTACCCAAAGCAATCTACAGATTCAATGCAATCCCTATCAAATTACCAATGGCATGTTTTAGGGAAGTAGAACAAAATATCTTAAAATTTGTATGGAGACACAAAAGACCCTCAATAGTCAAAGCAGTCTTGAGGGAAAAAGGCGGAGCTGGAGGAATCAGACGCCCTGACTTCAGACTGTACTGCAAAGCTACAGTAATGAAGGCACTATGCTACTGGCACAAAAACTTAAATATAGATCAATAGAACAGGATAGACAGCCCAGAGATAAACCCATGCACCTATGGTCAACTAATCTATGACAAAGGAAGCAAGGATATACAATGGAGAAAAGACAGTCTCTTCAATAAGCAGTCCTGGGAGAACTGGACAACTACACGCAAAAGAATGAAATTATAACACTCCCTAACACCATACACAAAAATAAACTCAAAATGGATTAGACACCTAAATGTAAGACCGGACAGTGTAAAACTCTTAGAGAAAGACATAGGAAGAACACTCTTGACATAAATGATAGCAAGATCTTTTTTGATCCACCTCCTAAAATAATGGAAATAAAAACAAAAATAAACAAATGGGATGTAATGAAAGTTAAAAGGTTTTGCGCAGCAAAGGAAGCTACAAACAAGATGAAAAGACAGCCCTCAGAATGGGAGAAAATATTTGCAAATAAATCAACGGACAAAGGATTAATCTCCAAAATATGTAAACAGATCTTGCAGCTCAATATTAAAAAAACAACCCAATCCAAAAATGGGCAGAAGACCTAAATAGGCATTTCTCCAAAGAAGACATGCAGATGAAGCACATGAAAAGCTGCTCAGCATCACTAATTATTAGAGAAATGCAAATCAAAACTACAATGAGGTATCACCTCACACCAGTTAGAATGGGCAGCATCAGAAAATCTACAAACAACAAATGCTGGAGAGGGTGTAGAGAAAAGGGAACCCTCTTGCACTGTTGGTGGGGGTGTAAATTGATACAGCCACTATGGAGAACAGTATGGAGGTTCCTTAAAAAACTAAAAATAGAATTACCATATGACCCAGCAATGCCACTACTGGGCATATACCCGGAGAAAACCATAATTCAAAAAGACACATGCATCCCAGTGTTCATTGCAGCAGTATTTACAGTAACCAGGACATGGAAGTAACCTAAATGCCCATCGACAGATGAATGGATAAAGAAGATGTGGTACATATATACAATGGACTATTACTTAGCCATAATAAGGAACGAAATTGGGTCATTTGTAGAGACCTGGATGGATCTAGAGACTGTAATACAGAGTGAAGTAAGTCAGAAAGAGAAAAACAAATATCGTATATTAATACATATATGTGGAACCTAGAAAAATGGTACAGATGAACAGGTTTTCAGAACAGAAATTGAGACACAGATGCAGAGAACAAATGTATGGACACCAAGCGGGGAAAGTGGTGGGGGGGGGTGGTGGTGGTGGTGTGATGAACTGGGAGATTGGGATTGACATGTATACACTGATGTGTATAAAACTGATGACTAATAAAAACCTGCTGTATAAAAAAAAATTAAAAAAATATAGATTTAGTAGTTATTTGGAAATTTTTTTATTGTGAAAGAGTGATGAGTGGTTAAAAGCCTAATTTTATTTACTATTTCTTTTTAATATCTGTATAAACAGTATTCTCTTGTTTTTAATGTAGCAGTTTTGGAGGGAAGTGGAAGAGATTTGGTGGTCTTCTTAGACTGACTCTGTGAGGAATCATTAAGATGTTAGAGTTCTATATTGTGTTTCAAAGAATAGTAACACTTACTATGATATTGTCTCTGAAATATAAACCTGCTGAAATTTAACATATTCAGGGACTTCCCCGGTGGCACAGTGGTTAAGAATCTGCCTGCCATGCAGGGGACACGGGTTTGCTCCCTGGTCCAGGAAGATTCCACATGCCGCGAAGCAACTAAGCCCGTGCATCACAACTACTGACCCTGTGCTCTAGAGCCCGTGAACCAGAACTACTGAGCCTGTGTGCCACAACTACTGAAGCCTGTGCGCCAAAGCCTGTGCTCTGCAACAAGAGAAGCCACCACAATGAGAAGCCCGCGCACCACAACGAAGAGTAGCCCCCGTTCACTGCAACTAGAGAGAGCCCATGCAGTAACAAAGACCCTATGCGGCCAAAAATAAATAAATAAATTTATAAAAAATAAAATATTCAGCTTCTGTTATGAAGCAGGATGTACATGAGTAGTAAGAGAGATGTGCGTGAATAAATATAAATTATTTTACTATTCTCCCCCAAATAAAAATTACACATAACCTTTCAGATATTTTCAGTGAGCACCCCTTAGAAAAGATACATTTTCTCAGTCTATCCAATACACATTCCTTCATTTAACAAAATTTTTTCTTTCATATTAAAAGGAAAATTTTAATCCATTGCATTGAGATGAAATCTTGGGATTCTTAGAAGTGTCATACTGCATGCCAACTAGGAATAGAAAAGTTAAAATTTCAACCTAAACAATGTTTCATGAAATAAAAATAATTTTACTTTTATACTTTATTGTATGTAGTTCTTTTACCTGTGAATAAACTACACTGGAAACTAAATGGTGCAGGGTTTTTTGCCTCTTTTGTTACACATTTTTGATAATCAGTTTTATTAAATAAAAAATAGACATTAATTATATAACATTGATCAGAAATGAGGAAACAATACTTTTTTCCTACAAGTTAATATGACTTGCTGTTGCTCTAAAATTTTCCAGGTTAAATATTTGTGTTGTCATGCATTTCATTCTTCCTAAACCAAGTGTCAGTTTGTACCACATGGTCAGAATTGAATTAATTGAATTGAACTTGATCTACTTACTGTTAGAACTGGTGTGTATCATGTGGAGAGATAAAGCGGCAACATATTCTGGAAGAATTTGAATATGACAGAAACAAACCTGGAGGTATCATAGCGTCATATACACACATACACATATTTGAAGTCTTATTGTGGTTACTACTTAATTACTCAAAGTTATTTAACAAAGTTTATCGGAAATCCATATTCCTTGCTCAGGACAGGAAAATGTTAGGGTGAGAAAATTTTTCAGGAATGTGTGATAATGGAGGAAGTTTCTCTGTGTAGACTAAAGCAGATTTTATGCTGTGGGTATCATTGATATGTATTTTTATGGAATCTTAAAAAGTAAGCCAATGTAGAGAACAGATAAAAGGAAGGACAGCTCAGGTCACAGAAGATGAGGAGGCCAGGGTTTTTATTGGCTCTCCCCACCTGTTATTCTCAGCACTGACTTTAAAAATATATATATTTTTTAATTATTTATTTTATTTATTTATTTTGGCTGCACCGGGTCTTAGTTGCTGGACCACCAGGGAAAACCCATCAGCATTGACTTTTCAAACACATAAACCATCTTGACTTCCGAAGACTAGTTTGAAAAACAGTGGCCTAACCTATCATATAGAATTTTTTTTTAAACATCTTTATTGGAGTATAATTCCTTTACAATGTTGTGTTAGCTTCTGCTGTATAACAAGGTGAATCAGCTATATGTATACATATATATCACCATATCCCCTCCCTCTTGCATCTCCCTCCCACCTTCCCTATCCCACCCCTCTAGGTGGTCGCAAAGCACTGAGCTGATCTTCCTGTGCTATGTGGCTGCTTCCCACTAGCTATCTGTTTTACATTTGGTAGTGTATATATGTCAGTGTTACTCTCTCACTTCGTCCCAGCTTACCCTTCAGCCTCCCTGTGTCCTCAAGTCCATTCTCTACATCTGTGTCTTTATTCCTGTCCTGCCCCTAGGTTCATCAGAACCATTTTTTTATTTTAGATTCCATATATATGTGTTAGCATACGGTATTTGTTTTTCTTTTTCTGACTTACTTCACTCTGTATGACAGACTCTAGGTCCATCCACCTCACTACAAATAACTCAATTTCGTTTCTCTTTATGACTGAGTAATATTCCATTGTATATCTGTGCCACATCTGTTTTATCCATTCATCTGTCAATAGACTCTTAGTTTGCTTCCATGTCCTGGCTATTGTAAACAGAAGACACTGTGCAGTAATTGAAGTATATATATATATATTTTACTTTCCTCTTTTTAAATCATAGCTCTACTAGATAATTTATAATCCTAAGAGAAAGGTACTATTATCTCCACATTTTCTAGATTAGGAAAATGTGGCTTATTAAGGTCAAAAAACTTTATTACAGTGGTACACTGAGAAAAAAATATTAGCAACTCACACCACAGGCAAGAATTAATTTCCCTAAAACAGTAAAAAGCTCCTAGGAGTCAAAAGTTCAATAGGAAAATAGGCAAAGAATATAAATAGACTGTTCACAGAAAAGTAATAGCCTTTACCTATATGAAAACATGCTTAACTTTACCAGTAATAAGATATGCAAATTTAAACTCTACTGAGACATCATTGCCTAGCAGTCTAGCAAAAATCCAGAAGTTTAACAAGTCACTCTGTTGGTGTGTCTGGAAAGAAAAAAGTACCCTCATGACATTAGCTGTAAGAGTATACATTGGTGGTGGTACTGGCACAAAAGTATCATACAGAATTTATATGCACCAGTTTTAGAGAGAAGTGAACTCTTTTGGATTTAGTACATGTTCAAATTTAAACAAGTCATTTAACCTTACTGTGTTTTTCTTTCTTTTCTTTCAAGTACTAATCCCTACTATATCCTTGTCCCCCTCCCGGCACATACACATTTGTAAAGTTGTTGTGAGAATTACAAAAATAAAGTAGATTTGAACATGCTCTGACAGAAGGGTAAGGATGGGCTAAAGGGGTTGTAATCTTTTGTGAATAGGGTCCGTAGTGGAGAACTAAAGATATTTAGGTATGAACGTGTGTTAGGTGGACAAAGTCAGGTCAGCTTAAAAGTCACCTTATCTGTTGTGAGGACAGTGACTCATCCCCAGCTTCATCTCATCTGGGAACCATTTCTGATCCACGAGGAGGTACTGGCGCCACTTCTTTCCTCTATGCTCATCTCGCTCATTGCCCTAGACATGGTATTATCACTATTTGAGTGCCTTTCTTCTTCACTAGACTATGTGATAATTCATGACTTGAACTATTTTATTTATATAATCACATAGCACAGCCTCTTCAAAGCAGCTCATAAGACAGCTCATAGCCCAATGTATGCTTGTTGAAAGACTTGCTAATTGAAAAAACTAAATCATGTACTTAATGTAATCACATCATTAAGAATATCTCTTGTAGTGCAAAACCTGATCAGTGACTCATTAAGCAAGAAAATATAGTAACTTAATATTCCTTTTCTGTCTTGGCCCTTATCTTCTTGGTATTTTCTCTCAACCAAAAGCTGAATAGTTTTTAAATTATTTGAAGTGAGTTTTTAACTCTAGCTGTGGGGTTATATTAAGCATATTAAGCTTTGGGGTTAGAAAACAACTGCTTCCTAGTTCTTTCTACTTCACACTTTTACTGTCAGTAAACACTTTCAATAGGAAATTGCTTATGTTCTCTCACAGAGTTTACTTTTTCTTTTGATTTTTATATACTCCATTTATCATTATTCACTAACTCATTCATTAGTTCATTAAATATTTATTTAACAGCTGCTATATGACAATCACTGAAATAAGATCTGGGAACATAGAGATGAATATAAGACATGGACCCTGTCTTTAAAAGCTTATAATCAATTAGAGAAGACAGAAAAAAACAGATGTAAGTCATTGTTTCCCCAGCCTTCAGGATTGTGCACTAAAACTAGGGTTATAACGACGGTAGCAAGACACTATCTCTCCAACAATTATAGAAAGGCTAGTTTCTTATGGAGGTATTTTAGGGAATTGTCAAGGGCTGCTAATGTGTGCTCCCAAGCTCAGTTCTTTAGGTTATAACACTGAAGGGACATTTTATTCCTTATCCATTGTTTCTGAAGGAGCCAGATGTCCACATGCAGGACATTGCATATATTGATGTTGAATATACCAGTGAGGCTGTGGTACAGCTGCTATGCCACTGCAACACTGCTGTGAATCTGGCAGAAGGGCTTCTGAGTCAGCCAATGCTGCCCTCTTCTCTTACTCTTATAGTAAAGAGTGTTCAATAGTGACAAATTCATGAGAATTTAAATATGCCTAACCTGAGACCACATCTTGCCCTTCTTCCTGCAAAAAAAATAAACAAAGCCTTCACTCTGTTTCTTTAATCTTTCTGAACCTCAACTTGATTGTCTGTAAAATAGAAATGTCTACTTTGTGGAATTAGTATGCAGACTCAGTATGATTTATATATATATATGGCTGCAAATATTTAATTGTATATTTTCTAAACTCCAGGATTACAGGGAGCTAAGTTTTCCTTTAGGTCAGGTGCATGTATTGTGTAGTATCTCAGTAAATAAACTGGATAAATGTAGACAACTTATTACTGCCTTCACCACCGGCTTTCCTTATACATCTTCAGCATTGTCTTTCATAACCTTTTTCTGATTTTTAAGAATTATTTTTCCCTAATTCTAAAAGGCTCAAGGGCTAAAGCAAAAGTGAACTTGTATTGGTTACATGTTGGCTAGATAGTGTGAAGCAACTCTGTTTAGAGGGTAGCATAGAAAAACGAAAAATGCAATAAAATATGTTTGTAAGAATCATTAGCATACATGTCTTTTCCTGTGAAAAAAATGTGATTTAGTTGGACATACCTTGCTCACCCTAAGGAAACCAACAACATCTTCGTGGTGCCCCCCTCCCAAATCCGAGATACGACACTACTGTACCTCCTCTTTATAACCCTAATCCTAAACCTTCCCTCCTTCTGGGCATTAACTGTCAAGAACTGTGAAGGTTCTGAGATGTTACCCTATTGACAAGCTAACAAGTCAGCCTACCACAATTTCATGGATGCTGGTGGAAAACACAGGACTCTTGTATCAGAAATAAAGTCAACTTTATTACTCACAGAAATAACAGTAGCCAGAATATCAGCAGTTTTGCATTGATTCCCTAAGTTCCAGTTCTCACAGTATGACATAGAAAGGCCCATATGACACCTGTACACTATAATGTGTTACAGTACAGGAGAGCAACACTAAGCTTAAGGAACCTAAATATTTTACAGTGGGCAGTAAGCTAGCCTGCCCTTTGCTCCATAGGAAGACGTCTTTATTATACTGTGCAGTAAGTAGCCTGTCCTCAGCTCTGGAGGGAGACGCTGTCTTCCAAAGGTGTTTGCTATCTCATCATTCTTAAAGAGATGACAAAGGACAAAATGTCTTGCTCACAAGACAGGCAGAAACCCAGGAGACCCATGGAGACTGACCCAGTCCTTGAACCTTGTCTGACTTTTTAACTTCTTCAATAATTACAACAGTTTTAATACTGCATTTGTACATCAGGGCATAAATACAAAGCAGTCTATCGAGCAGCATGTTTTCTGGGGTCTCTGGGAAACCATAATTTAAAAATGTTCTTCTGTTGAAGTTAAAACAATTTTTATGCACATGGTTAACAGTTTGTTTTATTTCCTTTCCCCCTACAGCTCCTTCCTTCTGGAATTAAAAAAAAAAAAAAATGGAATTTTGTCTCCCCTCTGAAAAGGTACAAAGTTTTTTGTTCTATTTCCATTTTATCATGATCCAAACAAACTATCCTATAATCATGAGGTAATGTTCCCCATGTCTCAAGTAATCTTTTGGTAGTTGATTCACATTTGTTTATACACTTCTGGTATCTTTTGCTAGATGCTTCTATATAATAGCATATTGATTTTATTTCTAATCCACGATGCAGCTGCAAACAAGCATCTACAAGTTAAATATCTGTTTATTTTCTTGTTTCAACCAAGCAATATTTTCAGGAGATTGCATTATAAAAAATAACTAGACTGAATAGCACAACCAGTTGCTGGAGGGAATGGACATAGCATTCCTGTTATTGAAAAGAATGCCCATGATTACGACTAGAGCAGATAGCTCACAGTAGCAGAATCTGCCCAGTAATCCATTGGTAATAATGGATTAGGGGCTGTGGGGGGAGGCAAGGATATTGTCCAAGGTTGGCACCTTTTCTTACATGCATGGTATTCCTAAATAAATGAGAACAGCTGTAGAATAACTACCCTGCCCTTGCTTATTATAGACCATTCACACTTTGGCATTAGAGATATGAATAGGCCCTCAAGGAAAGAGTGGATTCCAGTTCAACAATAGAAAGAGAATGGCCTTTGGCCAATGGAGAAAAATGACCTTTGGCCAATGGAGAAAAAAAAAGTATGAAACTATGTTATTTCCAAGATTGGCCTACTCCACCAGTTAGAAGTGAGGAAAAGCATCTGCTACAGATTTGTTTGGAAATTTTTGTTTTTCAGAGCTAGCAGAAGGGAATAAAGACAAAAAGAGATATTTTCCCCAGTACACTGGAGGAAGTGAATATAGCTGTTTCCTAATCAGATTTACAGGTGCTTAAATCTGAACATCACAGTTGATCCAATGACAATCCTTTAATGTTATGTTTCAGAGCAAGCGCAATATAGAGTATAGTGCAATGAGCCTAATTTCATTTTTAAATATTACAATATTTGAGAAATTATTTGAAAGTAAAATAGATTTCAAGCCCAAACTAAACTGTTGTGTAGTGTACATGCATGTGTGTGTGTGTATTAGTGGAAAGGTAGCTGACATGTTCACTTCCTTCACATTTATGTGAATTAAAATCTTTCTGTTAAAACTATATGGAGCAGGATATCAGCATAAGAATTTAAGATCATTATTGGGTTATCTAGAAAGCACATCAGCTCTGTCTACATGTCAGAGATAAAGAAGATTTGGTAAATACACTTTGTTGACAGTATGCTCTAGCTCTAATGCTGTTCTCATTTAGAGATTGTGACAGATCCCAATAAACAAGAGGCCATAACAAATATGTAAAAAGAAAATTTCACTAAGATCTCTCAAATCTTGAAAGCACAAAGAAATATTTTTTGATCTATGAGTGACATGAAGCTTTCTGACTGCAGCACGGAAGTCAGTAGCCTGATCAGTTGGCTCTGTGCATCTCTGTGGCAACATCAGCAAACATTGCTTGAAGGATATTCTCCATTTGCTTCTACAGACTGTCTCCCTACCCTTCTCTGTCTGGCTTTACCCAAAGACGCTGACCTCTATTGACTGAATCACACAGGCTCACTAGCCTCATACACAGAAAACTCATAACTTTTTGATTTATTTGGATAATAACATTTTGATATTGATAGAGTACAATGCTAGCTCAAATTTAGGACCTATATCATGAGAATCTGGATAAAAGTCTAGACAATTTTATTTATACTTATGAAAGAATTTAGTAAGTTTTAAGTTAGGAGTAAAAAAAGTAGAACACTTGAATTGGTACCTACCAAGTAAAATAGAATTTCATCTGCTGTATTTGGGTGGGACATGACTTACATTTGAAGAGAATATAGAAACAGGAGAGCAGTTTTTTTTTTTCCTCACATCAAGAAAATGGTTTAACTATTATATGTCTATTTTAAATAACAGCAAAAATGCAAATTACAAGTGCATATTTTTCCTTGTATCCAAAGTTCTATTTCAGAATAGAATTGCAAAAATAATGCTTCCCCACTGTGTAAAAGAAATGAGAAATGCAGAGACCATTAAGGAGGATTGTGAATTTATACAGTGCATTAGCACCAAAAGCTACAGCATGGATATTTCTTAAAAATTCAGTGTTTAATGGCATTTGGATTTGTACTGCTATCTGTCAGATATTAAAGCCATGATATGGTCATAATGTACCTTATCTTGCCAAAGAGCTTTGAGATGATTTTTTTCCTTATCAGTTTCTCGCTTTGTTTATGCAGTTTAGTTTATTTAACAATGAAGAAATAGTTTAAACACTCTGAACACAGGAAACACAATAGCACCTAAGTATTTATCTGACTAAACCATAGCAAAGTCAGATAAAAATTATCTGTACTGTTTGAGGGTGCTGTTTCCAGATATGTTTTGTCCAGCACCTATTATGACTAAGGATTAAATGAAGACTGTAGAATTCTGTCTCCCCTTTTTTACCCTATTCCACTTTCATATTGCCTCGCCACTGCCCCACCTTCAAAATAGAAAAGAGTAAATTGGCACAGTAATAACAATAGATATATATAAGATTATATATATATATATATATATATGTTCAAATATAAATTTTAGGTCTTTTCAATCTTCATTATAAAAACTGTTTGTGTTTGATGCTTATCGTATCCAGTTGTTAGGATTTCAAAAATTAATGAAAGATGGTTTTTAAAAGATTTTGAAAGGAAACACTACCCAATTTATGAAGAACAGGTTCAAATTCACATAAAGAATACTTGTCAGATTCTATTCATAAATTTCTTTATTTTTCTTAACATGAGGGTGAAATTTCATTTTCTCCTGTATGTGAGGTGCCTGGTACTCAGGATTTTTCCATTTTTATTTAATTTTTTTTCTCTTTAAATTATGCTGATTATTTTTAAGAAACAGAAGACTCAGGAAGTTTTTTTTGTGTTACCTCCCCCTTAACTGCCTAAAAGAATTTAGATAGAGGGCCTGTTCCCAGAATAGAGCTATTACCAGAGATACCTGCAAAGAATATTGGCTAGGTATGGTGGGGAAACTCAGCAGAGCCTAGAGATCACAGTCCACTGTGTCCCATTGTTTCTGCTTGGCCCAGCGAACATTTGTTTACCAAACACTTGATTTTCCATTTCCATGTGAATTGCTTTTCTCCTCTTTGAAGTCCCTAAACCACTACCCCCAGCATTCTCTTTTGTCATTAGCTGAAGAAGGTATTTAAAGTGAGGGTTTCATCCATTTTGTAAAGTTAGTGTTCCGGGGTCTCTCCCGTGTATATATATGTTATTTAAATTTGTTTGATTTTCTCCTGTTAATCTTTTGTTGCCAAAAGCTGTGCACCGGTGCCAAATTGAATCTCAGAGACAGAGTTTTGGATGAAGTAGAAAAGAATAGTTTTATTGCTTTGCCAGGCAAAGGGGGACACAGGGGTTTCCTGCATGGAAAAACCATGTCCCAACCCAGGAGGATTTGATGAGGAGTTTTACAGCAATGGTTCAAGGGTGGGGTTGCTGGTAAGATCAGGGTGTGTGCAGGGCCCTGTACTCCTTTAATCTGTCCTCAGGTGGTCTCTGGATAAGCTTCTCTGGTTCTCCAGGCTGTCAAACCATGACCACCTCTCTGGAATGACAATTGCTTCATCTTCTATTTATTGGGGGTTTTAGTTCTATAAAGAGCTCAAAAGATATTGTTATATGTATCTCTTGAGGTGTGACCAGGACCTGCCCCAAGGCTGCGCTATTGTTTCTTGGCTGCTCCTCCCTTGTCTCTGCAGCTCCTCCCTTCCCTGATTAGCAACTGTTTGAACCTGACCTTTGGGACTCAGGGAAGGTCATGGAGGCTGAACAGACAGGCTCCTGTGCCCAGGAGCCCCACAGGGTCCTGCTCGGTTTCACTGTCTCATGTCAACTTAATTCTTAGACCAGCCAATGAACTTTGAAGGGTAGAGGAAAATTTCTTCCTTCCTGACAGTATCAAGTATAAAGGGAGAAGTTACCCATTTGCAAAAGTTTTAACTAAAGTGCTGGTTTTAAGGGTTTTAAATTGGTGCCCCATGAATTTTTGTCATCGAACCAAACTTGGGTGTGCTCGCCCATGTGCAGTAAAACCACTCTACTGACACCGGGTTGTGGTGAAGGAAAATGCAGTGTTTATTGTAAAGGTGCCAATACAAGCGGGACAATGGCTCGTACTCTAAAACCCCGAACTTCCCAAAGGGTTTCAGCAAAGCAATTTTAAAGGCAAGGTGAAGGAGGGGGAGTCCCAGTATATGCGATCAGCTCATGCACAATTCTCATGGGTTGATGTTGAGGTAACAGGGAGGTTAATGTTATCAATCCTTAGGTGCCAGTAGTTCTGGGGGCTCCTGGTCATCACGTAATCTCTTCCATTTGATGATGGTTTTAGCATCTGTAAAACAACTCAGGAAGTGTGCATCAGATACTATTATCTAGGTACTTCAGAGAGGAGCTACAGCAGAGGATGGGGGAGGGGGTCTGTTCTGGGAAGGCCCCATAGGGTCCTGCTTGGTTACATTTTTACTCCTCACGTAATTAGTAGTCATTTTACCAGGTTTCTTAGTGAAAGCCAATAAAGATCCCTTCACAGCTCTGGCAAGGGAAGAGGAAAAGTAGACATTATGAAGTATACCCAGAGTGTCCTTCATAACAAGGGTTACTCTTCGGGGAAATAATTTACCAGAGTATTACCCATTTGGGGAAGGATATTTCTCCTATTCTAGACCCTCCTGCTTTTTTATCTCACCTAAGGAATGGAGAGAAAGAAAGCTAAGAAACATTTGTAGAGGGCACAGCCCATACACTGAGGACCACTAAACAATTGATATTCAGTCAGAAGATTGTAGAATACTTCTCCTTACCTACGCTTTATTACCATACCAACAGATTTCCAGTATAAAGAGTGGGTTACAGGGACTTCCCTGGTGGCTCAGTGGTTAAGAATCTGCCTGCCATTGCAGGGGAACACGGGTTCGAGCCCTGGCCTGGGAAGATCCCACATGCCATGGAGCAACTAAGCCTGTGCACCACGACTACTGACCCTGTGCTCTAGAGCCCACAAGCCACAACTACTGAGCCCGTGTGCCACAGCTACTGCAGCCTGTGTGCCTAGAGCCTGTGCTCTGCAATAAAGAGAAGCCACTGCAATGAGAGCCCGCACACCGCAACAAAGAGTAGTCCCCGCTCGCCGCAACTAGAGAAAGCCCATGCGCAGCAGCGAAGACCCAATGCAGCCAAAAATAAATAAATAAATAAATAAATAATTTTTAAAAAAGAGTGGGATACAGCTAATGGGCTTCAAGACTATATCTGCAGATGAGTTCTTAGGAAACCCCAAGGTCAAAAGGGAAGAGAAAAACAAAGACATTAGAGGAATTTTAAGCCTCTGGCAGCTACAAAAATCACAGAAATTAAACACAGCCCAAATCATGGCCTGATTAACATAAAACCTCA
Source organism: Lagenorhynchus albirostris (assembly GCF_949774975.1). Classification (NCBI taxonomy): domain Eukaryota; kingdom Metazoa; phylum Chordata; class Mammalia; order Artiodactyla; family Delphinidae; genus Lagenorhynchus; species Lagenorhynchus albirostris. The sequence goes on along the minus strand of NC_083105.1, from coordinate 55,300,679 downwards.
CAATAAAGGCTTTTTACCTTACTTCCTACTACCTGCTTCATCATATCCAGGTTCCAAAAAAATCTTATAAACATACTAAAGGGCAAAAACAAACAAGCATGTAAACAATAACAAAAGGCAGCCCAAAGAGACACAACAAGGATCAGAACCATACTCAGATAAAGACAGAGATGTTGGAATTATCAGAGAATTTAAAATATTAGTGACAATATATTTAAGGCTCTCAAAGAAAGCACACAACATGCAAGAATAGATGGGTAACGTAAGTGAGGAGATGGAATCTCTAAGAAATAATCAAAAAGAAATTCTACAAATAGAAAAAACACTGTAATATAAGAGAAATAACTTTGATGAGATTCGCAGTAGATTGGGTACATCCAAGTAAATAATTGATTAACTTGAAGACATCAATAAAAGCTTACCAAACTGAAATACCAAGAGTAAAAAAAAAAAAAAAAAACTGCAACAGAACATCTAAGATCTGTGGGCCAATTTCATAAGGTATAATATAGACATAATTGGAACATCAGAAGGGGAAGAAAGGGAAGATGGACCAAAAGACATACTTGAAGCAATAATGGCCAGGTATTTTCCAAAATTAATGGCAGACCCAAAGCCATGGATCTGGGAAATTCAAAGAATGTCAAGCAGGATATATATCTACAAATAACTGTGATATATATTAGGCATTTTATATTCAAACAGCAGAAAATCATGACAAAGAGGAAATGTTTAAAGAAGTCAGATGATTAACAAAATGTCTTACCGACAGCAAAATAGGGTAAGAATCACAGAGAACTTCTCATCAGAAACTATACAAGCAAGAAGAGAACAGAGTTAAATAATTATTCAAAGAACAAGCCCACCACCTGGAATTATACATCCAGAGAAATTATTCTTCAGAAGTGAGAGGGAAATACAGATTTTCTCAGACACACAAACACTGAACAAATTCATTGTTGGCAGACATGCCATGCAGGAAATATTAAAAGTATTTCTTCAGGAGAAAGGAAAATGATATAGGCAAAAAACAGATCTTCATAAAGAAAGGAAGAGCATTACAGAAGGAACAAATGAAAGTAACATAAAAATATTATTCTTAACAGGTCTAAAAGATAACAGTTTGTTTAAAGCAATAATAGTAACAGTGGTAATAACAATATCTTGGTGACTATTACATATGGACAACTGAAATGAGAGTGATGTCACAGGAATATCAGGGAAGAGTTGAGAATATTTTTATAAGGTAACTGTACTACCAGTGAGGCAGTTAGTGTTATTTGAAGGTGAAGTTAGATTAAACATGTATGTTGCAAATTTTAGGCCAACCAGTAAAAAAAAATAAAGTTCAAAGAATTTTATGTGTTATCCTAAAAGGAGAGTTAAAATGAAATTATATAAAATGTGCAATTAAAACCAGAAAAAGAGGGAAATAAGAAATACAATGAATAAAAAAAATTTAATATTGTAAATAATAATTTATCTTACTACAATGGTAATGCTTCTACTACCTCAACAAAATAATAAAACACCCCCAAAATCAACAGCATGAAAAGTATTACATACCACTATCAGGTGGGATTATCTCAGCAATGAAGGGTGTTTCTACATATGGAACTCAATCTGTGTAATACATCATATTAATAGAATGAAGGGGAAAAAAAACACATATGAGCATGTCAATTGATACAGACAAAGCATTCGAAAAAAAACAACAACAACATTTTGTGATAAATGACTCATCAAACTAGGAATAGAAGGGAACTTTCTCAAAATGATAAAGGGCATTTATGAAAATGCATATCTAATAACATCATACTCAGTGTTAGGGAAAGTGTTCTCTCTAAGACCAGAAGTAAGATAAGGATCCCCATTTTAGCCACTTGTAGTAAGCATTGTACTAAAAGTTCTAGCCAGAGTAAGTAAGCAAGGAAAAGAAATAAAAAGTATCCAAATTAAAAGAAAAAAAGAAAGAAAGAAAAATCTCTCTTTTCCCGGATGACATTGTATAATGGAAATCCTAAATAGTCATTGGAAAAAAGTATCAGAGGTAATTAATGAATTCAGTCATGTTGCAGTATACAAAGATCAACAAACAAAGTTCAGTTGTATTTCTATACCATGGCAATGAATAAACTGAATGAAAATCAAGAAAAAACTTTTATTTACAAGCAAAAAGAGTATAGCACTTGGGAATAAATTATTCATGGATTTGCAGACTTATACCCTGAAAACTACAAAACATTCCTAAAAAAAATTATAGAATATCTACATAAAGTATAATGTATCCCAAGAACATATATTAAAACAGTTAATTTTGTAAAGATGGCAATACTCCATAAAGTGAGGTACAGATTCCATAGAATCCCTATAAAAATACGATTTTCTTACACAGAATGAAAAGCTAATCATTTTATTTCTTCTACTTGTCCAATTGCTGTAGCTAGGACTTCCAATACTATGTTAAGTAAAAGTTGTGACTGTGAGCATCCTTGTTCCTGATCATAGAGGAAATGCTTTCAGCTTTTCAGCATTGAGTATGATGTTAGCTGTGGGCTTATCATATATGGCCTTTATTATGTTGAGGTATGTTCCCTCTATACCCACTTTTGGAGAGTTTTATCATAGATGGATGTTGAATTTTGTCAAAAGCCTTTTCTGCCTCTATTGAGATGATCACGTGGTTTTTAATTCTTTGATTTGTTAATGTGGTGTATCACACTGATTGCTGATATTGAACCATCTTTGCATCTCTGAGTTAAATCCCACTTAGTCATGGCATGTAGTTAGTTTAATGTATTGTTGAATTTGGTCTGCCAATATTTTCTTGAGGATTTTTACATATATGTTCCTCAGCGATATTGGCCTGCAATTTTGGAGGGGGTAATATCTTTGTCTGGTTTTGCTGTCAGGGTGATGCTGGCCTCTTAGAATGTATTTGAAAGCAATTCTTCCTCTGCAGTTTTTTGGAATAGTTTGGGAAGTATAGGTGCTAACTCTTCTCTAAATGTTTGGCAGAATTCACCTGTGAAACCATCTGGTCCTGGACTTTTGTTTGTTGGGAGTTTTTTATTACTGATTCAGTTTCATTACTGGTAATTAATTAGTCTGTTCAAATTTTTTTTTTTATTCCTTTCTGGTTCAGTCTTAGGAGATTGTACTTTTCTAGGAATATTTTTTCCTCCTAGGTTGTCTATTTTATTGGCATATAGTTGTTTATTGTTGTCTCTTACAATTTTTGGTATTTCTGTGGTGTCAGTTGTAACTTCTGATTTTTCATTTCTGATTTTACAAAAGCAAAAATAAACAAATGGGACCAGTTAGGCTTAAAAGTTTTTGCTCAACAAAGGAAACTATCAATAAAAGACAGTCTACTGAATGGGAGAAAATATTTGCAAATGACATGACTGATAAGGGATTAATATCCAAAATATATAAACAGATCATACAACTCAACATCAAAAAAAAACCCAATTGAAAAATGGGCAGAGGACTTAAATAGACATTCCTCCAAAGAAGACTTACAGATGGCCAACAGGTACATGAAAAGATGATCAACATTGCTAATCATCAGAGAAATGCAAATCAAAACTACAATGAGATATCACCTCACAACTGCCAGAATGGCTATCATCAAAAGACCACAAATAACAAATGTTGTTGAGGATGTAGAGAAAAGGGAACCCTTATACACTGTTGGTGGAAATATAAATCGGTGCAGCCACTGGGGAAAACAGTTGGTGCAGCTCCTGGGTATACATCCGAAGAAAACAGAAACATTAATTTGAAAAGATATATGCACCCCAATGTTCATAGCAGCATTATGTACAGTTGCCAAGATATGGAAGCAACCTAAGTGTCCATTAACAAATGAATGGATAAAGAAGGTGTGGTATATGTATACAATGGAATACTACTCAGCCATGAAATGGAATGGAATTTGCAACAACATGGATGGACATGGAGGGTATTATGTTTAGTGAAATAAGTCTGCAGAGAAGGACAAATGCTTTGTGTTATCACTTATATGTGGAATCTAAAAAATAAAACAAGCTGGTGAATATAAAAAAAAAGAAACAGCCTCACAGATACAGAGAACAAACTTGTGTTTACCAGCGGGGAGAGGGAAGGACAAGATAGGGGTAGAGGATTCATAGGTACAAACTACTATGTATAAAATAAATAAGCTACAAGGATATATTGTACAGCACAGGGAATATAGCCAATATTTTATAATAACTATAAATGGAGTATAACCTTTAAAAATTGTGAATCACTGTTATATAGTTGAAATTTATATAATATTGTGAATCAACTATACCTCAACTAAAAAAAAAAGCCAATCCTAATATTCATATGGAATTGCTGGGAAACCTGAATAGTCAAAAGAGTTTTGAAAAAGAACGTAGTTGTAGGACACACACATCTCAATTTTAAAACTTATTACTAAACTACAGTAATCAAAACAGTGTAATTTTGGCATAAAGATTTGCATATAGATCAGTGGGATAGAATTGAGAGTCCAAAAATAAACCCATACTATCTATGGCCAATTGATTCTTGACCAGGATGTTAAGACCATTCAGTCATTCAGTGGAGATAGTATAGTCTCTTTAACGAATGGCACCAGGACAATTGGATATACACCAACAGAAGAAAGTAATTGGATTCTTACGCCATGTAAAATTTTAATTCTATATGGATCAAATACTTAAATATAAGACCACAGGTATATAACACTTAGAAAAAAAATTAGGAGTAAATCTTCATGACTTTGGATTTAGCAATGTTTTCTTAGCTGCAACACCAAAAACTTAAAAAAATAAAAATAAATTGGAGTTCATAAAATTTTAAAATATTTGTGAATCATCGGACAATAAAATGAAAAGACAATGCACTGAAGGGGAAAAAGTTTACAAATCATATATTTTATGAGTCTGTTGTCCAAAATATGTAACTTTCACAAGTCAACAACAAAAAGACAACCCAATTAAAAAATCAGCAAAGGTCTTGAATAGACATTTCTCCAAAGAAGATATACAAATGGTTAAGAGTACATGAAAATATGTTCAACATCATTAGTCATTAGAGAAATGCAAATCAAAACCACAATGAGAAACCACTTCCGATCCAATCCGATGGCTATAATTATGAGAATAAATAAATAAATAAAAGGAAAATATCAAGTGTTGTTGAGAATTTGGAGAAATTAGAACCTTATACATTTTTGGTGGGAATGTAGAATAGTGTAACCACTTTGAAAAATAGTTTGGCAGTTCCTGTATAACTTAAATATAGGCTTTCCATATGATCCATCAACTCTGTTCCCAGGTATATATCCCAAAGACATGAAAACAGGTGTTTAACAAAAACTTGTACAAGAATGTTTGTAGAAGCACAATTTTCAATAGCAAAAGATGAAATCAACCCAAGTGTTCATTAATTGATAATTGGGTACACAATATATGGTATATCCAAATTTCTGTATGTTAGTTTTGTATCCTGCTACCTTTCCTAATTCATTTATCAATTCTAGTAGTTTTTGTGTGGTGTGTTCAGGGTTTTCTATATATAGTATCATGTCATCTGCATATAAGGACAATTTTACCTCTTTCCTTCCAATTTGGATACCTTTTATTTCTTTTTCTTTTCTGATTGCTGTGGCTAGGACTTCCGATACTATTTTGAATAGAAGAGGTGAGAGTGGGCGTCCTTGTCTTATTCCAGATTTTAGCAGGAAGGCTTTCAGCTTTTCACCATTGAGTATTATATTGGCTGTGGGTTTGTCATAAATAGCTTTTATTACACAGAGATGTGTTCCCTCTATACCTACTTTGGTAAGAGTTTTTACCATGAATGGGTGTTGAATTTTGTCAAATGCTTTTTCTGCATCTACTGAGATGATCATGTGGTTTTTGTGTTTTCTTTATGTGGTGTATCACATTGATTGATTTGTATATGTTGAACTATCCTTGTGAACTTGGGATGAATCCCACTTGGTTGTGGTGTATGATCTTTTTTGTGTGTTGTTGGATTTGGTTTGCTAATATTTGTTGAGAATTTTTGCATCTATATTCATCAAAAATATTGGCCTGTAATTTTTTTTTTTTTTTTTGGTGGTGTCTTTGTTTGGTTTTGGTATCAAGGTGATGGTGGCTTCATAGAATGTCTTTGGGAGTGTTCCCTCCTCCTTCTCTCTTCCAAAAGATTGAAGGTTCCTATAAGTTCTTCTTTGTCTATTTGGTAGAATTTGCCTGTGAAGCCATCTGGTCCTGGGCTTTTGTTTGTAGGGAGTTTTTTAATTACAGATTCTATTTCACTTCTGTTGATTGGTCTGTTCAAATTATCTGTTTCCTCTTGATTCAGTTTTTGGTGAACTGTATGTGAAATAATCAGAAAGGGAATGTTAAAAGACAATAAGACAATACCTTTTAAAATCACACCTCCAAAAATAAAATACTTAGGAATAAACCTGACCTAAGAGGTGAACGACTTATACACTGAGAACTATAGAACATTAATGAAGGAAACTGAAGATGATTCAAAGGAAATGGAAAGATATCCCATGCTCTTGGGTTGGAAGAATTACTTTGTTAAAAGGGTCATACAACCCAAAGCACTCTACAGATTTAATGCAATCCCTATCAAATTACCCATGACATTTTTTCACAGAACTAGAACAAATAATCCTAAAATTTACATGGAACCATAAAAGACTCAGAATTGCCAAAGCAGTCCTGAAGAAAAATAACAAAGCAGGAGGCCTAACCCTCTCAGACTTCAGACAATATTGTAAAGCTGTAGTAATCAAAATGTCATAGAATTGGCAAAAAATGGAATGTAAGTTGGTTCAGCCACTATGGAAAACAGTATGAAGGTTCCTCAGAAAACTAAAAGTATAATTACTATATGATCCAGCAATCCCACTCCTGGGCATATATCCAGACAAAACCATAATACAAAAAGATACATGCACCCCTATGTTCATAGTAGCACTATTCACAATAGTTAAGACATGGAAGCAACATAAATGTTCATGGACTGATGAATGGAGAAAGAAGATATGGTACAAATATATAGTGGAATACTACTCAGCCATAAAAAAGAACAAAATAATGCCATTTGCAGCAACATGGATGCAGCTAGAGATTATCATACTAAGTGAAGTAAGTCTGAAAAAGACAAATACCATATGATGTCACTTATATGTGAAATCTAAAATGTGATACAAATGAACCTAACTATGAAATAGAAACAGACTCATGGATATAGAGAACAGACTTGGGATTGCCAAGGGGAAGGGGGTTGGGGGAGGGATGTAGTGAGGGATTGAGGTTAGCAGATGTAAGATATTATATATAGAATGGATAAACAAGGTCCTACTATATAGCACAGGCAACTATATTCAATGTTCTATGATAAACCATAATGGAAAAGAATACATATAAATAAAGAACGTATATGTCTATATATATATATATATATGTATATATATATATATATAACTGAATCACTTTGCTGTACAGCAGAAATTATCACAACATTGTAAATCAACTATACTTCAATAAAAATTTTTTAAAAATTAAAAAACCACAATTTATGGTATTCCATATAATAAAATATAGCATAAAATATATGGTATATCCATATAATAAAATACCATATAATAAAATGTGGTATATCTATATAATAAAATCCATATATTATAATATAATAAAACACAATATATGGTATATCCATAAATAATGAATGAAATACTGATACACGCTACAACATGGATGAACCTTGAAAACACTGAAGCAAGTAAAAGAAGCCAGACACAAAAGGTCACATGTTTTATAATTTCACTTGTATGAAATATCTAGAATAGGCAAATCCATAAGACAGAAAACAAATTAGTGGTTGCCCGGTGTTGGGAGAGGGAGGAATGGGGCGTGACTGCTTAATAGGTATAGGTTTCTTTTTGGAGGGAAGATACGTTTTTTAATAAGATGGTGTGAAAGTTGCACAACATAGTGAATGTACTAAATGCCACTGAATGTTACTTTTTAAAATGATGAATTTTACATTATATGATTTTACTATAATATAAAAAACTATTACATATACAGAGAAAATACAATTGAGAATGAAATATTTTATAGGGGTTCTTTCTACATATAATCTTGCAGTATGCTTTCAAGCCCTGTTAGAATTCACCACTGAACAAGCAATTGACCAATATAGTGTATTCACCTAAATTATTATCTTTTGTCTTGCCATCCTATTATATGTGAACAGGCATTGCTCACATACAATATATCCTTCAAAATAGAATTATTTAAACTTTACTGCACCCTGTGGTAACTTGTGACCATTACTGTTCATCTTGAAAAAATGTTTAACATGAACATGTTCAGTAATTATTTTCAGTTTCCTACAATGAGATACAATTTATATTATTTATGAAAGGCAGCCTAAACCCACGTATAATAGTCTGCTCTCTTCCTTGATATATGGAATTATAGTATATGCTTATAAAGGCAGTCAAACCAGTTATATATTCTATTTTATTTATAGATATATACATTTGGCATCATAGTTGTTAGGAATTCATGAAACAAAGATTTTAAAAGAGCAGGTGAAAAAGATTAACAGCCTTGATCAACAACCTTGCTCTTACTCCCTTAAATAGTGACCCATTTTTTTTGTGGTACAGTGTTTTAAAAGAGTTGTCCTTTGGTGATATCAGGTGTGTGATTATCAGGATCACTTCTTTAACTTACCCTTTGAATCCAGTCTTCCACAGTGGAAAGGCCAATACCAACTCTCAGGTACCCTCCTAAAATAAGAGAAATGAAATAAAGGTATAATGAAATGAAAAGCTATACCCATTCCAAGTTTAAATAACGTTTAGTTCTATTATATTGAAGCCACTCATAATTATTCAGTGTCCCAATGCTCCTGTCTAGTACTTACCAAAGAGAAAAATTACAAAGGTAAATAAAATACATTTTGATAACAAGGAGTTTGCATTCCACTAGAAATTGTTTCTCTTATATTCACATTTGTTAAGTATTTCACATATTTTTATAAAATGTTGATAAATTCAGATATTTCACATTTACTTCCCTCTCTTACTCGTCTGTCCTTTTTTAACTTGGCTTCTACTTCTGGTACAATTTCCAATTGCTTACCTAGGTCTGACATTAAAATCAGGAATATTTTCCATAATGTACTCATGCCCCAAGTTCTTTCCAAACTGTCTGGGTATTCCTGAAATCAGAAAAGCATCTCTCCCTGGCCTTACCATAAAAGAGAAAGTGATAGGAATACTACATCTAGTCAAAATAGATTCTAAGTATCTTTTGAGACATCACCACGTCCTTCTTTCTAACACACACCATGTAAGGTTTGTCATTGCTTTCTTCGGAATATTCCAATGACATCTTAACCGACATCTCTTTCTTAAAGAACCACCACCCTGTAATTCATCCTCCTTACCACCAACAAAATGCTCCTTATATGACAAATTTGATAATACTACTCTCCTGACAAAACTTCTTTAATAACTTGCCAAAGCTCACATAAATTCCAAGTCATTTAGCGTAGCATCGATTCTTCAAAACCTGTACCTACCTATATTCTAAGAAACATCTCAGCTTTTCTTCCCTTGTCTGAACACCAGTCCTATGATGCAGATATCAGACTGCTCCACGTTTTTAAACACATACTCTTGCCCTCTTCCGTTTGTAAATTAGGAAAATTAGAAAATTCTATTTCTTCTACCTAGATTTTTCTTCCCAAGCTTGTCTGCTTGGCAAACATTTATTGAAACTTCAGTACACTTCAGTTTCAAGTTCTTTGAGAAGTTTCTCTACACTTTGAAGGCAAAAATAAGACCTTTTTTTTCTTCCCTTCCACACAGCACTTTGTAAATGTCTGTGTTGTCAGTGTGCTATCGTAGTTAATTGAGTACATATCTGTCTCATCAAATAGACATAGTTATCCTCCTATGTCTTTGATCTTTTCTTCTGTCTCTGTTTATAATTCCCAAGGTCTGATATTTGTTCCTTTTAACTTCCATGCATATTTGTCTTTAAAATGTGATGTCGTTGATGTTGATGATACCTATGAAGAAAATGGTAATTATATTGAATATCTACTATTTGACAAACCCTGGGACAAGTGCTGTATGTACATTAATTACTTTAATTTCTTAGAAATTACTTACTTTCAGCCTTACAAGATAGCTTATTTTACATACCAACTATAATGATGATATTCAGAGAGCATATCTAACTTCTTTAAGACCACACAACTAGTAAATGTGGTTCTAGATTTTCTCCTTAATCAGGCAAAGTGACAGACTTCCTGGATTTGACTCCTAGATTTGTCACCTATTGGTGACATTGACAAGCTATATGTTTTCTCTGTCTCAGTTTCTCCATCTATAAAATGGGCCAATACTAGTAAATAACTCATAAGTTGTTGTAAGTGTTCAACAAATCAACAGTTATAAGACGTATTTAGAATAGCATTTACTGTGGAGTAAGAATGATAAACTTATTTTTAACATCTCCCAGAATTCTTTGACCTGTTTTGTCTTCCTTTATTCCCACTCCTTATGATTTCAGAATTTTCATCTCTTTATACCCAGTTGCTTCACTGGCATTCCTTCCTGGATATACAGTGACCCATGAACAATAAATATAAGTATTTTATTATACCTTTATTTGAGTATACAGGCAGAGAGGAGCTCTGGGGTCTACCAAGCACGTTTTCATGATACATGATAGTGGATTAAGAAAATATTTGGCAGAGTTAAAAGAGAGAGTGGATTGAAGAGTTTATGCTAGGGGCCGGCCAACTTCTTCTGTAAAGGGCCAGGTAGTAAATATTTTAGGCTTTGCAAGCCATACAGTCTTTGTCACAACTGCCAAACACTGTTCTTGAAGCACAAAGGCAGCTACAGATAATATATAAATGAATTCACCTGGCTATGTTCCAAAAAAACTTTGTTTTTAGATAGTGAAATTTGAATTTCACATAATTTTTATGTGTCAGAAAAAAATTATTGAATTTTTTTTTTCAACCATCTAAAAACATAAAAAGAAACATTCTCAGCACACAAGCTGTACAAAAGCAGGTGTTAGGCCACATTTGTCCTGTGGCCATGGTTTGGTGATCCCTGATTTGGACAAAGAAACTCATCCGAGAAATGTTTATGATTAGTTCTCCTCCCATAGGTTGCTGTGTTAGTTGCTATTCAGACATTCTTCAAATATATATTTTTAAAATCACCAATAATTAAACTCTTTGCTCTTTGAGTTTTAGCTGAGGGTCTTCTCCTCTGAGGCAGGGATAGCTAAGGTCTGTATTTAAAATATCTGTGGAAGAAGGAGGGAGCTAAGACACTATAAATAACAGAATGGCAGATACACATAGACACTTCTATTACAACTGTAAAATATTTTCCTAGCACATGTGTACCAGTGAAGAAATCTGACGAGTGATAACTCTGGACTGGAATACATGAGTTCTGAATGGATTGAATAGAGTGGGGGCAAGTAGACGGCACTTCCTTTATCTCTTCAAGCTGATCTGGCCATTTACCACTCTGTAGATGAGCGTGAAATATCAAATATTATTTGAAACTTAAGATTCTTGAGATCTGTCTTAAGTTACTCCCAGCACAAATTACTCCCTTTGGAAAATCAGGCATTTGAGAGGTGAAGCAAGAAAGGGCCCTTTTGACATAATGTGTTTCCTTTGGAGATGTGCTGAGAAAGACAAAAACAAATGTAGAAAGTAAATATCTGACAAAAGCAGAAAAATCAGACAGGTTCAGTTTTTCATTTCACTCCCTACTTTGCAGTTAAGTTCCTTTGAAATCATTGAGAATCTTTAATGCAGGGGAGATCTGCACAAGGCCAAGAGAAACGAACATCTGATCTGTAAAGATCGGTGTCCAATAAAAGATTAAAGTGCTGCTGTTTTTTTTTATTTTTTTAAATTTTTCTTTTTTTCTTCTGACTATCAAAGCAAATGATTTTGGGGGTAGACAGCCATTTAATTATAGTAGTTATCTGGTTAATTGTTACATGGTACTACTTACTTTACATAGGGTTTAATTCAGTTTTGTTGTGTGAAATTCTGAGAAGCTGTCCCAGCCAAGAAAAACCTAAGGAGACATGATGACTAAATGTAATGTGGTATCTATCCTGGATGGGATTTGGGACCATAAAATAGGATATTAGGTAAAAAATAATGAAATATGAAGAAAGTGTGGACTTTAGTTAATGATATTATTGGTCATTAATTATAACTGATGTACAATACTAGTATTAGGAAAAACTGTAGGATATATAGGAACTCTCTGTACTATTTTTGCAAGATTTTGTAAATCTGTAAGTATTCTAAAATGGAGTTCATCAAAATGGGCTTTTTAAATCATAATTTTAAAGAAAAAAATGGCAGAGAAATAAAAGATGACATATTTAGTAATGGGGAAAAAATATGGGAAGCCTAACAAACCCAGAATCAGTGGATGTATTTTTGACTATTTTGTAAACTTCTTTTATAATATTTGCACATGAAGTTTTGTTGCTATATCATCTGTCATAAAAGTAATACAGAAATTAAAAGTAAAGTCACTCAGGTGTATCATATAACAAATAAATGTATTTACATACTTATGTCTGACACAGTTGAAGCAATCACAAGAATATAAGTATACTTATTAGTATCACGACATCTTTGTTTTAAGTCTCTTCCGAAGAGAAGTATACAGGAAAAATTGTTTTATGCCATCTGGTTCCACTGTTGTGTATACTGGTACATTTAGGTAATGCTTCATATTGGATAAATAGTTATAAAACATATGCAATAGATTTATTGCTAGTACTGATCACAGTAAATCCCAGGGTTTTAAGTGGGGCTGTAGGAGTTACATTATCTGTAAATTACTTAAAATATTCCTGTAGAGACAGTAACATATATGTATGTATGTTAGTTTAAGCTACACTTTAGGAGCAGTGAGTTGTGCTAGTCGGAAATTCTGATTCCAGAGGTTGTCAGCCAGCATTTAATAGGAAGGTCACATACCAAAGGTAGATGCTATCAATAGTCACTACCCGTACTTCAGCCACACTTAGCTCATTCAACATCTGGGACCCACACTGGCAGCCAGCCCAGGCCTCTGTGGCTGTGCAAGTGCAGAACAGCAGTCTAGAGCCCCACAGCTGACCCCCACCAACATATGCACTCCAGAGGCTAGCCCCCCACCCGTGCTCCGCGCTGTCACCTGCATGCCCTGTGCCCAGTGGCCCATCACCAGCCTCCGCTGCAGTGCCCGTGCTCGTGGGGAAACTGCAGCAGCCACAAGACTACATGTGCACAGCTAGGACTCCACCGCTGCTTGTGGGCCCACATTTGGGCCCACACCACTGGGCTCACCAACATCTAGCCCCTTCAACTGTGCACTTGTACACCCCTGGCCTGACTCCCAGCACCAGCCTTCACCACCATATGCCTGTGGTGAGAACCAGCAGTCACAGTGGTGCATGTGAGCAGCTCCACTCCCACAGCTGCCGGTTAGCCCACAGTTGGCCCTGGCCTTTGCTGCTTGCCCTGGCCCCCATCACTACATGTGTGTTTGCAGCCGGCCTCTGCCGTTACATAGGCACATGCAGCTGGCCCCTGGAGACAAGTGTATGTATACCACCAGCTCTAGCAAACACAGTCATCTGCCAGGTCCCTGGCCACAGGACCTGTAGGTGCTGCTGAGGACCCCAGTAGCCCTTGCAGCCTCTGGAGACACCGCCACTCCCTTGCAGTGCTCACCAAGGACCGCACAGTTGTTGATGCTGTGGACCACAGTGTCTACAAAGAGTCACAGTGCCTTCCCCCCCACCCCGCCAGGCCCAGAGGTGCCACATGCCCCACGCTTGGCATTCTGCACCACTAGACCCAGGGTCACGGCATGCTCCAGGGTGCCCACACCCACAGGTGAAGGTTGTTCTTACGAAAGTCACTCCATAAAGTATGGAAGAGGTGATTGCATCTATGAATATGCAGGCACCTGCACAAGGCTACAGGAATCAGGAAGAATCAGGGAAACATGACTTCACCAAAGGAACACAGTAAACTTCCAGTAACTGATCAAAAGGAAGTGGAGATACAGGAAATGCCCAATAGAGAGTTCAAAATAATTGTTCCAAATATGCACAGAGAGCTACAGTAGGACACAGATAAATAATTTAACAAAATCAGGAAAACAGTACAAGAACAAAAGAAGTTCAACAAAGAGAAGACATAAAAAAGAACCAAACAGAAATATATGAAATAATGGGAAAAAAAAGAATAGGACATAGGAGAAATTAAATACAGTTTACTGTATTTCTATCAAAATTTCTATCAGAGTTGAGTAAGATGGAAGCAAAATGATTTGTATTAATCTGCAATGAGGCAAGAATGCCAATTGTAATCTCTAGAGTAATTACTAAAACATGGTTTAAAATGTGTAACTTACAAGGTGGAGGTGGAAAAGAAGAAAATGATACTATCTGTACCATCTAAAAATCAAGACAGAAAAAAAGATAATATAACTAAAATCTGAGACAAATAGAAAATAAATAGTAAGATTGTGGCTCTAAACAGAAACATTATTAATTACATTAAATCAAAAAGGAGAATTCACTAAGTAAAAGTTTAAAAAGTCAAAGCAGATGAAAAGTTAACCCAATTTCATGTATCTTACAAAACACTTCTGTAAGACAACTCAGAATGATTTAAAGCAATGTGCATGCAAACATTAATCAAAAGAAACTGCTATACTTATACAATGTTGATTTTAAGTAAGGGATCTTAAATGCAGCTAAAGAGGAATACTTTATAGTAATAAAAAAGGTTAATCTAACAGGAAGAGATCATAAATTCTCTTGGTATACCTTCCAGAATTAATCTATTCCACGAACTATTATGCCAGTACATAAATATGTTGTTCTGATTCACAGTCTTTTCAGCCTATGAAACTGTCACTAGGACTACATTTTGGTAACCAGTATAAACACTTAAGACCTGAGACTCATGAGATTTAATTGATTAGTTGCTTTACCCATGAAACTGGTTTCAGTCTGTAGGAAATATAAATGATAAACATAGCAGTTACTTTGCTGATGACACTTTCATGCTGGATACCAATTTGTCTTATTGTATCCATAGCAATGGCAAAATATATTTGGCTTTGATTGCCTAATATCTTTATAGTATTACTCATTCTGGAAGTGTTATAAATTTCTCATTTAGGTAATTTTACATTTAAATGTTTACACTTTATATTTTGGTCTTAAAGATAAGGAATAATAGTTGTAAAGCTATTAATGGTATATGCTTCAGGATTTTTTCCACACCTAATTACTAAAGGTATTTTTTAAATGTCTAAGGAAGTCATCAATGTTAAAAGATAATCTAATAACCAGTTAGTGCTGTGAACCTTCTTAAGAAGTCATAGTTTAAACCATTAATTGAATTTACTGTTTTTAAGGGCACTTCTGTCAGGAAAAAAATGAAAATTATTATCTTGAAAACATCTTAGTAAACATTTTGCTTTCTAAAATCTGCAATCAGATAAAAATTGATTCAAAATAGCAAAGCCTTTTTCCAGCTACTAGGATAGTAATTGAGAATGGACACCAAAATTAAATAGCTGTAGCTGTCAGAGTTTTCTTGGCTACTGACTTGAAAATTTCAGATATAGGTTATAATTTATCTGTTACCTCCTGTTATTATATTGAAAATTCTTGGCTTTTGTGTGTGATTCAACTTGCCAATTAGTCCTACAGCTCTGTTGAGGGAACAAAGATATTAAACAAAACCTGCTCTTCAATCTAGGAGATTCCCCATAGTGATTCCATGTACTGCCAAATTTCATAGATTGACATCTTATTGTAATCCTGCATAGCAAAGCAGAAATATTCACAAGAGGTAGATACTTTGACCTGGAAAAGAGACCAGAGCATAAGTACAATCTCTGTTGTACTGAAAATTGATATATTTTGACCTACGGTGAAAATAAAAGACATGATGGATAATCTGTTCCACCTGCAGCTTTATGACAAAAATAACACACAAACAAACAAAACAATAATCCTTCCACATTTTTTAAAGAATTAAAGGAAGTGTTTGTTTCAGTTAAGTATACGATACTAATTTATGGGCCATTTATTTGTAATATATAATATTTAGAACTGGGACGGTTACTAGATATAACCAAACACTCATTTTACAAAATGCGGAAATTGAGGCTGGGAATTCAAGTATTTGTGGGAAATCTATCAATCTTCGACTCAAACCCACTACCTTGAATATATCTACAAGATAACTGTCATATTCTAATGCAAATTAGTATTTTCTTCTCTGAATTCCCATTTATGAACTAAGTCTTTTAAGAATAGATGTAATAATTGGTTAATTTTTTGAATAAGATATTAATTTTATATCATGTTTGGCACATTATAAGTATTAAATAAATATTAGAATAAAAGAGATAATACCATCACAAAAATTTCATAGTTACACTTTACTCACTTAAGAAGGAACATATTATTTTTAAAAAACAGATGTTTAAATGTCACTTATTTTCCATATTTTCATAAAATATACTAATGTGATAGTAAATTAGTAATTAATACAAATTCCAATGCCAGCGTACATGGGCAATAACTAAACAGTTATATACCGCTTACCATTTTTTGCCTAATGATTTACATGGTTTGGCTCAATGAAACTGTAGGGTTAATCCTGCCTAAGAGGTCGGTACTGTTGTTATCTTGATTTTACAGATAAGGAAACTTGAATTCAGAGGAGTTGAAATTTGAATTTAGGACTCTTAAGAGTCCTTAAGAGTAACATGGGTTTCATTTAAAGTATCTTAGTGATGTCCATGTAAAGATGCACAGTGAGGTGCTGGAAACACAGAACTGCCTGGAGTTCAGGAGAGAGTTAAATTTTGGAGATATAAATTTGGAACTCATCAAATATCAAGGGAAAGGATGAAGGGTCCAAAAAAGAATATAAATTAAGGCTAGGGGGAATGCACCACTGCAGTTCAAATTAAATAACGTAGAGTGTGAGTAGCAGAGTCATTAAGACCAGATAAAGTCTCCTACAAGACAGAAACACGATTAAGATGAAGAGTATACTTTAATAGCTATATTTAAAGTGAACAAATTGTCATATTTTCAGTTTTATTTTCATTGTTAAATACAATTTTCTAGGTTAAATAAATCAGAATAAGAAATGTGATATTTACCCATTACTATTTTATTATAAAAAAATTATGGAATTATCAAAAAAAGATCGTTCACTGTATATATTTTTAATGCAAATATATTTTAAACACGTTGAACCTTCTACCATGAAGTTGTCTCACTTCACTTGTATAGTTATAGGTACACAGGAATCATTACAATTTAATGCATTCATTTGTTCATTCAACAAATATAAAGAACCTATTAAGTGTTAGGTATTGTTTTAAGTGTTGGAGGATTTATCAGCATGTAGAAGATAATTTCTTCCTTTTTCCATGTGTCTCATGTTCTGTTGAGTCAAGATATTGACACTGATGTAAATAACGAATGAAATAGAATTTGAGATATTGAGAAGTTCTCTAAAAAAATAAATAAAAGAGAAATGCAATAGGGAGTTGTGGTAAGTAAGTGAGTGGATCCTAATTTATCTAGCACAATCAGAAAAGGCTTTTTTGAATGGCTAACATTTGGCATAGAAGGTGGATGATGCGAATGCATGACCTATTTATATTTGGGACTCGGTTATAGGCTACAGGAAATGCAAGTGTAAAGATCAAACTTGACTTACTGAAAAGTTAGTAAGGGAGACAGAATGGCCAGAGGTAAATTAATATGGGGTACACTGTGGTGGTTGATTTTAGAAACACAGGCAAGATGATATAACAATTTATTATTATATTAGGACTACAGAGTATGATATTATTATGTTTGTTGGCCTTAGTAAGGGGTTTATGTTGTCCTCCATATACTATGGAAAGCCATGGAAAGGATTTAAGCAGGAAAATGATGATCTAATACATACTCTAGAAAAAAGAATGTGGCCTTTTTGTGGAAAATAAACTGTTGTGAGAAAAAGTAAAACAAAGAAAGCTAGAGAGGAGACTGTGAAACTACAGTAGCCGCCCCCCCCCATCTGCAGTTTCACTTTCTGCAATTTTAGTTACCCACTGTCAACAGATCTGAAAATATTAAATGGAAAGTTCCACAAATAAATAATTCATAAGTGTTAAATTGTGTGTCGTTCTGAGTTCTCGCACCATACTGTTCCATCCTGCCTGGGATCTGAATCATCCCTTTGTCCAGCCTGTCTAGCCCATTAGTCACATAGTAGCCACCTGGGTTATCAGATCAACTGTCAGAGTACTGCAATGCTTACGTTCAAATAACCCTTATTTTACTTAACAGTGGCCCCAAAGTGCAAGAGTAGCGATGCTAGCAATTTGGATATGACAAAGAGAAGCCGAAAAGTGCTTCCTTTAAATGAAGATGTGAAAGATCTCAACTTAATAAGGAAAGAAAAATATCGTATGTTGAGGTTGTTAAGCTCTATGGTAAGCACAAATCTATCCATGAAATTGTAAAGAAGGAGAAGGGAATTCATACTACTTTTGCTATTGTACCTCAAACTGAAAAAGTTATGGCTGCAGTTTGTGCTAAGTGCTTAGTTAAGATGGAAAAGACATTAAATTTGTACAGAGATTTTGAGAGAGAAAGAGAGCACATTCACATAACTTTTATTACAGTATATTGTTATAACTGTTCTATTTTATTATTAGTTATTGTTGTCAATCTCTTACTGTGCATATAAATTAAACGTTATCATAGGTATGAATGTATGGAAAAAAGTATTTATAGGGTTTGGACTATTCATAGTTTCAGGCATCCACTGGGGGTCTTGGCACACAACCCCCATGGATAATGGGGGCTACTGTAGATCGAGTAAGAAATGATGGTAATTGGTCTAGGAATGAAACAGAGGAAACCGTGAGATGTGACTAAATTACAAATTTATTTGGAGGTAAGACCAGCAGGAGTGCTAATAACTGAATATTGAACTAGAGGGACACAAATCGATCAAGAATGACACCTGGAGTTTTGGTCTGAGCAATGGAAGGTAGATAATGCTGTTCTGTGATGAGATGAGGACAAACTAGGGAAGGAGCTGGCTTGTGAAGGGGGTGAGAGGAGTGATACAAGACGCTTTCAAACCTTCTGTTCTTCATCACTCTGGTGAGCTTGGATGAATCTGTTGGAAGCAAAGGATCCATTTTACTTTGTATAGAAAGGACTGAGTAGTAGAGAGAGGCATGGGGATAAAGGAGGGATTTTAAGACTGGGCAAGACTTGATTGTGTTTAAAGACTGAAGGAAAGGAACTACATGTGATAGGAAGAATGATAGAGAGGAAGTGACTAATGAGCAAAGCCCCGGAAAAGCCAAGGAGGTAGGACATTATGTGTACATATTTATGAACTGGCTATCTATAAGGTATTCCGTGTTATAATACTTGAAGAGGAGCAGTAAGAATTAGTTTAGATGAAGTGATAGATGTGGTGAAGGAGGTAAAAGCTTTCATGTATAAAAGTGATCTACTGAAAATAAGAAATGATATTGGAGGAGATTTAAGGACTGTTATGTCTAAAATCAGTGTTAAAGGAAATGTCATTGAAAAGATGGGGACAGCTGAAGACCAAACTAAAATGGAAGGCCCAAAGTTTATAATAATACACATTCTCATGGAAAATAAATGTCTACTGCAGGTTTCAGAAGTTATACATGATTATAGATGTTACGTTTTAGTATGGAACTGCTTTTCAAATTCCACTGAACTGTGCAACAACTAAACTACAGAGGTGCAAGGGAAAAGCAGTGTCTCATAGTGATTAATCTCAGGAACATTAGAATCAGATTTGAGTTTGAATCATGACTCTGATACTTGCAAGTTTTGCAAGCCGAGAAATGTGCTTGAACTCTCTAAGCCTCAGTTTTCTGATCTGTAAGGTGGAATAGAAATTTCCCCTTCACAGTACTACTTGCCTTGTTCCTGATATTAGAGTAAAAGCATCCTGTCTTTCACCATTACCTATGGTGTTGGCCTGGAATTTCATTGCTGCCTGTTATCTAGTTGAAAAAAATTTCTTCTATTTCTAGTATGTTGAGAGCTTTTATTAAGAATAGATGGTGGATTTTGTTAAATGGGGGTTTTCTTTTTTTGGGGCATCTATTGAAACGTTCAAGGGGTATGTGTCCTTCATTCTTTTAATGTAATGTATTACATTAATGGGTTTCTGGTTGTTAAACCAGCCTTGAATAAGATAGCACATGTTGGTGATTTATAATTCTTTTTTCTATGTGACTGGATTTTGGTTAGCTAACATTTTGTTAAAGATTTTCAGATTTATGTTCATAAGTGCTATTGATCTATAGTTTTCTGTCTTGTGATATCTTTATCTTGCTTTGGTATCAGAGTAATATTGGCCTCATAAAATGAGTTGGGAAAAGTTCCTTTCTACTCTGTGTTCTAGATATTGTTCCATTAGTCTTTGAGGTTCTGTTATTTTTCTTCACTCCCTTTTCTCTGTGATTTTAAGGTGGCATAATTTCTATTAATCTCTCAAATTCATTGATCCTTTTTTCTGCCATTCCAAATCTGTCTACATTTATTGTCCTTTCAACTTCGTAGTTTTCACTTGTTTCTTTTTAAAAGTTTCTATCTCTATTGAGTCCCCTTTTAATGTCATTGTAATCTTATTTTTCTTCAGTTATTTAAATGTGGTTTCCTTTAATTCCTTGAACATATTTATAATAGCTGCTTTGAGGTCTTTGCATGACAGATTTAACATCTGGGCCCACTTATGATTGCTTTTAATGACATTTTTTTAAACTGAGCATGAGTCATACTTCCTTTCTTTGTATGTCTCATAAATGTTGAAATATGGAGGTTTTAAATAATATGTTGCAGCAGTTTTATATTCACTTTTGTTTCCTGAAAAAAAACAACTTGTCTATACTTATTCTGATTTAAAGAGCCCTAAGATGATTGTTTTAACCATACTGTGCAGTATTATACTTATTTCTTGGGGCGAGGATAAGCTTATTTCTTTGCATTGTGATGGCTAAGGACTCCTGTCTAGCTGTGCAATTTTTTAAAAAAGATACCTTTTATCTGTTTCTCAGTTTCTTTGCAATAAAATGGAGATAATAAGAGTAATTCTGTCTAAGAGAAATGTTAAGAAGATTAAATAAGATATTATAAAAAAAATGTTAAAAGTGTCTGGCACATTTTAAGTATAACATTATTATTTGCATTCTTTTTTGTTAAGTACCATAAAATCTATACAGGGAATTATTCATATTTAATGAAGTTGTAACTCAATTAATAACGTTTTTTTCTAAAAATGACTCAGTGATTATTTCTTCAAAACGTATAATTTATTGAAGAACTTTCTCTATACTAGAAATATGTTCCAACAGTCATAGAGATAAAAATTAGCCTAAAAGTCTAAGAAAACTCCTGAAGAATAGTACAAATTTTGTAAATCTGAAACTAATTAAGGAAACTCTACTAAAAAAATCCACATTGCAATGAAATAAAACTGCACCCTAAAAACTTTGCCTTAATATAAAGATTAAATTAGCAGATTAGGAAATCGCTTTTTGTATCATCTAAATATTTAAATTCATTTTAAGGCTTAGTTTCTGTTTAAGTACAGAAAAAACAGTTTTTATCTCTTTAACATCTTTAAAAATAAGCCTCGTAACTCTGATAATATATTGCAACCAGCTGAATGTTCAGATTTATGATTTTCTGAAAGGAGAATTAGGTAGCAGCCACTGACAATGGGCAATTTATGGGACATACATATGCCCTGTTTGCTCTCAAAGAACTTCCTCTATTAGATTAGGAAGTTACTAAAAACTTCTATCCCAATCAACTGTTGCTTCCTATAGTTGAAAGCAACAACATCTCATTCAACTCTATTCAATAAATATTTATTCAGGAAATATAATATGCAAAGCACTCTGCTAGAGTTTGGAGAGATAAGCACACAGATGGTGGGTGATAGGTAGGTAGGTAGGTAGGTAGATAGGAAGGAAGATAGATAGATAGATAGATAGATAGATCTTTAACACCCCACTTACATCAATGGACAGATCATCCAGACAGAAAATCAATATATGTGAAAGAATGAAATTAGAATATTTTGTCACGCCATAAACAAAAATAAACTCAAAATGGATTAAATACCTAAATGTAAGACTGGAAACCATAAAACTCCTAGAAGAAAACATAGACAGTAAACTCTTTGACATAAATCATTGTAATATTTTTTTTGTATCTGTCTCCTAAAGTAAAGGAAGCAAAAGTAAACAAATGGGACCTAATTAACCTAAAAGCTTTTGCACAGAAAAGGAAACCATTGATAAAATGAAAACCTAGTGAATTGGGGAAAATATTTGCAAAATGATATGACTGATAAGGGGTTAATTTCAAAATAAGTAAACAGCTTATTCAATATGAAAAAAACAAACAACCTGATTAAAAAATCATCAGAAGACCTGGATAGATATTTTTACAAAGACTACATATAGATGGCCAGCAGGAACATAGAAAGATGTTCAGCATCACTAATAATCAGGGAAACACAAATCAAAACCACAATGAGATATCACCTCACACCTGTCAGAATGGCCATCACCAAAAAAAAAATTAACAAATAACAAATGTAGGGAAGAATGTGGAGAAAGAGAAAACCCTGTACTCTTTTGGTGGGAATGTAATTTGTGCAGCCACTATAGAAAACAGTATGGAGGGTCCTCAAAAAATTAAAAATAGAACTACCATATGATCCGGCAATTTCACTCCTGGGTATATGTCCAAAGAAAACAAAAACACTAATGTGAAAAGATACATATGCCCCAATGTTCATAGCAGCATTACTCACAGTAGCCAAGATATGGAAGCAACCTAAGTATCCATCAAAAGATGAATGGATTAAGAAGATTATACACACACACACACACACACACACACACACACACACACAGGAATGCTACTTAGCCATAAAAAAGAATGAAATTTTGCCATTTGCAAAAACATGGATGGACCTGGAGGACATTACGCTTGTGAAATAAGTCAGACAGAGAAAGACAGATACTCTATGTTATCACTTATATGTGGAATCTAAAAAATAAAACGAAAGAATATTATAAAACAGAAACAGACTCACAGATACCAGTTACCATTGGGGCAAGGGAAGGGCGATGGGCAAGATAGAGATAGGTGATTAAGAGGTATGAACTACTATGTATAAAATAAAGAAGCTATGAGGTTATATTTTACAGCACAGGGAATGTAATATTTTATAACTTTAAACAGAGTATCATCTATGGGACTTCCCTGGTGGCTCAGTGGTTAAGAATCCATCTGCCAGTGTAGGGGACATGGGTTCAAGCCCTGGTCTGGGAAGATCCCACATGCCGCGGAGCAACTAAACCCCTGTGCCACAACTCCTGAGCCTGCTCTCTAGAGCCCTCGAACCACGACTACTGAGCCTGCATTCCACAACTAATGAAGCCCGCGCATCTAGAGCCTATGCTTCGCAACAAGAGAAGCCACCACAATGAGAGGGACACACACTGCAGTGAAGAGTAGCCCCCGCTCACCGCAACTAGAGAAAAGCAACGAAGACCTAATGCAGCCAAATAAATAAATAAATAAATTCATAAAAAATAAATGGAGTATAATCTGTAAAAATTTTGAATCACTATGTTTTACACCTGAACTAATATAATATAAATCAACTATACTTCAATAAAGGAAAATAGTAAATGCACTTGTATGTTAATAGAAGGTAAATAGATCAATACTTTATTAAACATATCTGTTATTTATTTTTCATAAAATACTATTCAATCTAAGATATTTCAGAATTTCTTTACTTTGCAAATAAGGGGAGGGTGGTTGCTGATTTATCTGGAATATTTTTCAAGATACTTGCAAGTCCTCAAATCTACAACAACCTACAATATATTATATTTTGGGGATGCCTTTACTCAAGGTGAGTCATAGTTAGTTTAGAGGTTTTGGAATAAGGCAGTCCTCAGAAAATGAATTGGTCTAAAATAATAATAGGTGAACACAATTAGAGAGCATAAGATATTTTCTAGGTAGTTAAGTTTGTCTGAGTCACAACCAATTTTACATATGCTGAATCTCCAGAAGGACAAATCTTATTTCAGCTACTTAATGGTATAGGTACCTCAGTTATCTATCTATGATTTATTAATGGCATCAATACTATAGCTGATATACTTCACTTACACAGAGAGACGATTCCTGAGGTCCATGTGTGCCTAGAAAAGAGAGATTATCCAACCTGCTGAAACATGCAAAAGGAAACCATTCTCCCTGCATCAATTTATCATCTCTTTCAGTACCTTTTCTAAGCTACTTCAAGTTTGGCACTTTTAGTGACTTCAGAGAGAGTTTGGCAATTCATTAGGAGCATGCAACCAGGCCAAGACACAGTACTTGCTGGCATTATAAACAGTCAGTGATCCATATTTTAAAATAACTGTCTGTGAAAATAAAGCCATTTGTAGAAAGGAGTCAGGCACCTGAATGAGGAAAGTATGTTAGGCAATTGTTGAGTCATAGAAGATAAATATTGCATACAATGAGAAACAAAAAAGGAACTGCACCATTTAATTCATAATTCCACCTCCACAAGAGTTTGAACATAACTGTATTCCTTATGAGGTATTAATATAACCGTGGATGTAGGTATGAAGTAGTTATAAGTATAATAAGACATACCTTGTCCCTATTTTGTGGTTATCAGTTTTTTATTTTCCATGCATGACCTTCTATATGTGTATAGGTAGGCCCCAAAGTTATATAGTTATACCACTGCTTTCTGGGTGAAAGTAGATGTGCTAGAAGTTTTAATTTTATGCAGGTGGAGAAGAAAGATGAAAAATATAAACAGTAGTTAAGTAGAGGCCTCAGCAGTATTTCTTAATATGCATAGCATTTTTAGAGGGAAAAGATTTTTTGACCAAAATAATGTCTTTAAAACTTTAGCTCCTTGGTGGTAATACTTCAATTCTCTTATCAGAAACACAGTGAAGACAGTCTTGTCTCCTGGAGGTCAGTCTCTGAAAATCAACAAGAACAGAATGGCTGAGAGCCTTCTTAATCATTAAGAAATTATCTAGTAAAACAAACAAACAAAATGAATATAGAGTTAGAATTGAGCTAACATATCATTAACTAAAGGCAGCTGCCTTTTCCCCACCCTACCAACAGACCCGATGGCGCTGCTTCTGGAGACCACTGTAAATGTCTTCTGAGGGACAGTCTTAGGCATTCTTCATTGTTAATTTTTAAAAAAATATTTTAAATAAAATAATGTAAAATCATGTGTGAAACTTAAAATCCGGATCTTTGTTGACATTAACTTTTATATTGCTGGTTTTTAATCTCATCCGTGATATGGAAGGCACATTAGGATACAGTTATTACTTCAGAGTCTTTCTGAACAAAGGCAGCCCTCAGCAGTAATTGGTCAGGGAGTTACTTTATCGAGTAAATATGATCTCTTTTAGAAGTAATATTTTAAGAAATTTGAATCCTGTTACCATAGTTGTTACTAGGTTTTAACTAATTAAAAGAAATAATAGTTTATACAGTGCAACAAAACAGTTCCTTGAGTACATGAGTAGAGATCAGTTTTTGGTAACTAAGTTATATGTTAAAATATAGAAGTCATTTTTAATAGAGTGTGCAAAATGCAAATTTCAGATGTTTATTCTTATTTAGTTGCCTATGTGAGTCATTTATGTTTTCCAAGGAGTAGATTGATTGAATGAGAACAGCTGCATCTTATTGCAATTACAGAAAAATGAAACACAAACAAAAATATTGAGAGAAACCAATTAAATTTTTGGTTCTCTCAAGTTAATTAGAAACACTTTAACTAGAATGAGATGTTATAAATACACATTTTAAAAGTTCTTGATAGATATTTAATACTTAGTCAATATATTTTAAAAGCTCTATTCAAGACACAAGTCCATTTAAAAAGTAAACCCAGCAGCTATCTAATGAGATATATTACCCTGTCAGCATATTTAAAAAGCAATCAGTATCTCACCTGACACTGCCCATTTTGTCCCAATTAAAATGAAATATAAATCCACAAGAGCAATTTCAGAAATTGCTTGAGCAAAATAAATTCTGACAAACCAAACAGATCACCAATATTTGTCTTAAATCTTGCTACTGTGCAAACCTTTTTTACTGTGTAATAGTGTAAAAATATATATAACACTCCTTAATAGATGAAAAACCCTTCCAAAATTAACTCTAAAGCGCTATTTTATAGAAAGTGGAATAGAATTCTACTAAACTTGATTATAGTAGTGATTTTAACTTGAGAAACTAACATTTAAAGCAGGGAAGTAAGGAAGAAGGCACCAGTAATCATATTTCACAAAATGGAATATTCTTTTCTATTCTTAAATCTGTTCATATATTTTTTTATGTTTAGTTCATGCATCTCAAAATATATGTTTTATAAAGTCCATACTCTATAACTCCAAAATTTAGTTGGCAGTGGGAAATGGGTCATTCTCACAGTTTCTTTGTCAATCAACAAAGTAAAATGAGGACTTCCCTGGTGGCGCAGTGGTTAAGAATCCTCCTGCCAATGCAGGGAACACGGGTTCGCTCCCTGGTCCGGGAAGATCCCACATGCCACGGAGCGACTAAGCCCGTGCGCCACAACTACTGAGCCTGAGCTCTAGATCCTGCGAGCCACAACTGATGAGCCCACATACCACAACTACTGAGCCCACATACCACAACTACTGAAGCCCGCACACCTAGAGCCCGTGCTCTGCAACAAGAGAAACCACCAGAACAAGAAGCCCGTGTACCTCAACGAAGAGTAGCCCCAACTCGCTGCAACTAGAGAAAGCCTGCATGCAGCAATGAAGACCCAACGCAGCCAAAAATAAACTTTTTGGAAAAAGTAAAATGAGAATAAAAAGTGTTCTTTTTGAATGAATATATGTGTATATGGTTATTATTAATATTATAATACTGGAAATACCAGAGATCAGATTTTCTATATTTGTATATTTTATGGTTTTGGACACTGACAATTAAACAGCTCTAATCATGTGTACCCTTAGTTTTCATCACATCTTGGTTTTAGACAAACATTAAATATTTTTAAATTTTATTAAGTATTGGCTATAAAAATATTTAAAGGAGGGTATAAAAAGGAGGAAAACACAGTAAGAGAGAGAGGATGAAGAAGAATGAGGCAGCATCATTTTTTGAACCCATATTACCTATACAGTACATTAAAGTATGCTAATTTATTAAGTCTACAAAATAGTCCTAGGACAAATTCTGTTTCTACAGAAGATTTCATAAAATTAAGTAATTTCTGGTAAATAGTGAGCAATCTCTAGAGTGTATCAGATGTAGACTAAATCCCAAATTGTCCTACTGGTGATTTTATGGTTTTGACAAACCATTTGACTTCTCTGAGTTTTATCCTCATCAGGTATACAATGATATAAACATTTGCTTTAAAATTTTGTGTTAAAGATGCACTTCGTAAGTGCTCAGTTCATAGTAGCTAATCAGTTGTATAATATGAGTTTCTAGATCACACAAGTTCTTATTTCCTACTCATTCCTTCTCCAGAATGAATCTCAATAAAGTTAATGACATTTTTATACATCATTTTTTAAAAATATATACTTATTTCCTTGAAGGCAATGATTCTTTGTAATTTTTGTACACTCTTTACCCCCTCATAGGGTACTTTACATTGTAGGCATCCAGTAAATACTGAAAGGATGATTGAATATGCTCCTTGGCCTATCTGTCCAAAAATAACATAGAGTTAAGCCTTCTTCATGTTCTTCAGATGTTTAACTTTTAGATGGATTCAGCTTTTGCTGAATTATTTTTTTATATAAAAATATAAAACTAAATTCCTTATCCAATTAACTCAGAACTTCTCTATTCATATCTTGGATGTAAGAAAAAATGGGACTTGCAAAAAGAAACATTTAATATGTGGTAGGCACTTGGAAAAGGAAATAAAAATAATCAATTTATACTTTTCAAGCAATGATTTGAATCTCCAAAAAATAAAATGAGAAGCATTACTGTATACTTTAGTCACCAATTGAGTTTTTAAAATAATGTTCCCAATATATGTCCACCAGTTTTTAAGTGAGCACAGCTATTACTTTATCTTGGGTTATAATCCAGTAGAATATCAACCAGGATATGATCGAATTCATCCTTTCAGTTGTTCAGTACAAATACTGTGGAAATTGCATTTGAAATCCTATATAGAAACAAAGATCCTATGATAACTAAGACAAAGTAATCTGAGAAAAGCAGATATCAGTATGTTGTAACATTTCCACTTGTCTAAATAGAAATGAGAATGTGTTAAAATCATTTCTAGACAAATAAAGGAAGCAGAGAGTTTTACAATCATTCATTGAATTCAAGTTTTCTTAATAGACAATTTAGATAGTACAAGCAGAACAAATCTCAGTATATGGTTTGGAAACAGTATAATAGAGCTAAACAATAGCCACAGACATGCAGGTACAGGTGGCTTTACAGTAATGTGAATGTAAGATGAATGCTCATACGTGTCAAAATGCAGGGTATAAGGATTCTGAAACACTAAGTTGGACTTGAAATTTCTAGAAAAATACTTTTAGCTCTGTTTTCTAATTGTACTTACAAAAACAGTTTTCAATGTGGGGGGAATGATGCAAAGGAAAGGAACAGTGAACTGGAATGAGAAACCTTGTTTTCTAGAAACAACGTTATTATAAACCACAGTGAGCAATCATATGCACCCTCTTAGTCTCAGTTTCTTCAATAGTAAAATCAAAAGGTTAAGGTAAATTATCTTGACTTATTACATCGTGTGGTTTGTGAATTAGAAACTACCTGTTACTTAAACAGTACCTCAAGTCCACATGCTCTCTCAGTTACCAGTGTAGAGACTAAAACCCAGAAAAAATATTTCTATTAAAGATATATTGACAGAATTTTGACTTCAGGCCGTTTATGAAAGAAGGATGGTTGTTATAAATTATCCCGGAATTGGCATCTTTCTAATACATTTCCAGAAAGAATTGTTGTCTTGTGATATTTTTAAAAACTACATTACAAATGTGAACCATAAAATAATTCATTTCAGAATTATAATCTTATCAGTACTTTTAAAAAATGGCATGGTTTGCTGTCACTGAACAGAATATTTTCCAATTGAAGATTTTCAATCAGCATTGCAAAGCTATGGATGACTTAGAGTTCTTTTGTCTACTTCATCATCCAGTTTTAATGAGATTTGTGTGTACTTCTCAGGAAGTCATTATTAACACATTTGCTAATTATCGTCAAAGTTAATACTTCAAGGGGAGGTCGGAGTATTAGTATAATTTAGATACTGAACTATCCAACTAAATGTGAGTCTGATCTGATAGCCTTTTCTACTGAAGAACTACAAAACAAGTTGTGCTTAAAACTAACTTTAATTAGATTCTGAAAGACAATTGCTTGTTAAGAGGCAGTCTGATATATGGTACACAGAAGGGAAACCTGAGGAAACAGGTGCAACAGAAAGTAGTGAGCCCATTGATTAAGGATGATACCAGTTGATTCTTGACTTTAAAATAATGTAAAGAGAGATGTATTATTAAAAGTGAATCTTCAATACCTATTATTAGCTTATAGACTACTATTTAGAGTTTCCCAATTTAAAAGGAAGTATTGAGGACTATAGAAATTCATATAAAGTATTTGATGTTAAGGCAACAAATCTTCCAGATAGTTTTAAAGAGTAGGCTTAAAGCAACTAATCTGATTTGATTTATGACTCATAGTTTCTTTGATCTTTTCCATTGATTTTCTAGTCTCTCTTTATTTCTGCTCTTTGTTATCTCCTTCCTTCTGCTAACTTTGGGGTTAGTTCTCCTTTTCTAGTTCTTTGAGGTGTAAAGTTACATTGTTTGAGATCTTTTTTTCTTAACGTAGGTGTTTATTGCTATAAAATTCCTTCTTAGCACTGCTTTTGCAGCATCCCATGAGTTTTGATATGCTGTGCTTCCATTTTTGTTTGTTTCAAGATTTTTTTTTAATCTCATCTTTAACCCATTGGTTGTTCAGGAGTGTGTTCTTTAATTTCCACATATTTGTAAATTTTGTAGTTTCCCTTCTGTTGATTTCTACTTTCATACCATTGTGGTCAGAAAAGGTACTTGGTACGATTTCAACCTTTTAAAATTTGCTGAGACTTGTTTTGCGGTCTAACCTGTGATCTATGCTGGAGAATGTTCCATGTGCCCTTGAGGAGAATGTGTATTAGGCTGCTGTTGGATGCTGCCATGGGCTGACTGAAGGTGCCTTTGTGGTGGCAGGGACTGACTGCAGATATACATGTAGTGTCAAATGTTGGGACCAGCAGCAAGGGCTAGGGTCAACTGTGGGCACAAAAGCAGCTGTGGGTTTCTAGATGTTGGCATGTACTTACATGAAGAGGAGGGTCTCAGACAGCTGGTGTTAGTGAAGGGGAAAGCCTGTGGGGCAAAACTTCAGTGGCAAAAATCTGCAAGGGGTTCATGGTGGCTGGGTAGGCCACAGCTTTCCTCAGTGGAGAAAGCTGCAAGCGTCCTCTGCAGAGCAGTTTGGGGTCCATGAAGAGGTCATGTGATGAAAGCTGGGGACGTATGTAGTGTCTGCAAGGGCTGTTGAGCGCTTAGCGGTGAAGGTTGCTGGGATCCTCTGCAGAGCAGGACACTGGGCACAAGGTTAATCCTGCCACCTGGCTGACACTGGTTGCTCCTGTGCTTCTTCCCTGTTCCCAGCTCTCTCTAGATGTCTCAGCTCTGCTAATCTCTCTGGGAGAATTGAAACCAAAGAGGATCCTTTGTGTAGAGCACCGAAAAGCTGGGAAGCTAGTCACTTATCCTGCTCTCCTTTTCTTCGTGAGGGGAACTCTTTCAGGCTGGGGAGCTCTTGATGAGGAACAGTGCTTGTCTGATGCAAGAGTGCTGGTCTGGGGCAGGCAAAATTAAACTGTTCTTTCTACTCATTTTGTATAGTCCTTTCCAGGTTTTTTGCTCATTTTATTGCTGAAACTTTTAAAGTGGACTCAGCTTTCCCAGAGCTAGTTTTGTTCATGGCTAGCTGTCTAGTTATTGTTCTCTGTGGAGGGATGGAGACTGGGGGTCTCCAACTCCACCGTCTTGTCACTCTCACTCATTTAATTTTTAAAAAATAGAATCTAGTTCTCGGTTGAAATTGTCTTTCACCTATTTTGACTCTGTGTTTCCTATTTAACACATTAATCATTAACTGTAGCCTCCTACATTATACTCAGAAGCTACACACATAATAAATTTTGAAACTTTTTAAAGGAAATTTAATAATTCACATGATATATATGAAGTAAAGGAAATGAAAGAAAACAATGTATCCAATTTAAATATGCTTATGAAGCAGAAATGATGGGAACTCTCAAAAACAACTATGTCATCAAGTGGCAAGTAAGAGAATATTCGTTATATACACTCAGCATCTCAGAATCAAGCCTGCACAGTTTTGAACTGTGTTTGTGAGCATCTGTGCCTTATCTTGATTTATCTTGTGCATCTGTTAGCAACATATGTCTGTGCTAAGGTACTACTTCTTCACTTTACACCATTTGGCTTATGAAAGTTTTCATAGGGGAACCTGTACTTAACGCTAGTAACAAAATTACACAAACATGACTGTATAGCCAAATCTTGATTGGATCTCCAAGAACATAATGTTTAAACAGCAAAAACAACAATAACCAAGACAAACTAACAGACAAGAATACTGACCTGCCATAAATATAGTTTATAGAAATGAAAAGGAAATTCTAATAGATTTTTCTGTAAACCACTATGGAACTTATTAATAATTTTCAATTTCAAGAAAAAGTTTGAAGTCTCATTTGATGCACTCTCATGATACATTACATATACAGATTTTATCATTTCAGGTTTCCCCAGAGTGTGTATTACCCATAATCCCATTTTTATGCATGAATTTATATAACTGTACCAAGCTTTCATCTTTTCAATAGAGTTGTTAGCTTAACTAAGAAAAGGAAGATCAACTCCAAGTAACAGATGAGTAAGGGTAGTAGCTTGTTCGTGTGCTTATCAATAGAGCGAAAGTAAAGAATTACATGAAATTGAATTATATGTATTTTTTAAATTGAAATGGCCTTTACAGGTCATCTAAATATTCAGCTTCCTAATTTTTCAGATAGGGAAATTAAGAATAAAATCAGTCATAGAATGTAATTGGTCAGGTAAAGTACTCTTCCTGTATTCTTCTTTCTGTTGTTAAGAACTAACACAAATCCTATTTGTCACATTTAGGCTTTTCTTACCCCAGTACTACATTTCATCTTTTGGCATACCCTAGCTTTCTGTATGAAAATTTACAGAAAACTATACAATCCTTGACTCCCCAAGTTGAGATAGAGATAATATTCTGAACGAAACTTTAATTCCGTATCACAGAATATGATGAATAAATGAGACAAAAATTTTAATTGGTAAGCTGGAACTGATTGTTTTAAAAATTCAAGTTAGTACACTTTTCAAGTAATCTAGTCATCAGAAAGAAAGAGGGTTTTATGTACTTGCTGCAAAGTCACTGTGACAGGGCTGACTTGAGTAAGGGTGTTTGTTGTCCAAAGCTAAAGGTATTATGTGAAAAAAAATATTTTAAAATGGAGAAATAAATGATGAGGCAGAGAGAGTATATGAGATGTGATTTTGGGTATAAAGGTCGGGTTGTTGAGCCAAATTGAATAATTTCAGGAGATCGAGGGGAAAACACAGGTTTAAAGTCTGCTCTGAGATTAGGATCAAAATGTAATTTGCCTGTGCTATGGGATTACATAACTGGATTTAATCATCCTTTGTAATTGACTGACTTCGGAGATAACCACAAATACTCATTGTATTTGCCAGCATAGAGGGTTTTTTGACTTTTTTTTTTTTTTTTTTTTTTTGCGGTATGCGGGCCTCTCACTGTTGTGGCCTCTCCCGTTGTGGAGCACAGGCTCCGGACGCGCAGGCTCAGCGGCCATGGCTCACGTGCCCAGCCACTCCGCGGCATGTGGCATCCTCCCGGACCGGGGCACGAACCCGTGTCCCCTGCATCGGCAGGCGGACTCTCAACCACTGCGCCACCAGGGAAGCCCTGGCAGGTGGATTCTTAACCATTGCGCCACCAGGGAAGTCCCTAGTTCCCTTCTTATCTTCATCAACGGAGGGGCTTAAAGGAGGAAAATATCAAACAGGGAGCAGCATCCAAGCCTACCCCAAGAAACAAGGAGGCATAGGGTGGGTCCTCCCCAGTATTCTGTCAAGTGTCACCAAACCTGGATGAGAAATGAAAATTACTGCTTTCCTAGAAGTTCCAGTCAGCCACAGGAATTAATATCATTTCCAGTGATATAATTTTTCATATTTAAAAAATGAAGTATAATTACAAATAATGGAATGCACAGATCTTAAATACATAGCTCAGAGTTTGGAAAAATGCACATACCAGTGTAATCCATACCCTCATCAACAAATATTTCTATCAACAAAGAAAGATCCGTGATGATACCGGGTGATGATACTCACCTCCCTCCTTTCACCCAAAGGAAACCATTTTTCTCATTCTTCTCAAAGTAGATTTACGTGCATGGGCGTGTGTGTGTGTCTGTGTTCTTTCTCTGTACATAGTGTCTTTGAGACTCGTTCATGATGCTTTATATATCCATCGTTCATTCCTTTTCATTTATTAAAAAAAACTACTTATCCATGCCTCTTGATAGATAATTGTATTGTTGCCAGATTGTGACCATTAGGTATAGAGATGGTATTTATTCTTTTGTACATGTTGGGAACATATATTTTCATTTTTATTGGGTAAATACCTACGAGTTAATGGCTATGTTTTAGGTTTGTTTTTGTTTTGTTTTGTTTTGTTGCGGTACGCGGGCCTCTCACTGTTGTGGCCTCTCCCGTTGCGGAGCACAGGCTCCGGACGCGCAGGCTCAGCGGCCATGGCTCACGGGCCCAGCCGTTCCGCGGCATGTGGGATATTCTCGGACCGGGGCACGAACCCGTGTCCCCTGCATGGGCAGGCGGACTCTCAACCACTGCGCCACCAGGGAAGCCCTAGGTTATGTATATTTTTAAAACTTACAAAAAAATCTTCCCAACCTTTTCCCAAGTGGGAAAATATGCAAACATTTTGCATTCTCACCAGCAGTGTATGAGAGTTCTGGTTGCCCCACATCCTCACTGACATTTAGTGTTGTCAGTTGTTTTCTAAAATAATTTTAGCCATTCTACAATGTATATAATTATATCTCATTGCGTTTTAACTTACACTTCCCTGATGATGAACACTATTGAGCACTGTTTCATGTGCCTACTTGGTATTCATATATCTGCTTCTGGGAAGTATCTATTCACATCCTTTGCTATATATAGTCTGATAGAGGTACAGCAAATATTTTCCCAAGGTGTGCCTTTTTTTAACAGTATCTGTAATGATGAGAAGTTTTAAAATTTGATATAGTCTGATTTGAAATTTTTTTGCTGTTTTGTATTAAGGTTAGTGCTTTTTGTGCTCTGTCTCACAACTGACTGTACAAATGCTGATCCATCTCTGGATTGTCTATTCAGTTCCATTAACCTATTTTTAATTCTGACATCAATGCCACACTATCTGATTACTCTAGCATCACAATAATTCTTGAAAAGAGGCAGTGTAAGACATCAGATGTCGTGTTAGGCCCTTTGCATTTCCATATAGACTTTAAAAGTTTCTGGTAATATTTATTTTAAAACCCTGTTAAAGTTTTGATTGGGATTTTGTTGAATCTATCAATTATTTTGTGAAGAATTGAAATCTTAAAAATATTGAGGCTTTGAGTCAGAGAATATGCTATAGCTTTCCATTTACTTTGGTCTTTTTAAATATCTCTCAACAATAACTTGTCCTTTTAATATATAGGTCTTGAATATGTTTCAGTAAATATATCCATAATTATTTCAAGTTGTGTGATACTATTGTTAATGAATGTTACTTTAAGTTCATTACCCAGTTGTTTGGTTTATATATAAATAAAATTGAGTTTGTATATTGACCTCTTCTAAATTTACTTACTACCTCCTATAGTGCCTGGTAGTTTGAGGGGCATTCATGAGGAATGTCTACGTACACAATTGTGTCATAGGAAAATAATGATAATTTTTCCTCTTCCTTTTCAAACATTAGGCATTTTACTTCTTTCCCTTGCTTTTAGGCAGTGAATATGGCATCTAAGTAAAATATTGCATAGAAGTGGTGAGAGCACAAATCCTTGCTTTTTTTCAGAACATAGGGAAGAAGCATGCAGTAGTTTACATTTATGGATGATGATTGTAGTTGTTTTCTATTGCTGCCAGAACAAATGATCACAAACTTTTGTTGCTTATAACTACACAAACTTATTATCTTGCAGTTTTGAGGGTTGGAAGCCCAGCACAGATCTCACTGGGTTAAAATCAAAGTGTCAACAGGCTGTATTTTTTGCTTGGAGGCAACTCACATTCTTTGACTGTTGGCCCCTTTCCTTCATCTTCACAGTCAGCAATGGCAGCTCAAGTCCTTTACAAGCCATCATTTCTCTGGTTCTTTTTCTGACTATAGCTAGGAAAAGCATTCTACATTTAAGGATTCATGTTTCTAGATTGGTCTCACTCAGTTTATCCAAGATAATCTTTCTTTTTTTTTTTTTACTCTTTGGCTTCATTGGGTCTTCATTGCTGCACACAGGCTTCCTCTAGTTGTGGTGAGTGGGAGCTACTCTTCATTGTGGGGTGCAGTCTTCTCAAGGCTTCTCATTGTGGTGGCTTCTCTTGTTGCGGAGCATGGGCTGTAGGCACACGGGCTTCAGTAGTTGTGGCACGCAGGCTCAGTAGTTATGGCTCAAGGGCTCTAGAGCACGGGCTCAGTAGTTGTGGCACATGGGCTTAGTTGCTCCGTGGTATGTGGGATCTTTCCGGACCAGGGCTCGAACCCGTGTCCCCTGCACTGGCAGGTGGATTCACCACTGTGCCACCAAGGAAGTCCCCTCAAAGATAATCTTTGACTCTCAAAGTTTTAATTGGTCTTAATTACATTTGCAAGGTCTCTTTTGCCATATTAGGTAACATTCACAAGGTCCAAGGATTAGGATGAGCATCTCAGTGGGCAGTGTCCTGCCTACCACAATGATAGTTATAGATTTTTTTTTTTTATAGATACTGTTTTCCAGATTGAGGAAGTTTCCTTCTCATGCTGTTTGCTGAGAGATTTTGTTTTTATCTGAATGATTGTTAAAATTATTAATGTCATTTCTATATCTGCTGAAATAATCATATGACTTATGATTTTTCTCCTTTATGCTGCTAATGTTATGAAATATATTGCTTTATTTTCAAATATAGACCCAAATTTGCTTTCCTGGAATAAATATTTCTTGTTCATGATTTACTATTCATTTTTATATTGATGGATTCATGCTAATATTTTGATAAATATTTTTCATATGTTCATGGGAGATTTTAGTCTGATTTTCTCATCTGGAAATGTTCTTGTCTCTATTATCATTATCAGAATTGTGCTGGCTTGAAAAAAAATTAAATTGAGGAAAGTTTTATTTTCTTATGCATATTAAAGAGTTTTATAAGTTTAGTATTGTATCTCTTTTGCAAATTGAATACAGTTCACCAGTGAAGCCATTAGACCTGAAGTTTTCTTTGTGAGAAGCTTTTTAAATGAAAAATAAATTTATTTAGTAGACATAGTACTATTTAGATTTCTTATTTCTTCCTTTATACATTTTGTAAGTTTTTATTTCAAAGAATTTGTACATTTTATCTAGAAATGTATTACTTAATTTTCAGATATTCAGGGATTTACCTGAAGACATTACATTACTGATTTTAATTTTAGTTCAGCCACTGTAAAAGAACATACTCTGTATAATGAAATAACATTAACTTTATTGAGACTCATTTTATAATCAAGCATATATTCTATCTTGGTTAATGGTTAATGTGTTCTTGGAAAAAAAAGTATATGCTGGCAATCTTTGGTGGATTGCCTACAAATTTCAATTAATTGAGGTGATTGATAGTGTTTTTCAAATCTTCATCCTTACTGACTTTTTTTGTCTAAGTGATACATTTTATATTTCAGAGATATTAACATTTTAATCAGGAAATTCAGTATTGTATCAGTGTTTACATGTATCATTAGTTTTCATCGCTGACATTTCAGTTTTTGATTAAAATTATAGAATCTACATAATTACTGCATCGTTATTACTGTATTCAACATTTGATCATAATATTAGGCTAAAAAATAGTTGTGGAGTAGCCAATTTTTAAGCTAGCTTAACATACAGATTCCTGTTTGGTTTTTTGAGCTGCTTAATTAGAAAATATATATTATTTTATTACAGCATGTTTTTAATATTGAATTTTTTAAATAGGAGATTTTTGCAATGCAAATTACACCAATAGCCTAAACTTTTCACAGTAAACTTCTCTTTTCATATAAACC
Organism: Lagenorhynchus albirostris; assembly: GCF_949774975.1. Classification (NCBI taxonomy): domain Eukaryota; kingdom Metazoa; phylum Chordata; class Mammalia; order Artiodactyla; family Delphinidae; genus Lagenorhynchus; species Lagenorhynchus albirostris. The sequence goes on along the minus strand of NC_083105.1, from coordinate 55,262,916 downwards.
TAACTTTTTATCAGCCTTTTTAAAAAATCTCCTTGGAAGTTCTATCACAGAAGTTAGTAAATATGTCACTTCAGTTACATAACACCAACCATTTTTCAATTGCTAAGGTAACTAATAGATCTTCCTCTTACATTTTTCCTGGTTAAAACTCCACTGGTTGACCTTCTTTCCATTAATTATTTTTGATAGTTTGGATTTTTATTATTATTTTTTGTGACCATGGATCATGCCTTAAAGAAAATTTCATAGTAAGTCATTATTAATGCAATGAAACAATCAGAAAGAAACTACGTGCTTAAAAGTTAGGATTACAGGGACTTCCCTGGTGGCACAGTGGTTGGGAGTCCCCCTGCCAATGCAGGGGACATGGGTTGAGCCCTGGTCTGGGAAGATCCCACATGCCGAAGCGCAGCTAAGCCCATGCACCACAACTACTGAGCCTGTGCTCTAGCGCCCACGTACCGCAATGACGGAAGCCTGCGCGCCTAGAGCCCATGCTCCGCAGCAAGAGAAGCCACCGCAATGAGAAGCCCGCACACCGCAACGATGAGTAGCCCCCGCTCGCCACAACTAGAGAAAGCCCACGTGCAGCAACAAAGACCCAATGCAGCCAAAAAAAAATAACCTAATTAATTTTAAAAAAAGGATTACAGAACTGCTCTAGAAGGTAAAAATAGGTAGTGAAGTCTTCATGAAGGAGATTGAATTTGAGTTAATATTTGATTAATAAAAACTAATATTTAATGAATATTTACTGTGTCAACTCCTTGCAAAATGGTTTTGCATGAATATTTTAATTTTTATAAGGACCGTGTAAGTAATACATAAATACTTTTTTCTCAATTTTCAAATGATAAGAACATTTTAAAAAAGTAATTTGACCAGGGTCACACAGCAACACATGTTGCTTAGTCAGAATTTATCAGTTAATGGAACTTAAATCCTGCTCTATTAACCACAGACTTTAAAGCAGAGGTAGAAATGGGCTCTGTGTAGTAAGAGAATCAATATTGATGCTATAACATACAGTGGGGTTGGCAAACTATCTGTAAAGAACCAGATAGTAAATATTTTAGGCTTTTCAAGCCATACAGTCTCTGTGGTAACTATGCAACTCTGTGGTTGTATCATGAAAACAGACAATACACAAGCAAATGGGTGTGGCTGTATTCTAACAAACCTTTAATTACCATACAGACAGTGGCCCAAATTTAGCATGTGGTGGTCCATAGATTGCCAATCCCTGATATATGGCCCCAGCTGGTTATTGCTTTATTTTGCCAAGAGAAAACAAAGAAAAATATTCTATTTAAAAAAAAATACAGTAGAGTTTATACTGTACATCACAGAAATAAGTTTTTTAACACAACTAAGGTTACAGGTCCCAAATGCTGATACATAATGCATCTGTGTAACACATACACAAGGCCTTTGATAAATAATTGAAAGAGTAACATTGAAGATCCTATGTGAGTATTTTCCTTGCCTCTTGACACCATTCCTTCATTCAACATACATTTCTAGCATCATAAAAGTCTATTTTATACAGACAGTCACAGACCGATGTCATAATTAGCTACCACTGATTGTTTTGGAAGCCTTTCTTCAAATTTTCAGTTCAGCTTACTTACATGATGGGTATTGTTGATTCTAAGGGCTACATTCCAAGATGAGTACATAATTAGTATCTATATCCAAATGTAGTCACATTGAATTAGGCACTGTAAACAAACAGCAATGGGATTACACAGTTTGAGTTTCAAGCTTATATATTTTTTCACATTAAGATTTCTGCTAATGAGAATTCAGGAGGTGTGTTTCCCTCCTTTTGATGAGATAAGAATATCCCTAAGAGTTCTGTCTGGTGTTCTGTTAAGATTATTGAGTTCCATTGGGAATGTCATTTCTTTGGAAATTCAGAATGACAATTGAGAATCTTGTTAAAAAAAAAAAAGCCCTATCATATAGACTTTTCAGTGTAGTGGTGGGGTTAATTTTGTGGTAATATTGATGCTCAAGGTATTTGGGATACTGGGACTACTGAACAACTGTTCTTTGAAAACAAGCTTTCTGATAATGTTGTCTCCTAATCTATTTTGGGCCCTGTTCAGCCTTGGCACAGGAACAGAGCAAGGCTGAAAATGTCTGTATTAGTTTACTAGGGCTGCTGTAATAAACTGCCACAAATCGAGTGGCTTAAATGACAGAAATGTATTATCTTTGAGCTCTGGAGGCTGGAAGAGATCAAGTGTCAACAGGGTTGCTGCCTTCTGAGGGCTGTGAGAATCTTTTCCATGCCTCTCTCCTAGAATTTTGGTGGTTTGCTGGCAGTCTTTGTCATTCCTTGACTTGTAGAAGTATCACGCCGATCACATGGCATTCTTCCTATATGCATCTCTGTGTCCAAATTTCTCGTTTATAAGGACATCATTCATAATGGATTAGGGGCCGACCCTGCTCCAGTATGACCTCATCTTAACTAAATACATCTGCAGTGACTCCATCTGCAAATAAGGTCACATTCTGAGGTACTGTGAACTAGGATTTCAACATATGTAATTTGAGGAGACACAATTCAACCCATAACAATATTCATGATGGAGTTTCAAGTCAATAATACTGATTCAGTTCTAGTGTTAAGAAAGATTACATTCTGTGAGACAAACTGATCTATTTTTTGCCACTAAGTAAATCTTGGGTGTGTATTCATAGTTTTCCAATTTCTATTCAACACTTACTTTAATCTTAAATATAACATTATAGAAATATTTTAAGTTTATCTTTAATATGAAATATTTAAGAACTACTTAAAACAGTCAACCAAAGGTATCTGGAAATATTTAAAAAATTAATATGTAATCCTTTCACATATAATTTAGTTACAAAGAAAGAAAGAAAATATTAAAGGTACATGATTTAAAAAAAAAAGCATTCCTTGGCACATACCCAGAGAAAACTATAATTCGAAAAGATACATGCATCCCAATGTTCATTGCAGCACTAAGACATGGACACAACCTAAATGCCTGCCTACAGATGGATAAAGAAGATGTGGGGTGTATGTGTATGTGTGTGTGTGTGTGTGTGTGTGTGTGTGTGTGTGTGTATATATATATATATACACACACACACATATATATAGTGGAATATTACTCAGCCATAAAAAGAACAATGCCATTTGCAGCAACATGGGTAGACCTAGAGATTATCATATTAAGTGAAGTAAGCCAAACAGAGAAAGACAAATATTATATGATATTACTTATATGTGGAATCTAAAAACAAAAAGATACAAATGAACTTACTTACAAAACAAAAACAGACCCATAGACATAGAAAACAAACTTATGGTTACTAAAGGGGACATAGAAAACAAACTTACGTTTACTAAAGGGGAAGGGGGTGAGGGATAAATTAGGAGTTTGGGATTAACATATACACACTACTATGTATAAAATAGATAACCAACAAGGACCTACTATATAGCACAGGGAACTATGCTTAATATTTTATAGTAACCTATAAGGGAAAAGAATCTGAAAAAGAATATATATTATATATATATATGTATATAATTGAATCACTGTGCTGTACACACGAAACTAATACAACATTGTAAATCAACTATACTTCAATAAAAAATCAAGTCGATTAATAAAAACAGGTCATTAATTACTAAAGAAAATTAGATTATACATATAATTTATATATTTTCAGTGAAAATTTAATAAAAATTATTATCCCACAGGTATTTATATACTATGATGTTTTAAAGTATTGTCATATGTCTAAGCTTTAAACTATATTTCTAATCCTTTAAAAACCCATTCACATAAAGCATTTGACATTTTTCCATTGTTTCAATACTAGTAATTGTGCCTCAGTTTTAAACTATTCAGTAAAATATTTTATAAGGAATAGTGTCTTAGTTTTAAAATTATCTTTTGAGTACCATATAAAATCAAAATGAGCATCTCATATCATAATATACTTTCCATGTATTCTACTTTAATAAGTTTAGCATTTGGCTGTGAAAACAGGCCAACACGTTTTTTGTGTGTCAGTGACCTAATCTTACTTTTTCTGTGTTTAAAGAGGTGATGATCACATGAATATAAATGAATTGACCGTGTCAAATCTATTACACCAAATAGTCTGATAACACTGAAGAAACATGTATTTTTAAAATACAATATTAGTTTCTTTACTATACTAAATTAAAATCCTCTGCATGTTTGCTATTACTGTGGCAACAGGTAGTTTAGTATTGTGATAAGATTATACTTGTAATTGCCTGGGACAAGCATTTATTGTTTTGGTTTTCTTATTTTGATGCTCCTCTTTCTCTTTACATATGTATTTCATTATAGACTATCTGAAACCATTTTTCCTTTTTTTTGAAAAATTTATTCTGAAATAATACAAGATATACAGTAGACTTGTAAAGATGGTTCAGAAGTTTGGATTTTTTTTTCTGTTTCAGGAGGTATTTTCTTTATTTGTAACATCTTTTCCAATTTGTGACAGCTCAGTCTTTCCTTGTATTTCATGATACTTTTAAAGAATAGTGTTAAGGAATTTTGTAGAATGTCCCTCAATTTAAGCTTGCCTAGTATTTTCACATGTTTGGACTAAGGCTATGGATTTGGGGGAACAATATAATAGAAGTGCCCTTCTCATCACATCATAGGATGTGCATGATATCAACATGAGTTATTACACTTGATGTTAAAGTTGATCATTTGGTTAAGGCAGTGTCTGTCCAGTTTCTCCAGTGAAAGGTTACTCTTTTCCCTTTCCATTCTCTATTATTTGGAAGTGAGTTACTAAGTCCAGCCTGTATACAAAGGGAGGCAAATTAAATTCTTAGAAGGAAGTATATCAGAGATTTTTGTGGACATGTATTAAAGCAAACAGTAAGTATGTTAACTCATTTCTAAACACATATCTATATGCATTTCTTTATCTATGACTAAACATTAGTTCATGTTGATCTCGCCACCTCTAACCCAACACTACAGGGTGCATTCTAGCATTCTTCCTTACTTACTTATACAGTAACTTCTTTCTCTGAGAGTGAGAAACTGTGCTCTCATTGTCTACCATCTATTTACTCATTTGTTCAATCATAATATACATGTAAGTTACTTTCAGAATTGCTAAATTACAGCCTTGTGAGAAACAAAATTACCAACTAGGATATACTGTTTGTCTTTAATCTTATGGTATCCAGACAAAACACTGTTTTAAAGTGATTTCGGTCAGTTACTTTCTTACCCATTTCCTTCAGTGAAGTTGTCGTACATTTGTAACACATTAATTCATTTTTCATAATCTTGATCACATCTTGATTTCCCCTCATATCCTGGTTGATTTTTATTGTGTGATAGGAAAAGTCACCTAGTGTAGTATAAGGTTTTTTTTTTAATGCCAGTTTTTTTAAAATTTATTTTTATTATTTTTTAGTTTATTTTTGGCTGCATTGGGTCTTCGTTGCTGTGCGCAGGCTTCCTCTAGTTGTGGTGAGTGGGGGCCACCCTTCATTGTGGTGCACGGGCTTCTCATTGCGGTGGCTTCTCTTGTCACAGAGTACAGGCTCTAGGCACGCGGGCTTCAGTAGATGCAGCATGCGGGCTCAGTAGTCATGGCACACAGGCCCTAGAGCGCGCAGGCTTCAGTAGTTGTGGTGCACGGGCTCAGTTGCTCGGCGGCATATGGGATCTTCCTGGGCCAGGGCTCGAACCCGTGTCCTCTGCATTGGCAGGAGGATTCGTAACCACTGTACCACCAGGCAAGTCCTAGTATAAGGTTTTATGGGCCTTAATGAATACATAGTCATGGATCAACTACTATGTATCATACAGAACAATTTCAACAACTCAGATATTCATTTATATATGGCCCCTTTGTAGTAACCCACTCTCTCCTCCACAACTCTTGGTAATAACTGATATGTTTTCCATCCTTATATTTGTGTCTTATTAGGATACCATATAAATGGAATCATGCAATATGGAGCATTTTAGGCTGGTTTCTTTCTCTTAGGAAAATACATTTAAAATGTATCCATATTGTTATGGATATCGAGCCATTCTTACATCCTTGGAATAAATCCCACTTGATCGTGGTGTATGATCCTTTTAATATATAATTGAATGTGGTTTGCTAATATTTTGTTGAGGATTTTTGATCTATGTTCATTGTGATACTGGCCTGTAATTTTTTTTTTTTTTTTGTGATATCTTTGAAGGTTTTGGTATCAGAATGATGCATTTCCACTCCTCTTACCCATCTTATTGTGGTTCCTTCTTTACATCTTTAGTTGTAGAAGATCTTTTCTGTTAGTCTTTCGGTCATTCTCATTGATAGTTACTCTGTAAACAGTTGTCATTTTGGTGTGTCTGTGGGAGGAGGTGAACTTAGGAACTTCCTGCTCTGCCATCTTGGTCACTCTACCTGTTTCACTGACTTTTGTATGTTTACTTTGTATACTGTGGCCTTGGTAAACTCACTTATTACTTAAAGGAACTTTTTATAGATTACACTGGATTTTCATTTATTACTTTTCTGTGGCTGGTTTCTTGCTGCAGTGTCACAGATGAGTAGTTGCAACAGAGTTTGTATGGCCCTCATACAATTTACATTAAAGTTAAATCACTTTTAATTTACTTTCTGGTTATTTACTTCTTCTTGAGTTAGTTTTAGGTAAGTCATGTACTTCAAAGAATTACAACATTTCATCTAATTTCTCCAACTTATGGATGTAGAATTGGTGGTGATATTCCTTTTCTTTTTAATATCTGTGGGGACCGTAGTGATACCCCCGTTTTTATTCCTATATTGCCAATTTGTGTCTTCTTGTTTTTTTCTTGGTCAATGTAACTATGGTTATATCCATTTTATTCATCTTTTCAAAGATGAATATTTTTTGACTTTCAAAAATAATCTTTTGTTTTCATTGGTTTTCTTTATTGTTTTTCGTTCTAAATTTCATTAATTTCTATATTATTCTTCATTATTTTATTTTTGTTTTCTTTTGGTTTATTGTTCTTCTTTGTCTGGTTTTTAAAGGCAAACCCTAAAGTAATCAATGCAATCTCTTTTTTTCCTAATACAGACATTCAATGCTATAAATTTCTCTCTAAGTATGTCAGCTGCATCAAACAATTTTGAAATGTTTTATTTTCATTGTGTTTAGTTAAAAATATTTTTAAGTTTCCTTATAGCTCCCTCATTTACTCAAATGTTATTTAAAAAGAGTATCTCTGGATTTCCAGTGTTTGTGCTGACTGCCCAAACTTAGTTCTGAAATGGATTCCTAGTTTAATTCTGTTGCGATCTGAGAGCATAACTGACATGTTTTATTCTTTTAAATTTGTTAAGATTTCTTTTTGTTCCATTTTGGTGAATTTTCATTTGCCCTGGTGGACAACATGTTTTCTGATGTTCCTGAGTTGAGTCTTCTATGACTGTAAATTAGGTTAAATTGGGAATCGTGTTGTTTAGGTCACCTCTATTCTTACTGATTTTCTTTCTACTAGTTCTGTCAATTATTGAGAGTGTTGAATCCTACAACTATAGTTATGAATGTGTCTATTTTTTCCTTTCAGAGGTATCAGATTTGCCTCATTTATTTTGTGGCTATTGTTAGGTACATACACATTTATGGCTGCCATGTCTGCTTGGAGAATTTACCTATTTATCATTATGTAACATCCCTTTTTATCTCTGATTATATTCCTTGTTATGACATCTACTCCATCTTAGTTTTATATATACTGCTTTTGTTTTATTTGTCTGCCATATCTTTCTCATTATTTACTTTTCATTCAGATATATCTTTATATTTAAAATATATTTTTTTAAAACAGCATATAGTTCCAAGGGGTTTCCACCAGTGTTCGAAGGTGGCAGGTTTTGTCGCTCTTCCTCCTGCAGATTAAAACTTTCCTTTCATTGGAGAATAGGGGAGTTGGCTTTTGGCAGAATTTGGGGGAATGGTTTCTTTTCCCCTCCCTTAGCCAGTACTACAAAACCAAGTTTCTCTATTTTTTTTTTTTTTTTTTTTTGCGGTACGCGGGCCTCTCACTGTTGTGGCCTCTCCTGTTGCGGAGCACAGGCTCTGGATGCGCAGGCTCAGCGGCCATGGCTCACGGGCCCAGCCGCTCCACGGCATGTGGGATCTTCCCGGACCGGGGCACGAACCCGTGTCCCCTGCATCGGCAGGCTGACTCTCAACCACTGCGCCACCAGGGAAGCCCTCTCTGTATATTTCTTGATCTTCCATATGACTGCCGGTGAAGTTTGTGGAGGAAAAAGCCTGCAAAATGGTACAAGTCCCTCTATGTTTGTAGCACCCTGGGGCTTCAGATTTTCATGTTATCACACATTCAGTCTTTAATAATTTGTTTTTTAAAAATATAGCTGGGGCTTCCCTGGTGGCGCAGTAGTTGAGAGTCCGCCTGCCGATGCAGGCGACGCGGTCTCATGCCCTGGTCTGGGAAGATCCCACATGCCACGGAGCGGCTGGGCCCGTGAGCCATGGCCACTGAGCCTGCGCGTCTGGAGCCTATGCTCCGCAACGGGAGAGGCCACAGCAATGAGAGGCCCGCATACCGCAAAAAAAAAAAAAAAAAATATATATATATATATATATATATATATATATATATATATATATATATATATAGCTGGATCGTTTACTTGCTTATATGGCCTCTGGTAGCATCTGTCCTGGTCAACTAATGCTTGGGTACTCTTGCTCCCTGCAGGTACTTAGCTATCAGTACTTAGATTCCAGGTTAGTTCTTTGACTTGTATATTAGTTTTTCATGGCTGCTATTACAAATTACCACAACTTAGTGGCTTAAACAACACAGTCTATCATTTTTGCATTTCTGTAGGTAGAAGTCTAACAAAGATCTTACTGGGCTAAATCAAAGTGTTGCCAGGGCTGCTTCCTGTCTGTGGGATCTGAGTAGGATTTGTTTCCTCATCCTTTCCTGCATCTAAAGGATATGCCTGTTCTTTGGGTCATACCCCTGCTTCTTCATCTTCAAAGTTAGCAGAGGTGAGCTGAGTCCTTCTCATAGCACATCACTCTTCTGCCTCTCTTTACCACTTTCATGATCTGCTTCCTGCATATCCAGTGAGTTTAGTAATATCACAAGATCCCACCTTTTTCTTTTTTAATGTCAGTCTCACCAGATGGGACAGGGATTTCAAAACTGAATATAAGATATCAAACAGCTAGAATTTCTAAAATTTGCCTTCCTAGCTGTATATAGCTAAATATCTCTGTTTTTTATCAAAATGTTTGTACTATATTTATATACTTGGATTTATGGTTATCTTGTCACATAATACATTCCATGCAGCATTTAGGTAACTATTTAGATAATACCACGTTTCACAACTGTTCACCTTCACATTTTTCAGTGTGCAATATGTCCACAGAACATCACCAAGCACTTCAAAGTACACATCAGAGAAAGATACGTTGCTTGTCACCCACACCCAAGGGATTTCAAGTACTAAGAGAGACAGGAAAGATTACACCTGACAATAGTTAAGCACCATAATCATAATTCACATGAACTGAGTGAAAATAAAATAGTAATATTCTTAGAGAGTGGACAAAAGAGAAGGCTATGAAGAAAAATTTTTAGAGAAAATATCGTTAGATATATACAAGAGCTTTTATGACTCTTAGCTCATATTTCTATACATATACTTGTAGCTGGAGCTGATAAATTCTAAAGAATGCATCCACAAACTGCTAGCCAGGAACATAAATTTATTTATATCCAAGAAGCAAAGTATATCATAGTCATCTATCAGTGTAGAAATGATATATCAGATATCCAGGAAGAATATAGCCAGGTCAGATCTCAGTCTTTGCTCCCTGATGTAGCAAAAACACAAACTTTCTCATTTTGTTCTATATCCCCCAAACTGTAAGATGTGTAAAGGCCAAATTTAACATGGATAGAACAAATAGTACCACATGGGGAAGGCTATTTATAGTGCACTGTTCTCTTAAAAATTTGCACTGTATGAAATATCTTGTCAGTATCAAAAAATCTTGTCAGTATTCTATAGCTACATGATGTCACATTATTATATTTTCCTGTTTGACATCCCAATCAAACACTGCACAAGGAAGAAAAGTTTCCTGCTCAAAGTAGTCAAAAATCATAATTTTATAATCTGAAAACTCTCTGTGGACTCTTTAGAAAGCATTTCATGGTACTCTAATACTTGCAAGACCATTAGCATATTTCATCCCAAAATAAAACCTTGATATAATCTAGTGTTGTGATGGGACTCCAGCCATATGCATCTTTATAAATCAGATGCAGAAATTTATTTTATCCTAAATACTTAATTTATTCCTGGATCATACTCAGAAGGCAAAAGATTATAATACCTTGACAGAAATGTAAAAAAAGTCAACAGTTTCTGCCTGTTTCTTTTCTGAGTTAGTGCTTAGGTTGGCCAAGAACTGCAGCTCCTGGATCATCATGAAATGCTTAGGAAACTCTGCAGTCCAGTGGTCAACTAGAACTGGTCTTTGGTTCAACTCATTCATGCATTTCTCCAGAAAGAAAATTATTTATACCAGTTATGTGCATCCTTCCATCCAAGGACAACATGTGGACCCAGCCCCTTTGTGATGCACATGTGTGAGGATGATTTTATGAGCATCCTCATCTTATACATGAGAAAACTGGCACGGATTTTGTCTGACTTATGTGATCCATCTCTCCTCTCCCAGCAGTTTTGTGCTACCTTATTACTTAAAATCTCTTCTAGCTAGGACATGTCTTCAACAGGGGCAAATTTAATGACAATAAGAATTCATTAAAGTCTAGATTAAATTCTATGCATTATGCAGTGCTACTCCAGGTTTTTTTTTTTATTCCAGTGTATTTTGATATGTACTTCATGCTTTGATGTTTCTAGCTTTCAGAGTACCATGTATAGCATAGTAATTGATGACATATAGTAGAACCCTGAAGTGGAGAGTAACTGGTCACCCACCTGCAAGTGAACAAGTGCATTGCTAACATTTTGGAAGTTTGCCGGTTATACTCAACAATTAAAAGAGTATAGAAAGTGAAAAACGTATTGCTTGAAAACCATGGATTCTTTAAATACATTGCGAGTACTTATGGTATAACACCATTTTATGGTGTAGAAATGTTGGTATGCATAGAATAATTTCATAAGCAAGGAACGTTTACTCTCTGTAGGTTCCTAAGCAGAGTTTTAGCAATCTCTTTCGAGTTTGATCAATCTCTTTCGAGTTTGGGGCATTTTGGCTCCCTGCTAAATATTATTAAATTTGAATCTATTTGAAATAACTTACTGATTCAAACATACTTATGAAACTTTAAAATTGCTATATAGTTACAGTTTTGAACCTTTAATCTTTTACTGAGTCACATTCTTCCTTTTTGTAATACTCGGAGAGCTTCTGATTAAGTTTTTGAGCCACACTGAAGTTCATTCTAACATGACAACCTTTCAATTACTGTCTTTTAAATTAACTTTTGTCTCCTCTTACCCTTAGCTTCCCTAGAAATATTTCATTATATGCTTATTAGGTGAATTCCAACATGTGAACTTTATTATATGTTCTAGACTATTTTTTCAAAGTCTCTCAAATATTGGGGTACCTATATCAAGCACAGTATTGCAGATATAGTTCTCATTAACCAAGAGAACCCTGCAAAGAACAAGAGACTGCTGTGTACAAAGAGGCAACAATGGATTACAGGGAGAAAAACCACAAGATAAACAGATACTGATTTATTCCAGCATATGACAGTTACAATGCATGATCAATACATGGTAAATAGATACATGTTGAAGGATAGATGGATTAAGGCAGGGGTCCCCAACCTTTTTGGCACCAGGGACCTGTTTCGTGGAAGGTAGTTTTTTCACAGACGGGGTGGGGGTGGGGGAATGGGTCAGGCGGTAACGCGAGCGATGGGGAGCGATGGGGGGCGGCAGATGAAGCTTCGCTCGCTCGCCAGTTGCTCATCTCCTGCTGTGTGGCCCATTTCCTAACAGGCCACGGACTGGTACCGGTCCGTGGCCCAGGGATAGGGGACCCCTGGATTAAGGGATATATTGGTAACTGTTTCTTAAGGCAATTAAAAAATAGTTCCAGAAATTTTCGATTACAAAAGTTGTCATGTTTTGGTTTGGGCAGGAAAATTAAGGCCTCAGAGACCATATTCATTGTATAGCCTTAGTCAAATCACTTAATCAGAGTTTGATGGTTACAAAATAAGAGTTATAGTAGATACATGCTAACCAACTTGATGGCTTATAATGAAAGTATTAATTCAATTTACCCAATATAGTGCTGATACAAATATTCTCACTACTACAATTCTTGGCTGAGATTATAATAAGGCATTTTGGAAATGCTAAATGCTTAAAAGTGACATCTTTTGTATTATCACATCATTTTCAAAATTTTCTAACCTGTAGGTCTGGGAGAGTCTTAGTCATTGATCTCTGCATAGACAGGAAAATCAAATGTGAATAAACATTTAAAAATATGATGACCTTTATAGTATGAAAGAACCAACTGTATGGTGATTTTGAGCAGCTTTAGGAATTTAAATTATTTGGGACTTAGGTAATTCATTGAAAGTCTCATAAATAGAGTGGTATGGCAATGGTAAAGGATTATAATAAACTTCATATAGTATTTCTTTATGAAAAGAGAGAAGTGATTCCTTTGGGATATGCCAGGGATTTAGTTGATTCACTAATTCCTTAGAGCAATAGGTGGCTGACATATCTATTCACTGGCTTGTGATGTAATGAAGTGCTTGACAGAGGTTAGTTAGTTTAACAAGTTGACCTGCTTACATAGCATCTGTAAATATTGCATGAGTCATAGCATTAATTGGGTCATTTGATTGCACAGGCCGAAATGAAGGGCTTCTAGCAGTTTTGAACCTTTTCAGCATTTGTCAGTTTTACCCTACGTAATGAAAGGTCACTGGCTTGAAATATATTCTGAGCTTATTTTGACTTCACTTCCTAGGCATCATTCTAGGTTCCTGTGCACAATACATTTGCTAACCAGTGATGAAAATGGTACCTACATTAATCACTAAGGTCTAATGTTCTGTAGTTCTGATGAAATGAAAGAAAATAGTTTCCAGAGGTTTCTGTTAAAAATATTACTCTTTAAGTAATTAGGAATAGAGATAGCAAAGCAAATGATTTCTTCAGGATTTTGTTATGTGAAAAAATAAAGCTTTTTACTTCGTATATAACCTGATTTTATGCAATTCATAGCAGAGAGTAACTCAGGTTTATAAATAACCTTGTAGAAAGGATGTTACAAAAGCTGTCGCTGAATTTTGAATAAAACCCACATTTTTTAAACTTTGTGTGATGCAAAACAAATAAATATGCTATTAGTTTACTGTATCTCAGTGAAATAGATTTCAAAATTAGTGGTGGAAAAATCTGCATTTTTAATTATGTATTTCTCTGTGTATAGAATACTGTTTTGTAAAATTAGTGTCATGTCTTCCTGTATAATAGCAAAAACAAACAATAGTTTGCCTGAAGTTTATTAGCATAGACTATAATCCCTACAATTAGATAAATTTGTTTCTTTACTTGGAAAGGTATATTTTCAGTATACAAACAAGGCATAGAGAACATTATTTGTCCCCACTTTCAAAATGGATCTTGAAACCACTTCTGAGGCAGCTCAGATGTCTAAATGCTCTCTGGAAAACATTAAAATGCCATCTCAGTCTTTGTTTAGACATTATTGATTTTATATTACAAGTAGATGAAAGGTCCACTTGGGGAATACTGCTGTATAATTGCTGCAATGACTTAGCCATCTAATACTACCCAGGGCAAAAGCCATTTGCTCAAAATCAATGTAAAATATACATTTATCCTCCTTAGACATCCAGGGTATGGGGGGGATGCCAAGTATGAAGAGCAATATTTAATAATGTGACATCAGAAGTAAAAGCAATTACATCTTTACTAACTCTCAAATGCAAATGACTCTACATGACTCTGAATTCTGGAGCCGTATGGTTTATTGACAATAAAATAGACAAATCAATAACTTCTGCAAAAAGAGTGTTTTGAAAGAATAAATCTTGTATTAGTAGCAGGAACGTAGCTTTACAAAACTGCTCAAATGCCATACCTCTTGCTTGTTTAAGCACATGGTTTATAAAACATATTCTGGGCAGGGCTTACATATTCACCTTTTCTTACATCTTCCCAAGCTCTTAGTTGGACGGCCTATATAGTCAACATGTCATATCCACTTGAAAATTCTTTTCGACCTCACGAATATTGGTCAGATTTGTAGGATTCAAGCTCTGCTCTATCTAGTCTCACTTCTCCTCTGATCCCAGGAATAGGAGAGTGTGGCTGGACATTGTTGATGGGCATCCTTTACTGGGAGAGATGGATTTACCATGAACAAATGAAGTTTAAACTTCATACTCTCCTGGGAAGGATACTTTGCGTGGCCCTGGAAAGGACCCTAGCGATGTGTACATATATTCAAATATGTTTGTAAAATGGTAAGATATTTATAATTTTCTACAATTGCTTTTCTAACCTAAATGATGCAAATACTGTTATATTCATTATTTTGTTTTATTTTTTTGAAAGAGGAGTCCAAAACCATATTAGCTTGTGACCCCACAAATCCAGGGTCTGCCCAAGCTATTGACAAGACCCATAAAATTATCCAAGTTGACTGTGTGAGTGTGGGAGTGCCTGATACCTGATCGTAATGTCAATGATGTGTCCTTGGTCAATGTGTCCTATCATTCAGGGTGTTCATATTCTGTGAGCCCTGAGTGACCAAGTGCCAACTGAAAAGGATCAGCCGTGTATGAAAACAATATTTCAGTGTTATGTCTTTTAGCAAGAGCACAACATATATATATATATATATATTTTTAATGTTGAGCCTTCTTTTATTTATTTTTATTTTTGGCTGTGTTGGGTCTTTGTTTCTGTGCGAGGGCTTTCTCTAGTTGTGGCAAGCGGGGGCCACTCTTCATCGCGGTGCGCGGGCCTCTCAGTGTCATGGCCTCTCTTGTTGTGGAGCACAGGCTCCAGACGCGCAGGCTCAGTAGTTGTGGCTCACAGGCCTAGTTGCTCCGTGGCATGTGGGATCTTCCCAGACCAGGGCTCGAACCCATGTCCCCTGCATTAGCAGGCAGATTCTCAACCACTGCACCACCAGGGAAGCCCACAACATATATTTTTAACTCATCCTAGTAGAATTTTATTTTAATAACTTTCTTTACGCTCGAAAAAATGACATCATTATTTCTCGCAATCATAGCTTCCACTCCACTGTTTCTCACACCCACCCATAAACACAATGATACCAAAACTTTCGCAGTTGATCATTATCTATGAGAGGTAAATTCTAAACAAAGGGGCTTCCCTGGTGGCGCAGTGGTTGAGAGTCCGCCTGCCGATGCAGGGGACATGGGTTCGTGCCCCAGTCCGGGAGGACCCCACATGCCGTGGAGCAGCTGGGCCCGTGAGCCATGGCCGCTGAGCCTGCGCATCCGGAGCCTGTGCTCCGCAACGGGAGAGGCCACAACAGTGAGAGGCCCGCGTACCGCAAAAAAAAAAAAAAAAGAAGAAAAAAATTCTAAACAGAATCATCTATAGTGCATGATGCTCTGGTATCTCAAGAATGTATACAAGGTGAGAACTGATCTGCAGTATGTAAGTCAACTCAAAAAATCAGAAATGTCTTATCTGAGTTAAAAGCAGGAAAACACCTTCTTCAGACCCTTCGAGGCATCAAAGCTGCTCACATTCAGCTACACCACTCTGCTTTCTACCTGTACACACCACATCTTTCTATCTAAAGCATATATATCCGTAGCCTGTACTCACATCAACTGATCTTACATCTGTAGATTGAGAACCTGTGGATTCATTCATTCCTGAATTCATTCATTTAAGAAATATTTATTGAGCACGTTTCTGGGCCTGGCATTCTTCTAGAGATGGAGCAAGACAAATGCAAGTGCCACTTTTAAAGAACTTAAAATCTGGCAGAACTCTGGTGCCATGATAGTCCCTACCATGTCAACTGAGAAGATCTGTCCTAAAGAAGCAAGGGTTGTAAATCACCTACCTTGGAAATGCACCGGGACTTTCTACCTGGCGAGTTCAAAGATCCCCAAGGCTCATCATCTAAGGAAAGGCATTTGGGGATGGAGGATGAGAAGGTATCTTTCATGTTAGAGTATTACTACGGGGAACCTTCTCATCACACAGACCACTCATGCATTTCTAGTGTAGCTTCCTTGCTTACTTGCTAAGTAATCAAAAGAAACCCCACCCTGTTATATCCCATATACATGCTTTTACGGTATATTGAATCTTCAAAGTTTCTTAGTATGATAGAGAGATAGATAAGCTTGAATAATTAAGTTTGTGTGGGTGTGCATTTGTCTCTGTGTATGTATGTCTATTCTATCTTCTTTTGTGACTGTCTGCTGGTGGTGAAACAACATTGCCCAGCAGTGTTCTTAGAGAAAGAACCCTGGACTTGAATTCAGGTTATACTAGAGGTCATATTTATAAACTGTGTGATCCTAGCATATTACATAAGCTTTATAAACCTCAAGTTTTCATTCCTAACATAGAGTTAATACAACCTGTTTGATCAAGATTAGATGAGTCTTTTAGTTTTCCATTTGTTTTAAATATGCTCCATATGATACCACCTTGCCTCATGTAAATCTGAACATTTACTGAGATCAGGGATTATGCTTTTCAAATCATCGTTTTTCTTTCCTAAATATTAGTAATGATAACATTTATTTAGTGTTTACTGTATGGTAGGCACTCTATTAACCACTTTACATACTTCACTCATTTAATTTTTGTAATATTCCTAGCCACTTGTTAAGATTTCAAGTTCTGCAGAGACTGCTTGACTTTAAAATTTAGCTCTTCCACTTACAAGCTATAATGGAAAAACCACTTAGCCTGTCTGAATCTCAGTTTTCAAATCTACTCATAGGTAGTTATGAGTCTTAGATGAATTAATGAAAGTAAAGTACATAAATATTGCCTGGAGTATAGTAAGTTATTAAATATACGATGGCTTTGTTTTCAAATATACCCATTTTTACCATTATTACCTCTAACTTGAACAGGTAGATTTATTACTGTTCATTTTTTGCTCTTTTGTGGAGTTTGGTTTTTTTGTTCAGTAAATATTCATAAGGAACAAACCTTAGCCTCACCTAGGTAAGCCCAGCATATGGACTCTCTCCTTTCCTACCCATTTTCTCTATGGAAAGACTGTATTTCCCCATACCATGTGTGTTTTTCCACACACATGGCCTTGTCCATGTGATGTTCTTTGGCTAATGGAATATAGTATGAAATGATCTGGTGTAAGTTGCAAGCCTCCACCTTAAGTAAAATCACTTGTTTCCATTACCTCTCTGGGAGATTCCTGTCTCCACCCTGGGAAGTACATGCCCCATATACCTGATGGCCCTACATACAGGCCTCAAGGATGTGAGGTAGAGTAGGTATGAACTTAATATGTAGGAAGAAGCAGAGCCACTGGAGCTGTCCAGCCGACACACAGATGTGTTAGTGAGTAATCAATGCATACCGTTTGCCACTGAGATTGCACGTGTGCCTTATAATGTGGTAAACACTTCCCCTCATCAGGCTCTTCTGTGTATTACTCAAAGTAGTTTTTAAAAAACATACATGTAATACTATCATTTCCCCCGCTTAGCACCTTTCAAAGGCGCCATCACAATTAGACTAAAATCAAGTTCCTGGTCATAGCTTATGAGGATTTTAACTACCTCTCAGATATCATATTTTTCTGTACACAGATCATCTGGGCCTTTTTCCTTTTCCTAGAACATGCCAAGGACTTTTCCTTCTTAGGCCCTTCTCAAATGTTATTGTGTCTTCCTGAAAGGATATTCCACCCTTTTCTTTCCATGCCCCTCACCCTTCATGTCTTAACTTAAAAAGTCATCTTCTCAGAAACGTCTGTCCTGACACCTTATCTAAATAGGATTTCTGTCAGTCTCTGTTTTATCTCTTACTATCATTTTATACAGTTTTAATTATCTATTTATTTAATTGTTTTTTATCTGTCTATTCTACTACAATCTAAATCCTGTGAGGTCAACACATGAGTTTTACTTATTTACTATTGATTATCAAGAACCTAGCAGACACGATGCCAAAAGCTTAAAAGTATCACAAATTCTATTGGATAAATAGGTTTTGTTAAGGAAATTGAGGTAGATAATGAAATAAATTCCACAGTATTATACAACTGATAACCAAGTGCAGAACTAAGACTCCTATTCAAGTGTATCTGTTGTTTGTAAAGCTCCAGATATTTGGGAGAAATCAACAAACATACATATTTTATCTGTAATACATGTAGCCTTCATTTATTCAGTTTTGGTAATTCATACCAAATGTTGAGGAACCAGTCATTGAATTATCCAATAGTAAATGGTTAATTAATTAAGTAGTGCATGATTTTAACAGTTGCATTTATACTACTTGGAATAGTAGGTTTCAGTTAGCGTCAAGTACTTTAGAAATACTTATTATTAAAAATTCACAACCTAAGTATATAGTATTATTTATTTATTTAAACAGATACTTTCAAGGTCCTCTACAACTCGATCTACTTTAGTAGACATCTCTGATAAATATTTAATAGTATCTAAATTTCAGTTCTTTAAAACAATTTCATATTTCATGTTTTATACAAATTCCATATTTTATATTAATTATCACATCCCTGTATCAGTTATAATAGGCTAGATTGTTCTGTATTAAGCAGCAACCTACAATATTAAAGGACTACAACAACAAATACTTATTCCCAGCCACATGTCTGTCATTGGTTGGCTTAGGCTCTGTTCCACATCATCTTTACTGCAGGACTTAGATTAAATGAATAGCCTCTTTCTGGAACTTTATTGGTTGTCATTGCAGAGAATATCTAAAATGTGATGAAATATGATCTGGCTTTTAAATCTTCTGCTCAAGATACATGTCACTTCCATTCCTATTTCAGTGGACGAAGAAAGTCATTTTGTGAAGTCTGAAGTCACTGGGACAAATACAAATAATTTTCCCTGAGGAAGTGGCACTGAAATTAGGGGACAATAATACATTTATGACATTTTTCACAACTCATTTCCCTGGCATGATTACTATGTAATTGTTTTGTTTCACTTTAGCTTTCTGAGAATAGTAGTTTGGTTTTCTCTTCTTGGAATGTCCATCACCCCTCTTTCTAAGATAATTCTGAAATCTCAACTGACCATATAATATGATGACTCTCTCTCTCTCTCTCTCTCTCTATATATATATATATGTGTGTGTGTGTGTATATATAATATATACTTATATAATATATACTTATATTTAATATATATATAATATATCTCTTACACCGACTGCTGTTGTCTGACTGTTTTCCCCCAAATGCATGTGTTGAAATTCTAATGCCCAATGTGATGGTGTTAGGAGGTGGGACGTAAGTGATTAGGTCAAGAGGGCAAGCTCTCATGAATGGATCAGTACACTTATAAAACATGCCGTAGAGAGATCCCTTGCCCCTTCCACCATGTGAGGCTACAGCTAGAAGTCTGCAAAACCAGAAGAGGGTCCTCATCAGATCATGCTCATACCCTAATCTTGGATTTCCAGCCTCAAGAACTGTGAAAAATTTTGGTTGTTTATAAGCCACCTGTTCTGTGGTATATTGTTATAGCAGCCTGAACATACTGTGACATCCACCATTCCCAAATCTGAGTCTTTGGAACTGATATAATAAAAAGTAAACAATAGTATTTCATTGCTAGAACCTTAGCTTTAGTAATACAGAAAATGACCTGTAGGCACTATTATTTTATACTGATTTTTACCTGACCATCGGACATTAGAAACCACCTAGGAAGAAGGGTGATGATGCTAATTCTATCAAGAGTCATATGGTGATTAAGGTTAGTGTTGCATGCATATTTCCCCGAATAACATTGCTGTTAAAAATTAAGAATAATGATACATGATAATATTGCAGGTAAAGGTTTCTGGTTAGACTTAGTATAAAATTTGAAGATGTAGGTTTCATAAATAATGACATAGATGAGGGGCCATGAATTCATTCATCTACAGTGGTGACATTAATATGGATTGAAATAATCCTTCAAAGAACAATAGTAAGTTCAGGAAATTTCCCCCAAAGTTTCCAAAGTTTCTAAGGTGTAGGGCCAGAAAACTTCCCTTCTTTCCTTCTAGGTTCTTTGGCTAGTCTAATAGTTAAATTGACAGAAGACAGATTAACAGGAGAAAAACTGTGTATGAGACTCCCTGGCAGTCAGGATACTGAGGCTTATATACCATTCTGAGCTAAGAGGGGGTTAGGAGTATGGGGCTTCAAATAGGGCAAAAGACAATTCACAGGAAGGTGAGAAAAGCAAATGTTTGGTAGACAGATGTTTGCCATGCCATGCAGGTAAGTCTTTTTGATATAAAAAGTATCTCTGGTAAGAGCTCTGAATAAATAGATATCCTCTGTATAAGCAGAATGTAGTGAACTCTGAATAAGTAAATATCCTCTGAATTAGCAGAAAGCAGTGAGACAACTCCTTAGACCCAATACATGGTGCTTAATCCTCTTGTAATTCCTTTTTTCTAACAGCCTTACTTCTGTCCATCAAAGTAGGGCTTCCTGGTACAGACTCCCTACCTACATCCTTTTAAGCAGTTAAGTGGGAGGTAAAAAGGTCTTCTTGGTTCTGTTGGGCCCCAGTTGTCTTCAATCTTGAAATTATCCATATGCCAAAGTGGTACATTCTGGTGTGGTATATTCTTCTCCCCCTATGAAGTTTCTAAGGTTATCAAGATGTGGACATAGAGAATTCTGAAGATAGAAATTTGGTAGTCTAGGAAAAAAAATACAGATATTAGGACTGAATGTCATAAGAGAACAGTGACTAGCAAAATAGAATCTAAATTAGATCATTGATCAACCAGTTAGCCCAAACCTGGTACTGAGCAGCTAGTCCAAGTCTTGGGTCATACATAAAAGAAATTCACATATCCGTGCCTAAATATGGTATTTATCTTCCTAGAAAGCTTAGGAAAGGTAACCATGGCACATTACCTAAGCAGATCAGTCAAATTATTTTATCAGTGGAATAACAGATACACTGACTAGTTTGCTATAATGTCCAGATTATATGTTTCTTTATTCTAATATGATACAGCTTCTGAATCTTCCAGTTGTCAGCTTCTTTCTCTTAGGTGGTTTATCATGCATTAGAATTTGTCAGCTCAATCAGACATAGACTTTTCTTGTCAGGAACATGATTGTCATGTGAAAATGTGTGGCTCAGAACCCCCTGTGGGGAAAAATCACTGCTACACCAGGGTGCTGAATACTAACCTTATTAGATTTGTTTAGGGTAGTGAGAGCTGAAAACTGATAATAGTGGTCATGGATTCTGATTTAGCTGGGAAGAAGTTCCGTCAAGGCTTCTGTTTAGGGAGAACTGAGGAAGTTGTATTCGGCATCAGAACATCCTCTGAATAAGTAGAATGTACTGAGACTCAGTACACCTTAGACTCAGTTTATGGTGCTTAATCCTCTTGTAATTCTTTTTTCAATAGCCTTGCCTCTGTGCATCGGAAGTAGGGCTATCTCTTACTTTCTTCCTCTCCTAAGTTTCTTCCATCAGAAGAGAGGTACTTACTCCTTAATATTCACTTTCTACTAAGACTTAAGATTAAAGGAGTCATTGGTTCAAATGACTGACTTTGGAAGCGAGATGTACTAGTATTAGGAAATTTAAGTGTATAAAATATATAATTATATACATACATCTATGGGGTGTCTGTGAGAATGTACGTGTGGGTCTAGGTTTGGTTAATTACTTAAAAAATAATTTATTTAATTGAAGCAGGCATTCCATATGATAACATAGTTAATTTGATTTTCATTTCTTTTTCCATTGAAATATAATTACAGTATATTGTTGTGAAAATTCCTAATTTAGATCCGCAAATCAGAGAAGAAACTGTAGCTGGATTCTCTTAATTACCAGTTCTATTCAGTTGACCTGTATGATAAGCTGTCAACCTCTGGATCAAAACTCCACCTATTTAAATGGTCTAGGCATTGAAGTAAATAATGTTAAATTAATTTTTTATTAACTTTCATGAACTATATGTGCTAGATTATAGTACTCTCAAAATATTTACTGTTCTTTCTTTTTTGGCCCTCACTATGGGAGAATTATATTTACTATCTCATGGATATCAGGCATAGACACCTTATTAGCTTTGGGCATGAATGTGTGGACAAGTGTCATGTAGAAATTCAAGGCAGAAATTTTAGGAGTCATTGCATGATACCACCATCTCCCTTTTCCCTCAGTTATGGGCCTGGCAATATTCCAGATAAGGGCTGCTCTTTCAGCCTAGTTCTGGAGTAAGGTGGATATTGAACAGAAACTTAGCAGAGGTAAACATCTATTATTGTATAAGCCATCAAGATTCAGGGCTTAATGTTTTTTCCACCATAGCATAACTTAGCCTAAGATTTATAGAGAAATGTTTCTCAAAATAATATAATACAAAGATGTAATTCAGTTGTTTCTGTTATACAAGCACAAAGGTGTGATGGATACAGCAAATACAAAAATCTTGTGTTACTTCTAATGTCATGTAGTATAGTAACAGAACTTAACTGTTATACATAAAATTAATGACTAGTATTTAGAGATTTGGCCCTTTCATACAGTGCTATGGGAGTATAAATTGGTACAATATTTCTAAAGGGTAATTTTCAATATATGTTTAAAATATTAAAATACAATCTGATAAGTAATCCTACTTCAGAAAAAAAATATGCAAAATATAAGCAGAGGAATAGTCATTTTTAATAAGAATAAAACGTTTTGAAACAATCTAATATTCAAAAGTAGAAGATTGGTAAAATCATCACCTGTAAACTGAAATATTATGCAGCCATTAAAATAATATTATGGAGGAATATTTAATGACATAAATGTTTTTGATAAAGAGCAAAAGCAAAACAGAACTGTAAATAATGCATTACCCTAATTATTTTAAATGATAATAAACATGTACACAGAAACTGGAAAGAAATGAATCAACACCTTGACATGCGATTTTAATTCTATTTTCACTGGTTTTGAAGTCGAGCTAGTGGTGTTAAATCAAGGAATTCCAAATCTTTAGACTAAATGCAAGTATATCACTACTATCTCTTTTTTAAACTATTGTAGAGATAGAGAATTTGTGGTAATTAAATATTATGTAGTCATTAATTCCAGCTGGGACTGCTGATAATTATGCTGCAATATGATTTCCTCTAAGATATCTCACAGGCCATTGATAAACAGCTGAGAAGAAAAAAATCAGGGGATTATGGCAAAGTGGTTTGCTATTAAATTAACTGAATAAAAAGTAATTGGATTATGTATGATCTTCAACAGCTACTAGAGTTTAAACTTTAATTAAATTGTCATAGTCCTCATTCAAAAATGAATGTTTGAGCATAAACTATTTTTAAACAACAAGAATAGCATAATACTAATCAGGGCAGCCTATACCACCAACCTTAATTGAAAGCTCTATCAGACTGATTACCAACCAGTTTTCCACACATTAAAATCACTGGGAAAAACGTTGAGCTCTAGTAATCATTTGCAAGGTTTTCAAATATTATTACTTGATAGGAAGTCAGTTAGCATTGACTAAGAAAACTCATTCTTAAACAATTAGCCGGGTTGTGTGCATTAAAGAAAACCTAGGCTTTTAATTTTGCCTGGAAGTTTTTAGAGCCAGAATTCCCCAGCAAAGTCAAAAATGATATTTTATCAACTATTTCTGTATCTACCATGAAAGACATTTTAAACATATGATATGATTTGTTATGCCCAGCTCATTCTATTAGTGTTCTAAAGTAAACATAAGTAAATGATTAAAATATTGTATATGAAATAGTGTATATATAATATTTACATAAATATATGCATGCACACATGTATTCATGTGTACATAATTACATACAGATACACATATATGCATATCATCTGGGACATCTTCCAGGCAGCTATTTGAAGGCTCTAGGGTAGATTGTTAAAGATTTCTCTGAGGAAAAGACAAGCAGTTATTTTCCTTTTGATTTTCTAGTTCTAACCTGCACAAAGATGGTAAAAATAGGAAACTGCCTCATTCAAACACATAGATTGCAGTGAGAACTAAAGGTGAGAACTTGAGTTTTCTGACTTTAAGATTTTTAATACAGTATCTGAATTATCCTCAGAGAAAGTTCTTTTTTTAACCTTTTCAAGAAATGCTTGATGAAATGATTCTCAAGATGTACATTATATTTTTTGAAAAAATTTTGAGTTAATTTAAACCAAAGACTTTCTCTAGCTCTCTATGGTAGATTTGAATAATTTGCCTTTTATATCAATATTTTAGTTACAGATTTTTATAGCTCTTATCTTTTATCAATGATTTATCCATTTCAGGAATATTTAACTATTTTAAAATGAAGTCAAACAAAATTAAGAAACTACATTTCTGTTTTTTAAATGCCACTTTATGCTATGTATGTTATATGCACTATTTGATTTCTTTATCTCAAAAATAATATGAGAAAGTTATTTCTTTTTAAAAGTGGATATCTGCAGTTTGGAAGGGCTCAGTACTTTATTTAAGTTCACACATAAGTAAATGCTGGAACAGGGCATATATCTGAAAGCCCTGCTCATTACACTATCCATAAAAGACATGAGGATGTCCTAGGCCTAACACAGGGTGGGGCGGAGAATGGGGGAAATAGATTGGAAATCTCTTGTTTAATTAGTTCCCCACAGGCAGTTCCTCTACCTCAAGATAAATCCACTGGATTGACCCTTACCACACTCCTTGATCCTAAACTTAATTTAGAAAGATTGGCAGTCCTGTGTTTAAAATTGACTTATTACATAATTTAGGATAACTGGCATCAAAGTTAATGCTGCTGGTTAAATAAAACTAACCCTGAAGGCAACTTATATGAATATTTAAAATAATACTGTCAAATAAAAAAATATTTTTAAGCACAATAACAAATAATGTCAGATAGTGTGTTATTTTGTGCAGCATGTGAGGAAATAAAGTTTTTACTGGCAATTTTTAAGGTGTTACTGAGTATTCAGGGAATGATATTGTTAAGCTAATACATAATATCAAGTTACTCTTAGGTAAATATAAATCACACCCATAAGCAGTTTTATTCATTCATTTAGTAAGTTTTTATTAACCAATTGCTTTGTGTCAGGCAATGAGTGAGGGACCAGAAATACAAAGTTTCCTATGATATGGCATCTAATCTTGAGGAACTCATGGAAGGAAAAAGATACATGTCATCACATTCCTGTGATTTAATATGATACATGCTCTAAAAGTGCTGGAGTCAGAGTCTTATGGTATTTGAGAAAAGAAATAGACTAAATAAACTTGAATAGACATTTCTCCAAAAAAAATATACAAATAGTCAAAAAGTATATGAAAAGATGCTTAACCTCGCCATTCATCAGGGAAATGCAAATCAAAACCACAATAATATATTACCTCCCCTCTGTTAGAATGGCTATTAAAAAAACAGATAACAAGTGTTGGTGAAGACATGGGAAATTGGAACACATATACACAATTTATGGGAATATAAAATGGAAAACAGCATTGAGGTTCCTCAAAATATTAAAAATAGAACTACCATATGACCCAGAAATACCACTTCTGGGTATATCCAAAATAAGAGAAATCAGAATCTTGAAGAGATGTTTGCATTTTGGTGTTCATTGCAGCAGTGTTCACAATAGCAAAGATATGAAAATAATCTAAATGTCTATTGATAGATGAATGGATAAAGAGAATGTGGTATATACATACAATGGAATATTACTCAGCTTTAAAAAAGAAGAGAATTCTGTCATTTGCAACAACATGGATGAACCTGGAGGACATTATGCTAAGCAAAATAAGCCAGGCACAGAAGGACAAATACTGCATGATTCCACTTACATGAGGTATTTGCAACAGTCAAACTCATAGAAGCAGAGAATAGAATGGTGGTTTCCAGGTGCTGGGGAGAGGAGGAAATGGGAAGTTGCTATTCAGTGCCTATAGTTTTCTTCATGATTTCCTTTCTTTGGTTTGATGGGCTTCTTGCATCTGTAGGTTTCCATCAATTCTGGAAAAAAATGGTCATTATTTCTTTAATTTTTTTCACTGTCTCCTCATTTTGGGAATTGGCCACTTACTGTTATCCCACACACCACTGAAGCTCTTTGCATTTTTTTCTAAAAAGTTCTCTTTCTCTCTGTATCATTTTGGGTAGTGTTTATCACTATGTATTCAGAATCACTGCTAACCTTTTATTCTGTGATGTCTAATCTCTCAACTTTATACAGTATATTTTCATTACACATTGTAGTTTTAAATTATAGAAATTAGATTTGGATTTTTTAAGCTATCTTTTATGTCTTTACATGTTCAAAATGTACTCTAACTTCTTAAAAATGTAGACTAGTTATCAAACTGTTGTATAGTGTCTCTGTCCACAAATTCTGTCATCTGTTTCATTTCATGGTTAGTTTCAATTGATTGTTGTTTCTCCTCATTATGGAATTATGAAGTTTTCCAGTCTGACTGATGGAAATTGGTAATATTCCAGATACTGTGAGCTCCAGATACTGTTTTTTCCAATTTTTTCATGAAGTTCTTTTCTCTGACCTCTAATATTTTCTTCAAATCCATGAACCTGAACAGTATTCAACTGAATACTTGAAATGGACTCTTTGAAGATCTCTGGATTTTTCTCTTTGCACACTTCTTTCTTCTCTGTAAGTCTATCCTGCAACATATTTGAAAAGAAAATGCAGAACAAAAGACAACTCAAAATGTATAGAAATGTGAGAGATCCATGGAGAACTGTATCCCAACAAGTCTATCCACTTTTTACTATCTGGTCACCATCCTGGGCCAGGCCACCATTATTTTTCTCTTGGACTTTCCTAACAGCATCGTAAATTATCTCTACATCCATCTTTCCCATTCAGTCCTTTTTATATATGGAAACTACCATCAACTTTTTAAAACATGGATTCATTTTTTTTTTTTTTTTTTTGCGGTACGCGGGCCTCTCACTATTGTGGCCTCTCCCGTTGCGGAGCACAGGCTCCGGATGCGCAGGCTCAGCGGCCATGGCTCATGGGCCCAGCCACTCCGCGGCATGTGGGATCTTCCTGGACCGGGGCACGAACCCGTGTCCCCTGCATCGGCAGGCAGACTCTCAACCACTGCCCCACCAGGGAAGCCCTTCATATATTTTTTTATAAACTTTTGGTGGGCTTCAACTGTATATAAAATAAAATCAATCACCCTACTATATCATAGAAGGCCCCTATATGAGCTGACACTATACACTTCCCAAATCTACTTTCCCTCTTTGTCTCTTGCTTCTTACTTTCCAGTTGCAATGCCTTTATAAAGACTTTTTTTTTTTTTTTTTGCGGTATGTGGGCCTCTCACTGCTGCAGCCTCTCCCGTTACTGCTGCGGCCTCTCCCGTTGCGGAGCACAGGCTCCGGATGTGCAGGCCCAGCGGCCATGGCTCACGGGCCCAGCCGCTCCGCAGCATGTGGGATGTTCCCGAACCAGGGCACGAACCCATGTCCCCTGCGTCGGCAGGCGGACTCTCAACCACTGCGCCACCAGGGAAGCCCTATAAAGACTTTTGCATATTCCAAGTTTTCTGCCACATTAGGACCTTTTTATGTGCTATTTTTATATGCTTACAATGCTCTTTCCCCAACATGGCTGGGTTCTTCACATAATTTTGATCTCTAGTTACTAATATTTTCCCCTTTAAACTATTCTAGTTATTAACAATCTCCTTTAAAAAAAGAGCCAACTGCAACTACTATTGCTATAGTAGACACCACCCCTTTATTCTCTATTTTCAGTATCTGCTTCCCTGACTGCATTGATTGATTTAGATTTTTGCTTACCTCCATTTATAATCTATAAGCATGTAAGAAGGACTCATGTCTGTATTGTTCAGAATTTATCACAGGGTACACAAACAATGCTATTTAATATTTGTTACATACATTGGTAATTATTTGATTCCTAGTTAAGTCATGGTGTAATTATTCATGTATGGGATTATTTTTAATAGTTCCCAGTAGTGTGTAATTGAATTATATGGGCTATAGTTTATCCACCTGCACAGTCTCTGTGAATCTGCCTGACTTAAAGTGTTGTGTTCAATCGTGACTTTGAATGTGATGTAACAGATATAGTCATTTACTCTGTTCTAGACCCTACAGATACAGCATTGAACAAAACAGGACAAGTTCCTGCTTTCTTCATTTTACTACTTAGTGGAAAGAAAGAAACTCTAACAAATATTTGATATTTAGGCTGATGATAAATATAATCTATTTTTAAAAGTTGGACTTGGTAAGGAGACAGTAAATGACGATGCAGGTGAAAGTGACTAGTATTTGATTGAGAGTGGTCAGGAAAAGCTTCTTGGATAAATAACATAAAGCAAAGTCATGAAGGAGTGTGTATGTGTTTGTACTGGGGGTATGGTTTACAGGGTGGCAACTGGTCACGAACCATGCCTTTATCTACAGCAGAGTTTGGTAAATTTTTCAATACTAAGCCAGATAGTAAATATTTTAGGATTAGTGGGCCATATATTCTGCCACAGCCACTCAACTCTGCCAATGTAGTGCAAAACTAGCCATAGATAATACATAAGGAAATGAGTGTAGCTGTGTTCCCCAAACCTTATTCACAAAATCAGGCAGTGGGCTGACTTTGGCCTATGGTCTATTATTTGCTGACACCTGGTTTAATTAAGGAATGTTCCAGTAAAAGGAACCAGCAAATGCAAGGATCTTGAAAAGGTAGCATTCTTTTTTTTTTTTAACCATATGATATCACTTATATGTAGAATCCAAAATATGACACAAATGAACTTATTTATGAAACAGAAACAGATTCACGGACATAGAAAACAAACTTATGGTTACCAAAGGGGAAAGGGGGTGGGGGAGGGGTAAATTAGGAGTTTGGGATTAATAGATACAAACTTTATATATATATATATATATATATATATATATATATATATATCTTGACATATTTGAAAAACAGCAAGGGATCCAGTGTGACTGGAATGGAATGAGAACGAATAGACAAGTTCAGAAATACAACGAGCACCAAACTCTGTAGTTTCATATGGAGGTAGGAATTATTGGAGTGTTTTGAGCAGAGGAGTGATATAATCCAATTTATATTTTTAAAAGGTCACCTTGGCTACTGGTTTCAAAATTGATAGGTGTGGCTTGAAGAACACAGGTGAAAGCAAACTAACTACTGCAATGTTCATGTGAAATTATGGCTGCTTGCATTAGATTGGCGAGCTTGGAAATAGTCATGAGTTGTCACAATCTATACATATTTCAGAGACCAGGCCACAAAGATTTTCCTATTGCCTGAATATGATAGATATGAAACAAGAGAGTCATGGGTGACTCCTTGTATAATGTTCTAAGTACCAAAGACTTTTCAACAGTGCTGTACTTATGCTAGCATTAGCAGGGGTAGCATTACTAGGGGTAAGGACTTTGTAGGAAGAAATATCTTGGGTTGATATCTAAAAGATTCATACTTTTATGCCAGTTGGAGAAACAGAGAGAAATATCCCACTCAATGTGGAAAAATATCGACCTGAAACTGTAGGAAATGTTTGAGGAAATCAAATTTCATTGTAGGGTATATATAGACAAAGATGATGATTTACTTTTATTTTATTTTTATATTTAAAAATGAAGGAAAGCAAAAGCTTGCAGTTAGGTTAGTAAAGTGGAAAATTCATTCCCTTATGAACCAGACTGGAGAAGTAAAAATGGGAGTAGGGGATATTCAAGTGAAAGATGAGAAATACTTGCTCTTTCTGATGCATACTTGCTTAGAAGTTCACTAGAGTAAGTCAAGTAACTCATAAAAAATTTTTCTATTTTCTCCTCAGAATATTTAAACATATGGCAAGCAATATGCTTCATTTCTCAAGGAGTAACCAGGAGTTAGAAATGAGTCTTGAATGTAGATTTAAAGTCAGTTTTCGAGACTAAAACAGCCCAACTAGTTATTTAATTGTGCCAGATAATCTTCATGAAAGTCATTTCTATAGGTGCATGAATTCTTTATTGATTTCCACAGCCCTTTTGGAGCATCTCAGTTTCAACTGAGTTTAACTAGTGAATATCTTTGATTAGTTGAATAATTTTTTCTGAAGTCTTCAACTATATGTGGCTTATCAAGAATTAAGGAGACTGGTATGAAGTTTTTTCGTTTTTTTTTAAATTTATTTTATTGAAGTGTAGTTGATTTATAATGTTGTGTTAGTTTCAGGTGTACAGCAAAGTGATTCAGTTATACATACATATATATTTATTTTTTCAGATTCTTTTCCATTATAGGTTATTACAAAATATTGAGTGTAGTTCCCTGTGCTATACAGTAGGTCCTTGTTGCTTATCTTTTGTGTATGTAGTAATGTGTATATGTCAATCCCCAAATCCTAATTTATCCCTCTCTGCCCCCTTTCTCCTTTGGTAACCGTACGTTTGTTTTCTGTATCAGTCTATTACTGATTTGTATATACGTTCATTTGTATCATTTTTTTTTTTTAGATTCCATATAAGTGATATCATATGATTTGTCTTTTCTCTGTCTGGCTTACTTTACTTTGTATGATTATCTCTCGGTCCTATCCATATTGCTGCAAATGTCATTATTTCATTCTCTCGTATGGCTGAGTAATATTCCATTGTATATATATACCACATCTTTATCCATTCATCTGTCAATGTACATTAGGTACAATGTCTTGGCTATTGTCAGTAGTGATGCCACAAACACTGGGGTGCATCTGCCTTTCCAAATTATACTTTTCTCCAGATATATGCCCAGGAGTGCTTTTTTTTTAAATCATGGACCTTTGATATTTTTTCTTTCTATGTTTTCTCTGGATATATGCCCAGGAGTGGGATTGCAGGATCATATGGTAGCGCTATTTTTACTTATTTAAGGAACCTCCATACTGTTCTCCATAGTGGCTGTACCAATTTATATTCTCACCAATAGTGGAGGAAGGTTCCTTCTTCTCCACACCCTCTCCAGCATTTTTAAAATTTTATTAACTTTTCATTTTGGAATTATAGATTAACAGGAAGTTGCAAAAATAGTAAAGAAATTCTGTGTACACTTTACACAGTTTTCCCAAATGTTACATTTTGAATAACTGTAGTATACAGTATCAAAACAAGAAAACTGACATTGGTACAGTATATATGAATATTCAGTGTCATTTTTTCACAGGTGTTTATTAGTGTAAGCAATCAATATACAAAACTATTCAATCACCACAAAGATATTCCTTGTGCTGCCCTTTATAGTAACACTCAACCCCCTACTTCCTTAGCATCCCTGACCCCTGGCAACAAACAACAAACAATTTGTTCTCCATCTTTCTAATTTTGTCGTTTTGAGAATGTTTATATAAATGGAATCATTTAGTATATGAATTTTGAGATCACTGCATATATCAACAGTTAGTTCCTTTTATTACATAATATTCCATGGTATGGATGTATGGCAGTTTATTTAATCATTAACATAGAACATTTTAGTTGTTTCCAGATTTTGGTTATTACAAATAAAGCTGCTGTGAACATTTGTAGCCAACATTTATTATTTGTAGACTTTTTGATGATGGCCATCCTGACTGGTGTGGGGTCATAACTCATTGTAGTTTTGATTTGCATTTCTTTTATAATTAGCAATGCCGAACACCTTTTCATGTGCCTTTCGCCCATCTGTGTGTCTTCTTTGGAAAACTGTCTATTTTGATATTCTGTCCATTAAAAAGAATTTTTTTTGATATTGAGTTGTATGAGCTCCTTGTATATTTTGGAGATTAATTGCTTGTCAGTTGCAACATTTGAAAATATTTTTCCCATTCTGTAGGTTGTCTTTTCATTTTGTTTTTGGTTTCCTTTGCTGTGCAAAAGCTTTGAAGTTTAATTAGGTCCCATTTGTTTATTTTCGTTTTTATTTCCATTACTCTAGGATAGGGATCCTAAAAGGTATTGCTGCGATTTATGTCAGAGTGTACTGCCTATGTTTTCATCTAGGAGTTTTTTGGTATCCAGTCTTACATTTAGGTCATTAATCCATTTTGAGTTTATTTTTGTGTATAGGGTTAAAGAATGTTCTAATTTCATTATTTTACATGTACCTGTCCAGTTTTCCCAGCACCACTTATTGAAGAAACTGTCTTTTCTCCATTGTATATTGCCTCCTTTGTCATAGATTAATTGACCATAGGTGTGTCAGTTTATTTCTGGGCTTACTATCCTGTTCCATTGATCTGTATTTGTTTTGTGCCAGTACCATACAGTTTTGATTACTGTAGCGTTGTAGCATAGTCTGAAGTCAGTCATAATTTCTACAGCTCTGTTTTTATTTCTCAAGATTGCTCTTTGGCTATTCAGAGTCTTTTGTGTTTCTATACAGATTTAAACTTTTTTTTTCTAGTTCTGTAAAAATACCATCGGTAATTTGATAGGGATTGCATTGAATCTGTAGATTGCTTTGGGCAGCATAGTCATTTTGACAAGATGGATTCTTCCATTTCAAGAACATGGTATATCTTTCCATCTGTTTGCGTCATCTTCAGTTTCTTTCATCAGCATTTTACAGTTTTCAGAGTACAGGTCTTTTGCCTACTTAGGTAGGTTTATACCTAGGTATTTTATTCTGTTTGATGTGATGGTAAATGGGATTGTTTCCTTAATTTCTCTCTTTCTGATCTTTCATTGTTAGTATATAGGAATAGAAGAGATTTCTGTGTATTAATTTTGAATTCTGTGACTTTACCAAATTCACTGATGAGCTCTAGTAGTTTTCTGGTAGCATCTTTAGGATTTCTATCTATAGTATCATGTCATCTACAAACAGTGACAGTTTTACTTCTTGTTTTCCAATTGGGATTCCTTTTGTTTATTTTTCTTTGATTGTTGTGGCTAGGACTTCCAAAACTATGTTGAATAAAAGTGGTGAGAGTGTGCATTCTTGTCTTGTTCCTGATCTTAAAGGAAATGCTTACAGCTTTTCACCATTGAGTATGATGCTAGCTGTGGGTTTGTCGTATATAGCCTTTATTATGTTGAGGTATATTCTCTCTATGTTCACTTTCTAGAGGTTTTTTTTTTAATCATAAATAGATGTTGAATTTTGTTGAAATCTTTTTCTGAATCTGTTAAGATGATCATGTGGTTCTTCTCCTTCAGTTTGTTAATATAGTGTATCACATCGATTGATTTGTGGATATTGAAAAACACTTGCATTCCTTGGATAAATCCCACTTTTTCATGGTGTATGATCCTTTTAATGTATTTTTGGATTTGGTTTTGTTGAGGGTTTTTGCCTCTATGTTCATCATTGATATTGGCCTGTAATTTTCTTTTTTTGTGGTATCTTTGTCTGGGTATGGTATCAGGGTAATGGTGACCTCATAGAATGGGTTCACAAGCGTTCCTTCCTCTGCACTTTTTTAGAAGAGTTTCAGAAGGATGGGTGTTAACTCTTCTCTAAATGTTTGGTAGAATTCACCTGTGAAGCCGTCTGGTCCTGGACTTTTGTTTGTTGGGAGTTTTTAAATCACAGATTCAATTTAAGCATTTGTAATTGGTCTGGTCATATTTTCTATCTCTTCCTGGTTCAGTCTTGGGTGAGTGTACCTTTCTAAGAATTTGTCCGTTTCTTCTAGGTTGTCCATTTTGTTGGCATATAGTTGCTTGCAGTAGTCTCTCATGATCATTTATATTTTTGTGTCCATTGTAATTTCTCCTTTTTCATTTCTAATTTTATTCATTTGGGTCCTCTCCCTTTTTTTCTTGGTGAGTCTGGATAAAGGGTTATCAATTTTGTTGATCATTTCAGAGAACCAGCTTTTAGTTTCATTGATATTTTCTACTGTTTTCTTAGTCTCTGTTCTATTTATTTCTGCTCTGATATTTTTTATTTCTTTCTTACTACTAACTTTGGGTTTTGTTTGTTCTTTCTCTAGTTGCTTAAGGTGTAAGGTTAGTTTGTTTATTTGACATTTTTTCTTGTTTCGTGAGGTAAGCTTGCATCGCTGTAAACTTCCCTCTTAGAACTGCTTGTGCTGCATCCCATATGGTCTAGATTGTTGCATTTTTGTTTTCATTTGTCTCTAGATATTTTTTGATTTCTCTTTGATTTCATCAATGATCCATTGGTTATTTAGTAGCATATTGTTTAGCCTCCACATGTTTTTGGTTTTTGAAGTTTTTCTCTTGTAGTTGATTTCTAATCTCATAGCATTGTGGTCAGAAAAGATGCTTGATATGATTTAAATTTCCTTAAATTCACTGAGGCTTGCTTTCTGGCCCAGCATGTGATCTATCCTGGAGAATGTTCATGTGCACTTGAAAAGAATGTGTATTCTGCTGTTATCAGATGGAATGCTCTATAAATATCAATTAAGTAAGTCCATCTGATCTTATGTGTCATTTAACGACTGTGTTTCCTTCTTGGTTTTCTGTATGGATTATCTGCCCATTGATTTAAGTGGGGTGTTAAAGTCCCCCACTACAATTGCATTACTATTGATTTCTCCTTTTATGTCTGTTAACATTTGCCTTATATATTGAGGTGCTCCTGTGTTGGGTGCTTATATACTTACTACTGTTATATGTTCTTCTTGGATTGATCCCTTGATCATTATGTAGTGTCCTTCCTTGTCTCTTTTAACAGTTTTTATTTTAAAGTCTATTTTGTCTCATATGAGTATTGCTACTCCAGCTTTCTTCTGATTTTCATTTGCATGGAATATCTTTTTCCATCCCCTCACTTTCAGTCTGTATGTGTCGCTAGGTCTGAATTGGGTCTCTTGTAGACAGCATATATATATGGGTCTTGTTTTTGTATCCATTCAGCCAGTCTGTGTCTTTTGGGTTGGAGCATTTAATCCATTTACATTTAAGGTAATTTTTCATATATATATGTTCCTATTGCCATTTTCTTAATTTTGGGGGGTTTGTTTTTGTAGGTCCTTTTTCTTCCCTTCCTCTTTTGTTCTCTTCTCTTGTGGTTTGATGACCATCTTTAGTGTTGTGTTTGGGTTGCTTTTTCTTGTGTTTGGGTTTTAGGTTTGCTGTTCCTGTGAGGTTTTGATTTAGCAGTCTATATACATACAAGGTTGTTTTAAGTTGCTGATCTCTTTTCTGCCTAGAGAAGTTCTTTAGCATTTGTTGTAAAGCTGGTTTGGTGGTGCTGAATTCTCTTAGCTTTTGCTTGTCTGCAAAGCTTTTGATTTCTCCTTCGAATCTGAATGAGAGCCTTGCTGGGTAGAGTATTCTTGGTTGTAGGTTTTTCCCTTTCATGACTTTAAATATATTGTGCCACTCCCTTTTGGCCTGAAGAGTTTCTGCTGAAAAAATTAGCTGATAACCTTATGGGGATTCCCTTGTATGTTATTTCTTGCTTTTCCCTCGCTGCTTTTAATATTTTTTCTTTGTCTTTAATTTTGTCACTTTGATTACTATGTGTCTTGGCATGTTCCTCCTTGGGTTTATCCTGCCTGGGACTCTCTGTGCTTCCTGGACCTGGGTGACTATTTCCTTTTCTATGTTAGGGAAGTTTCCAGCTGTTATCTCTTCCAATATTTTCTCAGGTCCTGTCTCTCTCTTCTTCTGGGAACCCTATAATGCAAATGTTGGTGTATCTGACATTGTCCCAGAGGTCTCATATACCATCTTTATTTCTTTTCATTCTTTTTTCTTTACTCTGTTTCATGGCAGTGATTTCCACCATTCTGTCTTCCAGCTCACTTATCCGTTCTTCTGCCTCACTTTTTCTGCTATTGATTCCTTCTAGTGTATTTATTTCAAATACTGTTCATGTCTGTTTGTTTAGTCTTTAGTTCTAGGTCTTTGTTAAACATTTGTTGTATTTTCTCGATCCATATCCCCATTTTTTTCCCTGAGTTCTTGCATCATCTTTACAATCATTACTCTGAACTCTTTCTCATGTAGATTGCCTATCTCCACGTCACTCAGTTTTTCTTCTGGGTTTTATCCTGTCTCATTTTCTCTAGATTTCCTTTTTTTTTTTTTTTAATGTATGTGGAAGGTTATGTTTCTCGACTTTGGAAAAGTGGCTTTTTGTAGAGATCTCCTCTGTGTCCCAGCAGAACAATCCCCTCTTATCACCTAACTGTCAGGGACCAGCTGGTCCCAGGGTAGGTTCTGATCTGCAATTTTGGACTTGATTCCACAGGCTGCTGGAATGTAGTTGTCTTGCTTCTGGTGCCTGCCCACTGTGGGTGGAGCTGGGTCTTGGCCCTCTGGTGTGTGGGGCCATGTCATGGGGTATGTCTAAAGGTGGCCGTGGGCAGCCTGTCTGCTGATGTGTTGGGCTGTGTTCTCACCCTGTTGATGGTTTGGACTGAGGCATCCCAGCACAGAATCCTATAGGCTCTTGTGTAGGGCCAAGCCTTGGTGCCAAAATGGCAGCCTCCAGGAGAGTTCATGCTGATAAATATTCCCTGGTGCCTCTGCCACCAGTGTTCTTGTCCCCACAGTGAGCCACAGCTGTCCCCTTGCCTCCTCAGGAGAGCCTCCTAGACTAGCAGGTAGGTCTGGCCCAGGCTCCAGTGAAGTCACTAATTTTGCCGTGGGTCCTGGTGTGCACAAGTTGTGTGTACCCTGCTAGAGTGGAGTCTCTGTTTCCCACAGTCCTGTGGAATTACCACAGTCAAGCCTTCCTGGCCTTCAAAGCCAAATGCCCTGGGGGTTCATCCTCCCAATGCCAGACCCCCAGGCTGGGGACCTTACATGAGGCTCAGAACTCTCACTCCTGTGGGAGAACTTCTGTGATGTAATTGTTCCCCAGTTTGTGGGTCACCCACCCAGGGGGTATGGGATTTGATTATATCGCAAGTGCACCCCTCTTACCATCTCATTGGGTTTCTTCTTTATGTGTTTGGATGTGGAATCTCCTTTTTGGTGGGTTCTAGTCTTTTTTATCAATGGTTGTTCAGAGTTTAGTTGTGATTTGGTGTGCTAGTGAGAGGAGGTGAGGTCAAGGTTCTTCTACTCCCCCATCTTGTCCTCACTGGTATGAAGTTTCGATGAATAATGTAACCAGATCAACTCTTAGGTTTAAATTTAAAAATTAGGTTACATATTTTTTGCCTTTTCTAATGATAAATATGATTTATCCATTTATCTATATCTTATATATCCCATTCAAAACTCAATTTTAGTATAATAATATATGTAACATAATACCTGTAATTGCACTTTGAAAACAATGTAATGTTATCTAAAGATATAATAACCATAATAACAGTTATAAAAATGAAGATAATAAGGATAATGATGGCTGTATGATCATCATAATCATATTCCTTCATGAAGGCAGGTGGTGATCTTCACAGAGCAAATAATTTCCTAAGTAATTTCAATGCAAAATATGTCAACCAGATGTTTTTGATTTCCAGATTTATTGATGTAAAGGGTATTTTTAATAATGTTGGGAAATAACATGTTTCTAGTCAGTATTTTTTTTTTAATTTGAATTACTTGTAGAAATCATTTTCCTCTCTAATTGAATACATTTTATCTTCTTATATCAAGGTAATATAGCTGTTCTAATCTCTGCTCTCAAAATATTTCAATAGTAACACTAAATAGCACATGACTTCTAATCTTCCTTTTGGCCTATAGTAGTGAATTTAGTATTCCTGAGCTTTGCTTGCTTTTCTCTAATCTCTTTTCTTGTTTCTTCTCTTGAAGAAATTCTAACTAGACATGATACCAAATTATAACAATCGTAATTGGAATAGGAAGAACTGGAGAGACTAAGTAGGATAATCCAGACATTTTCTGTAATCCCAGAGGGTGAAGCTTTGATAGTCACACAGTCTGTAAAAAACTCAGATCAGTGGGAGGCAATTAACTAGGTAGAACTACCAGTGAAATTTTAACATTGGTAAAATTAACATTCTCGTTTGTATTTTTTTAAGAGTGTAAAACTATATTGAACCTTTTGCTTTAGTGTGCTTTCCAACATTCATTTAATGTATTTATAATTATCTACCATTTAGCTGTGGTAGATAATTTATCTACCATGCAAAATTATATAATTTCAAAGGGGAAAACATTTTTTCCTGTAGTAGGCAGCCCTGAACATAAAACAGTATGCACAGACTTGTACACACACACCTCACCCTAGGAAAGCAATATTTTTGCAACATTTACTACTCTAAATAGAAAAAAAAAGTTGTTGGTATTGGTATTATATTTTTAACTGCAAAGTTTTTTTGAATTTTCATGAGAATTATTATCTCTTTGCACATTATTTTAAACTGGACTTGCATGTCTGTACTCTATCCATACAGAATCCAATTTCTCAGACTTTTACAAATTACAGTGTATGTAGTGAAAGATGGAACAATTTTGAACTATTACGTTTTTAGAATGTGAAGTGTCAAGCTATATTATACAGCATGTCAGTCAACTTTTTAATGTGAATTTCTCAACTGCATAGAAAATAAACATTTGCAAAGGTATTAGGAAAAAAGCAATGATTAGCTGCATGCTGTATTACATGATTTAATACAGATACATAGTGATTTATATAAAAAATCAAAGGCCTATTCAGGGGCCACTTTTTTCTTCCTACTGTAGGTAATACAAAACCAGAGGTAAGATATGACATGAAATTTGTTTCAGGCTTAAGACTTCAAATGGCAAAGTAGAGGTCTTAATTTTTAAAATGAAGATGTAAATGAAAGTGCTGAGGCAACTTTTACTCCAAAAGTGCTCCCCTAATAAAAATTACAAGTTCCAGTAAAATTTCTATGATGTCCTAGCTCATGTCAGTGTTCTCCTATAACTCTCGGGATTTAAATGGGTCAAGAAATTGAAAAGAATGACAACTCTGAAAATTACAATATTGTATTTAGTAATCAAACTATTTCTAGAAAACCTTCGGGGATTTGTGGTAAATATGTTTTTCAGATATGGTGTTTTTTTTATTCTTGTAAGAACACTAAAATGAGATCTGTTCTGTTAAATTTTTAAGTGTACAATTCAGTATCTTTAAATATAGGCAGTATGCTGTACAGCAAATCTGCAGAACTTATCTTTCATAACTGGAACTTTATACCTATTGGTCAATAACTTCCCATTTCCCCTTCCCCCAGCCCTTGCCAACCACCATTCCAATCTTTGATTTTATGAGTTTAATTATTTTAGATATCTCATACAAGTGGAATCATGTAATATATGTCCTTTTGTGACTGGCTTATTTTACTTAGCATAATGTCCTCTATGTTGTTGCAGATGACAGGATTTCCTTCTTTATCCATTCATCTGTTGATAGACATTTATGTTGCTTCCATGTCTTCAATTATAAATAACACTGCAGTGAACATAATGCAGATATCTCATCAAGATCCTTATTTCAGTCCTTCTGGATATACCCAGAAGTGGAATTGCTGGATCATATGACAGTTCTGTTTTTAATTTTTTGAGGAACTTTCATATTATTTTCCATAGTGGCTGTACTATTTTACATTCTCACAGTGTACACATGTTCAATTTCTCTACATCATCTCCAGCAACTATTATCTTTTAACAGTCATCCCATCCTAATAGATGTGAGGTGATAGCTCATTGTGGTTTTGATTTGAAAAATATCAAAATAGATTTTGAAAACTAAACTCAAAATAGATTGACTAAAAATACTGACCTGAAGTTGGAACTTAAAAAGTTCTTTTCCTTCAACAGCTGTAAAAACTAATTCATTTTTCTGCAGGAAAATTTAGAATTTCAAATTAGTACTGCACTGCAGTATTTCCTTATTGGTTAAAATTAATAAATTTACTTTTGTATATATGAAGCAAAACTTTTCCTTTTGCCTTGTATACCTTTAAAATGTACTGTTGTTTACATATATGATTTGCACCCCTACAAGTCTTTTTCTAAAGTTTGTATGGTGATGGAACTTGCTTTAAAATTAGCAGACTTTTGCTTTAGATATTCTTTGCTGTTGAAAAATTTGGTCACTTTTCTGAAACAAACTAGCTTTGAAACAGTCTTGCACTCTTCAGAGATGTTTTACTTCCGAAAGAATGTACCTATGGGAGAACTTTATTCAATCTGTGAATATTTGGTAATCGTGTTGTAGTATCAAATGTGCATCAAATCTCACACCATCATACACTGTTCCCCAGGTCTCTGAAATCAGAAACTTTGGTAAGATTTCTCAGGCAGTATAATCTATTCCCCATACAAATGATCAGTATGCTTTTCTTTCTTAATTACTAGTGGAATATCACATTTACTTTTACTACATTTGCTATACACACATATATCAGTGACCAAGACAGGCTGTGCAAGTCATCTATACGTTCTTTGGCCCCATTTTTAAAGATTCTTGATTACTGTATACACATATTTTTAAAGTATTTTCTAAAAAATTTCTAAAATGAATTCCTTTGAAATAAAATTTTAATAAGATTATTAAGAAGGATAATTATTGGGCTTCCCCGGTGGTGTAGTGGTTGAGAGTCCGCCTGCCGATGCAGGGGACACGGGTTCATGCCCCGGTCCGGGAGGATCCCACAGGCCGCGGAGCAGCTGGGCCCGTGAGCCATGGCCACTGAGCCTGCGCATCCGGAGCCTGTGCTCCGCAACGGGAGAGGCCACAACAGTGAGAGGCCCGCGTACTGAAAAAAAAAAAAAGGATAACTATTGAATGAAAATAACAGTATTTCAGATTTGTAGCTTATAGTAATACTATGCTCAGAAAATACTGATTGAGGCAGTTAAGAAAATAATATACAAATGTAATGGTTCAGCAAATCACTTCTTATAACACTTGACAGATAGAATTCATAAGGTCTACCTTTAGTTAGAAGGGGTGTCAAATGGTGGTTCTTGGAACAGTATTTCAATTTATACTGGAATTTTCATGTTTAGCATTAAATAAATCAATTATTCATGACATGTCATTCAGAGCATCTAATAAGTCAGAGTTTTTAATACAAAAACTCAAGAATGAGAACAAGGCTTATGTAGCAAACTTTTTGAATGAGAATTTACACATGAAATAATACTTTTTAAGAAGATTTTAGACTGTAAAATCATGATTTTTGATTGCTAGGCCCATTCAACCAATGCTGAGTTACAGAGAGTAACAGGGTATAAGATAAAAAATTAAAAGTACACTTATGACATGTTAATTAGTCATGTGATAAGAAGTAGGCCAGTGAGGTAAGAGAATAGAGCAGAATGTTCACACAAAATAGAGTAAAAGGTATCATACAAAATGAATGTGAAAACTCAGTTCATAATTTGGAACCTACATTAAATATTCATGGCTTAGATTCATTATTGTGTTTTTGGTGTGCTAGTAAATATTTTGATAAATTGAATCAATGACTTGTATTATGGTGTGGCTGTTGCTTCCCTCTGTTTTGTTTTGTCTTTAGAAATATATTGAACTACTTAAAAAAAACAGAAATTCATTTGACAGGCTTGCCAGCTGTTTTATGGGCACTGTGAGCAATTTTCTAATGTTCTGTACTTGGAAGAAAATCCTGCTGTATTAAATTTGCTTCAAACTGCATCATGTTTAAAAAAAAAAATGGCTCCAAGTCATCAGATTGAATGTGAATATGCTTTATTCACAGCTTTGACTGGAGTATTTAAAATTTTAGTTAACAATGTAAACAGCAACATTCTCAGGCAGTAATTACTGTTTAAAAAATATTTTTATGGTTGCAAATGAATCTGAGGGGCATAACTACCCTGCAGTAGTTTGCATGTAAAATGTATTAATATTTAGGTCCAAGGAAATGCA
The DNA here is from genome assembly GCF_949774975.1 of Lagenorhynchus albirostris. Classification (NCBI taxonomy): domain Eukaryota; kingdom Metazoa; phylum Chordata; class Mammalia; order Artiodactyla; family Delphinidae; genus Lagenorhynchus; species Lagenorhynchus albirostris. The sequence goes on along the minus strand of NC_083105.1, from coordinate 55,220,791 downwards.
TTTTGCCTTGTGTGTGTGACTATGTATATTCAATAAAAAATATTGAACAAATCTCTGTAACCATTAAGGATCATATACATTAAACACTGACAATTTATTCCACATGATACTACATTAGTCTACAATTGGCTATTATCCCATTTCCTATGTATGAAGGAGTATTTTTCTTTATTTTTTTTATTTTTGGTTGCATTGGGTCTTTGTTGCTGTGCGTGGGCTTTCTCTAGTTGCGATGAGCAGGGGCTACTCTTCGTTGTGGTGCACGGGCTTCTCAATGCGGTGGCTTCTTGTTGCGGAGTACAGGCCCTAGGTGCGTGGGCTTCAGTAGTTGTGGTGCATGGGCTCAGTAGTTGTGGCTCACAGGCTCTAGAGCACAGGCTCAGTAGTTGTAACACATGGGCTTAGCTGCTTCATGGCATGTGGGAATCTTCCTGAACCAGGGATCGAACCAATGTTCCTTACACTAGTGGGTGGATTCTTAGCCACTGTGCCACCAGGAAAGTCCAAAGACTATTTTTCAAGGTAACCAAACACACTCTGTTTTCTTTCAAAAACAGTATAAGAACAGACTATACTGAAAATGTTTACTTGTGAGATCTAGTAAGGAAGATTTTCAAACAGTAATTAAATCTTTTACTGAATTTTTAGTATTCTTATTAATAGAAAAAATAGGAGTTTTTTTATAAATAGAAAATAGAGGAGTCAACAAAAAAAACAAGGGCATTCTAAAAATACTGCTGCAAAAATGTTGAGAATTAAACAAAATCACCTGCTCCAGTGCTACACAGTTCTCAAATGTGATTTTCCAATTCATTAGACTGTTTCTGATTTCAGAGACATCAAGCACTCTTCTTTAAATATGTTTCTCCACCAGTGACCAGGTTGCAAAACATTCTCTGACATAAATTATAGCAATGTTTTCTTAGGTCAGTATCCCAAGGCATTGTCCCAAGCAAAAATAAACAAATGGAAACTAATGAAACTTATAAGCTTTTGCATAGCAAAGGAAACCATCAACCAAATGAAAAGACAACCTACAGAATGGGAGAAAATATTTGCAAACACTGCAACAGACAAGGGCTTAATTTCCAAAATATACAAATAGCTCACACAACTCAATAAGAAATAAACAAAGAACCCAATCAAAAAATGGGAAGATTGCCTAAATGGCCATTTCACCAAAGAAGACATACAGATGGCCAATGAGCAAATGAAAAGATGCTCAACACTGCTGATTATTAGACAAATGCAATTAAGAACTACAGTGAGGTATCACCTCACACTGGTCAGAATGGCTATCATCAAAAAAGTCTACAAATAATAAATTCTAGAGAGCATGTGGAGAAAAGGGAACAATTATACACTGTTGGTGGAAAGTAAATTGGTGTAGCCCTATGGAAAGCAATATGGAGGTTCCTTGAAAAACTATAAATAGGGTTACCATATGATCCAGCAATCCCACTCCTGGGTATATATCTAGAAAAAAATGAAAACTCTAATTTGAAAAGATACATCCACCCCAATGTTCACAGCACTTTTTACAACAGCCCAGATATGAAAACAACCCAAGTGCCCATCAACAGACAGTTGGCTTAAGAAGATGTGGTATATATACATACACCTATATATACAGACATATACAATGGAATATTACTCAACTATAAAAAAGAATGAAATATTGCTATTTGCAGCAACATGGATGGACCTAGAGATTATTATACTTAGTGAAGTAAGTCAGAGAAAAGTCAAATACTATATGTTGTCCCTTATATGTGGAATCTAAAAGTAGTACAAATGAATCTATATACAAAAGATAAACAGACTCACAGACATAGAAAACAAACTTATGCTTACCAAAGGGGGAAGGGGAGGGAGGGATAAACTAGGAGTATGGGATTAACAGATACAAACTACTATACATAAAATAGGTAAGCAATAGATTTACTGTATAGCACAGATAATTATATTCAGTGTCTTGTAATAATATGATTAAACATAATAAAACAATATTCAAAATGTCATTGAAAGTGCTAGTAATGTTTCTTCCCTACTTAGCAAACAGTGAGTACTTTTTAGTATTTTTAATGTTTGGCTCATGGCAAGGTCAATTTCATCTTTTGGGGTAAAAAGAGTGAAATAAATAAGAACAAATAAATTTCACTATTTCAGTCTGTAGGGTTATATATATATGTATATATTGACAAAGTTCACTAAAATTATTTGATTTTTAATTCTAGCTAAGCTTCCTTTTTATATACATATAAGAATTTTTAAATGTTTCTTATGACTTGATTTGAATTACATGCCACTTGGATTCTGTGTTGCTGTGTTTTTTTTTTTTAACCTGCTGTTTCTTTTCATTAATTTTAATTTTAATCTGATAACTTTATAGCTTTTCTCTTTGACTCCTTGATAGTGTTTATAGATTAAACTTCTGTATTATCATTCAATTTCCATCTCTTACATATTTGTGTTTTCAAGCAGCTGAAGCAAGGTAAATGGGATGCTGTAGATTCTTTTACAAATTAGTATTTTTATTCTTAGTTTGACAGTATTGCAAATTAAAGAATAATGTATGAACTGTGACTGAATGGAGATTATGGGTCTATATTTTCAAAGCATGCCATTATTTAATTTTATTTGCTATGTGATCTATTTCTCTGATTCACTTATCTTGTGTATATCTTCTTTTGATCCTATGTTAATCAAATCTATTTCCTTTTTTATTATTATGAGTTACTTTACATTTCTCTATGTTGTATAATCATTATTAGCAGAAGCAAATACAGCTTTTTTATTAAGTAAAACTCTATTTCAGAATATATTTAAAGAAACTAAGCATTTCTTGTATTATTTACTTGAAATTAAGTTTTGTTTCTCATCAAAATATATGCCTTTCTCTCTTACTGGCATTTACTAAACTTTTTGTACACTATTGTCCCCATAAATCTTACACTCTTTTTGTTTTATAGATCTTCCTTATACTGCTTTCACAAAACTATCAAATTAAAAGTGAATTATAATTCCTAATATGAATTTGTCCTTAAGAATAATGAACTATAAAATAAGTAGCAATTTTTATGTTACTTAGAACTGTTTTCTCCCTGCTCTGTCATTTCCAGGTACAAAATATGTCTCATATTTTGTATTCATATTCCAGTTGGATTTGGTAAGGCTATGTGTGATCTCTTCAGGTTTCAGAATCTCATTTGAGAAGTAGACAAGGAAAGAAAAAATGGAACAATCTTACATACAAGGAAATCTGTGATAAAGCACCATATATTCATAAAAATAATTGTATTCATTAGTTGTTCCATGTATAAAAGCATTATGCTTCTCAGTTTTTATAGTTAGTACTTAGGGCAATGGGCCACCTAGAATGGGTGAACAGCAATAAATGGAAAGCAGCAATAAACTCAATATTTTGCACTGTGGGATTGCCAGACACAATGGACATTTCTGTCATTCGATGTATGTTGAGTAAAAGTTGAAAAAGACATTTAGGCATTATATCGAGGTTGGTGGTGGATCAGTGCTAAGGTGCAGACTGATTAAAAGAGTCTAGCCTGGTGTCCTCCAATCACTGAGGTAAAGAAAAGAAGAAAAAATTGGAAAGCAGAGGGGAACTAGTAACCGAGTGCCTTTTTCAATTCTTATACCAATTCTTATTCATTCTGTACGTTTATTTTGAAATCTAAGTTAATTTTACTACTCTGGTAGAAACAAATATTTGATTTTTTTTTCCTTTTTTTGGGGGGGAGGCATATGTTTGGCCATAATTTTTCTTTTTTAACATCTTTATTGGAGTATAATTGCTTTACAATGTTGTGTTACTTTCTGCTGGATAACGAAGTGAATCGGCTATATGTATACATATCTCCTGATATCCCCTCCCTCTTGTGTCTCCCTCCCACTCTCCCTATCCCATCCCTCCAGGTGGTCACAAAGCACCGAGCTGATCTCCCTGTGCTATGCAGCTGCTTTCCACTAACTATGTATTTTACATTTGGTAGTGTATATGTCTATGCCACTCTCTCACTTCATCCCAGCTTATCCTTCTCCCTCCCGGTGTGCTCAAGTCCATTCTCTACGTCTGTATCTTTATTCCTGCCCTGCCCCTAGGTTCTTCAGAATTATTTTTTTTCTTTTTTAGATTCCATATATATGTGTTAGAATATGGTATTTCTTTTTCTTTTTCTAAGTTACTTCACTCTATGTGACAGACTCTAGATCCATCCACCTCACTACAAATAACTCAATTTTGTTTCTTTTTATGGCTGAGTAATATTCCATTGTATATATGTGCCACATCTTCTTTATCCATTCAACTGTCGATGGACACTTAGGTTGCTTCCATGTCCTGGCTATTGTAAATAGAGCTGCAATGAACATTGTGGTACATGACTCTTTTTGAATTATGGTGTGCTCAGGGTATTTGCCCAATAGTGGGATTGCTGGGTTGTATGGTAGTTCTATTTTTAGTTTTTTAAGGAACCTCCCCGTATTGCTCTCCATAGTGGCTGTATCAGTTTACACTCCCACCAACAGTGCAAGAGGGTTCCCTTTTCTCCACACCCTCTGAGGCATTTATTGTTTGTAGATTTTTTCATGATGGCCATTCTGACTGTTGTGAGGTGATACCTCATTGTAGTTTTGATTTGCATTTGTCTAATGATTAGTGATGTTGAACATCCTTTCATGTGTTTCTTGGCAATCTGTATATCTTCTTTGGAAAAATGTCTATTTAGGTCTTCTGCCCATTTTTGGATTGGGTTGTTTGGTTTTTTGATATTGAGCTGCATGAGCTGCTTGTATATTTTGGAGATTAATCCTTTGTCAGTTGCTTCATTTGCAAATGTTTTCTCCCATTCTGAGGGTTGTCTTTTGGTTTTGCTTATGGTTTCCTTTGCTGTGCAAAAGCTTTGAAGTTTCCTTAGGTTCCATTTGTTTACTTTTGTTTTTATTTCCATTTCTCTAGGAGGTGGGTCAAAAAGGATCTTGATGTGATTTATGTCATAGAGTGTTCTGTGTTTTCCTCTAAGAGTTTTACAGTGTCTGGGCTTACATTTAAGTCTTTAATCCATTTTGAGTTTATTTTTGTGTTTGGTGTTAGGGAGTGTTCTAATTTTATTCTTTTACATGTAGCTGTCCAGTATTCCCAGCACCACTTATTGAAGAGGCTGTCTTTTCTCCATTGTATATTCTTGCCTCCTTTATCAAAGATAAGGTGACCATAGGTGCATGGGTTTATCTCTGGGCTTTCTCTCCTGTTCCATTGATCTGTGTTTCTGTTTCTGTGCCAGTACAAGACTGTCTTGATTACTGTAGTTTTGTAGGATAGTTTGAAGTCAGGGAGCCTGATTCCTCCAGCTCCGTTTTTCTTCCTAAAGATTGCTTTGGCTATTCAGGGTCTTTTGTATTTCTGTACAAATTATAACATTTTTTTGTTCTACTTCTGTGAAAAATTCCATTCGTAGTTTGATAGAAATTGCATTGAATCCATAGATTGCTTTGGGTAGTATAGTCATTTTCACAATGTTGATTCTTCAATCCAAGAATATGGTATATCTCTCCATCTGTTTGTATCATCTTTAATTTCTTTCGTCAGTGTCTTATAGTTTTCTGCATACAGGTCATTTGTCTCCTTATGTAGGATATTCCTAGGTATTTTATTCTTCTTATTGCAATGGTATATGGCAGTGTTTCCTTAATTTCTCTCTCAGATTTCTCATCATTAGTGTATAGGAATGCAAGAGACTCCTGTGTATTAATTTTGTATCCTGATACTTTACCAAATTCATTGATTAGCTCTAGTAGTTTTCTGGTAGCTTCTTTAGGGTTCTCTATGTATAGTATCATGCCATCTGCACAGTAACAACTTTACTTCTTCTTTTCCGATTTGGATTCCTTTTATTTTTTTCTTCTCTGATTGCTGGGCTAAAACTTCCAAAACTATGTTGAATAGTAGTGGTGAGAGTGTGACACCTTGTCTTCTTCCTTATCTTAGTGGAAATGTTTTCAGTTTTTCACCATTGAGAACAATGCTGGCTGAGGGTTTGTCCTGTATGGCCTTTATTATGTTGAGGTAAGTTCCCTCTATGCCTACTTTATGGAAGGTTTTTATCATAAATGGGTGTTGAATTTTGTCAAAAGCTTTCTCTGCATCTATTGAGATGATCATATGGTTTTTCTCCTTCAATTTGTTAATATGGTGTATCACGTTGATTGATTTGCATATATTGAAGAATCCTTGCATTCCTGGGATAAACCCCACTTGTTCATGGTGTATGATCCTTTTAATGTACTGTTGGCTTCTGTTTGCTATTATTTTGTTGAGGATTTTTGATCTATGTTCATCAATGATATTGGCCTGGAGTTTTCTTTCTTCGTGACATTTTCGTCTGGTTTTGGTATCAGGGTGATGGTGGCCTCGTAGAATGAGTTTGGGAGTGTTCCTCTGCTATATTTTGGAGGAGTCTGAGAAGGATAGGTATTAGCTCTTCTCTAAATGTTTGATAGAATTCACCTGTGAAGCCATCTGGTCCTGGGCTTTTGTTTGTTGGATGATTTTTAATCACAGTTTCAATTTCAGTCCTTGTGAATGGTCTGCTTATATTCTCTTTCTTCCTGGTTAAGTCTCGGAAGGTTGTGCTTTTCTAGAATTTGTCCATTTCTTCCAGGTTGTCCATTTTATTGGCATAGAGTTGCTTGTAGTAATCTCTCATGATCCTTTGCATTTCTGCAGTGTCAGTTGTTACTTCTCCTTTTGCATTTCTAATTTTATTGATTTGAGTCCTCTCCTTCTTGATGAGTCTGGCTAAAGGTTTATCAATTTTGTTTATCTTCTCAAAGAACCAGCCTTTAGTTTTACTGATCTTTGCTATCATTTCCTTCATTTCTGTTTTCATTTATTTCTGATCTGATCTTTATGACTTCTTTCTTTCTGCTAAGTTTGGGCTTTTTTTTTTTCCTTCTTTCTTTAATCGCTTTAGGTGTAAGGTTAGGTTGTATATTTGAGATGTTTCTTGTTTCTTGAGGTAGGATTGTTTTGCTACAAACTTCCCTCTTAGAACTGCTTTTGCTTCATCCCATAGGTTTTACATCGTCGTGTTTTCATTGTCATTTGTTTCTAGGTATTTTTTGAGTTCCTCAGTGATCTCTTCGTTATTTAGTAGCGTATTGTTTAGCCTCCATATGTTTGTATTTTTTTAGTTTTTTTTCCTGTAATTGATATCTAGTCTCATAGCGTTGTGGTTGGAAAAGATACTTGATACGATTTCAATTTTCTTAAATTTAGCAAGGATTGATTTGTGACCCAAGATATGATCTATCCTGGAGAATGTTCCATGAGCACTTGAGAAGAAAATGTATTCTGTTGTTTTTGGATGGAATGTCCTGTATCAATTAAGTCCATCTTGTCTAATGTGGCATTTAAATCTTGTGTTTCCTAATTTATTTTTATTTTGCATGATCTGTCCATTGGTGAAAGTGGGGTGTTAAAGTCCCCTACTATGATTGTCTTACTGTCACTTCCCCTTTTATGGCTGTTGGCATTTGCCTTATGTTTTGAGGTGCACCTATGTTTGGTGCCTAAATATTTACAATTGTTATATCATCTTGGTTTGATCCATTGATTATTATGTAGCATCCTTGTACCCTGTAATAGTCTTTATCTTATAGTCTATTTTATCTGATAAGAGAATTGCTACTCCAACTTTCCTTTGATTTCCACTTGCATGGAATATCTTTTTCCATCGCCTCACTTTCAGTCTGTATGTGTCCCTAGGTCTGAAGTGTGTCTCTTTTAACAGCATATGTACGGGTCTTGTTTTCGTATCCATTCAGCCAGTCTGTGTCTTTTGGTTGGAGCATTTAATCCCTTTACATTTAAGGTAATTACACACACACACACACACACACACACACACACACACACACACACATGTTCCTATTACCATTTTCTTAATTGTTTTATGTTTGTTATTGTAGGTCTTTTCCTTCTCTTGTATTTCCTGCCTACAGAGGTTCCTTTAGCATTTGTTGTAAAGCTTGTTTGGTGGTTCTAAATTCTTTTAGCTTTTGCTTGTTTGTACAGGTTTTAATTTTTCTGTTGAATCTGAATGAGATCCTTGCTGGGTAGAGTAATCTTGGTTGTAAGTTTTTCCCCTTTCATCACTTTAAATATGTCCTCCCACTCCCTTCTGGATTGCAGAGTTTCTGCTGAAAGATGAGCTGTTAACCTTATGGGGATTCCCTTGTATGTTATTTGTTGCTTTCCATATTTTTTCTTTGTATTTAATTTTTGATAGTTTGACTGATATGTGTCTTGGTGTGTTTCTCCTTGGATTTATCCTGTAAGGGACTCTCTGTGCTTCCTGGACTTTACTGTTTCTTTTCAAATATTAGGGATGTTTTCAACTATAATCTCTTCAACTATTTTCTCAGTCCCTTTCTTTTTCTCTTCTTTTTCTGAGACTCCTATAATTCGAATGTTGGTGTGTTTAATGTTGTCCCAGAGGTCTCTGAGACTGTCCTCTTTTCATTCTTTTTTCTTTATTCTGCTCTGCAGTAGTTATTTCCAGTATTTTATCTTCCAGCTCACTTCTCCGTTCTTTTGCCTCAGTTATTCTGCATTGATTCTTCTAGAGAATTTTTAATTTCATTTATTGTGTTGTTCATCATTGTTTGTTTGCTCTTTAGTTCTTCTAAGTCCTTGTTAAATGTTTCTTGTATTTTCTCCATTCTATTTCCCAGATTTTGGATCATCATTACTATCATTACTCTGAATTCTTTTTCAAGTAGACTGCGTATTTCCTCTTCAATTGTTTGGTCTGGTGGGTTTTAACCTTGCTGCTTCATATGCTGCATATTACTCTGTCTTCTCATTTTGTTTAACTTACTGTGTTTGGGGTCTCCTTTTCACAGGCTGCATGTTCGTAGTTCCTGTTGTTTTTGGTGTCTGCCCCCCCATTATCCTCATGCATCCCGAAACAATGGTCTCTTGACTTTTAGGCAGTTCCAGACTTTTTCCCGGACTCCCTCCTGGCTAGCTGTGGTGCACTCTCCCCCTTCAGGCTCTGTTCATGCAGCCAACCGCAGTCCTCTCCCTGGGCTCTGACCTCCAAAGCCCAAGCCTCAGCTCCCAGCCTCCACTTGCCCCGGCAGGTGAGCAGACAAGCCTCTCAGGCTGGTGAGTGCTGGTTGGCATGGATCCCTCTGTGCCCCTTTTGCTGTGCTCTCCTGCATGGCTCCGAAGCTTCCCCCAGCCCAAGCCCTGTCTCCACCAGTGAAGGAGTTCCTATTGTGTGGAAACTTTTCCTCCTTCACAGCTCCCTCCCAGAGGTTCAGGTCCCATCTGTATTCTTTCGTCTCTGTTTTTTGTTTTTTCTTTTATCCTATCCAGGTATTTGGGGAGGTTCTTGCCTTTTGGGAAGTCTGAGGTCTTCTGCCGGTGTTCAGTAGGTGTTCTGTAGGAGTTGTTCCGCATGTAGATGTATTTTTGATGTATTTGTGAAGAGGAAGTTCTTACTCCTCCGCCATCTTGAAGGTCCTCCCTCGAGACTTGGTTTTCTTAAACATTAAGTCACATAAAATTAGACAAACTCTAATCCTCAGTTACTTGCCATTTTCAAACTGATTGTGACTTCTCTGTCACATCCATTTTTATTGTAAAATTCAGGGAAATTCTTATGTGTCTTTGATCTCATGTGGGACCATAGCTAAATAATTACGAATTTTCGTTATTGGTGCCCTAAGAACTACACATTATACAATGGTACGGTGAGGCTACACTACCTGGGATACTTAAGTTTAAATCCTGATTCAGTTACTGAAAACCTTTAAGAAAATCCTTTCAAGTCTTAGTGCTTAAGTCATGGATTTTAGGAACAGACTGCCTGGATTCATATCTTTAGCTGTGTACTCTTCAGGAAGGTACTCTTCTCCAGAGTGAAGACTGCTTTCCTACCTACTGCAGGTACCACCCTACAGATGGCTAGAGCTGAAGAAAGGGAGAAACTTACTCTTCAGTTCACTTTATAGTTTTGATTATTGGTGCTGAGCTGCACTTAATAAATACTGAACATAGACTAGACTTTGTGACTTAGAGTTTTTTGTTTGCTTATTTTTATTTTCTTGGTTACTTAGCCTTTTATTATTTATTTTTATTGAAGTATAGTTGATTTACAATGTTGTTTAATTTCTGCTGTACAGCAAAGTGATTCAGTTATACATATATATATATTCTTTTTTATATTGTCTTATTAGTTTTTTAAAATAAAAGAGATCAGAAAAGTCTTAAGGACTGCTGTTATTATCATTGGAGGCAGAAATAAAACTAGACAAATGAGTAGCTTCCAGGAACAGTGGAAGCAAAAAAAAACATTGTTTTATGATTACTTCCCTAAGTCCTGGTTGTTTATAATAACATATACCCAGATATTGCAAGGATATAGCCTCCATATTGGGAACTCCTCCAACCCACTGTCAACACTGCATTTTACTGAATGCAACTTAAGGAATACATATAAAGGGACTCTGTTCCCTTCCTAGAAGAGTTCTTACAGACATACTCCTATTTTATTTACTTCTGCCTAACCTATATCATGTTATGGTTGTCTTAAAATAGTCCCATGTATTTACTGGGTATTGTGTTCCTATACTAAAAAGAATAATAACAATAAGTATAATAAGTAGGGTTAAAATACCTCAGGGATCTGTGAGAAGCAAATCCTTAGTTTTCAGACTATTTGAAACAGTTCCCTGTGGTTCACCAGTTACAGTTTGTCTAGAGCAACTTACCACAGGAAGTTACAGTTCAATATTAGTTGTTGTGGTCCTTTACTTATTCCCTGTTTAGGGAAAGAACATACGGATAAAAAGAAATGCAGCATAGTTTTCACCTTCAATGAGTCTTAAACACTTTACATAAAAAGGACAATTGAAGGAGCTATACTAAATATTTAATCAAAAGCAAACTGCGGGCTACGAGGGGAAGATAGCGGAAGAGTAAGACGCGGAGATCACCTTCCTCCCCACAGATACACCAGAAATACATCTACACGTGGAAAAACTCCTACAGAACACCTACTGAATGCTGGCAGAAGACCTCAGACTTCCCAAAAGGCAAGAAACTCCCCACGTACCTGGGTAGGGCAAAAGAAGAAAGAATAAACAGAGACAAAAGGATAGGGACGGGACCTGCACCAGGGAGGGAGCTGTGAAGGAGGAAAGGTTTCCACACACTAGGAAGCCCCTTCGCGGGCAGAGACTGCGGGTGGCAGAGGGGGGAGCTTCAGCGCCGCGGGGAGAGCACAGCAACAGGGGTGCAGAGGGCAAAGCTGGGAGATTCCCACACAGAGGATCGGTGCCGACCGGCACTCACCAGCCTGAGAGGGTTGTCTGCTCACCTGCCGGGGCGGGCGGGACTGGGAGCTGAGGCTCAGGCTTTGGTCTGAGAGCAGGGAGAGGACTGGGGTTGGCGGCGTGAACACAGCCTGAAGGGGTTAGTGCACCACGGCTAGCCGGGAGGGAGTCCCGGAAAAGGTCTGGAGCTGCTGAAGAGGCAAGAGACTTTTTCTTCCCTCTTTGTTTCGTGTTTTGTTTGGTGCAAGAGAAGAGGGGATTAAGAGGGCTGCTTTAAAGGAGCCCCCGAGACAGGCGCAAGCTGCGGCTAAAAGTGCAGACCCCAGAGACGGGCAGGAGATGCTAAGGCTGCTGCCGCCACCACCAAGAAGCATGTGTGCAACCACAGGTCACTATCCACACCTCCCATCTGGGGAGCCTGTGCAGCCCGCCACTGCCAGGTTCCCGGGATCCAGGGACAACTTCCCCGGGAGAACGCACGGCGAGCCTCAGGCTGGTGCAACGTCACGCCAGCCTCTGCTGCCGCAGGCTCGCCCCGCACTCTGTGCCCCTCCCTCCCCCCAGCCTGACTGAGCCAGAGCCCCCGAATCAGCGGCTCCTTTAATCCCATCCTGTCTGAGCGAAGAACAGACGCCCTCCGGCGACCTACACACAGAGGCGGGGCCAAATCCAAAGCTGAGCCCCTGGGAGCTGTGAGAACAAAGAAGAGAAAGGGAAATCTCTCCCAGCAGCCTCAGAAGCAGCGGATTAAAGCCCCACAATCAACTTGATGTACCCTGCATCTGTGGAATATGAATAGACAACGAATCATCCCAAATTGAGGAGGTGGATTTTGAGAGCAAGATTTATGATTTTTTCCCCTTTTCCTTTTTGTGAGTGTGCATGTGTATGCCTCTGTGTGGGATTTTGTCTGTATAGCTTTGCTTCCACCATTTGTCCTAGGGTGCTCTCCGTCCGTTTTTTTAAAAATTTTTTTCTTAATAATTAATTTTAATAACTTTATTTTACTTTATCTTCTCTTTCTTTCTTTCTTTCTTCCTTTCTTCCTTCCTTCCTTCCTACTTCTACTAATTCTTTCTCTCTACTTTTTCTCCCTTTTGTTCTGAGCCATGTGGATGAAAGGCTCTTGGTGCTGCAGGCAGGAGTCAGTGCTGTGTCTCTGAGGTGGGAGAGCCAACTTCAGGACACTGATCCACAAGAGACCTCCAAGCTCCACATAATATCAAATGGTGAAAATCTCCCAGAGCTCTCCATCTCAACGCCAGCACCCAGCTTCACTCAACGACCAGCAACCTACAGTGCTGGACACCCTATGCCAAACAACTAGAAAAACAGGAACACAACCCCACCCATTAGCAGAGAGGCTGCCTAAAATCATAATAAGTGAACAGACACCCCAAAACACACCAACAGACGTGGACCTGCCCACCAGAAAGACAAGATCCAGCCTCATCCACCAGAACACAGGCACTAGTCCCCTCCACCAGGAAGCCTACACAACCCAATGAACCAACTTTAGCCACTGGGGACAGACACCAAAAACAACGGGAACTACGAACCTGCAGCCTGCAAAAAGGAGACCCCAAATACAGTAAGATAAGCAAAATGAGGAGACAGAAAAAACACACCGCAGATGGAGCAAGATAAAAACCCACCAGACCTAACAAATGAAGAGGAAATATGCAGTCTACCTGAAAAAGGATTCAGAATAATGATAGTAAAGATGATCCAAAATCTTGGAAATAGAATAGACAAAATGCAAGAAACATTTAACAAGAACCTAGAAGAACTAAAGATGAAACAAATAACGATGAACAACACAATAAATGAAATGAACAATACTCTAGATGGGATCAACAGCAGAATAACTGAGGCAGAAGAACGGATAAGTGACCTGGAAGATAAAATAGCAGAAATAACTACTGCAGAGCAGAATAAAGAAAAAAGAATGAAAAGAACTGAGGACAGTCTCAGAGACCTCTGGGACACATTAAACGCACCAACATTCGAATTATACGGGTTCCAGAAGAAGAGAAAAAGAAAGGGACTGAGAAAATATTTGAAGAGATGATAGTTGAAAACTTCCCTAATATGGAAAAGGAAATAGTTAATCAAGTCCAGGAAGCACAGAGTCCCATACGGATAAATCCAAGGAGAAATACGCCATGAAACATATTAATCAAACTGTCAAACATTAAATACAAAGAAAGCATATTAAAAGCAGCAAGGGAAAAACAACAAATAACACACAAGGGAATCTCCATAAGGTTAACGGCTGATCTTTCAGCAAAAACTCTGCAAGCCAGAAGTGAGTGGCAGGACATATTTAAAGTGATGATGGAGAGAAACCTGCAACCAAGATTACTCTACCCAGCAAGGATCTCATTCAGATTTGACGGAGAAATTAAAACCTTTACAGACAAGCAAAAGTTGAGAGAGTTCAGCACCACCAAACCAGCTTTACAACAAATGCTAAAGGAACTTCTTTAGGCAAGAAACACAAGAGGAGGAAAAGACCTACAATAATGTACCGAAAACTATTTAGAAAATGGGAATAGGAACATACATATCGATAATTACCTTAAATGTAAATGGATTAAATGCTCCCACCAAAAGACACAGATTGGCTGAATGGATACAAAAACAAGACCCATATATATGCTGTCTACAAGAGACTCACTTCAGACCTAGAGACACATACACACTGAAAGTAAGGGGATGGAAAAAGATATTCCATGCAAATTGGAAACCAAAAGAAAACTGGAGTAGCAATTCTCATATCAGACAAAATAGACTTTAAAATAAAGACTATTAGAAGAGACAGAGAAGGACACTACATAATGATCAAGGGATTGATCCAAGAAGAAGATATAACAATTGTAAATATTTATGCACCCAACATAGGAGCACCTCAATACATAAGGGAAATAGTAACAGCCATAAAAGGGGAAATCGACAGTAACACATTCATAGTAGGGGACTTTAACACCCCACTTTTACCAATGGACAGATCCTCCAAAATGAAAATAACTAAGGAAACACAAGCTTTAAATGATACATTAAACAAGATGGACTTAATTGATATTTATAGGACACTCCATCCAAAAAAAAAAATACACATTTTTCTCAAGTGCTTATGGAACATTCTCCAGGATAGATCATATCTTGGGTCACAAATCAAGCCTTGGTAAACTTAAGAAAATTGAAATCTTATCAAGTATCTTTTCCAACCACAACGCTATGAGACTAGGTATCAATTACAGGAAAAGATGTGTAAAACAAACAAACACATGGAGGCTAAACAATACACTACTTAATAAAGAAGTTATCACTGAAGAAATCAAAGAGGAAATAAAAAAAAATACCTAGAAACAAATGACAATGGAGACATGACAACCCAAAACCTATGGGATGAAGCAAAAGCAGTTCTAAGAGGGAAGTTTATAGCAATACAAGCCCAGCTTAAGAAACAGGAAGCATCTCGAATAAAGAACCTAACCTTGCACCTAAAGCAATTAGAGAAAGAAGAACAAAAATCCCCGAAGTTAGTAGAAGGAAAGAAATCATAAATATCAGATCAGAAATAAGTGGGAAAAAAATGAAGAAAACGATAGCAAAGATCAATAAAACTAAAAGCTGGTTCTTTGAGAAGATAAACAAAATGGATAAACCATTAGACTCATCAAGAAAAAAAGGGAGAAGACTCAATAGAATTAGAAAGGAAAAAGAAGTAACAACTGACACTGCAGAAATACAAAAGATCATGAGAGATTACTACAAGCAACTCTATGCCAATAAAATGGACAACCTGGAAGAAATGGACAAATTCTTAGAAATGCACAACCTGCCAAGACTGAATCAGGAAGAAATAGAAAATATGAGCAGAACAATCACAAGCACTGAAACTGAAACTGTGATTACAAGTCTTCCAACAAAGAAAAGCTCAGGACCAGATGGCTTCACAGGCGAATTCTACCAAACATTTAGAGAAGATCTAACACCTATCCTTCTCAAACTCTTCCAAAATATAGCAGAGGGAGGAACACTCCCTAATTCATTCTACGAGGCCACCATCACCTTGATACCAAAACCAGACAAGGAAGTCACAAAGAAAGAAAACTACAGGCCAATATCACTGATGAACATAGATGCAAAAATCCTCAACAAAATACTAACAAACAATCCAACAGCACATTAAAAGGATCATACACCATGATCAAGTGGGGTTTATTCCAGGAATGCAAGGATTCTTCAATATACGCAAATCTATCAATGTGATAAACCATATTAACAAATTGAAGGAGAAAAACCATATGATCATCTCAATAGATGCACAGAAAGCTTTTGACAAAATTCAACACCCATTTATGATAAAAACCCTGCAGAAAGTAGGCATAGAGGGAATTTTCCTCAACATAATGAAGACCATATATGACAAACCCACACCCAACATCATCCTCAATGGTGAAAAACTGAAAGCATTTCCACTAAGATCAGGAACAAAACAAGGTTGCCCACTCTCACCACTCTTATTCAACATAGTTTTGGAAGTTTTGGCCACAGCAATCAGAGAAGAAAAGGAAATAAAAGGAATCCAAATTAGAAAAGAAGAAGTAAAGCTGTCACTGTTTGCAGATGACATGATACTATACATAGAGAACCCTAAAGATGCTACCAGAAAACTACTAGAGCTAATCAATGAATTTGGTAAAGTTGCAGGAAACAAAATGCACAGAAATCTCTGGCATTCCTATACACTAATGAAAAATCTGAAAGTGAAATCAAGAAAACCCTCCCATTTACCATTGCAACAAAAAGAAAAAAATATCTAGGAATAAACCTACCTAAGGAGACAAAAGACCTGTATGCAGAAAATTATAAGACACTGATCAAAGAAATTAAAGATGATACAAATAGATGGAGAGATATACCACGTTCTTGGATTGGAAGAATCAATATTGTGAAAATGACTCTACTACCCAAAGCAATCTACAGATTCAATGCAATCCCTATCAAACTACCACAGGCATTTTTCACAGAAGTAGAACAAAAAATTTCACAATTTGTATGGAAACACAAAAGACCCTGAATAGCCAAAGCCATCTTGAGAACGAAAAACAGAGCTGGAGGAATCAGGCTCCCTGACTTCAAACTATACTACAAAGCTACAGTCATCAAGACAGTATGGTACTGGCACAAAACAGAAAGATCAATGGAACAGGATAGAAAGCCCAGAGATAAACCCACGCACATATGGTCACCTTATCTTTGATAAAGGAGGCCGGAATGTACAGTGGAGAAAGGACAGCCTCTGCAATAAGTGGTGCTGGGAAAACTGGACAGGTACATGTAAAACTGTGAGATTAGATCACTCCCTAACACCATACACAAAAATAAGCTCAAAATGGATTAAAGACCTAAATGTAAGGCCAGAAACTATCAAACTCTTAGAGGAAAACATAGGCAG
This sequence comes from Lagenorhynchus albirostris, assembly GCF_949774975.1. Classification (NCBI taxonomy): domain Eukaryota; kingdom Metazoa; phylum Chordata; class Mammalia; order Artiodactyla; family Delphinidae; genus Lagenorhynchus; species Lagenorhynchus albirostris. The sequence goes on along the minus strand of NC_083105.1, from coordinate 55,203,960 downwards.
AACACTCTATGACATCAATCACAGCAAGATCCTTTTTGACCCACCTCCTAGAGAAATGGAAATAAAAACAGAAATAAACAAATGGGACCTAATGAAACTTCAAAGCTTTTGCGCAGCAAAGGAAACCATAAACAAGACCAAAAGACAACCCTCAGAATGGGAGAAAATATTTGCAAGTGAAGCAACTGACAAAGGATTAATTTCCAAAATTTACAAGCAGCTCATGCAGCTCAATAACAGAAAAACAAAGAACCGAATCCAAAAATGGGCAGAAGAGCTAAATAGACATTTCTCCAAATAAGATATATAGACTGCCAACAAACACATGGAAGAATGTTCAACGTCATTAATCATTAGAGAAATGCAAATCAAAACTACAATGAGATATTATCTCACGCCAGTCAGAATGGCTATCATCAAAAAATCTAGAAACAATAAATGCTGGAGAGGGTGTGGAGAAAAGGGAACACTCTTGCACTGCTGGTGGGAATGTGAATTGGTACAGCCACTATGTAGACCAGTATGGAGGTTTCTTTAAAAACTACAAATAGGGCTTCCCTGGTAGCACAGTGGTTGAGAGTCCGCCTGCCGATGCGAGGGACACAGGTTCGTTCCTCGGTCTTGGAAGATCCCACATGCCACGGAGCAGCTGGCCCGTGAGCCATGGCCACTGGGCCTGTGTGTCTGGAGCCTGTGCTCCACAACGGGAGAGGCCTCAGCAGTGAGAAGCCCGCGTACACCAAAGAAAAAAAACAAAAAACTACAAACAGAACTACTATATGACCCAGCAATCCCACTACTGGGCATATACCCTGAGAAAACCATAATTCAAAAAGAGTCATGTACCAAAATGTTCATTGAAGCTCTATTTACAATAGCCATGACATGGAAACAACCTAAGTGCCCATATTTAGATGAATGGATAAAGAAGATGTGGCACATATATACAATGGAATATTACTCAGTCATAAAAAGAAATGAAATTGAGCTATTTGTAATGAGGTGGATAGACCTAGAATCTGTCATACAGAGTGAAGTAAGTTAGAAAGAGAAAGACAAATACCGTATGTTAACACATACATATAGAATTTAAGAAAAAAGAATATCATTAAGAACCTAGGGGTAAGACAGAAATAAAGACACAAACCTACTAGAGTACGGACTTGAGGATATGGGGAGGGGGAAGGGTGAGCTGTGACAAAGCGAGAGAGAGGCATGGACAGATATACACCACCAAACGTAAGGTAGATAGCTAGTGGGAAGCAGCCGCATAGCACAGGGGTATCAGCTCGGTGCTTTGTGACTGCCTGGATGGGTGGGATAGGGAGGGTGGGAGGGAGGGAGACACAAGAGGGAAGAGATATGGGAACATATGTATATGTGTAACTGATTCACTTTGTTATAAAGTAGAAAGTAACACACCATTGTAAAGCAATTATACCCCAATAAAGATGTTAAAAAAAAAAAGCGAACTGCATTCCTTTTTTGCATCTGGTGATGAATTTACTGGCTACTTAAATGATATTATTATTTTCTGAAGAAATATTCCACTACAGGCAGCATAAATTATATCCATGGTGTTTTTTCTAGGAAACACAACATAATAAGAGATTATGTATCATTTTAAGTTAGGTATAAATACTGGTGACATTGTATGAAGTAACCTACCTAAAGCTTCAGGCAGAAAACTTCACACATTGAATGTGCTAATAGTTCTCTCATCCTTCATAGTCTTACTTGCATTTCTGTGGAAGAGGCTGCTCTTTGAAACTTACATCATCTCCTAGTATATATCACCTGTCACCAGTATTTGAGAAATATTACTCAAACTATCAAGGCTCTAGCGCTGAAGTCACACCTAGAATGAATTCTTCTCTCCATACAGATAATCCCCTTGTACTCAGGCCTTTTTAGAGTATTTATTACAATTTCTGATTTATTTTAATTTTCCACAGAGGTCTCTATCAGCAAAGAATAGGATAACTCATATAGCTATGATTTTCAAGACATTGTGAGAATGTGGCCTAAAAAATCCAGGAAGACTGCCTAGTTATTAAGTATTTTCTTCAAGCTTCATCTATGCTCTTACTTTGATGCCCTCCCTAAGCCAAAGAAATTTAGGAAACTAAAATACCTGACAATAACATCTGTAAAAATTCCCTCTATATGACATGTTCATTTTATCATAAAATAGTGGCTTTTCATATTCCAAGTATGCATTTTTCTCATGTTTGCTTATTATTGATTATTTATATTGGCACATTAGTCTTCTGATAGCTTCTATTTGACATATACAGTTGTAAAAACAATTCAAAATATCATATGTTAAAATGAAAAATACATGGCCATTTTAGGACCTGTACCTTGCTACTTGAGATGTAGTTCTCAGATCAATAGCATCAGCATCTCCTTGGGAGCTTTTATGAGAAATGCAGAATCTCAGACTCACCTCAGACTTAGTGTATTAGAATCTGCACGTGAGCAAGATCTCTATTATATATACACTGAAGTGTGAAAAACACTATTCTAAAATTGTAATAGAAATCTTATGAAAATTCAGGTATACATTAAAGCAACACAGATTTCTTTTTCTTCTATTATAATTTTTAAAACTATTGTTTTCTTGCAGTAAATATCATTATAATAGACTATTGAGTAAAAAATCCTATAAACTGGTGATTAGGCTTATTCTGTCTAGTAATATGGAAAATAGCATGCAATGAGGATGGATGGCTACAGGAGGGAATGGAAACAAAAAATACTAATGTTTTTATAACTGAATTTTTGAAATGTGAATACATTCAAATATGTATGATTAATTTATTGCTTTTTGATAAGCACAGGCTGCCTTTTCATTTTGTTGATTTCTTCTTATGATGTGCAGAGCTTTTTAGTTTGATGTAGCCTTTGGGACATTGTCTTTAAAGTGCTGGAAGAATAAATGATGTAATTAAGCACTGTACCTACATTTGAAGACTTTTGACTGAAGGCCCTTCCTGGAAAATGTTTTAGGTACCTATAATTTTGTATTCTTTCTTGCATATACTACTCACATAACATATTGGTTATTATTTTTCTTTTCATTTTTTTAATGGAGTGAAAATTTAGACTCATGAACTTTATATTTTTATGATCATTTTCTCTTGTTTTTAAATTTTTCTTGGTGTGATACATTTATTAACATTTTTTTTCATAACATGTCATTACTCTTTACAGTTATTTCATTCATTGTTGACATAAAGAACTGCTATTATTAAATCCATATTTCTTAATAACTTTAATAATTTTTCATAAGTAAGTACTACTACCATAAATTGGTTTGAGTACGGATAAAACTGACTCTTTGTAAGCATACTCCTCAGTTTGTGGGTGTAGAGGAAATAACCTACAAGATATGAAGTTTATATTTTCTCCCTATTTTCAATAGAGGAGTGAATTTGTGAGTTTTCTGAGTTGATTAACTGGAGGTTGGGAAATAGCTTCCTAATTTATTTTACATTTTCTCTTATTTTGGCTTCTTTGCTTGCTTCTTTGTGAGTTTATTTTTGCAGAATACAAAATATGGGGCATATTTTACCATACATATACTTCCACATTTTTTCCACTGACCCCACTGACAGATGGCTAAAGCTGCTCCATGTCTCTCACAGATCGTAGCATGAGCTGTACCCCATACAACCAGAAGGAAAGCATATTATGAAATATTGAGTTGGCCAAAAAGTTCATTTGCGTTTTTCCGTAACATCTTACAGGAAAACCTGAACGAACTTTTTGGCTGACCCAATACTTGGTTGACCTGAAATAAACTGTCTGCCTGTCACCAGGCTGTGACAACTACAGAGCAAAAAGGAGGCCATGCCAAACATGCAGTGAAGGCTCTGGTCACCACAACACCAACACATCCCTTATCAAGGGAACAGGGCCAGCACACTATGAGGAAAGACATGGCAAGCATCCATACCAAAAAAAAACCCCACACACCAAAAATACTGAACTCTCACAGTCTACAGAGGGTTGCTCCCACATGAAAACAGCCCTTCAAGACCACAGCAGATAACTGTTTATCCTAAATTCACAGAGTCAGAGAAATATAAGGAAAATAAGAAAGCAGAGAAACCACTGCCAATTAAAAGAATAAGAGAACTCCCCTGGAAGAACAAACAATTAAACAAACCTCTCTGGTCAGCTAGACCCTGAGTTCAAAAAGGAGATAATAAAAATGCTGAAGGATTTGAGAAAGAAAGACTATTGATATAAATGCAGATCACTAACAAGGAACTAGAAACTATAAAGAGAAACCAATCAAAATTAGACAACTCAGTTGCTGATATGGAAACTGAGCTAAAGGAAATAAATAGCAAACTAAATAATGCAGAACAACAAATAATTTTTCTAGAAAATATAATAACAGAAATCACCCAATCAGAACAGCAGACAGAAAGACAAATGAAAGAAAAAAGAAAGCAACATATGAGATCTACAGAATAATATAAAGTGTGACAATCTATGCACAATAGGAATCCCAGGAGATGAAAGAGAAAAGGGGGATTGAAAATGTATTTGGATAAATTATGGCTGTAAAATCCCCAAACCTAAAAGGAAACAGATATCCAGCTACAGAAAGCACAGAGGGTTCCAAACAGATGAACCCCACAAAAATAGCTACTCCAAGACATAATCAAAATGACAAAAGTTAAAGAGTATTCGGGCTTCCCTGGTGGCGCAGTGGTTGGGAGTCGGCCTGCTGATGCGGGGGACATGGGTTCGTGCCCCGGTCCAGGAGGATCCCACATGCCGCGGAGCGGCTGGGCCCGTGGGCGGTGGCCGCTGGGCCTGCGCGTCCGGAGCCTGTGCTCCGCAACGGGGGAGGCCACGGCAGTGAGAGGCCCGTGTACCGCCAAAAAAAAAAAGTATTCTAGGGCTTCCCTGGTGGCACGGTGGTTAAGAACCTGCCTGCCAATGCAGGGGATACGGGTTCGAGCCCTGGTCCAGGAAGATCACACACGCTGCGGAGCAACTAAGCCGATGTACCACAACTACTGAAACCTGCGCACCTAAAGCCTGTGTTCCACAACAAGAGGAGCCACCGCAATGAGAAGCCTGCACACCACAATGAAGAGTAGCCCCCACTCGCCGCAACTAGAGAAAGCCTACACACAGCAACAAAGACGCAATGCAACCAAAAATAAATAATAAATAAATTAATTTAAAAAAATGGATTCTAAAGGCAGCAGGAGAACAGCAGAGTCAGTTACAAGGGAATTCTCATAAGTCTGTCACTGATAGGCTATCAGCTACTTTCACTACAGAAACTTTGCAGGTCAGAAGGGAGTGGCAAGATGTATCCAAAGTTCCCAAAGGGAAAAACTTGTACTCTTATCCAGTAAGATTATCATTTAGAGTAGAAGGAGAGAGAAAAATATTTCTCAGACAAGTACAAACTGAAAGAATACAACAATACTAAACCTGTACTATAAGAAATATTGAAATGTCTTCTCTAAAGAAAAGAGAAGCAAGAATCTATAGGAAAAGGAAAATCACAATAGGAAAGGCAAATATATATATAAATTGATGATCACTTAAGCCAGTACAAAAAAAAAATACAAAATAAAAAAAAATTCTGTGAAAGCAATTGTAACTACAATGAACAACAAAAGATAAACATGAAGATGTAAAATAGGACATCAAAATCACGAAATGTGGGGGAAGGGGAGTAAGAAAATGTAGATCTTTTAGAATGTGTTTGAGCTTACATGACTAAAGTAAGTACACATAGTTTGGGGATAAAATACTTGAAAACCAGATTAACCACAAATCAAAACATACAGGGATTTCCCTGTTGATGCAGTGGTTAAGAATCTGCCTGCCAGGGCTTCCCTGGTGGCACAGTGGTTGAGAGTCCACCTGCTGATGCAGGGGACGCAGGTTCGTGCCCCGGTCCGGAGGCCACAACAGTGAGAGGCCACAACAGTGAGAGGCTTGCATACCACAAAAAAAAAAAAAAAAAAAAAAAAAAGAATCCGCCTGCCAATGAAGGAGACACAGGTTCGAGCCCTGGTCCAGGAAGATCCCACATGCCGCGGAGCTGCTAAGCCCATGCACCACAACTACTGAGCCTGTGCTCTAGAGCCTGCAAGCCACAACTACTGAAGCACTCATGCCACAACTACTGAAGCCTGCATGCCTAGAGCCCATGCTCCGTGATAAGAGAAGCCACCGCAATGAGAAGCCTGTGCACTTCAATGAAGAGTAGTCCCCACGTGCTGCAACTAGAGAAAGCCCATGCGCAGCAATGAAGACCCAAAGCAGCCAAAAATAATATATAAATTTATTAAAAACACCCCAAACATACAGATTTACCAAAAAAAACAAAGAAACTTAAACATAACACAAAAGAAAGCAATCAAACCAGAAAAGGAGAAACAAAAAGAAGAAATGAATTAAGAAGAAATACAAAACAAAACCAAAAAAAAACCCCAAAAACAACAGCAACAAAAAAAGAATACAAAATCAACTGGAGAAAAAGTTTTAAAATGGCAATAAATACATACTTTTCAATAATTACTTTAAATATTGTACAACAGATGAATGGATATAGAAGATGTGGTACATTCCACATATAATGGAATATTACTCAGCCATTAAAAGAAATGAAATTGCATCATTTGTAGAGATGTGGATGGACCTAGAATCTGTCATACAGAGTGAAGTAAGTCAGAAAGAGAAAAAAAAATATTGTATATTAACACATGTATGTGGAATCTAGAAAAATCGTACAGATGAACCTATTTTCATGGCAGGAATAGGAAGGCAAATATAGAGAATGGACGTGTGGACACAGGCTGAAGGGGAGGATGGGATGAACTGGGAGATTAGATTTGACATAAATACACTACCATGTGTAAAATGGATAGCTAGTGGGAACCTGCTGTATAGCACATGGAGCTCAGCTCAGTGCTCTGTGATGGCCTCACTGGGTGGGATGGCGGGGAGGCAGGTGCAAGAGGGAGGGGATGCAAAAACAGACATACAGATTAATGGAACAGAATATCAAGGACAGAAATAAACCCACACTCTATGGTCAATTAATCTTCGACAAAGGGGGCAAGAATACAGAATGGCACAAAGACAATCTCTTCAGCAAGTGGCATTGGGAAAGCTGAACAGCCACATATAAATCAATGAAGTTAGAACACTCCCTCACACCACACACAAAAATAAACTCAAAATGGGTTAAAGACTTAAATATAAAACATGGGGCCATAAAACTCCTAGTTCTAAGAGAACACAGGCAAAACATTCTCTGACATAAATTGTAGCAATATTTTCTTAGGTCAGTCTCCCAAGGCAAAAGAAATAAAAGCAAAAGTAAAAAAAGGAACATAACCTTACAAGCTTTTGCACAGCAAAGGAAACCATCAACAAATCAAAAAGACAACTTACAGAATGGGAGAAAATATTTGCAAAGATGGGACTGACAAGGGGCTAATTTCTAAAATACACAAACAGCTCATACAACTCAATATCAAAAAGAAAAAAAAGCCAATCAGAAAATGAGCAGAAAACCTAAATAGACATTTCTCCAGAGAAGACATACAGATGGCCAACACACACATGAAAAGATGCTCAACATCACTAATTATTAGATAATGCAAATCAAAACTACAATGACGTACCACCTCACACTGGTCAGAATGGCCATCATTAAAAAGTCTACAAATAATAAATACTGGAGAGGGTGTGGTGAAAAGGGAACCCTCCTACACTGTTGGTGAGAATGTAAATTGGTTCTGCCATTATGGAAAACAGTATGGAGGTTCCTTAAAAAACTAAAAATAGAGTTACCATATGATCCAGCAATCCCACTCCTGGGCATATATCTGGACAAGACAAAAATAATAATTTGAAAAGATACATGCACCCCACTGTTCATAGCACTATTTGCAATACTCATGACATGGAAGCAACCTAAATGTCCACTGACCAATGGCTAAAGAAGACATGGTATATATATTTAATATATATTAATACTACACAGCCATAAAAAAGAATGAAATACTGCCATTTGCAACAATATGGATGGACCTAGAGGTTATCATACTAAGGGACTTAAGTCAGAGAAAGACAAATATGATACCACTTATATGTGGAATCTAAAACATAATACAAATTATTGTATTCACAAAGCAGAAAGACTCATAGACATAGAAAATAAATTTGTGGTAACCAAAGGGGAAGGGGGAGGGAGGGATAAACTATGAATATGGGAATAACAGATACACACTATCATATATAAAACAGATAAACAACAAGGTCCCACTGGATCACTTCTCTTTACACCTGAAACTAACACAGTATTGTAAATAAACTATACTTCAATTTTTTTTAATAAAAGATGCCTAAAGTTTCTTGTGCCCAGTTTTCCAGGGTTTTTATTGTTTTTTTTTTTTTAATCTGTGAATATTCTGCATGCTGTCCTTGAAAAGGAAGGTTTCAGTGATGTCTTATTTGGAAAGATTTGTGAAAAGGAAAAAAGCGTGTCAGTCAACTTTCAGTTTTAAACAAATGTGAAAAGGAAAATTCTCTGTGTATCATATTACTGAATATGACTCTAGTTGAAGCTATAAATGTAGTAGATGTCTACCAAGTTCAACCTATTTTAATTTACTAAAAATACTTGTTTAAAAATTAGAAGTTCAGTATACACAAATGTTATTTACTTAGTCAAACTATGAGGTACATTTATACTCATTATAGAAAGCTTATAATTGAATTGCAGTTATGTATAAGAAAGTCTGTCTTTACTTGAAATAATTTTTTGAAGGCCAGTCAGGGATTCAATCTCATTCATATTTGTACTACACCAGGTGTCTTAACTGCTTCTAGATATACAGAAGAGAAGCAATATTGTTTGAAAGAAAAAATTAATAATGAATTAATCTATTTTATTACTATTATGGAACTCCGGCATGTATTTGTGAGAAGTTTGCTCAGAAGTGTTGTCAAAGGAAATATAACAGAATAATAGCACTTTTTACACAGTGAGTAAAAGCCCACGTCCTTGACTTTATTTGCACAATGGTCTAAACAAATGGACTAGAAAAAAACTCCAGTGTGACCATCTATGGACTGTAATGAATTTGACTTCTTACTATTTACAGAAGAAGTTAGATAACCTGAATGAAGTAAAAATCCTGGTTTAAAGAAGCATTGTGTCTCCAAACTCAAGTTGTATACATTAAATATTAAGAGATTTTTACAAGTTAATCATACCTCAGTAAAATGGTTTTAAAAAAAGAAATATCGTGAATTTTTCTGAAATGGTTCAACTGTTTGTAAAACTAGTTGAGTCATTTGCATATCACACAAACTATACATTCTATATCATTATTAAAAAGGGCAATGTTGGAACAAATTTCCTGACTGTGTACTGGTGCTATAGCTGCAGAAAGCACAGTTATGCAAATGTCCAACAAAAAGTTTCTGAAGTAACTGAAGAAATGTTTATGAAAATTGGAATTATGTAAAGATTGCTTCTCTGGGGTTCTAACAGATGCAAAGCTTTATTAAGGCTACTGAAAATAGATAGATAGATATAGATAGATAGATACAAAGAAGGAAGTATAACACATTGCTATTAATGAATGCACAGTATTTTATGCTCCATGGCCACTATAAATACATGATCAGTATACAGTAACTCATATATCCATGCAAAACAAACATTATTGTATCATAATAGTCTTAAAAACATCTAAATCAAAAGATGAGTAGGGACTTCCTGGCAGTCCAGTGGTTAAGACTTTGCCTTCCAATACAGGGGGTGTAGGTTCAATCCCTGGTCAGGGAGCTAAGATCCCACATGCCTTGTGGCCAAAAAACCAAAATATAAACAGAAGCAATATTGTGACAAATTCAATAAAGACTTAAAAAAAAAATGGTCCACATCAAAAAAAAAAATCTTAAAAAAAAAGAAGATGGGGCTTCCCTGGTGGCACAGTGGTTGAGAGTCCGCCTGCCGATGCAGGGGACACGGGTTCGAGCCCTGGTCTGGGAAGATCCCACATGCCGCGGAGCAACTAGGCCTGTGAGCCACAACTACTGAGCCTGCTCGTCTGGAGCTTGTGCTCCACAACAAGAGGGTGCGACAGTGAGAGGCCTGCGCACCGCGATGAAGAGTGGCCCCCGCTCGCCGCAACTAGAGAAAGCCCACGCACAGAAAAGAAGACCCAGTACAGCCAAAAATAAATAAATAAATGAATTTTTTTAAAAAAAAGCATAAAAAGAAAAAAAGAGTCGATGCTATGTTGTAGTTAATAATATGACTAGGGGAAGTATGCATTTCAAAAGATACATTGGTGGTGAAATGATTAAAGATATGGAATCTAGAACACAAACTATATACTTTAAAAGTATCCAGTTTTACATTTATTTCTTAGTTTTATTTGACATGCTGTTTTAGATATTAATATAAGAAGTAAAATGAAGAACTAAATATTTAATGAACATAATGTCTTTGAAATTTTCAGAGATTAAAACACTCTCTGAGGCTGCACGAAGTTTTGATGTTTAAAAAGAATATAGAAAAAGAAAAACAAAAAGCATTAATACTAACTTCTCCAACCAAAAAACTACTAGGAAAAAAAGTAGAGTGTGACTTATTTGTGAGTTTCATAATTGCTCCATCTCATAATTGCTCCACCTCATAACTGTTCTCAAAACTGTATATAAATTAATTCACTTTTTCTATATTAGATACATCATCTTAAGCCAAAACAAAACAAACAAAAAAAACATGGCTTACTGAAGAGCATTATGGTCTTTTCAGTGTAATAAAGACACAGACTGAACAAGTTTTAGAGTTATGATGGATAGTTGAAATTTACTAAATATACTAAAATATGTTATAATGTTTAAGGTACTAAAAAGTTATTTAGAAATGTAGTCATTAATATATTGCAGTATATTTTAGTATTAATTTTCCAAGCATATATGAGTGTGTGTATATTTTGTCATTATATATTTAAATTCTCTTGTAGTAGTATATTGTAAACTGAAGTTTCCAAAATTAAATTTCTTAAATGACTTTGAGGTCTGCAATGTTAACAGAATACATTTTCTAATCACAATATAATAAAATTAGAAAGCCTAATAAAACTCTATCTTAAAAATCCTATTAGTCTCGAAATAAAATAGTGATTTAAAGAGGAATTCATAAGAGAAATCATAAGTAACAAGTCAATGCATGTTAAATTTTGTGAAACTTAAAGCAGAACTTAGAAGAAAGTTTATAGCTTTAAATTTTTTTTAATTAATTAATTTATTTATTTTTGGCTGTACTGGGTCTTTGTTGTTGCCCGTGGGCTTTCTCTAGTTGCAGAGAGCAGGGGCTACTCTTTGTTGCAGTGCACGGGCTTCTCATTGCAGTGGCCTCTCTTGTTGCGGAGCACCAGCTCTAGGTGCATGGGCTTCAGTAGTTGTGGCTCGTGGGCTCTAGAGCACAGACTTAGTAGTTGTGGCGCGTGGGCTTAGTTGCTCCACGACATGTGGGAATCTTCCCAGAGCAGGGCTTGAACCCATGTCTCCTGCATTGGCAGGCGGATTCTTAACCACTGTGCCACCAGGGAAACCCTATAGCTTTAAATTTTATTTGAGCACAAAGTTTGGATTTATTTCAACACAAATGATCTAGTATTCAGTAGAATAATAGAGTCAGTTACAAAATATGAATAATTATGATCAGTAATCAATAATGATAAAGTAAAAATGGAGGGGATTGGGACTTTGAGAAGATGAAGAAGTTTGGCAACGTTTTTTGTGAGAGTGATGAATACAGCACAGAACAAAAATACAGAATGAAAAGGGGTACCTTGAAACCTTTATGAAACATATATTCTAGAAAAATATAAAGCATCATAATTGATATGAGAAAATATAACTTGAAATCCATTCAGAAAACTTGAACACCTACAGTCAATCTTCGACAAATGAGGCAAGAATATACAATGGAGAAAAGACAGTCTCTTCGGCAAGTGGTGCTGGGAAAGCCGGACAGCCACATATAAATCAATGAAGTTAGAACACTCCCTCACACTATACACAAAAAATAAACTCAAAATGGCTTAAAAACTTAAATATAAGATAGGACACCATAGAACTCCCAGAAGAGAACATAGGCAAAACATTCTCTGACATAAATCACAGTGATGTTTTCTTAGGTAAATCTCCCAAGACAATAGAAATAAAAACAAAAATAAACAAATGGGACCTAATCAAACGTATAAGCTTTTTCACAGCAAATGAAACCATAAACAAAACAAAAAGAAAACCTACAAAATGGGAGAAAATACTTGCAAATGATGTGACCAGAAAGGAATTAATGTCCAAAATATATAAACAGCTTATACAGCTCAATATCTAAAAAACAACCCAATTAAAAAATAGGCAGAAGACCTAAGTAGACATTTCTCCAAAGAAGGTACACAGATGGCCAACAGGCACATGAAAATATGCTCAACATTGTTAATCATCAGAGAAATGCAAATCAAAACTACAATGAGGTTATCACTGCACTCCAGTCAGAATGGCCATAATCAAAAAGTCCACAAACAATAAATGCTGGAGAGGATGTGGAGAAGTGGGAACCTTCCTACACTGTTGATGAGAATGTAAATTGGTACAACCCCTATGGAAAACAGTATTGAGGTTCCTTAAAAAAATTTCATATGATATTACTTATATGTGGAATCTAAAATATGGTACAAATGAACTTATTTACAGAACAGAAACAGACTCACAAGCAGACTCTTATGGTTAGCAAAGGGGAGGGGGGGATAAATTTAGGGGTTTGGGATTACCAGCTACAAACTACTATATATAAAATAGATAAACAACAAGGTCCTAGTGTATAGCAAAGGGAACTATATTCAATATCTTGTAATAACCTATAATGGAAAAGAATGTGAAAAAGAAAAAAATTTATATATAAAACCAAATTACTTTCCTGTACAACAGAAACTAACACAACATTGTAAATCAACTATACTTCAATTTAAAAAAATGAACGTCCATGAGGTGAGCAGGCACCCTGCAACCCTCTCCTTGATCTTGCCTTTAAAAACCATCCCCTGAGAGCCATGGGGACTTTTTTTTTTTTTTTTTTTTTTTTTTGCGGTATGCAGGCCTCTCACTGTTGTGGCCTCTGCCTTTGAGGAGCACAGGCTCCGGATGCGCAGGCTCAGCGGCCATGGCTTACGGGCCTAGCCGCTCCGCGGCATGTGGGATCTTCCCGGACTGGGGCACAAACCCGTGTCCCCTGCATCGGCAGGCGGACTCTCAACCACTGCGCCACCAGGGAAGCCCTATGGGGACTTTTTTGAGCAGTAGCCACCCACTCTCCTTGTTTGGCCTCACAATAAACCCTGTACTTTCTTTCCTTCACCATAAAATATATTTAATAAATAAAAGAAAAAGAAAACTTGATAATCTATTAGCTCAAAAGAAACTTAGATCTAGATGAATTTCAAGTAAATTTTGCCATACTACCCAATTTTATGCACTTTTATGTATAAAAATGAGAAACAGAAGAATGATTCCCAATTTAATATGATTAACAATATTTATTCCAAAATCTAATAAGAATAGTATAAAAAGGAAAAGTTATAGAACTATTTCTCTCATAAAGATAGTTACAGATATCTTAAATAAAGCAGGAGTACACTGCACCAAATGGGGAATTTAAGCAGACTTTCATCCCAAGAATAAAAGAATTGCTTAACTTCAAATAATCCATCAGTATAATTTATATAACAACATATAAAAAATAAAAGAATATGAAGGATGAAATTAGCTCAATGAAATGAATAAAAATTAAGTTAAATGTTGAACGTTGTTTTTCCATGATAAAAACCTCAAATTAATTACAATCTGTGAGCACTTTCATAACTTAATAGACTGTTCCTCTACAATGAAAACAAACCACAAGATCAAAATCATACTTAACTAAGATATATGTTCTTTAAAATTGGAAATAAAGCAAGTTGTGTCACTATTATAGGGACTATTTGAGAGTCTACATAAATGATAATTAGGAAAATAAGAAATTCAAATACTGCAAGAGAAGAGATAAATTGTCAATATTTACTATTAGTAGGTCATCTAATACTAACTATATCAGAATCAGTGCACAAACTTCTTGACTTGTCAAGAAATATCAATAGGTTTGGTAGAAACAAAATCAGAGGAATAGACAACTTAGAAAATGAAGCAGTATACCCAATACGATGTACTGATGGGAACACAGCTGGATTAAACCCTCATATAATACTGATAAAGGTTTAAACTTGCCATCTGCCTGTCAAACAATCCATTTGTTCTCAGTGATGTTAAACATGTTTATACCCTCTGATTTAGCATTCCATCCCTCAGTATGTAACCCAGAATAATTCTTATGTAAGGGTGATGAAGTGTATAAGAGGATGGTAGTGGGAAGCTGAAAATCACCCATCTACCATGAGGAAGAGTAGATAGAATGTAGAAGGCATGTACTTAAGAAGTAGTTAGAGGAGAATAATTAAATATGCACACCAAAGCCTGGAGCGATGCTAAAGACAGTGTTGAGTGAATCAAATTTAGAAACCAAAGGTACTCTATACCTTGATAATAGTTAAATGGAAAACACAGAGATAAGCAGCACATATATGTTACAAATATATTTACTTTTTCAGGGACATATACCAAATCTATTCAAGTAAGCCCTTATGTAAAAGAGCATGGAAAGAAGTAAAAAGTAAATAAATAAATAAAACAGAAGCATAAAATAAAATAAGAAAGAGGACTAAACACAACAATTACTGTGTACTGAGGAATAGGAATAGCTCATATCTCAGAACATGAGACTATAATATAAAATAAATGATATTTAAAATCAAATAAAAATATTATGTCACTATATATTAACCCTGTGTTTGTCACCTAATTCTTACAACAATACTATAAGGTAATTGTTATACCTACTCTCACCAGGGTGTTTCTAGACATCTATGATTGCCTAGCAAATGTAACCAAGATTTAACATGCTTAGAACTGGTATTTTATTTCAATAATGTAAATACTGTAATGCAAATACACATAGAATTTTTGAGTTTTCTAATTTGCTTGACATAGCCCTAGTTTTTTATTTATTATATGTTGTTGAATATGTTTGGACAATTTCACTTTTAAACCAGCTAGGTCTACCTATTTTTGCTTCCACCATAATATTTGATAAATAAAATTTTGTAGAATAAAAGGAAATCTCTTCAGGGGTAAACATTTTCTCAATCATGTTATTTCAGAAGCATGTTAACTTATATGAAATATGGATACTTTGAGGCTGCAGGCCAGGAAGAACTAAACTAATGGCTCATGTGATTGGCACCATTAATAACTTCCACTCTGATTTTCATTCAGACTACCATGACACTACTTTGTACTGCATATTTTTCTTCCTTTACAGTGCCCTATACAGAAGAAATCAGTTGAGTTCAAAAGTGCAGTACTAATCAGAATAGTTTCCCTATAGCATTTGTTGGCTAGAAATTCAATATTACATTTTCAAATAGGGTTTCAAGTCTCATGTGAAGAAGTCCAATAATAAATCTATTTCAAATTTTACAAACAGATAGATACATAGAGAGATGTGTAGAGGCTTTCAATATAAAGTAGATTTTTTATAAAATAACCAAATATGTTAATGAAGGTAAATAGTATATCTACTACCTGACATATCAAAGTATATATTGATATAGTTGATTTTCATATACATACTTTGGGTGAATATACACAGAAAATTATGTTATTTCTATTTTTTAAAACTTTGATATTTCAAGCAATGTCACATTACCTACTTCCAACAGACTGTAAACCTCAAGGCCAATATTTATAAAAATGTCTACATTAGTAGGAATAGTATTAAATGTATACCAATTCAATATACTAAATATATAATAAATATACTCATACATGTTTAAATGCATGTCTGTAAAAATACTTAAAATTTAAATGTAAACATGATACACATACCTAAATTATTCATTCAGCAACAGAAACAAAAAAGTTAAAGATACACAATTATGTTCTAAATATTTTGTTGGGTGGCCATTCATATGGATCACATTCTTTCCAATATAGTAAAAGAAGTATCATTAGATTTATATAAATAGCCACAATTATTTTAAAAGGTACTTTTAAAAAATAAAATTTATGTACCTTCTTTCTTTATAAAACCACCCCATAAATTCACTTTCCAACTGCACTTTGCTTGCTACTTGACTAAAACATATTAATATGTATTTTTTATTTAATGCCTGCCTTTTTTTAAAATCAAGACTTTACTTTTTAAGAGCTTTTAGGTTTAAAACCAAACTGAGAGAGAGGTAGAGATTTCCCATATAACCCCTGCCCCTACACATGCATTGCCTTCCCATTATCAACATCCCCCCACGAAAGTGGTAACTTTAATGAACCTACATAGACCCAACATAATCACCCAAAATCCATAGTTTACATTAGGGTTCACTCTTGGTATTGACATTCTGTGGGTATGGACAAATGTATAGTGTCATGTATCCATCATTATGGTATCATACAGAGTATTTCTCTGCCCCCAAAATCCTCTGTGCTCTACCTATTCATCCCCACTCCCCAAGGGTCTGCCTTTTAAAATGTTTTTCCCCCCCAGAGCCCAGAATGTCCTAGTTATTAACAATATGACTGTTATTTATTAGCTAATAATTTGTCTCAGGTAATATGCTCAGTGAATTACATGTAGTATCTCATTTTTTTTACTATATCTCTGTGAGGCTAATTACTATTATCATTGTCATCTTTATCACTTAAATTTTAAAAATGAGTAAACCAAGCCATATGAAGATTTTTTTTATAACATGCACAAAACCAAATAGCTTAAAAATGACTGAGGCAAGATGTGAATTAATTATCTCTACTCCAGTATTAAGCTTTTAGCCACTATACCTACTTCTATGCCAAATCACACTAGAGACATTTATTTTATCAAGGTAGTGGGGGACAAATCTGATGTCACAGCAGTTGTCATAGCATTCAAAGTTAGAAGACACAGGGTATTTGATAATTAATAGCTTTTAACCTATCAGGAGCACCCTATCTTCATGAAAGCCTGTCATTTTAATTTTTCATAGAATATTTCTAACCCACTCTAGCTAACAATTCATATATTTGCCAAATACTGTGAGGTTATATTTAAGTAAAGTACCTTTCAGGACCTTTCTATCTAGTTGTTTTTCTAAATATGTTTTATTTGTTTAAAATATATTGAATTGACAGTGTTGGGAGAACAACCTACAGAATGAAGTTAATGGCCTTTCCATCTAGTTTTTTAAAAAATTGAAAATTCAATAAACATAATTTAGGCAGAAACACATCTCTTTTGCAAGCTATGTTTCAAGTATTAATAAAATTCTCAAACTTGATTTCATATATCTTGTAGGTTGTGATCAAGTTTGTAGATTTAACACTGTTCAAGGAATAGATTAAACATTTCATTTCTTTTGTTACTGCCAAAAAAAAGAAAATGAGAGGAAAATGCAAAGAAACACCAATGCTGTAACAATACAATTATAAAGAATTAACATGAAAACTAAAGAAAGAAACACGGCAACTGGGAAGGAGTTTCAATGAAGTCTTTGAGATATAAGTATGATGTAAAAGAGAATACCTTTCATATGTGTTATTTTGCATATTATGAAATGGCTTATTAAAGATATGATGGAAATAACTTCCCTCAAATTACACAGAGATAGACTGGTAATATTTTTATCAACCAAAAAGGACACTTTTGAGAATGAAAAGGGGCACTATTAAGAATTACACTGGGGCAACAGGCATACCAGGGTAAACCAGAGCCTATGATCATCCTACTTAAAAAGATGCCTATCTCTGGAGTCTCTATGAAGTACACTACACCAGGGATCTTATATTTCTGTAAACTATTTTTTATCATAATCCATGCACTGTAAGGATAAGCCCTTTAAGAATTCCCAACATGGTTCCAAAAATTTGACTGCAAGTTCTACATTGTAAATTACAGAGAAAAACAACTATTCCATGTTCATACAACATCCTACGTGTTACTACAGGAGCAGAGGAGGACTATTTTACCACTTGGTTATACATGGCTATTGTTGGGATGACTAAGAGGAAGCTTATATGCATTTGCACTGAATTGTCAAAGTAATATGCACTTGAAAGATTATTTATACAGGTAAAAAAATAATTCAAGTCAGTAGTTTCATGTCTCTATGATAAATTGCTAGCAAGGGATCTAGAATTTCAGAGTTAAAAGGTGTCTTAAAGAAAGGCCAATACTCTTAATTTATAATTAAGCAAACTAAAGTATGAATCAGTTAAGTGATTCACCAAAATGAAACAAAAAATTGGTGAAGGAGCTCTCACAACTGTCACTAATCTTGACATGGGACATTCAGTGCTCTTTCCACTATAGAGGACTGCCCCCAATGATGTGTAGCTGCTGCAGAGTCTTAGTTTGGCTTCTGTCCTATTTCATCATAATGAAGTATTAAATATCCAAGGATACGAATATTCCACACTCTATAATTTTGCCAGTTCCCTCAGTGCCCCTCACTGCATATAAAGGGGCGTCTGCTTACTGCAACCCAAAATACAATTTCCTTCCGTTTTTAAGATCCCTGTAAATAAAAACGGTTCACTTTTAAAAGTTTCCAAGAGTCTGAACAATATTGGTCTACTTCTCGAATGAATACTTCCACAAAATCTAATGATGGAACACAGAGGATAACACAGCAGACTTAAAGGTTAAAGTTCAAATGCTGTAATTTCAAACTATTGATCAAAGGTAATTTGGGGCACTTCTGAGTTACTTCTGGCATGTGGCAAACAAGCAAGTTAGGTTAAGTATGAATGATTAATATCAAAGTAACTCAATTTACTAAATTTTCATAGATTTACCTAGCCTATATTTTCTCCTTTATTCCCCCATGGTTGGTCTATACTTCTAATCTACCCATTTGTTTGTTTGGAAAATGATATTGCCTCTAACTAATTAGGACAGAACTAGAAGAAGCAGCTTTAATTAGGACAAAGTCAGAAAAAGAGCAATGTTTAAATGAACCATTGGCTAAAAAATTAGGTCAAAGTCCATCTTTCTAAAGGTATGGGTAGCCATCAAATAATTCTATCTCGTATTAGTAAGACAGTATAGTAAAAACACTCTATATCTATTTATCACTTCTCAGGTCTCAAAAATAAGTATGTTGTACTTTTACCTGCCACTTTAAAACATTATAAGCTAAAGTTAGCAATGAATTAAAATATATTAATATTCTTCAATTCAAATGTCTTTAGTCCTCTGCATGAAAAGTGCTATATTTATACTATATATGTATTTATATAGTTGAATAAATTTTAAATCATAAAATATTGGAAAGGCAATTTGGTGTATTTTAAAGATGATTTACTTACAGCTATAAAAATTTTCAGTTATATTGTTGTTGGATGTATTTTCCATGGTAGTTCAGCAGTGTTAGATATTGCATATTTTATTTCCAACTTCAGTGAGATAAAAAATGTTCAGTACTCAAACCCACATAGAACTTAAGGGAATACAAATCTGTGTTAACAAGTGAAAGCATTTATTTCGAAGTTGAAAATAAAAGCAGAAAGCCTTTTTATTTCACCTAACCTGGTGGAATGCCCTGTTTACTAAGTCCAAAGTAATTTAGGTTTAATACAAGTATGAAGGAGTCACCGAGCTGCTGTTTTTATTTCAAATGCACAATGGAGGCCTCAGTGAAGATTTTACTCTTCCAATTCTTCCTGCATTTGCTCCCTTCCTTGTTGTTTTTACTTGGGGACATCCCTGCAGGAGAGTTATTGGCAAGAGTAGGGAAGGAGACATGCACTTCCCAAATGAACCCCACAGGAAATAAAGTCTTTGACCTTCAGAATATATTTTATGGTTGCAAGCCCACAATACTTCAAGACATGTCTTTTTTGCACTTGATGGATTTCTAAATGTGTTTAAACAAAGCACGTGTAACAAGTAATCAGACTTCGCTAGGATTCTTCAGTTAATGAATCCTCTGAATGTTTAACCCCTTCTATTTTAAACAAAGAGAATAATCTGATATCTTGGTAAGAAATGCTTGCCTGTTTCATATATTGAATAGTGCTTCCCAGTACTAATTTACAGTCTTCCTTTGTTTCCCTAACCTTTTGACTACAAATACATATATGCACACATACATATATAGACTCAACACTCACACATATTCATGCATCATTTTATCCTCCCTAGGTTTCAGGAGCGGTAGAGTACAGATAAAGAAAAGTTTGGTTCACAGTAACTTTGACAATTCTATTTAAACCTCATCATCTCAGGTTCAGCTCAAAGAAAGAACATTTACAATGATGTATTCAAGGGGCTACCACATATATGTTGATTCTTTCTTCAGTGTCTAACCCAATCAGTCCATTAGCATATACAGCACACATCCCACAAAAACAAATAAGGTACTATATAGAATAAATTTCAATATTTATCTTCTGACAGATATATTTAAATCCATATCTTTATTTAAAAACGTTGCTTTCCTCTGATCTTCAAAATGATCAGTTAAGGAGCACAGGTGTGAGTCCAGTCATTTCATAATCAGACAGGGCCATATATTCTTTCTCCACAGTACCTCTCATCTATATGTCAAAGTTCCCAGGAAACATATCTATATTAGATAAATCTGTATAATTGCATATTTATATTTAATTGTCAATGTGGACTATAACCTGAGAAAATAAAAATACATAATAAGGTGGCTTTAAATTTTATCACAAAATATTATGGCAAGAGAAGCAGACGGACCCAAAAAGGACCAATTAAAAAAAAAAGTACTATTAGGTTTTTGGTAAATTGCTATTTATTGTGCAGCTCTCTAAGTATTTCAAAAAGGGAATGATTTAAATAAGAAAAGTCAAGAGTCTTCTATATCGGAGGTCATTTATGAATTTAGGTCTTAGAACAAAAAAGACAGATGTTGTTTGTTTATTTTGAATAGCCAGTTATAAAAATCACTACAGAGGAGGGGGGAAGATGGTGGAAGAGTAAGAGGTGGAGATCACCTTCCTCCCCACAGATACATCAGAAATACAACTACACGTGGAACAACTCCTACAGAACACCTACTGAACGCTGGCAGAAGACCTCAGACCTCCCAAAAGGCAAGAAACTCCCCACGTATCTGGGTAGGGCAAAAGAAAAAAGGAAAAACAGAGACAAAAGGATAGGGACGGAACCTGCACCAGTGGGAGGGAGCCGTGAAGGGGGAAAGGTTTCCACACACTAGAAGCCCCTTCGCGGGTGAAGACTGCGGGTGGCGGAGGGGGGTAGCTTCGGATCCGTGGAGGACAGCGCAGACACACGGGTGCGGAGGGCAAAGCAGAGAGATTCCCGAACAGAGGATCAGTACTGACCAGCACTAACCAGCCTGAGAGGCTCGTCTGCTCACCCGCCGGGGCAGGTGGGGCTGGGAGCTGAGGCTCAGGCTTTGGTCGGAGTGTAGGGAGAGGACTGGGGTTGGCGGCGTGAACACAGCCTGAAGGGGTTAGTGTGCCACGGCTAGCCGGGAGGGATTCCTGGAAAAAGTCTGGACCTGCCGAAGAGGCAAGAGACTTTTTCTTCCCTCTTTGTTTCCTGGTGCGTGAGGAGAGGGGATTAAGAGTGCTGCTTAAAGGAGCTCCAGAGGTGGGCGCGAGCTATGGCTAACAGCGTGGATCCCAGAGACGGGCATGAGATGCTAAGGCTGCTGCTGCCGCCACCAAGAAGCCTGTGTGCGAGCACAGGTCACTATCCCCACCTCCCCTCCCGGGAGCTTCTGCAGCCCGCCACTGGCAGGGTCCAGGGATCCAGGGACAACTTCCCCGGGAGAACGCACGGCACGCCCTGGTTGGTGCAATGTCATGCTGGCCTCTGCCGCCGCAGGCTCGCCCCGCACTCCGTGCCCCTCCCTCCCCCCGGCCTGAGTGACCCAGAGCCCCCGAATCAGCTGCTCCTTTAACCCCGTCCTGTCTGAGCGAAGAACAGACGCCCTCCGGCGACCTACACACAGAGGCGGGGCCAAATCCAAAACTGAACCCCGGGAGTTGTGCAAACAAAGAAGAGAAAGGGAAATCTCCCCTAGCAGCCTCAGGAGAAGTGGATTAAATCTCCACAGTCACCTTGATGTACCCTGCATTGGTGGAATACATGAATAGACAACAAATCATCCCAAATTGAGGAGGTGGACTTTGAGACCAAGATATATTATTTTTCCCTTTTCCTCTTTTTGTGGTTGTGTATGTGTATGCTTCTGTGTGACATTTTGTCTGTATAGCTTTGCTTACACCATTTGTCCTAGGGTGCTGTCCGTTTTTTTTATTTTTTAATTAAATTTTTTTTTCTTAATAATTACTTTTTATTTTATTTTATATTACTTTATTTTATTTTATCCTCTTTCTTTCATTCTACTCTTTCTCCCTTTTATTCTGAGCTGTGCAGATGAAAGGCTCTTGGTGCTCCAGCCAGGAGGCAGTGCTGTGCCTCTGAGGTGGGAGAGCCAAATTCAGGACACTGGTCCACAAGAGACCTCCCAGCTCCACATAATATCAAACAGCAAAAATCTCCCAAAGATCTACATCTCAACACCAAGACCCAGCTTCACTCAACAACCAGCAAGATACAGTGCTGGACACCCTATGCCAAACAACTAGAAAGGCAAAAACACAACCCCACCCATTAGCAGAGAGGCTGCCTAAAATCATAATAAGGCCACAGACACCCCAAAACACAACACCAGACGTGGACCTGCCCACCAGAAAGACAAGATCCAGCCTCATCCACCAGAACACAGGCACTAGTCCCCTCCACCAGGAAGCCTACACAACCCAATGAACCAACTTTAGCCACTGGGACAGACACCAAAAACAACGGGAACTACGAACCTGCAGCCTGAAAAAGGAGACCCCAAACACAGTAAGATAAGCAAAATGAGAAGACAGAAAAATACACAGCAGATGAAGGAGCAAGATAAAAACCCACCAGACCTAACAAATGAAGAAGAAATAGGCAGTCTACCTGAAAAACAATTCAGAATAATGATAGTAAAGATGATCCAAAATCTTGGAAATAGAATAGACAAAATGTAAGAAACATTTAACAAGGACCTAGAGGAACTAAAGATGAAACAAGCATTGATGAACAACACAATAAATAAAATGAACATACTCCAGATGGGATCAATAGAAGAATAACTGAGGCAGAAGAACGGATAAGTGACCTGGAGGACAAAATAGTGGAAATAACTACTACAGAGCAGAATAAAGAAAAAAGAATGAAAAGAACTGAGGACAGTCTCAGAGACCTCTGGGACAACATTAAATGCACCAACATTCGAATTATAGGGGTCCCAGAAGAAGAAGAGAAAAAGAAAGGAACTGAGAAAATATTTGAAGAGATTATAGTTGAAAACTTCCCTAATATGGAAAAGAAAATAGTTAATCAAGTCCAGGAAGCACAGAGAGTCCCATACAGGATAAATCCAAGGAGAAACACGCCAAGACACATATTAATCAAACTGTCAAAAATTAAATACAAAGAAAACATATTAAAAGCAGCAAGGGAAAAACAACAAATAACACACAAGGGAGTCCCCATAAGGGGATAAAGCTGATCTTCCAGCAGAAACTCTGCAAGCCACAAGGGAGTGGCAGGATATATTTAAAGTGATGAAGGAGAAAAACCTACAACCAAGATTACTCTACCCAGAAAGGATCTCATTCAGATTTGATGAAGAAATTAAAAACTTTACAGACAAGCAAAAGCTGAGAGAGTTCAGCACCACCAAACCAGCTTTACAAAAAATGCTAAAGGATCTTCTCTAGACAAGAAACACAAGAGAAGGAAAAGACCTACAATAATGAACTGAAAACAATTTAGAAAATGGGAATAGGAACATACATATCGATATTTACCTTAAATGTAAATGGATTAAATGCTCTCACCAAAAGACATAGACTGGCTGAATGGATACAAAAACAAGACCCATATATATGCTGTCTACAAGAGACCCACTTCAGACCTAGGGACACATACAGACTGAAAATGAGGGGATTGAAAAACATATTCCATGCAAATGGAAATCAAAAGAAAGCTGGAGTAGCAATTCTCATATCAGACAAAATAGACTTTAAAATAAAGAGTATTACAAGAGACAAAGAAGGACACTACATAATGATTAAGGGATCGATCCAAGAAGAAGATATAACAATTGTAAATATTTATGCACCCAACATAGGAGCACCTGAATACATAAGGCAAATACTAACAGCCATAAAAGGGGAAATCAACAGTAACACATTCATAGTAGGGGACTTTAACACCCCACTTTCACCAATGGACAGATCCTCCAAAATGAAAATAAATAAGGAAACACAAGCTTTAAATGATACATTAAATAAGATGGACTTAATTGATATTTGTAGGACATTCCATCCAAAAACAACAGAATACACATTTTGTCAAGTGCTCACAGAACATTCTCCAGGATAGATCATATCTTGGGTCACAAATCAAGCCTTGCTAAATTTAAGAAAATTGAAAGTCAAGTATCTTTTCCGACCACAATGCTATGAGACTAGATATCAATTACAGGAAAAGATCTGTAAAAAATACAAACACATGGAGGCTAAATAATACACTACTTAATAATGAAGTGATCACTGAAGAAATCAAAGAGGAAATCAAAAAATACCTAGAAACAAATGACAATGGAGACACGACGACCCAAAATCTATGGGATACAGCAAAAGCAGTTCTAAGACGGATGTTTAAAAGTAATACAATCCTACCTTAATAAACAGGAAACATCTCGGGCTTACCTGGTGGTGCAGTGGTTGAGAATTTGCCAGCCGATGCAGGGGACATGGGTTTGTACCCCGGTCTAGGAAGATCCCACATGCTGCGGAGCGGCTGGGCCCGTGATCTATGGCCACTGAGCCTGTGCGTCCGGAGCCTGTGCTCCTCAACGGAAGAGGCCACAACAGTGAGAGGCACGCCTACTGCAAAAAAAAAAAAGAGTAACAGGAAACATCTCAAAGAAACAACCTAACCTTTTAGACAAAGAACAAAAAAACCCCAAAGGTAGCAGAAGGAAAGAAATCATAAAGATTAGATCAGAAATAAATGAAAAAGAAATGAAGGAAACGATTGCAAAGATCAATAAAACTAAAAGCTGGTTCTTTGAGATGATAAAAAAATTGATAAACCATTAGCCAAACTCATCAAGAAAAAAAGGGAGAAGACTCAAATCAATAGAATTAGAAAGGAAAAAGAAGTAACAACTGACACTGCAGAAATACAAAGATCATAAGAGATTACTACAAGCAACTCTATGCCAATAAAATGGACAACCTGGAAGAAATGGACAAATACTTAGAAATGCACAACCTGCCAAGACTGAATCAGGAGAAATAGAAAATATGAACAGACCAATCACAAGCACTGAAATTGAGACTGTGATTAAAAATCTTCCAACAAACAAAAGCCCAGGACCAGATGGCTTCACAGGAAAATTCTATCAAACATTTAGAGAAGAGCTAACACCTATCCTTCTCAAACTCTTCCAAAATATAGCAGAGAGAGGAACACTCCCAAACTCATTCTATGAGGCCACCATCACCCCGATACCAAAACCAGACAAAGATGTCAGAAAGAAAGAAAACTACAGGACAATATCACTGATGAACATAGATGCAAAAATCCTCAACAAAATACTAGCAAACAGAATCCAACAGCACATTATACAGATCTTACACCATGATCAAGTGGGGTTTATTCCAGGAATGCAAGGATTCTTCAATATATGCAAATCAATCAACATGATACATCATATTAACAAACTGAAGGAGAAAAACCATATGATCATCTCAGTAGATGCAGAGGAAGCTTTTGACAAAATTCTACACCCATTTATGATAAAAACCCTGCAGAATGTAGGCACAGAGGGAACTTTCCTCAACATAATAAAGGCCATATATGACAAACCCACAGTCAACATTGTCCTCAATGGTGAAAAACTTAAAGCATTTCCACTATGATCAGGAACAAGACAAGGTTGCCCACTCTCACCACTCTTATTCAACATAGTTTTGAAAGTTTTAGCCACAGCAATCAGAGAAGAAGAAGAAATAAAAGGAATCCAAATCGGAAAAGAAGTAAAGCTGTCACTGTTTGCAGATGGTACAATACTATACACAGACAATCCCAAAGATGCTACCAGAAAACTACTAGAGCTAATCAATGAATTTGTTAAAGTAGCAGGATACAAAATTAATGCACAGAAATATCTGGCATTCTTATACATTAGTGATGAAAAATCTGAAAGTGAAATTAAGAAAACCCTCCCATTTACCACTGCAAAAAAAAGAATAAAATATCTAGGAATAAACCTGCCTAAGGTGACAAAAGATCTGTATGCAGAAAATTATAAGACACTGATGAAAGAAATTAAAGATGATACAAATAGATGGAGAGATATACCATGTTCTTGGATTGGAAGAATCAATATTGTAAACCTGCCTAAGGTGACAAAAGATCTGTATGCAGAAAATTATAAGACACTGATGAAAGAAATTAAAGATGATACAAATAGATGGAGAGATATACCATGTTCTTGGATTGGAAGAATCAATATTGTGAAAATGACTCTACTACCCAAAGCAATCTACAAATTCAATGCAATCCCTATCAGGCTACCACTGGCATTTTTCACAGACCTAGAACAAAAACTTTCACAATTTGTATGGAAACACCAAACACCCCGAATAGCCAAAGCAATCTTGAGAACAAAAAATGGATCTAGAGGAATCAGGCTCCCTGACTTCAGACTGTACTACAAAGCTACAGTAATCAAGACAGTATGGTACTGGCACAAAAACAAAAATAAAGATCAATGGAACACGATAGAAAGCCCAGAGATAATCCCACACACATACGGTAATCTTAGCTTTGATACAGGAGGCAAGCATATATAGTGGAGCAAAGACAGCCTCTTCAATAAGTGGTGCTGGGAAAACTGGACAGCTACATCTAAAAGTATGAGATTAGATCACTCCCTAACACCATACATAAAAATAAGCTCAGAATGGATTAATGATCTAAATGTAAGGCCAGAAACTATCAAACTCTTAGAGGAAAACATAGGCAGAACACTCTATGACATAAATCACAGCAAGATCCTTTTTGACCCATCTCCCAGAGAAATGGAAATAAAAACAAAAATAAACAAATGGGACCTAATGAAACTTCAAAACTTTTGCACAGCAAAGGAAACCATAAACAATACCAAAAGACAACCCTCAGAATGGGAGAAAATATTTGCAAATGAAGCAACTGACAATGAATTAATCTCCAAAATTTACAAGCAGCTCATGCAGCTCAATATCAAAAAAAAACAAACAACCCAATCCAAAAATGGGCAGAAAACCTAAATAGACATTTCTCCAGAGAAGATATACAGATTGCCAACAAACACATGAAAGGATGCTCAACACCACTAATCATTAGAGAAATGCAATTCAAAAATACAATGAGATATCATCTCACACCTCTCAGAATGGCCATCATCAAAAATCTAGAAACAAATGCTGGAGAGGGTGTGGAGAAAAGGAAACACTCTTGCACTGCTGGTGGGAATGTAAATTGGTACAGCCACTATGGAGAGCAATATGGAGGTTCCTTAAAAAACTAAAAATAGAACTACCATACAACCCAGCAATCCCACTACTGGGCATATACTCTGAGAAAACCATAATTCAAAAAGAGTCATGTACCAAAATGTTCATTGCAGCTCTATTTACAATAGCCAGGACATGGAAGCAACCTAAGTGTCCATCGTTGGATGAATGGATAAAGAAGATGTGGCACATATATACAATGGAATATTACTCAGCCATAAAAAGAAACTAAATTGAGTTATTTGTAGTGAGGTGGATGAACCTAGAATGTGTCATACAGAGCTAAGTAAGTCAGAAAGAGAAAAACAAATACCGTATGCTAACACATATATATGGATTCTAAGGAAAAAAAAAAGGTCATGAAGAACCTAGGGCTATGACGGGAATAAAGACACAGACCTACTAGAAATGGGCTTGAGGATATGGAGAGGGGGAAGGGTAAGCTGTGACAAAGTGAGAGAGTGGCATGGACATATATACACTACCAAACGTAAAATAGATAGGTAGTGGGAAGCAGCCGCATAGCACAGGGAGATCAGCTTTGTGACCACCAAGAGGGGTGGGATAGGGAGGGTTGGAGGGAGGGAGATGCAAGAGGGAGGAGATATGGGAACATATGTATATGTATAACTAATTCACTTTGTTATAAAGCAGAAACTAACACACCATTGTAAAGCAATTATACTCCAATAAAGATGTTAAGAAAAAAATCACTACAAAACCGTCAGGGTAATTGACAAGAAATATTCCAACAATTTGTATACCTATATCTGTCTAACTTATCTATTTTTATCTATCTGTTTATCTAGAAAGAGAGAGACAGGGAGAGCGAGCAGCTGGAGAGACAGGTCTGTACTGTGATCCTCCTATAGGTGCTTGATACATTCTTCATACATCTTCTCTGTTTGCCACAGAAACTTCCGTTGGGTATCCTTGAGTGTCTATTTTGGCATCTATTTTCATAAGGTGCAGTGTCTGGTCATTTTAATTCTATTCTGAGCAAGTTAGATTCTGTATTTTTATTTTGTTGCATCCATCTAAATCTTGTTGAGTTTTATTCTGGCAAACAAGCAAATCAGCTTGATCCTGTCAAACGTTAGTTTCAGGTATCAGGCAGGATCCAGACTATTCCTCACTTAAGAGTTAGAGATGTCCTACTTCTAAAGCATCTTTCTAGGGTTATAATAAAATACCCAGATGTTCAATTAGGTATCTTCACTGTTCCTCATTAGCTGTTCTCTTCCTGGCCTCACAGCGTCTGTCTCAGTGCCCACACAGCTTAGTCTTCAGGCAAAACCTCAAGGAGGACCCTGTGCAGAGCTCCAGATCTGCTTATCTGTGCAAAGTCTTCATCACTGATTTCCTGTCCTACAAATTCCAGCTGATTCAGGAGCCCCAGCCTCCAACCGTGTGTCTTCTAGTTAGGTCTCTGTTCTGTCTAGGCTCTTATTCTTTGTGTCACAATTTGGGTAGTGACCCCACAGAAAGCAAATGTGGATGTGACCTCTTATGTTCCTTTTTCTCAAGCATCACCACCCTGTGCTGTCCGACGCCTGATAAACAGGTGCTTCATGTGTGCTTACTGTCTTTGCTTCTTAGTGGTTCAGGTCAGAAGAATCCATCTAATACCTGCTACGATGTCAAGGCTCCATCCGAAGTTCCTGTCTACTTTTCATGCCTCTGCTTTCTTGTATCTCCCTCAAATTTGCGTCTTTAGCAATAACTTGAAAAATATGCATGCTTTCCTATTTTTGGTTAAAATTTGAGATTTTATCACCATGATTTCCCAGACTACTTGAAAAGTGTATTACTCCTGATTACTTTCAGTTCAGATAAAATTTTTAACATTTAACTTCTTTTTCCCTTCACCAATGGTTTTGTTTTAGAAACAAAACTGTTATTAACAATATAGTTTTGTGTTAATGGAATTGCTTTCAGGGATTATTTTTAGCATTTGTATTGTCTCAAATTTTTTCTTAGTTTTATACCAATATCCAATATCATGCCTTTATACCATATTTTCTCATTGCTGAATTCTCTACCAAATGAGATTAAAGTATGGGAAAGCCTGGCCTTACACAGGCATTTTATAAATAATATCTGTTGCTACTGCTGTCATCATCATTGTCATCGTCATTAAATGACACCACAGCAACATCAAAATTTCTCAAGCCGCAAACTGCTTTTGAATTCATTTACCAATTACAGAGATGACAGATCCAACGACAGATCTCTTTTCGAATAAACTGAGTTCTCTCTCTCTCTCATGAAAAACATTTTGACAACTAGTTGACTGTACAAAAAATAATAGAGAAATGAACAAGTTCTATAGTATATTTTTAATAATGTGATTCTAAGTGCTGAAAGTTCATGAGGTTATTTGATTTATGGACTACTTCAAAAATTTTAGAAAATATCTAATGTCAATATAAAGTCACTGTCTATTTCAGTTGCAGATATAATTCACAGCATCTGTAAATCACTACGATTAATTAAAAAAGAAACCCACAGGACTTCTTTTCAAGAGAAATACTGCCTCAAATAGGCAATCATATATATTTATAGTGACTTTGACTACAATACCATGGACTTTGAACCTCAGTTATCACTAAGTGTTTTTCCTGACCCAATTCTATCAAAAAGTGTTGCAGTTATGAGTGTGGAAATGACTTAGAGCTGAATTTCAATCTGGTTTTATGTCAAATACCTACTTTAATTAACGGGAACAATGAGGAGGTTCGGGAATTGGAATGTCGTGCCCTAACTTTCCCCAATACTCATTCCATGTATAAACTGGAGGAAAGAATAAGTGATATGTTTTGGATTTGTTTTCAGTGCTATGAGGAAAACTAAGACCAAGAAACGTATGTTGATAACCATCTGTCTTTTCATTGCTATTCTGTAAAGATTTTATTCTCTGTCAAAGATGATTCACTAAGCTCTCCTGACATATATGTAAACTTCCTGAGGATGCATTTGTGTCTCTAATGACAAAACTGAACCCCTTATAAAAAATAAGTATGGAAAGTCCATCAAAAAAAAGGTTTGTAAGAAAACTGAAACTGTTTAGAAGTCCAAGTCAGTGGTTGAATATATGTGCAGATTTAACGTTATGAATGCATTTGCATTTTTAAGGGAGTTTAAATCAATTCCCTTTACATATACCTGTCATACTTTGGGTTTAAGGTTTTTTAAAATATGGTGTGAGAAGTAGAGGCCATGTAGCCCTTATAATACAAGTTGTGTTCCCATCTTAGTGATGATATAATGAATCATGTTCATAATAAATCATGATAATAGCTTTCTCTGATGGAATTAAGGTTCACACTTTCCTTTAGCATTTGATTCTATAATCAGGCTAAATCCATGTGCAGAGAAGCCACTTATGAGTCTGGGGTTGTAGTTCTTTGTACAACCTGACTATAGAACATAAATAAATATGGATACTAAGGAAAAATGTGAAAAGTTATTCCCAAAATTTTTCACTAACTGCAAGACTAAAGTTTACATATACAATTCCCATGCCTCCATCTCCTCAGATGTATAACTAGAGAACTGACAGTGATTATCTTCAAATTTTCCTCCAGCTCAAAAATTCTAAAATTTTATTAAAAATTAATTATACAAAATTGAAATCCTTCTTACTGAGGCTTAAGTTTTTTCTAATAAGAGTTTTATTTCCTAGTTTGTATATTACTAACAGAGATTTGAAATATCCCTTTCCAAAGGATCTTAAATATCATGACGAATGCTTGTCATTTTGGAATTTTTCAAATGCAACTGCCATATTTCGGCTATGTTACGTGTAAAAATCTCACCTAACATATATAAGAAGCACATACTTTACTTGCCCATGTGAAGGGAGTGGAAAAACTTGCTGACTATTAAAATTTAAGATATCATCTATTACCATGATAATATTGATATTAACAGTAAAATTATATTCCATTAGTTTAATAATAATTAGTTGGCTCTTATCTTTAGGAATTTTCTAACCTGAGACAAAATTAGGTTTTACACAAAATTTTCAGAAATTGTTGTCAAAGAGGACACACCCTGTCCAGGCATAAAATTTTAAATTATAAGTTATCATTTACTTATTTATTTATTAATAAATGATCTTTACCTTAAACCATGATGGCGAAAATGGTTTATTCATTCCTACAAATCCTAAAAATCTAGACTTGCAAAAATCTGCGAATAAAAATAGATGTGCTGAGGAAGGGAAATATGGTAAGAAAGGTAGAACACTAGGCTGTAGGGTATTGATCATTCTTAGAAAATCCGTTAACTTTTATTTCTACTTTACCTGACAAATTAAAGGAAAAAAGGGAATGGGTTGTCACACAAGAGCTTCTATAGAAGATGGAGAGTATCTTCTGTGTTGTAAGTGGCCGTAACTATGTGGTTCATTGTGGTTCTTGGGTAGCTAACCAGAAAAGTTGCCCTGTATGAGTCCACCTACTGACAAAAGAAGAAAATAATACAAAAAAAAAAAGCAAAAACAAAACCCTCTTTGTTGTCTCTTTAGTCTCCCAGAAGCAAACTGCCACATCTATTCATAGAACAGTGCCTTCCCTGGACATAAACCACACAGTAGATTCGACAGTAGACTAGACCACATTGTGAGTTACGCTGATTTGAATCCCACAATTTAATACTTTGAGAGAAAAGTGCCTAACATCTAGAAGAACTGTGAAGCAAGGAGACATATTTGGAGTCTCCAGGTAGACAGTGTTTAAGAGAAAAACAAACTTTACTATCTCTCTTTTTCTTCTCTGAGAAGGGAAAAGCCCCTGAGGAGTACAATGGGAGTAATTCTGTCTGTGATAGTTTACAATCATCCAGAAGCCTAAGGTTTTACAATAAAAGATGACTCCCTCGTCTTCATTGATGAATGGCTATAATTTTCCATCGGACATCCTGAATCGGCTACCATGCCAGAACAGGGAAAAAAGCGCTCTAACTATGAATTGAAGGTATAATTCTAAACTGTAATGCTTTACTGTGCAAAAATAACACATTTTCTAGGAACCTTTAGTATATAAGAGTTGTAGAGAAAAATAAAAGGGTAGGTATTTACATAGCACAGGCGTATAGATAAATTTATATATTTCATTATAAATGACAATGAGCTAAGAAAATAAATATTCTGAAACACATAGTAAGAAATTTAGTAAAAAATGAAATTCAAACAAAGCTATCATGTGAAACACAATCAGTCAAAGTGTCTTGAGTACCTAGTGTATTCTCAATCTTGGAAAAATATCTGGTGGCAGGGGGCATTCACCCAAATACCCCTACACAGACAAACATCTCACATTCTATTTTAAAGAATGTACAACATACAGCAGATAAACTGATAAATGCTTAAGTATGAAACACTTATTCTACTATAAGATAAATGATATTTCATACCTGGCACTTAAAGTTTGCCTTTTTGACTATTTTTGCCTCTTCTCTATGTCATGCTGCCCCTGGAAGTAGTTACTCCTCTCTACTTTAGGGTATCTCAAGTTGATTTATCCATTACCTTTTCTACTGAGGGGGTCAAACCATTATATAGTATGAACATTAGAAACTGCACTGCATTTAAGAAACTTGTATTATTTTTTTTAAATTCAAAAGTTAGAAATTTGCTCTAATTACTGTAATTATCTTGCAATCTGGATATTACTACTGCACTGTCGTGCATCAATATTGGCAGCTACTGAACATTCACTGTAGTGTCAATTGCATATTCAGTGAGCAAGAAGAAGCAACATTAACTCAATTTAAAAATACATATTTCCAAGACAGTGCTAATACTGGATAAATGATAATGAACTGAAATGAATAAGCAATAAAAATGCTTGAGATAGATTTCTGTGGATAAATTGCTTACTTACTAGTGCTGTTGTACAGAAGGTATCAAGGCTTCTATATCTCTGCCCAATGAAACCTTTCAAATTGGATTCCAATTAAAAGTGATTTCTTCCCCCAAAAGAATGTTACTATGATAGTGGGTAAAACACATGGCTCTCTAGTAAAATACACAGACATTTAAGTCCATATAGACAGAGTTTATATGGGATACACAGAGTTTCAGCCAGTGGCAGCTCCTACATTTACATAGAGAAACAAGCTGGTCACAGATAACCAGGGATATTCATTGGAATCACAGAGGTCTCCTCTGCTTTAGTTAGTGTGCTTATGTGGAGAAGCAAAGATACCCTTTGATGTCCACTTACCAGAGCACCACACAAAGGAAACAAACAATTCCTAAAGTAATTAATAAAGAAGCAATCAAAATTTTAAGGTTCTGGAGGAAGCAGCACTTCACAATGTAACAATAGTGTGTGCTTAAATTCAACTTTGAACAAATGCATTGAGAGAAATTAAGAATGTGAACTTTGATAAGGAGACAAAAGTATAAAATCTTCCCTGGTGTTCCTCTGTTCACCTGTATTTATTGGCAAACAGAGGAACGCCAATATAGACAGAAATCATGTTAATCATTTTTAGTTCACATCTCCATTATTGTGTGAAGAAACCATATCTTGGCCTCGAGGGTTAAGTGATTTACTTCACCAATCATTAAGTAAGAGGAAATTAAGACTTTATAACAAAATCCCAAGTTTTAGTATTAAAAACAGATGCATGGATCTTTATACTTAAAGTAAATTTAAAGTAAATATAGTTTCCAATAAAATTCATTTATTACCAGAAAAATACTTTTTCATAAAACTCTCACTTAAAAATATCTTGTCTAACAAGCAGCTGGAATGACCTAACCTGAGAAAACCATCTATTTCATCCCGGTTCCTATCACAGGATGCATCCTGTGTGGAATATGAAACAGAAACAGCCAATTGTACAGTGGCCCAGCTTAAACAAAAGGTCTTTATTTTGAAGACCTTTTACACCACAAGTCTATAACTGATGCTGTTTCACAACTGTACTTTGAATTTGCTGTTCCTCCTCTTGGAATATTCTCTACTCTTGTCCATGTCTACAGTTCCATTCATCCTCAAAAATTCTCATTAAACTCTGATTCTTGTTTTTTTCTTGCAACTCTGCTCTCCCATATACGTTGGCTTGCACTTACACTGTATATTTCTGTTCTTTAAGAGCCCTATATATTATTTCAGATTTCAAGTATCAGTATATTTATATATTGAATGTGTAACATATGCTATATATCATTACATTGTTTGTATATTGTATGTTATGTATTGTATATAGTATATTACATATTTTAAATATAAAACATCACAAGCATATATTATATATATATTTAAATATTAATTTATAATATAATTTTATGCAAATCTAAACTAACCTGTCCCCCATATTTGAATGGTAGTTCTTTTCCTAATAGCAAGGTTACATCATTTTTGACTTTCCCTTTCCAGAATCAAATAAATACTTGTTAAATCTACATTGATTAAATAGAACGCCACCCTAATATTTAGATAAAGTCATAAACAAAACACTAAGTGAACACCAGGCAGAAAGTAAACATCAGAAACAGAAAACCTCAAGGTGGAAAACAGTAAATTGAGTAAATTTTTTCTTATTCAGATAAAAAATCTGAGGCCAAAATAGAATTGGAAGTACTAAATGTAGAAAAAAAATGAATCCATCTGGTATCTTCTACATTAAAACTAGTCATCAATGCTGGTCAGGTATTTGTTGGGGACAAATTTAACATAAATAAGAGCAGAAGCAACAACACGGAAACTGCCAAAATTACAATAATTATTCACTTACTCTGTATTGAAGCCCCTGAGAGCTTTGTGTTACACCCAAACAATAAAATGATTCTTGATACCAAAATATGTGTTCAAAGCAAGAAGAAAGAAATTTTAAAGGCGTCCTTCAATAAAGAATGAAAAGGTCTATAGCTCTCAATGAGGGAAGGTGGAAACTGAAGAAACCCATGATAGTGCTGCGACTGTGACTCTAGGTGATAAATGTTGGCATGGGGGACAATTGTGAATAAGGGGTAGACAGGCCGGGGGAGAAACAAATCATTCTTAACAGGAATAAAAATTTTGAATGAAGCTAGGTAGGTATAACAATGATCCCACGATCAGGAGTAGGGTTTGGAAGAATTACTCAGATGATTTTCGTTAATGCCCATGAATCGGGCTGGCCTGCCACCGCTAAATTGTTCATGTGGTCCTATACAGTTTCTACCAGTGCTGGCAGGATTGGATGTGATTGTAGTTTGTGCTGAGAAGTCTTCCTATCTTCTTTTTTTCTGAATATAGACATATTGTCCCCTATAAACCTCAAACCAGAGGTCAGAGCTTCCTAAGCTGAATTCCTCAAGCTTAAGAGCAAAGACAGCTTATCCACTTTTACTGCTTACCAGCCCACAACTACCTATGAGATCTCAACAGACAGACCTGAGGACTGAGTGATTCCCTCACTGGATTTAAGGAGGCAAAAAAAGGAACAAGCAATTTATGAAGAGGGCTCAAGAAACACAGGTTAGAGTGTGAGTATTGCTATGGTCAAGCTACAGCCTGATGTATATATAGGTTTAACTTTCTGCTTCACCATTTACTAACTTACAAGCTCTGGAAAATTACTTAATGTCTCAGTATCTCAAATGTTTTCATCTATAAAGTATGAATTGCTGTATCCAGCTGATAGAGTACTTTCTGAGAATTAAATGAATTGATTTTTATATAAAGCCCTTAGAAAACTTTGTGCATACGAAGTATTATATATGTTAGCTATTGTGATATCCCAGCAAGATACTTAAATTAGAGACAGTCTTGATTTATTCAGAGTTCTGAGAATGTCTCAGTGAGGCTACTGGAAAGTCTCCAAGCAAAGTTACCTAGTAAAGGGGTCTGTAATCCCTTAGGACTGGGTCAAGGTGAGAGTCACTCTAAGGCTGGCTCTTAGGAATTCCATTACCTGATGCTGACATTCCAAAAATGCCAGCCTTCGATTGACTCAACTGCAGGACCTCTGAATTTCAAATTCTGAGAAAAATGATCTAATTACTAGACTTGGATATGATGTACAACTGTAGAGCTGATATACATCCCTGGATCAGTCAGCTATGCCTGGGATAGAGCCCCTGGCAGAAGTAATGAGAAGATTATGCTGTGTTATCTACCATAGATATGATTGTCACACATCCATGCATAGCAGGTACTAAAGAAAAGAAGAGAGAATCTCATTTCTTATTATTGCTGTTTACATTTTTTAGTGGGTCTTAGAGAAAAATAAGCTAACATAAAATGAAGAATTATTTCTAAATTCATCTTGGAGAAATGAATTACTGAGGCTCTGTGCTCTTAGAAATGGATATTTTTAGGGAGAAGGGTAGAAGCAGAAGCATAATAAGCGGACAGAGCACTGACTGAGTTCATGGATAATATCTTGCAAATCTTCCCCAGTGATAAGTTGAACTCCATAAATTTCCTGAGAAATGTACAGAAGAAGCAAGCAGAAGCCAGGTCACAGTCTTGGTTGGAAATGGGTCTCTAATTCCATAGCTGCTGTCCCCTATATCCTTCTCAAGGAAAACATCTGAGTCAACCTTCCTCAGGTGCAGACATGAGAAGAAACATGGCAGATTAATGGCTCATGTCATTTACTTTGTTTCCTTCTTTGTCCAGTGACCCAACATCACTGTCATTGTTGCTTTTTTTTTTTTTCTTTTAACCCAGCATTTTAAGGTTTTCCTTGTAGTTAAGGAACATGAATATGTTGAAAAGAATTAAGGTAGAGTAGATTTTAATTCCTCTACCTGGTTCAGAAGTCAAATGGTCAGTAGAAAACAGTTTCTAGCAAAACTAGGCAATGGATAAAGTTTGATTTTATTACACTTTTTAAAAACCTAAATCTTCCTTTCCTATATCTCCTCTCACCTCCAGCGAGCCCATCAACTCATTTTATCCACAGTGAAAATTTTCCCCATACTGTTCTCAGA
The DNA here is from genome assembly GCF_949774975.1 of Lagenorhynchus albirostris. Taxonomy (NCBI): domain Eukaryota; kingdom Metazoa; phylum Chordata; class Mammalia; order Artiodactyla; family Delphinidae; genus Lagenorhynchus; species Lagenorhynchus albirostris. Next base: position 55,166,204 of record NC_083105.1, on the reverse strand, counting down.
GGGGATTACCTCAAAATTGCACAATTGTCACATCAAATGATCCAATTCCCTGAGGGTCCACGTTTCAGCTACCCGCCCCAGGAAATCATCACACGAACCATGCTGAGACCATGGCTGATACCACTGAATATTACACAATTTTGGTTTGTGAAAGCTATGGCAATGAACGTGTACAGAGTTAGTATTCTAACAAGTAAGTAGAGCATGATTATTATTAGAAAACAAAACAATTAGGAAAAAAAGGTGTGTAATATTTTATTTTTAAGAAAAGGGAAGGAAATCCCCAACTGCTCTATTAATATTTTGTGCCATTCCTGTTTTGAACTTTCTGTTGTTGAGACTATGCTTCCATTTAATCCCCTTCAGTTTGTTTTTCAAATGTATTGTTCTGTATATAATATATAGTTTTGGATATTTTCCCAATAGAAAGTGATTAAATGTGATCACTTTCATATAACAAACTCTGGAATAAAGTGCTTCTTAAAACTTTGTTTTTGTTAATCATGTATTTTCCTTTAGTATCACATTTCAAGCATTCTTAACATGGCTGAGAATATAATGCCTATAACATTTTGTGTCATTAACTGTAATGCAATTCTAATGTAATTTTTATTGAGAATTAATCACACAGAAAGTGCATATATATGTAGGCATAGTCAAAGAATATTTATGAAATGAACACCTAGGTAACTGCAGTCACATCACTCTCACTGTCTCTAGAGTTAATCAACATTCTGACTTTTGTGAAGATCTTTGTCTTTTTTAAAGCTTTTCTAATTAATTGAAAAACAGTTTAGCTTTTGCTATTTTAAATTTTATATAAGTAAATATCAGATCATGATATTTTTGACTTGTTTTCTTTTTGACTTGTTTTTTGTTTAATATTGTGATATTTATCCAGTTTAATGTGTAATTATATTTAATTTTATTTGTGGATTAGTATCCTATTATAGCAATATACTACAATTTGTGTATCCACTTGCACTATTCTGGTGAACAACACCTCGAGGTCAACAGAAAGATGGAGGTTAGGATGTCAAGAAGTAGACAGTAGCTTGAGAAGCAGAAAACAAACACTACTCCCATGGAACACTGGGGGAGGTCACTGAAAAAAAACATGACCACTGGTTTGACCTGAAAGCGGGACCTGTAATCAGAGGCTCCTCACCCCCTCTCCCATCCTTGGAATGTACATTCTGTCTACTGTTCCTGCAGTGGGAGCTGTTCCAAGGACATAGTCTTGAGAGATTAAGGTGTTGTTGAGACCATCTGGACTTAATACGTGACTGATCCCAGTTAAGGCCTCTATATAAACTTACAAGATTCTGGCATGAGGATGCAGAAAACTACTTGTCCTACAGACACCCAAGACAAGCTTCCTTATTAAACCTGCCACCTACTAATCTAGAGTGGTCTGCCTCTTCCTTCAGTCTCTCCTTGCCCTCTGTGAGTCCAGAGGCCAGTTTTATTTTATTTCATTTTTTGTTTTGTTTTTGTCTTTTGTTTTTTTTTTTGGCCACATCACACAGCGTGTGGGATATTAGTTCCCTGACGAGGGACTGTACCCATGCCCCCTGCAGTGGAAGTGCAGAGTCTTAACCACTGGACAGATGGGGAAGTCCCCAGAGGCTGGTTTTAGATTACTCCTGGGAAGCTCCCAGGTTGTGACCCAACACAGCTGTCATTTGCTTTTCTTCAACGTGCTAAGCAGTGACTCTGACATGGAAAAGGGAGTTGGATGATATGCGTTACTTGGCCCAAGGAATGGATTGATCTCTGTCTCTCTCTCCCTGGCTGTATCTTTCTCTCTCCCCAAACCCCCAGCTTTGACCACTTCTCAGTCCTAGCAAGTGCACCAAATGACCACTGTTTGTGGATGTCAACATAAGGGACTGGAGTAGTCTTAGGATCAGTGTTTGGCAGTCCACAGCTCACTCAATGCCTTTTGACCCAGAGAGTAAAAGTTTAGTGTTAATTAGCAGGGTTATCAGCTGATTCACTTCATTATACAGCAGAAACTAACACAACATTGTAAAGCAATTTTACTCCAATTAACAGAAATAAAAATTTAAAAATAAAGTGGAAAAAAAAAATTAGCAGAGTTAGCTTATATGCCAATTGGAAGAGTCCCAGGCAGTTTGAGTGCAGCCAACATTTTATTGGTCTGTGTTGCATCAGCCATATTCTGATCAACTATACTGTGTATTATATAAATCCTTACCTAACTGTTATTACACAAGTCATTTAACTCTTCAACAATACATTCCAGAAACTTCTGGCACTTTCTATAACATACTTATTGCAATTATCTACAACTTTGAGGTAACCACTTTTAAAAGAAAAGAAGTCCTTTCCAGCAAATGGAAACTTGTGAGAGAAAAGACGATTGTAATCTCAGTGAACATATTTGCAGTCATATATTAAAATGTAAAATGAGGCATGCTTTATGAGCTTCTTTTGACACATCACAGATGATCAACGCATTCAGCAGCTGATCATTGTGTTTATTCAGGTCCTGGGAGAGGCAGATACCGAGATGGGGTTAGAAATGCAGGAGGTTCACTGGGTGATATGTTAAGAATAAAGTAGAGGAAGAACACTGGGAGAGCCTTCATACTATGACGCATATCTGACAACAGTGTAAGACAGGATTGGGCAAGAGAGTCTCAGACTACTGGACAGTTCTAAGAAAGTTTTGGCCAGATTAATGGGAGAGTTCCAGAGCCAAAGTAGACATTAGAGGATTTCCATGTCCCACAGACAGGGGCTAGCATTGGTACCGTGCCATGCTCAGTCACTGGCTGACAGCAGCCTGGTGAAAGTGTGGTCCTTATGTGAACATTATGGTGGTTTCACAAGGATGGTAACAGGTCTGTCATCAGCTATGCTCCCTGCAGCCATTTCTCTTTGATGGAGATTGAACAGCACATTTCCACTGCCGCCACAGTCTACCACTCGTCCCACAGATCCATTCCTCCCAGACAGTGATCATTAAAAACGTTGCTAAGTGTAGCCAGCACTCCTTTTGCCACTTGGTCCCTAAACCCATGGATTCTACTTCTTGAGATACAGCACCTATAGACACCCATGGTTTAATATGTATACTGAATTCTGAGGGCACCTCTTCTTTCAGAATATTGCCTCCAAGTAGGTGCTTCACCTGTGTCTCCAGTTGGGTATTCTAGCACTCAGTTAGGGTAACAGCATCTAGACGGTGTGATATATAATACAAACAGTGCATCTTCTAGTCATAGTCTATTCTCACATCTTCTTCTTTGTGTAGCGGGCCACTGGGTTAGATGCTACGTTATGTGGAATCCTGTGCCTGTAAAAGCAGTTATTTAATTAGCCCCTCAGTAGAGATTCTGACTGAGGTTCTGTGGGATGAAAAGGCAAACCCATACCCAGCAGAGGTATCTATCTCTCTGAGGACAAACTGATGGCCCTTCTGAAACGGGAGGGGTTTAACAGCCAACAAGTAACTGAGTCATCCTTAAGAAATGACGCTGTGTTAGGGGATCACCATTTGTCTCTATAGCTTGCACGCTGAATATTCAGAGACATTAGCCATGTTCATCTCAGTAAATGAGAGTCGATGCTAGTGACCCCTCACATACCCTACATATCTGCCACTGTGGCCACTTTGTGTGCTATTATACCTGATCTGAGATAGCCAATGAAGATAAGCTAATGTTAATTCTTTTTGGATACTGAGTATCTATTATCTGATGGATGCATTCTGGGAGAGATTACCATGTAAATACAATATCTTCATACTTCATGCCCATATGTCTGCTCACATGCCTATACCCTAATTCCCTTATCTCTAAGCCTCCAGCCATTTTTCTTCCCAGCCTCCTGCCTGTAACCACTTTCCAGGAACCTGTACATATTGTTATCTTAGCCCATTTCTCTTTGCACACAAAATGGATTACCAGGTATACCACTTACAGCTCTACCCACTAGGAAACTTCTCCATCTTAGCTACCTTTTAGAGCCACCCCGAATGTGACAGTAATGCAGCTGCCATCTATTTTGAACTTGCTCTGGCTGACTGCTCAATGGAGAATGCTGCTATGCAGTGGCATCATCCTGGAGTTACTTGTCCTCTACCTCCCAGCACTGACACACCACAAACCAAGCACTTGTGATGTAGCTGGAGCTGGGAGGAAGTCAGGGATTGATGCACACAGAATATAGCATCTTCTGCAATCAGTGAAGGAGTCGTGGTGGTCACCAGAGTGAAATCATATAGATTTCATATAGACCAAGAGGGTAGACACAGAATGGGGTAGGGATGGATTTTAGTTGAGGAATGAAAGAACAGTTTGTCTTATCTCAAATAATAATCCTACATTTCTTTTATGGTACATTTATTATTCACCAATAGAAATTGTTTCTTTGAGCAAAGACAGTGTACCTCTGGGAATGTTAAATTACAAACATCACTAAAAGAAGAAATGTCCCATTAGCAACTTCATATGAGATAGTTTAAGAAGTTATTTCCCAAAAGGATATGCCTGAGTATTAAAAGGGGCAGCCATGCATTTTGGGATAGGAATGAGAAAGAGACAAATTTATATTTTCAACCTTCTTTAAATATTACAGTGTGATTTACCATCATCTGCAACAAAATAAAATAGATGTTCTTGGCATGGACTCTAAAATCTTTGCTAATTTAGGCTTTGCTTAGTCATGTAAAATCTTTGCTAATTTAGGCTTTGCTTAGTCATGTATTATTTTTTTAATCACTGTTTTCTATTTACATATCATTATTTAGCTATATCAATTTTTTTTGTTTCCATTGCCTCAACAAATCCCCTGTCAGTTAACTGAACTCTACTCATTATTTAAGATGTAACTGAGGGCTATTTCCATAAAGGCTTTCATGCCCACCTTTGCTCAACCTTTCCCTCAATCTTGATTAGATTATTTTCCTATAGGTTCTCATAATATGCTGTGCAAATTCTCTCTGAACACTTACTATGTTAATGAACAATGAGACCCAAGTATAACGCCAGCACATAATAGGTACTCAATAAATGACCCCAGATCCAGGGGACCTCCCGCAATGAATAGACCTCAAACAGCTCCACAACGAGAGTTCCTTGGACTGCAAAAGAGATATAAATTAAAAAAATATTGCCTCCATCAGATATTTTGCTGAGAATCACCCTGGCGCATATATTTATGTTTTGCATAGACCCTGCGCCCCATAGGAAAGTTATTGCTAGAGATCTCTTGGAAATTACTTTTATAAATCACCAAAGATCCAGAAATGATAACTAAGTGTGTTTGGGGAATTTGCAATAAGTACTAATACAAAAATAGAGTAAACTAAGTGGTGCACATCATTAAAAAATAAAATTCCCTCCTCTTCAAATTTTAAATCATTTAACTGCATTTAAATATTTAAGGCTTAAACTCTTTGGAGGAAATGAAGGCCCCACTGATGTCTCCAAAGGGATGCATCTATCCAGCGCTACTGAACTAATGTCAGTATTTAAATGTTTTAAAAGTCATCTTTGAACAGCAGAAATTCTTCATCCTGAAACAGTTTGCCTTGTTGAAGCCTAAGAAACTACAGATGTTTATATCAGAATCTGCGTACTAAAAACCCTCTTCATTTCTAATGCAAATTAACTTGCCACAAAGTCACTTATGTAAAACTCAACTTTCATTTTCCACATCCTTTGCTCTTTTAATAATTGAGATAGTGACTATTTATTGAATACCTTCTTTTTTTCTGGGGCTTTATATTAATTTTTTCTAATCCTCACCCCTAGTTAAATATGCTATTTGTATCATACAGATGAGGGAACTGATGGTAAGAGATGGTAACTGACTCATTCAAGGAGTAACTGCAAATATTTTCAGGTATATAGTTGCAGGAAGAAACTTTTCTAGAGAGTCCATTGTTTAAGACTACACTTAAAGAAAACTTTGAGTATTTGCAGGCACAAAGCTTAAAAACAACGTAAAAAGTGACCTAAAAATAAACACACACAATTCCAGTAGAAAAGATGTGGGACAAGAATGGCTGTGACATACAGCAAAGGATTAACAGAAAGCAGATAATAAAAGAAAATATCATAAAAGATACTATTCTCTTACTTATCCCAAGAGTTTTCTCAGTTTTCCCTGTGAGGAAAAACTGGAAACTTATATGGAAATTTTACAATCAATCATCAATTTTTCTCTATAGTGTATGCATTTGATTTCAGGAATATATGGAATTATTACTCTAATTTTTATCACTTCCAATCAATACATGTTTATACACACACACACACACACATATACACATATATATATGGGGTTTTGCACACATTATTAAAATACATTTACCCCCAATACACGTGTAATGTATAGTACGTAAGTATTATTAGAGCCGAGACTATAAGGATGAAAAAAAAATATCCAGGTGAATAGAGAGTATAAGATGTTTCTGTTCATTTAGATTTCTTTTGTTTGTTTATGTGTGTTTTAAATTATATAAATATTAGGCCACTAATAGGTCAATAGGAAGAATCTAAATGTCAGATATAAAGCAGAGAGGAAGGAAGGACTAGAAGACAAGGATGAGAAAGAGAAGGATGAGGAGAGGAGGACAGAGAGAAAAAGACTGATATTTAAGCAAGTTTACAGATTTTAAAGATGTAAAAATATTTTGGACGACATATGAATAAGTTATATTATGACAGAAACACTATAATAACATCTGTATTCATTTATTGTTTCAGCTGAACCACACTGTGCAGAATAATGAAGACATGACTATAGAAGGAAGGTTATTTTAAAAGTTAATAATTAATCTGAGTACTTATATATTTATGACGAACATATGAAAAATCAACTTTTTCAACCAACAATAACTTTCACAATTATCACTCCACATACAAGGTTTAAAATTGTAAATGGACTGCCCTGACCCCACAATATGCTGATGTATTATGTGTTACAGTAAGAAAACATAAAAATGATACCTAGGGAGCTAATACACCCTTGCTAAGGCTACTAAACATAATGCTTATCTTTCTTGGGGGAAGTATTTGAAATCTATAGGGAATAAAGAGGTTATCAAGTGACTATGCCAGCCCACAGACCAGAGAATGTCACAATCAATCAGAGGGGAAACCTCCTACATGAGCAACTCATGGCATCCTATGTTTCACTCACTCTCGGAGCAACTTCTCTCCAGAAGGAAGAAGATCCAAACAGCAAAAGAATATGGCTATGAGTCGACAGAGCAAAGCTCTTTTCAGAGTGCTCATTTTTCCCCATTATTATTTTTTATTTAGTAATTCAACAAATATGTGCTTATTTCTCTAGGTGTTTAATAAATTATGCTTTGAAATATACCTGTCAATAAAAAGCCTAGGAAATTGTAATTGTCAATATAAGGCAGACGTTAGAAAAATGTTGATTACTTCCAAGATCATATATAACTTCCATATTTGTACGAAAGCAAGAAAAAATAGGAACTGAATTGTCTTTTCCATTCTGGGAGATATCCAGATCCTGGGCATTCTGATATCCTTCTAATACATTGCAGCTTAACTAAAATTTTATTTGTTGTTTTTTAAATATAAATAATTCTAGTTATTACACTTTGGAACACAGCCTGAAGGATGTTTCTCAAAGTTACATAGCCTCAGACTTCCCTGGTGGCGCAGTGGTTAAGAATCTGCCTGCCAATGCAGGGGATACAGGTTCGATCCCTCATCTGGGAAGATCCCACATGCCATGGAGCAGCTAAGCCCGTGCAGCACAACTACTGAGCCTGCGCTCTAGAGCCCGCGAGCCACAACTACTGAGCCCACATGCCACAACTATTGAAGCCCACGCGCCTAGAGCCTGTGCTCCGCAACAAGAGAAGCCACTGCAACGAGAAGCCCGCACACGACAACAAAGAGTAGCCCCTGCTCACCCCAAATAGAGAAAGCCCCTGCACGGCAACGAAGACCCAATGCAACCAAAAATAAAATTTATTAATTAATTAAAAAAAAACTCTTATTAAAAAAAAGTTAAATAGCCTCACACATGTAATAGTCCAGAAAATAAACAAAATCCCAGCATTTACAGAACGCATTACTGCTTTAGAATTGAGTTTTCTTAACATAAATATCCATAGAAGAAGAAACTATATTTGCTTTGCATATAAAATGCTATTTTTTAATTTTTTACATGATGAAATACAACTGTTACTTGTTTTAATAGAAATCTTTTGTTATCTTTGCCTTTTCACATCTTCATGTATGTCATGGGGATAAAGTTCAGACCACACAATTGTGTTACTCAAGTAAATGATCTTTCATGATACCCAAAGTGAATGACATATAATTATTATATCAGATATACTTATCCATTATATAATATTTAATTTTCTATAATCTTCATGTTAATTAAACATAAAATAGCTCATCTTTCTCTTTGACAAAAGAAAATATAAATTATATAATTACCTTTCCCTGTTAACTGTAGCAAAGATGGAGTACATCTGTCAAGGAACCTGGATCCTTTACCAGGTGTATGTGTCTGGGCAGAGGGAGTGAGGGGAGCCTCACTCCCTCTGCAAGCAATGAAAAAGTTATCATAGGCTTCATGTGGATAGACATGTAACAGTGCCTTCCTGAGAATGGAAGAAAAGGATGGATCTATAAAACCCAGTGGGGTAAGTGTAGGTGTCACAATGCACAAAGGGAAAACGTTACATAAACACACGTTTGGAAAGCTTTATCACTTCTCTCTGGGTCCCTTTCAACACAATCTTTATTACTGACTGATGTCTTCCTGGATTTATCAGTTCCCCATTCTTTCTGCTAGCTTCCCTAGCTCTACTGCGCCCACCCTGACCATAAGGGGAAGATGTGTTTATGTGGCTACTGTCCCGACAGTGTCACCCAGCTCTTCCTACAAAATTTGCTTCTTCACAGCAAGCTGTAATAACTTGTGTTAATAATCAACTTTCTTCTTGAACTGCAGAAGACTTGCCTATACTTTGTTCCACAAAATATTAACCCTACCAAATATTCGTCTCAACATTCCATTGTTTTTAAAAAACTTTCTTCATCTGGCTGCTGGGAGGCAGCTCTCTTTGATTCTCCCCAGTTTTCTTCCTAGGTTTGCTCCTCGCCAGTCTGTAAACATAGGAGTGCCTCAGGATTCAGTCCTTTTGCTCCCCTTCTCTGTCCATATTCATTTTTGGAAGGACAGAGGGGAGGGAGGGCCCATCACCTAATGGCCTTAAGTACTGTGTATATATGCCAACGACACCAAAATTTATGTCTGTACCACAAGCTTCTCTCAAACCATCAGACTCATATCCATGACAACTTGACACCTCCACTTGGGTGCCTTACACACAATTTATACTTAATATGTTCTAAAATGAACTCTTTTGTCCTAACCCCCCAATCTTTCCTCTGTCCTTCTTCCTTATGGTAAATGACATACGATCCTTCCCTTTGCTCAGGAGGAAACTTCTTGGAGCCATACTTTACATGCCTCTTTTTTTCTGATATTCCAGACAATCCAGCAGAAATTCTTTTTAACTTCAAAGTATATGCTGGCTTAATATTTCCTACCATTAGTTTATTTTGCTACCATGGTCCAAGTCGTTGCTCTGTTTCAAATTATTATAACAAATACCTATTACAATCTTGCTCTAAAGAAAACTATTCAAGATTGTTTAATGCAGGTTTAAGTTACTTGACCACGAAACTACATGTCGTAACGTTTTGTGACATCTCAACTTTTGCTGGAAATAGAGTATGTTTTGGAAAACACCACTGTAAAAATGCTGATTTGTCAGAGTAAGCGCAGGCCCTCTTTTCTCTTTCAAGTTTTCAGTGTAGCTCACTTTTACTCTATTGTCACCCTCCAACCCTCCTGCCATATCTCAGCAGGTCACATATCAGATACAAGCTCGGTTTGGACATACAAGATTAATGGCTACATATACGTATCAATCTGAAACCCAAGTACTTCTCTTGGTTAGCTCAACCATGAATGCTCATGATGATGCTTTTAATATGTCTGACTTTGAGTATCTTTATATTTGGCTGATACGATTGCCATCGCCAGCCATCCTGATATCTAAATAGTACTTTAATTTGAATAATATTGAAAAGTCAAACAAACAAAAAACAGTGGAGATATATATATATATATGTATAACTGATTCATTTTGCTGTACACCTGAAACTAACACAACATTTTAAATCAGCTATACTCAATAAAATTTAAAAAAAGAAAGGTCACATTTTATTTCCTCACAACAAAATTCAAATAGCATAATGGCATTCCAAAAGAAGAAAAGGTGAATGAACTTCTTTTATTCTGAAGGAAGAAAACAGGAATGTACTTATGGTCCTCAAAAAATTTTTCAAGCAGATGAAAGAAGTAGTTATATTCTACTCATTTTATGGTCTCTCACTGTCCATTGAAGCAACTGAGATTTTGAACACTTAGTTACATGTTTATCTCTCTAATCATACTATTCTTCACTGAAACACAATGATCATAACTTATTAGTGGTTGCAGCCCTATTGCATAGCCCAGTGCATAACAAAGTGCAGTCACTCAATGAAATGCTACTGAAGGTAACTCTCAGGTTTAATCTAATTCTGAGGTTCACACTTAGAATTTACAAGGGAATGAAAATAGTGTAAAAGAGAAAACTTCCATAAATGTAACAAAAACCAAAATTCACCATTAATTTAAAGATACATTTTACCTATAAGGTTGATGAAAAATAAACTATTTCAATGTGTTTAAAATATTTCAGTATGTTTAAAATAAAATGTTGCCATTCTTTAAAAATTACCACATAGTATTTAAGTGTGAAGTATATTATTGATGGATTTTTTTAAAAAAATTACAAACACACTTATGAATTAGTCCATAACTTTAGGAGACTCGTTTAGAAAATAGATGTGATAAAAGAATCGAATCCTACAACACTGATTGGGAGAAATAGATCATAATTAAGAAGATAATCTCTAACAATTTCTTGACCAAGAATAAGAAAGTTTCTCTTATTTGTAAGAAGTCAGAATGACTATTTACTATTTATAGGGCAAAAGAATATAGCCAAGTAGATTTGACACTAGTGTGATATTTTCCTTCATGTGGTCTTTAAAATATAAATTATAGTGTGATTAAACTAAATGACTTTTTGAATTCCTTCCACTTTGTTGATTCCTAGATATGGCAGTATTTCTCTTCTCTCACCACAGTACTGGAAGGATATTGCCTTAGAGGTCTAGTCATTCATGGATATAATCCTGAGTCTGAGAGGTCAATGGTTCATAAAAGAGCTTCTATCCAGTCTGGCACAGTTCTGAATATTTGGCAGGATTTATTCAAAATAGGTCCAAGTTGGGAATAGCAGAGGCATTGCTGGCAGAAACACATAGGAACATACAGGGATACTTTCCTTCTCTGTTCTTGGCTCTAGCTGGTGCTATTTAGCCATCATTTTATGAAAACATGAACACAGAACTCAGTCATGCCTCTTTAGATGGAGCAAAAAGCTAAACTAAAAATAGGCCATCATTTCACTGAGCTTCAGTCATGCAGTCTTACCTGGTGTGCATTTGTTGCTGACTGGCAGACTCCCCCAAAAGTAGATGGTGACATCTTCCTGGCTTATCCTTTCATGTACAGGTACTGCTCAGACTACGATGTTTTATTCAGTTCTAAGTGCTACGGACCAAAATTTTTCCTTGTAGCAGCATAGTGAATGTCTATCAACTCTGGCAATGGAATGCTTTACCCATGTTTGTAAAGAGAAGGACAGTAAAATCTGTTTCCTTTTTAAAATTTAATATATAATATTATTGAATCTGTCTCCTTATAAATAATCTAGTTCTGGTAAGACATCAAATAGAGAAGATTCTTTTCAAAAACATCCCTTAGGACCTAGGTGCTCAATCAGTGTTATTCAATGAAATCTAAATTTGATTTCATTGGGAAAATACAAAATTCTTGATAGATCTTTAAGAATATAATGATCATTTCTGTCACATAAACATGTCAAATAAATAATCTATCCTGCTTCTAGTAATTAACATACTTTTGGAATGAGTTTTGCTAGTCATATGAAATAAATTTAGCAGATTTACAAGCAATACTTCATATTGTTTTGTTTGTAATCTATTTCAGCTATATTTTTAGCAAGGGGAACACAATAAATATTATTTTTTAAAATTTAAGTGATTATGTTGCAAATACAATGTTTTAAAATCTACCTTTCATTCCAAAATGTTCTTAAATGATTAACAACTTTTGTATTAATAGAGTGATAGATAAAACTTCAGTCTTACAATCTCCAATTCCATAACCCTACCATCTTGAAGTAACCAATAATGAACATTTCATGTGTATCCTTTGAAACATTTCCCTTTGTTCAAATAAATATAGTACTTGAAAATACATTTTTTACTTTCCTCTTTATAAAAACTGGTATCCACTAATTCCATGTAATTAAGAGAGGTTTAATTACATTCACATTCTAAAAGTTGTTCCTCCCCAAGGTTGCCCCTATTTAATTTTATATCATTACAAAATATTTCAGACAAAAGAATGAATCCTGGATCATGAGGACCAAGTCTCTGCGACTTTCTGGATTCGGCCGTATTCCTAACTGAAGGTGTTGTAATACTTTATATTTCAAATAAGTCAAATAATCTTTCATATTATTGACAATGTATGGAATTGTCAGGTTTTTTTTCAACTCTCCAGAATGGGAAATACTATCTCATTGATATTTTAATTGGGTTTCCACTTCAGTGACTTGTCTAATTATCATTTTGCCTGCTTGAAATCTCTACTTGAATCTCCAGCAGACATCTCAATATAAAATGCCCAAAACTGAGCTTCTGATATTTATCCCCCAAATTGCTATTCCTGTGGGTTCTCCATTTCAGGTAGTGTCAACTTCATCTTTTCTTTCCTGTCTCCCATGGCCAAACTCATGGAATTATCCTTTATACCTTATGCACACTCCCTCAACAAATACTATCAACACTACTTAAAAAATATATATCCAGTATGTATTCAACCTCTTCTTACCTCCACCACTGCCACCACCTGATTCTGAGCCATCATTATTTCTGCCTGGAATGTGACAGGTGCCCTTGAACTAGTCTCCTTCTTCGGTCCTTGCCCTTTATATTCTCAAAGGTGGAACAGTGTCATTCACTGTTAAAACCTCTTCCCATTCTAGTCTTAGTAAAAAGTGACTCTTCACCTTCGTCTATAAGCTCCTACAAGATCTGGTGTGATTTTAATTCTCTCACCTCATTTCCTAGTATTCCTCTCCCAATTTACCCAGACCCTCTGGCTTTGTGGAAGTTCCAGGGACACACCAGAGATTCTCCCACTTTAGGGCCTTCTCCCTGGTCTGCACAACACTCTCTTCTTGGAATGTTCTTTATTCAATTATCCACATAGTTTCTTTGTTCCTTTATTATTAATTTTTCTTTTCTTAAACATTACCTTCAAAGTAAGACCTTAACCTGTGCATTTTATTTAAAATTGCACAATACCCCTTCCATATCTTCCTCTCCTGCTTTATTTTCTTCCATAGTACTTATCACCAGCTAGCATATTACATACTTTACTAACAGAGTGACTGACTTATCTTTCAACCAACATTTACTCTTACATTACATTCCATCCAGGGTTAAATATTTTTCTTCTTAAAGTTAATCTTCAATTATTTATCACTTGGTGACAGCTTCATTTTTTGTTCATCTAAATTTTTCAGCTCTCTCTTCTAATGATAATATGTTAATGTTACCTTTCTTTTTTTCAGCAAGAATTTGGGTGGTATAGAACAAATCCCATATGAATGGGAAACAATGTGGTGTAGCTGAAACAGCATAGGACTGGGAGTCAGATGACTTGCATTTACTGTGGACTTCACTATTCAACAAATTAACTCTGGGATTATGGCCGATATTTTAATCTCTAGGCTGAATCCTAAAATGAGAGAATAAGACTTGATGATCTCTCAGGTCGCTTCCAGTGCTAAAACTTTACAGTTTTAAACTGTGCCAATTTAGTAGAGTGATATCAGTTGAGCCTTGGGCCTGAGAGAAGGGCAAGTGGGTAAAGAATACAGATTTGAAAGAATTTTTTGCATACATATTTTTATTTCATTTAAGATTTTATTGCTAAGTTTAATGAATCTGTTTATCTATATTGTTTTCATTGGCTTTATTTTTTTTAAATCTTCTCTTTGTCTTTTACTTCCCTGAAGCTTCACTTCAAAAGCTTATGTATACTCCTTTTGATATATGCTACCCAGTGGTTCATTTGTTTCTTGAATCTAAGCATTCATGTCTTTCAAATATTCTTGGAATATTTCTGCTATCAACTGTGTAAATATTACTTCTATCTTTTCACTCTTTCTATAATACCTATTAGATACATGATAAAAATCTATCTTCTATACTTCTGTTGTAAAATAAGTATGCAAAATTGTATTAAAATAAAGTGGCACAGCAAATGATAAGTATATGGTCTGTACATTTTCATAAATAAATACTCCTTCTCTAAATTGTAGGTCAATCTAAAGAATATTACCAGTACAGTATACTAATACTCCTGTTATGCCCCTACTAGTCATAACCCCAATAGGAAGACCAAAGAACCGTTTCCCAAATGTATTAGTGTTCTCCAAAGAAACAGAACCATATATATATGTAGAGAGACAGAGACAGAGAAAGATGTAAGGGAATTGGCAATTGGCTCATTGTATAGAATAATGTTTAACCATATGTCTGGGCACTGTGGCCTAAGTTGGCACATAAAATCTACCACCTCATCAAGTAAATAGGTCCCATCTGTGAATGACTGGAGAGATTACTATCGAATACACTTATTGTCAAACTGTAGGGTCTTTCCTTATCAGGACATATCCTCTCATTTAGTGAAACACTTAATGGTCTGAGAACTGGCTCAGCCTTCTGGTCATGCATCCCTGATTTCTTCTGATCACATGAATTTTGCAATACCCGTGGCAGCTGCCCATCTATCTTGCCTCTAGGAACACTCTGTATAATTAACCAATCCTACTGTTGTCTGCAGGTCACAAGTCCATGACGGCCCCTGTGATCATGCTGCCCATTACAATAATTGCACCCACCTTGATTCTGATGTTTAAGCAACACTACCGCCTGGATGCTGTAACTTTGAGATCGTTCCTCTGTAGTCAGTGATTCCATTATAACAGCATCTCCTACTATTAACCCTGGCATGCAGACTAGAACCACTCAGCTTCTGAATTATGCTGGTGCCATCTCACCAGATTATCCCTTACTGCTTTGGCACACAGATTTTCTTTCAGAACTTTCTGCAGAAATTAGTCGGCTGGCTGATTTTCTGGCTTCTATTTCACCACTCTACCTCTCAATTTTTTCTCAATACTTAATATTGTATTTCTAGAATTAATTCATTTAGCATAGGGCATATGTTTTCCCATTCTTCAAAGAGATATCTTACTAGTATATTAGCATTTTCTCTTGGGATTCTTGCCAGCATCCCTGCCAAGGAATTCTAGATTGGCAGTTTTTTTCTTTCACTATTTTAGTAATATCCTTCCACTGTCTTCTGGCTTTTCTCATTTCAGTTAGGTCAGCTATCAGTCTTACTTCTCCCCTATAAAGGTATCTATTTTTTCTTTTTCCTGGATATCTTTGTTTGTTTGTAATGTCGTTCAAATATTTTAATTGTTTTCTTCATATATTTAATACTTTTAAACTCTGTATTATATTATGGATAACATGTATACATTTTTCTTCCAAATCACTTATTTTCCCTTTATTTTGATTTTGGGAAGATTTATTTTTTATTCTTTAATATCTGTTTGTATTTTTTTGATAATGATTTTTGTTCTAAGTTTTAAATTTTTCTTCACGATTTTAACTACTTTAACATAGTTATTTCACAGATTCTGATTATTAATCACATTACCTGAAGTTCTTGGAAACCTAACCTTGCTATTTTTAGTGTCTGATGACTCACTATATGTACAATATCTAAACTCTCAGTTTCTTCTCTACTAAGACTATCACATCCCTTTGGACACCAGTTCTTTCTAAATTTCTTTGATTTTTACTTCACTCTTTGTTTTGATTTCCTGGGAACTTTATGTTATTGTTAACTAAATATTCATTTTTTTTAACTCAACTAAGTATTTAAAAATTTAGTTTTTATGCCTTATCCAAAATTTTGTCATGTTTTGACATGAAAGATTTTTGACATAAGAAGATTTTTTACTTTAGATAGGTTTATAATTTCTGAAAAGAGTTGTGAAAATTGTTTTTTAACTTGTCAATAATTCTTGATATATTTCCATTTCAATACATATAGTTCTATAAATTCTATTTGAAAATTATATTGTTTTTAAAAAACTTTAGTGCACTTTATTCCACTATATTCACCACTCATGCAGTCAAACTCAAATTACCCCAATATAAATAATGAGTGAGGTGATATCATTGCAGATTTGCAAATTCAATAGCTATTAAAAGGATAATAAGTGGATATTGAGAACAACTTCATGCCTATAAATTTGGCAACTTTGATGAGATCAATACCCCAAAAACAACAAACTACCAGCAGTCACTCAAAAAGAAGTAGATCATCTATTTAGCTTAGAATCTATCAAATAGTTTGTATTTAAAAAACCTTCCCACAGAGAAAATTCTAGGTACAGATGGTTACTTAAAACAATTTTCAAGAAAACTGAAGAAGAGAGAATAATTCTCAACTTATACTATGAGGCCAACATCATCCTGATACCAAAACCAGATAAAGATGATACAAGAAAATATTTCTCTTGCATATAAAGGATAAATCCTAAGCAAAATTTTAGCAAATTGAACTCAACATTATATATAAAGGATACTATAACACGATCAAGTGGTTTATCCCAGAAATGCAGGTTTGATTTGATGTCCAAAAGTGAATCTATGTAATTTGATACATTAAAAAATTACAAGAGGAGAGCCATATGATTGAGTCAATTGACACAGAAAAAGCATGTAAAAAAATTCCAACATCGATCCTGCTATTAAAAAACAAAACACAAAAACCCCCTCTCTCAGCAAAGTTAGAACAGAGGGGGACTTCCTTAACCTGCTAAAGGGCTTCTGTGAAAAAACCTACAGTTAACATCATACTTAATGACAGAAACAATGAATGTGTTCCCCCTAACCAGAAAGAAGCCAAGAACGTCTGTTCTTATCACTTCCATTCAACATTGTACTGGCTGATCTTGTCAGTGCTACTAGATAAGAAAAACAGTTTTAAAATATCCATTTTGTAAAGTAAGAAGCATACCTGTCTTTATTCACAAACAAAATTATCATTATGTAGAAAATCTGTTGGAATCTATAAAAATGTTACTAGAATTAATAAATGAATTTGGCAAAGTTGTAAGAATTAACATATAAAACCAATTATATCTCTATTAGCAATGACCAAAATTCAGATTAAAGATAATTCCACTTACAAGAGTACCAAAAAATACAGGATATTTAGGACTCTATTTTGACAAAAAGATATGAAAGACCTAAATGCTGAAAATTACAAAACATTGCTGAAATAAATTAAACACCACCTAAATAAATGGGGAGATATATGTGTTCATGGAATGGAGGATGCAGTAACTTTAAGATTTAAATTCTCCTCAGATTGACCTACAGATTCAATGCAATTTTACTCCAATTATCAGCAGATATTTTGGTAGAAAATTTCAAACTAGTTCTAAAAGTAATATAGCAAAGCAACTCAAATATAGCTAAAACAACTCAGAAAATTAAAAACAAAGATAGAGGACCAGAATTGCCTGCTTTCGAGATTTATTATAAAGCTACACTATGTACAATAGCATGATGTTGGTAAATAAACAGACAAATGGAACGAAATCAGATTATACATACATGATCAACTGATTTTAAGCAAAAGTGAAAGGCAATTCAGTGGAGAAAGGAGAGTTTTTAAAAAACTGTTGTTGAAGCAGTTGGCTTATGCAAAATTGGCCATGCAAGAAAACCCCCCACAACATTTGATTTATGCCTGGAACCATATTCAAAAAACAATTCAAAATGAATCTTACACCTAAATGGAAAACCTAAAATTATAAGAGAAAAATAAAAGCATATATCCTTATAAAACTTCATATGAATGTTCAAAGTCAAAAACTGATCACAGCCCCATGTCTATCAATAAAAGAATGGAAAAATGAACTGTCATTAATAAAATGACAGTTTTAGTTGTAATAAACTAGTCAGCAATAAAAATAATGAACTATTGATACAAACTACAACATGGATCTATCTCAAGAAAATGATTGAAAGAAACAAGACAAATGAGTACAAATTGTAAGATTCCATTTAAATAAATTTCTAGGAAATGTAAAATAATCTATAGTGACAGAAAGCAAATCAGAAGTTGCCTGGGGATGGGGGTGGTAAGATTCTAGTGAAGGAAAGAGAGAGGGATTTTGAAGGTTCATGATGAAATTTTGTGGTGATGGATATATTATCTTGATCGTGGTGATGTTTTTCATGGATATGTACACATGTCAATACTTAACAGATTTTATACTTTAATTATGTGGAAGTTATGTAAATTATATGTTCATAAACTATTTTTAATAGATCTTTATTAGAGTATAATTGCTTCACAATACTGTGTTAGTTTCTACTGTACACCAAAGTGAATCAGCCATATGCATACATATGTCCCCATATCTCCTCCCTCTTGAGCCTCCCTCCCATACTCCCTATCCCACCGCTCTAGGTCATCACAAAGCACTCAGCTGACCTCCCTGTGCTATGCTGGTGCTTCCTACTAGCTAACTATTTGACATTTGGTAGTGTATATATGTCCATGCTACTCTCACTTTGCCCTAGCTTCCCCCTTCCCACCCCATGTCCTTAAGTCCATTCTCTATGTCCACATCTTTATTCCTGCCCTGCAACTACGTTCATCAGTACCCTTTTTTTTTTTTTTTAGATTCCATATATATGCATTAGAATACAGTATTGGTTTTTGTCTTTCTGACTTACTTCACTCTGTATGACAGACTCTAGGTCCATCTACCTCACTACAAATAACTCCATTCCGTTTCTTTTTTTTTTTTTTTTTTGTGGTACAAGGGCCTCTCACTGTTGTGGCCTCTCCCATTGCGGAGCACAGGCTCTGGACGCGCAGGCTCAGCAGCCATGGCTCACGGGCCCAGCCACTCCGTGGCATGTGGGATCTTCCTGGACTGGGGCACAAACCCGTGTCCCGTGCATCAGCAGGCGGACTCTCAACCACTGCACCACCAGGGAAGCCCCATTTCGTTTCTTTTTATGGCTGAGCAATATTCCACTGTATATATGTGCCACATCTTTATCCATTCATCTGACAGTGGACATTTAGGTTGGATCCATATGCTGGCTATTGTAAATAATGCTGCATTGAACATTGTGGTACATGTCTCTCCTTGAATTATGGTTTTCTCAGGGTATATGCCCAGTAGTGGGACTGCTGGGTCATATGGTAATTCTATTTTTAGTTTTTGAAGGAACCTCCATACTGTTTTCCATAGTGGTTGTATCAATTTACATTCCCACCAACAGTGCAGGAGGGTTCCCTTTACACCACACCCTTTCCAGCATTTATTGTTTCTAGATTTTTTGATAATAGCCATTCTGACTGATGTGAGGTGATACTTCATTATAGTTTTGATTTGTATTTCTCTAATAATTAGTGATATTGAGCATGTTTTCATGTGCCTCTTGGCCGTCTGTATGTCTTCCTTGGTGAAATGTCTATTTAGGTCTCCCATCCATTTTTTAATTGGCTTGTTTGTTTTTTTGATATTGAGCTCCATGAGCTGTTTGTATATTTTGGAGATTAATCCTTTGTTATTTCATTAGCAAATATTTTCTCCCATTCTGAGGGTTGTCTTTTTGTCTTGTTTATGGTTTACTTTGCTGTGCAAAAGCTTTTAAGTTTAATTAATCCCATTTGTTTATTTTTGTTTTTATTTCCATTACTCTAGGAGGTGGGTCAAAAAGATCTTGCTGTGGTTTATGTCAAAGAGTGTTTTTCCTGTGTTTTCCTCTAAGAGTTTGATAGTGTCTGGCCTTACATTTAGGTCTTTAATCCATTTGGAGTTTATTTTTGTGTATGGTGTTAGGGAGTGTTCTAATTTCATTCTTTTACATGTAGCTGTCCAGTTTTCCCCAGCACCACTTATTGAAGAGGCTGTCTTTTCTCCATTGGATGTTCTCGCCTCCTTTGTTGTAAATTAGGTGACCATATGTGCATGGGTTTATCTCTGGGCTTTCTATTCTGTATCACTAATCTATATTTCTGTTTTTGTGCCAGTATCATACTGTCTTGATTACTGTAGCTTTGTGGTATAGTTTGAAGGTGGGGAGCCTGATTCCTCCAACTCCGTTTTTCTTTCTCAAGACTGCTTTGGCTATTCGTGGTCTTTTGTGTTTCCATACAAATTGTAAATTTTTTTGTTCTAATTCTATGAAGAATGCCATTGGTAGTTTGATAGGGATTGCATGGAATCTGTAGACTGCTTTGGGTAGTATAGTCATTTTCACAATGTTGATTCTTCCAATCCAAGAACATGGTATATTTCTCCATCTTTTTATGCCATCTTTGATTTCTTTCACCAGTGTTTTATAGTTTTCTGAGTACAAGTCTTTTGCCTCCTTAGGCAGGTTTATTCCGAGGTACTTTATTCTTTTTGTTGTGATGGTAAATGGGATTGTTTCCTTAATTTCTCTTTCTGAGTTATTAACAAATTAAGGAATAAAAACTATATGATCATCTCAGTAGATGCAGGAAAAACTTTTGACAAAATTCAACACCCATTTATGATAAAAACTCTCCAGAAAATGGGCATAGAGGGAAACTACCTCAACATAATAAAGGCCATATATGACAAATCCACAGCAAGCATCATACTCAATGGTAAAAAACTGAAAGCATTTCTACTAAGATCAGGAATAAGACAAGCATGTCCACTCTTGCCATTATTATTCAACATAGTTTTGGAAGTCCTAGCCACAGCAATCAGAGAAGAAAAAGAAATAAAAGGAATACAAATTGGAAAAGAAGTAAAACTGTCACTGTGGATGACATGATACTATATATAGAAAATCCTAAAGATGCCACCATTCAACTAATCAATGAATTTGGTAAGGTTGCAGGA
The DNA here is from genome assembly GCF_949774975.1 of Lagenorhynchus albirostris. Taxonomy (NCBI): domain Eukaryota; kingdom Metazoa; phylum Chordata; class Mammalia; order Artiodactyla; family Delphinidae; genus Lagenorhynchus; species Lagenorhynchus albirostris. The sequence goes on along the minus strand of NC_083105.1, from coordinate 55,144,960 downwards.
TACAAAACTAATGCACAGAAATCTCTGGCGTTCATAAACTGTTAAAACTGGAACAAATTTGATGTTTGGAGCTGAACAGCGTTTAAACTTTAGATTTTTGTATGTAAAGAAAGATAATAAAGTTATCATGACATATGTAAATGCCTGAGTATTGCTTACCAAATTGGATCCAATAAGGCAGATTCTGCTTTAACATTCAGCACTTTTAAATAGTTCATTTGTTAGAAAGAATGCAGATATCATATATAGTTTTATATGCCATAGATCATTCTAGTTAGAGTAGATGGGGATGAATGGATGAATGGATGGATGGATGGATGGATAGATAAACTGATAGCTGAATGAAGGAATGGGGAAATATGTTATAGATAGCTACATAAATCAGTAAATGCACACTTGAGTCTAACCTTAAGTTTATATAATCTAGGTAAACCAAACGCTTTTTCAAATTCCTTTGAAGAATCATCATATGGATGGATTCTTAAGCACAGAGGAGTCTCATTTGCAACTGATAACCCACAAGAGAAATGTGAGACAATGTGATTAAACTAACTATGTACACCACCATTCTGTTTCTATCTATCTACACATTACCTTTCCTGCAAAAAGATTTTTTTTAAATGATGCTATTACTTTAATAGTTTCCATTTGCATTTTGAATTTTCATTGTGCCAGTTATCCATTCCACTTATATAGTGAAATTTGTGGGCCTCATGGCTATTTTAATGTGATGCCTTTTACAATGTAATTGAGAGAAGTCTCCAGTGAATAAAATAAATGGTTCCAGAGGGTTCTTAAGCCCTCAACAGACATCAGCTAAAATGTTAAGAGTGCCTCCAAATCCCACTGGTGCTATATTTTCTAACCATGAAAGAAATGTCATTATTGTAAATTCCCAGCTTTTGTCTGAAAATCTTGTACTAGATCCCTTGAGTACCAGTTCAGTTAATTAATTCAAACAATTTCCTCTCTAATTTCTAAAACATTTTCATATTTAATACAATAAATGAGGTACTAAAGGGGCTCACTCATTGTTGGTCATTAATATGCCAGGGAATTAGAAAAATTACCCCTAGTCTTCAGTGACATGAATAATGTCTTTTTTTTTTTTTTCCTTCCAATGGTTCTGACCTGGACAAGGTTAAAAGCACGGTTTCTCTGCAACTGAATTTTTAAAAATCCTATTTTCCACTTGCTTTGGTTTTAACACATATATCCAAATAGTCTTCCTTTCCTTTCAGCAATAAATCTGATATGTAGCTTGATAGGTTATGCCAATTTAAAGATTAAATTAGTTAATAATAACTTTGAAATTAGTGATTAGTTTAGAAGAAGAATAACTGCATTTTCCTTGAACCAGTACATACGGTTAATGCAGCTGGGAATGTGATGGCTCCGGTAACTTTGACACTAATTGGTGATTGTGTTACATGTTAAGATAAGGAGTCAGTATGAATGAATTCTCATGAGGTTTGCAGGAAGACAAAGCTATTTGTTCAGAAACCTACTTTTCTCCATTTGAACGATTGGTTTAATTTCATAAAAGGTTGGTATGTGACCTTCAGGATAAAATTCCATGCATTTCATGCCACTGACTCTATCAAAGGAAACAAAGCATAAAAACAGCTTTTTCTGTAAAGCAAATTCAGCCATCTATTTATCAATATGAGTCTAATTGTTCAATTTCTTAAATTGACTATCTCTAGGGGAAAATGTGTGAGATGAAAAGAAAATCAGGCTTATTATAACTGTTCACATTGCTTTGTGTTTATATAACCCTTACCCCAAAAGTCTTCTAAATCATTTTATAACCATTATAAATTTAATCTTTTTAATGTAAACACACAGATATTATTATGAATGTGATTTTGAAGTGCTGAAGAAGAATCTAGATATTTGGGGGAAGGGTAGCGTAATTATGCACAGAAAATTGTCCATCAGATAATTGGAGCAGAAAAGAGTCAATTCCGATAAATTCTAGTGTAGAATTATGGGCTCAATCTTGTCTCTGACTACCAATTGAAAACAGAAATGTTTCAGCTCTAAACAAAAGGTTCGTATTATATTTTGTTCATTTGTAATTTTTAAAGGCTTAGTTATTTCCACTAGTCACAATTCAGTGTTTTCCTTATCCAACTTAAAATTTGACATCGAAAATGCATCATTTATTCTTCATTTGAAACATCTACTCACCTACAGATTGCCTTATAATAATGAACATTTTCATAGTGAAAAGCATGTTTGGTTAAAACAGTGATGTACGTAGATGTTACAAATACTTTCTTTAATCTGTTGTTAATAGATAATTGGGCTGTTTTATTTAACAATTTTACATTGTAAGTCACAGTTTTCAAAAATTGTTTAAAGTATATATATTTAACCTTGCTTATCTCACCATATATAATGTGTTTCTATAACTTTCAGGGCTTAGACAAATACGAGGATATTGTTCATATTTTCCATTTTCAAACAGGTTTTTACATTAAAAAAATATTTTTTTGAGATTTTTAGTCACTAAAAGTAAAGGTCAGTGCTAATACGGTTTTAACATAAAAACCTGTTATGGACGAGCACTGAAGTCACAGTGTCATGAAAGCTTAACATGTTTTGTGCTGACTGAAAGAAAACAGAACACAACTGAATGACAAGGTGCTTGTTTGTAGCTACGTTACCCAGTCTGAGCAACCAATAATTTTTCATCTTATTTCTGTTTCTTTCTCCTCAGTTTTTATGGACTTTTATTCTAAAAAATGACAATAAAAAAGGAAAATGGAATGTTCAAAGAAACTAACAACTTTTAAATAATATAAGAAATAAATAATGTTAGTAAGAAAGAAATACAAATAGAAAAGATAAATACATATTCAAGATGGCAATATTTTCTACAGGTTTTATTGACAGGGAAAATAATCAAAACATATTTGAACATATAATTCTTTAACAATTAATTAATTAGATGAATACCTTAAATAAGCAATTTAAATATTTTAGTAATTCTGTAATTCTTATTACATTTAATTTCAAATTCTTAATGCTACTTATCTAAAATATACAGATGTATAAAAAACACAGATAATCTCACTACCACCTCTCCCACTACCCTAATCACTACTTTTTGTTGTCTTTGTGGCATAATATAACAGAGTAAAGTAAATATAACTTATTCAGTAATTGTCCTGTTGTTTCTTTTTCTTTTTTTTCCATAGATTTTCAGGAGTTGAGTTGTTGGTTCAAAAAATAAGTTGGTTTGTAATGTTAACAGATCATGCCAGAATTATTTCCAAAAAAATTGTAATAATTCACAGTATCCCCAGCAATATAATGAAACATTATTTTCCCCATTTTCCTGATTTCCTAACACTAGTAGGTGGCATTGATCATTGTATTTTGTTTGTTTTTCTTTTGTTTTATCCTTTGAATACAGGAAAATAATCCTTTTTACCCACTGAGGTACCATTTTCTAATTTATTGATCATTTGCATTTCTTCTTTTGTGACTAATCAAATTTTGTCCTTTTCTTTCCTTTTATGAATATATATTACATTTCTAAGATTTATCATATATTTTTTTCAGTATTCTCCAGAGAAATAGAGCCAATAGTGTATATATAAAGAGGGAGAGGTTTATTTTAAGGAATTGGCTCATGTGACTATGAGGGTAGGTAAGTCTGAAATTTGTTAGGCAGGTCTGCTGGCTGGAAATTGAGATCATGTTCAAATCTGCAGTGCTGCATCTGAAATTCATAGGGCAACCAGCAGACTGGAAACTCGGGCAGGATTTCTATGTTATAGTCTTAAGGCATAATGCCTTCTCTGGGAAACCCCAGTTTTTGCTTTTAAGGGCTTTAACTGATTGGATGAGGCTCACCCACACTGTGGAGGGTAATATGCTTTACTTAAAGTAAATTGATTGTAAATGTTAATCTCCCCCACAAAACACATTCACAGTAATATCTAGCATAGTGTTTGACAAAACAACTGGGCAACATGGCCAAGCCAAGAATACACATAAAATTAACCATTGTGTTCGCAGTATCTCTAATTCAATGCATTCTGACTGCTGTGTACAGTCCACTGGCTGAATCTTTCAACAGCTTATTCTTCATCAATTTTGTGCATTTACGTTGTTTTTTGCTATTGTGCATAGTGTTTCCATAGATATTCTTGTATGTGGAATTTTTAATAGGTATTTCAGTTTTTCTTGGCTAACTAATACACTTCTAAAATGAAGAACAGGGAGTTGGGGCTTGCCCTATATCCAACATGTCAAGACCTGTTATGAACCTATTTTAATTAAGACAGTATGAGAAGGCACTGGAATAGGTAAACTGAACCACAGAATGGAAATGAGAGACCGTGCATGTCTGGTATTTTAATGACATGTCAGATAGGTTGGACAAGTAAGGACCTGTCAATAAATGGAAATGGAAAAAACTATTATTCATATGAAGAAAGATGAATTAAATTTCAACTTTCTATCTTAAGCAAAAATACACTAAAGAAAATTAAAAGATCAATTACAACTGGGAGGAGATTCTCATGATACAAAATTGAAAAAATATTATCAACATATACAAAAATACATTCTACGAATTAGTAAGAAGAGCACAAGCAACTCAAAAGTACCATGGGTATGGGACATGATTAAGCACTTTCCAAAGGAAAGACATAAAGCAATGCTAAACATCATTGTGATTCATAAAAAAATTAAATCAAAATCTCAAAATTGCTCACACACAGAATACATTCTATAATCATTAAATTACTGATTTTTATAACATGGTATACCTTTATCTCATCAATTTATAGAAACTCACTGTATATTAGGAATGCTGCTCTTTGCCAGTATATGTGTTATAAATAATTTTCTAGTGTATTATTTGTCCTTTTCCTTTCTATTGTTTTTTATATTTATATTTTGTTGGCCAATATAATTGAGTTTTCATATTTAATGTAGCCAATGTCTGTATTTTTCTCCATCTTCCAATTTTACACAAATAATATATTATTATTTAGAACAAAGAAAATTAACTCAAAACCACCATGATAATATTTTATTAAATTATGAAATTTTGAAACTATATTTAATAAAATCTAGCAAAAATGTTCAGGATGACAACTCTCCCCAATATTATTCAACCCTGACTTTATGTTTTGGGTTAGTGAAGACACACATATGCAGAGGAGTAGATGAAACTAAGCTACCTTCTCAATGCGTTTTTAGAAAACATCATTCGACAGATAATATAATTACTATGTGTAAAGCACTATTTTAATTGTCTCTGTGTTTTGTCATCTGGGCTTTATTGTTAAAAAATACTGTGACTCACTTTGATGGATCAGTTGGAAATTCCAAATGTACCCCAGCTGTCAGCAAAACTTATTTTCTTTGAGATACAAAAAAAAAATGTCCTCAAACTTTTATTGCAGCGATATTGAAAAATGCATTGCCCTCCATAGGCCTTCTGAAAATTCCCAAGAGGCATATGAACATGTATGGTTCATAAATCCTGCTTCTGCTAAATTAGTTAAATTTAGCAATCATATGCCATTACATTTGGGCTATTCTTGCTCTCCACCACATTTGCCCAGCTATAAAACTTTGCCCTTTAATTTTTATGAACACACATACACACACACACACACACACACACACACACACACATAACGTTTAAGTCAATTGTATACACAGGGTGGTGCAGTGAATGTTGGAAGACAAGGAAAGATGCAGAGTGTATATTATCTCAATTTAAAGTGCCATATTCTGATCATTACCTTCTATTTTCCAGCTCATTTCCTCTAATAGCCCAACTCAAACAATCCTCAAAATAAATCTGGACCTTCTTCAATCCTTAGATCCTTTCTGGTTTTCGCTGTCTATGATCTGCTCCATACTCATACTTCCCTATTTACCCACCTTACATCACAAGGAAAATCATCATAGTCACCCACTCACATAAAGCTCTCAAATCCTTTCTAGTTTCATAGTACTCACTGGCTTAAATCACAATCCTGGTTAAACCTAAAATGTATTTACACAGGTGAACATAAATGAGAAAAACATGTGAATTGCTTTCATCTTAAGTTCATGATCAAAAACCTCAAGCAAGCCCATAAAGGGCTGGCAATTAGACTACATTGAATTTAGGCATTCACATTTTCCACTTTCTTAGTTTAATTATTTCATAATTTTTCCTCTTAAATCAAATGTCAGTACTTGTTTCCCATCATCACATCAAACTGATGACGTTGCTACTCATTTCACTGAGAGAATCTCTTACCACACATCTACCTACTTTCAGTCCTTTTACCTTTTTTGAACTTTCCTTCTCATAGCTAAGGCCAACCACTTTACCTACATATTTCCCACTTAATCAGTTTGCTCCAGAAAACTTTCACTTCCTCCTGAATCACTAATATTTATGACTCTGCTGGATCATTCCTGTAAGTATATAAACACATTATTATTTTCCTACCTTAAAAATTTGCAAATCTTTCCAGTTATTACCAATATGGAGGAGCTAGAATTATGCTTAAGGTCTTACTGTTATTAATTACAAAACACAAATTCAGACAAAATAGAGCAACGAATTGTGTGTACAGAAACAGATCCACATATATATATTATCACCTGATTTATGACTGCAATTCAATGCAGAAAGCTGATCTTTCCCATAAATGGTGCTGGACAAATTGTATATTTACTATTCCTCACAACAAACAAAAACCAACTTGATCTGCCTCATAGATCAACTCTAAGAGGTAAGACAATAAACCTTTAAATGAATATACATGAGAAAACCTTTATGCCTTTGTTACAAAGATTTCTTACAAAAGACATGAAAGTCAATAACAAAATAAATATGATAAATTAGCCTTCACTAAAATTAAGCAATCTATTCATCAAAATCACCATTAAGGAAGTTAAGATAAATGCAAACTACATGCTAGGAGAAGATATAAGCAGTACCTATATCTGAAAAAGATCTCATCTCCAAAATATATTTAAAATTCTAATGAAATTACTTTTTCTAAAAAAATACAGTCAACCCCATTAAATAGACAAAAGAATTGAACAGTCAACTTGGCAAATATGAGTTTCAAAATGGCCAATAAAACAAAAAATGGTTCACATCATTATTCATGCAGCCATCAAAATAGCTCAGTCTGAAAAGTCTGATATCACTAAGTGTTGATGAGGACATGGAACAGATGAAACACTCTTACATTGTTAGTAGGAGTATAAATTGCTACAACCACTTTGGACAGCTGTTGGAAGTACCTTCTGAGAACTATTACAAATATTTTTCCAAAAATAGTGAGTAATAATGTCCATAAATATATATGCATAAGAATGTTCATAGCAGTTTCACTAATAGTAATTTCAAACTGGAAAGAAGCCAAATATCCATCAGCAGCACAATGGGTAAATAATTTGTGACAGAGTCATAAAATGGATGCTACACATTATGATACTACACAATGAAAACAAGCCATTTTACAACATGTGTGAATTTACAAAATATTCCATATGCCTGTTATTAATTTTTATATACCTGTCTTTTGTTTCTGCACTTCAGATGATAGTCTCCTGTCATGTTTCTCAGGCTCAGCCTCATGCCTTCCTTCCTAAGGTGTTTTTTTGAACTCTGATTTCTTCCAAATCTAACATTTAGAGCAATTCAGCTCTCTCAATTCTCATACTCATATCCAGGACCACAGTTCCTTATCCAAATGCATGGAGATTCTCAAGAGAAAAAAAAAAAAAACCTTTCTTGAGTGATATCCACCTTCCCGAAAGAGCAGTTACCTATTTGTTATGTAACCATGGGTTAATTCAGTTTCAAAATATACATATATATATCCTCCCCTCCCTGCCATCTTTGCCATCTGCTAGGCATATCTCTGCTACGTGCATATCTTCTCAAGAAAATTGATTCCTTCATTTTTATTCATGGAAACTTACGGAGAAAATCTCTGTAGGTTTTATGATGGAAGGTATGATCAGGGTATCACTAAATGTATATAATTGTTATATGGAATATATAAGAGAGAAAATATGCTGGAGTCAGAATATCAGTTAGGATACTAATTTATTTTTATAGGTTTGAGGTGTAGAATATCTAGAATATCCTACAAGTAACAGGAGCAGAAAGAAAAGAAGTAAGTGCTACTTAGGGACAGGTGAATTCAAATGACTGGTTTTATAGAGGAACATTTTCCTCTATATAAAGAAAGAGTTTAAAAAGAGTCAAGATGGGAGCATCAGGAAAAAGATTAAATCACTCCTGTTATTTTGAGATCTTGCCTTCTCTAGAGATATATTTGAACTTTTTAACCTTTTAAGTCATAAGTTATAAAGATAGCATGTTAATGCCTGATGCCATATCAAAGACATCTTTTCAGGCATATCCAGAGTACATTTTCATAAAACATCAATTTAGGTTCTGTCAGTTACAACTGCTCCTGAGAGATTTCATCAGTCACATTGTGTTAAATCACATGACTGTACATGAAATGATTGATAGCATACAGATAGAACATATCCAAATATGTAAGTTTCATTAGGAAATTTTAAAATGACCCATGAGCATTTCACACAGGCCTCAAATACCAAGTATTTTAGCATGACTTTATTCTACATATAGGTTTTAACTCAGAGAGTTAAATAAAAAAAATGTAGCACATTAAAGGTCAAATTTAAAAAGGTGATTTTTTTTCTCTCAAAAAAATGCAAGGCCTTATGGAATTTTCTTAGAACAAAAGCACCAAAGTAAAGAATATTCAACCTTTTAAATTATTTTAAAATAACATTTCATTTCAAATGATTATACATGTATCATCAAGTACAGAGTGTTCAGTTACCAAAATCTATTCAGAGGAGCCAAATTCAATGGCAGTGAAGGAGAAGTCATATTGAATGGTGCTTTGGTGAGAATATTCTTATGAAACTAATTCCTTTACATAAAATCCATGAAGACTGCATCTCTAATTCCTTAACTATCTTCTCAATCTCCTGTTTTAATTATCTTTTGAGATGTCACAGAATATATTACCTGCAATAAACATACTCAAACTTACTTAAGAAAAGAGAGACTTAGTTTAAGAGTATCAAACCTGTTAAAATCACATTTAGATTTGGCAGGAATTAGAAATCCGTACAATAAGTCTCTCAGTCTCCTCTTTTCTGAGGCTGTTCCATCCTCTTTTCTGCAGACCACCCACCTTCTTCTACAAGGTACAAATCTTTGGTTTTCAAGAAGTTTCTCTTATGCATTGTTTGGGATTGTCATGAGGTAGACTTTTATCTCAGAACTATATGATTTTATGAACCCAGTGCTCATCAGAGTTTGACAGCTTCAAGTTTTATCCTTAAATTCCATTTCCTAGGGAAAACAAAGATCTAATTTACGTAACTTTGTTCAAAGGTATATAGAGCTCCAAAACAAAATTTCTAAGAAATAGTTAAGGTTGTACAAAATGATGGTCATTTTTAACACCCAGTACCCACATATGTCTGATCTTGTCAGAGCTGTGGAAAGTGTAATTTTGGCCTAATTTTTCTGCACCCATAATTTGTATCCACTTTATATATACATCAGCTTAATTTATTATAAACTTTTTTTGTAACTCTTCTCTTGAGTATTTGTTAGAATAGAATTGATTTTTAATTTGATGAGTTTTAATTTCTATCAACAAGTGTTGAGCGTTCTTTTAATTAGCAAATTAATTACACACTGGACTTGTAACTATGGTTTACTATTTCCACAGAGTTATACTTTGTCTAATAGCACCTCTCAAACATTCCTATGCACCTCTCAAACATTTATGCAAACATTAAACCATTCCTATGGTTTAATGGGTTATCTTACTACAATACAGATTTCAAACGAATTTGTGTCTAAGATTTTCAGCCACTAATGTCGACAAAATCAGCTAGATAAAAAATAAACCAGAAATAAAATGTCATATGCTATATAAAATGTGAGTGGCCTATCAGTTGCCAGGTATTTGTAGTATTTGTGTTTTAAAATCTATCAATTAACCTTCCATTTATACTTAATTTCATCATTCATTTGACAATTAATTGCACACTAATATATGACCCTGCAATACTATTGGTTGATTCTTCAGAAGTTTTATTCTTGTCTGGGACGATATAATGAGTTGTGAATGATCCTACTAAAAGAGATTATGGAAATATTATAATAAGATATCAGGCCCTGATGAGGAGTTATAAATAGCCAAACAGAGCAAATGGGAGATTTTATGATGGAAACCTCATTATTCAAATACCTACAAAAGAATCAATATCTGGATGTGTGATACACAGAAAGCACTGATGAGAGAGCTAATAGCACTTTCCATGTATGTTGAGCCCTTTTCCTTTAATTTTCCCTCTTCCCTTAGCCTAACAATATAAGGAACAGAAACAGCAGCTTTTGAGTGAGGAAAGGAAGAAATGAGAGGAAACCCTCTACACTCCCCCCTTCCTCAGTGACTAACAACATTGTCAAGTCAATTGGTCAAAGGAGAGACACATGGACATGAATTATTTTAATTTAAATAATTATAGATTAAAATGCCTGCCTTTGATTCACCTCCTCTCTCTGCTCCATTTTTAATTTTTATTTTTGACTAATACAGTAATATCTCAGATGATGTTTGAATGTGTTATAACTCCATGGAGAGTTTTACTTCTCTATGACCTACTTCCTTCAAGTAGCCCCTTGTACACTCTGATCATTTTTCAAAATTCAGATATAGGAACTTTGGGTCCCTGAGTAAGAAAGAACCTTGACCTTAAGGAGACCAGTTTTGATGACCTTGATCATAAACACAAGATGAGGATGGTCATTCCCAGAGTATAAAAAGAGGTCCCCGGTAGATTGGAAACACTCTTCAGGATTTCATACTGGGCTGTACTTGATTCCTCAGATGTGATAAACTATGACCAATTACTGACACTTCATCTCTTTGCCCCTCTGTCACATCAGACCTTGGTATGTTGCCAGAGCAGCCAGTAATCACATCAGACCTTCTCTTTCAAGCTCTCCTTGACATTTATGATAATCAATAAGGGAAATCTTCCAGAAGGCATGCATACTTCATGAATCATGGGGAAGAATCTGAATATAAAAATTAGGCTTTAGCTTGAAACAAATAATTACAGAGATCATAAGCCTATGATCGACATGCCATATCTAAGTTTGGCACACATTTTTTTAAAAATTTGGTAAACATTTTAAAACAGAAAATTTTGTATAAAAAATCAGATTTGAAGACTATCATGAAACTGTCCTCTTAACAGGCCTACACTCCTACTTGTCAAGAATCAAAAGGGTTTAAGTGTGCCTGTACTTTGTACAAGAGAGCATTTGCTCTCTTGTTTGTCAGAGCCCCTACACTGACATTATAGTTTTTTTTTAATAAAGTGATATACATAAGTATTAGTCAGGGATCTCCAGAGAAATGGGGCCAATTTATATGTGAAGGAATTTATTATTAAAAATTGGTTCATTTGATTATGAAAGCTGAGAAATCCCCAAATCTGAAGTGGGCAAGCAGGAGACCCAGGACAGCCAGTCTGAAAGCTGGCAGGCTCCGAACTCATGAAGAGCCAACCTCAGCTTGAGTTCAAAGGCAGGAAAAGACCAATGTCCCACCTAAAGCAGTCAGGCAGGAAAAGTTCCCTCTTACTCGGCCTTTTTGTTCTATTCAAGTTTTCAACTGACTGGATGAGAGCCACTCATAATAGGGAGGGCAATCTGCCTTAGTCTATTGATTCAAAAGTTAATCTCATCAAGAGATACCCTCAACAGACACACCCAGAATAATGTTTGACCAAGTATCTGGGTACCGTAAAATTAACCATCATAATAGGCCTAATCCAGAGGTGACAATTTCATAAGCCTTCAGAGATATGGCTGGTAATAAACTCATTCAAGTGTACGACAGTGACTCAGGCTAAGTCGCAATTCTTGAGGTGCTTACGCTCAACTAGGGAAGGAAGCAGTAAATAGTAAGTATAACTAATGGGTAAGTAATAAACGTTCTAAATCTATTTGGTTTTATCGTAGCCTTACATGCCACATGAAAAGTGTGGCAAGCCAGCCTCACAGCTGCTGTAGTGTTAGTCATCATGCTGCGGCCCGGGGACTGCCAGATTGAGGGACAGCCAGTCTTTGGCAACTCTGATGGGAATCTTGTAAATGTCACACTTGAGGGTTTCCGGACATAAAATGGTCATATCTGAGTCAGTACCTACCACCTATGGTCCCTTCCAGAACTTATGTCTGAGAGGATTTCCAAATCCTCCAATTAGAATATGGGCAGCAAGGACTCTGGTCAAAACTCAACCATCCACAAATAGCAACAACACTCTTTCTGCTGAGATCCTCCAGGGAAAATGGGGAAAGAAAAGTAGACACAGATCATTTTGTACCAAAAATATCACATCAGAATAAAGAATTTATATATCCAAATAAATGCATTCATCTAAGAAAATCCCTTAACAATGAGGAGATTTTATGACAATATGAACTGTTACCTTGAACATAAGACTAGATGAAGCAAATTAAAATAATTTTCCTATAAACTTATTCAAACCTAAAATTTTAATATGAAAATATGTTTCACAGAAACATTAGTTTTTTTTATTTTCAGAGTTTTCTGCAGTATATGTATGAAATGTAACAGAGTAGAAAATATTTAGTTTTAAGTATTTTATCATCAAAATTATGTTTATGAATTGGAAATAAATGAAAGAATAGAAATATATTAAATTATTTTAACTATTAAATTTGTTTTTGCCTATGAAAGGTTAAGGAAATATTCGGTTTATTGCTGTCATTAGTATAACACTGAAGCATATGCCTAACATCAGATTATATGGAATTATATTGAGAGATAATGGTATCAAAACCTGATATATTTTTAAACTATGTTTAGTTTTTAACATTTGTCTTGGTTGTTCTGAATCAGTTTTTTGAAGATCTGAGAGCCACTGCCCAAAGTGCTTGGTTTAATTAAAATCTACTTTGTTTTTTATTGCAGTTGTTTCTAATAAATTATATCTAACTTAAATACTCACCATAAGAAGATTTTATTTTGTTTGAGCCAAGCATCATAAATCATTTCTAACCAAAATGGCATTAGAAAAAATGATTAAAACAAGAAAGACAGTAATTTTACATAAGTATAAAGCATCAGCCATATGTAGAAACACTTACATTGTAATGTTACAACTTGAATAAGACCTGAGATTCAGTGTTCCTCAAATTAATGAGTTTCATAGTAAGATGAAACTTCTGCATGTTTAAAGAATGATGTGTTCCAAATGTTTCTTATTGCACTTAAGTGGCTGTGTTGAAAACCATGACTGGAAACAAATCAGATTCCTAGCTTCCTGATTTATCAGCCCAGGAGCACAGCTGTTGGCACTGGATATTCTTTTACCCCTCTGTTAACTAATGTCAGTCTGAGCATCATGGTAGAGACCTTAATATATACCTATATCCATTATTCTCTCCCGAGCACATGAGAAGATTATACTTGCTTCTTTTCATTATATAGGATCAAATAACTAGTTCTGGCCAATGAACTGTGTGTAAAAATAGTGTGTCCTTTGGTCAAAGTGTTTTATAGCTCAAACAAGAGTCTCCAGCAGCCACAGAGGGCACATATCTCAGATGTTACAGTTTTAAGATACAAAGCTTTCCTATCCTCTACACTGTGGAGTTATCTAGTCTATACTAATACAAGTGTGTTTGCATAAGTTAGCACCATTAGCAGGAACAGAAATAACACCTCTCCAATTGATTATTAAAGATGATTTGATTCTATCTACTTTTTCCATGAAAATCCAAATATTCTATGTGGATATATATTTATCTTTTATTCTCTATTTTCCATTTTATAAAACTAGATCCATAAAAATTACTGAGACAGGTGTCTTTATTCAATGTCATCATGAATTTATTTGTTGGTTTATTTGGAGTCTTCTGGGTTCGTTTGTTTTGTTTTGTGTTTGTTTATATAGCATATGGGGAAGAAGGGTTCGTTGCTAATTTTTGTTTAAAGAATTTTAGCTATCTGTTAGGTTGCAAATATACATTGTGTGCCAGAGCTATATCTTGTAAAATATTTTTTCAACGTTTAGCATTTTCAAAAAAGTCCCTGTGCCATACTGTGTTGTACGGAAAGCTTCACCATGAACAGTATGACTATCTAGCACATCTCAATTCTGAATCCCATCTCTTTACAATATTAGCTACTGTTTGTTGAAAGTTTTCCTTTTTTTAGGGTTTTATTTCTTCCTGGACACGTACTTACAGATTCCTATCTTGTTCCTTTCTCTACATGCAACTGACTCTCCAAACTTAGCCACCTGTTTATTTTTATTTTATTTTTTTAACATCTTTATTGGAGTATAATTGCTTTACAATGGTCTGTTAGTTTCTGCTGTATAACAAAGTGAATCAGCTATACATATACATATGTTCCCATATCTCTCACCTCTTGCGTCTCCCTCCCACCCTCCCTATCCCACCCCTCTAGGTGGTCACAAAGCACCGAGCTGATCTCCCTGTGCTATGTGGCTGCTTCCCACTAGCTATCTATTTTACATTTGGTAGTATATATAAGTCCATGCCACTCTCTCACTTTGTCCCAGCTTCCCCTTCCCCCTCCCCATGTCTTCAAATCCATTCTCTATATCTGTGTCTTTATTCCTGTGCTGCCCCTAGGTTCTTCAGAACCATTTTTTTTTTTTTTTTTTAGATTCCATATATATGTGTTAGCATACGGTATTTATTTTGCTCTTTCTGACTTACTTCACTCTGTATGACAGTCTCTAGGTCCATCACCTCACTACAAATAACTCAATTTCGTTTCTTTTTATGGCTGAGTAATATTCCATACATACCCTGAGAAAACCATAATTCAAAAAGAGTCATGTACCACAATGTTCATTGCAGCTCTATTTACAATAGCCAGGACATGGAAGCAACGTAAGTGTCTATCGACAGATGAATGGATAAAGAAGATGTGGCACATATATAGCCACCTGTTTCTGCATCTATTTTTTTTTTGTTTTCTTCTAGAGCTTTAGGCTATTATCTGATGGTAATATATTTTTTAAGATAAATAATTACTGATATTATTAAAACAATGTTTCTTATTAGAGAATAAATTTTGCCATATTATAATTTTTATAAGGAATTGTAGAAAAACCAAAAGAGCAGAAAATCTACTTGTTAATCAATAAAGCAAAGCAAATTATCTGTTTTTGTGATCCATGTGTATTTTCAATAGCTGTTTCAGCTACATAAGAAAAAGTTTCCATTCCTTGTCTTCCAGGACTGTATGCTTACTCAAGTCAAAAGTGACAACTGGGCTTCCCTGGTGGCCCAGTGGTCGAGTCCGCCTGCTGATGTGGGGGACATGGGTTCGTGTCCCGGTCCAGGAAGATCCCACATGCCGTGGTGTGGCTGGGCCCGTGAGCCATGGCCGCTGAGCCTGCACGTCCGGAGCCTGTGCTCCGCAACGGGAGAGGCCACAACAGTGAGAGGCCCGCGAACCGCAAAAAAAAAAAAAAAAAGTGACAATTGCTTGAAATATTTCTGATATCTAAGTAAACATAAAAGGAAGGACATTATGCATTCATAATGATTAAGTAATACTTCCCTGATAACATTTATTTATATTTCTCCAGGGAGTCCTTAAATTTAATACTTCATCATAAAACAAAGCAGTATATGTGTGAAGCAAGTTTTGTGTTTGAACCAAACAATATATTTTGAAAGCTGTGTTAAAGTTGTCTATAAAGCGATGTAGTTATACGGCATAGTTTCTCTCCTGAGAAAATGAACCAAAGTAGCAATAGAAGAGGGTAAGAGACTAGATGGTAGTTAAGGGGTTCTTGCTGGAAACAGAGAAATATAAGTTAAACTGAGTATCATATATCAAATTAAATTATTTCATTCCTCTCTCATATTTTACTTAAGGGAAGTACTTTAACTCAGAATAAGAGCGTCAGTTAAGACAACTCATGAAAAATTGTCAAAATTTTATTAAGTAAAAATGAAGTTGTAGCTAAAATCATGCCTTGATCTGAATTTATTTTCTAGCTGAAAATGATCTAGTCATGCAGTGTCAAAGCACTGTAGTGCTTTAGGAGAAAACTAAGACATTATCCAGATAAACCCTGCGCTGAAGCACTGAGGATACTGAGGTTCAGAAAAGTAAATTGAGCTACCCATGCCACACAACTAATGACTGACTTTCAGCCTTTTAAAAGTTTACTACTGCTTTTGTTGTTTCTTTCTTTCTTTCTTTCTTTTTTTCTGTTATGTATTAGTCATCCTCAGACATTTTTTTCTCTTTGTGCTATTATACTGTTGAGAAAATTGGTGTTTTAGTTCTAAGACAATACATAACATTAGTGCATGCAATTCCAATGCAATTTTAAATACTATTATCTTTACAACTAGGAAAAGACCTAATAGTTTTTTGGGATTTGTTTGCTTGCTTCCTACTAAGCACAGAAAATTTTTGACTCCTAGAAAATTGGTGCCTGGCCTCTGCAGACAAAGAGCCTATTTATAGCTTTCAGGAAAGCCTCTCTGCCCCAATATTGCTTTTGCACTGCCCTTCTTGAAAACATACTCTGGAGGGAGTTGGGCAATGGAGTACATGGACAGCTAGCCTTTCCTCTACATATTCAGGAAATGATTTTCCTAAAGCTTCCTCGATAGCCTACTTTACAGTGAAACTTGGATAGTCTGCATGAGCTGGGCAATAATGAAGAGCATTGTTTTCAATACTATTCCAAGTATTGTTCTGTATTTACCTATTTCATGTTTTTTTCACTTTGGGCTTTCCTATTTTACTCAAAATAGTTTGATAATCACTAACTTCAGGTGCTTGTTTGGTCTTTACATTATATGCAAGGTTTATGGAAAAACTGGTCACTTGACCAAAATCTTTGTGGTAACTAGAAATACAGTCAGCCCTCCATCTCTGTAGGTTTTACATTTGCAAATTCAACCAAATTTTGATCTGGGTTGGTTGAATCTGGGATGTGAAACCCAGGGACAGGGAAGGCTCACTGTATTCAGTATACTGGGCCATTATAAATAAAATTCATGCAAAAGACTATACCTGGGAACATCTTGCAACATGTCATATTTTTCAAAAGATTTATCATTATCTGAACTACATTTTACCTTATTTTAAATTGCTAACCTCAAAACAATATTAACTGCGACTTCCTCTTTGATGTGACTATCACCTATCACCTGACTAGTTTTCTCTGTGTAAACAACTATAAAAGTGGGTCAGTTTTAAGTTATGAAATACTTGTTTTCAGATTTGGAACAAGAAGCAGCACAGAATGGTGATCCCTAACAAGAGGGAAACAAGTGAGGCAAGTACTGGGAGTCCATCCTTCATGAGTGTAATTTCTCCACATATTGTCAACATAAGATATTGACCTCTTTTGTCCTAATCCTTCTTTTCAAGTACATTTTACAACAAATAGCCTTGGAACAGTAAGACAGTATCTCCTTTCTGGGCAAAGATCAGGCAGGTGTTCTTACAAACCTCATATAAAAGTTTGGGCTTTATTAGGTGCTCAAGATTCTTCAGCTGTAACACAAACTCACACCACATGTAACATTCACCTCCACCTACCTCTGCATCACAATGATAAAACTTGGGGAATAAGAGGAACTCACATGAACATAAAGTTCATTATACCTGCTCATACCATGAGTAATAATGTATTTGTCTCTGACCTAGGAATCTAGTATCTTCCACTGGCAACCATGAAACTATGGCAGGTTAACTGATTAGCTTGCATGTAGGGAGAATCCCAGACTCATCAAAGTTTTTGACAGTATGTCAGACCATTGCTCCGGCTCTCTGTCAAAGTCCTGTCCAGATTGTGGTAGAAGGAAGGCAAGTCCAGAGCATGATGGTTTTATCATGAGAGAAATATATTAGAGTTTGAGGCTACTGAATCAGCTGGGATTCATGGAATAGAGTGCTAGTAAGAGAGAGAAGATTCTTAAAAAAAGAATTCTAGAAATTCACAAATATTAACCGTAAAAATAAGCCAAGTCCATGTTCAGCTCCCAAAATTCATCCTTAACCTGTTGTCAATTTCCCTTCTATGGGCACAAAATTTATACTGCTTACATTTCCTAGGACATGCACTTACAACTTTGTCCTCTTAAAGCTAATTAGATATTTCATTCATCTGTGGGGCTTTGTTCTAATATTAAAGTTTTGGTTATAGATATTATGTATGATTGCATAATTTTATACTTTAGTCGTTAGAATAGAGGGTATCTAAGGAACACTGGGATGTTTCTTGTATCCCTGAATTCATTCTACATAGAAAATTACTCAACTCATTCATCAAAGTAAACAAAGAAATGCACAACCTGCCAAGACTGAACCAGGAGAAATAGAAAATATGAACAGACCAATCACAAGCACTGAAATTGAGACTGTGATTAAAAATCTTCCAACAAACAAAAGCCCAGGACCAGATGGCTTCACAGGAAAATTCTATCAAACATTTAGAGATGAGCTAACACCTATGCATCTCAAACTCTTCCAAAATATAGCAGAGGGAGGAACACTCCCAAACTCATACTATGAGGCCACCATCACCCTGATACCAAAGCCAGACAAAGATGTCACAAAGAAAGAACTCTACAGGCCAATATCACTGATGAATATAGATGCAAAAATCCTCAACAAAATACTAGCAAACAGAATCCAACAGCACATTAAAAGGATCATACACCATGATCAAGTGGGCTTTGTCCCAGGAATACAAGGATTCTTCAATATACGCAAATCAATCAATGTGATACACCACTTTAACAAATTAAGGAATAAAAACTATATGATCACCTCAATAGATGCAGAAAAAGCTTTTGACAAAATTCAACACCCATTTATGATAAAAACTATCCAGAAAATGGGCACAGAGGGAAGCCACCTCAACATTATAAAGGCCATAAATGACAAACCCAGAGCAAATATCATTCTCAATGGTGAAAAACCAAAAGCATTACCACTAAGATCAGGAATAAGACAAGGATGTCCACTCTCACCACTATTATTCAACATAGTTTTGGAAGTCCTAGCCACAGCAATCAGAAAAGAAAAAGAAATAAAAGGAATAAAAATTGGAAAAGAAGAGGTAAAACTGTCACTGTTCGCAGATGACATTACTATACATAGAGAATCCTAAAGATGCCACCAGAAAAGTACTATAGCTAATCAATGAATTGGTAAAGTAGCAGGATACAAAATTAATGCACAGAAACCTCTTTCATTCCTATAAACTAACAACGAAAGATCGGAAAGAGAAATTAAGGAAACAATCCCATTTACCACCACAATAAAAAGAATAAAATAACTAGGAATAAACCTACCTAAGGAGGCGAAAGACCTGTACTCAGAAAACTATAAAACACTGATGAAAGAAATCAAAGATGACATAAAAAGATGGAGAAATATACCATGTTCTTAGATTAGAAGAATCAATATTGTGAAAATGACTATACTACCCAAAGCAATCTACAGATTTCATGCAACCCCTGTCAAATTACCAATGGCATTCTTCACAGAAT
This sequence comes from Lagenorhynchus albirostris, assembly GCF_949774975.1. Classification (NCBI taxonomy): domain Eukaryota; kingdom Metazoa; phylum Chordata; class Mammalia; order Artiodactyla; family Delphinidae; genus Lagenorhynchus; species Lagenorhynchus albirostris. Next base: position 55,125,309 of record NC_083105.1, on the reverse strand, counting down.
TAGAACAAAAAATTTTACAATTTATATGGAAACACAAAAGACCCCAAATAGCCAAAGCAATCTTGAGAAAGAAAAGCGGAGCTGGAGGAATCAGGATCCGCAACTTCAAACCATACTACAAAGCTACAGTAATCAAGACAGTATTGTACTGGCACAAAAACAGAAATATAGATCAATGGTACAGGATAGAAAGCCCAGAGATAAACCCATGTACATACAGTCAACTAATCTATGACAAAGGAGGCAAGAACATACAATGGAGAAAAGACAGTGTCTTCAATAAATGGTGCTGGGAAAACTGGAAAGCTACATGTAAAAGAATGAAATCAGAACACTCCCTAACACCATACATAAAAATAAACTCTAAATGGATTAAAGGCCTAAATGTAAGACAGGACACTATGAAACTCTTAGAGGAAAACATAGGAAAAACACTCTTTGACATAAACCACAGCAAGATCTTTTTTGACTCATCTCCTAGAGTAATGAAAATAAAAACAAAAATAAACAAATGGGATCTAATTAAACTTAAAAGCTTTTGCACAGCAAAGGAAACCATAAACAAGACAGAAAGACAGCCCTCGGAATGGGAGAAAATATTTGCAAAGGAAGCAACAGACAAAGGATTAATCTCCAAAATATACAAACAGCTCATGGAGCTCAATATCAAAAAAAAAAAAAACCCAATCCAAAAATGGGCAGAAGACCTAAATAGACATCTCTCCAAGGAGGACATACAGATATCCAAGGGTCACATGAAAGGATGCTCAAACAATTAATTATTAGAGAAATGCAACTCAAAAGTACGATGAGGTATCACCTCACACCAGTCAGAATGGCCATCATCAAAAAACCTACAAACAATAAATGCTGGAGAGGGTGTGGAGAAAAGGGAACCCTCTTTCACTGTTGGTGGGAATGCAAATTGATACGACCAGTGTGGAGAACAGTATGGAAGTTCCTTAAAAAACTAAAAATAGAACTATCATATGACACAGCAATCCCACTACTGGGAATACACCCTGTGAAAACCATAATTCAAAAGGACACATGTACCCCGATGACACTGCAGCACTATTTACCATAGCCAGGACATGGAAATAACCTAAATGTCCAACAATAGATGAATGGATAAAGAGGATGTGGGGGCTTCCCTGGTGGCGCAGTGGTTGAGAGTCCACCTGCCTATGCAGGGGACACAGGTTCGTGCCCCGGTCTGGGAAGATCCCACATGCTGCGGAGCGGCTGGGCCCGTGAGCCATGGCCACTGAGCCTGTGCATCCGGAGCCTGTGCTCTGCAATGGGAGAGGCCACAACAGTGAGGGGCCCGCGTACCGCAGAAAAAAAAAAAAGATGTGGTACATATATACAATGGAATATTACTCAGCCATAAAAAGGAATGAAACTGGGTCATTTGTAGAGATGTGGATGGACGTAGAGTCTGTCATACAGAGTGAAGTAAGCCGGAAAGAGAAAAACAAATATTGTTTATTAATGCATATATGTGGAATCTAGAAAAATGGTACAGATGAACCTATTTGCAGGGCAGGAATAGAGACACAGATGTAGAGAATGTACATGTGGACACAGTGGGGGATGGAGATGGTGGGACGAATTGAGAGATTAGGATTGACATATATACACTACTATGCATAAAACAGATAGCTAGTGGGAACATGCTATAAAGCACAGGAAGCTCAGCTCAGTGCTCTGTGATGACCTAGATGGGTGGGATGGAGGGTGGGGTGGGAGGGAGGTCTAAGACAGAGGCGGTGTGTGTGTGTGTGTGTGTGTGTGTGTGTGTGTGTGTGTGTGTGTGTGTGTGTGTGTGTGTGTGTGTGTGTGTGTGTGTGTGTGTGTATATATCTCTGACTCACTTCATTCTACAGCAGAAACTAACACATTGTAAAGCAATTATACTCCAATAACAAAAGTAAAACATAATAAATTATAACTCAAGTTTATTTAAAAAGTTTAAAAGAAATTCAACTCCCCTAGAAATTTTCAATTGCTTAACTTTTTAAACCATAATTTTATTCTCATGGAGTATACATTAAAACTGGAATGGGATAATGGTTTTCATCACAAACACTTATTACTGGAGTTTAGCATAAATGGTAGAAATGATATATAAGAAATCATAAACTTTACACACTTGCCAAAAGCAGCTTATATTGAATTTGGTTACATAAGCTTTATTCATGATTTTGCCTCCTGTTTGTTTATAAGCTGTAGTTTTTTGTTTTTTGTTTTTTTTATAAGAATAAAAAGCCACAGAAAAATATTGGGTACTATAAATGTAAAGGAAAAAAAAAGTTTACCTAGTGGCATAAGCATTAGTTTCCAGAAGAGTCACTGAGCACCGAGGTGGACAAAAAGAGGGTGACAAACTTGATCTAGTCTAGTCTCTACAAGGATTGTTTCATCTTAGCAAATTATACAATAAGCCTGCTTATGTGAATGGGGGAAATGATATTTCAAAAAATAAACATAAACAACAAGCACTGGGGATAAAGATGTGAAATGAATTTTGTTTCCATTTAGTATAAATTATTATACAAAAATTAAATTATTAGCTATTTATGTGGATATATGTTTTAAATATAAAATATTTTTATAAAGGAATCAAATGGCTGTTTCCAAGCCTCATTAACTAAATGAATTTATTTTAATCTTTATCTGAAAACCAAAATTACATTTCAAAATTTAAGTCTGACTTGATGAAACTGTGGATTTTCATATACTTTGTTATTTAATGCCTCTTTTAGTTCATTATTGCATTTAAATTATGAGTGATGACATGGGCAACAAATAAAATTGTAAAGAATCAGACCAAAATAATTATGAATAATGAATTGATATAGAATCCAAATAAATGTAGGTATTTTTTAACCTTCAGTTTATTTTCCTTTTGTTTTTCACTAAACGTGAGATAGCCAGTTTTCTATGATATTCTGAAACCAGCTTGCAGAGCAAATAGGGCACTGCAAAATGTGAAAACAGACATACACATTAGAATGGTAATTACAAGCTTGTTAAAACACAGTGCAATAAGGTTCCAATTTGGTCTACAGCTTTTGCTCTATAAAATGGCACTTAAATCATCTTAGAAGCATTGATTTACGTGCTACTGTATTTAACATTATACCAATGAATTTTGAGAACAATAATATTTGAGTTAACCAAGCAAACTGCTCTGCCACAAAGTCCCCTAGGACTTTTCTTAAAATACAAAAGCATAATATCTATTGATCTATTTATCTATCCATGCTTTCTTTTGTTATTTATATTTGGGAAGTACTATACAGTGGAACTGCCAATGAACATTTTCTAAAAATTTTATGATATTAAGAAGCAACATGAAACTAACAGTACCATCTTACTTTTGAAAGTCAAAATATTAGGTATTAATATGAAATACTTAAATAATAAAACAATTCAATCATAGGTTTACACTGAAAGGACTATAATCATAAACACTAGCTTTTTCGTTCTTCTATTGACTTGCTATATACCATATTTTAATCATATTATCCTGGAATCTATCATACTCTAGTTTGTAGAAAGAGTCATATTATAAAACTTAAAACATTAAACTATTTTATGGAAATCTATGTATTAAATAATTAGTTAAAATTAACATGTATATTAATAAAATATTTAATAAAATATATAAATGTTGGATGTTTTTCTCAATGTGGAATTGATATGGTGATGTGGAGAAATAAAAGAATACGTGCATTTTAAACATTACAAAGAATATTCTAATGGAATAAGACCAACCAATTTGAAAAGTTCCTAAAGTGTATATATTCATATTATAATTTAAAATTTTCTAAGGCTATCGTAATGACCATCCTGGACAAAGTGTACGTTTTACCAATAGAAACACACTAATAACAGTAAAAACACTGAGATTTTTTTTCCCCCGTTGTATCTAATTCAATCCATTATTTGCAAAGCAGCTTAACATTATTAGCTTTAGTTCCCAGGGAATACTAATTTTTGTCTTTCCTTGTTACATAGGCTTACTTTTTGTATGGAATAATGTGAGGCTATAGGGTATTTTTAGGACCCAAGAGAACAACTATGTTGTTTTTTCAGAATTTTATGAGTATTTACAAATATTATGCATTGTAGAGATCACATATTAATGCACAATTTGGTCTTTGCTACCCATGCACCTAAATTCTTATGTGATGTAAATGCACTGATAGTGCCATTTTCAAAATTATTTCTACATCTCAGGGTCAACTGTTATTAGTCTACTAGAAGACTTCTAGTTTCTGGGAAGAAATTCGCAGCTGGAAAAAAATACGATGAAGAAATGAATCAAACACAGTCTAGTGTGATACAATTAAATTCTTTAGCACTTACATTTAACTGGACATATTACTTTGGCAACATGTAGGAAGGAAGCAACAGTTTATCTCTCAGATTTAAACCCACTACCCATATTATCCCATTTTCTTTCATTTTTCTAACTCATAAGCTATGGTCTGAATGTTTGTGTCCCTCCAAAATTCATATGTTGAAATCCTAACCCCCAAAGGTGATGGTATTAGTAGGTGGGTCCTTTGGGATGTGTGTAAATCATGAGGATGGAACCCTCATGAATGGGATTAGTGTCTATAAAAGAGCCTCCAGAGAGATCCTCTAGTCCCTCCCCTCCGTGAGGAACAGTGAGAAGATGCTGGTTATGAACCAGGAAGAGGGTCTTCACTAGAATGCAACCATGCTGGGTCAATGACTGGATTTCCCAGCGTCCCCAACTGTAAGAAAAAAATTTCTGTTGCTTATAAGTTACCCATATAAGTCTGTGGTATTTGTTGTAGGGACACAGACTGAGACATCATATTAAATGCTAAACAGGTTTATGTTCTAGTTTCGACATTTAAAACACTGAATTGACTATATCTATCCCATTTGTACATTATATTTCACGTTAAGTTCTGAAAATTATTTGAAATCAGCAAAATAACAAAGAAAATAAAAAATATTAGAAAATATATTTTGCTGAGGAATTGAATTTTGAGTTTTAGTGATTATTAATAGATCCTTGAATTGACCACTTGGAAACAAAGTTAGATTGATTTTTAGGCTTCCTTTCATTACCTCAATGTAGTTGTATACTTTGGGCATATTAATAGTGAAAATAGTTGTCATTGCTCAAAATTTACTCAAAATCCTCTATAGAAGAAACAAAAAATCTTTACTGCTGGTGATTCTTAATTTGAAATGTGTGAATTTAGGAGGACTAATACATTTGTATAATATAATGTCCTGATATAAGTGTTGTCTAAGGAATGGGTTATATATATATATATTTAACAGCCTTATTGAGGTATAATTGATATACAAAAATCTACACATAATTAATTATACAATTTAATGAGTTTGGACCCATACATACACCTGTAAAACCAACACTACAATCAAGGTAATAAACATATCTGTCACCACCAAAATGTTTTGTTGATGTTATTTCTGTTTTTGTAGAACAGCATTTAACATGAGACCTACCTTGTTAAAAATTTTAAGTGCACCACAGCATTATTAATTACAGGCACTATACTGTAAGATCTCTAGAACTTATTCATGTTGTATAACTAAAATTTTATAACCGTTGAACAATGACTCCACATTTCCCCCTTTCCTCAGCCTCTGGAAACCACCATTCTGCTCTCTGCTTATATGAGATTGACTATTTTAGATTTCACATATAAATGAGATTGGAGAATATGTATTATTAAAGAATGAACCATATACCATAAGAATATTTCTCTCTAGAGTTAATCCAAAATAATAAGAAATGCACAATAAACCTACTGTTTGCATCATAAACAATTTCTATGAATTTTAATATAAGTATTGAATGATAAAAGATTATATATGCTCACTATCTATGAAGTAGTCTCTCCAGGATAAAAGTATATGATGAATGAGATTGACATTGTTCTCAGGTCATGAATTATTTGTTTAATGGCATTAGACATATATAGTTAAGTATCTAAATCCATGTGTGGCACATAGTTGAGACTTCATTTATTGAATGTTTTAATGTGTCATTGCCAGAGTACATGATAGTATTGTGAGTTTTAAAACACTGACAAAAGCTAACAATATAGGAACGGTAAATACCATTATCTGGAATAACAGCAGTTCAGCAATAAGCAACACAAACAGTTCAAGACAACAGACATTTAGGGTCTTGGGTAGTCAGTTCATGTGTTTGAAGGAAAGTATAGCGAGAAGGGACATTTACCAATATGAGATTCCTTAGGCACAGTTGTCAGAACATTGAGGCATTTGATGTGGATGATGTTCGTAAGTAAGATAGAATCTGTGTATCAAGAAGAATTCTAAAGCTTTACATGCATAATACTATTCAATCTCATCAGCCTCTGAAGTGGGCACTTTTATTACCCCTATTGTACAGATTAGGCAATTAGGCTTGGATACATTCAGCAACTTTTTCCAGTCATACAGCTAGAGGTGCACCTAGAATTTAAAAGCAGGCGATTTTAATCTAGAAATTAAAATCTTGACCATTTTGTAACTACCTCCTCATAAACGCAGGATTTGGGCATGCCAACTTTGGGAAACAATTTAGCCAGAAGAATCGGTCGAGACAAGGATGATGGGAGTTTTAGCCATAAGTTTTTAAAGCTGTCAAATGGCACTCAAATAGGAGCACAGACAGATAGGAACAGTACAGTGATGGAGAATCTAGATACATTATCAGATAAGGAGTCTATTAGTTAAATAATACATCTTTCGGGAAATTTATTCATAGGCAAAATAACCCAGATATTGAGATAGTTAGGTTCTTCAAATAAAAGCATTATTTGAAAACACCTGGATAAGATGAAAAATGCAGGGGCAGAAAATAAAAAGCAATTCCTGCAATGTGATGATTTTTAAAATTTCTTTTATCACTTGGCAGTATTAAGCATTATGAGAAATTCTGAGAGCACTAAAACAATCTCTTTCTATAAGTAACCCATAAGCTAGCCTGGAAAAGACATGTATTAATCGTTTAAAAAATTATATATTGGACAGAATTTATTTTAAGGTCAAGAACATGGTTCACCAAGCCTTTGAGAAGGTAAGATGTCAGCAAAACTTCTCTGATAGCACCAGCTCATTTTCAGAACTTCCCCAATATTGCTCCTGTTCCCAGATGTCTATTTATTTTTTGCTTCCTGTGATCAGATCTATACCACAATGTGTTTTGGAGTACAGAAATGCTTGTATGTGTTTTAGTATTTCAAATTATAAGAACAGTAACTCTCATGTGATGTTGACACTAAACATTAAATTATTGTTTAAATATCAATTGCCGAAGACATGACGGTCATGATGACAATGGGAAAAAAGTAACAAAACAATAAGTATTTCATTATTCAGAATGACTGCAAGACATATGCCTACCTATAAAAGATAATGACACTTCTTTTTTTGAGGAAAAAAAATGTTAAGTTTCTACTTTATCTATTCCTTCATTCAAAAAAATACTATTGGGCATGTACTAAAGTGCAAGTAATTTGCTCAGGCTAAGGATAAAATTTTAAAAACTCATTCCCTACCTCCAACTTTGAAGAACTCAAATTTTAAAAAGCGACAGGCATTTTAAAAAGCTAATAAAAGCAACATGATTTAAAAAAGTAAATCATTTATTTACTGTAGAACATAGAAGAAAAATTATTTAAGAGTACTAGAGAATTCAGAGATGACTTAGCAGAAAAGGCAGCTACTGAGTTTCTTGATGAATTAATCAAAATTTTGCCACATGGTCAAGGATAGGATAATATTACAAGATATAAGATTTGTTAAGAACAAATGAGAAATCCTAGCATAATTATGAACTATAAGTTGTGTAGGACTCGAACTGTAAAATGTAAGAAGGGGAGTTATAGAAAGTGAATCAGACATGTAAACAGGGGCCAAGTGATACAAGGGTTTCTAAATAGCATGCTTGAGGAAATTCAACAGGAGGGGAAATTACCACTTCCCCTCCAGCCATCCCCCCATCGGGTTTTAGGCTGACTCCAGAATAAAAGCCTGTTTCATCACAGAACGGCCACCAAACAGAGGCAGCCCTGTGTTGATGGCACCCGACAACAGAGCTTGTATTGTGAGAAGGCATGCTTCTAAACAGTAAGATGTATGAATACCAGAGTGTAGTTATTAAGCCCAACAGCCTACAACCTCAATGAGGTTTCTGAGAAGTTGAACCACGAAGTAAAAAAGTAAAGTATTCATACTAAATGACATGATCTCTAGGATCTCTTGCAGGACACTGTTTGAAAAAGAAGACTGATTGAATTAATTTACTTCACCAAAAACGCTATAAAATCCTATTTTACATTATAAAAAAAAGGCAGTATTTTTAAGCAAATTAATTTTTGTAATTATCTGAATACATTTTTTAAGAAAACTACCAGCAAACTTTTACAACTAATCCTTTTCAATGAAACTTTTCCCATATCTATAATTTAATCCAATGAACAAAAATATTCCTATTTTCATGTTTAATTATTCATGCATATGAATACGGAAAATACATTTTGATATTTTAATAATAAAATCAAATGTATGCCATGTGCAAAGCAGATTGGGTTGAACCCTTTTATTACATCCAAATGTTTTGTTACCAACTTGGGGGTATTCCTTTTTGAAGTACAGAGTGATAAAATTTTATAGTTAATTGTTGAACATTCCATTAAATCATAAAATAATAACTCAAGTCATCAAAGAATATATTGTGATAATCTAAATTATGTTTTAACAGTCTCATTAATATAGTCTTAGATAACAAACATGATTGGGCCCTAGTAAGATATGAGATTTAATTGGCTCATTTCCATAATTGGAGTTATCCTATTTAACTTTTCTCTTTTAAAAACATAATTGTTTCATTTTCACAGAATAAGCCTTTTGAATTAGATATGAGAAATAGAATTATGGTGAAACTTAAGCATTGGTCTCCATTTATTCCTGAGATTAAACCCAATGGATCTCCTCCTTAATTTTAATTACAGATCCAAGCATGTAACACACAATTTGCCTGTGGCATTCCTAGACCATCAACTCTGTCTACCTTTGGGAGTTTAGTATTTAAGGGGAAAAAAAAAAAAAGAAGGTATTTCTCCTCACATGTCTCACGTTATATTAAATTAATAAAATCAGGTTATAACTTTCTAAAAATGTGATATTTTGAATTTAATTTCTAAAATGCAATATTGGTTCTGCTAGCTCTGGTAATTTAAGGATTTATTAGTGTGCCTTTCTGATTGCTGGAGTTGAGACAAAAATGTTTCTTTCAACAGCATTTTAGTGATGCTCTCTGAAATGAAATGTTGTGTAAATTCACCAAGAAGAGTAGTAAAGGATCCAGGAAATGGCTTACAGAGAGTGCTTCATCTATAAACATTCAAAGAGACCTGTAGGAGGTGACTAAAGATGTATGAGAAATCAAGTTAAAAAGTGTAACTCAGGAACCCCAGCAACAGATTTTGGCTAAGGAGTATGTGATGTACTATATACCAAAGTGGTAAGCTTGGGATCAAAAATCTTATGTGCCCTTCTTACTTTCTAAGTGAAGATATCATGTTTTCTTAAATACTACCTTTGGGAGCCAAGTGAAAATATTAGCTTTCCCCTTCTTAACACTTTTCTAATATGCCTCACCATTTGAAGCAATAAATGCTTCAAAGCTTGACAAATAGTAATACTAATACAAGTAAATATTGAGCTCTTACTATGTTCCAGAAACAGCTTTATTCACTTTACTTATCAAGTTTAATCTTAAAAATATAAGCCTAAGTGATGGTTAATGACTCACTTATGGAGACCTGATCTTGACGAGGCTAGGTCCTCCTAGTTAGTTTTCTCACTCCCTCTATGTCATTATATTCACAACACTTTGTTTTTATCACTGGTTTTATTTTCTTTACCCCTATAAATTTAAGTATAGTGTGGGTAGGTGCAGTGTCTGTTCCAGTCATTATGTATTCCCAGCTCATAACACATTGCTATACTCACAACAGATATTTGAAAGTATTTATTGGGTTATGTAATAAAGGATAGTTTGAGTTAGCAGTCAGAAAATTAGTACACTCTTCTTCGAGAACTCCAAGTTAAAGAAAATAGATGGCATAAATGAATCCTGTGGTGACTTTAAAATGTGTGCAATATGGATAATTTTAAAGAATGAACACAGGAAATTATTGTAAAATGCCTCAATTTCAGTAAAATATCTGAACAATAAATATTCAGTGACTTTCTAATTCCCTTCTTTGGCCAGATGTTTGAAAAGAAATACATGGGTATATCCAAATGAATTGACACCCTGAACATTTCCTCCAGTAGACTTCCACAGGGATTATTTCTGCCCGCAAGTGAAACCAGTATGTCTTAAAAACCTAAAGCTAAAATGTGCTCTGATCCTATCTCCAGTGGTGGCTTAGATCCCTGAAGTCTGTTATGCCAATCAACCTGTATGAACATGGGTTTCAGCTCTGGAGTGTGCCATATTGAATACTGTATCAGCTGACTGGGCTTTGTGTAAACCTTTATTATCTCTACCTTGTCCTGCTTCTCTTTCTGCTCTTCATCCTTGATCGGTTACATTCCCTGTAGCGGCAGGGGAACAAAGCACTTGCTTTAATGGTTCTTTTCCATCTCTGTTTTCTGTTTTCTGCTTTCATTATTTCCAGCTGTTTCCTAATATTTTTCCTGTGTGTATGAAGAGACCAAACCCTGAGAGGTATACGAAATAATTCAAGGGATATTCCTCTGAATTTAAAAAGCCAGATGTTCAAGAAAACCCTTCTACAGGGAAGTACGTTAAATAGTCTTTCATGTGTATAGGTTTATATTTATAGCCTTAAATAACAGTAAATGTAACTTGGTCCACTGCTCAACAAAGTAATTCTTCCACTATTATAGGAATGTGCAAATTATAACTTCAACTTTATTATTATATAATTGTCATTATACACTGTATCATATATAATTTTTATAATATATAGTAATCAATTTATTTCAGTTGTTTGAAGAGATACTATATACCTATTAATGGTGATCTGAAGAAATTAGCTCATGGGTAAGACTTATTGAGGGTAAAACAAAGTGAAATCAAAATTTTAAATTCCCCACATTTAACTGGGATATACTAACAAATTACATTTTATTAAAAACAAATGATTTAATTTAAAGCCATGTTAACTTGTAGGCAATAAGCTAACAACCCATTTCATGATTAAAACTCTACTTCTGAATAATTAAAAGGGATATTGTTTTTTATAATTACAGTTAATCAGATTATTTGCATTTCAAAAATGGTATGAAATTAACATCATTGTTTATGAGGTCCTGAGTTAATTTTTCTTTGTTTTTAAGATGGTTTTCTCTCCCAATTTCTTAATGGACTGATGGATTTCTAAATGAGTCAGTCTCAGCACTTTATCTTTAGTAGTCCTACAATCATCAAAATGTTTGCACATATCAATACAATTTTGAAGTATGTGTAATATTAATATGTGTAATATATCATGCATTTTATGTACTCACTATTGTAAGCAGTTCCCTCATGTTAACTTTTTCTGACTTCATAATAACCCTACAGAGTATGCACAACCCTTATTACCATTTTATAGATGAGAAAAATGAGATACAGCGAGGTTACATAATTTGAGGTCACTCAACTAGTAAGAACACAGCAAAGATTCAAATCAAGGATTGCAGTTCACAGCAAAGTGCACTTAATCAGTATTCTACAATACAGCTCTACATAAGTGACATGAATCAGACACATGAGAGTTTCTAAAGTGTATTTTGGTTGTCTCAAAATAGATTAAGCCTCAAGAGAGTCTTCTTTTTTAAATGTTTGCATGTTTTCACAAGCTAAACACTAATCCATAACAAATGTTTCTTTCAACTGAAAAACACTCATTTGTATACCTTTAAATAAAACTATTTCTAAACCTGTAGGAAATTGTGCAATACTTGTTTTTAGAGTCAATACATTGTTGCTTGTAGGAAATTGTTCAATTCTTGCCCTTAGAGTCAATATTTTTTCCTAAATATAAACTAAAATGGAGTAAATATTAAAAATATTCTTCACAGTCTTAGGTAAAATCATTTCTTAATATTTGCCACACTGTACATTATCTGAATGATGACAGGTATATCAATAATACGAGTAAGGATAAAAATAATTCTCAAATAGGGATATATCATTTCTGTTTTATACTGCTGAATAACATATCAAAAACTAGTGGCATTAAATAACAGAAATTCTTTATTTCCCAGGTGTTGGTGTGTTGACCAGGTTCATTTGTTGACTAATGGGGTGTCAGGATGGCCAAAAAGTTAAACTTGGCTTTACTCGTAAGGTTAGCAGTTGGGAGATCAGCTAGGATCATTCATCAGTGGCCTTAGTACTCCTGCACAAGTGCCTCTCCACATGACTTCTTGGACTTACTCACATCATAATGGTTTAGTTCCAAGAAGGAGTATTCCAAATATACAAACACCAACATGTGAACTTTTATCCAGCCTTCGCATTCATCAAGCTTGCCCATGTTTCTTGGCCAACACTGGTTACATGGTCAAACCCAGAGCAATGTGGCTGAAGACTACAAATGGACATAAATATAGGGGGTATGGTTCACTGAGTGCCATCAAAGTAACAACTATCATTCAATAAAAAAATGTAATATAAGCCCCATCTAATCTGCCACCCCTGCTTTAACCAATGACAAGTTCAACTGAAAATCTAGCCCCTACCATCTTTGTAGACTTAGAGCTAGCATTATACAGACAGCCTCAGCATGAGAATCCTGTGGGGTATTATTTTTCTCATTGAATCCCCTGTACACTGTATTTTAGGGGTGAATATGGACTGTCCTAATTTCCCTTGGAATCTAACTAAATCTCCCATCCTTTGTTTGAAGTGACTAGGATTTTGCCATTACTCTTTCTTCTGACATTTTATTGGATTATTTTAAAATGTATTTCCTCTCTTGGATTCAAGCCTCATTCTGAAAACTAAGTCTACTTACCTAGCTGCTGACCTCTGAAGAAAAATATCACAAGTGAAGGATATCTCTTTAAGTAGAAAGCTAGCAAAAATTCATAAGTTATATCATAAGTTTATGTGCTTACCCAACTCTGGAGGATCTCATTGTCTAATGCGGGATCTGACGAGTCACCATAATTTTTTTAAACACATACTAATATTTATGTGTTTCCTAGATGCTATGCCTTGCCAAACCGGCTGCACTTTCAGTGTTCATCTAAGCACAATCTTAGTAAGTCTCCAGAAACCTACATTTCTCTGGTTATTTATTTTATTGCTGTACCACATCTCTTACCTATACCCCCTCCTTGCTTTGATCAGTTTTGACAAATTTATGTGTTCATTTAAACACATTCCAAACAAGATTGAGGACATTCCCATAAACCAAAATTTCTTGTATCCCTTACCAGTTAATCTTCACCTATCACTTTCCCAAACAACCATCTAACTGATTTCTATCACTACAAACTAGATTCAGGGGTGTGCTGGTTTAAAACTGTCTCAAAAAACAAAACAAAAGACAAAACCGAAAAGTAAAAAAACAAACAAACAAAAAAAACCCCTATTTTCTAATGTTTGTCAATTTTGATAGTGTAAATACTCCTACTATGGCAGCATGGCTGATTTTAAACTATCAAGGTGACATCACTGAATGTAGATTTGGGAAGAAACATGAATTAGCACACTATTATACACTACTGTAGTATGTCCATCTTTCAAATTCAATGTAAATGAGTAAGCTCAACATAGATAAGAACTGATGAATTTTAAGTGTTCATTATATATTACTTAATTGTAAATTTATATAATTTAATTTTTAATATTTGCTTTCAACTGGTTCCTGAAATCCTGAAAATTTTACAGCAGGTTACTGTGAGCTGATATGAGCCAGCTCTACACAACATTAACCAGATTTGCCTGTTCTGCGAAACAAATGCCATATAAATGGAACTGTTTTGTACGTCCTCTTTTGTATCGGATTTCTTTTGCATAAATAATGTGTTTGAGATTCATGCATGTTATTGCATGCATCAGTAGCTTACTGTCTTTTATTGCTGAATGATATTCCATCATATGAATAGAAAACCGTTTGTTTAACCATTACCTCTTAAAGGACATTTGTATTGTTTCCAGGCTTGGCTCTTATTAATAAAGCTATGAACATTTGCAAAGACTTTTGTGTACATTTATACTTTTATTTTTCTTGAGTAAATCCTAGCCATGGAATTGTTGGGTCACTGGATGTTGAGCTTTATGAGACACTGCCAAAATATCTTCCAAGTAGTTCTACCATTTTACCTTCCCACCAGCAATGTATGAGTTTTTAAGTCAAATCATATTCTTGCCAACACTTGGTATTGCCAACCTTTGTATTCTATCCATTTTAGTGGGTAAGAAGTGGTATTTCATTGTGGTATTAATTGGATTTTGCTAATAAATAATTTCTTTGAATATCTTTCCATGTAGTCATTAGTCATTTTTATATTTTCTATAACAAAGTGACTTTTCAATATCTTTTCCCCATTACATTTCTTTTGTCAGGTTTATGTGCTGTGTTTTCCCCATTTCGCCAGCCAGTAGTTGCTCAGTAATTCTATGGGACAAAGGAATGTCATGCGGCTGCTAGGACAGATAGAGAACAAATTAGACTCACTGCCCTCTGGAGGTTCTTTCAAAAACAAGGTCTACACTCAATTATTTGAACTGAATTGGGAACCCAAAGGCTTACTAGCCAGACAGGAGCACACTTTAAAGATACTGTAGACCTGTCACCCTCTCTGATGTGGGGCCTGCTTGGAAGACCCTTTCAACTGTAAATAACATTTTCTTTCCATTGGCATCACCTGCGCTCTGGGACTGTACTTCTTGTGGGGAAGTCAGATCTTAACTTGCCTCCATCCAGAAAACACAATGACTTTCTTTCTTAGAGGTAGTCATAAAAGTTCTTCAACTGTTTAGGAAGACAATACCAGTAGATCACGTAGCCCTCAAACTACAGAAATCTCACCAAAATGAGGCTACACTTGGTTAATGAAGGGACCTTTCCAAAGGGAAAACTAAGATAACTAACTCATTTATAACCACTCTGCAGGCAATTGTCCATACTCCAATTAGAAAAGTCTCCAATTAGGAAAAGTGGTACAAAATTTGTTCCTAAAGTGATCACATTGGACCTGAAAAGATTCAACTCACTGTCCAGTGTTGTTATAGATGATAGAATTGGCCTAGATTGCCTCCTTGCAGGCCAAGGCAGAGTTTTTGCAATCACTAATGTATCCTGTTGTATCTTGGGCTTTAACGCATGGGCCAGTGAAAAAGGTAATATAGAAAATTAAGGAGAACACCACTTGGAATTCTAAGGTAGACACTGATGACTTATGGAAATTGCTCTGCTGGTTGTGTCCTAGACTCTGTGTGTCCAGGTTGAAGTCAATACTGCATATTAGTCTCATCCTGCTGCTCTTAATCACCAGGAAATTCACCAGAAGCCAAGGCTATAGAAACAAGGGTGGATAAAGTTGAGGAAAACAATTCTCCAAGAGTCTCTTGCACTTCTATATGTCTTGCGGGTAGAGGCATTGTCCCTTGTCCTAGGCTATCTTTACAGGGTTATCTGTATTGCAAACAGCCTTGGAAGATAGAGATAATATCTACTTATGAAGCAAAGATATGTATTTTTCCTATTCAGTATAATAAAAAAAAAAAATTCTGTCTGAACCAAAGTACCCAACTTAATGCCCTGAGTGCCCTAAACTTAGGGATCCTCTCCTACAATGCACTGCATGTACAGTTGTCAACTGGCTCTCTTCATGTTGCTCTGTAGGAATTGGGGCTCAGGGAACCAATGCAAAAATGCTAATATTCTGGCTACTGTTCTTGTTGTGAGTAATAAACTGTCCTTCATCTCTAACCCATGAAACTGTGGCTGGTTAACTTGTGAGCTTGTAAGAACTGTAAAGTCTCAGACCTTTACAGTAGCTGACAGTGTCTATGTCCAGTAAAATCCAGGTAAGAGAATAGTCATAGCTGTATTGGTGAAGACCAAATTCTAGAAACAAAATAACTATTAAAAGGAGAATAGATTAAAAAAATTGTTGTAGTATTAGTATATCTATACAATGTATACTATAGAGCTATAACCACATGGCTAAAAAAATTAAAGAACCGATAAACCCAATAACATGGATGAATTCCAAATACAGTACGTTGTGTGACAGAAGTCAGACACAAAAGAGCACATACAATGTGATTCCATTTACGTAGCATACAAGCATCTATCAATATCAATATCAAAACTGTGAAGGTCATCAGAAACAAGGAAAATCTGAGAAAATATCACAGCCAAAAGAACCTAAGGAAACATGACAACTAAATGTAATATGACATACTAGATGAGATCCTGGAACAGATAAAGGGCATTAGGTAAAAACTAAGGACATCTCAATAAACTATGGACTTTAGTTAATAATAATGTATGAATATTGAATCAATTGTGACAAATATACCACACTAAGTAATTACTGGGGAAACTGTGTATGGAAACTCTGTACTATCCTCACAACTTTTCTGCAAATATAAAGCTATTCTAAATAAAAGATTTATTTAGATTAAAAAACGGCTAAGCATCCTCAGAGAAAGGGAGGGAGAGAGAGAGACAGTGTGACAGTATGAGCTGACTTCTAAGGCACATGACTACGATCAGTTTTAAATTTTTTTTCAATTTTCCATACTTATTGCAATTAGATTGTTTTATCTCTCATATTTTCTATTAGTCATTAATCAGATTTTCAAGGCCCCTTAGGAACACAATCAGTCTCTAATTAATTTGTATGTAGTGATAAGTCATCCATGGGTCATTTTCCCTCAGCAACTCTTCATTACTGGTGTTTAGACACTATTTCATACTGGGTTTATAGACAATGTTTACTATAAAAAAAAGAAACCAACTGGCTTCATTATAGACACCAGGATTGTGTTGTATCAAGTACCAGAGTTCTCCATACATTTTATAGAATTATCATTTTAAGTGATTCATACCTCTTCCTAAGAATTCAAATAAAAATTACTTGATATTAATGTCTCATAGTCAAAATATTATTTCAGCAAACAGGAAAATTAGGTCATGGCCATAATACCTTATAAATTAGGAACATTTTTTATAAATCTTTCAAATTATTGTTGCTTATTTTGAAAACAAACTCTCACATAAGTCTGGCTCCAAATTATCAAATTTGCAGAATGGGAGATACCAGCCAGTTGTCATTTAATTAACAATTTTGTCAAATATGGACATTACTAAAGAGTTTATTATCTATTCCACTGGCTTATAAGAAATGGATATTTCAATTAATTAAATGGAGAAGTGGAGAAACAACAGTGACCTTGATAGGACATAATGCCAAGTCTAACACAATTTGAGATCACAGGCAAAATGGGACGACTCATTCTATACTGCCAAAATGTTAACAGTTAATTCTTTAAGTAAAATATTTATAGAAATATCATAGACAAGAAACCTATGTGTCAAATTTGATTATAAGTTCAAGTAACATCATGATCATTCCATGTCTCTAGTTGTTTAAAATTAAAATGTGAAGATTCAGTATTAATACAAACATTGCTGAGAATTTTTAATAATCTAAAAATAAATTTAGTATTAGCAATTCTGATTGGTTCATTAGTTATTCAATTTTCTATCACTACCTATGTCAAATGAAAATCAGGACATAAATGGATTAAAATGTTAATAACTTTTTAAGATGCATTTTTAACCCAATGTCTCATTAATCCTTTTGGTAATTTTGTAAGTCAGGAATGAAAGTATAAACCCTAATATATCTTTTCTTTAGAAGAACTCACCAGAACAGAGCTAAATTATCTTCTTTATTTAATAAAAACATGTATAAACATTCTTAAATGTCTAAAAAGGTATGAATACATAACTGGAAATAAAGTTTTAATCTGATTTCCACTGAAGGAAAGATACAGCTGCATTTGGCCTGCCTAGTCTTACGCAAGTTAATCATTTAATAAAAAAATAATCATATCAAAAATTTTTGTTTTTATATTTCCAAACAAATATTTGTAATATATTTTGCTGAAAAGAGATTACTAAATCAATATGTAGCTTGTATGTCCTTTCTGAATATTAGATGTTGCAACAGAATTTTCTAAAGGAAGACTATGAAAAGAGAAAGAGATATTTGATTGCTATGAGTTTTCCAGATTACTAGGAATTAAATTTTTTCTTTATCTGTTATTGTATATCATTTTACCTTAAATTTCATTATAGGAATAAAAGTAGGTATCCAACAAAATATAATGAAGTCTGTAGGTAGAAATTACACTGCAGTAATCATTCCAGAAATGCTAGTAGACACACCACTGAAATTTTTTATTAATCTTATGAGACCCATAAAGGGCAGCCTTTGTTTAATAGGAACTTTTGATATTTATTACCTTGCTTCTAAAAGTTTTTTCCTTCTTCAACTTATGAGGTCATAAGTGCATCATTTTTCTTGAGTATTGTGTTATCACTGATATTCTAACTTGTTCTTATTTTCTCTGCTCTGAATGCACAGGGTTCTAATACAACGTCCTTGAATAATGAACAGAATGTTTGTGTCTATATAGCTAGTGTTTCTAATAATGGCAGAAACACTTCTGTTCAATGGGAAATAAGCTATAGTTTTAAAGTTTAAAATGAAAAACTGAAGTATATGTATGTATGACCCCTCAGTACTTATGTGTTCTTGTATGTGAGAGCAAATTCATGTATATAATTGTGTGGTGGGGAAACATGTAAATATATCATCTACACTACACTCTACTGGCTACTGAAATAATCTGATTTTTTTTCTGGTTACAGGATACCAGTTTGTTTTACTTTCCGAGAATATTTCTCCTTTTGGAAGAAAAGAGGCCTTTCAAATAGTTATTGCATAAACTATATATATTATATTTCTTAAACATGACTTTATGGCTTTATTACCTTAAATTTTTTTTAAAAGTTGAAAGTTAGAACTGGATGACTTGGCCTTTTCTCTTGTCTCATTCCAGTTAAAAACTTACATATCTATTAATGGCCAGTAAACCTCTGAACAATCCCTTTTGAAGTTTGACCTTCTTCTAGAAAATCTGCTTAGCCTGACAACCATAGCTGTTCTTTCTGTCATAATGCTGGTTTTTTAGGGCACAGTGGAAATCCCTTCACTTCTGGTCTCATGTCATGTTATGAGACTGGTGCTTGCCACATGTGAACTGAATGTTTGGTGTGTTTTAGGAACATTCACCATGTTTCCAAGAGAAATACTGGCATGAAAAGCTATTTACTACTTTGATGAAAGTGGGTTGAAGGAGTAGGGACTGAAACCAAGTACCCTAAAACCAAGTTCCTCTGATGAGTTTATGATTAACCTCTCTCCCCCAAACATTATTCCTTTTCTTGTCCAATACCTGGTTCTCCTCAAGATTGAGGAATGTCAAAGCAAAGGGGGTATTGAAACTGGGTATGACCCTGTGGGGCCCTTGTGGGTACAAGTCCTTCCTGTGTCCCCCATTTGCTTGTAGGAAATGGGTTCATTCAGCCTCCCTGACCTTCCCTGAGTTCCAAAGGGCAGATTCAAACAATTGCTAAACAGGGAAGGGAGGGAATTTAGAAACAAGGAAGGAACAGTGGAGAAACAATAGTGCAGCCTTGGGGCAGGATCCTGGCTCCTCTTCAAGGGATATACATAACAATATCTTTCAGTTCTTCTGCAGCAACTAAGGCCCGCCCCCACCTAAGTGGAGGATGGTAACTTCAGGCTACACACAAGATTCCTGGATTTCTGCCCTGTTACCTCAGCACCAACCAATCAGAAGAAAGCCAAGTACCCTGCAGCCCTCACTCCAAATTTTACCTATAAAAAATTTCTCCCTGAAAACCCTTGGGAGTTTGGGGTTTTTTTGAACACAAGCCACCCATTCTCCTTGCTTGGCCCTGCAATAAACCTTTTTCTGCTCCAAACTCTGACTTTACAGTTTGTTTGGCCTCATTGTACATCAGGCATACAAACTTACCTTCAGTAACAGTAAGAGCTTGGGAAGGAAACCAAAGCCAAAATAGTATAGACTAAATAAAGTTCATTTTTCTGCACATCCAAAGAAAAAAAGATAATATGTTGAGGTCTCCTGACACAGATTTGCATTCCAGCAGATTGCTTCAATTTGAAATTAATTTAGATCAATTTATTTGGCAGAGTGTGACATGTGACACTGTAAGATTTCATTTATAAGAGCTGAGATTCAAATATTGCTTTTATTTTAAGCAACCAAAAATGTTTTATAATCTCTGAGATTTTCAGTATTATTCGATATTTTCAAATATTGTTATGTAGAAGAAAGAAATGTAGGTAGAGATAAGTCAATTGATTGCTCAAATCATTTAAAAATCCAGTTACTAATTCACCAAAATTTTACTGAGCAGCTGAATGTGCTAGGCAATTTTCTAAGTGTGGGACTAAAATTGTGAATTAACTTGTCAAAAATCCCGACCTTAAATGGATTTTAGATTCTAAACAAAACAAAATAAATAAATGAACAAAATAATTACTGTAATTTCATTATTCCCAGAGTTCTCTGTTTGCTGACTTTCCTCTGCAAAATTTAATTATACTTTTAAGGTTTCAAAATAATTAACCAACATACTCAAGTAAATAAGTTCCACAGCAAAGTTTAATGGTGAAAAGCAAGGAAGGCACAGTAGAATTAATGAAATCATAAGAGATCCAGACATTTAATCCAGTGCCATCAAATAATATTCTTGCATTTAGACAGTTTATAGATTTATTTCAATAAGGGTTTTATTCAATCTATAGAAATACCTCTGATAAAAAATGTGTAGACTTCTCCGTTAACTCCAGTAATATGATTTTTGCTTCACCTATAAAATTTTATGTCATGAGCATTTTGTATCTTTGCTTATATATTTCAATTACTGATTTCAAAATCAATATTTTAAGGTGTCATAAAGACAAGTATTCTATGAGATCCAAGTTGCCTTTAAATTGGACAAATTTAGTATAGCTTCAGAATGTTTTTTTAATACATGGCTTGTAGAATCTTCTTTGGTGATTCAAATGAGAACTCTTCCAATTTGGCTCAGTTTAGTGGCTATTAGACTGAAATTGAGGAAACCTGATGTAAGATAAGACTTGAGGTAAGACATTTACATTATCCTGGCCATGGCTTTTCCTCTGTTAATAAGGCCAGTGATATATAAAGTCCTTTCCCAAATCAAATTCCTCAAACTACTCTGTAAAACAACTATAAATGTGCTCATTCTGTATTGGAGCATCTTGAAATCCCTAAAATGAACAACCTCAGGCTAAATTTTAAAAGTGGCTTTCTTTAAAAGATGTATACAAGCAGAAATTGAGAAGTCTGTAAGGAAGATTTGCTTGAGTATAGTGATTACAAAAGAAACTAAAAAGAGCAGATAGCAGAAATACCAATGAATTATTCTTCAACTGTGGGATTAATGAACACTATCCATAATGCTGAAATCTCATAAAGAGGTCATCACATTTTGCAGATGTATTTACCAATAAAAGTCTTACCTTAACTCTGAGCTAAATCTGTGATTCCTACTTTGAATCTTATAAGAATACTTTCAAACATCCACCTTCTTACACTCACTGGAAAGCAAGCCTGGTTATTGCAGTAGCATTTGTAACTAAGATGTATTCAAGAAAGGTGTTTTTGTGTTTATAATTTAAGGTAACTATTATAAAGTTGTCTTCTTCAGTATTTTATTTGTTGACAAGATCTGGTAATGATGCAGAATTCGAACCAGATCTATGAGGAATAGATGAAAACCCTGAATTACTAAGTCCCGTGATAAAAAGATTTGGAGAACAAGACGGTGTTTAGTACAAGATAATTCTATAAAAGCATGGTATTTTTAATGAAATAATATTATTTGTTTATTGTCAGAAAAAAATGTGAATTTTTTTGCATTCAGCCCTGAAATGCCATTAGTTGGTCTATGCCTCACTGTGAACCCAATATTTCCATAGAAATCAGTGAACTCATTTATAGCATATCTCACCATCATCCCTGGCCTATGAATATCAGCCCCTGCTTTTTAAAGATGTAGTTTCTTCCTTTACCAATACATTTCTCATTGGTTAGCTGAAGCATATGACTGTGGACCCTCTTATAACAAAGTTTGAAAGTGTGTACACAGACTACATTTAACAATTCCACTAAAACAGTCTTATCTAAGTCTCTAAATTCCATCCTGTACATTTGCCAAAGTATTCTGGCTGCTTGACTTAATTTTACTACTATAGATCCAGATTTCTATCCATCAACCAAATGAAACAAGTGCAAATTCTTCCAGCTACTCCTGCTGGCACACTGAATCCAGTGTATTTCATAGACATACCATGCTGATAAACTCACTTTTCTTTTAAAACTGTACATTTCCATATTTGGTTAAACATCCCCAGCATTTATATCCCAATGTATTCTCATGATTTTAATTTCTATATACTTTATGAAAATACATTTTGTATTTTCAAGTGTATACTATTTGTTAAAGGTTTAACATTGTTATTATTCCTCCCACTTCTCCTAGGTAGCACAATTACAACTTTCCTTTAATTAGATGGAGATAAAGGATGGCTAGTTTTAGGTATAAAGAGAATTGTCCTTTTCTTTGAAAGTATCAGCCTCTTCAAACTTTGAAGGGAAAGTCATATCAAATAAAGAAAGAAAGGCGGCCCAGCTGCCAAGTAAGATTCAGTAAAGTTTGAGGGCTCAGACTTAAATTATCAAAATATTTCCATTCTATTTTTTGCTCTTTTTTGCCAATTGATGTGATCATATCAGTGACCTGAAGAGCATGGATTTAAGTGTCTTTGAAAGTCAACAATGCACAAGATTGAAACATGAGTTTGATTTTAGTTTGCCAAAGAACTGTGACTTCCAGGAAAAAAAGTATAGCATAGTAATATAAAGTGTCCGATTGTCAGTATACGACTTGAAACAAGACTCTGGAAATTTGGACTTGTATTTCCACTTGTTTAAGCTCTCTACAGTTTTAGAAGAGGGAAAAAACAAAGGCCTCCACGTTTAATGCAATTTATCTTAACCATCATTTACTCTATAGCAACAGTTCCTGCCTGCCCCCAAAGCTTTGCATTCAGGGGGTGTTTCCTTCCAAATGATGATATATGAAAATAAGATTTGTTTTATACTATTCATGACAGTCTCTCCAAAATTTTAACACTTAATAGTACCTGTATTTTAACTGCCCTCAGTCCTAAAATTTCCAGAAAATCAATCATAGAATCCCTCTTGTTGCTGTCTGCAAATAATCTAGGTGACATTTTCTGTATCAATATGGGTTTACCAGTTCAAACAATAGAAAGCAATTACAAAAGAAAGAAGTTCTTTAGAAGATTTTGGGAAAGTCTCAGAATTGTTTCAAGAGAAACTGGCTTGGAATGTACTCTGTGAATAACAGGATCCAAAATCAGAATGCGAAGTTGGTCTAGTGGTTGACACTTTCATTGGGTATAGACATTACATAGTCACACCACCAACAAAATCACTGGGTGCTGGAAGCTGCCACAATCAATGATACCACTGTAAACCTGATAGACCAATTTTGCAATACTACTCAAATTATTTTCAGATTCAATGCAATCCCTACCAAGAGCTCAGTGACTTTTTTTGCAAAAATAGAAAAAAAGTTCTAAAATTCATGTGGATTCTCAACAGACCCCAGATATCCGAAACAATCTTGGAAAAGAACAAAACTGGAAGATTCACAGTTTGTGACTTCAAACACTACAAAGATACAGTAATCAAAACAGTTAGGTACTGGCATAAATACAGACATATAGACCAATGGAATACAACAGATATATCAGAAATAATCCCTTGTATACATGGTTGAAGTATTTTGTTTGTTTGTTTTTTCTTTTTTTTTTTGCGGTACGCGGGCCTCGCACTGCTGTGGCCTCTCCCGTCGTGGAGCACAGGCTCCGGATGCGCAGGCTCAGCGGCCATGGCTCACGGGCCTAGACGCCCCACAGCATATGGGATCCTCCCGGACCAGGGCACGATCCCGTGTCCCCTGCATCGGCAGGCGGACTCCCAACCACTGTGCCACCAGGGAAGCCTGGTTGAAGTATTTTTTATAAGGATACCAAAACCATTCAATGGGGGAAAGGACAGTCTTTTAAACAAATGATGCTGGAAAAACTGTCTATCCACATGCAAAAGAATGAATTTGGACCCTTAACTAATTCCATTATAAAAATTAACTCAAAATGGATGAAACACTTTAATGTAAGACTAAAACAATAAAAAAACCTAGGAAAAACATAGAACAAACGCAGTGACAATGGATTTCGCAATGATTACTTGGATAGGATATCAAAGACACAGGCAACAAAAGAAAATACAGACAAACTGGACTTCATGAAAAATTTTCAAATTTAGTACATCAAAAGACACTATATTGCAAATTATATGTTTGGTAAGGGATTAATATCCAGAGTATATAGATAACTCCTAAAACTCAATAACAACAACAAAGAAAACTGCATTGAAAAATGGACAATGGACTTGAGCTGACATTTCTTCATATAAGATATATGAATGGTCAACAAGCATATGGAAAGATGTTCAACATTACTAACCATTAGGGAAATGTAAATCAAAACTACAGTGAGATACCACCTCAACCCTTTAGGATGGCTGCTATCAAAAAGGAATGTGTATTCTGCTGCTTTCAGATGAAATGCTCTACATATATCAATTAAGTCCATATGATCCAGCAGTTCCACTCCTGGGTATATATCCAAAACCCCCCCCCCCCAAAAACCAAAAAACAGTAATTCAAAAAATATATGAACCCCAATGTTCATAGCAGCATTATTTGTAATTGCCAAGATATGGAAGTGTCCATCAACAGATAAATGGATAAAGAAGATATGGTGTATATATACAACGGAATACTACTCAGCCATAAAAAAAAGATGAAATTCTGCCATTTGCAGCAACATGGATGGACTTGAAGGGCATTATGATAAGTGAAATAAGTCAGAGAAAGACCAATACTGTATGATATCACTTATATGTGGAATCTAAAAAATACAACAAACTAGTGAATATAACAAAAAAGAAGCAGACTCACAGATAATAGAGAATAAACTAGTGGTTACCACTGGGAAGGGGGAGGGGCATCATAGATGTGGGGGAGTGAGAGGTACAAATTACTGGGCATAAAATAGGCTCAAGGATGTACTGTACAACATGGGGGATAGAGTCAATATTTTGTAATAATTGTAAGTGGAAAGTAATCTTTAAAAATTGTATTAAAAAACTGAAAACTAAGAGAGGAAATAAAATAGAATCATATAATATATTTAAAACCAGAGAAAGGGAAGATAACAAACAAAAGCAAAAAATACAAACCAGTTACAAACAACATGGTAGATATTAATCTAAACACATCAATAATCACTTTAAAGGTGAACAGTTTAAATACACCAATTAAAATACAGAGATTATCAGAGTGAATTTGGAAAAAAAAAAAAAAGACCCAACTCTACTGTCTATAAGAAATCCACTTTAAATATTAAAATAATCCAGATAGATTAAAAGTAAAGGGATGGATAAAGACATACCATGCTAATACTAATGTTGCTGGGTTAGCTACATTACTTTCAGATAAAGCCAAGTTCAGAATATGAAAGAGTATCAGGGGAAAAGACAGACATTAAATAATAATAAAATAGTAAGAATTCTCCAGGACGGCATAATCTTAAATGTGTGTGCACATAACAAAAGAAAGTAAAACCGTATGAGGCAAAAACTAACAGAACAGCAAGGAGAAATATTCACTATTATAGCTGGACAGACTTCAGCACTCCTCTCTCTGTAATTTATAGGGTTAAGCAGTCAGAAAATCAGTAAGGATATTGTTGACTTGAATAGCACCATCAGTTAGCTTGATCTAATTGACATTTATAGGATGCTTCATCCAAACCACCAGGATACATATTTTTCTGAAGTACAGATGGAACAGTCACTAAGATAAACCACTTTCTGGGCCACAAAACAAACTCTAATTCAAAAGAAAATAAATCACACAAAGTATGTTTTCAGATCACAGTGGAATTAAACTAAAAATCAATAATATGCTATCTAGATAATTCTTAGTTATTTGGAAATTAAATAACACAACTGTAAATATCATGTAGATGAAAGCAGAAGTCTCAAGAATTTTAGAAATAGTTTGAATTAAATAAAAATGAAGATACTAGTTATTAATATTTTTTGGATGCAGTGAAAGCAGTGTCCAGAGGGAACTTTATAGCATTAAATGCATATATTACAAAAGAAGAAAGATCTATAATCAATAAATTTCTATCTTAAAGAAGAGCAATTTAAGGCTAAAGTAATCAAAGAAAAGATAAAATAAAAATCAAAGCAGAAAGCAAAGAAAATGAAAACAGGATAGGGAAATTCCATAAAACTAAGAGGCAGTTCTTTGAAAAGCAATCAATACAACTGCTACACATTTAAGGCTGAGTAAGAAAAAAAGTAAGGAGATACAAATTACTAGTATCAGAAATGAAAGAAGGACAGTCATTATTGATTTCACGGACATTAAATGACTGTAAAAAGAATATTATGAACACCTCTATTCCCACAAATTTGTTAATTTAGATGAAATAGACCAATTCCTTTAAAGATACTGACTACCAAAACTCACACAAGGAGAAATCGACAATCTTAATAAGCCTGTATCTATTAAAAATTCAATCAATAATAAATAATCTTTTAATAAAGAAAGCACCAGGCCTGGAAGAGTTCACTGGTGAATTCTACAAAATATTTAAGGAAGAAATCATATCAATTCTCTACAATTTCTTCCAGAAAATAGAAGTAGAGGGAACACTTTCTAACTCATTTTATACAGGAAAAAATGGAGGCTGCCAGGGCCAGGCGAGGGTTGAATGGGTCAAGCGCAGAATTTTTTTAGGCTAGTGAAACTATTCTCTGTGACACCTGTTGACCTAAAACAAACAGACTGCCAGATATTTCTCCAGCAAAGATGGATTTTTTTCAGGATTAGCAGAGAATTGCAATCTGCAACAATGGAAAGTTCAGTTCCTCACATGGCAAGGGAAGGAGAACGCTTTTATAAAGGAAGGAAAAGAAAGTTGGGAGAGCTGCAGTAAACAAAGTGTCCATGCCTTTTCATTGGCTGCGTCCTTACCAAGACCAGGAGTCTTTCTTCTTCCATTTGGGTTCTGCTATCGTTGCAGGGCAAGACAGCTTCTCCTTCTGGTCTCCCTACTCTATTTAACTGAGGTTTCTGTTTCCTAATTATTTACACACTAATGGTGGTTACATGACATGCCGCTACTTAGTTAAAATCCACAGAACTTTACAGCACAAAGAGTGACCCTTACTGTATGCAAATATTTAAAAAATCATTTAGGCAGTAAAAGGATGCCAGTATGGTATGCAGAAAGTGACAAAACAATCTATTACACAAATGTATATAACAACTTCACTGAAAAACGTGGGGTAAAAGATGTTAACCTAAGTAGCTTTTGAATTGAGTGGAGTCTGTAAGACTAAAGACAAAAGAAACCATACATAATCACTGTACTCTAGATGGTAAATTTCTTTCCATGGCAGCATGGGTTAACAATTCTGGCATCTGTATACTTGTAAATTGGAATTGAACAAAATGGAGGATGTTTGAAACAAGGTTTCTCACTATTGGAGCATGGATTTGCATACAAGGAAGGGAAGGAGGCTATAATGATGCATATGGCAATGGATTAAAGTTAAAGACATCATTATGAACTCATATTTAGCTTAACAGAGATACAGATTGTTACATATAGACATATATATGTACACACACACACACACACACACACACACACACACCTGCAGGTTTAGTATGCACATGTTTCCTTGTTCTGTCAGCTGAGAGATCCTGGATCTTCTCTGCAAATACCATTCCAATAAAAGAAATCAGGGCACCTTTAGTCACTGATTTTAGCCCCGGGTAGGAAATATACAAGATGAGCCTGGATCACATTTAGTGCCAGAAAACAAGGAAATACTAAAAGAAAAATCAAGACAAAACCAAAAAGCATAATGATAGGTGTATGTCAAAGGGACATAGGAGCCAACGGAAAGACCTCCCAATGGTCAAAGTGGGAACAATCTGAGTGAAAACATAAACAATATTGATTAAAACCCAAAGAACAAAATACATTTTCTTGAGGTCATGCAGATATAAATGAATGATTGAATAAACAGATGAGTGTGGGAAAATAGACAAATCTCTCATGAAAAAAATATTCAAATAAATTATGTAGGTACTGGGCCCTCAGTGAGGTGGGACATAGCCCACCCTTCCTCATTAAGTTCAGGCTTCCTTCCATAGTGACTTCCTTCCAAAAACTATACCTTGACTATAAAGAAACCTAACAAGTATCACCTAAAGAAACCAAGTAAGGTGATCAAGTTTCACATCAATAGGGATAAGTCATGTTGATAGTATATTCCCTTGTTATGTGATGAAAATGGCATTTTGCCTCTGTGGTCTTCCTTCCAGAAACCCAGAACTCTAGTCACACCATGATAAAAATATTAGACAAATCCTAATATAGAGGGTATTCTACAAAATACCTGACCAGCATTCCTCAAAACTGTTAACGTCATTGAAAACAAGGAAAATCTGAGAAACTGTCACAGTCAAGAGGAGCCCAAGGATACATGATGTCTACATGTAACGTGGAAATCTGGATGGGATCCCGGAACAGAAAAAAAAGATAGTAGGTACAAACTAAGGAAATCTGAATAAAATATGGCATCCATTTTGTCTTAATCTTGAATTCCAGTGATTCCTGTAAATTATTCCAGTGAATTTTGAGTCCAGTTTAATAACCTATTAGACAAAGAAACTTAGTTCCCCAAGGGTAAGACAGAAAAGTCTGGAATTTATTAATACGGTCACAAAAGGAAACTCAACTCACATTTACAGATTTTAAAGTATCCAAAATGTTGTCAAAAACCTAAAAATATTTGTGGGGTCCTCGGAACAGCTTAATTGCTACTTAATGCTACAGGGAAAGTTTAAAAGTCACTTTTATTCTCTCTCAGATTATTGTATATGCTATCCTGCTGATCGAAACTGTTGACAATGACAATGCCATGTGTCAAGTATCATAAAATGAACATAACAAATAATAAATCATCCATAGCAAGTCAGGAAACAGGCTCCATTGTGGAGGATATTTATTTTTTTAATGTCTCAGGGTCACCTGGTAGGTATAAAGATGTCTTTAAATGCCTTCCTTGGACATACAAAAGTACACTGTGGTGATATAGTGATGATCTGATGGATGAAACTGAGCTGACTAAACCTTATCTCAATACATCCATTCTTTTCTGGATGAAATGGATTTACTAGTCCACAGAATTTCATCCATGAGAAACTTTCTACTACTGGTCTGAAGGATGGGGAACAGATAACTTCAGTACATCACACTTTTTTGGATTATTGAATATTCATAAATAAGCTTTTTAGAGGAAATAAAATCAGAAAAGATTTTTTTTAAGTATGGAAACATAGATTTTGTCCACTTATATTCTTATATATACTTGCATTCATCTATACTTTAACCATTTCAATAATTCAATAATTATATATTGTTTATTACAATAATTCAGGAAAACATCAATTTACACTGTACAAGTGATACACCGTATCATCCTGTCCCTGATTTATTCTTTATGCTCTTTAAGTCAATTTCTCAATAAGGAAAAGTGCCATCATGCAGCAAAACTAACATAGACAAAACTTTATACAAATTAGGATGTTAAACAGTGTCCAACTCTAGTCTCTGCTTCTGTGAGCCAGGTCTAGAAGGGTGGGTGAATCAAGGGCTAATGTGGGGGATTATAGTACAGGCTCTAGGATCAGACTCTGCTTAATTTGAGTTCTTGCTCCACCACTTGCCAGACTGCTGATTTAGGGCAAATATGCTTCAGTCTTCTCATCTATAAAATGGGGGGAAAATAGCAGCAACTATCATGCGGCTGGTACCCAGCCAATAAACGAGTATATTCTCACCAGTCATTTACAGCTACTGTCCGTTCTGAGTGGGCTGTATGTACCTCAATTCTGATGCACTAATCTGATGCCATATCCATTGTAAATATTTTGAGAGTCACTTATGTCTACATCATAGAATGTTTGTGGTTACTAAATGAGTTAATTACATGAAAGAACTGATTCAGTGTCTGACAATGAGTTTTCAAAAAATATATAATGTTCTACTAT
Source organism: Lagenorhynchus albirostris (assembly GCF_949774975.1). Lineage (NCBI taxonomy): Eukaryota > Metazoa > Chordata > Mammalia > Artiodactyla > Delphinidae > Lagenorhynchus > Lagenorhynchus albirostris. The sequence goes on along the minus strand of NC_083105.1, from coordinate 55,094,845 downwards.
AAATCTCAAGAAATTGAGATTCTGTTGGGTATTAACTTGGAGGAAAGACTCCTTGGCTCCTATGACATCAAGGTGCTTAAGCCAAAATATTTTGGGTACCACATTTTGAATAGAATGCACTTGAGAGATGTCTTTGGCTTAAAGAACTGATAGTAATCATTAAGGGGTCCAGAGGAAAGGAAAGCAAAAAATCTGCTTAGAGCTATTCTATTATGTGTAGCTATTGGGGGCGGGGGGAGAGAGAAAGAGAAAGAGAAAGAGAGAGGGAAGGAGGGAGAGAGGGAGACTAAAGAATTTTGTTGTCTATGGAGAATTACTAAAGCAAGAAAAGATAAAGGTACTCAGCTTGAACACCCTGAAGGTGGCAGCTAAACATATTTAGCTAAGGGTTTCTCCATTGTTGAATATCTCCATAACCTCAGTGGTAAGAAAATAGGTGTAAATGAGCTTCAACTATATGTAGGGAGATCTTAACTTCTGATAATTCAATACATTTAAGCTTATTCACTCTGATTTATCAGAGAAGGAATGTTAATTTATAATATATTAGGAAGAAGTCCTTTTAAAAATTGCATTTTTATATGGCACTTATAGATCTAGGCCTTAATTACCTGAACATGTCAAAAAACCTAACTTCCGGGCTTCCCTGGTGGCGCAGTGGCTGAGAGTCCGCCTGCCGATGCAGGGGACACGGGTTCGTGCCCCTGTCCAGGAGGATCCCACGTGCCGTGGAGCGGCTGGGCCCATGAGCCATGGCCGCTGGGCCTGCGTGTCCGGAGCCTGTGCTCCGCGATGGGAGAGGCCACAGCAGTAAGAGGTCCACGTACCGCAAAAAAAAAACAACCTGACTTCCTGACATTTTTTTCCTACAAATGGGGCATCACTATAATAAGTTATCTCAATTCTGGTGCATTTTCTTTAAAAAGTTTGTACTGGTTTTCCAATTCCTAAATGAACCAATAGAGCATATCACATTGAAAAACATGGACTATCACAGAACACTAGATAAATGGCATGTTTTATTCTATGTTTATAGTCTACTAAAAGTAAGTGAGAGATACTATCAATGTTTTGGTTACTAAGAATGTCATGACAACCTTAGCTCTGAGTTCCCTCATGTTGGGTTAAGTTATGCCCTGAGGGGTTCAGCTCTCCCAAACTTCACCAAATAACCTCATTCTCTTTCCTTAGAGAGCAAAGATTAACCATTCAGAAACTTAATGAGCTGGAAAAACAAATACTGGTAGAAGAAAGGTACCTAAGCACTTTAAATAAAATAAATTAGTTTCCATTTGAAAAGTAAATTAGTTGATTTACAATTCTGCTCTATTTGTACTTCTCTGTGTTTTTAACATCTTCATCAAAATTTCTGTCCCTTCAAAGGTAAAGTCCACTAATGAAAACTTTTTCTTTTTTACTTTTGTTCATCTTCTATTTTAGAACATATATTCCCACCACAAATATTTTTATATTCTACAATTCTTTTCTCTAAGTTGCCTTTCTAGATATTTACTGATGATTTTCCTACTGAAATACTGCAAAAAAGTCCTGAAAATACAGAGAGAAAAATAAGAATAAAAATCAAAGATAAAGGAGGATTTATTTAATAATCCATTAGAAAATATTTTTAGTTTTGATATATTTTGAACTGTGGCTACTATGCTTATTAATATGACTTAAAAATATTTTAATATTCAAATATTTTCAAATATACTATATTATTTTATTATCATGGAATTTTATTTAGAAATATATTTCATAACATGAACAATGTAAGAAAGCTCAATAATCTTATTCTAATTTACAAAGAGGCCTATTAGACTTGAGCTAAAATCTGTATACCCTTTCTTTAAACAATGCCTGAAATAGTGAACATTTTACCTGTAATTATGTGAACAGTAATATGAATTATTGTACAGTAAGAAGTTTATGGAGGTATGTTAAACACAACCTATGCACATACATAAATATTAAATTCTTATTTCAAAACATGCTTTCCTTTACCTAAAACTTGCTCCATTATACCACCATGCATAAATAGTTCCTATATTTCTTTCTTTCTTTTTTTTTTTTTTTTTTTGCAGTTCATGGGCCTCTCACTGTTGTGGCCTCTCCCATTGCGGAGCACAGGCTCCGGACGCGCAGGCTCAGCGGCCACGGCTCACAGGCCTAGCCGCTCCGCGGCATGTGGGATCTTCCCAGACCGGGGCATGAACCTGTGTCCCCTGCATCAGCACGCGGACTCTCAACCACTGCGCCACCAGGGAAGGCCCCTATATTTCTTTTTGATTACACCTTAAATATGACTTCTCCGAAAGCTTTCTCTGACTGCTTAAATCTGACGTATCAGTTCATGAATTGTGTTCCCATAATGCTTTAACCAACCCTATCATTGATGTATTATCATATAAGTTATATCCTTTAGCACACAGTGACACTGAATTTTCTAGTCAGTATATGGATTTAATGTATCAACTAGAAAATTCTTAACTTCCCTTGAACTTGTAGATCTCTATTTACCTTTGAATGTTGAGGGAATTGTAGGCCTTAATTTGAGAAAAATAATTCAGCTAGACAATGCTAGCCTTATACATCACATTAAAGGGCCTGGATTTTAAATTGTAGAGTTTGTGGAACAATTTAAAAGAATTTAAGCAAGAATGAGACATAATCTTTTTCATATGGAGAGCCTTCTCTGATGGTACAATTGAAAACAGGACTTTTTCCCCTTCCCTGTTTGCCCATTTCTGTTCCCTTCTAACCTTAAAAGAACCTAATTATAGGAATAAGATCACTAAGCAATTGAAACTAACTCCTGACTTACGCTCTCCTGAATGTACACCATATCTTGTCTAACCTGTTGATTCTATTCCTAGATAAAGAGTGAAGAATTAACAGTTAAATAAAAGACTAGCTCTCTACCCCGGAAAGCCCCCTTAGCAATCATTCAGGCAGACCATGCAAAGCAAGATAACATCTGAAGAGAGAGTCAGCCAGTCTGCATGCAATGGAGCATGATGCAGAACCCAACCTCCTGCCTCCATGGTTCACTAAGATTCTCTCCCACACCCCATTTTTCCCTTTAAAAACTGTCATGGCTGAGCAGAATCTTCCGAGTTGGTCTCTGGACACAAGGCCACCATCTTCCCAGACTGCCAGCTTGTCTGATCAAAGCACCTTTCCTTTCTACTGACACATGCCTCTTGAACTACTGGCTTATGAGCAGCGAGCAGCTGAACCTGGGTTCGTTAACACGATGGAATAGATTTGGGGTTGGGAGGTAAGATGACAACACCAGAAGCATGGTGACCAACACATGAGAAATTATAAATCCCTAAATAACATGATTGAAATAGGGACTAAAGAAAAATAACAGAACAAATATATATCAGAGATGAAAATGTTAGGTAATTGATAATTAACCACATGTGAAAAGTAAGAGATAAAAGAAAGAGTCAAGACTGACAAATTCTTCAATCATACTGACAAAATGAAGAATCCTCACACATTGTTGATTGTTGTTGTTTCCTGTGTGAGTGTGTGACTGTGTGGCAGTGAGTGATATTTAAAGAGTAGAGAGAAGATTTTTCCACCTTTTTTATAGTACATATTATGTAAGGAAATATAAGTTTTTTCCCCCAGATTTCTTTATACTTCTTTTTTTTTAATTTTTCTATTTTATTTAAATTGTAATATTTGTCTTAAAAACATTGAAGTTGGAGACATAAGTTTGTCGATTAAAGAGGAAATTAGAGAACACGTATCATGAGAGGCTGTTGAATTTTTTTAAAAAATCATTATCATCATTTTGAATTCTTAAACTGACTTCTATTAAAAAATATTAACAGCTGTTACCTAGATATATCCTTTATCTCTATAAATAAATTGCCCATTACTTATAAATAAAATGAAATAAAAATTAATTATAAGCATTAAATATTAACTTCCTTAAGAAATGGGTATTCTATTTATTTTAAGTAAGAAGTAACTTGAAAAATAGCAGTATTTGAGAAATAAAACATGAAATAACAAAATAAAAATTATGTCTTAATAAATTAGTTTGCCATCTCTCATTTTTATCTAAATATTTCCTCTTTTGTGTCAAATTTCAAATGTCTTTAAAAGGAAAATAAAAATGAATTTTGATATTTAATGATTCTTTAGAACAGAAAATCCTCCCCAAGATTGCTCAGTGCAACCAGTCATCAAGTCAAGACATGCCGGCTGATAAGCACGACAGAAGAGGCAGCGGTCACTGTGACAGTTATAACTACATTTCTGGTCACAAGTCCACAAAATTTGTATGAAATCAAGTAGCAATAACTATCACGAGTGAATATTATTATGTGAAAATCCTAGTGAAAGGTGAAATGGTTATAGTTCCATAGCAAGATCATCCCCACGTCAGTGATATTCAGAACGCCACTCCCAAGTCACTTCTTCAGATAGAGTTTTCCTGAACACGCTATCTAAAGAGTCCCACACCTGCCCCACATCCAGGGCTTTCTCATTAAGCTCCTTATTTCTTCTTGGTGTTCCTTACTTCAGAAACAAAAGGTTTAATGTGTGTATCTTCCCATTGGGAAGGGCCCCATAGAGGCAGGAATGCTCCATGACTTAAAATCTCCAAAGAGAAACATGCCAAGACACATATTAATCAAAAAATAAATATACAAAGAAAAAATATTAAAAGCAGCAGGGGAAAAACAACAACTAACATACAAGGGAATCCTCATAATGTTAACAGCTTATCTTTAAACAGAAAATCTGCAAGCCAGAAGGGAGTTGCAGGACACATTTAATGTGATAAAAGGGAAAAACCTACAAACAAAGTGACTCTACCAAGCAAGGATCTCATTCAGATTCACCAGAGAAATTAAAACCTTTACAGACAAGCCAAAGCTAAGAGATTTCAGCACCACCAAACCAGCTTTACAACAATTGCTAAAGGAACTTCTCTAGGCAGGAAACACAAGAGAAGGAAAAGACCTACAATAACAAACCCCCCAAAATTAAGAAAATGGTAATAGGAACATATATATCGATAATTACTTTAAATGTAAATGGATTAAATGCTCCAACCAAAAGACACAGACTAGCTGAATGGATACAAAAACAAGACCCATATATATGCTGTCTACAAGAGACCCACTTCAGACCTAGGGACACATACAGACTGAAAGTGAGGGGATGGAAAAAGATATTCCATGCAAATGAAAATCAGAAGAAAGCTGGAGTAGCAATACTCATATGAGACAAAATAGACCTTAAAACAAAGACTATTAAAGGAGACAAAGAAGGACACTACATAATGATCAAGGGATCAATACAAGAAGAAGATATAAGAATTGCAAGTATTTATGCACCCAACATAGGAGCAGCACAATACGTAAGGCAAATGCTAACAGCCATAAAAGGGGAAATCGACAGGAACACAATAATAGTAGGGGACTTTAACACCCCACTTTCACCAATGGACAGATCATCCAAAATGAAAATAAATAAGGAAACACAAGAATCAAATGATACATTAAACAAGAAGGACTTAATTGATATTTATAGGGTATTCCATCCAAAAACAACAGAATACATTTTCTTCTCAAGTGTTCATGGAACATTCTCCAGGATAGATCATATCTTGGGTCACAAATTAAGCTTGGTAAATTAAAAAAAACTGAAATCGTATCAAGTATCTTTTCCGACCACAATGCTATGAGACTAGATATCAATTACAGGAAAAAATCTGTAAAAAATGCAAATACATGGAGGCTAAACAATACACTGCTTAATAACCAAGAGATCACTGAAGAAATCAAAGAGGAAATCAGAAAATACCTAGAAAAAAATGACAATGAAAACACAACAACCCAAAACCTATGGGTGCACCAAAAGCAGTTTGAAGAGGGAAATTTAAAGCATTACAATCCTACCTCAAGAAACAAGAAACTTCTCAAATAAACAACCTAACCTTACACCTAAACCAATTAGAGAAAGAAGAACAAAAAAACCTCAAAGTTACCACAAGAAAAGAAATCATAGAGATCAGATCAGAAATAAATGAAAAAGAAATGAAGGAAACAATAGCAAAGATCAATAAAACTAAAAGCTGATTCTCTGAGAAGATAAACAAAATTGATTAACCATTAGCCAGACTCATCAAGAAAAAAGGGAGAAGACTCAAACCAATAGAATTAGAAATGAAAAAGAAGTAACAACTGTCACTGTAGAAATACAAAGGATCATGAGTGATTACTACAAGCAACTATATGCCAATAAAATGGACAACCTGGAAGAAATGGACAAATTCCTACAATAGCACAAACTTCTGAGACTGAACCAGGAAGAAACAGAAAATATAAACAGACCAATCACAGGGACGAAATTGAGACAGTGGTTAAAAATCATCCAACAAACAAAAGCCCAGGGCCAGATGGTTTACAGAAGAATTCTATCAAACATTTAGAGAAGAGCTAACACCTATCTTTCTCAAACTCTTCCAAAATATAGCAGAGAGAGGAACACTCCCAAACTCATTCTATGAGGCCACCATCACGCTGATACCAAAACCAGACAAAGATGTCACAAAGAAAGAAAACTACAGGCCAATATCACTGATGAATATAGATGCAAAAATCCTCAACAAAATACTAGCAAACAGAATCCAACAACACAGTAAAAGGATCATACAACATGATCAAGTGGGGTTTATCCCAGGAATGCAAGGATTCTTCAATATACACAAATCAATCAATGTGATACACCACATTAACAAATTAAGGAATAAAAACCATATGATCATCTCAACAGATGCAGAAAAACCTTTTGACAAAATTCAACACTGCTTTATGATAAAAACCCTCCAGAAAGTAAGCATAGAGGGAACTTACCTCACCATAATAAAAGCCATATATGACAACCATATATGACAACCCCACAGCCAGCATCATTCTCAATGGTGAAAAGCTGAAACCATTTCCACTAAAATCAGGAACAAGAAATTGTCACCACTATTATTCAACATAGTTTTGGAAGTTTTAGCCACAGCAATCAGAGAAGAAAAAGAAATAAAAGGAATCCAAATCCGAAAGGAAGAAGTAAAGCTGTCATTGTTTGCAGATGACATGATACTATACATAGAGAATCCTAAAGACTCTACCAGAAAACTACTAGAGCTCAACAATGAATTTGGTAAAATAGCAGGATACAAAATTAATGCACGGAAATCTATTGCATTCCTATACACTAATGATGAAAAATCTGAAAGAGAAATTAAGGAAACACTCCCATTTACCACTGCAACAAAAAGAATAAAATACCTAGGAATAGATCTACTTAAGGAGACAAAAGACCTGTATGCAGAAAACTCTAAGACACTGATGATAGAATTAAAGACGATACAAACAGATAGAGAGATATACCATTTTCTTCGATTGGAAGAATCAAAATTGTGAATATGACTATACTACTCAAAGCAGTCTACAGATTCAATGCAATCCCTATCAAACTACCAATGGCATTTTTCACAGAACTAGAACAAAAAATTGCACAGTTTGTATGGAAACACAAAAGACCAGAACAGCCAAAGCAATCTTGAGAAAGAAAAATGGAGCTGGAGGAATCAAGCTCCCTGTAGTCTTCAGACTACACTACAAAGTTACTGTAATTAAGACAGTATGGTATTGGCACAAAAACAGAAATATATATCAATGGAACAGGATACAAAGCTCAGAGATAAACCCACACACATATGGTCTCCTTATTTTTGATAAAGGAGGCAAGAATATACAATGGAGAAAAGATAGTATCTTCAATAAGTGGTGCTGGGAAAACTGGACACCTACATGTAAAAGAATAAAATTAGAACAATTCCTAACACCATACACAAAAATAAACTCAAAATGGATTAAAGACCTAAATGTAAGGCCAGACACTATAAAACTCTTCGAGGAAAACATAGGCAGAACACTCTATGACATAAATCACAGCAAGATCCTTTTTGACCCACCTCTTAGAGAAATGGAAATAAAAACAAAAATAAACAAATTCAATCTAATGAAACTTAAGAGCTTTTGCACAGCAAAGGAAACCATAAAAACAACAAAAAGACAACCCTCAGAATGGGAGAAAATACATGCAAACAAAGCAACTGACAAAGGATTAACCCTCAAAATATACAAACAGCTCATGAAGCTCAATATCAAAAAAACAAATAACCCAATCCAAAAATGGTTGGAAGACCTAAATAGACATTTCTCCAAAGAAGATATACAGATTGCCAATGAACACATGAAAGGATGCTCAACATCACTAATCATTAGAGAAATGCAAATCAAAACTACAATGAGGTATCACCTCACACCAGTCAGAAGAGCCATCATCAAAAAATCTACAAACAATAAATGCTGGAGAGGGTGTGGAGAAAAGGGAACCCTCTTGCACTGTTGGTGGGAATGTAAACTGATACAGCCACTATGGAGAACGGTATGGAGGTTCCTTAAAAAACTACAAATTGAACTGCTATATGACCCAGCAATCCCACTACTGGGCATGTACCCTGAGAAAACCACAATTCAAAAAGCATCATGTACCACAATGTTCATTGAAGCTCTATTTACAATAGCCAGGACATGGAAGCAACCTAAGTGTCTACCATGAAATGAATGGATAAAGAAGATGTGGCACATATATACAATGGAATATTATTTGGCCATAAAAAGACACAAATTTGAGTTTTTTGTAGTGATGTGAATGGACCTAGAGACTGTCATAAAGAGTGAAGTAAGTCAGTAAGAGAAAAACAAATACTGTATGCTAACACATATATATGGATTTTTTTTTAAAAAAAAGTGGTTATGAAGAACCTAGGGGCAGGACAGGAATAAAGACGCAGACGTTGAGAATGGACTTGAGGACAATGGGAGGGGGAAGGGTAAGCTGTGACGAAGTGGGACAGTGGCATGTACTTATATATACTACCAAATGTAAAATAGCTAGTGGGAAGCAGCCACATAGCACAGGGAGATCAGCTCGGTGCTTTGTGACCACCTAGCGGGGTGCGATTGGGAGAGTGTGAGGGAGTCACAAGAGGATGGAGATATGGGGATATATGTATATGTATAGCTGATTCAATTTGTTATACAGCAGAAAGTTACAGACCATTGTAAAGCAATTATACTCCAATAAAGATGTTAAAAAATAAAATAAACTAATATAAAAAATTTGTTACTATAGAATATCATTAAATAATATTATAGGTATTCATTCTTAGATTGCATGTATCAGGGCTAACTGATATCGATGTCATTTTTGGCCTTACAATTACACACTGTATGTTACAAATGTCAGCCCCTTAGCCAAACTATGCTCAAGGGTAATTTTTAAAATAGTTGATCTTTTCTTCGCTTTTTGTTCTTTGGCTGTCCACCAGCTTTCAACCCAACCTGTCAATTTTCCTTACTCTTTCACTTTAAAACCTACATCAGCTTCTGGTACCAAATACTATAAAATGGTTCTTTAAAATTGAGTTAGTACATTATGTTTGTTACATATTTATTTTGGGTCCAAGGTATAAAACCACATAAAATGCCAAGAAGCGAGTTATGCTATGTTGTTCTTTCCTAGAAGCGTCACTGAGACTTTTAGTAGACTATCTGTGTAAATGTGTTAACGACAAATACAGTTAAAAGGCACTTCAAAGGTTATTAGGATTAGTCTATCCCTACCTGGCAATGTATGTGCCATTATAATTTTCTTGCTGTGTATGTATTTGTATACAAGAATATGCCAGATAGGATACCATGATCATTATAAGTATCTGAATATTATACTCTTTTTCTATTACACAGAGAAAAGGACTCCTACTTACATTTAAAGTATTTAGAGAGTAAAAAAATCAAATACTATGAAGATAACTTATTTTTTCTGATAAGAAAAATCAGATGTTTTGTTTCCAAATATGTATTAATGCCCCTTTAGTTGTTTTCTATGCTAAAATTTATATTCAAATAAAAAATCGCAATATTTACTTTTTTATTTGCAAGTTGCAGTAAAGGATTATGTAAATAGCAAAATAATCCTCATTTTATTTCCACTTCAATCATTTTCTACAAAAATGTGAATGAAACTTGAGTATTTGTTTTTGTTCAAGAGCCTTATTATCAGTAGAATAGGGGACTTATTTTCTTCAGCATTATTCATTTAATTTCCTTTCTTTATTGTGCTTAATTTTGATGTTACCTGTGTGTATTTACTAAAGTGGATGAGTTGGACTTCCCTAGTGGCACAGTCGTTAAGAATCCACCTGCCATTGCTGGGGACACAGGTTCGAGCCCTGGTCAGGGCAGGGAAGATCCCACATGCTGTGGAACAACTAAGCCAGTGTGCCACAACTACTGAGGCTGCACTCTAAACCCACCAGCCAAGTACTGAGCCCACGTGCCACAACTGCTGAAGCCCGCGCGCCTAGAGCCTGTGCTCCGCAACAAGAAAAGCCACCGCAATGAGAAGCCCACCCATCTCAACAAAGAGTAGCCCCCGCTTGCAGCAACTAGAGAAAGCCCATGTGCAGCAACAAAGACCCAATGCAGCCAAAAAGAAATTAAAAACAAAAAGATGGATGAGTTGCCATAAATTTTTGATTTGTGAAATGATTAACAATCCCTTCTTCTTGCACTTTTTAAAACTCAGTTTTGAAGTAATTTCAGATTTTCAGATATTACAAAAATAATACAAGTGATTATCTTATACCTCGTGTATTACTGGGTGCTTTCCATTTGTCCATTTGTTTCTCTGTCCCCAGTTCTTGGGGATTCAGCAAATGTTTCAAGATAAGATTCCTAGATTAATCACAGGATAAAAAAACAAAGGCAGGATGTCCAGTTACATTTAAATTCCAGATAAATAATGAGTAAATATTTAGTACAAGTGTGTCCCATTCAATATTTCACATACATTAGAAAAGTATTCACTGTTTATCTAAACTTCAAATTTAACCGAGTGCCCTGTATTTTTCCTGGCAGCCCTAACTGAGATAGGTATCAGTCAAGTGATTTAGGCCCCTTGAGTTTTCAACGTACCACTCCAGTCTTGTATGACAACAAAAAGTTGGCTGGTTTTTCTGTCCCTTTCAGTGGCCCTGGGTCAGGCTTAGAGTCAGACTTTCCCATAACCAGAACAGGCAACCAGAATATGCATAGTGCTTCCAAAGGCTGCTGAGGAACATCAGCTCATCTCTGAAAGTCTACCACCTCTATGGAGTTTTATTCCTTTGAGTCCTCATTATTTCTTCAGCAATATGTTGCCTTTAAATATATGATTTATATAATCATTATAGATTTTCCTATTTGTTCTCAATGGAATGGCTGAGCTACTGCAATCTACTCTGTATTGCTTAGCATCCAAAATGGTTTTATATGAATTTATATTTTATTACCTTTTAGTTTAAAACGTATTCTTAACCTTATTATAATTTCTTTACTGACCCAACAAGTTACTTAAAGTGTAATTTTACAATGTTTGACATACAGCTTTTCTAAAATTCTTTTTATGTCACTGGTTTATGACAATTCTATTTTGGTCAGAGGACGTGCTCTATGTAATTCAAATACTTGAAATCGCTGTAGATTTTCTTTATGACTCATTATCTGGTCCAGTTTTGTAAATGTTCTATGCTTGAAATGCATATAACTTGTGCATTATTTTATTATGTATGCCAATTCAGTCAAATACGTTAATTATAGGTTCAAATATTCCATATCAATACTGATTTTTTAGCCACTAGTTCAGTGAACAAAATAAACCATATTTTTGGTTCAAACTTGTTGTTTCTTAATATTTTAGATGTTTCTCTAATACTGCTGGATTGTTTCAGCCAGGCTGACAATCTTTGTCTTTTAAATGGAGTGTTACATTGTTCAATATATATTTATTCATTGATATAACTGGATATAACACCAGTGTATTATTTGGTGCCTGCCATTGCTCTCTACTTTTTTTTTTTTCTTCACTCATTTTTTTGCTTTATTTTGTATTTTCTAAATCATTATATACAATTCCTTCAATTCATTTGGAAAAGAAAAACTATATTTCTTTTAAAAGTTCCTCTATGTATTTAAACATGAATATATAACTCATCAAAATTTGAGATAATTAGCATCTTCATTCTCCCTGTGAATAATAACAAGATGTTAAAACAATCCATTTATTCCATTTCACTTTGTGCTGTTATTTTACTTTTTAATTTTCACTTTTTAAATCTCACTGCATAAGTTTGCTTGGGATCCCATAACAAAATACCACAGAGCGGGTGGTTTAAACAACAGAAATTTATTTTCTCACAATTCTGGAAGCTAGATGTTTAAGATCAAGGTGTTGTCAGGTTTGTTTTTTCTGAGGCCCCTTTCTTTGGCTTGCTGATGGCTACCTCTTGCTGTGTCCTTACAAGTTCATCCCTCTGATGGTATTGTCTGTGTCCTAATCTCCTCTTCTTTTATAAGAACAGTAGTCATATTTAATTAGGACCCACCCTAATAAGCTCATTTTAACTAAATTACCTCTTTAAAGGCCTTATTGCTAAACAGAGTCACATTCTGAGATTACATGGGTTGGGATTTCAACATATAAATTTGAAGAGAACACAATTCAGCCCAAAATATCCAGTAAATATTGTTATTGTTGTTGTTTTATTCAAGCAAACTGGTTAATTTTATTTAGATGTACCTATTTATCACTTTCTTGCTCATTATTTCTTTTTGCATTTTAGGCCTCTACTATGGAATTACTTTATCTTCTTCTTGAATTACATAGTTGTAATTGTCCTTGGCAAGTATTTACAATACTTGTGGCAAAGTCTCTTGGTTTTGGTCTGAAAATGAATGCATGTATTATTTTCCTTGAGCACATTAAATACATCATGTCACATATTTTGGCTTCCATTGTTTCTGATGAAGAGTGAGTTTTTATGTGGACAATCATTGAAAGTAGTATCTCCTTTTTCTATGACTGATTTTAAGACCACTGTTTTGTTTCATATTTCATGGCTTCACCATGATGTATGTATGTATAGGTTTCCCTTTTATTTATCCTGTTGGCATTTTTCAGTATTATTTTTCTTTTTCTGCAGAATCTAGGTGGGTATAATGTAACTGATGTGTGATAGCAAGTATGGTAAAATGTTAAAGGTAGAGTCTATGTGTATGTTGCAAAATTCTTTCAATTTTTCCATTTATTTGACATTTTTATAATAAAATGTTGGAAAATTAATTATTCTCTATACACCAGCACAAAATACAAAAAAATAAAGTGTATAACAAGTCTCCAGAACTTCAAATATTTAAAGTAGTATACTAAAACACCAAATATTTAGGAATACATCTAAAAATGATGCACAAGTCTTCTTAATAGTAAACTACATACAATATAAACACTAAAATATATCCAAGTAAGTAGTGGTATACTCCATCTTTACGAACTGGAAGACAATACTGCAAAAATGTCGATTTATCTCAAATTGAACTATAGAATCAACACACTCCCAACAAAAGTCTTTTCAGATTTTGTGATGTATGGAAATTGGCAAATAATTTGAATATTTATATAACACAGGACAAAAATAGACAAGTTAGTCTTAGAGAAGTGTAACAAACTCAGAAGACTTACACTACAAAGCTACAGTAACAATGACAACATAGTATTGGTCAAGAATAAACAAATGGGCATATGAACAAATAGAGAATATAGAAACCAATCCGCACATATATGGTCACTTGATTCATGACTATAGGACATAGCTGTGCAGTGGGAAAAGTATAATCTTTAAGTAAGTATTGTTGAATCAACTAGATATCCACAGAGGGGGAGAAAATCTTGATCCCTTACCTACATTAAAAAATATCAATCCAGGGGCTTCCCTGGTGGCACAGTGGTTGAGAGTCTGCCTGCCGATGCAGGGGACATGGGTTTGTGCCCTGGTCTAGGAGGATCCCACATGCCACGGAGCAGCTGGGCGTGTGGGCCATGGCCACTGAGCCTGCACATCCGGAGCCTATGCTCCGGAACAGGAGAGGCCACAATGGTGAGAGGCCCACATACCGAAAAAAAAAAAAAAAAAATCAATCCAGATGAATAATAAATCTAAAAGATAAACAATCTTCTAGAAGAAAATAGAAGAATACAGACAGTCTCTGACTTATGATGGTTCAATTTAACTATTTTTCAACTTTATGATGGTACAAAAGCAATATGCATTCAGTAGAAACTGTACTTCGAATTTTGAATTTTGATCTTTTCCCAGGCAAGTGATATGCCCAACAATAGTCTCTTGCCATGCTGGGCAGCAGCAATGAACTGCAGCTCCCAGTCAGTCACACAGACATGGCGGTAAACAACCAATAGACTTACAACCATTCTGTTTTTCACTTTCAGTGCAGTATTAGACAAATTACATGAGAGAATCAACACTTTATTATAAAATGGGCTTTGTATTAGATGACTATGCCCGGTTGTAGCCTAATGTAACTGTTCAGAGCACATTTAAGGGAGTCTAGGCTAAGCTATGATGTTCAATAGGTTAGGCATACTAAATGTTTTTCTGAATTATGATATTTTCAATTTATGATAGGTTTATCAGGATGTAGCCCCACCATAAGTCAAGAAACACCTGTATCTTCATGTTCTTAGGGTAGGAAAATATTTCTTAAAAGTAACACTAAGTGCCTAACTATAATGAAACTTATTAACTTAAATTTATTGAAATTAAGAACTTCTATTCATCAAAAAAAAAACCATTAAGAGATGTTTCATCTTAAGGCAAGTAGAAAAAGTTCACAATACCTCTTTCCTATTATGTCTAATACAGCATGGAATAACCAGAGTATCAAATTATTTTAGGTTTTACAGTTGAGGTGGCAAAGAGGTATGAAGCTAACAGGTCTTATCATTTCCCTATATGTCCTACTCAATTTAATCATAGTACTTAGCATTTCTTTTCTCATGAAAACAAAGGAGAACGTTTCTAGTTAATGGCTACTAGAGTTAAATCAATTTAAATTTATGACATAAATTAGACACAGTGAGATTTTAAAAACATAATTTTATTTTTATTACTTAATGAGAAGAATAGAATATTTGATCAGAAGAATTATAATTTTGAAAAAAGAATAAGTAACAAAAGAATTGAAAATGCATAAAAAAGAGAGGATGTTTCAGAGTAGAAGATATTTGCAATACACGTATCTGTCAAAGGATGAATATCAAGAGTATGTAAGTAACTGTTCCAGATCCATAAGAAAATTTCAGGGAACTTTAAAAAATGAGCAAGATACTTGAATAGGTACTTTATTTAAAAGGATATATCAATATTCAATAAGTATATAAAAATATTCTGAATCTGTTTAGTCATAAGAGAAAATATACAACACAGAAATAATGAGATATTCAAAACACCTACCCAAGTGGCAACAATTAAAATATACAATACCAAGTGTTGGTGAGTTTGTGTAGCAATTAAAATTCTCATACTATTTTTAACACTGTAAATTGGTGCAATCACTTTGGAAAAGTTTTTGATGGTATCTAATAAAGCAAAATCTTTGTAGTCTATATGAACCAGATCCTAAATAAATAACCTAGAAAAATGTATACATGTGTGAACCAAAAGATAAAAGATATATACAAGTATTTTCATAACAACACTAATAGTCCAACCTCAACATCCATTAACAGTATAATGGATCACAGTACTGGAATTCTTAGCCACAGCAATAAGACAAGAAAAATAAATTAAAAGGAATCCAAATTGGAAAGAAACAAGTAAAACTATGACTGCAGATAACATGATACTATATATAGGAAATCCTGAAGATGTGAGTAAAAAACTATTAGAACTAACAAACGAATTCAGTAAAGCTGTGGGATATAAAATTGATATACAGCAATCAGCTCTGTTCCTATACACTAACAATGAACTATCTGAAAGAGAAATTAAGAAAACAATTTCATTTACAATTGTATCAAAAAGAATAAAATGCCCATGAATAACTGTAACCAAGAAGGTAAAAGATTTGTACACAGAAAACTATAACACATTGATGAAAGAAATTGAACATGGTACAAACAAGTGGAAAGATAAATTGTGCTTATAAACTGGAAGAATTAATATTGTTAAAATGATCACACTCCCCAAGGAAATCTACAGATTCAATGAAATCTTTATCAAAATGCCAATGGCATTTTTCACAGAACTAGAACAAGTAACTCTAAAACTTTTATGGAAACACAGAAGATCCTGATTAGCCAACGATAATCTTGAGAAAGAAGAACAAAACTGGAGATATCACGCTCCCTGATTTCAAACTTTACTACAAAGCCACAGTAATCAAAACAGTATGGTACTGGCACGAAAACAGACACATAGGTTAATGGAACACAATAGAGAGCCAAGAAATAAACCCATGCTCATATGGTCAACTAATCTATGTCAAAGGAGTCAAGAATATGCCATGGGGAAAAGACAGCCTCTTTAATAACGGGTGCTGGGAAAATTGGGACAGTTACATGCATAAGAATCAGATTGGACTACTTTCTTACAGCATATACAAAAATAAACTCAAAATGGATTAAAGACTTAAACATGAGACCTGAAACCATAAAACTTCCAAAAGAAAACATAGGCAGTATGCTCTTTGTCATTGGTCTTAGCAATATCTATATATATATATATATAGAAAGAGAGCGATATATTCTGTATCTGTCTCTTCAGGCAAGGGAAACAAAAGAAAAAATAAACAAATGGGACTACATCAAACTAAAGAGCTTTTGCACAGTGAAGGAAACTATCAACAAAATGAAAAGGTGGCCTACTGAATGGTGGCCTACTGATATATTGCAAACAATATATCTGATAAGGGGTTAATAGCCAAGATATATAAAGAACTCATACAACTCAACACCAAAGGACAAAAAAAAAAGACCGCAGTTAAAAATGACAGAAGACCTGAATAAATATTTGTCCGAAGACATACAGATGGTAAATAGGCACATGAAAAGATGCTCAACATTACTAATACGGAAATAAAAATCAAAACCACAATGAGGTATCACCTCATACCTGTCAGAATGGCTATTATCAAAAAGACAACAAATAACAGGTATTGGAGAAGATGTG
Source organism: Lagenorhynchus albirostris (assembly GCF_949774975.1). Lineage (NCBI taxonomy): Eukaryota > Metazoa > Chordata > Mammalia > Artiodactyla > Delphinidae > Lagenorhynchus > Lagenorhynchus albirostris. Next base: position 55,077,684 of record NC_083105.1, on the reverse strand, counting down.
TAGAAAAGGGAACCCTTGTGCACTGTTGGTGGGTTTATAAATTGGTGCAGCCACTATGGAAAACAGTATGGAGATTCCTCAAAAAATTAAAAATCAAAGTGCCATATGACCCAGAAATTCCACTTCTGGGTATTTTCCTGAAGAAAACAAAAACACTAATTCAAAAAGATGCATGCACTCCTACGTTCACTGCAATATTATTTACAACAGCCAAGATATGGAAGCTACTGAAGTGTTCATCGATAGATGAATGGATAAAGAAGATGTTTTACATATATATATGAGTATATATATATATATATATACACACACATATAAAGGAATATTACTCAGCCATAAAAAAGAATGAGATTTTGCAATTTGAATCAATAAAGATGGACACAGAGGCCCAGTGAAATAAGTCAGAAAGTGAAAGATAAGTACTATATGATTTCACTTATATGTAGAATCTAAAAAACAAAAGAAACAAAAAGAACAATACAACAAAACAGAAACAGACTTATAGATACAAAGAACAAATTGGTGGTTGTCAGCAGGCAGGTGGGTGTGGGACCACTGAAATAGGTGAGGGAGATTAAGAGGTACAAACCTCCAGTCACAAAATAAATAAGTCACAGGGATGTAATGCACAGCATAAAGAATAGAGTAAATAATACTCTGATAACTTTGTATGGTGACAGAAGGTAACTAGACTTATCATGGTGATCATTTTGTAATGTACAAAAATATTGAATCACTGTGTTGTATACCTGAAACTAATATAATATTGTAAGTCAATTATACTTCAATAAAAAAACAGAATGTATATATAAATTACAGTTTATTGGTAAATAAACCAATAGCATACAACAATATGAAAGAACAAATTATTGCTACAGAAAACAACATGAATGAAATCCATACATATAATCTGAAAACAAAGATCCATACTTAAATGTTTATCTCCTGTGTGAATACATTTTAGTAAATTTAGAAAACATGGTGAGGTAAGTTAGAATAATGGTTACTCCCAGACAAGGAAGGGATGTGAAAAGGCTTTTCTGGGTATTGATAATGTTTGATATCCTCGATTTGGGTGCTGGTTCCAGCAATCATTCAAGTTGAAAAAATTCATCAAGCTTCACAATTGAAATTTATGCACTTTTTGGTATGTCTATTATCATTATTTTACAAAGGACCTTAAAAATCAATTAAATACACAGAAATTACAGATATATTAAAAGATGAATAAAACAAATCCATGACTCAACGAAAGGTTAAACATTTTATTAATATTTTACAAAACACCAGATTCTGAGTTGTTGAAAATTACATTAAAGACATAAAACAAGACTTGGTTCCTTGTATTAAAGGAGTGGCAGAGTGCTTATGCATGTGTGCCATTCTGGTACTTTGTGAGATTTCATATATGTCTCAGTATGTATTCTTTTGAATATGCTCACATATAAAAAGCTTCCTAAAAACTTATAGTTAGGGCTTCCCTGGTGGCGCAGTGGTTGGGAGTCCGCCTGCCGATGCAGGGGACACGGGTTTGTGCCCTGGTCCGGGAAGATCCCACGTGCCACGGAGCGGCTGGGCGCGTGAGCCATGGCCGCTGAGCCTGCGCGTCCGGAGCCTGTGCTCCACAATGGGAGAGGCCACAACAGTGAGAGGCGAATGTGGATGCTAATAAAAGCAACACATTTCAGGCTGAAAATTAAAAAAACAAAACAAAACAAAAACCAGCTGTTTAACTGAAAGTCTTTTCCATCTCTATTTTCTAAGATTTATTTCCCTTACTGCAGAGGGTTCATTAAGAGGAAAGTCGAATCATTTTCATCATTAAACATAAGCTGGATGTATGTGATTTCACACCTTTGCAGTAACAGTTGAGATTCAAGTAGAAAACATATATATACAAGATTAAGACAGGAATACATAATGTTAGCATGCATTTTTTTCTCCCATAAAGAATATGCTGAAATTCCTATATTTTTACAACAGACTAATCACAGACTTAGAGCATTTAAAATGGATATACCATTAGAAAGTGTTACATGTTCTTCTTTCATGAAAAGATTAGTAGTGAGGAAAATCTCAGAAAATGGACTTAAAGTGTCCCTTTGTCCTTTTTACAGTTTTCAACTATCCATGTTTCTGAATGTCACGTACAATTTTAAAAAGTGGAAGAAAATAATCAGAAAAAAAAGTATCCATACTTTTTCTTGTAACAAGTATTTTCGATTTTAAAGAATCTCAAGTTTATTAAAATAACAAGTCTTAAAATTCTTAAAGTAATAGCAATATAACAATAAATATCAAACAACTGGATGATATACAGAAAAATACTCGTCAATGAGTAAGAATAATTAAAGAAAATACAAATAGTCTGAAAATTCCTTTAGTTATCTTCAGTACATGTTACTAAAACTGGTTGAATTTTAAAAGAATATCTAACAGATATAAGTCTGTTGCATACCACTGGGTAATTATGTTTGTGGAATATGGCTCGTGCCTTCTAAAAGTAAATACTCAATCCATTTATCTCTAGAGGTTTTCATGGCATTGCAATTAAATGACATTAAGAAAATTATATTTGTGCTCAATTCTGAGATACAAAAAAGTATTTTCATTTACACTCCACAAAATAGAACCCTTTGTGGGCAATGCAGGACTAGTATACTGCATTGCAAATAGGCAAATCTGAACAAAAGAGTAGTCATTAAAGAAGTACTTCTTTATGGGTTATTTGTTTAGTATCAATGACACAATCAGTATCGTAAATTTGAATATATTGATTTTGGTACTTTGTTTTTAATTCATAAATATGTTTTGATTTTATAGCTGCATGTAGGAGTTCTAAATACGGAAGGTTTATGTCTTGCTTTATATTTTTATATATTAATGTGACATTGGGATAAACATTATTATGTCAACACTGAGGGTCCACAACAATGACTTTATTTTGTTTGCTTTTAAAATCTGTATGTTACTTAAATTTTTTATTAATATCAAAGATCTCTAATTTTATGTATAAAGAGCTAGCATTGTTTCTTTAGTCAGGAAGATGTCTTGGATAATTCATTCAAGAAAGATCCCTTAGTCCAACTTGATGAAGTCTATGTCCTTCACATGCTTACATTAGCAGCACATATTGAGGCAGTATTGGTAGATCTGATCCTACAGGTTTCAGCAGATGCAACAGAGAGAGAATCACAGTCAAATTTTAGTATGTAGCTGCAGTGCAGATGCTGGTGATCCATCTTGCTCTCAGAGGTCACAACATGCCAAAAGGCTACTTCAAGTTTTAAAGTAACTTGACATTTTTTTACATCCTTGGAAGGTGAAACTTTTCTTCGTTCATTTGTAACACAAAACTCAGAACAGTATCTGTCACACAGTGCTAGTTTAGAAAAGCTTATGGAATTGAACTTTGTCTGTACACAACTAGGTACAAGGTGTAGAAGTTAAAGGGAAGCAGATACAAGACTTTATGAAAAAGAATTTTATAAATGTAGCCTACATGTCCTGTCACCTGGTATTGCTGTCTCCTTTGATAGTCAAATAAAAGCATCTTAAAATGCTATCCCAAACTTTGGGAGAATCAGCATCACTTCCAGTCTCTACAATGAATGATTTTCAGGGTGAATTTGTGATTCTTTAACTCTACATACCAGTTTCTGCTGAATTAGTTCAATATCTTGTCCATGTGCCATTACAGATCGTCTGCTACTAGCCAATATCCCAATATCTACATTTCCCAAAATACAAGACCTGTGCTGAAGGTTCATGAAAATAGAAGGCATTTACCATGGTGGCACAAAGAGTATTGCCTTTCTGGAACAATTTTTGTCTATTCTGCCCTGGAAATTTCTCAGGTAGCATTTCATATAGGCTACAGTCCAGAATGTTAGATTCTTTTTTCTTTCTCTCTCTTGTTCTCATTCTTCTCTGACTTTCTCCTTTTTCCTCATTTTGCTGTTCATTTTGTAGTTCTCTTAAACGCCAGTGCTTCAGTTGGCCTTATGGGTTGTTCAGAGGAATCTGATATCTGTTTCTTTGCTTCCTTTAAGTCCATGTCCTCAGTGGGAGTGAGAATATCTTGCTTTCTACACCCATTCTAAATGTAGCCTTAATTCACTAAGAAATATCTTTTTTATATTAATAGACTTTATTTTCCAGAACAGTTATTTACAGAAAAATTAGGCAGATAGTACAAAGAGTCTGAATATAACTCCATTATCCTGCACACAGTTTTCCCTATCAGTAATATATTACATTGACACGGCATATTTGTTATAATTAATGGACAAATATTGATTTTTTTATTAATTAAAGTTCATAGTTTATTCAAGTTTCCTTCTTTTCCTGTTGCAGGCTCCCATCCAGGCTATGATATATTTAGTTGTTATATCTCCTTAGGCTCCCTTTGGCTGTGATAATTTCTCAGACTTTCACTGTTGACCTTGACAGTTTTGAGGAATACTAGATCAAGCATATTGCATACGACGCTCTGTGCAAATAATATTGTCCTACATCACCTCTAAGCTTCAGAATTTGTTGGAATTTGTCTGCTATTTGTCTCATGATTAGACTGGTTATAGGTTTCATGGTGGAGTATTACAGAGGTAAAGTGCCATTTTCATCATATCATGTCAAGGATACACAGTATCAGTACAATTTATGACTGCTCATGTTGTCCTTGATAATCTGGCTGAAGCTGTGCTTGTCTGTTTTCTCTACTATAGAGTTACTCTTGTCCCTCCTTTCTATCCTGTACTCTTTGGAAGAAAGTCACTATGTGAGGCCCACACTTAAAGAATGGGGAGTTATATTCCTTCTCAATTAGGATGGAGTACCTACATGATTTATTTGGAATCCTTTTGCACTAGATATCTGCCTCTTCTCCCTCACTTAATTTATTCAATAATTTATTTATATCAGAATGGATTTGTGGCATTTATTTTATACTATGCATTGTAAACTATCACAACTGTATTTTTTTGCTCAAATTATTCCAGCTTTGGCCATTGGGAGGTCTTTCAGGTGGTTCCTGTGTCTCTTTGACATAGGTCCAACAATAGAGGTGAGTTTTTAAGTCATTTCTTCACTTTCAAGAAACAATTTGTATGACTATATAATATGGGTTTTGTTCTTGTTTAAACACACACACACACACACAGAAAGAGAGGTAAACACAAGGAGATATTTTCATTATAACAGAGTTAATTTAACCAGGATTTGGAAAGGAGGATTATCAGTTATGAGATACTTAACAATTCCCAACTAATGGATGTAAAACCAACTCAAATTCCATTACTATGATACATGAGATAATTTTTGAATGAATATAACTTTTATATGCCCATGTATAAATGAGTACTCAAAGAGACAGAAAGAAAAGAGTGATTACTGATTTCAAGATTGCAGATAATTTTGTCCTCCATCACCTCTAACCTTCAGAGTCCAAGAATACAGAATCACTGATTCTGCACTTATGGGTTTTGGTTCATTTTAAAAGTTTGACATAAGAGAGTGAAGTATAATACAAAAGCTATGTTCTACTTGTGCACAGTTCATATCATCATTGACTCATGTAGAGTAGTTACTAATTATACTCAATGATTAATTTTATTTCTTATAACAAGATATAAAAAGTAATAACAGGGTAAGCATTATTACTTTCTCTCATTTCTACTTCTCAGTCATTCCTATGAGATGATTATTTAATCTGGTGGTTTTAATAAAAGACTTAAAACTCAGTCTTCCAAATAATTAAGAACATCAGTTACTTCATCAGTTACTGTTGGCAGCAGATATTTAATAATACCCACATATGGATATAAGATATTCTCATATTCTTCTGAATTATAAATCTGGTATCAGTCATTATCACTCAAATATTTGCACAGTATGGCTGAATACTCAATAAGTGGTAGAAACAATGCCCATTGTTTCAAAGAAGCAGGGCACATGACTACTTTCCTGACAGGAACACACATTTTTGGTTGTATATATTTTGTCAGCTGTATCTATGTCAGAACAACGCAGCCTCATTCAAAAAAAAGATGATAAGCTAAACCATTAGGTTAGTTTTCCATCATTCTATTATATTCCCCCCTCAAACCCATGATTATTTCCTAATTTGAATATTTAGTCACATATTCAGATAATGTTTGCTATTCAGATAATGTTAGCAAGTGCTCAGAATTTCCAGTGGAGATAAATCCCAAGAGTTTTTCTCTACCCTCTCATCATGTTCAGAGAAGTTCAATATCTTGGCTTTCTAGTGTACCGTTTAGGAGCTTACGGTTTGCAGTCAGTTAAACCTGGTTCAATCACTTACTTTGTGATCTTTTCCAAGTTATTTAACCTTTTAGTACTCCAGTTTCTTTGCCTGTTAAATGGCCTCATTAGGAGTTTTATAAGGATTAAATGTTGTAATCTGTGCAAAGCACATAGTACAATGCCAGAAACCTTCATTGTAAAACTCTCCATGGGAGGTCAGCAACGTAGGGAAAGTGTGTGACAAATGGTAGTTATTTTTCTTATCATCAGGATCATTATTATTCAAAACACTCTGCTCAGCTGCTCACAGCCAGACATAATGTACAATTCTTCAAGAAGACTATTGCTCAAGGTTTGTTTGAGACCACACGATCACCTTATACTGCAGAGAAAATGAAAGGGCTTTTATTTAATTTCTAGGCTGCTTTGGAAACCTAAAATCAGAGGCAGGGGTGAGGGAGTGATGGGATGCCAAGTAAGACCATCAAATTTGTAGAAGACTTAAAATATCTAACCTGATCCATGGCAGTTTTAACGGATTTGAGTTCGACCCAGTACATAGTAGGAACACAAAACTAGGCCAGGGAAACTGCATAATTTTTACATGTTCTATTCCTGAAAAATATTAGACAGATGAATATTCTTGAAACAAGCTGTTCCACGTGCTAATATCTAAAATATGAGATTTATGTCTGAAGCTTAATATTCAAACCAAAGTGCTCAACAGATGCCATCTCAGTCAAAATACATTAGTACTTGCTAGGTAATATATTAGGGTTAAAAATACATTAGTACTTGCTAGGTAATATATTAGGGTTAAAATTAAAGAACAGTGTCACAAACAAAGGCTAGAAGGACAAAACTTAGATTAAGTACTCAAACATTATTAGGTACAGACTCAATTTAGAGGTGGACGGGATCTTACAAATCATTTTGTGGAGCAATATGGGTAGACTCTTAGCATCTTGAAAATCTGGCTAGATCTCCCATGCTGGACCCACTCCCATTTATTGATATTTTTTTCATATATATAAAAGGAATTTAATAATCAGCTGTTTAGAGACACATATGATAAAAACCAGAAAAACTAGTAAGTTATTAAACTACACAAACCTTTTGGAGGAAAGCAACATGAAGAAACTGACCCTGGGATAGAACTTTGAAAGAGGAAAAAAGGAGACAGTGTAATAGTCAGGAGCTAATTCCAAAGAAGGAGGAATACCCAAATACCTGACTAAGTAGGGTAGGTGCCTAGAGGCTGGTACAGAGTCTGTCCTGAAAGATCTGACCATATGAGCAAGAGTGAAGTAGATAAGGTAATAGTGAACCAAAAGGTCAAGCACCTTGAAGCAAGGATCAAAAGATTAGACTTGAGGAGAAACACTATTGGCAGCTACTTCAGGATAATGAGAAGGAAGGTCATGTTGCTTTGAGGGAAATAATTCCAGTTGCTGAGGGTTGAATAAATTGGATAGGAGAGAGGTTGAAGACAGGTCTCTACCTTGAAGGCTGTTTCAGCAGCCCTGGCACAAGGTAAATGAACTCTAGATAAAGACTGTGGCAGTGTGAATCATGAGTGGGTCTCAGCGATGTCCCAAAGGGCAAAGTGACAAGCTAGTGATGGACTGAATGACAAAGTCAAAGGAGAGGGTGAGAAATCAAACATGATTTTATTCCTACGGCTCTCAAAACTGCTAAGATACTGGTGTAAGAAAGTTTCTTAGAAAAGTATACTGAACTAAAAGTTCTGTTCTCGTCAAGAGGCATATCTAATAGACTCTGATAAATATAAGTGCTAGGATATGGGAGTTAAAGAAGCTTTACATGTAGATGAGCTCCTGGAAAATGAGGATAAATTACCTGGAGAATAAAAACATGTAAGAAAATGACTATTCTGCAGATTTTAATATACTAGGGGACACTGGACACACAAGCCCAACTTCACTTATGATAATTAAACTCACTTCTAGATGGATTTTTCTTTTTTAAACCTTTTTATGAACAGTTCAGTGCTTAGTATATGAAAGTAGCTCAAAAATATTAGTTAATTAAGACCAATATAATCCTTGCTTATTTCTATTTCCATGTGAAATACTGGACAAATCACCAAGTAATTAGATTGAATAGGATGTGTGAATTAAAGTGAGTGTGTGTGCACGTGCACGCATGTTATAAAAGGCTAAAGGAAATGTCGAGTCAGGAAGTTAACTTTTCAGATTGGGTAAAATTCTCTCTGCTAATTATCAGCTAGCAGGTTTTTCTCTGTTAAACAAGTTTCCCTACTGACTAAATTATTTGTGTTTTTCCTTTTCATTCTTAAGTGAGTTAACTAAGTTGAACTAAAACTCAACTTAGACTTTTCAGGATGAATACTATTTTTCTAGAACATATTGCACATAGTTCAGAAAGAAAAGCTCTTCTTTATTTAATGGAAAAATGTTTATAGGAACTCACATTTTTAATAAAGCATTGTGAGATAAATTAATATAAAAAAGATTATTGAGACATTCGGATTTTGAGAGTCAAGGCAATTTATATTTTGTACTTTGCCTTCTCTAAGTATTTCTTATTTCTCTTTCAGTGTACCTACTATGTTCCAAAAGAGAAAAGAAGAGATAGGGACTGTTATTTTGATTTTCATTTTTAAAGGCCTCTGTGTAAGGGAATTAAAAGAGGAGTCCTTGGGAGACAATGTGCATTTATTCCATTCTAACACAATGATTTTGGCAATCAATACAGGGTCATCCTGGAAATTCTACTCCCTTTGATATGCTAATTAAAATATTATACTGTCCTCATATTTTGATAAAATTATAACACAATCCTACTTCACAAAAATGTGCATATCTTTGAAATTTTTATCAATATTTTCCAGGAAAGGAAAAAGAATCTCCTGAGGTGCTAATTTTGTTATAGGTCTCTTTATGAACTACATGAAATAGTAATTAGTTATATCAAAAATCTATATCTTTCAGTGTATAACTAAATCTCTATCTCATCTAGTTATGTCATCTACCGTAACAAATGAAATATTTCAAATACAGTTTTTCAGAGTAAAACCACCTGAAACTTATAAATCAATATAAGGGGGATGAAAAGGGGGAAAAGAAATCAAATATCTCAATATACCTGTTTCAGTGCCTTTTTTAAAGCAGTAGCTGTATTCCCTAAGAGCTACAACTGCCACCAGGCAGCCCCCATTTTCCCTGCTACAGCTTTCAGTGGATATTTTTTAAAATTTATTTTATTTACTTTTTTAATTTTGGCTGCGTTGGGTCTTTGTTGCTGCGTGCGGGCTTTCTCTACTTGCGGTGAGCTGGGGCTACTCTTCGTGGCAGTGCCTGGGCTTCTCAATGCGGTGGCTTCTCTTGTTGCGGAGCACGGACTCTAGGCGTGTGGGCTTCAGTAGTTGTGGTGCATGGGCTTAGTTGCTCTACGGCATGTGGGATCTTCCCAGACCAGGGCTCGAACCTGTGTTCCCTGCATTGGCAGGCAGATTCTTAACCACGGCACCACCAGGGAAGCCCTGAGTGGACTTTTGTATACAATTTTCTGCCCTTGCTTCTTTGATCCTAGACATGGTGATTTTTGCTGTTCTCTTCGCCTTGCCTACACCTCTGTCAAGTGTTCTGTCTCTTTCATCATTGAAACTGCCAGAATCCTGACTGAAACAGTGGCTGGTACCAGAAGTAGCCTCAGGAAATAGACCCTCCAGATAGTTTACTGGTACAGGATTTTACATATATTTAAAATATACATGGATAACCTACTTGCCTGAAGATACCCAGAACTAGTAATACATGATATTGTAGTATCACTTTGCATTACAAAATTATTATTCTCGAACATAAATACCATAAATATTTTTGTGTAGACTTTATTTTTTTGAGAAATTCTCAACAGAGCCCCTTTTCCTCAACGCATAAATCTTTATCTATCCATCATCAAGTAGGCTAATGAGCAGCTATGTTGGAAACACTGTTTCCAATTTGGGTGAAAAAGCATAATAACCATCTAACTAAACAGATATTCAAGTTTTATACTGGAGAAAGTTAAATCCAGAAGATAAAAAACAGTTATATGAAACTAGCAATATACAGAAATTGTGTGTGTTTCTCTTCATGATCCTTATGGCTTGAGCTACCTTTGTCAGGTGGCATGTGTATGTGATTGATTTATTCTTAAAAAAAAATTGGTTTAAATCTATGCCCTTCCTGGTGATTAGACATGTAGCTAAATGGTAAGAGAAAAAAACAGCCCAAAGGCAGGTTTGTAGGTGAGATAAGGAGGGTTAAATTAAGGTGCTTTGGGAGATAAGCTGGCAGCAGATGCCTGTGTGTTACAAGAAGGATGCATCATGACAACTCAACAGGGAAACGAGGTTTTAACCAATGGAAAACTGGGAGGAGTCTATTTCCCTTTGCTCAAATACCATGATTAGCTTCGTGTGTTTATGATAAAAAAGAAAAGGTAGGTCAAAAATAAAGTAAGCCAAAGTAAAGTAAAAATGATGTTAAAAATTTAGAAGACAAATGATCAAGCTAAAGACAAATTTCAAAACATAAAGGCTTTTTTCAAACACTGTTTTGGAATTGACATTGTTTAAAGTCATAACTCCAATCTCAGTAGGAACATAAGTAGAGAAAGGGGAAATTTTTAAAGAAAAAGCAACTAAAATGTGTATATATGTAATGTACATATATAAATGTATATGCACATAATAAATATATATGAATATATTTTATATTTCCATATATATATATGTATGGCTGTAAGCTAAGAATTGTTCACGAATCAGTTAAATGTAAATAACAATTGTTATAAGTGGCTTATAAGTTATAAGTTCTAGCATCAGTTTAAAATTCTATGTTGCATGAGAGTGTTGAGTTTCTGATTATTCATGAACCTGGTTCATGATTTTAAGTGTAACCCAGATAAAGCTGTCTCCTTCTTGTATTAAATCTTGTTTCAGCATAGAAAAATAAGTGCTGTCTTCCAAAAGCATTGAAAAGCTATGGAAATCTTTGTTGAAGCTTTTGTCAGAACATCAGGGAGGAGATGACATAGCACATAACATTGCATAATTTCTTTAAAAATATCACTAAATATTTATTCTTCTTACTAAAGTTGCACTCATCATGGCAGTCTCTTAAATTTCTCTTCCCTGTCTGCCCCACTCACTCAAACTTACTTACTGTCTTGCACTTTATTTCAGATCTCCTTGCTCCTTCCATGCCTTTGCCTCTATTTCTCAATAATTTTTTCCTCATATACAAAGCATAATCTCTCACAGTTACTCCAATTTCATTTATCTACCCATTATGCTGCTCAGTGAAAAAAAAAATTTGGTAGCTTAGCAGAACAAATGGTATCCTCCTTGGAAAATAAAGTTTTGTTACTATTACTGTGTAATTAACTCTCCCCAAATTTAGTGAATTACAATTTCTGGCAGAGTTTGGCTGGGTGATACTTGGGTTTCATGCTGTGTCAACTGGAGGTCAATCAGTGGTATTCAGCCGGTGGCTGGTCTAGTCTGAAAGGTCCAGGAAGTCTTTGCTTCCTACATGACTCTTCAGCGGTGATGGCTAGAAAGCTACACTTTGCTGGATCTACCTCTCCATGTGGTCACAGGGCTTCTCCATACAGTCTGTCCTGGTGGAGAGTCAACTCCTCACATGGCAACTCAACTGTTTCTAGGGTGTCAAGAGGAAGCTGCAAGACCTTTTATGACCTAGTATATAAATGAACATTATTTTCTCCCATTCCCTCCATTCCATTGTACCTATATTTCCTACATATTTCCTGGATTGTAAAATAACACCATATATTCACTTAGTGGCCATGTCAAAAGTCTAGGGATCATTTTTTCTTCTGATCCCTTTACCTTCCAAATCTCATCAGTAAGATTCAATAGATTACAATTTCTAAAGTAGACCAGTCCCAGTTGGCATAGTGCTGCTTAACTTGTCTTATTTTCCCTCTGGTCCCCTTCAGTCGACCCTAGATAAAATACTCAGAGACCAGAATGACTGAAAAGAGCATGATATCCTGCTCAATATGTAACCTGTAGATTGAGCTATACCTATCTCTCTATTCTGTAGGCAGAATTCTAAGATGGCCCCCAAGATTTCCACACCCTGCTATATATGTCTTGTACAAGTTCCTCCTCCTGAGTGTGAGTGATACTTATAACTTTCCCTTGAATATGGTAAAAATAATGGGATATCACTCCATGATTATGTTACATTATATGACAAAGATGAGAAGATTTTGCAGGTGTAATTAATATCTTTAATCAGTTTACTACAGATTAATAAGAGATATTATCCTGAATAGACATGACCTAATCAGATGCCCTTGAAAGAAATACGCTCTCTTGCTGGCCAAGAAGAAGCAAACAGCTGTTGTGTGAACTCTAATGGGGAGGGGCAGCCTCTAAGAATTGGTGACCTCAGTCCTACAACTATAAGAAACTCAATTCTGCCAACAACCTGAATGAACTTAGACTACCCCTCGCTCCAGAAAGGATCACAGCCTGGCCAACATCCTGATTTCAGTCTTGTAAGACCCTGATCCGAGGAACTAGTTAAGCTGTGCCTGGACTTCTGACAGGTGGAAGCTGTGAAATAATGAAGGCATGCTGTCTTAAGAGGTTATTTAATGCTTTTGTTTAAAATGTCTCAATGGCTTCCCAGGGACCTCGGGATAAAAAGTCTTCAGCATGGCTTACAGGACATTGCCTGCGGCTCTGCCACTCTCCCCAGCCTTCCAGCCTTCTCTCTTACCACCTTCTCTCTTGCCGCACAGGAGCTAGTCATTTAAGGCTTCCTTCAGATTTTCAGACTCTCTCTTGCCTTCACGGTTTTACACTCATCTGGTCAACTCCACCATCTCACTGCTACCACTCTGATAAAACCCACAGTCAACATTTTCCTCAATTGCTCTAATCATTCCCAACTGATCTCCCTGCCCTTGCCCCTTTCCCTCCCACCATAGCCTCTGCCTGACAGAGCTGTTAGACTAAAAATGTTAAAATACAAGTCAGATAAAAATTCTCCTCTGCTCAGAACTTCATAAAGTCTCTTGGTTCTCTTTGGTGTTTTACTCTGGTAAAAACCAAAGTCTTCAAAATGGCTTCAAAGACGGTACACAGTCTGACCCCCTATTACCTCTCTAATCTCATTTCCTTCTGCTTTCTCCCTAAGCTCACTTCACTCCAGCCTGACTCCTTTTTTTTTTTTTCCTTTTCTTTAAACTCCAGCTTGTTCTACCTCAGGGCACTGCTGTATCTTCTACCTAAAATGCTCTTCCCACAGGTAGACACATAGATTATACTCTCACTTCTTTCTGGTCACTCAAACGGCAACTTACCACTGTGTCCTTCCTTGACCATGTTTTTTAGAATAACCACACCTCTCCCAGAACTTCTTAAATCTTTCCCATGATTTTTTTTTTCTCTATAACATTTAGCATGGTCTCTCATTCCATACGTACATAGGTGTTTCTTGTGTGTCTGCCCACTAGAGTATAAACTGCCATGAGGACATGCATTCTGGTCCCCATCACTGCTGGATCCCCAGTACCTAGAACAGTGACTAGTACATAGTAGAAAGTGAATACATACTTGTAAAAAACTGGTTATAAAAAATGCTGGTTTCTTTTCTCTAACACACTACTCTCTGCCCTCTCCCTGTTTTAGTTTTCCTAATTAGCTCTTATTAATCCCCCTCACTCTTAGAATAGACTGTGTCTCTGAAAAACATTTTTACATAACCCTGTATGCAGCCCAGTTAGAGTAATAATTATGTTAATTACTACTGCTGCTAACTTACTGTTAGTTTCAATTGCCGAATGTGCATTCCAAAATATGGGGAAGTTCTAGTATCCATTACTTGATCCCTTGTAACTAATACAGTACCTGAGACACATTACGTGCTGTATAGGTATTTGTTGTAAGCAGTAAAGCATGTAGCATACAGAATACATAAGCAAATCAAATGAATCTCTTTTCTTCAATTCTCACCTTCACTCTGTTTTACCTAGCAGGATGCCAAGCAGATAATTAGTACTAGATGCATCTTTGTTGACTGATTCGTTTGTTGACTGGGAGATCTTTCAAGTATACTTATCTACATAAAAGTAAGGAGTTTGAGGTATCATCCTGCTTTGTAAAACTAAATGCTTTAACATGTTCATCCCTGGAAAATAATAAGTGACTGACTGCCTCAAGTGCAACAATAACACTTAAGAGTCAGGAACTGAGCGTTAGAGGAAAATGATCAAACTAATCATGTGATGAGACGGAGCCATAGATACCAACCATGTGTGGAGATGAGCAGATGCCTCCATGATCAAAAGACTACATAAAAATTAAAAGTTAATGAATGAACTATACCTTTGGAAGTATATTTGTATGAAATGAATGCTTCCAAGGTATCAATCATAGGTTACTTTGAAATTTAAAGAATACACACACACACACACACACACCCCTTAGGACAATGTAGCTTTCGTTTAAAATGATTTTTAAATAGCACTTTTCCTTTAGAGTTTTTAAATATATAAATAATGGACTGTGTTTTTCATCAAAAGGTTACAGTAACAGTCTTCATTACATTTGAAACAAACATGTTGTCTCTACTTTAAACACTTTATCTTACATGCTGCTCTTATTTATAAAGCAATGAGGCATAGGATTCTTGGCCAAAGCTCAATTCCTCCACTACTGACCTCTGTCATAAATTTTTGCTTTAAGATCTAACTTACAACAGGAGAGATTTTTTTTCATGCTGTTTAAATTCCTTACAATGCCTCTATTCAAACCCCCTCAAACTTCGTAATTATTTAAATAAATCACTTAACCAATATTAAATAAATCACTTAACCAATATTAACCAATAAACCATTTAAATAATTGAATCTTTCCATTTCTACTGCTCTTCCTGCTATTTTTATTCAAATGTTTAACATATCCAATTTAGAAGCTCAAAACAACTGACTTATTAATAGAAATATGAAGACAAGGAATATATTACTTAAAAAGCGTATTTTTAATATTTCAGTTTTTGGAACTGAAGAAATTCACACACACTTATGCTTAGTATACACACTGCAGTTTTATAAACTCGCATATAATATATTATGTGCTCATATTTAGCGGAATGCTATTTTCCAGCATCCTTTAATAACTTCATTTTGTGGAAGAGGATTTATTTATTCCAATGCTGTCAGTTTTACAATAGTTCTTGTGTGTCATTTAGAGGCATCCATCCCACATAATAAATTATGAAGAAAGAGGACATGAGAATAAATGGCCATAATAAGAGAAGGTAGACATGGCAAATGCCACTTCTTGATTCTCTTAATCATAGTTAAAACTTCATTTTCTATGTAAAAATTGTTCTATCTGTCATTGGGCTCTACAAATTAAAGAATCATAAGTGAAACTGTAAGTATAAAAACTGTAAGTATTTATTTTCCACCTTAATGCCAGACATTTGAGGAGGAGAGAAAAGGACGGATGTGGTTTGGGGTAATAAAGCAGTCTGGCTTAGAATGGGAAAATGTGCGATTTAGTTGCATTTTTATTTTTCCTCATACCTATCCAATTACACAATCCCTCCTACACTTAATGAGTGCCTGAGTTTTCCCACCTAATCAGTAATTTAGTTATTGTTTAACAGACAATGCACCACAAACTTGAACCCTGTCAACCTAATTGAGATGGGAAAATAATCAGCGTGAGGTCACTGAAAGCAAAACTTACCAAAGGCTGCAGAGATGACAGATCAAGGCTAAGTGGTATATGTCTGTCAACCTGCACAACTGTGTTGTTCTTTTGAGGATTGTTATTTGGGGGCAAAATAGGGCCTCATTAGGGAGTTAAGTAAAGGAAACATCTCCACCTTTCTACCTTCTTATAATAAAATATTTTTATTCATACAATTCAAGGAAAAAACTGATTAGCATTTTGACTCTGGAATGGCTTGAGGCCCTAGGTCAAAAGCACAGTCTCCATTAATGTTAGCTACTTTATAGATCTCATTACTAATCTTTAATCCTTGCTTAAAATTATGATATGCCTTATTACATGAAATTGTGATTTATAAATGATAGCAGTGTAAAAGTGTCACTAATTCATAATTTTAGAGAGTACAGCTCATCAAAATTTTCTCCTATATGTTTTATGAAAGGGGAAAACTAAAGTCCTTTAATTAATAACCTGCCCTGGAAAACCATCTTTCTATAAGAGTACTGAAAAGACTTAAGGATAGCCAATAATAGCCCGACATCCTCTTTTATTTCAAAACGAATCATTTGCTATTAATAATGGTAAGCAGGGTTTCAGGACATTTTATGGGAGCATCATTCCTTTAACTTGTCAGTTGGTTTTATGTTATAAAGAGGAGGGTGATGAGGTGAACCAAGCTTGCAGGCATATATAACATTATGGAAGGTGAAGAATCTATGATGCTTCATCGAAAAAGCCATTTCATTTTGTCATTGAGTCATAGCAAAGTCACTGCTATCTGAGGAATTATTGTGAAGCTATCATTTGCCATCTCAGGTTTTATAAAACTGTTTATATATAAATGTTACTATCAGTTTCTATAATTGTATCATACAAGGGAAATTAAATGCAAATATGTATTTTGTTCCATTAAAAAATAACGTATGTACATTAATTTTAATTTTGTCTGCAAAATTAGGAATATTATGGTCAAATTTTTCATTATTTGACATTACTGTTGGTTGGTGAAAATGTAACTGAGCAGGACACTATAGGGCAGGGGTCCCCAATCCCCTGGCCGGGGACCAGTACCAGTCCGTGGCCTGTTAGGAACCAGGCCACACAGCAGGAGGTGAGCAGCAGGTGAGCAAGCGAAGCTTCCTCTGCTGCTCCCATCTCTCCCAATCACTCCTCATTGCTCCCCATCGCTCCCCATCTCTTCCCATCCCTCCCCATCGCTTCCCATCCCTCCCCATTGCTCCCCATCGCTTGCATTACTGCCGGAACCATCCGCACCCCACCCCCACAGCCCGGTTCCTTGGAAAAACTGTCTTCCATGAAACCAGTTCCTAGTGCCAAAAAGGTTGGGGACTGCTGCTATAGGGTCTTCCCGGGACAGACCCCTCCCCAATATCCTTTGCTTTAGCTCCTTTCTGAAGTACCTAGATACTAGTATCTGATGCATGTATCCTGAGTGTTTCAGATGCTAAAACCACCACCAAATGGAAGAAATTAACTATTTGATGATCAGTAGCCCCCCAGACTTTCTGTCACCTAAGGATTGATAACCATCAACCAATCAAAGAATTGTGCATGAGCTGATCACATACCCTGGGATGCCCTTCCCTCACCTTGCCTTTAAAATTGCTTTGCTATAACCCTTCTGGTAGCTAAAATTAGAACTACCATATGATCCAGCAATCCCACTCCTGGGCATATATCTGGAGAAAACCATAATTTGAAAAGATACATGCACCCCAGTGTTCACTGCAGCACTATTTACAATAACCAAGACATAGAAGCAACCTAAATGTCCACTGACAGAGGAATGGATAAAGAAGCTGTGGTACACGTACACAATGGAATATTACTCAGTCATAAAAAAGAATGAAATAATGCCATTCGCATCAACATGGAAGGACCTAGAGATTATCAAATTAAGTGAAGTATGTCAGATAGAGAAAGACAGATATCATATGATATCACTCACGTGTGGGATCTTAAAAAAAAATGATACAAATGAACTTATTTTTGTTTTATTTTTTGCAGTACGCGGGCCTCTCACTGTTGTGGCCTATCCCATTGCGGAGCACAGGCTCCGGACGTGCAGGTTCAGCAGCCATGGCTCACAGGGCCTAGCCGCTCCGCAGCATGCGGGATCTTCCCGGACCGCGGCATGAACCCGTGTCCCCTGCATTGGCAGGTGGACTCTCAACCACTGTGCCACCAGGGAAGACCCAAATGAACTTATTTACAAAACAGAAACAGACTCACAGATTTTGAAAACAAACTTATGGTTACCAAAGGGGAAAGGTCGGGGGGAGGGATAAATTAGGAATTTGGGATTAACATATATACACTACTATATATAAAATAATCAACAAGGACCTACTGTATAGCACAGGAAACTCTATTCAATATTCTGTAATAACCTATATGGGAAAAGAACCTGAGAAAGAGTGGATATATGTATAACTGAATCACTTTGCTGTACACCTGAAACTAACACAACATTGTAAATCTACTATACTCCAATATAAAATAAAAATTAAATTAAATTTAAAAAGAAACTTTCTGGGAGTTAGGGGGTTTTTTAAGCACAAGCCACTTGATCTCCTTGCTTAGCCCTGCAAAAAATGTTCCTCTGCTCTAAACTCAAGCATTTTGATTTGTTTGGCCCATCGGGCACAGGAACTCGCATTCGGTAGCAAAACTGGTTATAGCTAAACTGAACATAGTCTTGCCTCCCCCTGCTCAAATCCTCTCTCCTTCCAGCAGTAGGCAAAACTTTTGGAATACTAAAGAACATTACAACAACAGCAACAAAGAATCAGGATATAGCAACTGTTGGGCATAGACTCATAGATACTATTGATAGAATATACGCATAGCATTCTTTCAATACCTTGAGGAGTAAAGCCCCTGAACAAACATGAAATAGCAAGAGATGTTTTCACCAAACTTTTATGAGTTCTAATATTACAAGAAAATGTATCATATTTACTAATATTATACATAAAACTTATCATGTGAGACGCTCATTCTTTCAGAAAAATATTTAGAAAGCATTCATTTTGGTAAAAAGAACTACGAATAAGGCTGCTTTCATTGAGCTATCTTATCACATTACAGCAGGTAGTGAAAAACACATTTAGGTAATACTTCAATCAGATATATTATAAATAGGGTAACGTGCCATAAGGAAGAAATAAAAAAGCATCCTGACATAGAAAGTGAGCTGGGAGGAAGGGACTGTATTCATGGAAGATCTTTCCAACATAACATTTAGCCGACATTTGAATGATGAGAATAGAATAAGCACAGGTAATACTGAGGGAAAGCATTCCCAGGCAAGAAGAACAATAAATGACAGTTTTCTGTTGTCCCCTTTGCACAGAGCTGAGAGGTTCCAGGATCTTGCCATAGATATGTAGCCAATCAATACTATGAGATCTTCAACATCTTCCTAAATACTGAACACTTGAGCCTCACAGACTTTCTGACACTCAGTCCTGAAACTTGAGCATGCTGAATTCTATCATGTTTGCAGTGTGCTTAGATAAACTGAGGCATTCAAACTCAGTTAGCAACAGCTAAAAAACAAAGAAAATACAGATTTCTGAGCACTTAGAAGCATATTGCCTTGAAATGTCTCTGGCAGTGAGAGGCAACAGAATAACATTTGAGATTTTTTTGCTTCCTCTGATTTCATCTGTAACTTTAATATCTGACCTTATGGTTAATATTATTTCTCAAAATAAATACTAAGGAAAATCCTAATGCAGGTTATCAGAACTTTGTAAAATGTGAAGGCATATCATGAGGAATCTTTGAATGTGCTCATGATTACTTAGCATCACAATATCTAAATCAGAAAATCTCACCCCAGAGAATCATATAAGGAGACTGATCTGGGTTCAATCTCAAGGTCCAACACATGCCTTTAATTAATAACATGCCCTTCAACTGTCCACAAACTTCCTAAAAGAAGTGGACCAAAAAAAAAAATCAATGTTTCTCTATGGACACAATATTGGGGATGAGAGGGCTGTTATAAGGGAATGTCCCTCTTACAGTATGTTAGGGGTCCCTGACTCTCACCCACTAAATGTCATTGCAACTACCCAGTCACTGTGACAAACAGAAAAATGAAATGTTTCCACACATTTCCAAATGTCTACTGGACTGAATAATCATTTCGTAAACTGTGTACCTAATAATATTCTCCTGTGTGGTGTTCATTTGTGTTACAAAAAGAAAAAATGTTCTTAGGTCAAGCATTATGTTTGATGCATAATGTATCAAACAGTAAATTAGGTTTCTTTTTGCAGGAATTTTCCAGACCTTAATATGTTAATGAGACCTGCAAATTTCAAAAGGGAGAGGGTGGGGCAAAGTGTTTATAAAATGTTCTAAGCTTATTTGACCAAAAAAGTTTCTTTTTAAAAAACCATTTATGAGAAATGGATTAAATGATTCTTCAAATTGATACAACATCACATCACATATGATATAGTGGACAATTTTATTCACCCCAGTTTTGGAGATTCCATTTGAATAACTGAAAAGCCTGAAGAAAAGAAAGCAAATATGCAAAATCTTTTATATATAGCAAGAGTCAAATAAATAATGTAATGATAATATGAATGTTTCTATATTCACAAAAGAAAGGTAACATAATACACCAGTTTATATCTTAAACATTTTTCTTATTTATTCTTTTGATAACAGCCCTACAAGTAAACTAATTATCTTTAATCTACTATTGGAAAAGTGGAAGCAGAAAGAGACGCTCCTTCTGTTAAGGTCTAGCCTAAGTTACTGTGAAAAATATCCAAAATGCAGTGGCTTAGGTAAGATAGAAGTCTATTTCTCTTTCATGTCACAGGCAAAATGTAGATGGGTGATCAAGAGTTAGTAGATGGATCAGATAGATGGCTCAGATTCACAAAATCATCAAGAGAGTAAGTTTCCTTCTCTCTTATTTCTCTGCAGTCCCCTAGTGCTGCCTTTATTTGCATGGCTGAAGCTAGCTCACTAGTACCATACCTACACTCCAGCCCAAGGAAATGGGAAAATACTGAGAGAGGGCAAGCCTCAAAGAAAGTGACCCCAAAGTTTCAGACATTACCTATTGGCAAGGGAGTCTAAAAAATGTACTTAACAGGGCTTCCCTGGTGGCGCAGTGGTTGAGAGTCCGCCTGCCAATGCATGGGACATGGGTTCGTGCCCCGGTGAGGGAAGATCCCACGTGCCGCGGAGCGGCTGGGCCCGTGAACCAATGGCCGCTGAGCCTGCGCGTCTGGAGCCTGTGCTCCGCAACGGGAGAGGCCACAGCAGTGAGAGGCCTGCGTACCAACAACAACAACAAAAATGTACTTAACAGCTTGTTCTCTGATAACATTTGATTAGGCAGGGGAGAAGTTGTATTACTAGAAGGAAGAAAGGGAGACGGCACTAGAGGGAACTTCTCAGTATCTCTTAGAGAGACAGAGGTTGAGAGAAAGGGAGCGAGAGAGAATACATATTTATATTGAAACATAATACCCTTCAATATGCAAACCAAAATGCTTAATGACAATAGTAATGATATCAAACATTCACAAAGGACTTACAGTGTTCTAAATGTTTTGCATACATACATTAACTCATTTAATTCTCACAACAACCCTATGGTGTGCGTACTATTATTACTGTCAGCTTATGGATGACAGACAGAATTGTAGCTGAGGTTTGGTGATCCGTGTGCAAAGGCACACACTAGTAGGCGGTGACTCAGAATTCTAAAACAGGCGGTCTGGCTCTGGAATCTATGCTCTTCAATGTCCTGCTCTGCTGCTTCTCCGTGTCCATTTTCCCACAAATAGAAAGGTTCTTTATATAATTTGATCATTTCTATACGCGTGACTATACTGTGATCCAAATTAACAATGGTTTTCTTAGAAAAAGTGGGTAAATGAGGATGTAAGTCTGTGACAAATATATCTTTATTGTCTATTTAAATTACAGTAGAAGTAATGAGGAATGAGGCTTATCTTATCCAGATCTAGATGGCACTGTACCCTATTAAACTCTAGTAACTACCATTTCATGACATTTTACCATCATTTGGTTTCATAATTCAGTGTGATTTGTCTTTGCTTCGAAAATCACTATTCACAGGAAACCTGTTATGATAGTTTCTGCTTAGCAACAGTATAAATACATCTCGGTCCTTAGATTTTTTTTTAATAGAGATAATCCCTTAGGCTCTAGTTAGAACATTAATACATAATAGTTGTGGATATGTTCAAAAGCCCTAAATATTTGGCACTGTGCCAACAGATCTCATGCACCTCTATCCTGGCAATCACTCACTGTGCTTAAATTGTGTAGCTCGGAGGGTATCCTGCTCCTTGTTCAAAGCAGAAGGCACTTATGAATGGAACAGCATTGCCCTGAATAGGGACAGTACTGATAGGAGGGTAGTGGTATTAGTGTCAGAGCCACACAAGGAATTTTGGTGCCCTCCGTATACTATTCCTATCTGGAGTCCAGCAGGGAAAGCCTAACCACAGAAGAAAGAAAGAGGATGGCAGTGCTGAAGTATTTCAGCAATGTTCTGAGCCATAAAGAGGTAAGTGGAGAATCTGAGTCAAATACTCACTGCAGTACTACTCCCTACTATGTACCATGACTGTGGCTCTGTGCTGGAAGCTCAGAGGCACATGTAGCACTCTGCTAATTTACTCAGGAACCCTACCTAGAGAAACCAGTTTAATGCAAAGTTTGTGGATATGGAGAATATAATTTTTATTATTTCTACTATCAACCTCCTCATATTCATACCCAATCGAGAGTCTGAATTATAGGTGAATATAGGCCATTGAACAAATACTACTAACAAAATCATTGTAAAGTGGTTTTTTTCTTCATTAATGGGACTCAAAATATAAAGTATAAGGTTCAAATTTCTAAGCTCAGTGGTGGCTTTTTAAAACTTTATTAAGCCATTATAAGATCTCTAAATTATCCAGACCCTATTGCACATGGGAGAATTTTTCAACTAGATGCCTTTTGGTTCTTGATCTTTTTATTTTTTCCAGCAGTTTGCTCTCATAATAGCTCTAAATTGTTGTGCATTAAAATGCTTAACTTGGGTTTCATTCAATACTGCTAGAGAAATTACATTTCTTTCACAAATATAAGGCACAAATATGTCCTTGAAATCTTAAACTAAGTACACAAAATATTTTCTACTGTTTAAGTCAGATCTTCCCCAAAGTGGGAACTGTAAATAGATAAATGTTCTAAGTATGAATATTTTTCTCACACTTACAAGCAATTTCTTCCCTCAGGAGGGGTATAAGAGGGTTTTTATATCTATTGAATCTTGATTATTTTTTCTAAAGTTTGACCTAACATATATGAGCAAATTGAAGCCACATAAATTCCAGTGATTTATTTTTTTGCTTTTTTTAAGTTTAACTTTATCAGAATCTATCCCTGTAAAAAATATAAAATAAACCCTAGTCTCTGGTCTTCTCCCTCCCCACACATCCTCTCCTTTCCCTCTCCCTATCCATATCAGTATTAATTGACCCACATTCCTCTCAGGAACCAAAACCCTTTTAAAAATGTTCCTTCAGTATTTTCTTCAACAATATAATTTACAACCAAATTAGTCTAGCACGAAGCTGTTTCTTAGGCCAGTAGAGTTAGGGGTATCAGTACCTGTGAAACATTTTTGGAATCTTATGACAAAGGTAAGCATCATAAAAGTATAACTTTTGACATTACAGCTAAAGAATGGCAAGACTTGGTCAAAGACTGCTTGAAAAATATTTACTTATCCAAGAAAGAATGTTAGAAGGAGATCACTATGTTAGAGTATAAGAAGCAGTTAATACCTTCAGGGAAATATAACCATAACTGTTGGGGTTATTTTTAATTCTAGACAGAAACATTTGCATATTGATGAAATTCCACTGCATAGCATATGGCTGCTAAATAGTAAATAGTTTGTTAAACAAAACTAAATTTTCCTGAAAAAAATCTTTTAAGTGGGCCTGTTAGACAATGTTCTGGAATGTTATTGAAAGGGTACACAGACTTTCTTTTACCTCATTTCCTTGTTTTGGGTACTTTTTCTTAACATTTAATTCCTTCCTTTAATGAAAATGGTTCACTCTTATAACAATAAAGCGTTATTAGCATACTTAACAAGAGCCTCTTATTAAATATATATTTTGTCTTCATCTGAGGTAAAGAAAAATAAAAGTTCTAGATTAAATAAAATATAATTTTTTTTAACAAGTGAGAATTGGCAACAGAGAAAAGAGAGATCAGCTTCCTACAGTTAGCAGGATTATATATATTTAGGGTTCTCTAAGACAGTTGTTCTTTTTCAAGTTCTTTTCCCATTTAGGTTATTGCAGAGTATTGAGAATAGATACATGTATATGCATAACTGAATCACTTTGCTGTACACCTGAAACTAACACAACATTGTTAATCAACTGTACTCTAACATAAAATAAAAATTAAAAAAATAAGATGGTTGTGATTTCATATGATGTTATTTTTAACAAAGTTAATTTTTTTAAATAACAGACATACTTAAAATCTTTGTCAGACATGCTTATACAAAGAAATTCACATATTAGAAAGACATACTTTATAAAATATCTTCTGATTATTTTTTTCAGAAAATAAAATAAGATGATCTAACTGTTAAGTAAGGTTGTTTCTTCACTCAATAAATATTTATTGAACATTTACTATGTGCAGGGTAGTAAGAGAAGGTTGAAAATATGAACAAACATGCTTTTTGTACTAAGAAGTTTATAATCTAGATGACACATGAAAACATTTAGTTATGACCTGTTAAAGACTGTGAGTGGTATTCTAAGGAAGCTGGTAAAAAATGTCATACTAGAGTACAGGAGGGAGAAAGTCTCCAATAACTAGTGGGGGCAGCTCTAACTCCAGTCATGAATGAACAAGTGAGATTCAACAGCTGAGATGAAGAAGCTGGCAGAGACAGGGTTTCAGAGAGATCAAGAGGAAAGCATGGGAAGCCAAAAAGGAAATTTCCTAGGAATTTCAGATATTTGACTTGAGGATATTATACATTTACAAATAAGACTAAGATAAATTATGTATGAAAAGCTAAGGTTAGGGAAGTTTTTGCTTCATCTTAAAAGTTAGTGATTCTGTGTTTCTGCAGAAAACTAGACTAATGTGTCTCACCACTTAGAACAATGTAGAGACTTTATCAATTCTCCACAGAGTAAAAATGAGATTATCTCATTATTTTTTTATTTTTTATCCTGTGACTTTGTGTGTATGTTTTCAGTAGCCAAAGAATCTCATACACGATGGCCTATGTTTAAGGTTTTTAAAAATATAATTTACTGGTATGAACTAGCATTCTACAAAGAACTCTGGGAGTTTCAAATGATCCAGCTTGAAAGTCAATATGATTAGACAACTGGGACTCACTGAAGTGCTTCTACTAAAAAGTGCGATAAAATCCGATTGTACTTAAGGGTAATCACTCTGGTCACATCAGAATGAATTGGAATAAAGCGAGAAGGGGAGTGGATGAAAAAGAAGGTCTTAAAGTAATGTTAAAGAAGCAGCTCTGTTCAATGTAAGCAGAAAGAACTGAAATAAAAAATAACATGAAGTTGATATTAAATTACAATTTCATTTCACTGTGTATTGTTTACTTATTCTGAATCAAATCAGCTACAAGTTACTCATACTATAACTCTTTACATATTATCTTGCACTAGATTTTTTGTTATGGACTTGCTTCATAATCTACTGCAGCATACCCAGAAGCAACAGTATTTAAATTATTAATAATCAGGATATTAAAATAGAATTCTAATGAAGATACAAATACCCAAATTTAAAATGAACACAGCAGAGAAAATACCCTTTACTGTTTAATAAATTGCAGATGTAGAATAGTGAAATGTTATTACAGAGTGACATCTTCATTTAACCATGTGCTAAGTCATGAAACATATATAACACATATTCTAGATTCATTAAACATTTACAAGCCATAATGAGTTACCAGTGATTGTACAAGTAATCTATTAGTTGAATTTTATTCATATCTAAATAAGAGGGAAGCTATGCTTTATGGAAACATCGAAGACAGAGTAAAATAATGCTTGTGAGATATTCCTTGACAGGATTATAAAAATACTCCACAGTTTATGGTATCTATTGCAGATATATTTATCCTTAATTCTGGCAGTTAATATGAGGTGTATTATTTTAATAATTTACATATCTGAGTAATCTAGTGGTATATAAGAAACTAATATGACCTCAGATAATAATTTAAAAAAGTAATCTCTCCCTCCCCACCTCAGCCCAGGAGACAGCTGGCAATGTCTAGGACATTATCATGATTGTGGAAGGGGTGGGGATCACTAGTAGCAACTAGTGGGCTAAGGCCAGGAGGTTTAGGCTGCTAAATATCCTACAATACAAAGGACAAACCCCTCTCCCCCAGTAAATAATTATCTAGCCCACAATACCAATAGCGCCAAAGTTGAGAAACTAATTTATAGTACTGGTTTAAAATGTAAGCTGTAAAAGTCAATTTTACTTAGTTTAATGCATTTATATGATTATCTCTCGATGGATGGGCAAACAGATTGTGAAGATTAAATAACATTCTTTATACAGCAGATTTCACTTTATTTCATTTGACGGTCTTTTTTTAGTGTATACATAAGAACGTGGTGACTGATAATGTTCATTCTGTGTTTATGTGAAAGCTAAGACCTAGCAAAAACACTCTCCTACTCATTTTCTGGGGGCACATATACTTACTTAAATGTTATTTTATCTATATTTACCAACAAGAGGAATTTTATTCACCAGTTCTTAGTAAAAAATGAAATCAGCACCAAAGGACAAAGGAAGTATAAATTTAGAATAGGAAAGTTCTGCTCTGTAAGATGGAAAGGCTCAATTTTCCATCAGTTTAGAATCATGCAAGAGGCTATAAACCTGAAAATGCCGAATACAGAATTCTGAAACTTTCACATGAGAATTTCCGTATTGCTTCTAGATCTAACCTTATTTTCTTTTCCTTAAAGGAAATCTCAGATTTGGCATGCATTTTCATCTCTCTTCATTTATATTTCATACTTTCCACCCACACACTGCCTATCTCTTAGGAGAGAATTATAGGAAAGTTCAGAAGAAATAAGAGTTTACTGTCACTGGAACAATGATAAGCAATAATAGACAATAAAATGAGTTCAACTGGATAGGTCAACAACTGACAGAGGTTTGTTACATCATTTCTGGTTTAGTGTAGATCATGCAAAATACTGTAGTTCAGTTGTTATGGTTTTTAAATGTTTTAAAATATGTGTTCAGCAAACTTTTGATGATGGTGATGAAAGATAATATGATGATGACAAATAACATAGGGGACAGACTTTTGCAGGATGGGACTCAATTAAAAATAATACTGTTCTTGTAGTATTTTGTAGAAGGAAGTAGAAAACAAAGTAATGAACTCTTTTTCAACGTAGTGTGGAAAAAACACTTGGGGATGATAAATAAACAACAAGAATGGAAGACTGGTAATGAAGTTCTATGAGATAAGCATCCAAAATTTAGCAATGCTTAAGAGCTACCAAGAGTGTCCTTTCCAACTTGGGACAACCACAATTAACAAGAAAGACTGTTTAGAAAATCTTTGGGGAATGATGACAAAGACTAAAATATAAAAAAGTACACAAAAATATTAATATGGCTCAAATTAAAGAGCATAATAAAACGTCATGATAATGTGGGTAAAAACTTATTTTTACACACTGCTGGTGGGAATATGAATTACAACCATCTAGGAAAATAGTCTGGCAGCAACAATTAAAATTTAAAAGAGCACATCTTTTAGGTTTGTTGTTGACTGAAACCTAATAATGGCAGTTTCAAAGATAAATTAGAAGATAGATATGATATACATATTTAATTAGTTAAGATAAATAAAAAAGAAAACAATTATATATATAAAGTTGTGGTTTAATCAATTATTTGCACAGACATACCATCCAAAGAAGGCCTCTTAGAGAAGATTTTTAACTGTTTTTAAACTATTCTGAAATTTATTTCCATCTCACTATAATGTAGTCAGTTGGAATAACTGTAGTAAAATAGTATCAGTTTTACTCCAATGTATTATCCCTGTCCTCTAACATAAATATAAGTTTTTTTTACTGTAATTTATTTCAAGATAAATCAGAAACATGACTAAAGTTAAAGAGTAATCTTCACCTATTATTTAGATAAGTATTCAGGTGAGAATATTTCTGTGGGTATCACAAAGATTTTCTAATAATGCTAGAGATCTATCTAACTCATTGATCTGAAAAGCAAAGAATGAAATTGCTAATCACAGAAATGTAACACTAGTACAAAAAAACCTATTAGTATAAACTAGTTGATAACAGCAAATTTTTCAACAAATTAGTTCTCCAAATATTTACTGAGCTACAACGTACAAGGTATTAATCTCTACTGGCAAAGATCTGTAACACAAATGCTTATCCCCACTGAGTTTGTGATTGTAGTAAAAAAATAGAACTAAGTATCCAATAATTAAATTATATATATCTACACACACACATTTTATATATATATATAAAACTTTAATTCTTTGATAAATATATAATTATTTTATATGGTGATAAAGACTATGAGGACAAAAAATAAAGGAAAGAGGGATAGTGAGGGTGGAAACATTGATGGTAGTGAGAGGGGGATTTTAAATAAGGTGGACTGGGAGGGAATTGCAAAGGCATTGATATTTCAGTAAAGATCGGAAGGAGGCTGTTGTAGGCTGAAAAGTGACTCCCTCCCCAAAATATCCTAATACCTGAAAACTATGATTGTCACCTTATATGGAAAAAAGAAAGGGAAAAAAAAGTCTTTGCAGGTATTATAAAATTAAGGATTTTGAGATGGCAAGGTTATCCTGGATTATCCAGTTGGGCCCTAAATGCTAAATATGGTTACGTAAGAGAAGGAGAAGAGATTTTACCCATAAACAGAAGAGAAAGCAATGTAATCACAGAGGCAGAGACTAATATAATGTGCCCACAAGCCAAGGAATGCCAGTAGACACCAGAAGCTACAAGAGGCAAGGAATGGATTCTACCCTAGAACCTCCAGAGGAATCACAGTACTATGGACACTTCAATTTTAGCCCAGTGAAACTGATTTCAGATTTATGGCCTTCAGAATGGTGGCAAAATAAATTTGTATTGTTAAGCCACTAAATTTGTAGTAATTTGTTAGAGCAGCCATAGGGAACTAATACAGGGCTGAGGACACAAGTAATGCAGATCTCCAGGGGTAGAGCAGATTTGAAAGGGAGATATCAAGAGCTACCTTTTGGACATGGTAAGTGTGAGAAGTCTATTACACATCATGTGAGGATGTGAAGGAGAGAGTCAAAAGGAATTCAGGGGAGAGTTCCAGGGTATCTTGACAAATATGGGAATTATCAGCATGTAGACTGTAGTGAAGCCATGGGACCAGATGACTAAGATATTCAGAAAAAAGGTAAGGTCAAATCACTGAACTTTGGACCCCTCCAGTATTACAGATGATAGATACAAGAAAGAGCCAGAAAAGGCGGCTGAGAAAAGAGTGGTCTGAGCGGTAGGAGGAAATCAGGCATGAACTGTGCCCTGGAAGTCAAGTGTCTTAAGGAGAACTGCACCACTAACTGTATCAAAAGCTTAAAGACAGGTTAAGATGAGGAGCGTGGAATGACTTTCCTTAAGTCACAATGAGATCACTGATAAACTTTTTAAGAATAGGTTCAGTGGAATGGTGGGAGCAAATATCTGACTGAACAAGGTCCAAGAGAAAATGGAAGGAAAGAAATTGAAGGTCACAAATATAGTCAACAAATCCAAATAATGTCATCTAAAATTACATAGATCTCCTCTTTTAGTTACTGAGTTTAATCTAATCTATAAATGCAAATGAGGCTAACAATAACCAAATATGGTGATATCATGTACAAACAAATTTGGTCTTGCAAATATATGTCCATAATGTCTTTAACCTAAATGGGATGTGGTGAAAATCTACTATGTGTTAGACACAGTGTTTTCTTCATTTCCAATATAATCGTTCTATAAGGCTATCAGTTGGGATATAGTGAAATCTGTGTGGATTTTATACTATAAATGTTTATACTGTAAATGTTTACACTTATCAATTTATCTTGATCATTTCTTCTCTCTCTTCCTTACTTCCACTTTGTAATAAATATTTAAGTTAAAGTCAGAAAATTATAAACCCAATGAGAGGAGAAATAGTATGTATCTTACTCTCCATAACATCTCCACTGTGTAGAACAGTGTCTGTGATGTTGTCAGTGCTCAACAAACATTTTTTTGAATAAAGGAAAAGTTAAATAAGTGACAGATGATTTCCACTCATCTCTGAACTTTCTCCTCACTAATCTAGATGGCCTTAAATCTCAGATCTTCAGATTTCACACTTTTAAAATGGAACAATTTTCCTCACCTTACAAAACTACTGTGAAAATTTAAGGAGACAATAGTAAGAAAGTATCTTACCATTGGGAAACTATTCAGATACATTATTCTGTAAAGTGTAGAATAATTAATCCTTCTCTGAGGCACCTTCATACCATATTCAAGACTGTTACTGCTCCATCTGCTTCCTTCAACCCCTCTTACGGTTTATTCTTCAACAAAGTTATTGAAATTTTCAGTAGCCTTTCATTTTAAATCATTGTATCATTGTGGTCTCAGAAAGGATTTTAGACAAATTCATATGCCTAGAGTACCATCCTGTTTATGAGGTCCCACAAACTTTACACTTCCAAGATGTTATTTAGTTACAAATCATGGACCTTTATCTTGGTTTTTAAAGGATCTGGTTTTACTTTTGTGAAACCAAAACTCTATATTTTCTCCAATTTGTGACTTGTATTTTCTCACTGTATTTATCACACAGAAATATTTTTATTGCCACAATACCTACTAACCTCTAAAATTAAATTTACATATATAATGACCAGCACATTTTAACAGTTAATAATAAAACATTTAATAAACATTTAATGAATATTTGTGAATAAATATATAAGTTAATGGAATTGTCCTCAATACATAATTTTATTGTTGTTAAAGATATTACTATTGAAATTTTACAAATGATTCATCAGAATCACAAACTAATTGTTTACCATAGTAAGGTAATAGTGAAATTCACATTCAAGAACCCCAGCCCAGTCTTCACTGAACCAGATGGAACTATGATGACCTCTGAAATAATAACACATCTCTTAAAGGCTGAATTACTCAGAGCCTCTGCTTTTCATATGCCTAATAGAAATTATCTCATTTATACAGAAAATGTAAGTCAAATCCATGCATTACAGTTATTAGTGATTTGTAAGATACAGTAATGCTATATCCCAAGGGTGATACCTATTCTGAAGCCACCTTATTATTATTTTACTTATGACAAGAAGTTAGCAATGAAGAACAAGTTGCTGTGCACAATGTCTCATTCCTCGATACCTGAGGATATTAATTCATGAGCTGAAGGCAAGTACATTGATCTTTTTAGCCATCCAGAAATAAAATGTCATGTAGAGCAACTACTTCTTCATTGCTATTCCAGCACAGTTTTTTCCTCTCCCTAAGGTTTCTTTCTCACATTGAGAATAAAAATGTAGCCACTCTCTTCTGAGGAAAGATGGCAAATAAGACCACTGGTTCAGAGATACTCAGTCTCAGTGTCCTTTTACATGAGCAATGAGCAACACACTATGCCCCAGATAATAAACATATACTATGGTTACCAATTCCTCAGAAACAAAATTCTTTTCATCTCCTTCTGCATTAAGTTAGTATCTCCTCATAGTGACCCCAAAGAGACCAAGGCTGAGCCTAGATGGATGCCCAGTCATACATGTGGTGGAAAATATGGATGAAACGTAAAACACACAGACCTCTCTACAAATCTTTTCAAGTAAAATGCCCTAAAAATAGACGAGTGAATTAACATGCAGCCAGAATTCCTTGCCTAAATTATACCCATTTTCACAGATTCAATCCTTGAACATAGTATGATACGTGGACGCGCGCGCATGCAGCAGTCAGAACACCTGCTGACCATAAAACGCTGTATTGAGAAATATAAAGGAGAGAAAAATGAGCTAGAGTAACATGATCCAACCACTAAGGAATTCCAAAATTAAGTAGGAGAATGAGAATAAAATACCAGTTAATGCATATATATAAAATAAATATGGGCATCAATAAATATGTAACTATAGAATATATACATCTGTTGAATATAAATCCAATGGTGCTCACACAATTAGCTGTAATGCTTCTGAATAAAAAGTCACTGAATTTCAAGATATAGTGAACTAATATTGTAACTGAGCTTGAGAAAATGGTAAGTATTATGAAATATTCTGTTTTAATAGCAATTTTTAAAACCATGTATTTTGAAGACAGAAAAATCTGGGTTCCAGTCATCCCTGCATTTTATCACTTTGGGCATTATATGTATCCTCCATAAAGGTAAGTACCCTAGTATAAAAGTTGATAAAAACTATAACCCTACCTCTTTCAAAGTGTGTTTTTTGACATTTAAATAAGACAACGTATGTAAAATTTAGTATCTGAAACAGGTACTCAGTACATATGGGAAGGCAGTATGATAGCATTATTAATTAAATTATGGAATCAGACAAAGTAAGATTTAAATTCTGGCTTTGCCACCTTTTAGAATCGTTTAATACATTCAACATGGTATTTAACTTCACTGAGCGTTACTTATCTGTAAAATGGAGTTATAAGAATCAGTAACTTTTCCTCCTGTATGTTTCAACATAGCCCTGGGTTTATGTTTTATCACAAAATGTGCCACACTGCTATACAACTACTCATTTATTTCTCTGCAACCACTACCAGAAAAAAAAATGCCCCTGTTTTTAGGTACTGCGCCTTGTTTGACAACATATACCCAGAACCCACCACATAGTAAGTAATCAATATATATGTATTAGATCAATGGCTGAATTAACAGTGTCTACCTAATAAGGTTGTTGTCCTTCTATGGAATGGCACTTAGAATATAATCATAAAGGGTAGTTATGATTATTTTCTCTACTTCATATTCAAATCAAATATACACACAGCTCATGCAGCTCAATATCAAAAAAACAAATAACCCAATCAAAAATGAGCAGATCTAAACAGATATTTCTCCAAAGAAGCCAACAGCCACATGAAAAGATGCTCAACATCACTAATTATTAGAGAAATGCAAATCAAAAGTACAATGAGGTATCACCTCACACCGGTCAGAATGGCCATCATCAAAAAATCTACAAACAATACATGCTGAAGAGGGTATGGAGAAAAAGGAACCCTCCTACCCTGTTGGTGGGAATGTAAATTGGTGCAGTCACTATGGAGGACAGTATGGAGGTTCCTTAAAAAACTAAAAAATAGAGCTACCATATGATCCAGCAATCCCACTCCTAGGCATATATCTGGAGAAAACCATAGTTTTAAAAGATACATGCACCCCAATGTTCATCGCCACACAACTGACAATAGCCAGGACATGGAAACAACCTAAATGTTCACTGACATAGGAATGGATAAAGAAGTTGTGGTACATATATACAGTGGAATATTACTCAGCCATAAAAAAGAATGAAATAATGCCATTTGCAGCAATATGGATGGACCCAGAGATTGTCATGCTGAGTGAAGTAAGTCAGACAAAGGAAGACAAACATCATATGATATTGCTTATATGTGGAACCTAAAAAAATGGTACAAATGAACCTATTTACAAAACAGAAATAGAGTCACAGATGTAGAAAACAAACTTATGGTTACCAAAGGGGAAAGGTAGGGGAGGGATAAAATGGGAGACTGGGATTGACATATACACACTACTATATATAAAATAGATAACTAATAAGAACCTACTGTATAGCATAGGGAGCTCTACTCAATACTCTGTAATGACCTATATGGGGATAGAATCTTAAAAAGAGTGGATATATATGTATAACTGATTCACTTTGCTGTAGAGCAGAAACTAACACAACATTGTAAATCAACTATACTCCAATAAAAAAAATTTGAGGCACAAAAGAAAACATGAATTTGACTCAGAAAAAAATTTAAAGTGAAGAAAAACAAACACCACAAAACTTGTTTTGTCTTCTCAGAGTTTATAAGCCTGGCCTAGAAAATAGAGAGACATGGGATCCAAGGAATTTTTTACAATAATAGAATAGATGAACACAGACTGACCCAGGGACTAAATTCAAGAATCCAAAAGGGATTAGACAAACTGGCTAACTTATTCTATTTGAGCAGTCTGAAAAAACTGAGATTTAGGGATGTTCAAAATACTAAATTCAAAAACAGACAAGGATCTGGTCCAGTTGTGAAATGTTTTATTCATTATTTCAGTACTAATTTATTGAGTAACTCCTCTGTGCTAGGCAACAATCTAGAAAAAGGCGATCAAAAAGTTTAGCTAATTACTGAAGTGTACACTTGAGAATGATGGTAAATTTTATATGTGTTTATACCACAATTTTAAAAGTTGACAGATAAATGTGGTCAATGCTTTGACGGAAACTTACAATAACATGAACAAATATAAATGAGAAAAAATCCAAAAACTATAGGTTGTGATCAGTGGTAAGAATGAAACAAAGGAAGAGATAAAAGAATGAACGTTTTGAGGAAGAGCAACTCTACACTGGTAGGATGACCAGCTCTTTCTGAGATGGTAATATATAAAGAGAATCCTAGAAGTTGATAATGGGATATCTTTTAGAAAGAGAAGAACATTCTGGGGCAGATGGGATAGTATATGAAGAAGACCTAATATACCAAATCTTGGCAGGTTCAAGAAAGTGAAAAAAGACCAGTATCTTAAAAATTGAAAATACAGAGAAAAAATAAAGATGGCAGTAAAGGAGGCTGCTGAACTCACATCTCCCCACAAACACATCAAAAATACAACTATGTGTGGAGCAATTCTCACTGAAAACAACCTGGAGACTGCAGAAAGGCTCCTATACAGCCAAGACTGTAAAGAAAGATCTCAGAGTTTGGTAGAAAAGAAGTGATCTGGTTGGGACCTGCATCCCTGGTAGAGGACCCAGAAGAGAAGGGGAATATCATGGGCTCAGAGATCCTCCCTGAGGAGTGAGGGGTTCAAGTCACATATTAGGCAAATATACAATAAAGGCTGTGCCCAACCATTTAAATAAGCTATAAGCTAGTACAAAGGTTGAAAGATAAAAATTGTAAAATCAACTATAACTAAAATAAACAGTTAAGGGATAGACAAAGATGTAAAATATGACATCAAAAACACAAAACATGGGGGAGGGGAGGAACTACATGTAGAACTTTTAGAATGTGCTTGAACTTAAGTGACTATCAGTTTGAAACAAGTAGATATAGCTATAGGTCAACATATATGAACGCCATGGTAACCACAAATCAAAAACCTATAATAGAAAAAGAAAAACTAGAGAGAAAGGAACACAAGCATAACACCAAATAAAATAATCAACCCACAAGGAAAGAGACTATATATAGCATTGTGCATCTACAAAGAAGAAAAGAACAGAGAACTAATAAAAAAACAGAAAAAATTTTAAAAATGGCAATAAATATCTCTCAATAATCACTTTAAATATAAATGGACTAAATACTCCAATCAAAAGACATAGGGTGGCCGATTGGGTAAAGAAAACAAGGCCCATGTATATGCTGCCTACAAGAGACTTACTTTGAAGCTAAAGACACACACAGACTGAAAGTAAGGGATAAAAAAAGATACTCCATGCAAATGGAAATGAAAAGAAAGCTGGGATAGCAACACTCATATCAGACAAAGTAGACATTAAAACAAAGTTTATAATAAAGGACAAAGAAGGGCATTATAATGATAAAAGGATCAATATAAGAAAATATAATGTTTATAGACATATATGCACATAAGATAGGAGAATCTAAATATATAAAGCAAATATTAACAGATATAAAGGGAGAAGTTGACAAGAATACAATAATAATAGGAGGCTTTAACACTCCACTTACATCAATGGACAGATCATCCACACAGAAAGTCAATGAGGAAACAGTGACCTTATATAACACATTAGACCAGTTGGAATTAATGGGTATCTACAGGACATTCCATCCAAAAACTGCAGAGTACACACTCTTTGCAAGTGTACATGGAAAATTCTCCAGGACAGATCACATGCTAGGCTACAAATAAGTCTCAACAAATTTAAGAGAACAGAGATTATATCAAACATCCATTCCTATCACAACGATATGAAAATAGAAATCAATTACAAAAAGAAAAACAGGAAAAACAAAAAAATGTGGAGATTAAACAACATGCTACAAAAAAAAGGGTCAATTAAGAAATCAAAGAGGAAATCAGAAAATACCTTGAGACAAGCAAAAAACCAAAAAAACCCAAAAAACACAACTTTCCAAAACCTATGGGACGAAGAAAAAGCAGATCTAAGAGGAAAGTTCATAACAATACAGGCCTACCGCAAGAATCAAGAAAAATCTCAAAAAACAACCTAACCTACCATCTAAAGGAAAAAGAACAAAGCCCAAAGTCAGCAGAAGGCATGAAATAATAAAGATCAGAAAGGAAATCAATAAAATGGAGCCCAAAGAACAATAGAAAAGGTCAAGAAATCAAGAGCTTGTTTTTTTTTTGAAAGATAAACAAAATTGATAAGCCATTAGCCAGGCTCATTAGGAAAAAGAGAGGACCCAAATAAAATAAGAAATGAAAGAGAATAAATTACAACTTATGTATTAGACACACAAACAGTCATAAGAGAATACTATGAACAGTTATAAGCAAACAAATTGGACAACCTACAGGAAATGGATAAATTCTTAGAAACATATAGTCTTCCAAAACTGAATCTAGAAGATATAGATAATTAGAACAGACCAATCACTACTATTAAAATTGAATCAGTAATCAAAAGACTCCCAAAATCAGAAGTCCAGGACTGAAAAGCTTTAGAGGGGAATTCTACCAAACAAAGAAGAGTTAATACTTATCCTTTTAAAACTGTCTCAGAAAATTGAAGAAGAGAAAACACTCCCCAAAATTCACTGTATGAGGCCTCCATTACCTCAATACCAAAACCAGACAAAGCACTACCAAAAAAAAAAAAAAATTACAGAGCAATATATCTGATAAATTCAACAATATATAAAAAGGACCATACACCATGATCAACTGGAATTTATTTCTGGGATACAAGGACAGTTCAATATCTGCAAATCAACCAATGTGATATATGACATTAACAAAACAAAGGATAAAAATTATATGATCATCTCCTACAGATGTATAAAAAGCATTTGACAAAATTCAACATCCATTTGTGGTAAAAACTCTCATCAAGATTGGTATAGAGGGAACACATCTCAACATAATAAAAACCATTTATGACAAACCCACAGCTAACATCATAAGCAATGATGAAACCTAAGTTTTCCTCTAAAATAAGGAACAAGACAAGGATGCCCACTCTTACCACTTCTATTTAACGTAGTATTTGACATCCTAGCTACAGCAATCAGACAAGAAAAAGAAATAAAATCATCCAAATTGGAAGGGAAGAAGTAAAACTGTCATTTATATAGGACCATTTGCAGATGACATGGTACTATATATAGAAAACCCTAAAGTCTCCACCCCACAAGCCATTAGAGCTAAAAACTGAATTCAGCAGAGTTGTAGGATATAGTATTAATATACAGAAATCTGTTGCTTTTCTGTACACTATAAGTGGAATATTACTCAGCCATAAAAAAGAATGAAATTTTGCCATTTGCTACAACATGGATGTACCTGGAGGGTGTTTTTCTTGGCGAAGTATGTCAGACAGAGAAAGACACATACTGTAGGAAGAGGAGAGGAAAGAGGGAAGGGGCAAAATAGGCATAGGGGATTAAGAGATACAAACTACTAGGTATAATATAAATAAGACAGAATGATGTAATATACAGCACAGAGAATATAGACAATAGTTTATAATAACTTTAAATGGAGTATAATCTATAAAAATATTGTTGTATACTAGAAACCAATACAATACTGTAAATCAACTATATTACAAAAAATATAATTTTTAAAAAATGAGTAGCAAAGAATGCCAATTTGCAAAAAAAAATAAAAAGAAAGAAAATATGAGGATATTTGGAGAGTTATCTCATGGTCTCAACTCGTATTGGGCCTCCTATGTACTAGATGCTGGGTATAAAGTATCAGTAAGATAAATATCTGTTTTCATGGATCTTCTATTTTTGCTAAGACAGAAAATACTTAACCAACAAATAGCCAAGAAAACTCTATGCTATCTGTAAAATTAAAATTATTTGATATTACAAAGAGTGACTGATACCTCAGGTTTGATGTTCCGGGAAGCCTTTTCTGAAAAGATAACATTTAAGCCATAATCTGAATACAAGAAGTCAGCAAGTTAGCAGAAAGGAAACGTATATATTAAGTTCCTAACATGGAAAAGGCTTTAAATTTTTTGAGAAATGAAGACTAATGTGGGTGAATAATTGGAAACAGTGTTAAGACTGAATACTGACTAAGATAATATTGCATGAGAAGGTAGGACCCTGACTATGTAGGGCTTGGCAAGCCAGGAAAAGAAGGTTGAATTTCATTCTAAGTAAAGGGTTGAATGCAAGTAAACTAAAAACAGAGATTTAGCAGCATAAAGTCTCTGAGACCTTGACAGGGTAGTAGAGCTGTAGAAATAGAAGTCCCATTGGGATGAAATAAGTTTGAAGTATAAAGTGAGGAAGAGGAGACAGGATACACAGATAACATATGTAAGAAAATTTGTTGTGGAAGCACATGAAAACCTAAAATCGATCTGAGAAGGATATGGGATTATTTGTATAATCTCTCTTTCCAAGCATAATTAGCTGCTCCAATGCAAATATGTGAAAATTGTTTATGCTTCTAGGATTTTATATTGCCAGAAAAGTAGGATGGAGAGAGAATGGAGAAAGGAATTGAGTGTATTCCAATGTACAGAATGATAATAACAATAATATATTATGAAATTCTAGCTGGACAAATAAAAATCAGCCAGAAAGAGGCTATGGATAATGAGAATTTGGTGGTTTCAATGCATTAAAGGTTTTGATGTTATGGCAATCAGTTATTGTAGTAAATGTGTCCAAAGGATAAAACACTATAGTAGGAGAGCAGAGTTTTCAAATTGTTGTTTTTAAATTCTGTTGTTTCTGGTGACTAGATCCAAGATTTAACTATATGAAGTAGATATATAAGATAAATTAGAAGGAAAGGTCACTACAGAAGAAGTGAAGAAGTTGGAAGCTAAGTGATTCAACTGAAGCATGAAGTCACCAAAAATGATAAAATTAAGGGCTAGGACTTATATAAATGAAGAAGGATGACCAGGACTTACATAAATGAAGAAGGTTAAGTACTTAACAGCAATGATTAGGAATTTTGGTTACGTGTATCACAGTATTCAAATTGGGTTATATTTATCATACTCTCCAAGTTTGAGACCATTAAAAGCTGATAGCAAACATTAGGTCATATTTGTATTTCACCAAGAAACTGATTAGAAGTTGTGAGCAGAGTAAATGTATGATTACTAATACCACAGGCAATTATTTAATTGTTATTTAATGTTTATGCCAGGGTAACAGTTGTATTGAATAAGAAATTTGTTCAAAGCACTCTTACCTTTTCCCTTAGCTGTTGGGAAAGCTTAATGGACAAGATTAACAAACTAATAAACCAAAAGTATCTGCATTAAACAAACCCCAAGAGATCTTTCCTGACACTTCACACTAAGGCTTTCTTGGTTTAAAAGAATTATGTACTCCTTGGTGAAGAGGTTACCTTGAGACATTCTTAAAGAGAGGAATGAATGATTACTATGAGGGTTATTAATCAGGACTTCATCCAATGACATCTTATCCTAGGTTAAAAGAGGATAGTCTATTCTTTGGGAACCAAACCTATTTAGTGGCAGGAATTAAACTTGTTTGTGAATATTTTTTATCATGAAATTTCATTCTAAAGAAGACACAGTTGAAGAGCATATTGACATATTTCATATCTCCACTAGGACATTAAATGAAGTCTTTCTTTATTCCACATCAACTGTTAAGCACTAAGTTACTGCATTCCAGAGGAACATACAGTTAATAGCTTTTCTCCACCAGAGGAGTAATACCATTGCATTTGAATTCAAACTTAAATTCAAGTATTGGTCCCTTTCCTTGCCATATTACCTTCAGTAATTTACCTAAGCCACTAAATCTTAGGTTCCTTTTCCCTGCAATAGCAATAATAATATTCTATCCTACTCACAGGAAAACTAAAGTGAATTAAAAATTACATACAAATAACTAAGCACATAGCCTGGCATGTTATAAATGGTAGCTACTGTTTTCATCATAAGGTAGATAATGTTATGCAAGTCCTAATTATCATTCCTTACTACATGGCTGAAAAAGGAGTCTAACCCAAGAGTTTATACACCAGGTTAGGGACTAGAACTCATCTCTATTGTATACTGTGTCGAGATGCCCCCAGAAAGCCCATTTTTATTTTTAAAAGCATCACATCCCTAAAATAATATAAAAGTTGCACTACTTTCAAAAACTTCTACTCAGAACCTATCCTAATGAGGATGAAACTAAATAACCGAATTGAAACTGCAATTTGTGTTTTATCTGTAGGAAGAGGGAAGAGATCATTGACCGTAGCCCTGATTCTATAATTTGACACCTTGATTTTTAGCTGTCAGGTGATAAACATACAAAGTTTTCCTTTTTAAGTCAGAAATTTATAAAATAAAACCATTTTATTGTTTTATGCATTGCATTTAGACTCAAATTTGTTTAAAAAGTATTCCATTTTTAAGAAGAAAAATATTATACTTAAGGATACACTGTAGTATAATAACACTTGCATACTCACTCCAGCCAACATAAATAGCCCAAGGAACTATGGCACAAACATAAGAAAAGTTGTGTACAGATAGGAGGTTACTGAGTTACAGTGGTATCTTGCAGAGTACAAAAGGAGAGAGAAGGAAAGAAAGAAAAAAGAAAGAGGGAAGAGAGAAGGAAGGAAGGGAGGGAGGGAGGGAGGGAAGGAGGAAGGAGAGAAGTATGACTCAAGAATGCATGTGATCCAGCTTCCTACTAGATAATCTAAACAGAAGTCACTGATGTTTTTAGAATATGATTCTGAAATACTAGAAGTATTGAATAGTAACATGAAGCGATTTGAGGTTTGGTGTAAAATTTTATCTTTAAGGGAAAAAACTAAAAGAAACCAGCTTTACAGTGCGATGAGCTTAAAAAAAAAAAGTGATAAGCTAATTGGATTTTCCCTGAAATTACAGCACATGTAAAACCTTTTTTAAAACTAATAATTTCCTGTTGATAACCAGAAAGGAGATCTATTTTCTTAAAAACTATAAACAACATGATAAACAAGAAAGTTTTTGGTTTTGTTTTCGTGGTACGTAGGCCTCTCACTGTTGTGGCCTCTCCCGTTGCAGAGCACAGGCCCCGGAGCGCAGGCTCAGCGGCCATGGCTCACGGGCCCAGCCGTTCCGCGGCACGTGGGATCTTCCCGGACCGGGGCACAAACCCTGCATCAGCAGGCGGACTCTCAACCACTGCGCCACCAGGGAAGCCCAACAAGAAAGTTTTTATACTTAGCTTTGCACACAATATATAATTTTAGGTAATCCTCTTACAAATTGTTTTCTGAAAATATACAAGTCTACTGCTTATTTTATATTTTCAAATCATAGTCGTTACAATGTAGCTTTTTCCCAAAACATTAAAAGGTTTCTCCTTACATATGACAAAAACCAGGTAAAGTCAATTTAGAGAGACCTAAATACGTCCTGGCCAGCAAAACTTGCCTGAGACCAAAATGAACACATTATCCCATATGAATAAAGATGGTATGAGTCAGATAAGAAGCTTATCAGTCTTTCACACACAGAATGAAAAATAATCGAAGTTAAATGTTGCCTGTGCCCATCCAATCACTAACCTGGAGAGAGGGAACTTATTAACTTTGTGTACTCTCAACCCATTGGTAATCAACCACCTGTCTTCTGGCCTGGTGTGGAGGGACTTGGTGGTGGGGGTGGGGTGTGACTCATGATTACAGACAACGTTCTCAATATGATTTGCCTGGTAGTCTACATTGGTAACAGTCCCCGTGACAATAATATTTCTCATTGAAAGTTAATAAATTAGCATTCTGTGTGTGTGTGTGTGTGTGTGTGTGTGTGTGTGTGTGTGTGTGTGTGTGTGTGTAAATTGCTCATCTTTGAGTTCTCTTGGGAGAGTCTGTTATATGTCTTCTGGTGAGGCCATATCTTATTCCACTGTGAACACTTTTCATGTTGAAATATATTTGAGTCAGTGTCCCTAAAATGACTAAAATGTAAAAAGAATCGATGTTAAATTCATACTAAAAACACTCTATAGCCTGTGTTTATTAAACATGCCACTGCAAACTTTTTTTAAACCTTTAAATCAAGATTCTACCAAGAATATTATGAGATTAGGATGTTTCCTGCTATTGTCACAAGTTGGGGCAATATAATAATTTTGTGATATTTTGTCTGGGGACCACTAAAAATAGATTAATTCCCTTCAAATGACAAAAATATTACATAGAGAGTAGGTCTTAATTTCTACTACAATTAAATTAATAATAAATTTAGAATAAGAAATGGGCATTGGCATAATAATATACACTAAGCCAAAGGATAGTCACTATTTTGTATTTCCATGTTTTGGTGTGTAACAATCTCCAAGGCTCTACAACTACATTAAATTTGTTATAGATCATTCTTTGGCATGCTCATTCAACATCCTTAGGCCTCTTGTATCCTGCATTATTGGTGTTTAGCGGATCTCACCAGTGCTGGGCCTAGGGTGAGATGAAGCACCTGTTGTGGGCACAAGTGTTAAGGATCCACGAAAAAACTCAAATAAACAATATTAATAATATCTTAATAAAAAAGTTTTAAGAAAGAAAATTAATGTAAAGATGCATGGTGAACAAAATACATTATCAGTATTACTGAGTTTTCCCTTTGCCTCAGGTTCCAGTATGGCTCCACACAGAATATCTCAAAACTACTTTTCACATTAGTCCAAACTATGGCTAACTTACATTTCATTAGAAGGATATTAGTTGGTTCATAGAATTGTTAGGAATTTAAAGAACTAGACTCATAAAATGGGCATAAAACAAAAACGTTAGGCAACAAGGAAAGTCCCACTATATCAATTTGATCATGTGATCACTGTCATTTTTCACATTGAATACTTCATTAC
The DNA here is from genome assembly GCF_949774975.1 of Lagenorhynchus albirostris. Lineage (NCBI taxonomy): Eukaryota > Metazoa > Chordata > Mammalia > Artiodactyla > Delphinidae > Lagenorhynchus > Lagenorhynchus albirostris. The sequence goes on along the minus strand of NC_083105.1, from coordinate 55,034,187 downwards.
CAGACTCTGCAATAAATAACTTTTAAATCTCCTTGCATCTTTGTGTCACTCCTCTAGATTCAAGTTCTTAGATGAAAACGGAAAATCAGCAGAGCCCAGGACTGACGCATATGCCTTAGTTTTTAAGAATTAGAGCTAAATCTTGCTTTCTGTCAAGACTCACACAGTGGAGGATTCCACTGAAATATATATATATTCAGTTGTAGGACAGTAATAAAATGGCCAGTGTCTGCTACATTCATTATTATCTGGAGCCCCGGGGTGTATCAAAGCAAAAGTCCATTATTGCCAGTTCAAATGGAAAGATAAAAATACAGAAACAGACAAAGACATAAGTGGTATCACAAGAGGAAGAATAGCCTTTGAACTGGTCATGTAGATTTTTAACTCAGTGATAATGTCAAAAACTTCAGCTACGGTAGGAAAAATAATTTAAACTAATAGGAAAACATAAGTATTCCCGGAAGAGTAATAGGTCATTTTCTTAGTATTAAAAATTAGTATCACTCATGCAGTGGTCAAAAAACCTTTTGCCTACAAAACAAATAAATTCAAGGCACTCTATATAAAAATTCAAAGGAGAATACTACCTTTCATCCTATTATTATGGATACACTAAATAGGCCATTCAAGAATGTGTATGCATATGAGGCAGACTATTAAAAAGCAACCACTTGATAGTGCATGATGAGGTTGGTACATCTTCTTTTCCAAAACAAACACACACGGCAAAATTGCCATCCAAATTCATTTCACGGCTTTGGATATTGATGAAAAGAAATCAACAAGTTAAAAAAGTGTTAGAACTTTGTGGGAAAAATGCTGACTCTGCAGCCTTCTTGCTAGGCTACTGCAGTCCACCCAAACTCAATTGTTGCAGTAGGTTCATGGTTTTGCTGTGAAAACCGACAGTGTTACTGCCAGAGGGACAGACTTGATTTCGAATAGAAGGCAAAAGAACCCATGACTGGCAGAATTTTCAATAAAAGTAGAAAATACTACACGAAAGGATGGACAAAATACGTAGCTCCCCATTAGCCTGAAGTTTCTGTCCGTATTGGGGTGAAGAGTGAAATCAGTCAAATCGGAGATTCTGAAAATGAGAGAGCCCAAAAGGGTTAGCTTTATAATCTCTCCACACATCTCTGTTTGACTAGGAAGTTACATCCATGTGCGAGGAACCAAAGGGTCCAGTGGAAAGTAAAAGTCAAGACATACTTGAGACCTGGCTGAAATATGAAAGGCTTCCCAGCCCACAGACAGATAGATCAGCAAAGGGTGGAAGCTTTATAGGCTCACACTGTTTGAGCACAACCTCTGCCTAAATCACTGGCTGACTATTAAGTTATGCAGGCACAGGACACTCCTTAGGATGCTAAGCTAAAAAAATAAAAATAAGAAATACAAATCTGAGCATAGACATAACTGACTACAGAGGAGATATATTCCAGAGATTAACACCAGGCAAATTAAAAAGAAATCATAACCCAGATTTGCCACAGTATAACCAACTCAAATTAAAATATCCAAATTTCAACAAAAATTACAAGGAATCCACACAAAGAAAAAACTCCAGGCAATTGTGAGAAAAAAAAAAAGCAGTCAATATAAACTGACTCTGGGTCCAGATGTTGGATTTAGCAAACAAGGACTTCAAGGAAGCTACTATAAATATATTCAAGGGGGGCTTCCCTGGTGGCGCAGTGGTTGAGAGTCCGCCTGCCGATGCAGGGGACACGGGTTTGTGCCCCGGTCTGGGAAGACCCCACATGCCGCAGAGTGGCTGAGCCCGTGAGCCATGGCCGCTGAGCCTGCGCGTCCGGAGCCTGTTTTCCACAACGGGAGAGGCCACAACAGTGAGAGGCCCGCGTACCGCAAAAAAAAAAAAAAAAAAAAAAAAAAAAAAAAATATATATATATACACACACACACACACATATATATATATATATATATATTCAAGGATTTATAGCAACTATTTAAACATTGAAAAGAAAATATGATGATACAACAAAGGGAGAATCTCAGTAAACAAATAAAAATGAAAAAACAGACTCTAGAATTGAAAAGTATAGTAACAAATGACAACTTCACTAGGTGGGCTGAAACACAACTTGAGAGGGCAGAAGAATCAGAAAACTGAAGAAAGAATATAAATTATGCTATCTGAAGAACAGAGAGAAAAAATTTAAAGAAAAATGAACAGAGCCTTAGAGGTCTGAGGGAAAATAGCAATCTGACAACCTTTTTTAATGGGAGTCTGAATAAATCTACTAAAAATCATTGAGCTGTGCAATTAAAATTAATGTATTTTTGGTATGTAAATTTAACCTCCACAAAGTTTTTTTTTTAAGTCTCCAAACATTTTTGTTGTCTTTTCATTAATAACTTTAATAATTTGTATTATTATTAATTTAATTTTGTCTATTTGTTGCCTATTTTATGCTCAAGAAATATGTGGAGAGAGTGATGAAAAGACAGACACAATCTTCATGAAATTGAGGTGTGAGGTAAATATTAGACAGAATGGCATTGTGCAACAAGATTTCTTTACCTTAAAAAATAAATCAAAGATTCTTAACCAACTGCAACATAAACTTGAATTTTCTGTTTCAGTAACTTTCTTTATACTAGCATGTGACTATACAAATTACACAAAAGTGGCTCTGCATAAAAATTCTCCCCAATATGAGGCTTAATTTTTAAACAAGATATGTTTTTCAGATCAAAAACAAAGGTGAGCTCCATTGCCAATGCCAGTCCGCTAGTCTCAGCTACCTGCCTCACCATCATGACTCCTTATAACATCTTTCAAACTGATATCTCTTCATCTGCTTTTGCTTTGCTCTTCTGTGTTTGATGTCCTACAAGCCTGACTAGCTTTCCAGCCAATGCCACATCTTTCTCACCCTTGTTGTTCAAACTCTGCTAAGATCATCTTTCAATTTTTGGAATAATGCTTCAGAGCCTTTGCACCACCCTTTCTCTGACCAGTATACTGTACCGCACCATAATTTTCCCTTAATTAATGCCTACTTATATCTCACATTTCACCACAAATATCAGCAATTTGCAAAACAGGAATATTTTTGCTTCATGAGATACGATAGCTGATTGAAAGCAACTTTCACAAGCCTTGAGTTGTGTTATAACAGTGGTTATAACACAACCACTATTATTATTATTGGCTTAGCATTCCAATTATTCCAGCCTCTAGCTCAACATTGCTTTGATTCTCTTGGTTTATCCTTCAGTGTAACAAGATGGCTCTTGCAACTCAGCCTCACATCCTTTTACAATTCCAAAGGTTGGGGAAAAAGAGGTGGAGGTTTGGGCAGAAAAAATTAGCTTTCTTTATAGCAGAGATAAGAATATTTTCTATAAAACACCCAGAAAACAACTTCTTTCACTTCATTCCACAGAATTCAACAGTGACTATGCTTGCATTCAACAGATACAAGGGAGTACACAAAGTGAGCTTCTGGCAAAGAGCAATATGCATCACCATCTAACTGAGTATTTTGTCACCCAGAACAAAGTCAAGTTCTCTTAGTAAAGATGAGAGAAACAGCTATGAATTAGCAATGAACTGTGTTTGCCATCAATACTAGCATACATCTATTTTCATAGTAATTTGATTTCTGTGTGTCTTTTCCACTAAGACTCTAAGCTCCATTAAGTCAGGAACTAGAGATGACTTACTCACCACTATTTCCCCCAGGATGTAACAATATAAAAGTGAAACACAAATGATCTCCTAAAAATAGTCACTGTGAAAATTCAAATTTCACACAGGAATGAAAACAGTATGCTTAAACCAAGTATTTTTTTATTAGGGATGTCCTCCCCAAGGGGTAGTTGGCAATGCCAGGAGACATTTTTGATGATCACAATGGGACGGAGAGACATTGCTGGCATCTAGCGAGTAAAGGACAGGAATTCTGCTAAACATATTACAATGCATAGATAGCCCACACATGAAGACTTGTGCCATCCAAATTCATGTAATAACTGGTATATGCCCACAGCACCAAGGTTGAAAAGCCTTTGCTTAACCCCATTTCACTAAACTTGTAATGTTCTGGAAAAGCTGAAAAATAGCTTCAGCAAATACTTTTCTTATTTTCCCTTCACACCATCCCCCTTTCTACCATTTTCTGATAGAAAGAAAGTAATAAAATATATGTATGAAAGGGGATACAGAATATATACCACATCACTGCTCCTAATTGAGTCTGGGGAGTTCAGGACCAGCACCCCCAAGATGCGTCAGGAAGGCATTTGTGTAAGAGGCATTTCATGATCTGGTAAATGCTTCCTCATATCTTGTTACCTGCATTTGGAAACATCTATTCAAGACAAAGTGAGCACCTTTTCTACCCATAGAAAGCATGTCCAGGGACTTCCCTGGTGGACCAGGAGTTAGGACTCTGTGCTTCCACTGCTGAGGATGTGGATTCAATCCCTGGCTGGGGAACTAAGATCCCACAAGCTGCATGGTGTGGGCCAAAAAGAAAAAAAAAATAAAAGAAAAGAAAGCAAGCATGTCCAAGTCTTATTTCCTATCCAAAAAGTCAAGCATAAGAGAAAGGACAAAACTAGTAACAGTACTTTTGTGTTGTGAGAATCACTAATTTATAAATTATGGTTAATGTTTGTTCATCATCATATTAAACATACTTAGAGAACAAACTTATGGTTAACAGGGGGAAGGGTCGGGGGAAGGGACAGACTGGGAGTTTGGGATTGACATGTACATACTGCTATATTTAAAACAGATAACCAACAAAGACATACTGTATAGCATGGGGAACTCTGCTCAATACTCTTTGGTGACGTAGGTGGGAGGAGTATTTGAAAAAAGAATAAATACATGTATATGTATGGCTGAATCACTTTGCTGTACACCTGAAACTAACACAGCATTGTTAATCAACTATACTCCAATACAAAATAAAAATTATAATGAAAATAAAATAAACAATAAGAATAAACACGAGTATATCATTTCCAGCTAATAAATATCAAGGAATTTTAGGATGGAGAGCCCCAGAAAACTAGAAACCCTGCCAAAAATGTCTACAGATTATATTTAAATGAATTGTAGTCATCCTAAGTCAGCCTCTCTGATTGTATTAACTTCTTGTGGCTGCCGTAACAAACAACCACAATGAAGTGGCTTCAGACAGCAGAAATTTATCCTTATATCATTCTGGAGGCCAGAAGTCCAGAATCAACATGTCAGTGGAACTGCACTTTCTCTAGAGGCTCTAGGGGAGAATGCTTCCCAGCATCTCCCAGCTTCCAGTGGCTGTCAGCATTCTTTCTTTGACTTGTGGCCATATGACCCCAAACTCTACCTCTGTTTTCATATCACCTTCTTCTCTGTGTTTCTGTTCTCCTCTATGTTCTTATAAGGGTACATATCACTGGATTCAGAACCCACCCTTAGAATCTAGGATGACTTCATCTCAAGACCCTAAACTTAATTATATCTTCAAATAGCCTTTCTCCAAATAAGGTAACATTCACAGATTCCAGGGATTTGATGTAGGTATCTTTTGGAGAGTCATTTTTCACCTTACCACACTGATCATTTGAGATTTTTCTTTTATTTTGAATATTAGCTTTTAAAAGATTCTATACCTCAGTCATTTGATCACGGCAAGGCTAATTTTGATTTATAATATGGCTTATACTTAAATGTCTATGTCTAAATTTTGTTAGTTACAAAATTGTCTACCATTTGTTGTATTGCTATAGGGTTATTTTAAACCTCTTTTATTTAGCTGGTAAATACCTTGTTCGTTTTCTGTTAATATCAGCTAGATTATACTTTCACATTAACAGTATTACACAGAGTAGTAAGAGATAATCTAGATCATTCTTTTTCAACACTGAAACCTACTGTTTTGGACACATACACCATGGCCTGTGTGCTATCCTATAAATGTTCTCTCATATTCTAATCTCTTTTATTGTTAAAAACTGAAATATCTTTGGCAAACATTTCCAAATATGTTTCCTCTGAGACTCTCATAACACACAAAAGATTAAACTGATTTATATCATGGTTAAATGTCTTAATTTCCCAAAGAAATTTCAAAAGGAAGAAAATAAATGTTTTCTCATGGCCTAAAATATATGAAATGCTATAGTTGCTATTCAATTAATTAATTAACTTAAAAATATTATAAGATATGATACAAGAAAATGCCAAGGAAATATTTTTGTGTGAATAAAAGATGGTACAGACCTTGGGGGCCAAGACAGTGAAGCAGGAAGGCCCTGAGCTCACCTCCTCCCGTGGGCACACCAAAATTACAACTATTTGCAAATAAACCACTGATGAGAAAAACCAGAAGACTAGGAGGAAAGATCTTATACAAGTAAAGATATAAAGAAGGAACCATAACAAGATGGACAGGAGGGGTGGAGACACAGTATAGTCAAGACCAATACCCCCAGGGGGGTGACCCAGAGACAGGAGGACAATTACAACTGCAGAAGTTCTCTTCGAGGAGCGAGTGGTCTGAGCCCCACATCAGGCTCACCAGCCTGGGGCTCCTGCTCATGGAAGATGAGCCCCCAGAACATTTGGCTTTGAAGGCCAACAGGGCTTACTTTTCAGAGAGCCAGAGGGCTGTGGGAAATAGAGACTCTATTCCTAAAGGGTGCACACAAAAATCTCACACACTCCAAGACACAGTACAGAAGTAATTTGAAAGAAGCCTGGGTCAGACCCACCTGCTGATCTTGGAGAGCCTCTCAGAGAGGCAGAAAGCAGCTGGGGCTTGCCCTGGGGACACATATACTGATGCGAGCCATTTTGGGGAGCTTGTTTTACCACATGGACACTGGTACAGGCAAGCTCCACTTTGAAATCCTATCTTAACTTATTAGCTCCAGCACATGGCCCTGCCAACCAGTCTCTCAGCACCAGTACTGGGAAGCATCAGGCCAAGTAGCTAGCTGGGTAGAGACATGGCCCAACCCATCACCAGATCTGCTGCCCTAAGACCCCTGAGCCCACAGCTGCCCTGGATCTGGCCCTGTCCACCAAAGGGCCCAAGACCCACCCTCATACAACAGTGTGCCAGCACTAGCCCCAGGATCCCCGGGGCCCTGCAGCCAGAGGCCCTGGGACCCAGATCCACCCACTGGGGGGCCAGCAAAAAAACTACCAGAGCTCATCAATGAATTCAGTAAAATTTCAGGATATAGAATTAATACACAGAAATCTGTTGCATTTCTATACACTAACAAGGAACTATCAGAAAGAGAAGTTGAGAAAATAATCTCATATGCAATTACATCAAAAAGAATAAAATGTCTAGGAAACAATCTAACTAAAGAGATAAAATACTTGTATTTGCAAAACTATAAGACACTGATAAAAGAAACTGAAGATGACACCAATAGAAAGACACACCATGTTCACTGACTGGAGGACTTAATATTGTTAAAATGATCATACTACCCAAGGCAATCTACAGATTCAACGCAATCCCTACAAAAGTACCAATGACATTTCTCACGAACCTAGAAAAAATAATTCTAAAATTTTTATGGAAACATAAAGAACCCCAAATAGCCAAACAATCTTGAGAAAAAAGAACAAAGCTGGAGGTATCACGCTCCCTGATTTCAAACTGCAAAGCTACAGTCATCAAAACAGTATGGTACTGACACAAAAACAGACACACAAATAAATGGAACAGAATAGAGATCCCAGAAATGAACCACAATTATATGGTCAATTAATATAGACAAAGGAGGCAAGAACATACAATGGGGAAAAGTGCCTCTTAAATAAATGGTGTTAGGAAAACTGGACATCTACACACAAAAGAATCAAACTGGACTACTCCCTTACATCATGCACAAAAATAAACTCAAATGGGGTTAAAATCTTAAATGTTAAAACCTGAAACCATAAAATTTCTAGAAGAAAAATATAAGCGCTACTCTCTTTAACATCAGTCTTTATGATATTTGGGGGGTCTGTCTCCTCAGACAAGGCATAAGCAAAAAATAAACAAATGGGACCATATTAAACTAAAAAGCTTTTGCACAATGAAGAAAGCTATCAAAAAAACGAAAAAGCCACCTACTGAATGGGAGAAGATATTTGCAAAGGATTTATCTGATAAGGGGCTAATATCCAAAACACACAAAGAACACATACAATTCAACATCCAAAAAACAAATAACTCAATTAAAAAATGGCAGAGGATGAACAGACATTTTTCCAAAGAAGATATATAAGTGGCCAACAGACACATGAAGAGATGCTCAACATCACTAACCACCAGGGAAATGCAAATCAAAACCATAATGAGATATCGCCTCATACCTATAAGAATGGCTATCATCAGAGACAACAAATAACAGGTGTTGGCAAGGATGTGGAGAAAAGGGAACTCTTGTGCACTGTTGGTGGGAATGTAAATTGGTGTAGCCACTATGGAAAACAATATGGAAATTCCTTAAACAAATTAAAACTACCATATGATTTGTTTTTTGGTTTGGCTGCTCTTTCTTTCCTTTTTTTGTTTATTTCTTAAACTCCTGAATATATATCCAAAAACATGAAAACACTAATTCAAAAAGCCATGTGCACCACAACGTTCATAACATTATTTGCAATAGCCAAGATATGGAAGAAAACTAAGTGCCCATCGACAAATAAATGTTCAAAGAAGATGTAGTATATATATAAACATATATATATATACACACACACACACACACACACACACACACACACACACAGTAGAATATTACTCAGCCATATAACAGAGTGAAATCTTGCCATTTGCAACAACATGGATAAAGCTACAGGGCATTCCGCTAAGTAAAATAAGTCAAACAGTCATAGACAAATACTGTACGATTTCACTTATATGTGGAAACTAAATGACAAATGAACAGCATACCAAAACAGAAACAGTGGAGGAGCTTCAAGATGGTGGAAGAGTAAGATGTAGAGATCACCTTCCTCCCCACAAATACATCAGAAATACACCTACATGTGGAACAACTGCTACAGAACACCTACTGAATGCCAGCAGAAGACCTCAGACCTCCCAAAAGGCAAGAAAACCCCCACGTACCTGGGTAGGGCAAAAGAAAAAAGAATGAACAGAGACAAAAGGATAGGGACGGGACCTGCACCAGTGGGAGGGAGCTGTGAAGGAGGAAAGGTTTCCACACACTAGGAAGGCCCTTCACAGGTGGAGACTGAGGGAGGCGGAGGGGGGAAGCTTCCACGGAGGAGAGCACAGCAACAGGGGTGCAGAGGGCAAAACGGAGAGCTTCCCACACAGGGTATAGGTGCCGACCAGCACTCACCAACCCACGAGACTTGTCTGCTCACCCAACAGGGCAGGTGGGGGCCGGAAGCTGAGGCTCGGGCTTCAGAGGTCAGACCCCAGGGAGAGGACTGGGGTTGGCTGCGTGAACACAGCCTGAAGGGGCCAGTGAGCCACAGCTAGCCAGGAGGGAGTTCAGGAAAAAGTCTGGAGCTGCCTAAGAGGCAAGAGACTTTTTCTTGCATCTTTGTTTCCCGGTGCGTGAGGAGAGCGGATTAAGAGCACCGCTTAAAGAAGCTCCAGAGAAGAGCGCCAGCCGCGGCTATCAGCGCAAACCCCAGAGACGGGCATGAGACACTAAGGCTGCTGCTGCAGCCACCAAGAAGCCTGTGTGCGAGCACAGGTCACTATCCACACCTCCCCTCCCAGGAGACTGTGCAGCCTGCCACTACCAGCGTCCCGTGATCCAGGGACAACTTCTCTGGGAGAACACACGATGCGCCTCAGGCTGTTGCAACATCATGCTGGCCTCTGCCGCCGCAGGCTCGCTCAGCATTCCGTACCCCACCCTCCCCCTGGCCTGAGTGAGCCAGAGCCCCCGAAACAACTGCTCCTTTAAGCTCGTCCTATCTGGGCGGGAGCAGATGCCCTCAGGCGACCTACACACAAAGGAGGAGGCAAATCCGATGCTGAAACCCAGGAGCCGTGGGAACAAAGAAGAGAAAGGGAAATTTCTCCCAGCAGCCTCAGGAGCAGTGGATTAAATCTCCACAATCAACTTGATGTACCCTGAATCTGTGGAATACCTGAACAGACAACGAATCATCCCAAATTGAGGAGGTGGACTTTGGGAGCAACGATATATATATGTTTTTCCCTTTTTCCCTTTTTATGAGTGTGTAGGTGTATGCTTCTGTGTGTGATTTTTTCTGTATAGCTTTGCTTTTACCATTTGTGCTAGGATTCTGTCTGTCCGGTTTTTTTTTTTTTTTTGCGCTTTTTTTTAGTATAGTTTTTAGCACTTGTTATCATTGGTGGATTTGTTTTTTGGTTTGGTTGCTCTCTCTTTCTTTCCTTTTTTTATTACTTAAAAAAATTGTTTTTAATAATTATTTTTTACTTTTTATTTTAACAACTTTTATTTTATCTTTTTGTTTCTTTTTCTCCCTCTCATTCTGATCTGTGTGGATGACAGGCTCTTGGTGCTCCAGCTAGGTGTCAGGGCTGTGCCTCAGACGTGGGAGAGCCAAGTTCAGGACACTGGTCCACAAGAGACCTCCCAGCTCCACATAATATCAAATGACGAAAATCTTCAAGAGATCTCCATCTCAATGCCAAGACTCAGCTCCACTCAATGACCAGCAAGCTACAGTGCTGGACACCCTATGCCAAACAACTAACAAAACAGGAACACAACCCCATTTGTTAGCAGAGAGGCTGCCTAAAATCATAATAAGGCCACAGATAGCCCAAAACATAACACCAGAGGTGCACCTGCCCACCAGAAACACAAGATCCAGACGCATCCACCACAACACAGGCACTAGTTCCCTCCACCAGGAAGCCTACACAATCCACTGAACCAACCTTACCCACTCGGGGCAGACACCAAAGCAACAGGAACTACAAACTTGTAGCGTGCAAAAAGGAGACCCCAAACACAGTAAGTCAAGCAAAATGAGAAGACAGACAAACACACAACAGATGAAGGAGCAACGTATAAACACACCAGACCTAACAAATGAAGAGGAAATAGGCAGTCTACCTGAAAAAGAATTCAGAATAACGATAGTAAAGATGATCCAAAATCTGGGAAACAGAATGGAGAAAATACAAGAAACGTTTAACAAGGACCTAGAAGAAGTAAAGAGGAAACAGTGATGAACAACACAATAAATGAAATTAAAAATACTCTAGAAGGGATTGATAACTAAGGCAAAAGAACGGATAAGCGACCTGGAAGATAAAATAGTGGAAATAACTACTGCAGAGCAGAATAAAGAAAAAAGAATAAAAAGAATTGAGGACAGTCTCAGAGACCTCTGGGACAAAATTAAACGCACCAATATTCGAATTATAGGGGTTCCAGAAGAAGAAGAGAAAAAGAAAGGGACTGAGAGAATATTTGAAGAGATTATAGTTGAAAACTTCCCTAATATGGGAAAGGAAATAATTAATCAACTCCAGGAATCACAGAGAGTCCATACAGGATAAATCCAAGGAGAAACATGCCAAGACACACATTAATCAAACAATAAAAATTAAATACAAAGGAAAAATATTAAAAGCAGCCAGGGAACAGAAACAAATAACACACAAGGGAATCCCCATAAGGTTAACAGCTGATCTATCAGCAGAAACTCTGCAAGCCGAAGGGAGTGGCAGGACACACTTAAAGTGATGAAGGGGAAAAACTTACAACCAAGATTACTCTACCCGGCAAGGATGTCATTCAGATTCGATGGAGAAATTAAAACCTTTACAGACTAGCAAAAGCTAAAAGAATTCAGCACCACCAAAGCACTTTTACAACAAATGCTGAAGGAACTTCTCTAGGCAGGAAACACAAGAGAAGGAAAAGACCTACAATAACAAACCCTAAACATTAAGAAAATGGTAATAGGAACATACATATTGATAATTACCTAAAATGTAAATGGATTAAATGCTCCAAGCAAAAGACATAGACTGGCTGAATGGATACAAAAACAAGACCCGTATATATGCTGTCTACAAGAGACCCACTTCAGACCTAGGGACACATACAGATTGAAAGTGAGGGGATGGAAAAAGGTATTCCATGCAAATGGAAATCAAAAGAAAGCTGGAGTAGCAATTCTCATATCACACAAAATAGACTTTAAAACAAAGACTATCACAAGAGACAAAGAAGGACACTACATAATGATCAAGGGATCAATCCAAGAAGAAGATATAACAATTGTAAATATTTATGCACCCAACAAAGGAGCACCTCAATATATAACACAAATACTAACAGCCATAAAAGGGGAAATTGACAGTAACACAATCATCATAGGGGACTTTAACACCCCACTTTCACCAATGGACAGATCATCCAAAGTGAAAATAAATAAGGAAACACAAGCTTTAAATGATACATTAAAGAAGATGGACTTAATTGATTTTTATAGGACATTCCATCCAAAAACAACAGAATAAACTTTCTTCTCAAGTGGTCACGGAACATTCTCCAGGAGAGATCATATCTTGGGTCACAGATCAAACCTGGGTAAAGTTAAGAACATTGAAATCATATCAAGTATCTTTTCCCACCACAATGCTATGAGACTAGATATCAATTACAGGGAAAATCTGTAAAAAAACAAACACACGGAGGCTAAATAATATACTACTTAATAACCAAGAGATCACTGAAGAAATCAAAGAGGAAATCAAAAAATACCTCGAAACAATTACAGTGAAAACACGACCCAAAACCTATGGGATGGAGCAAAAGCAGTTTTAAGAGGGAACTGCCTAGCAATACAATCCTACCTTAAGAAACAAGAACCGTCTCAAACAACCTAACCTTACACTTAAAGCAATTAGAAAAAGAAGAACAAAAAAACCCCAAAGTTAGCAGAAGGAAAGAAATCATAAAGATCAGAAATAAACGAAAAAGAAATGAAGAAAACAATAGCAAAGATCAATAAAACTAAAAGCTCTTTCTTTGAGAAGATAAACAAAATTGAAAAATCATTAGCCAGACTCATCAAGGAAAAAAGGGAGAAGACTCGAATCAATAGAATTAGAAATGAAAAAGGAGAAGTAACAACTGACACTGCAGAAATACAAAGGATCATGAGAGATTACTACAAGCAACTCTATGCCAATAAAATGGACAACCTGGAAGAAATGGACAAATTCTTAGAAATGCACAACGTTCCAAGACTGAACCAGGAAGAAATAGAAAATATGAGCAGACCAATCACAAGCACTGAAATTGAAACTGTGATTAAAAATCTTCCAACAAACAAAAGCCCAGGACCATATGGCTTCACAGGCAAATTCTATCAAACATTTAGGGAAGAGCTAACACCTATCCTTCTCAAACTCTTTCAAAATATAGCAGAGGGAGGAACACTCCCAAACTCATTCTATGAAGCCATCACCCTGATACCAAAACCAGACAAAGATGTCACAAAGAAAGAAAACTTCAGGCCAATATCACTGATGAACACAGATGCAAAAATCCTCAACAAAGTACTAGCAAACAGAATCTAACAGCACATTAAAAGGATTATACACCATGATCAAGTGGGGTTTATCCTAGGAATATAAGGATTCTTCAATATATGCAAATCAATCAACGTGATATACCATATTAACAAATTGAAGGAGAAAAACCATATGATCATCTCAATAGATGCAGAGAAAGCTTTGGACAAAATTCAACACCCATTTATGATAAAAACCCTCCAGAAAGTAGGCTTAGAGGGAACTTATCTCAACATAATAAAGGCCATACATGACATCCCACAGTCAACTTCGTTCTCAATGGTGAAAAACTGAAAACATTTCCACTAAGATCAGGAACAAGACAAGGTTGCCCACTCTCACCACTATTATTCAACATAGTTATGGAAGTTTTAGCCACAGCAATCAGAGAAGAAAAAGAAATAAAAGGAATCCAAATCTGAAAGGAAGAAGTAAAGCTGTCACTGTTTGCAGATGACATGATACTATACATAGAGAATCCTAAAGATGCTACCAGAAAACTACTAGAGCAAATCAATGAATTTGGTAAAATAGCAGGATACAAAATTAATGCACAGAAATCTCTTGCATTCCTATACACTAATGATGAAAAATCTGAAAGAGAAATTAAGAAAACACTCCCATTTACCACTGCAACAAAAATAATAAAATATCTAGGAATAAACTTACCTAAGGAGACAAAACACCTATATGCAGAAAATTATAAGACACTGATGAAGGAAATTAAAGATGATACAAAGAGATCGAGAGATATACCACGTTCTTGGATTGAAGAATCAACACTGTGAAAATGACTACACTACCCAAAGCAATCTACAGATTCAATGCAATCCCTATCAAACTACCACTGGCATTTTTCATAGAACTAGAACAAAAATTTCACAAATTGTATGGAAACACAAACGACCCCAAATAGCCAAAGCAATCTTGAGAAAGAAAAACGGAGCTGGAGGAATCAGGCTCCCTGACTTAAGACTACACTACAAAGCTACAGTAATCAAGACACTACAGTACTGGCACAAAAACAGAAATGTAGGTCAATGGAACAGGATAGAAAGCCCAGAGATAAACCCACACACATATGGTCACCTTATGTTTGATAAAGGAGGCAAGCATTTACAGTGGAGAAAAGACAGCCTCTTCAATAAGTGGTGCTGGGAAAACTGGACACCTACATGTAAAAGAATAAAATTAGAACAATTCCTAACACCATACACAAAAATAAACTCAAAATGGATTAAAGACCTAAATGTAAGGCCAGACTCTATAAAACTCTTAGAGGAAAACATAGGCAGAACACTCTATGACATAAATCACAGCAAGATCTTTTTGGCCTACCTCCTAGAGAAATGGAAATAAAAACAAAAATAAACAAATGGGACCTTATGAAACTTAAAAGCTTTTGCACAGCAAAGGAAACCATAAACAAGACCAAAAGATATTTGCAAATGAAGCAACTGACAAAGGATTAATCTTCAAAATCTACAAGCAGCTCATGGAGCTCAATATCAAAAACCAAACAATCCAAACCAAAAATGGGCTGAAGACCTAAATAGATATTTCTCCAAAGAAGATATACAGATTGCCAACAAACACATGAAAGAATGCTCAACATCACTAATCATTAGAGAAATGCAAATCAAAACTACAATGAGATATCATCTCACACCAGTCAGAATGGCCATCATCAAAAAATCTACAAACAATAAATGCTGGAGAGGGTGTGGAGAAAAGGGAACACTCTTGCACTGTCAGTAGGGACGTAAACTGATACAGCTACTATGGAGAACAGTATGGAGGTTACTTAAAAAACTAAAAATAGAACTACCATACGACCCAGTAATCCCACTTCTGGGCATATACCCTGAGAAAACCATAATTCAAAAAGAGTCATGTACCACAATGTTCATTGCAGCTCTATTTACAATAGCCAGGACATGGAAGCAACTTAAGTGTCCATCAACAGATGAATGGATAAAGAAGATATGGCACATGTATACAATGGAATATTACTCAGCCATAAAAAGAAACGAAATTGAGTCATTTGTCTTGAGGTGGATACACCTAGAGTCTGTCATACAGAGTGAAGTCAGTCAGAAAGAGAAAAACAAATACTGTATGTTAACACATATATGTGGAATCTAAAAAAGAAAAATAAAATCATCATGAAGAACCTAGGGGCAAGATGGGAATAAAGATGCAGACCTACTAGAGAATGGATTTGAGGATATGGGGAGGGGGAAGGGTTAGCTGGGACAAAGTGAGAGAGTGTCATGGACATATATACACTAGCAAATGTAAAACAGATAGCTAGTGGGAAGCAGCCACATAGCACAGGGAGATCAGCTAGGTGCTTTGTGACCACCTAGAGGGGTGGGATAAGGAGGGTGGGAGGGAGGGAGACACAAGAGGGAAGAGATATGGGGATATATGTATATGTATAACTGATTCACTTTGTTATAAAGCAGAAACTAACACACCATTGTAAAGAAATTATACACCAATATAGATGTTAAAAAAAAACAACAAAACAGAAAGAGTTTTAGATACAGAGAACAAACAGGTGGTTACCAAAGAAGAGGGGTTTTTGGGGAGGAAGGATACAGGTGAGGGAGTTTAAGAAGTACAAATTTCCAGTTGCAAAATAAATCCCGTCACGGGTATAAAATGTACAGTGTGGGGAATATAGTCAATACCTAAGGAATATCTTTGTACATAGTCTGTATATAGTAAACCGATTTATTGTGGTAATCATTTTGAAATGTGTAGAAAAAAATCACTATGTTGTGTAATACAAGTGTTGTAGGTCATTTATACTTCAAAAACCAACAAACTCATAGAAAAAGAGATCTCATTTGTGGTTCCCAGAGGCGGGGAGCGGTGGGGAGGGGAAATGAACAAAGATAGTGGAAAACTACCATTATAAGATAAATGAGTACTAGGCATTTAGTGTATAATGATAAATATAATTAACACTGTCGTATGTTATACACAAAAACTATTAAGGGAGTAAATCCTGAGTTCTCATCACACAAAACATTTTTTCTATTTCTTTAATTCTGTATCTATATGAGATGATGCATGTTCACTAAACTTATTGTGACAGTCATTTCATGATGCGTGCAAGTCAAATCATTATGCTTTACACCTTAAACTTATATACTGTTGTATGTCAATTATATCTCAATAAAAACAGAAGACAGTATATATTTGCACTTACTCTTTTATCTAATTTTCATTTTATATCTAATAAAATATGATATAAACAAGCATATGTGGGGGATGTAAAAAAACTTTCCTCCACCCTCTTAGGTTCTGTGGCTGGGATCTATCTATCGAACTGACAAAAGACAGATTAACAAGAGCAAAGCATACAAATTTTATTTAATATTTTTATATACACATAAGAGCATTCATAGGAAAAAGTAAAAATCCAAAGAAGCAGTTAGGACTGAGAGCTGATATGCTTCTTAACAAAGAAAGATAAGTTTGAGAAGTGACAAGACAAAGGAAAAGTGTGTTACATCTCTAGAGGTGATAAATTGTGGAAAAGTGACTCAGAAATATATGGAGGAAACTAAGAAAGAAAAGGGTTATTTTAGTATGTCTGTTTGTACAGACTCATCTCAGCCTCAACTCCCCGTCTCTGGTGATAAAAATGTTCCTCTCTCCCGAGTGTAGGGAAAGCACCTTTCTCATAAGAAATTGTATGCCCTGCTTTTAGGTAGAAGGGGGAGGCCAGGGAGCCCTTCCTACAGCTATTGTTTGTCAAGTGTCTTCAACTCAAAATTGTCAATATGGCAAAGTGGCATATTGTGGGGTGGCATGTCAAAGGATATCAGTCAGGGATAAAGGCAGGTTGATAAAGTGGATAGAGTAAGGGTAGGTGAACTCAGTTTTGTATTTAGCAGTCTTGGCAGCCCTCTCATTCCCTAGAGATACAGTATCAGTCTCCTTACAATGGGCTGGAGTGTGAACAATAGTCACTGTAGTAGGGAAATGAATAGCCTGTAATAGAGTAACAATTATATGCCCATTGGCAACAGTAGTATCAGCAGAGGTTAAGAATCTACAGGATTTACAGATTGTACCAACAGCATGGAAGACTCCAAAGGCATATCTGGAGTTAGTGTAAATAGTGGCAGTTTTCTTTTTTGCCAACATGTAAGCTCTACTAAAAGCTGTGAGTTCAGCAGCTTGGGCTGATTTTACAGTGTGTAAATAGTATGCCTCAGGAGTTTCATGTAGGAAAACTATGTTGTAAGGAGTTATGTTTTCCTGGAAATTTTGTTTAAAAGAGCCATCACAAAATTGAAGTCATTCTGGGTTGTCTAAGGGGATATCTAAGAGATTTTCGTGTGTGTCTTTGAAATTATTTCTAGAGTTGCAAGGCAATCATGTGGAATGGAGTGGGGCTGTCCATCATCTGGGAGGGGTTAGAAGAGCTAAATTTAAGGTGCTACAGCAGTGTAAGATGAGGGAAGGATTGGTGAATAGCACTTGTTCATAGGTGGTCTGCCTCCATGTAGAGAGAGGAGCTATGTCTTATCAACTCATAAGGGAACAGAAACAGTATGAGGAACATAGGGGTGAATGGTAGCCTAATGTAAGAGCAATGGTTTTGTCAATTAGGGTGGCAGTATGGACACACAGGCATGGGAGCATGTCTGATGCCACAACATCTAACTGACATGAGAAATATGCTATAGGACTTATCTAAGAATAAATGGTTGTACTAAAATACTGCAGCAATTCCATTATTGTCTTGGTGACAAATTGACAAACATAGGTGAAAATGTTTATCAAAACTGGGTAAGCCAAGAGCAAGGGCAGCAGAATAAGGAATTTGTTGGCAACAATAGCAGCTGCCCCACCAAATTTACATAGTTGTGTTTTTTTTTCAGAAGAGGGATGGACAATATTAACCCAAGGCATTTTGGTATGAGTTTTGAGTGCCCTGAGATACCTCATGTTCTAAGCAGTAACAGTTGTCTGTACCCATTGAAGTCTATATTGGGAGGCTTTATAGCCTTGTTCAGTTAGTGCCATTAAGATAATGAGGGAATCTATAAAAACACCTTCCTTAGTTTGATTACAAAGTAAGAGGCCATCAACATACTGAACGAGAGGGGAGCCTTGGGTAAAAACTAGAATCTAAGCTTTAAGAACCTGGGAAAATATTGAGGGAGACTCACAATATCTCAAAGGTATACAAGTCCATGTTAATTGTCTTCCTCGAAATGCAAATACAAAGAGAACGTGTGCAATGGCATTAGAAAGCTGTGCAGGAGTCAGTGACTGTAAATCAAGCTATGTCAGCAGGAATTGAGGTAAGAATAGTAGTTGGACTAGAGACTATAGTGTGATGAGGAATTACAAAAACATTTATTGGCTCTTCCATTTTGTACAAATCAACAATTTGATTCCCATTTGAATCAAATGTCCCTTCTTACTGACAAGATTGAGGTATCGCAGAGTGAGGAAGTAAATATAAGAACACTTGGCTCTATTATAAGTACAATTCCTTTTTTTTTTTTGCTTTTTGAAAAAGAGGGTGTTGGGCTTCTGTTGGGACAGGTTTATTCCTTTTCCAGAAAATGTGCATGGGCACTGCACTGAAGAGCAATCCAAACTCATTTGCATGTGAGGACCAGAGACTAACTAGTACATCTCTTAAGGTTGCACTCTCTTCAGAGGATTTTAAAGTGAGATAGGTCTCCATTGGGGAAAGTAGGAAGCTTGCGATTTGGTCTGAGAGCAGGGAAATAAAAATACTTTTCTCATTACATTGTATGGTGGCATTAAATTTACATAACAAGCCTCTACCTAAAAGGTTTGCTGATGAAGAACCAGAAACTAGAAAGATATGATGGGTGGTTAGAGGGCCTAAGGATTTTGCAGTGGCCTGAGATATGACAATAAAATAGGTTGCCCAGAGACTCCAACAGCTTGAACAGAATTAGAGGTGCCGAACAAATATAAATCCTCTAAGTCAATGGTAGAGAAAGTTCCACTGGTATCAGTTAAGAAGTACCGTTCCTAATATTCTATTTTAAGTTTAATGCTGGGTTCTGAGGTACGGCTGAGGATTGACTGACCCCATCAATCTATGCGAAACTGTCCCACAGAAGGGGAAAAACAGACTCTCTGAGGCTGCTGAGATCTAGGGATACTGTATATTTAAGCTTACCTCTGTTTTATATGCAGGACAATTGCCTTTCCAATGCCCTGCCCTTTTACAATATCTGCAAATATCTTGAGATGGATAGGGAAGGCTCTGTGGTTGTCAAGAAAAATGGGTGGGTATTAAGTTACACTTAGATTCTTACTTCTGTTTTTTAAAGACTCAATTTGCAAGGCAAGGATTGTTGATTTCAATACCTTTTTTCTCCTGCTTTCCTGCAAGCTATTTTCAAAGAATTAAATAGCAACTTCAATAATAACATTGAGAGATTGTCCTGCACAGCCAACCACACCATTTTGGATTTGTCTTCCTATATTAAGGAGATTTCTCACTAAGAAGGAAATTAAAAGATTTCTATGTTCTGGGGTTTCAGGGTTTAATGCAGTGTGCTTTTGGAAAGTCTGTATAAAAGCATTCAAGACCTTGGGCTCCCCTTCTTTCTGAGTGCACAGCTCAACCTTAGACCAATTCACCTTGGGGGAAAGGTATCTACAATTGCTTCTATCAGGCCTTAAATATCAGCATCCAGACGATCCATTTCCTGATCACTGGAAGAGGCCTGGGAGAAGTTCTGACCATGTGTTTTCTCTGTTAGGTAAGGGGACATTTCCTGGGGGGCCGTCTGGCTTGTCTTATAACTAGAGTATAAGCATGGGTGGAAAGAACCTCTTAGTAGCCTGTTGAGGTCCCTATGAGTGGGTCTGTGAATGGCCACCAAGTCTTCTAACTCCTCTCTAAATCTGGTGGAATCTTTCAAAAGTGGGAGTAAAGGGCTTTGTAGCTTAAAGGATCTGGTAGCTTAAAGGATCTTTGTAGCTTAAAGGATCTGGTGCTGTCCAGGATATATTCACAAAGGACATTGCATAGGAAGGCTAGAAAGATACCCAGAAGGTAGGTAAAATTCTACGGGACAGCAAAACGAGCCCTACTGCATGGTCCTGAACCTCTGCCAAGGTTATTTCTTGGCCATCAGTATTTACCGTAAGTAACCTGTATGCCCAGTCCTGGCCATCAGGTTGGATTATTTTCTATAATTCTTGCAGGGTAAGAGAAGAAAGTGGTCAGTTGGGTATTTAAGAAATTTTCTGGGCAAATCAAAGGAGTTTCAGGGATTAAAGGAATTTGTTGAGGAGGTATGCTTGGATTTGGGGAGGAGGATTTGAGCCAGGGGTCACGAGATCCAGAAGATCTTCTGGAGGGTCACAGACAGGGAGTTAGTTATAAACAAGGGTATAGGAGCACAGGGAAGGGGAATTCACTGTGGGTGTGGAATTTAACTTTTGTTTTCATTTCCATTCTTTAGTCTTGTTAAAAGTGTCCATAGGCTAGCCATAATGCTCTTTTGTGTCCTTTCAATTTAATCATTCCACAGATACCAATAGGACATTTGTTTAGGATAAGAGCTCTTTAACATTTCTTTCAAATATAAAAGTTTTTTTTTTTTTTCAAATCAAAGGATCCATCATCTGGCCATTGACAAGCAGACTCTTTAAAGTTATACCCCTTTTAACTGTGATTAAATCCAATAAGCCTTTCCATAGAAAGACCCAGAGGTAATTTTTTAGACTTCGAATAATTTTTTTTGTCATGGATGCAAGAGACACCACTGGTGTGGGTACAGCCCACATGATTCAGAAAGCCATTCATAAAGGTAGCTTAAGATACTACAAAGCTACAGTAGTCCAAACAGTATGGTGTGGAAAAGAAACAGACACATAGATCAACGGAACAGAATAGAGATCTCAGAAATAAACCCATACACTTACGATCAATTAATCTACAACAATGGAAGAATAAATAAACAAGAAAAGACAATCTCTTCAGTAAGTGGTGCTGGGAAAACTGGACAGCTACATGTAAAAGAATGAAATTAGAACCTTTTCTCACACCATATACAAAATAAGTTCAAAATGGATTAAAGACCTAAGTGTAAAACTGGAAACCATAAAACTCCTAGAAGAAAACATAGGTGGAATACTCTTTGACATAAATTGTAGCAATATTTTTTTTGAATCTGTCTCCTAAAGCAAAGGGAAAAAAAGCAGAAATAAACAAATGGGCCGTAAGTAAACTTAAAAGCTTTTTTTGCTCAACAAAGGAAACCACTGACAAAATGAAAAGACAACCTACTGAATGAGAGAAGACATTTACAAATGACATGACCAATAAAGGATTAATATCCAACATATATAAACAGTTCATACAACTCAATATCAAAAAAACAAACAACCTTATTGAAAAATGAGCAGAAGAGCTGAATAAACATTTTTCCACAGAGGACATACAGATGGTCAATAGACATATGAAAAAATGCTCAACATCGCTAATTATCAGAGAAATATAAATCAAAACCACAATGAGATATCACCTCATACCTGTAAGAATGCCTATCATCAAAAAATACCACAAAGAGCAAATGTTGGTGAGGATATGGAGAAAAGGCAACCTCAGTACACTCTTGGTCAGAATGTAAATTGGTGCAGCCACTGTGGAAAAGAGTATGGAGATTTCTCAAAAAACTAAAAATAGAACTACCATATGATCCAGCAATTCCACTCCTGAGTATATATTTGAAGAAAATGAAAACACTAATTTAAAAGATACATGCACTCCAATGTTCACAGCGGCATTACTTATTATCACCAAAATATGGAAGCAACCTAAGTGTCCATCAATAGATAAAGAAGATGTGGTATATACACAATGGAATACTACTCAGCCATAAAAAAGAATGAAAATTTGCCATTTGCAACAATATGGTTGGACCTGAAGGGCAACGTGCTTAGTGAAATAAGTCAGACAGAGAAAGACACATACTGTATGTTATCACTTATATGTGGAATCTAAAAAATAAAACAAGAGAATATATATAACAAAATGGAAACAGACTCAGAGATACAGAGAACAAACTAGTGGTTACCAGTGAGGAGAGGGAAATGGGGAGGGGCAATATAGGATTAAGGGATTAAGAGGTACAAACTACTATGTATAAAATACATAAACTACAAGGATATATTATATAGCACAGGGAATATAGCCAATATTTTATAATAGCTCTAAATAGAAAAAAAATCTGTAAAATTTTTGAAACACTATGTTGTACACACCTGAAACTAATATTGTAAATAAACTATACCTCAATTTTTTAAAAAGAAAGCAAAGACCCTTGTTGTCACAAATGGTTAAGAATAGTGTTTGTGAGAACTTGTATCACCAGTCTCTCACAAAAGTAAGACACCTCCAATCACAGACTTAATAATCTGATACTGGGCAGCTGATACTGATATGCCACTTTTCCAGCACTAAGAAGGCAATAAAGGTAGAGATAACAAAAGCCCCTTAAAGGCTGAGACCCCTTATTATGACAAAGTCCCCTAGAGCTGGCACAGTCAGACACAGAAAATGCTGCAAGCACACTCTGTGTCTTGGGTTCCTGGTCTGATGGCTAGCTACCTGATGCAGGTCCAACAATCTATACCTCCTGGTTGACAAAAGGCAGGTTATAAGGCATGCTCTCAGAACACAAAACAAGGTGAAAGGAGAATCTCACCCAGTATTTTTATTGGTGAACTACAGCAAAGCTTGTCCAAACAGACTCCAGTCCAGCGAGAACCATAAACTCACTGATCTATGAGACCACCTCAAACAACAGGCTTATAAGACCCATGGCTGTGTTCTATGCTGTGCTTATCCTCCTTATGAAAATGACACAAGACAGAGAGAAAGGAAAACAATTCTGATCTCTGCGAGGGAAAAGATCAATCAAAACAAAGAATAAACAAAGCAAAAAGCATAAAAGTCACTTACCTTTTGCTGGCTATTTCAGGTGTATCCCAAATCTTAGCTACAGTCTCTGAAGTGTGTAGGGAATCCCAGTTAATGATATCCTCATCACCATTATGGTAGGGGATGAAAGAAAAATGTTCTCCATCTCCTTAGGTCCTGGGTCCTATGGATTGAAATTACAAATGACACATTAACAGGAGAAAAACACACACATTGTATTTAACATTTTTACATGCACACAAGAGCTTTTACAGGAAAAATGAAGACTCAAAGAAGCAGTTAGGGCCAAGAGTTTATATACCTTTTTAACAAAGAATGATAAAATTGTGGAAAAGTGACAGTACAAAAGAAAAGGGGATTATACTTCTAGGGGAAATAAATTCTGAAAAAGTGACTAAGAAATATTTGGGGAAAACTTATGGAAGATAAAGTCTTGTTTGTACACATCCGTTTCAGCACTGACCTCCAATCTCCAGTAATAGGAATGTTCTTGTCTTCCTTGTGCAGGAAGAACAACTTTCTCATGGGAAATTTTATGACCTACTTTTAAGTAGAAAGGAGAAGGTCAGGGAGTCCTTCCTGCATCTGTTGTTTCTCAAGTGTCTTCAGCTCAAAATTTTCAATATGCCAGAGTGACTTATTTTGGAGTGGCATATTCTAAACCCCTTAACACAGACACATAATCTTGGGACTCCTGCAGATTTTTCTGGGGTAAGTAACCTGAAACATCAATTTGAGTTGCATTGACAAGACAGCACCTAGAAAGGCAAAAATGTTTTTTTCTTCTTGCTTGTTAGCTTCCAAGCAGATATTTTTATATGAAAGGGTACACTTTTAAAGAACTGCGAGGGAGTTACGTGCAAAAATTCTCTTCGTGTATAGCAGCATTTGTTCTAATACCTCCTACACAGCACTTTTAAAATGCACCCTTTTCTGTCTTATAGATTGTTGTCTTGGGAGGCACTGTGACTTGGTAGGAAGTGGGTATTTGTAGAACAAAAACCCTGCTACCAACAAAAAGCCTTAATAAAAATGGTAATTTTAAAATGACTGATGAGAGACAGACATAGAAGATTCATAGATGACAGATAGATAACCTTTATACTTCATGGCTTGTTCTGAAATAAATAAACAAACAAAAACCCTAAAATCAAATGAAGATTTCAGATTCAATGTCAAAACAACATTATTCACAATGCAAGTTTCTGTTCACAGCTCCTGTTTTCCTAAATCCCTTTATGATAGTGTATTGGAATGAAGTCTTAGATTGTATAAGAATACCAGTACAATAAGTTGAACAGTTGCTTTTGACCAACAAAAAAGAACTATTTATGTTAGTATATGCCCAAGCACTCTTTTTTACAAAAGAATGATGTCAGGAACTACAGGGCTTTTGTTGAAGAGCCTCTGGTCAAAAGCAAAGGACATTTGATAGTTAAATGCAAGGAGGGGGCAGGAAATAAATGAAGACAAACAAGAGGAAATGATTATTTGATTGTGACTGAAAGACTAGAGCACACAAAGCCCTGTAGATTAGCAAACCCAAAATGCCAGCATTCCTTCTGAGCTGTAATGTCCTGAGAACAAAAAAGCATTAACTGTGTAGCCTCAATTCACAATGCCTACTAATTGTCAGTGATAAAACTAAGGCTCTTGCTTCTCATCCCAAAACCTCCTACCATATTTCTGTGAATATCACTTGTGAATTTGCTCACTCTATTTCCCTATGATAAAGGCACTCCTGGAAGTAGCATAGGTGTTTTGTATGATTCTATATTTAAAAATAGAGCTAATCAAAACAAGGAACAAATGAATTAGAAAACTTCTGTAAGAACTTATTTATATTATAACTCGTTGGTCAGTCATTTTAAATTATGCACCCATGGAGAGACATTCTTTTAATGAAAGCTTTATAATTAAATACCTGATAAAATGCTACTATATGGTATAACCAATGCTTAATATTTTGGTAAACATAAACACCTCACAGGCTTCATGTGATTTGAAAACAACCAAATCAGGGAGAGCAATTAAATTTT
Organism: Lagenorhynchus albirostris; assembly: GCF_949774975.1. Lineage (NCBI taxonomy): Eukaryota > Metazoa > Chordata > Mammalia > Artiodactyla > Delphinidae > Lagenorhynchus > Lagenorhynchus albirostris. The sequence continues at coordinate 55,008,622 of NC_083105.1, read as the reverse complement.
CACATAGTGCTCTCCTCGTATGTTTCAGGATTCCATACTTATTACTTGTTCACTTGAAGTAAAGAGTACACCTCTTCTAAGTTCACCAATATACTTATTTTTGGTAATAAAAACTGGAGCTAAGTGAAGTGCAACTAACAAAATATGACAATGTTTAAGGCCTTAATATATACTCTAAAGCTCTTTGTGTTTGCTACTTGTAAGTTAATAAATATTTTATAATCAGCTCTGTTGTATATTCAGTGAAGTCTATACTCCCATTTAGGGAAAATGTTCACTTTTTTCCTTTATTTCCTCAGATTCAGATATTCTGTTTTCTTTTCTTTTTTTTTTTTTTGGCCTCAGATAAGTATCCTACAATGTCTTTTTGGTTTCTTTAGCAGATAGCCACATGGTTGTCAAATACTGGCTACCCAAACATCCCAACATAACCTGTTGATAATACGGCTGAGCTTATCACTCACCATGGTAAGGGAGAATGTCACCTCTAGAGAGCTGTGGCAGTGTCTGGGAGGGGTGGGAGAAAGACAAGGTGTGAATTTATTGAAAGTGGGAAGCTTGGCTTAAGGAAGGTCTTTCAATGGCAGGAAGAGAGTGGATTTGATTAGGATTGTGCAATCAATCCTGATCAACAATGGGATTGGTGGAAACTGCAAAGAGAGGATTTTGAAGTGAAATATTCAAATGATGTTAGGGCATGATGGTATCTGTTGATACTGTCCATTGATGGAGTTGACGGAGCATTCTGTAAGCTCCTGTAGTGAACAATTAAGCCATTTCATGGACAAGAACCTCATGTAAAACTAAAGTAATGCTAATGAATACATAGCTGAATGGCAAAATCATGCATTTCTCAGTGTCCATGCTGAGCAGTGGGGGGAAAATTATAAATGATGATGGCCCTATTGCTATCAGCACATGCATGCACACATACATACACGTATGCATATATAAATGAAGTGCCCAAATGAGTCATTCCTGTGTCTATCAATTATAGCTACTATAATCTCAAAAACAACTAAACAACATGGTCCATATACATTAATGATGAAGCTTTGTTTCCCCAGAAGATGCATTAGGTAAAATTTTGTTATGTTCATTTTTACTATAATTGTTTTGTTCCCTCTTAGCAATAGGAGACCTGTTAGCTTTTTAACCTCATGAGAGCACCCATTTCTATGCTGTTCTGAAAAGGATTGCTAAGTGAATCAAAGGTACCAGGAATTATTTTAATTTTTAATCCCACCCTGCCTTTTAGTTTTACATCCCCAGCTGCCTTTTGTATATGGAGTTGTCTTCAGTCTCTCTTCCCTATTACAATAGTTTTGATCCCTGTTTCAGTAGCACTGAATAAGGTCTTCCTTGCCTGTTTAACTCTGTCCTATGCAATTTTTCTTTGGCATATAAACATTTTTTTGACATCTTGAAATTGAGGAGGACCCTGTGGGGCCCTCCTGGGTACAAATCCTTTCTCAGTTCCATTTGTTTGTAGGAAACAGGCTTCATTCAGCCTCCTTGACATTTCCCTGAGTTCCAAAGTGCAGATTCAAACCTGATAGCCATGAGCATGTAGCCCCCAAACCTACTAGAGCCTGAGGATTAACAATGTGACACCACCCTATTAGCTCACCATCAATAAATCTGAGAATTGTGCATGAGCTGTGACATACCGTGTGACTCCCCTCCTTCACCTGGCCTTTGAAAATGCTTTCCTGAAACCCACCCAGGAATTCAGGTGTTTTGAGGACTAGCCTACCTGGACTCCTTGCTTGGTGTCGTGCAAAAAAATGTTCCACTTTCCTTCACCACAACCCAGTGTCAGTAGGTTGGCTTTATTGCATGTGGGCAAGTGGACTCAAGTTTGGCTAGGTAACATGTATAATATATTGTACATAATTTCATAGAATATACTGAAGGATACTGGATAAGTTTAGCAGATATACCTTTTAAATTTTAATTGGTTTTGCCAGGTTATTTTCCCAGAGAACTATACCATTTTACATTCTTAGTTGCATTTTTTGAAAATAATATTTGTCCACATTAACATTAACATTGGATTTTTATCACTGAAACAACAAAAACAAACTGAAATTCCCTAAATGGTCACTTAAAATTAAATCTCAATTTTGCCAATTTACATTTTGCTGAATACTTATGAAAAGGATTTCTTTTTTTCTGTTATTTATATTAAAATATCATTTCAAAAGGTAAAAATCTTAATTCTCAGAGAAATCTTATCAGTTTCTAGAATTTCTGCACTTATAGACACTATTTCTGTCATTAATTATGAAATTCAACTTTGACTTTGTATGTCTTCTGAATTTTTGTCATAAAAATGTTTTTTATACATTCAAATACATTTATGTTTCTTTATAGTTTTAATGTCTTCTTTAAAACCATTTTGCTCACTTCAGTTATAATTTAATGTCCAACTTTTTAAAATTTACTTTATATTTCAACCTTTATTTCAACTGGGATTTAATTTTGAATTCCATGTGTGATAAAGCTCTGAATTTGCTATCTTTTAGGTGGTGAGTCAACTGTGCCAAGACTATTTACTAATTAAATCCCATTTAACTCTTTTTTGATTAGGTAGTCTTTCTTCTAATTCTCATTTAGTTATACTATTTCTTCCATTTATTTCTTTTTTCTTCTGGAATTTCTATAATATGCATGTTTTATCTCTGGAAATGTCTTTCAATCTTTTCCAGTATGATTGTCTACTTCAACTTTGCTCTGGGTTCTTAAACATTCCTTTCATTTTATCTTCTGGGAAAAAATTAGTTTTTCAACAACCATCATCAACTTATTCACTATCTCTATTGAACACTGTATTATTCCAAAACCATACATTTTAGTTATTACCCTTTCAACAGTTTTACTTCTGTGGAAATGCACCTACTTAAACTATAATCTATAATTCTCTTCCTCTCTTTCTAATAGGTGTCTCCTTAAGTCAATCATTACTAGTAGGTTTCCCTAGCATTACTTTTTACCATCAATACTCAAGTCAATCTGTTAGGCTCTTTCAAATAGCTTCAAACTAGCCAGTGATGATTAGTAAAGTTACTTCCTTTTAATACAACAAACAGACTAAAAATCACTGGACCCTTTGCTGTGCCTTGGGAAGAACCTTTTTTTGCCCTCAAAATCTCTCCATGTACTACAGTTAATTTCTTCCAACACTAAGGACCAGAAATAATTTAGTCCACCAGTACTGTCCTTGTATACATATCCTGATTCCTCACATATCCTTTATTATTAATTTGTTTTTATATATTTAAATTGAAATGGGGTGAGTTTTTATCTAATATATGAAATACCAAGATTATTTCTATTCATAAAGTGGTGAAATATATCCATATGATAAAATCACAATAAGGCCAAATGGGACCAAAATGGAATAATACTTAAAATTGTGCAAAATATATCCAAATACATTATCAAGTATAACCTCAGAATTATTCATGAAAGATCACTTATTATTCTCATTTTAAAGGTGAAGGAGAGGACACTCAGAGAAGCAGAGACCATACTTTTGTTCAAACAGCGATTAAGCACAAAAATTAGGACACAGATTCAGATTTTATTTTTTTTACTCTAAATCCTATTAATTTACATTTTGTAATGCTGATAAGAGCTTGGGCTCCTGAAATTCACTTTATTATATAAAATGGAGGTAAATAAATAATTGTATCCTACTCTTTATTTTTTAGAGAAAGAAAGTGAGGCCCAAAGGTCTAAGATGATGTGAATAAGGCTCAAAAAACATTCCTAAAACTGGGTGTTCACTAAATTAACCTACTCAATCCTAAAACTAAACCTAACTCTAAACTTAACCCTATCCTTGACTATTTCCCTAACCCTTAGCTAAAATTGCATCTTTACACAACAATCTTAAAAAATCGTTCCCTAAAAGAATCAAGTTTTCTACATCAAATCAATTTTGGTGACATTCCTAATGGAAAACTGACTCAGCACTGAAGATTGCTTAAGCTATTTCAACTTAGGGTAAAAGTTAGTATTAAAATATTTAAGTATTTTGAAATAAAATATCCAAATAACATTAGAAATGAGTTTCCATTTTGTTTACCCAGATTTCAGATAAATCAATACTACACAACACAATTTTAAGCAAAAAAAACCCAATATGTAGTATCAAGCAGTATGTTCAAGTGATATCACCTAAAACTAATATTAATCAACTTTTTCTTTTTGTGAAAATAAAGTTGAGGGAAAATTATCTTTATATCTAGAGAATTTGCATTATAAATGTAGGTCCTAACCAAAACCACAGAATTTGAATAAAGCACTATTTTTAAAACTTCAAAAAATCTGCATGCATTATAAACTATTTTTTTTACAGCTCTCATTTCCAAATGTGAAATAATAATACTTGGTTTTTATTCCAATGCCAGAAATAATGTGGCCCATGATACTGTCATCCAAAAAATAATTTGAGGCTCAGTCCAAAAACTTATTAATAGAAACCTGACCTTTATCAGAGTTGTTGTTGTCATTTTCCTCCCAAACTTTTAAATTGTGTTTCAGGCACTGATTACTTTAAAGTTAACCAATTACTTTTCCCTGAGTAGAGACTCATTTTGTTATTGGGATTAAGACTCAGCCTTTTAAATATTGACATCAATATTTCTTACAATAATACTGAGCTGTATTTAAGTACTAATATCCCTCTTGTCGATAATTTTAATCTTAGCCCCAATTTTAATGCATAAGACTATAGCAGTAAAGGATACCAGTAGCACAAATCTATCTAGATTCTTCCACTTGATCATACATAACTGGAATACAACTGTAGCCATGGAAACTGAAAACAATATGATTTTAATTATCAAAGGCTTAAAATGAAATATCACTCCTATCATCTTGGTTTATTTCCTAATACTTAGTTAGGTTGAAAAGAATAAAGAGACTTTGTTACTCCCTTAGTCCACCTAAAGGGAATCCCTTTGTGCCCAAACCAAATGGCATTAGATGAAACCAAGTGGAGAAAGTGGATGAACTGTGGCTGAGTCAGCAGCTACCTTTCACTGCTGCAAGAACTCTGTTTTGACCCTCTGCCTCCCAACTTCTGAATCTAATCATGGCTCTCAGACACTAAATCCATCTCCTGCAATTTTAAAGATGGAGAACCACATATATAATTGATAGCTTAACAACAAATGCAGGCCTCACAAACAGGTCCATGAGATGAAGGGACACTCCTGAGATTCAGTCAACAAGCAATCTATTGCATTCAGATGCCTCTGCTTGCTGATGTATTTCTGAGAACTCAGGGACTGTTTAAGATTCAAAATTTAATCTCTTTAAGTGATGAAACAAGAAAACAGAATACAGAGGGCTAAAAATTCTCTGAGTTATTCAGTGAAAGCTAAGAGTTATATTCAGAAGACAACTACTATAATTAAACATAGTATTATAAAAACTTGCAAATTTTAGATATGTGGATTTTTTAAAAAAACTGACAAACAGCTAATAAAATGGAAATATGCCCAACTCATAAGCTTAGAACTTCAGCAGTCATCTCAACTAATAAAAAAAGAAAAGGAGAATACAGAAACCTAAATATATTGAATTTGGACAAATAAAAACACTTTTCATAAATAATATCATTTTTAAAGTAAAAATAAATTTAGGAAAATTGGTCCTTGTATGTAGCACATGGAAAAAAGTTATATTCTTAAAGAGATCATTATTCCTAACTAAATGAGAAAAAATGTCAAAGTACTGTATAATAAGCAAATGATTCAAATGGTAACCAATATATTAAAATTGAGTAATTATTTTCTTTTTCTGCATGTGAATATATATAACTCTTCTATTAGTAAAGGTTTATTAAAATGCTACTTATAAACTATTCATGGTATATTACAAAACTGATCTTTAGGGACAGACATAGCTATAGATAATTGCTAGTCTTTCTGCTTTCTTCAAAACACTTCATTTTTATCACTGTATCTTAAGGTAAAGATTATCTATACTGTTCTGAAATTCTAGAATGCATTTATTACTTCTCAAATGTATAATATGATGTTGGTATTTTGTAGAAATGAAGATACAGGGAAATGTTCAGCACAGAAAAAAGAGTTTTAGTTTGTTTACAGAAGTTAGTAAAAACCAAACCCATTATGAAACTTGAAATATCTGAATATTTCCTTAGTATCATTATTCTTTATCTTACTAAATCTCTTCTATTATTTAAATCCAGGGTTATGCAAACATATACTGAACCCACTTTCCAAAAACCCAGAATGAAGAGAAATTCAGATGTACAGCTAAGTACATTTTCTTCCAGAAATGCATTTATAAACAGCCTGCTCTGTTTACAAAATTAAATAAAGTGCTTCAGTACACAAGTTTGTTAGTCTTCACAACATTTAAAGGTGACAAGTGAAATTATTGGTTCAATAACATAACACACACATTGGTTAGAAAATAAAAACATAAATAAATAAAAACACTGATGCTATGTTTTTAGACTTTATTCTCTTTCAGATTCAAATAGAAATTTAGGTAATTTAGAGGGCATAGGTAACTGTTCTCAAGCTATGAACATGAATGAGATCTTGAAATGGAATAAATAGTATAGAGTGTTAGATGGTAGACTGCAGATATTTCTAGCTCAGGGATGGATAAAATGCAGGAACAATGATCTTCACCCTTTAAGGAAGTACACAGCACATGGCAATGGTCATTTATGAAAAAGTGCAAGTGTGGGGGACTCTGTGAGCCTCACTGATTACATTAGAAACTGGCTGTAACATTTCTCTCACTTTGAGACAGCAGTAGCCTTTAGGGGCATCCAGGCACTGTCAGACCAGAGTGTATAATCTGCAGAATAGACGTTAAAGTTCACCCAGTTGCAAAGACATCAACAGGAAATGGAAAGCAAGGACAGAGTTATGAAATAAGCCTGATTGCGTAAGGAGAGCAAATACAGGGTAGATGAATAAAATAGAAGCAAAAGTCTGCATTGGGTTGCCTCCCATCAGGAAACTTCCACAAGCCTCTTAGAGAGCCTCATCCACCAGAGGGCAGACAGCAGAAGCAAAAGGAAATACAATCCTGAGGTCTATGGAACAAAAACCACATTCACAGAAAGACAGACAAGATGAAAAGGCAGAGGGCTATGTACCAGATGAAGGAACAAGATAAAACTCCAGAAAAACAATTAAATGAAGTGGAGATAGGCAACCTTCCAGAAAAGCAATTCAGAATAATGATAGTGAAGATGATCCAGGACCTCAGAAAAAGAATGGAGGCAAAGATCGAGAAGATGCAAGAAATGTTTAACAAAGACCTAGAAGAATTAAAGAACAAACAAACAGAGATGAACAATACAATAACTGAAATGAAAACTACACTAGAAGGAATCAATAGCAGAATAACTGAGGCAGAAGAACGGATAAGTGACCTGCAAGATAGAATGGTGGGATTCACTGCTGCAGAAGAAACTGAAAAAAAAAGAATGAAAAGAAATGAAGACAGCCTAAGAGACCTCTGGGACAACATTAAACGCAATGATATTCACATTATAGGGGGTCCCAGAAGGAGAAGAGAGAGAGAAAGGACCAGAGAAAATATTTGAAGAGATTATAACCGAAAACTTCCCTAACATGGGAAAGGAAATAGCCACCCAAGTCCAGGAAGCACAGAGAGTCCCATACAGGATGAACCCAAGGAGAAACACGCAGAGACACAGAGTAATCAAACAGGCAAAAATTAAAGACAAAGAGAAATTATTGAAAGCAGCAAGGGAAAAATGACAAATAACATACAAGGGAACTCCCATAAAGCTAACAGCTGATTTCTCAGCAGAAACTCTACAAGCCAGAAGGGAGTGGCATGATATACTTAGAGGGATGAAAGGGAAGAACCTACAACCAAGATTACTCTACCCAGCAAGGATCTCATTCAGATTCGATGGAGAAATCAAAAGCTTTACAGACAAGCAAAAGCTAAGAGAATTCAGCACCACAAAAACAGCTCCACAGAAAATGCTAAAGGAACTTCTCTAAGTGGGAAACACAAGGGAAGAAAGGACCTATAAAAACAAACCCAAAACAATTAAGAAAATGGTCATAGGAACATACATATCGATAATTATCTTAAACGTGAATGGATTGAATGCTACAACCATAAGACACAGGCTTGCTGAATGGATACAAAAACAAGACCCATATATAGGCTGTCTACAAGAGACCCACTTCAGACCTAGGGACACATATAGACTGAAAGTGAGGGGATGGAAAAAGATATTCTATGCAAATGGAAATCAAAAGAAAGCTGGAGTAGCAATACTCATAGCAGATAAAATAGACTTTAAAATAAAGAATGTTACAAGAGACAAGGAAGGACACTACAGAATGATCGAAGAATAAATCCAAGAAGAAGATATAACAATTATAAATATATATGCACCTAACTTAGGAGCACCTCAATACATAAGGCAACTGCTAACAGCTATAAAAGAGGAAATGGACAGTAACACAATAATAGTGGGGGGCTTTAACACCTCACTTACACCAATGGACATATCATCCAAACAGAGCATTAATAAGGAAACACAAGCTTTAAATGACACAATAGACCAGATACATTTAATTGATATTTATAGGACATGCCATCCAAAAACAGCAGATTACACTTTCTTCTCAAGTGCACACAGAACATTCTCCAGGATAGATCACCTCTTGGGTCACAAATCAAGCCTCAGTAAATTTAAGAAAATTGAAACCATATCAAGCATCTTTTCTGACCACAACGCTATGAGATTAGAAATGAATTACAGGGAAAAAACCCATAAAAAACACAAACACATGGTGGCTCAAAAATATGGTACTAAATAACCAAGAGATCAATGAAGAAATCAAAGAGGAAATCAAAAAGAAAAACCTAGAGACAAATGAAAATGAAAACACAATGATCCAAAATCTATGGGATGCAGCAAAAGCAGTTCTAAGAGGGAAGTATATAGCTATACAAGCCTACCTCAAGAAACAAGAAAAATCTCAAATAATCTAACCTTACACCTAAAGGAACTAGAGAAGGAAGAACAAACAAAACCCAAGGTTAGCAGAAGGAAAGAAATCATAAACATCAGAGCAGAAATAAACGAAATAGAAACAAAGAAAACAATAGCAAAGATCATTAAAACTAAAAGGTGGTTCTTTGAGAAGATAAACAAAATTGATAAACCAATAGCCAGACTCATCAAGAAAAAGAGGGAGAGAACTCAAATCAATAAAATTAGAAATGAAAAAGGAGAGGTTACAATAGACACCACAGAAATACAAAGCATCCTAAGAGACTACTACAAGCAACTGTATGCCAATAAAATGGACAACCTGGAAGAAATGGACACATTCTTAGAAAGGTATAACCTTCCAAGACTGAACCAGGAAGAAATAGAAAATATGAACAGACCAATCCCAAGTAATGAAATTGAAACTGTGATTAAAAATCTTCCAACAAACAAAAGTCCAGGACCAGGTGGCTTCACAGGTGAATTCTATCAAACATTTAGAGAAGAGCTAACACCCATCCTTCTCAAACTCTTCCAAAAAATTGCGGAGATAGGAACACTCCCAAAATGATTCTAGGAGGCCACCATCACCCTGACACCAAAACCAGACAAAGACACTACAAGAAAAGAAAATTACAGACCAGTATCACTCATGAATATAGATGCAAAATCCTCAACAAAATACTAGCGAACAGAATCCAACAACACATTAAAAGGATCATAAACCATGATCAAGTGGGATTTATCCCAGGGATGCAAGGATTCTTCAATATACGCAAATCAATCAACGTGATACACCATATTAACAAACTGAAGAATAAAAACAATATGATCATCTCAGTAGATGCAGAAAAAGCTTCTGACAAACTTCAACACCCGTTTATGATAAAAACTCTCCAGAAAGTGGGCACAGAGGGAGCCTACCTCAACATAATAAAGGCCATACACGACAAACCCACAGCAAACATCATTCTCAATGGTGAAAAACTGAAAGCACTTCCTCTAAGATCAGGAACAAGACAAGGATGTCCACTCTCACCACTATTATTCAACATAGTTTTGGAAGTCCTAGCCACAGCAATCAGAGGAGAAAAAGCAATAAAAGGAATATAAATTGGAAATGAAGAAGTAAAACTGTCACTGTTTGCAGATGACATGATACTATTCATAGAGGACCCTAAAGATGCCACCAGAAAACTGCTAGAGCTAATCAATGAATTTGGTAAAGTTTCAGGATACAAAATTAATGCACAGAAATCTCTTGCCTTCCTATACAGTAATGATGAAAAATCTGAAAGAGATATTAAGGAAACACTCCCATTTACCACTGCAACAAAAAAAATAAAATACCTAGGAATAAACCTACCGAGGGAGACAAAAGACCTGTATGCAGAAAACTATAAGACACTGATGAAAGAAATTAAAGATGATACCAACTGATGGAGAGATATACCATGTTCTTGGATTGGAAGAATGAATATTGTGAAAATGACTATACTATCCAAAGCAATCTACAGATTCAGTGCAATCCCTATCAAATTACTAACAGCATTTTTTATGGAACCAGAACAAAAAAATCTTAAAATTTGTATGGAGACACCAAAGACCCCGAATAGCCAAAGCAGTCTTGAGGGAAAAAAACGGATCTGGAGGAATCAAACTCTCTGACTTCAACCTATACCACAAAGCTACAGTAATCAAGACAATATGGTACTGGCACAAAAATAGAAACATAGATCAATGGAACAAGACAGAAAGCCCAGAGATAAACCCACACACCTATGGTCAACTAATCTATGACAAAGGAGGTAAGGATACATAATGGAGAAAAGACAGTCTCTTCAATAAGTTGTGCTGGGAAAACTGGACAGCTACATGTAAAAGAATGAAATTAGAACACTCCCTAACACCATATATAAAAACAAACTCAAAATGGATTCGAGACCTAAACTGTAAGACCAGACACTATAAAACTCTTAGAGGAAAACATAGGAAGAACACTCTTTGACATAAATCACAGCAAGATCTGTTTTGATCCACCTCCTAGAGTAATGGAAATAAAAACAAAAATAAACAAATGGGACCTAATGAAACTTCAAAGCTTTTGCACAGCAAAGGAAACCATAAGCAAGACGAAAAGACAACCCTCAGAATGGGAGAAAATATTTGCAAACGAATCAATGGACAAAGCATTAATCTGCAAAATATATAAACAGATCATGCAGCTCAATATTAAAAAAAACGAACAACTCAATCCAAAAATAGGCAGAAGACCTAAATAGACATTTCTCCAAAGAAGACACACACATGGCCAAGAAGCACATGAAAAGCTGCTCAACATCACTAATTATTAGAGAAATGCAAATCAAAACTACAATGAGGTATCACCTCACACCAGTTAGAATGGACATCGTCAGAAAATCTACAAACAACAAATACTGGAAAGGGTGTGGAGAAAACGGAACCCTCTTGCACTGTTGGTGGGAATGTAAATTGATACAGCCACTATGGAGAACAGTATGGAGGTTCCTTAAAAAACTGAAAATAGAATTACCATATGATCCAGCAATCCCACTACTGGGCATATACCCAGAGAAAACCATAATTCAAAAAGACACATGCACCCCAGTGTTCACTGCAGCACTATTTACAATAGCCAGGTCATGGAAGCAACTTAAATGCCCACCGACAGATGAATGGATAAAGAAGATGTGACACATATATACAATGGAATATTACTCAGCTATAAAAAGTAACGATATTGGGTCATTGTTGAGACGTGGATGGATCTAGAGACTGTCATACAGAGTGAAGTAAGTCAGAAAGAGAAAAACAAATATCGTATATTAACGTGTATTGTGGAACGTAGAAAAATGGTACAGATGAACTGGTTTGCAGGGCAGAAACTGAGACACAGATGCATAGAACAAACGTATGGACACCAAGGGGGGACAGCGGCAGTGGGGTGGGGGTGGGGGTGTGATGAACTGGGCGATTGGGATTGACATGTATACACCGATGTGTATAAAACTGATGACTAATAAGAATCTGCTGTGTAAAAAAATAAATAAAATAAAATTCAAAACAAAAAAAAAGTCTGCATTGGCCCAGCCACTATCCTTTTCTTTTTTGACTCTCAAGCTTCTGTTAAGTGGCAGAGTCTTAATGCACTGGTTCCTTCCACTTGGCTCAATACCATAAAAAGATTCACAGTGTAGTCGGATTAATGATGAATGTGAATAAAGGAACTCTAGAGCAGAAAGGCCTTCATTACATAAGTGGTGATATGCCAAGTACCAGTATGCTGATGAAATCAAAGCTGTCACAGCACTAAAATATTCACTAAAAACTGGACCATTTATGAAATTAATCACTTCTCAATCATTTCTCCTCTTACTTAAATCAACATATAACATCACTTTCCAAATAATTTATGTGTAGGTCATTCTCTACCTGATTGGAGCAACTGTAGAAAACAGGAGAAAAAAAAAAAGTATACCAAGAGAAAACTGCTACAGAAGGAAGCTGCAAATGCCTGAAAAAGTTTGGGAATAAGTTGAAATTAGCTCAGAGGATCTGAGAGAACAGATTTATACCACACCAAGATTTTGGCAAATGAAGATCTAACGATGAGACCAGCTAAAAACTGAAGTAGAAAAAATGAATATAAATGAGGATATCTTTTCAAAAGAAGATGGTTTGACTATCAAAAAATTAAAGGAATTCATTGATAAAACTGTGAAATAATTTTGAAAAACTGATCAAATTGCCATTAAGCTGTAAAAATCAACTATACAAATTTACCATTCTATCCATGATACTATCGTAAATTTTGTCAAATAAATACTACCACAAAATATTCTTAGTTTATTGTTTGTGTTAAAGATAAGTTTCTACTTATAATTTGACTTCATTTTTACTAAAGATAAATATTTTAATTTATACTTGAGGTTTTTTTAATGTAAATTCCCAATACTTCAAAAAAAATCCCCACTTGCTTGTCTTCCTTTTCTACTTTTTTTTTTTTTGACTTCTGTTTTAGGTCACCTAGGATTCTCTTTGTGGCCCTTTATTCTGATAGCAATCACAGGCCAGTAAGGAACTTTATGTATTTTTAAAAATTATTATTTCACTGGTAAGAACCCAATTACATTTGATGTAGTTTTGCTTACATGTATTTGGAATGGGAGCCTGAGACATTCATTTATATGTATTCACCTTTATAACTTTTATTTTTAAACTAACATCATATGTTAACTTACTAGAAATGCAGACTATCAGGGGTCACCCCAAACCTACAGATTTTCCATTTTAAACATATCCTCAAATGATTCATGTGTGAACTAAACGTAAAGACACTCTAGATCAGCAGTTCTCAACCCAGCTTGCATGCAAGGCAAACCAGAATCCTTGTTAGTAGCTGGGCATTAGCAATTTTTATAAGCTATTCAGGCAGTTCTAACATATAGCCAGGGTGTGAGTCCCCTGTAGGCAAGCCCCTTGAGGGCAAGACCGTATGCTAGTTAATTTTATGACTTTCTCAAGGGCTCAGTAAAATGTCTTTGCGTATATTAGTGGGTCTTTGTCAGACCCAGAATGGCATTTCCTATACTCCAAAGACATGATTTGATATAACATGAATTACAAGTGGTTAATTGAATTTTGGGATTTCAATTCTGAGATGTCTTCCTCAGTTATGTTCTAAGGCAGAGGCTATAATGGAAATATAAACCCCAGTGACCATGAATAAAGCACACTGACCTTGAGTTAAAGCTGACAGTGGCCTTTTCTTTATGAAAATAATAGCTTTTGTCACTCACCTTATGAGGTGAAATCAAACAAATAAATAACCAAGGATTCTGCAAATATAAAATGCTTTTTATATAAGAACAAAATTACTGCCTCATCAATATTGTTCCCCAGAACAAAGTATACTCTGACCACAGAAGATAGAAACTAAAATCTATTACATCTGCAAGGGCCCAAAGCTAGCTTATCGTTGTCCTTAATTCATATGTGTTCCTCATTCTTTAGAATACTTTCAATATGCACAATAAAAGTCACATATAGCTCTTTGTTTCCTTTCTCACCTTTTTGACTTTTTTTTGACTCTTAACCTTTTTGACTAAGGTAAATGAAACATCAGTTTTAACCTAAGTTGAAATAAAATATTAATATTTGATATTTTTTCAAAATCACATAAATAATACATTGATTTTAATTGGTTAAGTATTCTTGTGCAAAAGCGCTCAGGATAAAACTAGAGCTAAAAGATAGCTCTAGATTGTCACTATGCTCTATAATATACAAATTAATTCATATCATCTTTATATTAAACAACCAGCTATTTCTTTCTAAGTATTTATACCAATAGATAGCATGGACTTAGAACAAATTATTCGTAAAAATATCTTCTGTATTTTTTCCCACAAGTCTCTCCTCCCTAAAAATTTAGAAAATAGTTAATATAGTAATACCTAGGGCTGCCTCACTGACATGATTTATGCTTTGCAATCATAAAATACTGTACCTAGTCAACTGAATTTTAAGAAGCTAAATGCTAGTCAGAATATTTTATCCCATTTATGAATAAGTTCACAGTGACAAAATATATTTCCCTTGTGAGTTCAGACATTGTCAGTGAGGAAAGGCTCTTAGTTGCTACTGGTCTGGGCTTGAATCTCTAAAGAAAAAGGTACTTACTAAAACTATTATCTGAGTCACTTAAGATATATGGCCCTGACTACCAGTACTTTCTCTATTTTTCACTTCAAATATGAAAAATGAGAGCTATTCCTCTCCCAGAAAATCTAGGAATGTTTCTTAAAGGTGGGAAAAGTTGAAAGAGAAAAAAAAAAATCTGTGACGACTCAATTTTTGTTGGGGGAGGGGGTTTATTTCTTCTGATTTTTACATATCTGTCCTCACCTAAAATATCCACTCAAAAACAAGTCAATTTTTTTCCATGCTATTAATGCCATACGGAAACCATGAAATTAGATGGAGATCAGAGAATGAACACTATTTCATTTATGTTTCTTTCCAGATAAACACTTTTCCAGTGGTTTATGGAAGAAAACTGATCTTCCATTGAGTAGACCCAAAGTGCCTTAAACAAAATGGATATTTAAGAATAAACCTCTTAGGGCTACAGTTTCATCATTCTGCTTTGTTTCTCTGAGAAGCTCAGGAGAGTTTTGTGATTTACTAGCTGGGAAGTAATTTATTTATTGCTGACAGCAAGGCCCTGAACAAGGAACCAGCACAAATAACAATGTGAAATGGTGCTAAATAAAAATTTCTAGGATATTATGTCTTCCCTCATGATACCTGGGGGCTGACTACTCAAAAACTGATTTAAATTAGTGTTTTATATCAGATTATCATGCCAGGGACACCGAGTCTTCAGAGTATGCCTAAGGATTCCTGTATCACTTGACTTTCAAAAAAAAAAAAAAAAAAACATATGCATTACTGAGGTTAAAGCTGTGATAGCTGGAAGGTGGTAAACGACTAGGTTGGAAGATTGAAAACTATCAAGAATATTGACACAATTACAGCACAGTCCAGGTTTACCCTAAATAAAGTCTAAGCAGATGCAGATAATTGCATCAGGATAAGAAGAAACACAACCATGTTGTTACAACCTTAGCCTTTACTCACTCAGCATAGCTTAAACAATACACTGCCTTCGCACTTCTGTGAGCAAGTTCTAATTCAAAACTCACCTGTATAACAAGGTCAAGGCTTGATTCCAGGATGACCCCGAAGTCATCTTGGCAGAAAGCTCTAAATCACAAGATAGAGACATAGAGACATCAAGTGGGAGAATATTTTTGATAAAAAGAAATGACATCAAAATAAAAGTAAATTGGACGACTTCCGGGAAGATGGCGGAAGAGTAAGACGCGGAGATCACCTTCCTCTCCACAGATACACCAGAAGTACATCTACGCGTGGAACAACTCCTACGGAGCACCTACTGAACGCTGGCAGAAGACCTCAGACCTCCCAAAAGGCAAGGAACCCCCCACGTACCTGGTTAGGGCAAAAGAAAAAACTAAACAGAGACAAAAGGATAGGGACGGGTCCTGCACCAGCGGGAGAGAGCTGTGAAGGAGGAAAAGTGTCCACACACTAGGAAGCCCCTTCGCAGGTGGAGACTTCGGGAGGCGGAGTGGGGGAGCTTGGGAGCCGCGGAGGAGAACACAGCAACAGGGGTGCGGAGGGCAAAGCGGACAGATTCCAGCACAGAGGATCGGGCCGACCGGCACTCACCAGCCGAGAGGCTTGTCTGCTCGCCCGCCGGGGCGGGCGGGACTGGGAGCTGAGGCTCCGGCTTTTGTTTGAGCGCCGGGAGAGGACTGAGGTTGGCGGCGTGAACACAGCCTGCAGGGCGTTGGTGCGCCGCGGCTGGCCGGGAGAGAGTCCGGGGAGGGGTCTGGACCTGCCGAAGAGGCAAGAGACGTTTACGTCCCTCTTTGTTTCCTGGTGCACGAGGAGAGGGGATTAAGAGCGCTGCTTGAGAGGGCTCCGGGGACGGGCGCGAGCCGCGGCTAAGATTGCGGAGCCCAGAGACGGACATGGGACGCTGAGGCCGCTGCTGCTGCCGCCAGGAGGCCTGTGTGCGAGCACAGGTCACTAGCCACATGCCCTTCCGGGGAGCCTGTGCAGCCCGCCACTGCCGGGGTCCCAGGATCCAGGGACGGCTCCCCCGGGAGAGCGCACGGCGCCCTACCCCCCGGCCTGGGTGAGCCAGAGCCTCCGAATCAGCGGCTCCTTTAACCCCGTCCTGTCTGAGCAAAGAACAGACGCCCTCCGGCGACCTACACGCACAGGCGGGGCCAAATCCAAAGCTGAGCCCCTGGGAACTGTCAGAACAAAGAAGAGAAAGGGAAATCTCTCCCAGCAGCCTCAGAAGCAGCGGATTAAAGCTCCACAATCAACTTGATATACCCTGCATCTGTGGAATACCTGAATAGACAACGAATCATCCCAAATTAAGGAGCCCTGTGGATGAAAGGCTCTTGGTGCTGCAGCCAGGAGTCAGTGCTGTGCCTCTGAGGTGGGAGAGCCAACTTCAGGACACTGGTCCACAAGAGGCCTCCCAGCTGCACATAATATCAAACAGCAAAAATCTCCGAGAGATCTCCATCTCAACACCAGCACCCAGCTTCACTCAACGACCAGCAAGCTACAGTGCTGGACATCCTATGCCAAACAACTAGCAAGACAGGAACACAACCCCACCCATTAGCAGAGAGGCTGCCCAAAATCATAGTAAGTCTACAGACACCCCAAAACACACCACCAGACGTGGACCTGCCCACCAGAAAGACAAGATCCAGCCTCATACACCAGAACACAGGCACTAGTACCCTCCACCAGGAAGCCTACACAACCCACTGAACCAACCTTAGCCACTGGGGACAGACACAAAAAACAACAGGAACTACGAACCTTCAGCCTGCAAAAAAGGAGACCCCAAACACAGTAAGATAAGCAAAATGAAAAGACAGAAAAACACACAGCAGATGAAGGAGCAAGATAAAAACCCACCAGACCTAACAAATGAAGAGGAAATAGGCAGTCTACCTGAAAAAGAATTCAGAATAATGATAGTAAGGTTGATCCGAAATCTTGGAGATAGAATGGACAAATTGCAAGAATCAGTTAACAAAGACCTAGAAGAACTAAAGATGAAACAAGCAACGATGAACAACACAATAAATGAAATTAAAAGTACTCTAGATGGGATCAATAGCAGAATAACTGAGGCAGAAGAACAGATAAGTGACCTGGAAGATAAAATAGTGGAAATAACTACTGCAGAGCAGAAAAAAGAAAAAAGAATGAAAAGAACTGAGGACAGTCTCAGAGACCTCTGGGACAACATTAAACGCACCAACATTCGAATTATAGGGGTTCCAGAAGAAGAAGAGAAAAAGAAAGGGACTGAGAAAATATTTGAAGAGATTATAGTTGAAAACTTCCCTAATATGGGAAAAGAAATAGTTAATCAAGTCCAGGAAGCACAGAGAGTCCCATACAGGATAAATCCAAGGAGAAATACGCCAAGACACATATTAATCAAACTGTCAAAAATTAAATACAAAGAAAACATATTAAAAGCAGCAAGGGAAAAACAACAAATAACACACAAGGGAATCCCCATAAGGTTAACAGCTGATCTTTCAGCAGAAACTCTGCAAGCCAGAAGGGAGTGGCAGGACATATTGAAAGTGTTGAAGGAGAAAAACCTGCAACCAAGATTACTATATGCAGCAAGGATCTCATTCAGATTTGATGGAGAAATTAAAACCTTTACACAAGCAAAAGCTGAGAGAGTTCAGCACCACCAAACCAGCTCTACAACAACTGCTAAAGGAACTTCTCTAGGCAAGAAACACAAAAGAAGGAAAGGACCTACAATAATGAACCCAAAACAATTAAGAAAATGGGAATAGGAACACACATATCGATAATTACCTTAAATGTAAATGGACTAAATGCTCCCACCAAAAGACACAGATTGGCTGAATGGATACAAAAACAAGACCCCTATATTTGCTGTCTACAAGAGACCCACTTCAGACCTAGAGACACATACAGACTGAAAGTAAGGGGATGGAAAAAGGTATTTCATGCAAATGGAAACCAAAAGAAAGCTGGAGTAGCAATTCTCATATCAGACAAAATAGACTTTAAAACAAATACTATTAGAAGAGACAAAGAAGGACACTACATAATGATCAAGGGATAGACCCAAGAGGAAGATATAACAATTGTAAATATTTATGCACCCAACTTAGGTGCACCTCAATACATAAGGCAAATACTGACAACCATAAAAGGGGAAATCGACAGTAACACATTCATAGTAGGGGACTTTAACACCCCACTTTCACCAATGGACAGATCATCCAAAATGAAAATAAATAAGGAAACACAAGCTTTAAATGATACATTAAACGAGATGGAGTTAATTGATATTTATAGGACATTCCATCCAAAAACAACAGAATACACATTTTTCTCAAGTGCTCATGGAACATTCTCCAGGATAGATCATATCTTGGGTCACAAATCAAGCCTTGGTAAATTTAAGAAAATTGAAATTGTATCAAGTATCTTTTCTGACCACAACGCCATGAGACTAGATATCAATTACAGGAAAAGATCTGTAAAAAATACAAACACATGGAGGCTAAACAATACACTACTTAATAATGAAGTGACCACTGAAGAAATCAAAGAGGAAATCAAAAAATACCTAGAAACAAACGACAATGGAGACACGACCCAAAACCTGTGGGATGCAGCAAAAGCAGTTCTAAGGGGGAAGTTTATAGCAATACAAGCCCACCTTAAGAAGCAGGAAACATCTCGAATAAACAACCTAACCTTGCACCTCAAGCAATTAGAGAAAGAAGAACAAAAAAACCCCAAAGTTAGCAGAAGGAAAGAAATCATAAAAATCAGATCAGAAATAAATGAAAAAGAAATGAGGGAAACAATAGCAAAGATCAATAAGACTAAAAGCTGGTTCTTTGAGAAGATAAACAAAATAGATAAACCACTAGCCAGACTCATCAAGAAAAAAAGGGAGAAGACTCAAATCAATAGAATTAGAAATGAAAAAGGAGAGGTAACAACTGACACTGCAGAAATAAAAGAGATCATGAGAGATTACTACAAGCAACTCTATGCCAATAAAATGGACAATCTGGAAGAAATGGACAAATTCTTGGAAATGCACAACCTGCCAAGACTGAATCAGGAAGAAATAGAAAATATGAACAGACCAATCACAAGCACTGAAATTGAAACTGTGATTAAAAATCTTCCAACAAAGAAAAGCCCAGGACCAGATGGCTTCACAGGCGAATTCTATCAAACATTTAGAGAAGAGCTAACACCTATCCTTCTCAAACTCTTCCAAAATATAGCAGAGGGAGGAACACTCCCAAACTCCTTCTACGAGGCCACCATCACCTTGATATCAAAACCAGACAAGGATGTCACAAAGAAAGAAAACTACAGGCCAATATCACTGATGAACATAGATGCAAAAATCCTCAACAAAATACTAGCAAACAGAATCCAACAGCACATTAAAAGGATCATACACCATGATCAAGTGGGGTTTATTCCAGGAATGCAAGGATTCTTCAATATACGCAAATCTATCAATGTGATAAACCATATTAACAAACTGGAGGAGAAAAACCATATGATCATCTCAATAGATGCAGAGAAAGCTTTTGACAAAATTCAACACCCATTTATGATAAAAACCCTCCAGAAAGTAGGCATAGAGGGAACTTTCCTCAACATAATAAAGGCCATATATGACAAGCCCACAGCAAACATCATCCTCAATGGTGAAAAACTGAAAGCATTTCCACTAAGATCAGGAAGAAGACAAGGTTGCCCACTCTCACCACTCTTATTCAACATAGTTTTGGAAGTTTTAGCCACAGCAATCAGAGAAGAAAAGGAAATAAAAGGAATCCAAATCGGAAAAGAAGAAGTAAAGCTGTCACTGTTTGCAGATGACATGATCCTATACATAGAGAACCCTAAAGATGCTACCAGAAAACTACTAGAGCTAATCAATGAATTTGGTAAAGTGGCAGGATACAAAATTAATGCACAGAAATCTCTGGCATTCCTATATACTAATGATGAAAAATCTGAAAGTGAAATCAAGAAAACACTCCCATTTACCATTGCAACAAAAAGAATAAAATATCTAGGAATAAACCTACCTAAGGAGACAAAAGATCTGTATGCAGAAAATTATAAGACACTGATGAAAGAAATTAAAGATGATACAAATAGATGGAGAGATATACCATGTTCTTGGATTGGAAGAATCAACATTGTGAAAATGACTCTACTACCGAAAGCAATCTATAGATTCAATGCAATCCCTATCAAACTACCACTGGCATTTTTCACAGAACTAGAACAAAAAATTTTGCAATTTGTATGGAAACACAAAAGACCCCGAATAGCCAAAGCAATCTTGAGAACGAAAGAAGGAACTGGAGGAATCAGGCTCCCAGACTTCAGACTATACTACAAAGCTACAGTTATCAAGACGGTATGGTACTGGCACAAAAACAGAAAGATAGATCAATGGAACAGGATAGAAAGCCCAGAGATAAACCCACGCACATATGGTCACCTTATCTTTGACAAAGGAGGCAGAAATGTACAGTGGAGAAAGGACAGCCTATTCAATAAGTGGTGCTGGGAAAACTGGACAGCTACATGTAAAGGTATGAAATTAGATCACTCCCTAACACCATACACAAAAATAAGCTCAAAATGGATTAAAGACCTAAATGTAAGGCCAGAAACTATCAAACTCTTAGAGGAAAACATAGGCAGAACACTCTATGACATAAATCACAGCAAGGTCCTTTTTGACCCACCTCCTAGAGAAATGGAAATAAAAACAAGAGTAAACAAATGGGACCTAATGAAACTTAAAAGCTTTTGCGCAGCAAAGGAAACCATAAAGAAGACCAATAGACAACCCTCAGAATGGGAGAAAATATTTGCAAATGAAGCAACTGACAAAGGATTGATCTCCAAAATTTATAAGCAGCTCATGCAGCTTAATAACAAAAAAACAAACAACCCAATCCAAAAATGGGCAGAAGACCTAAATAGACATTTCTCCAAAGAAGATATACAGAGTGCCAACAAACACATGAAAGAATGCTCAACATCACTAATCATGAGAGAAATGCAAATCAAAACTACAATGAGATATCATCTCACACCAGTCAGAATGGCCATCATCAAAAAATCTACAAACAATAAATGCTGGAGAGGGTGTGGAGAAAAGGGAACCCTCTTACACTGTTGGTGGGAATGTAAATTGATACAGCCACTGTGGAGAACAGTATGGAGGTTCCTTAAAAAGCTACAAATAGAACTACCATATGACCCAGCAATCCCACTACTGGGCATATACCCTGAGAAAACCATAATTCAAAAAGAGTCATGTACCAAAATGTTCATTGCAGCTCTATTTACAATAGCCCGGAGATGGAAACAACCTAAGTGTCCATCATCGGATGAATGGATAAAGAAGATGTGGCACATATATACAATGGAATATTACTCAGCCATAAAAAGAGACGAAATTGAGCTATTTGTAATGAGGTGGATAGACCTAGAGTCTGTCATACAGAGTGAAGTAAGTCAGAAAGAGAGAGACAAATACCGTATGCTAACACATATATATGGAATTTAAAAAAAAAGTCATGAAAAACCTAGGGGTGAAACAGGAATAAAGACACAGACTTACTAGAGAATGGACTTGAGGTTATGGGGAGGGGGAAGGGTAAACGGTGACAAAGCGATAAAGAGGCATGGACATATATACACTACCAAACGTAAGGTAAATAGCTAGTGGGAAGCAGCCGCATAGCACAGGGAGATCAGCTCGGTGCTTTGTGACCGCCTGGAGGGGTGGGATAGGGAGGGTGGGAGGGAGGGAGACGCAAGCGGGAAGAGATATGGGAATATATGTATGTATATAACTGATTCATTTTGTTGTGAAGCTGAAGCTAACATACCATTGTAAAGCAATTATACTCCAATAAAGATGTTAAAAAAAAAAAGTAAATTGTTTGACATATGGGACTTCTTTTTAACTTTGTGTTATTTAGTGACACAGCCATAGGTTTTTCTTCTTGTTTTTCAAATATCCAGTGTAATGCCCTTAATTTTTCTCAGAGAATGGCTGTAATTCAAGAAGAAAATCACTCTACTGTTTCTCCTCATTACTTTTCACTAAAAGTACATAAATTATTATGTAAAAATGTGGAAGATTTTGTTCAGTCACTTCAGTTTGTCTCTAATGACATCAACAGCCATATTCATTGGTATTTTATATTCCTAAATTTTTCTCCATATGGCCTTTTTTTTTTTGCACGTTGTTAAGTAACTTTATTATCCAAATTTTGCAATATTTAAAATATATATTTGAATAGTTTATATACTAATATGTCCTTATTCTTACATTATTTCATTTTGACACAAAGTATCTTGGTTTTATTTTTCCTACATTAAATTTTTTACTCCTTTGTATTTTTTTAACTTTATTGATGAATAATTGACAAATGTCATTGCATATATTTAAAATGTACAATGTGATTATATATATATATATATGATTTTATATGTGTATACACACACACACACACACATATATATAACTATCTCCCATAGGGCATTGTGAATTTAAGGTTCGTGAACTTGAAAACAAGTAGGTAGAAAATACTTGCAATTGAATCCTGCTTTCATACATACATGTAAAATTAAATAAATCTAATTTTATTTCCAGTTCTTCATATACACATTGTGTCACCTTAAAACTACTCAACCTCACCAACCTCACTGTCCTTTATTTCCCTCAACTATTATGTCACGAGTCTTTTTTTTAACCATATTATTAGATATTCTTCTAATATATGACTTTATGGCCACATAGAACCCAACTTTATACTTCTTGCCCTTTCATATTAAATTGATCCCTTATTGTTGGGCATGTAGTTGTTTTTTTCCTCCACTACTTAAAAATGTTACAATAAACGTTATTGGACTCGTATCTTTAAATGCATATTTTACAATTTTCTTAGGGTCAATTTCTAGAAGTAGCATTATAGGATCAATGGATATGGATATTGCTTTTTAAATAAGGCAAATTTTTCAAAAAATATGCATAAATTTAAATTTACGTGTTTTCGTCCTAATTGCTCGGCTATAGGCAGGATCTCAAAGATTCAATGAATTGGACCACTTTGTTATTCTAGGAATATTTTGATATATAAAGAATATATATATGCATATTACTTTCCTTCTTCCCTCTAGCCTTCCCTCATTCATAACTTTCCTTTTCTAGTTCTTTACACTTTTACTTTCATAATATTTTATAATAGTTACTAGATATCTACAATACTTAAAATTCTTAGAAGATTACAAAATGAATAACACCTGCCTTCAGATTGTTACTTGTCGGGTATATGAAAAAAATAGTGGTATGGACTGACTGTATTTCCCTAAAATTCATATGCTTAAATTCTAACCCCCAATATGATAGTATAAAGTGATGGGGCCTTTGAGAGTTAATTAGGTCAAGAGGGTAGAGTTCTCATGAATAGGACTAGTGGCCTTTAAAAAGTGATCCCATGGGCTTCCCTGGTGGCGCAGTGGTTGAGAGTCCGTCTGCCAATGCAGGGGACACGGGTTCGTGCCCCGGTCCGGGAGGATCCCACATGCCGCGGAGCAGCTGGGCCTGTGAGCCATGGCCGCTGATCCTGCGCGTCCGGACCCTGTGCTTCGCAATGGGAGAGGCCACAGCAGTGAGAGGCATGCATACCGCAAAAAAAAAAAAAAAAAAAAGTGATCCCAGAGAGCTTGCTGGCTTTCTTTCTGCATGTGAGAATACAATGAGAAAAATATCTACAACCCAGAAGCTGACTCTCATAAGAATCCCACCATGCTGGCACTCTGATCTTCAACTTCAGCCTTCACAACTCTGAGAAATAAATTTCTGTTGATTAGAAGCCATCCGATCTACAGTATTCTGTTATAGTAGCTTGAACTAAGACAAATAGATGATATAGATACATACCTACAAATAGGTATATTACAGGTAGAAAGTGCTAAATGCCTCATAAAAGGTTGCATCCATCCAATTATCCATCCTAAGAACGCTTGCTTTTTTTTTTTTTTTTCGGTACACAGGCCTCTCACTGTTGTGGCCTCTCCCGTTGCGGAGCACAGGCTCCAGACGCACAGGCTCAGCAGCCATGGCTCACGGGCCCAGCCACTCCGCGGCATGTGGGATCCACCCGGACCGGGGCACGAACCTGCGTCCCCTGCATCGGCAGGCAGACGCTCAACCACTGCGCCACCAGGGAATCTCTTGCTTTATTTTTAATAGTAGGTTCAAGATAGCATGACAGTTTTAAATGAAAAGCCCAAGAATGTATCCAATATCAGTGTAAAATGATACTAGATTCCTGACAATTAGCTTCCACCAAAATTTAGCCAGGCTGTATTTGATGAACACGTTGTCTTTCTCATTCTTCACCTTGGCAGTCATTTTCAGTAACCCTGCAGTCTTTACAAGGACCATGGCTTCAATCAGAAACTCAGAATTCACTTTAAAAGGTCAATGAGACAGGGTCACTGTTTCAGGCCTACTTCATACTGATGATGTTATCAAATATAATTCCCTGTGGAGTTACAGAATGAAAGAATGGAGATACTTTTCTGAGTCACTATATACATTCAGGAAACACATATTTATGAGCTTAGACCAATACTACACAATTACATAAAACTAATAATCTTACATTCAGCATATTCAAATTAAATGTTTGAATCTATTAATATTTATGCATTAAGTTAATTATTTTCAAGCTAAACAAAATGATTTATTTTAATGGTTTGGACTCAGTTGCTCCCAATGTCTACATCATAGCTGCCAGTAATTTAGGCACTGAGGGCAAAAGTATTAGACTGTTTTAGGAGTTATCAGGTATATAATCATTAGGCCAAACTTCTAAGATAAATACTTATTTTTAACAGTTGAGTAACTGAACTTCAGCAAATTTAAGTAACTTCTCCTAGTTCATGCAATTAGTAAATGTCAGACAATTAGGCCAAAACCAGCCATGTGACCAAGGCCAATGTCAACATGGAAAGGGACAACATAAGGGTTTCAATCTGGGAAGCTTGATTCCTTGAAGGACAGCAAAGTGAAAGTCTCCTATAACGATCAGTTTATCAAATTGAGTATTAATAAATACAGACAACTCCTTATTTATAGGTTTAAAAAGCACTTTACCAAAACATGTTTTTATCTGTTACAGAAAAGTACATTGTAATACCAAAATATTATATGTATGTTTAGAATTATAGAAACTCTAAACTTTTTAAGGTATTCTTGACTAATGTACTTATTTATTCATATTTATGATGCACTATTAGGTACTCTAAAAAGCACAAAAGTAAGTGATGAGACACACATATTTACTGTGCTCATGAATGTTCAAGGAACATTAAATAAGGACGTTGATAATTTTAAAATTAAATCATAATAAAGTTCTATTTTTAAAAGTTCAATATATACAGTAAAACAGCAAAACATGGAAGAAACATGGTTTATGACTTGAGAGATACTTTTACTAGCATCAAAAATTCTAAAACTAAATAGATACAACTTGTCTGTAAACAGCAAAATAGTCTATGTACAACTGCATTATGTGATTACGGTTATACATAAATGTAATGCATTGTTCTCATAATTCCTAGTGCTATTTTATACATTAAAGTGGTCATGCAAAAAGATTAGCTCTGGGGCTTCCCTGGTGGCGCAGTGGTTGAGAGTCCACCTGCCGATGCAGGGGACACGGGTTCGTGCCCTGGTCTGGGAAGATCCCACATGCCGCGGAGCAGCTGGGCCCGTGAGCCATGGCCGCTGAGCCTGCGCGTCCGGAGCCTGTGCTCCGCAATGGGAGAGGCCACAACAGTGAGAGGCCCGCGTACCGCAAAAAAAAAAAAAAAAAAAAAAAAAAGATATGTCAGGGGAGATAATTTTTCTAAAACACCATTCTTTATATATTTTCAAAAATACAACTTAAATAATGGAAGAATAATAGAGTATTAATAGTTTGCTAAGATTCTTCAAAGTGCCTGGGGAAAAAGAAGTTGAAATAAGTAGAATACAAGCAGCTGCTTGCTTCAAAAAGTGTGTCAGAAATAAAGAATAAGAT
The DNA here is from genome assembly GCF_949774975.1 of Lagenorhynchus albirostris. Lineage (NCBI taxonomy): Eukaryota > Metazoa > Chordata > Mammalia > Artiodactyla > Delphinidae > Lagenorhynchus > Lagenorhynchus albirostris. The sequence continues at coordinate 54,981,769 of NC_083105.1, read as the reverse complement.
TTTTATCATTGTGAATATTTTTCTATTTCTGCACTTCAAGGGAAGCTAAATGACGCTGACTTTATGTGTTGTATATGGACTCAAACACCATAAAAGCCACCTCACTGTAATAAAAGGGTCAAAGTATCACTGTTTTGGGTCATTAGGAAACATGAAACTATTGCCAACCATGCTTCTCTCTTTTTTCCTATGAAAAAAATGTTTTGCTTTGTATTGGTTCACCTAGAGAAAACTTTCATAGAGCTGGGCAGCATCCAATGATTTTAGATAAAAAATATATACTTCATACTTGATCCTGGAATATGACCACATTAATTCTTTATATTATTTACAAAAGTAAAGACAAACACAGGATCTACTTTCACAACAGTTCAAGTTCATTTCATACCATGGAAAGAAAGATACTGTGCCACGTTTGGTACGACAGAAATTATATAAAATCAATTGAATACGACTGAAGCAATGTGAATAATTATTTTCATATGTTGTCTCCATAAAAAGAAATGTCCTAAGGGCCAGGGGTTAAAACCAAAATCCATAGAAACATTTTATATCACACTAGATGACAATGAATCACATAAACTCCTGTGAGAAGATAGGGAGAGAATAGGGTACCCGAGACAGCAGATGCAATGTCTCAGCCACTGTGCAGGAAGCAGCAGGGAGAAGCAAGGTAACATCTGATGCACCTGAGAACAGGAGAACCCTAGAACAGGCAATAGGTATTTCTCAGTTTTAAAACATGATAGGTGGATTCAAGAACTACAGCTGAACCTGAGAAGGTGTCTCTCACCCATTATGTTAAGTGTGAAGACTTCGGGTGATTATAACAGGGCTGGACCAACCTAACCCTTAAAACCCCTTCAACGGAATTTCCAGGGCTCCTTCCAGGACCAGGCACAACACTGGGAAGAAACTTCTGGGAGTGGAATCAAAGCTCATCAATACAGGAGAAACAGAGACAAAGGAGGGCCAGAGAAGGAACTCAGGACATGATTAAAAATAAAAGAAACATTATTCCATAAATGAAAACTGAAATGGAAGCAACAGAGGAGTGAATAAATACAACCACACACACAACAAAACGCAAATTCCTTGAGAGGACTAGAAGGTAGAAAGGAAAAAATATAAAAAATCAAAAATACAGAGATGAAATAAAGAAAGTGAAATATTGAATATAGACAACATGGAGATAAAAGGAGACCCTAAAGAAGAGATTTAAAGCAAGGACCAGAGTTAATACTAAAAATCATAATAAAAAATAGACTTTCCTGAAATACTAAAGATTTGAAAGTGAATACTGAAAAAGCACACTCTGTATCTGAAAACAAAACTGTAGAAGGAACAAGACACTGTTAACAGAAAAACTCCTGGATATTAAAGGCAAAAAAAATCATTTCTATCTTTAGGCAAAAGGAGCAGATGATATACAAAGAATTATAAACAATGACCACACATAGCAATGAGCATTTGTAATTTTAGGATTGTGATTTGAAGTATTATTTCCCATTATATAAAGATGGGGCTTCTTGGAAAAATAATTATAGCTTGTACAAGGTAAGTTTAGAACTCTGACAGACTCAATAGTAAAAGTGAGAAAGTAGATTCTCTGTTTTGTTTCAGATTAGAACACTGCCTCAGAGCCAACTGCAATGTACCTTATTCATTATCAGTTTTCACTCAGATTTCAAAAGTGACAGATTTATAACATTTGTAAATATTCAAACCCTAGATCAGCACAGTTTAGTATATTTTCTTCACTTTTAGTGCCTTTTTATGTATGCATATATATTCTGAATATTCATACCATTTTGTCACTTGCATGCCATGCAAATATTACATTAAGTCTTAGGTATTCATTGAATATAAAGATTTTTAATTGTCACAATGAATCACATTACACACATGCATTTTTAAACTAATCTCTAACTGCATATTGCCCTATTATAAATTATGCTTAGAAGAGTATTCTTATCTCTTGACTGTCTACATCAGGGAGTCTACTATGTGATTTTCCTGTCAAACACGTACTATATGATATAGTTATTTCAAATTGGGTTGTCTGTTCCACCATTAAATGGGACTGGTTAAAACTGAAGATAATCTTGGAGATAATACAATTAAAATATTCTCCAAAGAACCAATGTTACCTAAAAGTCTGATCATATACATAACCCATTATAAAATGGTTCCACCAGTATTTCAATAAGGTTAGAAAGAAAGGGCAGGGGTAGAACAGGGGAAGGGAGGGAAGGAAGGAAGAAAGAAGGGAGAGAACTGCTGCAAATAAAATTAAAAAGAAATAGGTGAAAGGTATAAATATAGGAAAATAGAAATAGCCAGGGGCTAGAGGGTGAGCCTGACTAGAGCTAGGTCCAAGCTCCACAGGAAAAAAGAATTCCTAATTTAGATGTTACCCATTCCTTGAAGCCATGTGAAACTTATTATATGTGGTAGTTTTCAATAAGCAAACATCAGACACTCATCTCATTCTACCTGCAGAAAGAGGGACTATGGCTCCATCATTTAGCAAAGACACATAGAAGAGGAGTGTCCTCTCCCAAGAATAACTACACTAACTAAACTGAGGGAAACTTCTAATTCTGGCAAATGTTAATTCTATAATCTACTAATAACTTTATTAATAAATGCTTAGTGAAGCAATTCTCAGAACTTTTGCTCTCAGGACCCTTGTTAGAGGAAGTCATCAAGAGGATGTGACTGCCAACTGACTGCAAGCTGGACCTGGGCAATTGGAGGCTCCTCACCCCCTCCCTTGTCTTTGGAATGTGCATTCCACCCACCATTCCCACACTAGGAGCTGTTTCAAGGACATAGCTTTGAGAAAGTAGGGTGTTATTGTGACCATCTGGACTGAATATGTGATTGAACCCTGGTCAGGCCTTTAAATAAACTTTAAGATTCTGGCCTGAGGTGCAGAGATCTACTTGTAGGACCTAAGACAGGCCTCATATGTAAGTTCCCTTGCTTGTTAAATCTGCCATCTACCAACCTGGAGTGGTCTGCCTCTTCCTTAAGTCTCTCCTTGCCCTCTGTGTACAGGGGCCAGTTTCAGACTTCACCCAGGGAACTCCTGAGGTTGTAAAATAACACCCCTTTAAACTGTTTAAAAATTATTGAGGACTATAAGGAGATGGTGTTCATGTGGGCTATATCTATTATATTCATCATATTAGAAATTAACACTGAGGGAAATATTTACTGATAAAGTAATAAACTTATTACACATTTCCAAAAATGTTTTAAAAAATAATTATTTCTCAAAGAAAACCTTTAGTGAGAAGAATGGCATTGTAGTAAATATTTTCAAATATCTGTAATGACTGGCTTAATAGAAGACAGTAGCTTTCTCCTATCTGCTTCTAGATTCAGCCTGTAGCTGTACATTGTCTTAGTTGAGGCAAAAACAGAAACCAGCCTCACAGATACTTAAGAGATGTGAAAACTGAGGAAACATGATATTTGATACCACAGCAAATTCAGCAATCTAAAACAGTGTGTACATTTTCCTCCATAAAATTGATCTGTCTTGCATTTTACATGGATCTTTTATTCGTGCATGATTTTGGTAACACCAGGCATTGATTATTTTAGAAATATTGGTTCACTGAGTTATGCAGATCTTCTAAATGTCTGACACAGTTCACTATGCAGCAACAAAAAGCCATATTTTTAATATTACGGCCAATCTTATTTGTAAAGTATTTAAGTATCTGGAAGCTTTTAAGCACGCAGGGACAAGTACAAGTTTTCAAAATTTTAATTTTCACTTGAAGGCCCAAATTTTGTCATTGAAAAAAATACTGTCATTTTCCTTGAAGTTACAGACTCTGTTCATTGTTGAGAAAATGTATGCCAAATACTCAAGTCTGGTTAACCATAGGTTGCCTGTTAGTTTCTTTTTTCAAGTAAAAACAATTTTTTGTGAAAAAGGCAGCTATATCAGCTAGTAGCACAATTGCACAAGTGCTTTTCCTTGAGTAGTCATCATACTTCGTTACATAGTAGAAATGATTTACACATATTTCTTTCTGTCACACAAAATATTAAAAAGGCATGTACATAAACACTGAGATTTAATAAAATTAATTTTTCTTATTAAATATTCAAGAACAATCTTAAGTGAAACTGAGTTTTTAATTTCTTTACAGCAAGTTTATGGTGATGAAGAATATAATACTAGTACATTTGAGGGCTACTGCCTTGTTTTGAGCTACTTTACCAGTAGTTTTTTCCACCATTGTTATTACACCATCAATGAAATTATCACACAGTGAAAAAGGCACAGAGAAAAGGTAACAATGTCATAATATTACTATAAAAATAATTTTAACATTGCAGATCCTCTGAAAGTGTTACAGGAACCACCACGCCCTTAGGGGACTAACACCATAATGAAATAAAACTCTAAACATACAGTATCGCCAACGGACAATCAAATATGACATGCCCACAGGTGTCTTTAAGGAATGCTACTCTGATAATTTTTTTTATACACCTAATAAATTTCTGAAAAATATATTATTATCAGAACAGGAATGAGGTAAGAGCAGCTAACTATGCCTTTGCTTTGCTGTACTGTAAAAAGGTACTATAAGACTGTTTCTAAGGGTTTGGGTGCTGTATTCAGATTTTTTTCTTCAATTGCATCAGGGCTGTAATACAAATAAACCTGGTGTCTGACAATAGGCATTTAATAAATATTTATTAACTAATAAATATTAGTTTATCAATAACTATTCATGTTTACTGCATATTAATATTTATGAGTATCAATTAATGAAGATGCATACACATGACTTGAGTCTTGGTTATGTAACTCTCCAACTATGTGACTTAGGGGAACTTCCTTAGTCTATTTATTTCTCAGTATCAATATATGTAAAATATGCATTCTATGAGCACCATCACCATAGACGTATGGTAAAGTTTATGCCAGATGCTCATCTCAGTACCTAATGGATGGGAATGTCTCAAATAATAGTTCAATACATTCAATCTACTGTCAATCAAACTCTTGAATCATTTCATTGTATTAACTTGCTTTTCTTATTTCCTAAATGTTATCACCGAGAAGAATTTTAAATCTTTGAGATATTTGCTACTAATATATATATGTGTCATAGTTCAATTTAAAAAAAACTGAAAGGAAGGAAAGAAGGAAGGAGAGAGGGAGTGAGGGAAGAAAGGAAGGAAAGAGGGAGGGAGGGAGGCAGGGAGGGAACGAGGGAAGGACCACTCTAAGGTCAAACAGCAGAGAGAACTTAATATAAAGATTTAGGTATAAAAAATGATGGAACTAAAAGAGTAAATGGGCTGAGAGGTAGCCCAGAAACCTGTAACTACAGAAACCAGATCTCAACATTTCTGATGGGAGGAAAATGAAAGAGAGGAGATGGCCTTAAGAGAAACCACTCACCAGTGACACTACTGGAGCTATACTCTGTTGTGGGAACCATCTTGTGATGTGTGCAGTATGTAAAATATTTGCAGTATGTAAAATACCAAAAATAAACTTGTTTTGATAAAGCATTTTTGCCCAGCTTTGCCAAATTGTAAACAAGTTCTTATTAAGAAATGTTACACATATATTTATGTGAAACTTGTTTTTGAACATGTTTTTGAGGATTATATTCTGAAAAAAGAAAATATGTCTTTACCACCCCCCTCCAAAAATAACCCATCAATGTAAACATGCTGTGTGTTTGAGAGAAAGTCTATTGAGGCATCCATGTCTGCTAATACCCTTGCCTAATATACTCCCAACCCTCGAATAATAATTTCAGTATGAAAGCCCAGTTTGTCTCTGAGCACTGATCTCCCCACATATCTCAGGAAAACACTGATCCATTCTGTTTATGGACCACACAGTATGCTGTGAGGCAACTGCAACTTTCTTGGGCAGACAGGAAGATATCTTGCTGTCAAAGGTCAGAGACATACCAACTATGAGCCAGTGGTGGCTGAGATGGGGAGAGAGAGACTCACTGACTCCAATTAAGTAGTGTATACTTGTCACCCCTCCTCAGATCCACTACATCACTTCCTACTTAGCCTGTTGATGGAAATAAATGACAATATTGCATTAACTAAATATGTGTGGGTCATCATGAATTTTTCTTCACATTGCCTACCTTTTGACATTCCAGATCTTGGTTTTGCTATAGACTGAATGCCTATGTCACCCCAAAAGTCATATGTTGAAGCCTAATCCTCCATATGATGGTATTTGGAGGTGAGACCTGTGGCAGGTGATGAGTTGGTGCCCTTATAAAAGGGACCACAGAGAGCTCCTTCACCCGTTCAGCCATGTGAGGACATGGGGAAAAGACAGCCATCTATGAACCAGGAAGCAAACCCTCACGGGACACAGAATCAGCCAGTGCCTTGATCTTCCCAGCCTCTAGAACTGTAAGGAATAAATCTATGTTGTTTTAAGCCACCTGGTCTATGGTATTTTGTTGGAGCAGACCAAACAAACTAAGACAAGTTTCTACATTGACCTAGTGATAATATTCAGAATAAGAATATTCTGCCACGCACCTGATGAAAGTACGAGTGCTTCTGCCAGAATCGCCGAAGCCACTGGAAGCCCACAGCTAGCCGGCACTACTAGCATAGCCCTAAACACTGCTGGATTCCTAAGCCTCCTGCTGCTAGGCTTAGTAGGCCAGTCCTATCAGAACTGTTGTTAAAACAGAAAAATAATAGGAAAATAATTTTTCTCTCCACAATTTCAATTTCTTGCCAGTGACTCCCACTGGCAGAACGTAAATGGGAGTCTAGGAAAAATGGACTATGCAGAATTCCAGCCCCTGCAGCACAGAGTTGAACCCAGCATGGCAGAAATGGAACCGATAGGAAGTAGACAAATAAGGGGAAAAACAAAGTAAAGATAAGTACAGCATCTATGTATGGTGTACCGTATGATTCAGCAATATCTGTGACAGGCTCATATCCCCAGAAATTCTAATCCTTTCACTGCAAATTCTAGTCCTTTCACTGAATTACTGAGTTATCTGAAGACTAGAAAACTGGAATAATAATAAAAAAGCCAAGATCCTGACAAGAGACCCAACTTAGTCAATATTTATTTATTTGTCACATATTTATGAAGCACTTTGTAAATGCCAGGCACTGTGCTCTATGTTCCTATGCCAGACATAGTGATGAATAGAATAGGCTACTTGTCTTCTAAGAGTCAGAAAGTGAGGCGAAACGTGTTCACAAACAGATATAATCTAGAGCAGTATACCAGAAATCCATGTAAGTAGTGCCAAGTGTTTTATGAATACAATAGGTACAATTTTGATGAGTAGATATGAGCAGGAAAATGTACAGTTTGAGCAAAGAGCAGAGCAGGGAAAGTTCAAGGCTTATTTGACAAATAGCCACTGTATCAGTTTATTTTTGCTCCAAATAGCTAAAGTAGTCTACAGTCAGTTAGCTGCTTTATCTTTTAGAAATAGGGTATGTTTTTTCCAGGAACACCAAAATAAGTCTACAATTAATGTACTATAATTAGGAGATAATTCTCATCTTCTCCCTGTTATCATTATTTCCCCTTGAGTATAAAGTTATTGTAACTGAAACTGAAAATATTTTAATGTTTTCCTAATTATAAAAAAGTACGTATTTTCTAATATATGATTTGTCTAATTTTTTCTAATGTTTCCAATCAAAACAGGCTCATTGTAGACAATGTGGGAAATACCCTATGGGATATCTTGGTTTTCTCTAATTTATCACTAATTTATTGTAATTATTATAGATATGTGATAAAAACACTTTTATTAATAATTAAGGGCATCTCAGCCTTTAATTAAAGTTCCTTAAAGTTCCACATGGAGAAACTGCATTATAAAGAAAAACATGATTAAGGTTTATGTTGTATATTCCAAATTAATTTACACTCTTAACCAGTGATGATGGTTCTTTTGTGCTGGACTTGATTTTCATTATTTTACTGAAAATATTTACATATATCTTTGTAAGTAATATTTCATCTTAACTTTATCAGAATTTGGTATACTTGTGATATTGGAGATTTTTGTATTACTTTTGCCCTGGAACAATCTATCTGGCAGGAAATGAAGGTTTGAAAGCAATGAAGAGACCAGTAAAACCATCCAGAACTGGAGATATTTTTCAGGGATAATTTTCTTTTCTTTGGATTTTGATTTTGACAGAGACTTTTCTATTTCTCTTTTTTCTCCAGTTTTACTGAGGTGTGACTGACAAATAAAAATTGTATATATTTACATTGTGCAATCTAATGTTTCGATACATGTATACATTATGAAATAATTACCACAATCAAGCTAATTAACATATCCATTACCTCACATAGTTACACTTTCTTTCTTTTTTTTTTTTGGCAAGAACACTTGGAATCTACTCTCTTAGCAAATCTCAAGTATTAATACATTATTATTAACTATAGTCATGTTGTGCATTAGGTCTCCAGAACTTATTCATCTTATGACTGAAAGTTTGTATCTTCTGACTAATACATCCCCACTCTCCAGGCCCTGATAACCCCATTCTACTCTGTTATTATAAGTTTGACTTTATTTTATGTGTGCGTGGTTTCACATATAATTAAATCATGCAGTATTTGTCTTTCTGTGTCTGGCTTATTTCACCCAAGCTAATGTATTCCAGGTTCCTCTGTATTGTCACAAATGGCAGGATTCCCTTCTTTCTCAATGGCTGAACAGTTTTCTATTGTATTTCCATATATATCACATCTCCATTATCCATTCACCTGTCCATTGACATACTACTGTGAATAATGCTGCAATGAACATGGGACAGCAGATATCTATTTCAGATACCAATTTTATTTCCTTCAGATATATACCCAAATGTGAGATAGCTGGATCAAATGGTAGTTGTATTTTTAATTTTTAAAAGAATCTCCAAACTGTTTTTACATAATGGCTGTCCAATTTACATTCCCACCAATGGTGTACAAGGTTCTAGGCTCCCTTTTCTCTACATCCTCAGAAACCCTAGTTATCTTTTGACTTTTTGATGATAGCCATTCTAATGTATGTGAGGAGATATCTTATTGTGGTTTGGATTTGCATTTCCCTAATGATTAGCGATGTTAAGCATTTTTTCATGTGCCTGTTGGCCATTTTACTTGGGTTATTTGTATTTTTTTTTTCTGAGTTGCACACATTTCTTATCTTGGATACTGACCTCTTATCAGATTTGCAAATATTTTCTCCCATTCCATAGGTTTCCTTTTCATTTTGTTGATTGTTTGCTGTGCAGAAAATTTTTAGTTTAATGTAGTCCTACTTGCTTATTTGCTTTAATTTTATTTTTGACTGAAAAATGAAATAAATTAAAGCTATTCATCTATATTTTTCTTTGTGTACTGTTTTAGCAACCTCTCCAAGTTTTGAGATGTACGGTTGACATGGTTGCTCTTCCCTAAACAATCTATGATTATTGCCTTAATTTCCTTTTTGACTCCAAATCTTTGTGCTTACAGTTGCTTTGTTTTAATTTATGTATGGTGAGATTCAGTCATCTCTCAATTAGCCTGAGTAATGAGATACTGTGTGGATTAAAATTGGTTTCAAATTCTTTGGTATTTTACACATGTATAAATAGGATTTAATTTATTTTCTTTTTTAAAAAAATTTTTATACACTCTAAAGGTTACATTTATAGTAATTACAGAATGTTGACTATATTCCCCATGTTGTAAAATACATCCTTGAGCCTATCTTATACTCAATAGTTTGCGCCTTCCACTCACCTACCCCTATATTGTCCCTCCCCTGCTCACTGGTAACCACTATTTTGTTCTCTGTATCTGTGGGTTTGCTTCTTTTTTGTTGTATTAATTAGTTTGTCATATTTTTTAGATTCCACATATAAGTGATATCTTATAGTATTTGTCATTCTCTGACTTATTTCACTTAACATATAGTCCTCCAAGTCCATCCATGTTGCTGCAAATGGCAAATTTTCATTCTTTTTATGGCTGAGTAGTATTCCATTTTATATATATACCACATCTTCTTTACCCATTCATCTGTTGATGGACACTTAGGTTGCTTCCATATCTTGGCAATTATAAATAATGCTGCTATGAACATTGGGGTGCGTGGGGTTTTTTTTAAATGACCTTTTTGACTTCTGCATGGTTGAAATGATGCTGGATGACTTTTCCAAGCCCAGTTTAAAAAAAGTCTTATTGCTTCTGCCTTAGTCTCTTAGAAGGTTGGTTCTCTGAATGCCTCATCTGGGGATGTCCCCACTTCAAATCAAGATATTGGGCTGCAAGAAGCCCAAGCCACCTAATGAAGTCATGTGTAGCTGCTCTGATTGACAGTCCAGATGAGCCTAGCACTGACAGAAAGCATAAACTGCCAATCATATCAATGAGCCATTTTGGACACCTAGCTGAGGTATGTTATCCTCTGCTGACAATTACAACTGCATAAAAGACCTCCAAGTGGTGACCACCCAGCCAAGACCTTTTAATCCATTTTAATCCGCTAATTTGCAACACAAAAATAGGTAACTAGAGCAGCTTTTTTCCCAAAAAAAAACATATATGGTGAGTATATATCTTAGTGTTTGCTTCAGAACATCTTCATTTATTTACCTTTATGTATGTATGCATATATTTTCTTTTTCATTATGACTAAGAAAGAATTACAACTAGACTTGGCATGGAATTATTGTTGACAATGTTTTTTTCTCAGAATTTTGTAGCCATTACACCCTTCTCTGAAGGCAGTTAATGTCATTGAATATGTTGATCTCAACCTAATTTTTGCACTTTAACATGTGAGCTTTTTTTTTCAACTTTTCAAAAGTCCTGAATTCCTATGGGATTAAACTTTATTCATAAAATTTTAAAATATCACTTCATTATGTGTTTCTTTTAATTAATTATTTTTCCTGCTTTATTTTGGTTCATTTCAATTTTCAACTGTGGAATTTTATTCTAATATAATTCTAATTTTTTCTTCTGCTCTTATTGTTATGGTTATTTCAAAAATATGAAATTTTCCTTCTACTTCACAATTTAGGTAGCTAACTTACCTCAGTACCATTTTTCCTTTTGCTCCTTCATTTTGCATTCTGCGAGAGTATTACAAATTATCTTACATATTACTGATTAAATATCCTGCAGTGCTTAGTTTGCTTTGTACTGTTTCGAATAATGATTTAAATTTTCGTATTCATTACTTATTTCTTCTATTTTTTGCATCCCCCATGTCTTGCAAACACCCATATTGTCAAAAGAGGTCAATGAAAAATTATAATTCCCAGGGTACTGAGCTGAAAATTCTACAGCCACTTTAGAAAGAAGCTCTGATGTAGGATGCATTCCATTTCAGCATAGCACAGTGTATCAGGTCAGGGTTTCCATTAGGAAGGAATGAATTAAGAGACATCTCTCAAACCCTCTCTCTATAGAACCCAACCATTCTTCCTCAGATATTCATTGGATATTTGGATAGCAAAATCTCTCTTGGTATTTTATAGGTTTGTGTCCACTGATGTAGAAGACATGTATCTCTTTCTAACTCTATAATAAGTATTTTAAGAACATTATAATTTTTTAAAAGTTGACACAATTTTTCTGTGGAAAATAAAGCCCCTATCCCTTTATGACTTGATCTGATTGGTTTCATTGTAGTTGTTTCTTTATTTTTTTAATAAATTTATTTATTTTTTGGCTGTGTTGGGTCTTCATTGCTGCACACGGGCTTTCTCTAGTTGCAGCGAGCAGGGGCTACTCTTTGTTGCGGTGCGCAGGCTTCTCACTGCGGTGGCTTCTCTTGTTGCGGAGCACGGGCTCTAGGCATGTGAGCTTCAGTAGTTGTGGCGTGCAGTCTCAGTTGTGGCTCGTGGGCTCTAGAGTACAGGCTCAGTAGTTGTGGCACATGGGCTTAGTTGCTCTGCGGCATGTGGGATCTTCCTGGACCCACATGGGTTCGACAAGGGCTCGAACCCATGTCCCCTGCATTGGCAGGAGGATTCTTAACCCCTGCACCACCAGGAAAGTCCCTGTAGCTGTTTCTTTAAACCTAACACTTTTTGGCATATTTTTGCCATGTGCTCAACAGAACCTTGAAAAAAGAAATCACTTAAATAATAGAAGCTAGGTCAATTTTTTTTCTTTCATGCTTTAGGAGAAGAGCAAAATAAAAGATGGGAAGGAACTGTGGCTTTACTGCATATAGAAATGGAAAGCATCCCTGTATGATTAATTTCCAAACTCTCAGGAGCTACCTATAAGCATATTATAATATACTCAGCTATTATTAGAACTCTAGTTATCTTAAAGTTTCTATTTCCTAGGACAGTTTCTATTTCTAATATTTTGCCCACATTATCCTCTTATATGCACACATATAAGACTGACCAAATTTCCAGGTGTTTTATCACACACTCACACACACAATGGACCCTGCAATACTTCCACACAAATTTTCAAGGAATTAGTCCAAAACTGATGAACCAAGATATCAAAGCTACACAGATTTTGTTTATATTGGTTACCTTTTGGATTTGGAAATTTGAGAGTAGAAAATAATAAGATCTAGGCATGTGCATGGACTATAATATAATTTTCATTTACTCACTTTATTTTCCCTCTTAAAATTATTGGAATATTAAGAAATAATGATAGTTATCTGTGGAAGCCTTCAGACTTCAGATTAACATTTATGTGTTAAAGGAGAAGTAGATAAGTCATTTTCTGAGAAAGCTGCTATTACCACAAAGTTGATTATTTCATTGCATTCTAGACATACCTTTTAAATATTAGCCCTCAATGTCTTAAATCTGAGCCTACAGTGAGCTCAGAGGTGACTGCAGCAATTCTTGTGTGGTCCTTATATGGATAATTTTCTCTAACTATACACCTTTGACACTCATTTGTACTATCACGCTCTAGAAGGTGACCTGATTTGGAAAGACACTATAATCCACCTCAGTAGGACACTGAACAAGCAGTGCCAGAGGACGTTAAAATTAGAGTCAAATAAAACTCCTCTGCCTAGCTGGTTTAGTTATAATTGCCTAATGACTGAGGGATGTACTTTTAAAATTAGCCTTTGATTCTCTAAACTGGGAGTAAAAAAAGAGAACACATGTGATCTTCCCACAACCTCCTTACCAACAGTTTCTACTAAAATCACACGAAAGCCAACCAAAAAAAAAAAAAAAGAACCAAACAAATAACAACAAACAAACAATAACCACATTTTGCTTATTCTATGTAGAATATCACACATCACTCACAAATCTCAGTCTGTGTTTCCCCACATTTACAAAGCACGAGACATCCTGTTGGGTACAAGAATATAGATTTTCTAGGGGCATGTCAAAAGTTAAAGCAGCTGAAAAACATTTTTTAACAACTGACTTCACTTATCAAACAGCAGAACCCGAAAAAGGTCTCTGGCACCTGAAATCATTTAATGCTTTTATGGCAGCGATAAAAATCACTTCAGGTGTTGCTGCAGCCACAGCTTTGAAACCAAGAGAGTTCCGAAGTGGAGAAGATCCATCAAAAATAAATCAAACCTTGTTTCACTGGTGCTAAAGGAAGTGTGTGTAACGGAAAGTTATTAAGACCAAAGCCACCTGCAGGCTTTGGCCTCAGCACAGGGCCCTCTTGCCTGCGTATTCCCCAGTCAATCACTAACCCCCTCGTCTCTTCTTGGTATTGTCAGGAGATTGATAGGCTGTAAATTACAGAAGGTAAGTGCTTTAAGGCTTTGGAAGCTTTCCTAGCATGCCATTTTGCCACCGCATTGAACATTCTCTCTCTCTCACATACACACGCACACACAAGCACACACACGCACACACGCACAGAGCGTTATTTCAAATCATTTCAAAGTACTTATAAGATTTGCTCCAACCATCATATCGTTTTTCCATCATCAGGAAGCCAGTAATGTTTATCTAACATCTACTAATTTTTGGCCCCTTTAATGTAAGTGATCTCATTTAACGGTCACAAAATCATAGGTATAACCCTGCAAGAAGTGTATACTTAATCTCATATTGCAGACCAAATACCAAGGCTCATAGAACTTAAGTGTTTTACAAAGTTTACAAAACTAACAGATGATGGAGCTGGATTACTATTCAGAATCTTCAATTTCATCTTCTGTGTTACTTCCATTCTAGTTCCCTATCTCTAAAGCAATGTTTCAAAAACCTGTTATATATGTTTAAAAAATTTTTAAACCTGTTACATATATTTAAAATTACCTTCAAATAGATTTATTTATGTTTTCTGAAAAGTGAGTGTTGGCATATTCATTTTTAAAATATACTATATAAAATTAGGCATACTGCATGCCATAGCTTTTAAATACCATAAAAACAAAGTAAATAAGAATATATGCAAAGAAAAATACAAAATTGAGCTCAAGATAACGTGACTAAGATATCACTTTAACTCACATTGCTCACGATGTGAACATGAAGTTGACCTCTAGCAGCACAGATTATTTGGGTTTCTCCATGCCTTAATCTATGTTTGACTGTGTGATGCCTCTGTTTTCCACCTTTCATCTCTCTTTGAACTACATAAAACCTGTTTTTCTATGTTATGCTCTTCTGCGCCGCTTGGCCTTTAATGAATCTTTGTACATCTGCCTCTTTTTGCTTCATATTAGTCCCGATAACTGAAGTAGTTCTACTTGGTTCCAATATGATTCTACCTATAGACAATGATGTAATATTTATTTACAGCATAGTCATCCAGATGATAAAAAATGTAAATGTTTTGAAATTATACCTAAAATGAAAGAACAAAAGTAGAAAACAAATCTTGAGGTAAATCAGGGACTGCATATGCCCCCAGACTCCTATTTGAGAAAATACTACCATAAAGGAATGAGAAATTTAACACAAGTGAAATTTTTTGATAACTGATTCTTACTGATTTTATGCAAATAATTATTTTACAACTGAATTAGAAGTATCAATATAAGTAATTTATTTGATGATCTAGGTTTATGACTGTGAACATCACATCCAAATGCCTTATTAACAGACACCAGGTTATTCACCACCCACCCTCAACCTAGCTTTACACATCAACTTCCACAAATACTCTAGACTGCCTTCTAGGCAGTGATTTTCAGTGCTGACTTCACATTCATATCACCTAGAGAGCTTAAATAAATAAACATACTTAGGGCCCATCAGCTGAGATCCTGCATCCCACTTTAGTTAGTCACTAGTAGGACTGGGCATAGATTTCTTTTAAATGAACCCCTGGAAATTAAAATGTACAGCCAGAATTGAGAACTGTTCCAGTTAATCAGAGAAACTTTCTGTTTTTAAAATACATCATAGAATTTTTTGAATCCCTGTATTTTCTTGTTTTTTAATTTGCGTATACCCAGTCCTACAGGCTAGCTCACATATCCTGAGATATTCAGATCAAATATCAGTGCCTTGTGATACCTTCCAAGAACAATACAGACCACACTGATTACTCTTTTTCTTATCTCATGGTACTTTAAATAATAAAGAACATATTATAGTACACTAACCTCTAATGTATAACTCTAATCCTGTAAGCCCATGACTGTAAAACCACAAGCTTATGTATTGTAAGGTAATATATATTAGACATTTGATTTGCCAGGGATTTTTTCAATGAATGAAGAAAGTAAGGAGGAAATAAAGAGTGAATCAACCAGTTTAAAGATATGTTATGAAAAAACCCGAACGAACTTTTTGGCCACCCCAATATATAAAAAACTTTTATATATAACTTTAATCGAGTGTTGTTCTCAGGTTCTACCTGGATGCATATAGTTATTTGTGCCTGTGTCTGCACTGAATAGGCAGTAGGTACTTTATCACTGTCTCTATGTACCCTTGTTATCCATTATCTCTTCTCACTACATCAGCTTTGCACAGGCTCTGCCTCTAGTCTCTAGGTTGTTTTCTTTAATACCATGTACAAGCTCACAAAATTTATTAAACTAGCAAATAATTCCATTGTATCAGACTAAATGTCTTTTGAAATAAAAGTATATGTCATCTTTGGTAACAATTTTTTAATATTACAAATTTTGTAACCAATTTATATTTTCTCTTGCATTCTGTATAACTGAGATGACTAGAAGCCCAGACAGTGGATAAGAGATCTGTCTTTGCTACTATCACCTCAAATTGCCCTGGCTACCGATGGAAGAAAAGGGTCTTAATACAGAGTTGAATGTGTAATGTCCAGACTTAGGAAGAAGACAAATAAATAATTTCACTCAATGTTACTTCATCATTCATGCCTTTCTACTACTCTGTTTAAACTAGCAGCACCCCCGTGCATGAAACACACCAGTCTCTCTCCATCTTCACCTCATCCCTTCTCTCTGTCTCTCTCTGTGTGTCCTCTACTCTTCTTCTAAGGACACACATCACTGGCTTTAGGGCCAACTTTAATCCAGTGTGATCTTATCTTTACTTAATTACATCTGCAAAGGCCCTATTTTCCAAATAAGGTCACATCTCAAGGTTCCAGATAGATGTGAATTTTGGGGAGACACTGTTCATTTATGTATTGACTGTCTTATCACACTAGATACAATAATGAGGACAGGGACTTTTTTGGTCTTTGTTCATTGTCAGTGTCTCCAGTGCTTACAACAGCACCTGACGCAAAGTATTCAGTAAACTGATGTTGTTGTAGAAGACCAAGTACTTTAATACTACAGCCCCCAAATCATTCAAGACTTGAATTCTGTGTGTGAGTATCATAAAATCAGAATTCATACACATAGGACCAAGTATGTCAGGATAAAACTTAAAATTATCAGCCTTTTCCTGATTACACATTACTGGCCAATGTTGGTGGATGATTATCTTGTTATATATAATTATTCATAGAGTCTTTACTGTAACTCATTATATCAATTATTTTTTACTTTATTTTGACTTGTTTTTCTTTTTTAATTTACAAAAACCTCTCATATCCCTCCTTTTCCTAGACTCAGCCAGGGACAAGATCAATCCAAAGAGTAAAAGTGAAGGTGAACTTCACCCACAAAAACAGGCCATGTAAATTTTTACATTTCTGAGCCACAGAGGGAAATATTGAGACACAGATTATTGTGTCTCCCCTCATGGTACTGATCTGAAAAGTTATTATAAATACAGGAAAATTTTCCACTGTTATCTCCATGAATATAATTTTAATCAATGTGGTTATCAACTACATGTTGATACCTGAATATTTAAATAGGATAAATAAGTAAGAGATTTTTCAAACACAGGTGATATTTCTCAACCATTTACTGAACACTAAAGAGATGAATTTCAGGTCTATATGAAGTGGGATGGTTTCATACTCTTTTTCCTGTCCTGCCAATGATTCAATTAATTTTTAAATATCCAATCCATGGCAATTTATACCACCAATGAGAAAGGTTTTAAATTGGATATGTGGGAGACTAACAATTAACATGGGCCAATATCCAATAATTCATCCAAATACCACACAGAAAATTTAATATTTCAAAATACGGTGTAATAACATATATATACATTATAAAATATTACAGCATGGTTAAAAAAAATAGACTATGAAGTATTCCACATGACATCATTTATAAGCTATACTAAATATAAGATCACATAAAAAGAACCAAAATTTTACTTGTCAGGAGACAGTATTTTAGGTTTTGTACAGAAAACAACTAGACTAAGTATCCATATATGAGATTTTTCAGATAAATAAAATATTTGCCACCAGACCTGTCAGCAGGGACATTGTATTAGTTATCTAATGTTGCATAACAAATCATCTCAAAATTTATCAGATTAAATAAAGAATCATTTATCTCAAAATTTCCCAGGGTCAGCAATCTGGGAGAGGCTTACGTGAACTGGTTCTGGTTCAGGGTCTTGCATGAAATTGCCATAAAGCTGTTGGATGGGATGGCAGTCATATGAGTGCTCCACTGGGACCAGAAGACAGATTTCCCAGCTCACTCACATTGCTGTTGTCAGACCTTAGTTCCTTATTAGCTACTGGCTACAGACATTAGTTCCTTGACTTGTGGACGTAACCTTATGCAAACCGAATATCCAACGACAGGGCAACTGGCTTCCTCCAGAGCAAGGTATGTGGGAGACAGAGAGAGAAACAATGTACAACCAAGAAAGAAGGCAGTGTATATTATAACCTAATCCTGGAAGTGATGTACCAATTCTTCTTCCATATTCTGTTGATCACACAGATCAATCCTGGTATAATGTGAGATGGGAATACACATCTGTGAACACCATGAGGTGGGGAATATCTGGGGCCATCCTGGAGGCTAGTTACCACAGACATTATCTACATTTTGGGCAGGACAATTATTTACTGAGCAAGAATATCCTGTGCAGTCAAGGATGTTTAGCATTCCTAGTCACCTCATCTCTGTACCCCACTGCATGGAATGAAAGGAGAGACATTGTGAAAATAAGAAATTCCACCTGACATTTCCAAAACCCCTCCACTGAAAAGCAATATCTGAAACAGGGGAATCTCTTATCTTCAGAAGCAGCTTCTTAAAAAGGAGTGTCTCTGAAACTATCAGAAATCCAAGAAAAGTTAATGCGAATTAGCCAGTAGATCCTTATTTAAAGGCAAGCCACCCAGCTCGAGCACTCCATGTCAAGGCGCATCAGAGTGTTCACAAAGGAGATTCACTGTGACAGGAGGAATGGCTAATTATGTGCATAGCTCACTGAACTTTTTTTTTCCACATTGTCACTCTCTTTATTTTATTTTTTTAACATCTTTATTGGAGTATAATTGCTTTAAAGTGGTATGTTAGTTTCTCCTTTATAACAAAGTGAATCAGCTATACATATAAATATATCCCCATATCTCCTCCCAATTGCGTCTCCCTCCCACCTGCCCTATCCCACACCCCTAGGTGGTCACAAAGCACTGAGCTGATCTCCCTGTGCTATGGGGCTGCTTCACACTAGCTATCTATTTTACATTTGGTAGTATATAAAAGTCCATGCCACTCGCTCACTTCTTCCCAGCTTACCCTTCCCCCTCCCCATGTCCTCAAGTCCATTCTCTCTGTCTGCATCTTTATTCTTGTCCTGCCCCTAACTTCTTCAGAATCTTTTTTTTCCTTAGGTTCCATATATATGTGTTACCATACGGTATTTGTTTTTCTCTTACTGACTTACTTCACTCTGTATGACAGACGCTAGGTCCATCCACCTCACTACAAATAACTCAGTTTCATTTCTTTTTATGGCTGAGTAATATGCCATTGTATATATGTGCCACATCTTCTTTATCCATTCATCTGTCGATAGACACTTAGGTTGGTTCCATGTCCTGGCTATTGTAAATAGAGCTGTAATGAGCATCGTGATACATGAGTCTTTTTGAATTATGGTTTTCTCAGGGTATATGCCCAGCAGTGGGATTGCCTGTAGTTTTCTTTCCTTGTGACAACTTTGGTTTTGGTATCAGGGTGATGGGGGCCTTGTAGAATGAGTTTGGGAGTTTTCCTCCCTCTGCTATATTTTGGAAGAGCTTGAGAAGGATAGGTGTTAGCTCTTCTCTAAATGTTTGACAGAATTCGCCTGTGAAGCCATCTGGTCCTGGGCTTTTGTTTGTTGGAAGATTTTTAATCACAGTTTCAATTTCAGTGCTTGTGATTGGTCTGTTCATATTTTCTATTTCTTCCTGGTTCAGTCTTGGAAGTTTGTGCATTTCTAAGAATTTGTCCATTTCTTCCAGGTTGTCCATTTTATTGGCATAGAGTTGCTTGTAGTAATCTCTCATGACCCTTTGTATTTCTGCAGTGTCAGTTGTTACTTCTCCTTTTTCATTTCTAATTCTATTGATTTGAGTCTTCTCCCTTTTTTTCTTGATGAGTCTGGCTAATGGTTTATCAATTTTGTTTATCTTCTCAAAGAACCAGCTTTTAGTCTTATTGATCTTTGCTATCGTTTCCTTCATTTCTTTTTCATTTATTTCTGATCTGATCTTTATGATTTCTTTCCTTCTGCTCACTTTGGGGGTTTTCTGTTCTTCCTTCTCTAATTGCTTTAGGTGCAAAGTTAGGTTGTTTATTTGAGATGTTTCCTGTTTCTTAAGGTAGGACTGTATTGGTATAAACTTCCCTCTTAGAACTGCTTTTGCTGCATCCCATAGGTTTTGGGTCTTCGTGTTTTCATTGTCATTTTTTTCTAGGTATTTTTTGATTTCTCTTTGATTTCTTTAGTTATTTCTTGGTTATTAAATAGTGTATTGTTTAATCTCCATGTGTTTGTAATTTTTTACAGATTTTTCCCTGTAATTGATATCTAGTCTCATAGCATTGTGGTCAGAAAAGATACTTAATATGATTTCAATTTTCTTAAATTTACCAAGTCTTGATTTATGACCCAATATATGATCTCTTTTGGAGGATGTTCTATGAGCACTTGAGAAGAAAGTGTATTCTGTTGGTTTTGGATGGAATGCCCTATAAATATCAATGAAGTCCATCTTGTTTAATGTGTCACTTAAAGCTTGTGTTTCCTTACTTATTTTCATTTTGGATGATCTGTCCGTTGGTGAAGCTTGGATGTTAAAGTCCCCTACTATGACTGTGTTACTGTTGATTTCCCTTTTTATGCTGTTAGCATTTGCCTTATGTATTGATGTGCTCCTATGTTGGGTGCATAAATATTTACAATTGTTATATCTTCTTTGTGGACTGATAACTTGATCATTATGTAGTGTCCTTCTTTGTCTCTTGTAATAGTCTTTATTTTAAAGTCTATTTTGTCTGATAGAAGAACTGCTAATCTAGCTTTCTTTTGATTTCCATTTGCATGGAATATCTTTTTCCATCCCCTCACTTTCAGTTAGTATGTGTCCCTAGGTCTGAGGTGGGTCTCTCGTAGACAGCATATATACAGGTCTAGTTTTTGTATCCATTCAGCCAGTCTATGTCTTCTGGTTGGAGCATTTAATCCATTTATATTTAAGGTAGTTATCGATATGTGTGTTCCTATTACTATTTTCTTAATTGTTTTGGGTTTGTTATTGTAGGTCTTTTCCTTCTCTTGTGTTTCCGGCCTAGAGAAGTTCCTTTAGCATTTGTTGTAAAGGTGCTTTGGTGGTGAATTCTCTTTGCTTTGTCTTGTCTGTGAAGGTTTTAATTTCTCTGTCAAATCTGAATGAGATCCTTGCTGGGTAGAGTAATCCTGTTTGTAGGGTTTTCCCTTTCATCACTTTAAATATGTCCTGCCTCTCCCTTGTGGCTTGCAGAGTTTCTGCTGAAAGATCAGCTATTAACCTTATGGGGATTCCCTTGTATGTTATTTGTTGTTTTTCCCTTGCTGCTTTTAGTATTTTTTCTATTTAATTTTTGATAGTTTGATTAATATGTGTCTTGGCATGTTTCTCCTTGGACTTATCATTTATTGGACTCTGAGCTTCCTCGACTTGATTAACTATTTGTTTTACCATATTAGGGAAGTTTTCAACTATAATCTCTTCAAATATTTTTTCACTCTTTTTTTTCTCTTCTTCTTCTGGGACCCCTACAATTCGAACGTTGATGCATTTAATGTTGTCCCAGAAGTCTCTGAGACTGTCCTCTATTCTTTTCTTTCTTTTTTCTTTATTCTACTCTGCAGTACTTATTTCCACTATTATATCTTCCAGGTTACTTATCTGTTCTTCTGCCTGTTATTCTGCTATTGATCCCATCTAGAGTATTTTTAATTTCATTTATTGTATTGTTCATGATTGTTTGTTTGCTCTTTAGTTCTTCTAGGTCCTTGTTAAACATTTCTTGTATCTTCTCCATTCTATTTCCAAGATTTTGGATCATCTTTACTACCATTACTCTGAATTCTTTTTCAGGTAGACTGCCTATTTTCACTTCATTTGTTTGGTCTGGTGGGTTTTTACCTTATTTCTTCAGCTGCTGTGTGTTTCTCTGTCTTCTTATTTTGCTTAACTTATTGTGTTTGGGGTCTCCTTTTCACAGTGTGTAAGTTCGTAATTCCCGTTGTTTTTGGTGTCTGTCCCCAGTGGCTAAGGTTGTTTCAGGGGGTTGTGTAGGTTCCTGGTGGAGGGGACTAGTGCCTGTATTCAGGTGGATGAGGCTGGATCTTGTCTTTCTGGCGGCCAGGACCGCATCCGGTAGTATGTTTTGGCATGTCTGTGACCTTATTATGATTTTAGGCAGCCTCCCTGCTAATGGGTGGGGTTGTGTTCCTGTCTTTCTAGTTGTTTGGCATAGGGTGTGCAGCACTGTAGCTTGCTGGTCGTTGAGTGGAGCTGGGTCTTAGCGTTGAGATGGAGATCTCTGGGAGAGCTTTTGCCATTTGACATTACGTGAAGCCGGGAGGTCTCTGGGGGACCAATGTCCTGAACTCGGCTCTCCCACCTCAGAGGCACAGGGCTGACACCTGACCAGAGCACCAAGACCCTGTCAGCCACATGGCCAGGTACGTGTGGAGTCTCTTGTCCTTTGGGAAGTCTGAGGTCTTCTGTTCAGTAGGTGTTCTGTAGGAGTTGTTCCACATGTAGGTGTACTTCTGATGTATTTATGGGGAGGAAGGTGATCTCCACATCTTACTTTTCTGCCATCTTGAAGGTCTCCTCACTGAATTTTTAATAGAATACCCTATACATGAAGGACTGAAAGGTATACTCCTATCTAACAATGTTTGTGTCTACTTTTCCATTGTTCTTCATCAAACAGCATTAGTGTGGAGACCTTCAGTTCCACCTACTGTAACGAAGCTCCATTTATTAAATCAGTAAGTCCTTAGCTTGTTCAAATTCTATTTACTAATGTCTTTACCACTGCAGTGTCTACCAACTTCAAAGTATGCTTCATTTTTAAAACAAATAAAAGTTCAAAGGTTAAATTTGTTTTCCTGCCAAAATGATGAAACAAAAAATCAACTATTTCATATTTACTGTACAAGTAACATATTCTTGTTCCTCATCATATGTTTGCTTGTCAGAATGCCAAAGAGCACGATTAATTTTTTCCCCTTTCCTTTATTTATTCATTCATTCAGAACTGAATGAATTTATTGAAAACACTATTTTTGAAAATATATGTTGGTATCAACTAGATTATAGGGATGAATCTGATCTGGGTTCTTCCTTTAGATGGTCCGCACTCTTATAAAGAATGTCCATAACCTGTAGTCATTATAGGGGAACTCATTATTTATTTATTTATTTTCAGTAAAAGGTTCACTCAGGTAGAATGTAGATAAAAATTGTTCCCAGATACTATAACACCCTTAAAGTCCAAACAGACATACAACTGACATTTTCTTGGAGTTTCATATATTCCAGTATGTTACATGAAGAAACCAACAATTCATTAATATTCGATGAATAAGACCTATGAGGCCAAATTAAATGTTGTCTTGCTTTCAGCAGATGTTCTTTATGGCATCAGGTTGATTTAAAATTATGTTATTTAAAACAAACCTTTGAGAGCAGCCCAGTTCATGCACTCCCAGCCACCCGTGTCCCCTCCGGGCTCTCCTTGTGTCTGTGGAGCCATGGCATTCGCCAAGACCAACCTGGCGGCATCCTCCTTGCCCAACAGCAACTGCAGGTGTCCAAGGGCGCGGTCCGGAAGGAAGCGGGTGACGGTGGTGCTCGGTGTGCAGTGGGGTGACGAGGGAAAGGTGGTCGATCTGCTGATGCAGGCTGCTGACATCATGCACCGCTGCCAGGGAGAAAATAATGTTGGCCATACAGTTGTAGATTCTGTGGAGTATAACTTCCTTTTTTTTTTTTTTTTTTTTTTTTGCAGTACGCAGGCCTCTCACTGTTGTGGTCTCTCCCGTTGCAGAGCACAGGCTCCAGACGCACAGGCCTAGCCGCTCCGCAGCATGTGGGATCTTCCCGGACTGGGGCACGAACCCGTGTCCCCTGCATTGGCAGGTGGACTCAACCACTGCACCACCAGGGAAGCCCTGGAGTATAATTTTCATCTTTGACCTAGTGGTAAATCCAAATGTTACTGCATTCATTGCAAATGGTGTGGTAATTCATCTACCTGGATTGTCTGAGGAAGCAGAAAAAAAATGTTCAAAAAGGAAAAGGTCTGGAAGGCTGGGGAAAAAGTCTTATTATATCTGATAGAGCTCATGTTGTATTTGATTTTCACCAAGCAGCTGATGGCATCCAGGAACAACAGAGACAAGAACAAGCAGGAAAAATTCTGGGTACCACAGAAAAGGACACTGGCCCAGTTTATTCTTCCAAAGCTGCTCGGAGTGGACTCAGGATGTGCGATCTTGTTTCTGACTTTGGTGGCTTCTCTGAGAGGTTCAGAGTTTTGGCTAACCAGTACAAATCTATATAACTCACTCTGGAAACAGACATTGAAGGTGAATTACAAAAACTCAAGGGTTATATGGAAAGGATTAAACCAATGGTGAGAGATAGAGTTTATTTCCTCTATGAGGCTCTACATGGGCCACCAATGACCTGCATGCAGGTCTTTCATCTCCTTAGGTAGGTTTATTCCTAGGTATTTTTTTCTTTTCATTGCAATGGTAAATGGGAGTGTTTCCTTAATTTCACTTTCAGATTTTTCATCACTAGTATATAGGAATGCAAGAGATTGTGCATTAATTTTGTATCCTTCTACTTTACCTAATTCATTGATGAGCTCTAGTAGTTTTCTGGTAGCATCTTTAGGATTCTCTATGTATAGTATCATGTCATCTGCAAACAGTGACAGCTTTACTTCTTCTTTTCTGATTTGGATTCCTTTTATTTCTTTTTCTTCTCTGATTGCTGTGGCTAAAACTTCCAAAACAATGTTGAATAACAGCAGTGAGAGTGGGCAGCCTTGTCTTGTTCCTGATCTTAGTGGAAACGGTTTCAGTTTTTCACCATTGAGAACCATGTTGGCTGTGGGTTTGTCAGATATGGCCTTTATTATGTTGAGGTAAGTTCTCCTATGCCTACTTTCTGGAGGGTTTTTTATCATAAATGGGTGTTGAATTTTGTCAAAAGCTTTTTCTGCACCTACTGAGATGATCATATGGTTTTTTATATGGTGTATCACATTGATTGATTTAAGTATATTGGAGAATCCTTGCATTCTTGGGATAAACCCCACTTGATCATGGTGTATGATCCTTTTAATGTGCTGTTGGAGTCTATTTGCTAGTATTTTGTTGAGGATTTTTGCAT
This sequence comes from Lagenorhynchus albirostris, assembly GCF_949774975.1. NCBI lineage: Eukaryota > Metazoa > Chordata > Mammalia > Artiodactyla > Delphinidae > Lagenorhynchus > Lagenorhynchus albirostris. The sequence goes on along the minus strand of NC_083105.1, from coordinate 54,956,535 downwards.
CTATGTTCATCAGTGATATTGGCCTGTAGTTTTCTTTCTTTGTGACATCTTTGTCTGATTTTGGTATCAGGGTGACGGTAGCCTTGTAGAATGAGTTTGGGAGTGTTCCTCCCTCTGCTATATTTTGAAAGATTTTGAGAAGGACAGATGTTAGCTTTTCTCTAAATGTTGATAGTTTTTATAATGAATGGATGTTGAATTTTGCCAAATGCTTTTTCTACATCTATTGAGATGATTATATCATTTATATCTTTCATTTCATTAATGTAGTATATCACTGAATTATTTGCATATGCTAAAACATCCCTGCACACCTGGAATAAGTTCCACCTGATCATGGCATATGATTCTTTTAATGTACTTTTGAATTTGGTTTGCTAATATTCTGTTAATGACTTTTGCATGTATGTTTATTGTGGATATTGGCCTAGATTTTCTTTTTCTGTAGTGTCCTTAACTTGGTTTGGTATTAATGTAATACTGGCCTCATAAAATGAGTTTGGAAGAGTTCCCTCCTCTTCAATTTATTGAAGGAGTTTGAGAAGACTTGGTATTGATTCTTCTTCAATGTTTGGTAGAGTTCACCAGCGAAGCTATCTGATCCTGTACTTTTATTAGGAAAAAGCTTCTTTAGAGCAAAAGAAATTATCAACATAATGAAAAGGCAGCCTATAAAATCACAGAACACATTTACATACCATATATCTGATAAGGGGTTGCTTTCCAAAATATATAAAGTACTCATACAAGTCAAAGGCAAGAAAAGACAAGCTGATTAAAAATCAGGCAGAGGAACTTAAGAGACATTTTTCAAAGAAGACGTACAAATGGTGAACAAGTATATGAAAAGGTGCTCAACATCACTAATCATCAGGGAAATGCAAATTAAAACCAGGAGGTATCACCTCACAACTCTTAGAATGACTATCATAAAAAAGATAAACGACAAGAGATAGCAACTATTGGTGATGATGAGGAGTAAAGGTATCCTGTGCCTTGTATTTCTATCTATAATTATAGATATCTGTATATGTCATATCCAGTTTTCCCAGCACCACTTATTGAAGAGGCTGTCTTTTCTCCATTGTATATTCTTGTAAGATTTTTATAAATTCTTATGGCAAGATTATATTAGCCACAGGTGTGTTTTCATTAGAGTTTCATTTTAGAACTATATTAGGAAGTTACTGTGTGTTTGTTTAAACTCTATTGATCACAGCATTTAAAAAATAATCTCTGTGTGGTTTCAGATAATGGAATCAATAAGAGAAAGGCCATTTCTTTCATTCCTTGACTACACATGTCTCTTCAAAGAGAATTTTCATGGTCACCTGGTAAAAGGGATTTCACTGTAACATTGCATCAGCATAATAAGAAACATTTGTTGTTAGTATTTCTGACCCTTTGTGAGTAGGAGGCTGCAGAGTTTGAGAAAGAATAGTCCACAAGATTACCCTAATTTCTGACACCAGTTGTAAGGTCAAGGGTCTCCCAAAACCTGAAGTTCAATAATTTGCTAGAAGGACTCACAGAACTCATTGAAAGCTGCTCTGTTTGCAGTTACAGTTTATTGAAAGGAAAGGAAACAGATTAAAATCAGCCAAGAGAAGGGATGTATGGGGCAGATTCTAGGAAAGTTTCAATTGTGGAGCTTCCTGTTGTTCTCCTACCATGGAGTCATAAACAGCATTACGTTCCCAACACTGATTTGTAACAACGTGCATGGAGGATTTGTAAGCAGGGAAGTTCTCCTGAGCCTTGCTGTCCAGAGTCTTCATTGCCGCTTGATCATATAAACCTGGTTGGCTGGCCATGTGGCTCACTTCAGTCTCTAACCCCTTTGTAAGCTGAGCCAATACCATGTGACCTAACACCTCCAATACATCCTAATTCACGTTGTTACATCTGGTCGACTCAAGGCTCCCAGACAGACAAGGACAATTTTTTCAGGGGTTAGAGATTACCTCCCAGGAGCCAAGCATAAAGGCTTGACCCCTCTGTTTGGGTAAGGTTAAATTATTACAAGGAGGGCACGATAATACAGCTTTGTTTTTAGCATTTACTGGATACGATTCTTGTCAGAGCACATTATCATGATGGTATACCCAACAAGTTGACAGTAAAGCAGAATTATTTTCTCTTGTGTACTCAATTAAAGGTTAATTATTGCAAATCTGTGCTTTAAAAGTTTAAGAACACATTGTTTGACTTAAGAATACCACTCACAGCCAAAAAAAGAGTAGTGGTGGATGAATTAAGAGTCAATCAGTCAAAGTTATACTGGCAATATGACTACGAGCCCCAAAAAAAGGAGGATCAAGGGAAACTTTGAATTAAGTGCTAATTGGATCTTTTTTTTGTTTTTTTTACATCCTGTGAAAAGGAAAAATTCTGCAAACTGTTTGAGACATCCATTCCAATATTTAGCAACAATCAAACTGTATTAACTTTCAGGTAGTTCAGCTGTCATGTAAGGTATATTCTTATTTAGACTTCATAGAAACTGTAAAATCTTCTTTTAGTATTGTCCATATAATTCTCACTAGTATTATCATTATTCCTCAAATTCTTAAAGTCAATTTAAAAATTCTCAACTCCTTTAACTTTTCATATTCAAGATAAATAAATTATAGAAAACTTACAGCTTCAAAAATCCAGTGTTTCATTGTTTCTCAAAGCAAATATTCTTTGCAGGGGGGAAAAAAAACAAATGGGGGTGGGTGGCTTTGGTCTCTAAGAGAAAAAAAGAAAAAAATCACTACATAAATTTTGTCTAATCATTGACATTTTGGATTTAAATTACTAACTCTCCGCAGGGATTTTAAGTAATGTGGGAAGAATGGCTAAAATTAGATCATATAGGAATATTTCAGTTATGCTGTTCTAGGGAACTAAATTCATATTTAAACTCAATTTTCATTACAAATGATTTTTTTATTCTATGTTACTCTTGGGGAAATTCTTGTACTCTCACTCTTTAACCTATTAATCTGTCCTAATATGATTATTTTGGGCCACTCTGAGCTGCTGAAATAATTTATTATTATGTAGGCATGTGTGTACGTACTACTCACCATTGTAACAAACATTTTAATGTCCTTGGACAATTACAGGGTAGCTAGACACTAAGGGTGGAAGCGTATGGATTTCCATCCCCACCCTGGGTATTCTGTGGATATAATTAACTTGGAAACCTGTTAGATGCACCCTTGAGTATTTATGCAGTCAAGCAGGCAGTTATACCATCACACAGAAATACTGATACCATGATATTATGAATCTTAAATTTACAAACTTGTCTGGACTCATATTTTAAGCTCACATAGTCATTTTTAGAACCATGGTCTAACCATGGTTGGAACCGTGGTCATTCATCAGAGAGACCTAAGATTTATTTAACTTGAGCCTACACAGAAACTGTGGGAGATTTCAGATAAAGAAGGCATGTGCATTGAATCAGTAAGACTGCTCCCCAGGTAGTGATCAGGCAAGATTTCTACAATGCACACTGATGAAGCACATTGTAAAGCAGTTCAGGTACAGTCAGGTGCAAGGAACCATGTTAGCTATCTTCAAATTTATAAGGAGTGATTCTTTCATTAACTTGTGCCTCAAAGTATAGAATGGAAGACTAAAGAAGGGTCTTATTCTTTGTTCATGCTTGAAGATGTTTCTGTTGTATCTGGGCATAATTTGTTATGTAATGGTTCAGAGCAGGAACCAGAGCTGAACAGTTTAGACTTGCAACACATTCCTTGCTAATTAACTTTGTGATATTTGTACATTATTTAACAGATCTGGGTTTCAGTTCCCTCACCTATAAAATTTGAATAATTATTGTAACTTACCTCATAGAGTTATGGTAAAACTTAAGTGAGTTAAAATATGCAATACTATTCAAATAATGCCTGAAAAAAAAGTAACACGGAATATATTCAATGATTGTTAGCTATTATTATTGTTGTTATCATTACTGGGACTCACTTCTATGTGGATTTGATCTAGATAGTGCTGCCTAAATAACGTAGAGATGATGAAACCCAAAGACATGGTCAGATTTTTTCATTATTTGGCTTGACCAAAAGGGTATTTATAAATAATTATGTACCATACTGATGGCTCATTTTTCAAAAGTGCTGTGATGTATTCTTAAAATCCTCCATTTATGGTTTATTTCCCATTCCCAGCCCCATTATTTTTTAGTGAGATACAACTGACATATAACCATGTACGTTTAAGGTTCACAACGTGCTGATTAGATACCTTTATATATTGCAGTATGATGACCACCACAGCTTTAGCTAACACTGCCAACATTTTACATAATTCTCATTTCTTTTTTGTGGTGAGAACATTTAATCTACTGTTTTAGCAAACACTAAATTTTGTATATTTTCAATATATATATATAATACAGCGTTTTTGACTATAATCTCTATGCTGTGCGTTAGCTCTCCATAACTAATTCATCTTCAGTTGCAAGTCTGTACTCTTTAACAATCGCTCCCCAATTCCCTCAGCTCTATTATTAAGGCACCAATTTACAAACAGTTTTTCCAAAGTCTAAGAATCTAAGCTTTAAAGTGAACAAACAGGCAAACAAATAAAATAACCGTTCATGACTGGCTCTTTCAGTTGCTCTCTATATGATCTGGGTCAAATTATTTAATCTTTCTGAGCCTTGTTTATTATATTCATATATAATGACCCATTACCATGTACCTTGGATTCCTCACCTGTACATTCAAACATCTGTTACTTGATGTTATTGTTAAGACTGACATGCATTACATTCACAATAACTCTGTGAGATACTATTTTTATTTGTAATTTACAAGTGAGGAAATTTAGGCCTAATGAAGTTAGATAAATTTTTGAAGGTTATACAAACAGAAAAGGTGGAGGTGAGCTGAGGGTTTGTGTCTTAGAGTAGCAGACTAACATACATAACTCTAATTCAAGATTTTTAAACTGAAGCTCCTACAGATTTGTATATTTAGACGAAAGAATACTTGCCAAAGTATTACTGTATGCCGCTCAGAATTAAAATAATGTCAGATATTTTATTGAAACTGTAAAGAGGCTTCCTGCTTTGAGGCTGTCATGTTGTGAGGAAGCCCCAAACTCGCCCAACTAAGAGAACTTATGAAGAAACCCTGATACTACATGAAAAGTGAGTGAGAGGAAGAGCACGAGAGAAAGAGACAGAAAGATGTCCAGCCAGCCTAAGTACTTCCGCTCTTAGCTGTCCCAGCTGTAGCTGATATTTGCCCACAACGATAAAAGAAACCCAAACTAGAACTACCCGACCAAACTCTTCCTATATCTCTACTCACAGAAACCACGAGAGACACTAAAATGACTGTTTCAAGCTACCAACTGTGGTGGGGCCATATTACGATGCAATGAATAGGTAACTGGAATTTCATGTTTGCCAGGAAATAACATAACTTAGGACCTATTTGTAATAACCAATAAGAGATTTTATTGTATCATTTGCCCAGAAGAATGGGCCTGTTTTTTGTTTTTTGGGTTTTTCTATTTTCCTGGCCACTTGGAGTTTATTTTCCACTCGGTGCAAGGCACACAGTTAGGGGGTGTCAATAAGGCTTGCTTGTGGCTTAAATAGTAAAGAGTGGGGTTCCCTCAACTTCCCGTTTGGTGTTCTGATGTCTTGATATATAAGAACCCAACTGCTTCTACTTGCTGCAGCCTCCCTGATCTAAGGGTTGAGGTGGGAGGGCTGGGAAGGGCAGGGAAGGGCTCTGACCAGCCTATTGCCTCTGGAAACCTGGTGCATGGTAGTGGCCACACAGGACAGGGCTGGTGGTGGCTTTGCCCACCTAGCTACCAGGCTGCTTCCTCATGGCTTTCTGAACTAAGTCATAGGAGATCATGACGCTAGAGTCCTGGGGAGATTCTGAGTTCTATGGGAAGTCCAACACCAAGACCACGAATGGGAGCGTGGACTACCTAAAACAGAAGCTTGCCTTCCAGGTACCAGTGGCCTGGGGAATCTCATGCAGCATGGCAAGGACACTTGGAGGTAAGACTAGGAATTAAATCTAGTTTTCTTAAAATCTAACAACATTGAGTGCAGGCTCACTGAATTGTCTAGGTTGCTATTATAAACAAAGCTAAGGCAATTTGGTCATTTATAAATTTTATGTTCTTTTTGGGGAAACCTTTTTGATAGGCAGCATAAATATATGGATCACTGGTTATCACCAGAGGCTTTGTAAAGAATGACTGTGGATATTAAAATTTATTTTTCATTGATGAAACTGGAGAAGATTAACACTTATGCACTGACTAAACACATTGTACAGCACTGTCATTTGCCTATGAATAAGGCCTAAAGATACCTTGTATCCAACTGTGCACATCTAACCCAATAACACCCTAGGTGGGATTCTGAAGAGGTCTTGCCTAGAGCTGCTTTTTGGACAATCTGTTCCACTGGACTCCAAATGGAAAATAAATACTTAAATCTTACCATCAGAATAAGCCTCTAGTGAAACTTTAATAGAAGGTCCTCTTGGAGCTCTTTGGAAAGGGAGAGGAGAAATTTGGGACGTCATCAAACTCATAAAACAATGACTTTTTTGGTATGTGCTTAATATGCTCCCTATCAAATAGATACAAGGTGTAAGAACTACGGTTGTCTTCCCTTATAACCGCATTACTAGATAACAATGAAGTGAAGACCCAACACATACTAAACCAAAAGTTAAATCTAAAGATTTATTTAAATTAAAAATATCAGCACTAAAAATTGGAGGTATCTTTTATATTTGCGGTGTGATTATGGACTCATATCAGGTTATTGATTCAATATATCTCCATTTGTTTTGATCATTATTCTTATTTTGATAATGATTACAACCTGACTACTATGAGACCTTTCAACCTGGCTCCTCGCTTTCTTGACACAACCACATTAAAATTCCTTGCTTTCTGTTAAAATGAGATATGCCAGCATTACCTGTATCCTTCCTGCCCCAAACATGAAATCAACCATTTCCTCAAGGAGAAAGTCATGGTTCGTTTCAGTGGCAAATGATAATGTAGGCAACAAAGGCATTATAACAGGTTTACACTGGTATGATGACATCTTTACTAAGTGATTTTACTATGTGGAGCTTGAAAGGTTCACATTATTTTAAACTCAGGAGTGAATTGTTCTTGGATTAGAAGAATCAATATTGTCAAAATGACTGTCCTACCCATGACAAGCTACAGATTCAATGCAATCCCTATGAAGTTACTAATGACATTTTTCACAGAACTAGAACAAAAAATTTTTTAATTTGTATGGAAACAAAAAGGACTCTAATAGCCAAAGCAGTCTTGAGAAAAATAACAAAAACAGAAAACAAACAGACCAAAAAAACGCTCCCTGGCTTCAGACTATATTACAAAGCTATGGTAATCAAAACAGTATGGTACTGTCACAAAAACAAATATAGATCAATGGAACAGGATACACCCAGGATAAGCGCAGAAATAAACCCATGCACCTATGATCAATTAATCAATGACAAAGGAGGCAAGAATATACAATGGAGAAAAGACAGTTGCTGCAATAAGTGATGCTGGGAAAACTGGACAGCTACATGTAAAGAATGAAATTAGAACGTTCCCTAACACTATACACAAAAATAAACTCAAAATGGATTAAAGATCTAAATGTAAGACCAGACACTATAAACCTCTTAGAGGAAAACATAGGCAGAATACTCTTTGACATAAATCACAGCAAGATCTTTTTCAATCCACCTCCTAGAGTAATGAAAATAAAAATAAACAAATGGGATCTAATGAAACTTAAAAAGCTTTTGCACAGTAAAGGAAACCATAAACAAAATAAAAAGACAACCCTCAGAATGGGTGAAAATATTTGCAAATGATGCAACCAGCAAGGGATTAATCTCCAAAATATGCAAACAGCTCATGCAGCTCAATATCAAGAAAAAAATCAATCCAATCAAAAAATGGGTGGAAGATCTAAACAGACATTTCTGACACTATTAGGCAAAACAAGAATTGATTTAATGTCCTGAAAAGGCTACTACTGTGTCATTAAACTAGACTTGATTGAATATATTAATCAAGCCATGTATTTCAAAATTTTTAGATTTCTGTTTTCCATCATAGGACATCACAACATGGAAGCATGGTATATTTAGAGTTTAAAAATAAGTAAAGGGCAACAAAATTGTGCAGAGTCATCAGCAGTAAAATGGGAGGAGTTGAGGAAACTGAAAGTTATTATTATTAACAGCAACCAAAAATAAGCAGTAGCATTATCTAATGATGTAACTATTTTACTATATTTACATCTGGTTCCTTCCTTCTGTACATCAGTTCCGTGTCCTCCATTTTCCCCCTTTTTTCTTCTCTTCTCTCAGAATTAAATACAAATGTTTCTCAGGAATAGAGTTCTCATTTTCTCACAAAGACAACTCGGGAAAGGAGAAAAAGTTTCAGATTCCTATTCTTAGCATCTCATCTGCTACTTCAAAGTACTTATTTAAACATTTTTCCAAACAAAGGCCTGGTTTTTTTTGGAAGGGATTTCTGGTTGCCTACATTATGTCATTGATCTTTTTCTACAACCTTTTCTTTCTACAATTTTATGATGCTATTTATTAGAAGAGGAAGCAAAATAGTGTTAATTTTCCAAGTTTTCACAGCTGACTGAAACATAAAAATGAAACTATATGAAGTATTTCTAACATTTCATATTACCCTGAAATTTTCTTGTCTTTATTATTCTTCATTTTAGAAGAGTGCTCCTTTTATAAAGTAGAACAAATGATTAAATATGTGCTTGACATAATATAAAAATAATAACTATCGTTTATCAAATACTTAGTGTATGTCAAATACTGTGTAAAGCACTTTACATCTATTACCTCATTTAATTTGACAACTCCTTAAGATATATAGTATTATTATTCTCCTTTGACATTTCCATTTATCCTCCATGTGGAAGAGTCTGAGTCTTACAGAGATGGAATAACCTGCCAGAGACTGTTTCCAATACACTGCCATGCTATGATATTTCAAATGCCTTTTGTCTGCGAGTAAAACTGTGATCATAATCCAATACCAATATGCCACAGTTTGGCCTTGTTTGACTGACATAAAAAGCTGGGTTGGTGTGCAAAAAATAAAAATAAAGAAATTTTCTTAAATTTATTTTGAATATTACTTACCTACTAACACATTAGATTTACAAGAAATATTTAATAAATGAAAGAATAAATATGTTTAATAAATGTTTCAAGCATCTAAATGGTCTCATATATTCAAACCATGGCATTGCATAATATGTTCAGCTTTACTTTTCTAATTGGAAAAATAAAGAAGAAAGAGATCATTTAAAATTTTTTTATGCCTCATTTTGTTTCCATGTACCTTTTTTCCCCCTAGGGGCTACAGAATATAGAAACTGGTCTTTTGTGAATGTCTAAACTAGGGGAAGCACAAACTATCACTCACTATAAAAAGAAATAATAAATTTCGATCAGACATAGTAATTAATGCATTCTAGCCAGCCAACATGCATCTCTGTTCACTTGTAAAATATCATAATACTACCTAAATGAAGTAGCGAAATTTTGAGTTTAAACATTTCATATATTTTACTAAATTTCTATAATCAAGTGAGGTAGATGGGGGCCAGTATGATTTTTCTTCACCTTACAGATATAGAGAAGCTAAGGGTCATCAAATTATCAGTGATTTGTTTACCTACAGTTCAAATGCAGCATCCTTCTTTTATTCTTCCTCCATTCCTTTTTCTCCTCCTCCTCTCCCTCCTCTTTCTTTTCTTTTTTATTAAAAGTTACTAGACCAGGAATGGGATATTACTGTCACTCTAGACATCACTGGTCAAATCTGGCATATGATATAGCTTCCTTTCATCTTTGTACTGAACCATAAGCAATGCAAGGATCAGGCTCATGTCCCATTCACTACAGTGTCTTCTGTGTTTTGCACAGTACATAGTGTGAAACAGCTATACGTACAGAAACCATTTAGTTGAAGGAAAGAATCAATTGTGCCTATTTGAAAAGTATCCCTAATATTATCCGATAATAGTGGAGCTGTATGTAATTAGTGTGCATATTTACTGAAATATAGGGTGATTTTTTTGGTAAATTCAGTCATTTCTCTTTCCAACTACATATATATATAATATTGCATTATTATATATCATATATATTTCAATATATATATTTCAATTATATTAACCACTCCTATAAATGTTATAAGAAGAAACTAATCATGGTTTTTTGTGTGTGTATAAGATGTACCACTGTTGGAGGATCTGTGGATGCAAGTTTTAAATAGTTGAAACTAAGGTAGTTGTAAATGAATGGCCTCGGGTGTCCTCCTTTGATTGAGCTTTGCATCATTCAGAGTAGCTTTAGACCGCCTCATATACTCTTTTCTAAGTACTTTTCTGCCATTTTTACAGCAATATAAATTTCCAGATAACAAAATCTGTTAGATGCTATGAAAACCAAACAAAGCAATGGTACTGAGGTTGGGTGAAATGAACATTTTTCTTCGAAACTGAGCATGGTATGACTTCTAATAATTCACCATGGACAGCATGGGCTCAGCAATATTAAAATGGTTCAAGAAGCTGAGAAATATCTCTTGGTTCTAGCTGTCAAAGTATAATCAACCCAAACTCACTTTAATACTTTTTCAAAGTTTGTAGAGGCGACTTTCAGTAATAACGTTTAAACACTGTAACTTAATACTGAAGATTTCAAAATACTTTGGAAATACTGAGATTTTCTTTTCCTCTCAAAATAAATACAGCAGTGAATCTATAATTAAATTCTAAATAGGACAAATTAAGTGACATGCTTTGTAGTGCCCCAGAAGCTTGTAACTTCTTTCACATGTATCTGCTCCAAGCTGCTTCAGTGAATAGAGCTCCAGGTAGTACAGCTGACCTTCCTCGCTCAGGATACATCAAACTCTCAATCCAACCTCTTCCAAAAAGAGGCAGGAGTATTTATAAGAATATTTAGTCATTTTACCCCCAAATACACCATATCCATGATCAGTGATCAGATTCTCTTCAGGACAACTTTGCCAATATGTCTGGATGGACTGAAGCTATATACAGAGTGCTGAACGTATATTTATTTTTAAAAATGTGTTTACTAAAACATAATAAATATATTAACAAATGAAAATCACCAATAGGTCAATTTGGATCATTTTCTATTTGATCCCAGCCTTTGTGCCAGGACTTTTTTGCCTGAAAAATACTGACTCTACTCTTTGTGGAATGAAAAATCCCCTTAGAATTCAACTAAATTTTAACTTCTGTAAAAATTACATTGACCTTGCCTTGGAATGGAGAGCTCGTATGTATCCCAAGCTACCACGACAAATTTATTACTGGCAAAGATATAATTCAATTAATTTTTTTCTTTTGACCTCTAATTAATTTAGTGCTAATTAAAGAAAGCCACTCTCTGCCTGTCAAATTAAGACAAGGTGCTACCATGCAATTCAGATTATACTGCTGATAATGAGCATTTTAGACTTCAGTAAGAAATGGAGATTTAAAATAGTGACCTTCTGTATTAAGTACGTTAATATTGCTGGGGGTTAGGAGGAGGCTAATTACTGGAGATTACAACAAAATAATTTGAGAAGGAGCATTTCGTTTAATTAGAACAATACTGAGTATATAGAAGAAGATCCAAGCAGCACTGAAAATATTTTCTTAGCTACATAGGTTAAGAGTTCTTGAGAAAGTAGATCTTAAAAGTTCTCATCACACACACAAATTTTTTTCTAACTACGTATGGTGACAAATGTTAACTAGACTTACTGTGGTGATCGTTTTGCAAAATGTACAATTATCAAAACATTATGTTGTACAACTAAAACTAACATAATGTTATATGTCAATTATACCTCAATTAAAAAAAAGAGTTATTGTTTGTGTGACATATGGGGGAACGTATAAAAATGTCTGTTTAAATAGTTATGTATATAAATATTCAAATATTCAACACATAAAACATATGCATAAAGATATCTATAGATGTTATAATACACATAATATAGTACTTATAATATCTACTTAAAATTAAAGATGGAAACCATATTATTCTCAGCAAATCCTTTCCAATTTCATTAAGTTTCTTTTAAAAAAAACATGGAAATTGTTATACTGAGATTTAAAAGTAGAAGTAGCAGTAGCAATGACTAAAATGGCTTGAGCAGTTAGTTACTAGTTTACAGGCATTATGTTAAGTACTATATTTATAATGGTTATATATGCCATATATGTGTTACATAGCATAACTGCATGCTAAGTTTTATATATGTGTGTGTGTGAATACATCAGGTCCCAGCTAGTGGGTTAGCTGGGGGCTGATTTAGCATGGTCTCAATCATATGTCTATTGGATAGTGCTGTTAGTTGCTACTGGCCTTTCATCTGAGTTGACAGAGTTGATTGGGCCACATATATTCAACAAGTTTGTCTGGGCTTATTCATATGAGGGCACTTGCAATATTCACAGGAGCAGGAAGAAGGCAAGCTCCAAAGCATATGTACTTTTCAAGTCCCTTCTTGCAATATGACTGCTGTTAGCCTATTAGTCCAAGCAAGTTCTTAGACAATTCATAAGTCAATGCAAACTTTGGATAAGTATCTATTCATTCCTTTGTCCATTTTTAAATCAGGTTATTTGTCTTCTTGTTATTGAGATGTATAAATTTCTTATATATTTTGAATAATAACTCCTTATCAGATATGTGGTTTGCAAATAGTTTCTCTCGTTCCACAGGTTGTGTTTATATCCTATTGATTGTTCCCTTTCCTGTGCAGAAGATTTTAGTTTTTCAGACTTGAGTATGATGTTACCTTTGGACTTGTCGTAGATAGCCTTTATTATATTGAGGTATTTTCCTTTTGTACCCAATTCATTGAGCATTTTTATTACAAAATTCTGTTGAATTCTGTCAAGTGCTTTTTATGCATCTATTGAAATGATCACATGACAGTTCTCCTTCAACTGTTAATATGGTGTATCACATGTTGAACCATCCCTCCTCCCCAATTTTTTGAGGGAGAATACTGGTATTAATTTTCTGTTAGATGTCTGGTAGAACTCACCAGTGAAGCCACCTGGTCCAGGCCTTGTCTTAGCTGGGAAGTTTAATAAAAAGGTGCAAAACAACACAAATCATCAGGCAAAGGATGATCAAAACTACAATGAGCTATCACCTTACATCTGTTAGGATGGCTATTATCAAAAAGATCAAAAGATAACAAATGTTGGCCAGGATGTGGAGAAATTGAAACCCCTGTACAGTACTGGGGGGAATGTAAAATGGTGCAGCTGATATTAAAGACAGCATAATACACCATGATCAAGTGGGGTTTTTCCCAGGAATGCAAGGATTCTTCAACATATGCATATCAATCAATGTGATACACTATAACAAACTGAAGGAGAAAAACCATAGGATAATTTCAATAGACGCAGAAAAAGCTTTTGACAAAATTCAAGACCCATTTATGATAAAAAACTCTCCAGAAAAGTGGGCACATAGGGAACTTACCTCAACATAATAAAGGCCATATATGACAAACCGACAGCCAACATCATTCTCAATGGTGAAAAACTGAAACCATTTCCTCTAAGATCAGGTAAAAACAAGGTTCCCCGATCACACCACTATTATTCAACATAATTTTGGAAGTTTTAGCCTTGGCAATCAGAGAAGAAAAAGAAATAAAAGGAATCCAAATCGGAAAAGAAGTAAAGCTGTCACTGTTTGCAGATGACATGATACATAGAGAATGACATGATACATAGAGAATCCTAAAGATGCTACCAGAAAACTACTAGAGCTAAACAATGAATCTGATAAAGTAGCAGGATAAAAAATTAATGCACGGAAATCTCTTGCATTCCTATACACTAATGATGAAAAATCTGAAAGAGAAATTAAGCAAACACTCCCATTTACCACTGCAACAAAAAAATAAAATACCTAGGAATACACTTACCTAAGAAGATGAAAGACCTGTATGCAGAAAACTATAAGACAGTGATGAAAGGAATTAAAGATGATACAAATAGATGGAGAGATATACCATGTTCTCGGATTGGAAGAATCAACATTGTGAAAATGACACTACTACCCAATGCAATCTACAGATACAATGCAATCCCTATCAAGCTACCAATGGCATTTTCACAGAATTAGAACAAAAAATTTAACAAACTGTATGGAAACACAAAAGACCCCGAATAGCCAAAGCAGTCTTGAGGAAGAAAAACGAAACTGGAGCAACCAGGCTCCCTGACTTCAGACTATACTGCAAAGCTACAGTAATCAAGACAGTATGGCACTGGCACAAAAACAGAAATATAGATCAATGGAACAGAATAGAAAGCCCAGAGATAAACCCAGGCACATAGTCACCTTTTCTTTGATAAAGGAGGCAAGAATATACAATGGAGAAAAGACAGCCTCTTCAATAAGTGGTGCTGGGAAAACTGGACACCTACGTGTAAAAGAATAAAATTACAACAATTCCTAACACCATACACAAAAATAAACTCAAAATGGATTAAAGACCTAAATGTAAGGCCAGACACTATAAAACTCTTCGAGGAAAACATAGGCAGAACACTCTATGACATAAATCACAGCAAGATCCTTTTTGACCCACCTCTTAGAGAAATGGAAATAAAAACAAAAATAAACAAATTCAATCTAATGAAACTTAAGAGCTTTTGCACAGCAAAGGAAACCATAAAAACAACAAAAAGACAACCCTCAGAATGGGAGAAAATACATGCAAACAAAGCAACTGACAAAGGATTAACCCCCAAAATATACAAACAGCTCATGAAGCTCAATATCAAAAAAACAAATAACCCAATCCAAAAATGGTTGGAAGACCTAAATAGACATTTCTCCAAAGAAGATATACAGATTGCCAACAAACATCTGAAAGTATGCTCAACATCACTAATCATTAGAGAAATGCAAATCAAAACTACAGTGAGGTATCACGTCACACCAGTCAGTATGGCCATCATCAAAAAATCTACAAACAATAAATGCTGGAGAGGGTGTGGAGAAAAGGGAACCCTCTTGCACTGTTGGTGGGAATGTCAATTGATACAGCCACTATGGAGAACCGTATGGAGGTTCCTTAAAAAACTAAAAATAGAACTACCATATGACCTAGCAATAGCACCACTGGGCATATACCCTGAGACAACCATAATTCAAAAAGAGTCATGTTCCACAATGTTCATTGCAGCACTATTTACAATAACCAGAACATGGAAGCAACCTAAGTGTCTGCTGACAGATGAATGGATAAAGAAGATGTGGCACATATATACAATGGAATATTACTCAGCCATAAACAGAAATGAAATTGAACTATTTGTAGTGAGGTGAATGGACCTAGGGTCTGTCACACAGAGGGAAGTAAGTCAGAAAGAGAAAAACAAATACCATATGCTAACACATATATGTGGTATCCAAAAAAAAAAAAAAAGAGGTTTTGAAAAACCTAGAGGCAGGACAGGAATAAAGATGTCGATGTAGACGTAGACATAGAGAATGGTCTGGAGGACAAGGGGAGGGGGAAGGGTAAGCTGGGACGAAGTGAAAGAGTGGCATGGACATATATACACTACCAAATGTAGAATGGATGACTGGTGGGAAGCAGCTGCATAGTACAGGGAGATCAACTCGGTGCTCTGTGACCACCTAGAGGGGTGGGATACGGAAGGTGGGAGGGAGACACAAGAGGGAGGGCATATGGGGATACGTGTATACATATGGCTGATTCACTTTGTTATACAGCAGAAGCTAATGCATCATTGTAGAGCGATTATATGCCAATAAAGATGTTGGAAAAAAATATCATTATGAAGAGACAGCCACCATCATCCATTTAAAAAGTATAAGACAAGCTCTTTCACAATCAGACATTTTACATCTTTCCTTTTAATCCTTGAAATTATATTTCCATTTCATTTTCCCCACAGAATTTTATTGTGATGTAATACATTGATATTTTTATACTTGACAGTCTTTCATTGATCAGCCTATTATATATCACAGCAACAAAACATGTATGCAAATTTGTTTAAAATTTGTTTCCTATAACCATAAATAATAATTATTAAATATTTTTAAAAAATGCTTCTGATGAACCTAGGGGCCGGACAGGAATAAAGACGCAGATGTAGAGAACAGACTTGAGGACACAGGGAGAGGGAAGGGTAACCTGGGACGAAGTGAGAGAGTGGCACTGACATATATACACTACCAAATGTAAAATCAATAGCTAGTGGGAAGCAGCCGCATAGCACAGGGAGATCAGCTTGGTGCTTTGTGACCACGTAGAGGGGTGGGATAGGGAGGGTGGGAGGGAGACACAAGAGGGAGGGGATATGGGGATACAGGTATACCTATAGCTGATTCACTTTGTTATACAGCAGAAACTAACACAACACTGTAAAGCAATTATACTCCAATAAAGATGTTAAAATAAAATAAAGTGCCAGACCTGAAGATTCTCAATAAATAAACAAACAAATAAATACAGCATGGAGATTCCTCAGAAAGTTAGAATTAGAAATACCAAATGATCCAGAAAATCTACTTCTATCTATAAATCCAGAGGAAATGAAAACAGGACCTCAAAGACTTTTCCACTCTCATGTTCGCTACAGCATTATTCACAATAGACAGGGTGCAGAAACAACCCAAATGTCTATTAATAGATGAAAGGATAAAGTATATGTGGTATCTACGTACAATCAAATATTATTTAGCCTTAAAAAGAAGGAAATACTGTCATTTGGGACAGCATGCATGTATATATTCACATGTTTACTCATTCTTCCATAGTTATTTTTCCAGACACTTTGTTAGGTATTAGGAATTTAAAGATGAATAAGGCAAGGTGCTTGCCCTGGAGAATTTTATGCTTTAGTGGGGAATTGGATGAGAAAGTAAATACTTAACAATACATTACAGCAATCTATGACACAATGGTATATTATATAATAGAGTCTTACATGAATTGTCTAGATGTTTCTAAAGGATTCAAATCTGTCATTTGGAATTTGTGCCTTAAAATGCATGAGAGTTTACCAGAGACACGTAAATTTAGATGAAACACATATCCTTAAACGCAAAGATTCTATACTTTTAGGATTTAGGAATATTGAAGTCTATTTCAATGTGTTTTCCCCCATCTGATCCTATATATAGTTTACTTAAAAAAAATCTGCTCTTAATTCATTTATTCACCCAAAGATTATTAGTAGGAAACAAATTAGATCATAAAATATTTCAAGACTACATTAAGCTATTGTAATTGTTATCTTAAAAATTCAATTCAAATTCCACTAAAGCTTTCTGCTTGGAAGAGTTGTTGATTCTTGAAGTGTGTGAATATTCAAAATTTTTCTAATTATGTATACATTTTGCCAATAAACTTAAAATGGAAACATTTCCGGACATCTGATGTTAAGTCTTCTCCAGGTAACAAAAGTATCTTTTCAACAGTTTCTAGTAGTAACTTTTTATTTGAAACATTTTCCTTTTTTATAATAAGTGAGTAATACCTTAAAATCAACAATGCTTTTAATTTAATTTCCCATATGATAACTAGCTAACTTGGTGTGAAAATTTTAGTGTTCATTTTTTATACTATTACAAAATATTGAAAATATTATATTACACTTTAAAGATTATACTTATTTTTTGTAATGAATACATCATGGAACCTGACCACAGAGACTGTGGTTGGAGACCTGAATTCCATCCACACCCTTCAGTAATGACGCATCAAGTCTTCTCTTCCAGCTAGTGAGTGGGGAGAGAAGACAGAGAGGAGCAAGCTGGAGAAAACGATTTTCAAATTTTTGCATTAAGTCCTGAGCAGAACCACACCTGAACAACATATGAACCAAACATAAACATATGAACGAAACTACATGAGAAGTCTGAGAAGTGAACTACAGTATGGAATTCTGCTCAAGTTTCAGACTGGCCTCTGGATAGCAAGCATAGAGAACGACTCAACTAAACAACACCATTAACCAACAGAATCTACTGAATATTTATAGAATACTCTATACAACCACAGCAGAATACATATTGTCTTCAAGCTCCAATGGGACACTCACCAAGCCTGCTTATATAATATCTTGGGTCATAATAAAATTTTTAAAATATTTTAAAGAATTGAAATCATACAGAATGTATATGTTTTCTCACCATAATGGAAATAAACTGTAAAATCAATAACAGAAAGATAACAGGAAAATCTCCAAATGCTTAGAAATTAAACAACATACATATAAATAATCCACATTAAAGAGGAAGTCTCGAAGAAAATTAAAGTATAATGAACAGAATGAAAGTAAAACAACATATGTCATATGCAACTAAAGCAGCACTAAATTCTTTCATTAGAAAATAAAACACTCTCAAATTAGTAACCTAAGATTTGACCATAAGAAGCCAGAAAAGAGGAACAAAATAAACCCAAAGTAAACAGAACCAGAAGGAAAAATATAACTGGAGAAACTGCTTTTCAAGCAGTTTCCTTGAAAAGACAAAATTAGAGAAGTTACTTATAATACATATGTCCAACAAATGGCACGTACCCAGAATATATAACAAATTCTTACACATCAGTAAGAAAAATACTGAAAAACTAGGAAGAAAATTGCAAAAGACTTGAACAATTACTTCAGCAAAGAGTATACAAATGGCTACTAAACAATGAAACAGTGCTCAATTTTTTTTTTTTTTTTTTTGCGGTACGCGGTATGCAGGCCTCTCACTGTTGTGGCCTCCCCCATTGCGGAGCACAGGCTCCGGACGCGCAGGCTCAGCGGCCATGGCTCACGGGCCCAGCCACTCCGCGGCATGTGGGATCTTCCCGGACCAGGGCACGAACCCGTGTCCCCCGCATCGGCAGGCGGAGTCCCAACCACTGCGCCACCAGGGAAGCCCAACAGTGCTCAATTTTATTATTCACCAAGGCAAAGTTAGATACAACAATGATGAGGTACCACTACACACTTTTCAGGATGACAACAAAGAAAACTGCAGATTTTGATGAGCAACTGGTACTCTCACACATTGTGATGAACTATAAATTGGCACAACTACTTTATAAAACTCTTTGGCATTATTTATGCAAGCCAAAGAGACATTACTTATGACACAGAAATTCTAGGTACATATTCAACAGAAATGATGTATATTCACCTGAATTATTTACTAGAATGTTCATAGCACCGTCTCTCTCGCTTTTTTTTTTTAGCAGCCCTCTTTATTTCCATCCCAAATTGGTAACTATCAGAGAGTCCATAAATCAACTGAATTAATATTTTGTGGAATATTTACATAATGACTTTCAAATAGTGATGACTGGAATTAATTAAAACTATAGGCAACAACATGAATGGATTTCACAAACATAATGTTGGGTGAAAGAAACCAGACACAAATATTGCTTACTCTGTTTCCATTTATATAAAGTATCAAGACAAAAGTAATTTATGTTATTACAAGGAAAGATGATGATTACCCTTGGGTTAAGATGGGGCAAAGGTTAGTGATGTGAAGGATGCACAATGAGGACTATTATGGGATAATGCTATTTTTCTTCATCTGGTTGCCAGTACATGTGTTTGTTCAGTTTTTATACATTCATCATCAATCTGTACAGGTTTGATATGTATGTTTTTCTGTGTGCATACTGTATTTTCATTAAACTTAACAAAATATTAGGAAACAGATTCTGAAATCCCAGTAAAAGGTAACACGTCAAAATAAAGTGTGCTCCTTAAGGAATTTACGATTGGTTCAATATTTGCAAATGTATTAACATTAGTTCCCCATTACAGTAGATCCAAAAAGAAATGTTAGAAAACCATCCTGATACAGAGCGAAAATACTTCAACAAAATTCAACACTATCATATTAAAAAAAAAAAACCTGTAAACAACTAGGAAGTCATGTATATTTATAGAACATGATAACATATATGCACCTCACCCCAAAAGGTGGCAGCTTATTTCATGAGGAAATATAGCATTCTTACTATTAATAAACGCCATCTCTGAAGATGGTGCTTAATGTGAAAGGCAGCTAAGCTTACTTTTCGAGCCCCAAACTACATAGACTGAAACAGCAAGTTTGAGATAGCACCAGAGCCAGGCACACTTTCTGAAAGGGTTAGTCCTTGAACAACCTAAAACCTCAGAGAAACAGAGCTCCTGTTCTCCATGAATGAATCATTACCAAAGCAAGAAGGGAACTGAACTGAGAACACCACTTATTTTTTCATTAAATTCACACGTAAATGATGAGAGATGCATTAAGAAATGTGTCAGAGTGACACATCTCATTCCTCCTTTACAAGAAGGGATAAGAATCAATATAAAAATGCTTACAATGTAAAATGAAGCAAAACAAATGGTAATTTTTTAATCATGATGATAATAAATATATCATGTATCACATGTATGTGCAAATATTTGACAAGTTAAATTTTCTTATTCTTATGTTAGCACATAGTGCATTACTTGCTACAGATCAGGCATTCAGTTTAAAAAAAAACTTTGAAGGAATAATAAAGAGGTTTTATTACAAGGATAGATAATAAGAATCTAGAATCTCCTTAGAACCTCATCTCAAGTTGCTCTATATTTATTTATCTTTTAAGATTAAATTTTCACGCCTTTAATATCTCCCTGTAAGGCAATTACAAAATTTGAGGAAATGAGTTCACATTTGCAGATTTCCTTAGCAACCCCTCATCAAGCATGAAGAAACTGGAAAAGTAGGGAGCAGTGTATTCAAGTGATATTCAATTAAATGGAATGAATAATCACCTAGATCACATTTAATAAGTGGAAGGAGAAGGAAAAAGACACAAAATAAGTTCAAGGGAGAAAAAGATGTAGAAATGCAAAAGCAAAAACAAAATTATTCACAACATGTTTCTCCTTGTCTAATTTTCCTTTAAATTTTGAAATTTAATGATAAATTTCTAATTAAAGTGATTATAATAATTAACTGAGGCATAACTGAATTCTATTGTACTTTAGGAATTAGGAATAATGCTGAATAGAACTGGATCTCATGTCCATTTCTTTTTCTACTTGCAATGTGTTTTGCTACCATTTTATGGTGTTTGAGCTCCCAAATAGGTATAAGGATCCTCAACACTTTCCAGTGACTCTTTTCCAGGTGTATGTAGTCAGCTACTTCCCCAGGTTAATTCAACAAATGTTTATGGGTTGCTTTTATGTGTGATGCACTGGGCTATCTTCTGGGACACAAACAAAATATTTTTGTGGCCTGAAGAAAGGAATGATTTTATAAAGGAAATAGAAAAATAGAGTACTAAACACGTAAGCATCCACACCTTTTCTGACCACATGCTCTTTACTAACATTCTCATGCAAATAGCATGTTTTCTTTTTCCATAAAGTTAGACCACCCAGGAAGAACAGGGACTATAACAACCTATTAAAATATATTTATGAATATGCTTAACAATTTAAGTTATTAGAATATGTTTTAATTAGTTTGCATGTACGTCCCATTCTAAAACATAACTTGCCCAAGGCAACAGGCACTTTTTTTATTCTTATGCCCTAGCATAGCAGAATATGGTTCATAACAAATGTGCAATAAGTTTTTGCTACCCTTGGGGCATATCTATTCAATATTAATGGCATTAAAACATGAGAAGCAAGTGTAAAGGATGAAAGGAGAGAATATGATGATCTGTTTACCTTTTCATATATTTGTTTTGTTTTTTTCTTTGTTTTGTTTTGTTTTTTGTGGTTTTTTTGCAGTACGCGGGCCTCTCACTGCTGTGGCCTCTCCTGTTGAGGAGCACAGGCTCCGGACGCGCAGGCTCAGCAGCCATGGCTCACGGGCCTAGCCGCTCCGCGGCATGTGGAATCCTCCCGGACCGGGGCACGAAACCGTGTCCCCTGCATCGGCAGGCGGACTCTCAACCACTGCGCCGCCAGGGAAGCCCTACCTTTTCATATTTTTATCTAAAATTTGTTTATTGAAGAAATACTTATTGAGCACCTAACATTTAAGGGAGAGGAATACAATAATGGTTAGTGAGGCTGAAAATAAATAATCAAGAAGATAGAAAGAAAACATTGTATGATGTAATAGGAGTCAATGGAGAACTTTAATTGATATAAAATGTAGTTACCTCATTTGTGGCAGAGGGATATGATTCCAGAAGCCTGGAGCAAGGAATGGCCATTACCTGTATTAATCAAAATCTCTTGCTATTGTTATTTTTGTTGTTAATGACAGTAATTACTCATGGTTCAAAACTGAAAACAGCTACTTTAGGGAATTTGATTAATTCTAGTTGAAGAGTCAGAAATTATTTAAAATGAGCACAGTAAAATTGGCAATGGATTAAAATTATTTGAAAATGACAATGAAAACTTTTTGAAAACTCCATGAGTCTTCCAATCTTCTTGATAAAGAAATGTTTTCTTTCAAAAACATATGTGCCTCCTACCATTTTTTCCTCATTTTAAACTAAAATTGTCTTACAAAGATTACTTTGGTCTGAGTGTTTGTGTAGTAAAAAAAATAAAGCGAAACAAACACACACCAGAGTGATGTTTCTCTGCATTCCATGGATTTTTTTCCAAGTTAGTTCTGCTGGAGATACTTCAGAACCCATTTCGAATCATGTTCACAGAATCTAGCAAGTACACATTTATGTAAAATCTGTGTACATGTAATGTAACAGTCATAAGCTAAGGAAGTTAATACTTGGTTTGCTTCAGGGTCACAAAGTAGATATATAAATAGATTTAATTATAAACCTATGTAGATATTTATAAAGAGGTTTAATTTAGGTTGCTAAGCACACATTGCTACAAGTTAGCAAAACCTAAATTTTAAATACACTGATAATTGTATAAAATATTTAACTGAATCAGGTAGTTTAAGTCAAACAAATGGGAGTTATTGACTCTATCTCAGATAAAAGCGAAGATAAGGCAGACATAGGTATAGGTGTAAGAATACATATACATATATAAGTATGGTATAGATACAGACAAAAAGAAAAATCCCACTGTAAAGTTAATTCACAGATAGACAACTAATAAGGAAATTTAGATTTCCAATAATATATTTAGTCACACTAAAATTTATACACATGACCATTCACTTTGAATCACATATGAACCATACAAAAACTCCACGGGGCAAGTCTTAATTATCTATTTTATAGACAAGGGAACTGCAGTATACTAATTTAAAATTTTTTCTTAGGTTTCTCCACCTAGTTTCAAACTCAGAAAATCCATTTTCTGACTTTTTCATATTACATTATAACTTCAGATTGCTTGTGTTGCCATCTGAATCAACCTTTTTAAACATTTCACCATAAAATATACTTACAATTTATATTTTTACACTGTGGTCTCTATCTTTTCTCAATCAATTTCTCTCACCCAGAAATCCTATATCCATTACGGTTTTATTTCCTAATTGTGATTTTTTTCCAGAGAGATAGGAATAGAGAATATGAGACACCCATGTACCCAGAATCTGACTCCATCAAATCTTAACAAGATTCTATATGTGTTTAAGAAATTATTTTCCTTTTTAAAAATTAAAGCAATGTAAACACAGTTGAGACCAACTATCTTCCCTGATACATTTTCTGTTCTCTCTCTAAAGGTAGCTGGCTTCTGATGTCTATGTTTATCCATTCTCATGTATGTTTTCATATATTTACTAAGTATGCATGAATCTATGTGTATTGTTATGCAGAGTTGGCAATTTATCTGAATGCTACCATGACGTTCATACTACCCTGCAGCTTTCTTTTTTAAAATTTAGAATTCTGATTTTGAAACTTATCCTTTTGGTATATGTAGTTATCGTTTATTCCATTTGTGACAATACAATAATTTATCCATTCTTATGTTGAAGGCCATTTAATTTCTTTCCAATTCTTTCCTTTAAAGCAAACAATGTGGCAATGAATGCAGATATATTCACTCTCTTGTGCACATATGCAAACTCTAAGTCATCAGTCTTAGTACTGTATTTTATTTTTTTGGAGATGTTAGCGGTAGGAGTTTATTAATTAATTTATTTATTTTTGCTGTGTTGGGTCCTCGTTTCTGTGCGAGGGCTTTCTCTAGTTGTGGCAAGCGGGGGCCACTCTTCATCGCGGTGCATGGGCCTCTCACTATCACGGCCTCTCTCGGTGCGGAGCACAGGCTCCAGACACGCAGGCTCAGGAGTTGTGGCTCACGGGCCTAGTTGCTCCGCGGCACATGGGATCCTCCCAGACCAGGGCTCGAACCCGTGTCACCTGCATACGCAGGCAGATTCTCAACCACTGAACCACCAAGGAAGCCCTTAGTACTGTATTTTAGAGGCACATGAATTTTCCCAAGGATAGTTTAAGGGAATCGGTTTCCAGATAACCAAATTCCCCATGTACACTTTTCTGAAAGTGATCTGTCTGAAAATGCAACTGTGTTAGTTATCATGCCAGAGTTCCTTTTTCAACTTTCTATTCAAATTTGTCCTTTTTCATTTTACCAAGAATGGCATATTTCTGTTATTTTTCTGTTGAGAATTTTCAGATTGAATAGTGAGTGACATTTTTAATGAATACATTTTTCTATGTATATGTTTGCATGTGTTTGCTAGGTGGAAAGTTGATAACATTTTCTAATATATTTATTTAATTTTCAAATTTTATTAAATTATATTTTCAGCTCACTTCTACCTTATCTTTGTCGTAAAATTATCTGCAAGCTGAAAATATATAAGAAATTAACGTCCTTTCAGTTTTTAGGTTTGCACCTTTTATGGATTATATACTGAATGTGCTCTTTTGTCACTCTGTAGAGGCAGAATCTAACTTGTAGATTTCTATCTGGTAGAGATACAAAGAATTTCTGTCTAGCAGGAAAAGTAATTCCAAAGTGTATAATTTATACCCCTATAAGACAATAACCAAAAATATTAACCTAAAATTCCTATATTAAATTGTCTATACATACCCAGATCCTCAAATACACTTTGGACAATTTTAACATCCTAATGATTCCCTCATTAGTGAGTTGCATATAATCTTTTACATGTATTCATTTTATATTTGTATTAGAGTAATGGTTTTATCTTTTTAAAATTTATACTTTAATATCTCCAATATCATGCTAGGTCTCATGAGATGACTTTCTATTTTATTAAAAAATATTTTTCAAATGACTAACCTTTAATTTTGTTGAACATCACTACATTATATTTTTCTGCTTTTGTTGATATTTTTCCTATTTTTTTACTTGATTTTATCTTTAAACTTCTTAGATTGATCACATCAATATTTCTCATTAATTTTCAAACTTCATTATTTCTAAATTAAGTTTTTAAGGCTATAAATTTTATCTCACAAGTTTTGATTTGCATTACTTAAAAAAAAAGAAATGCTTGTTGCTACAGGAACTAACAGGGATGGATTACCTAACACTCAAAGAACCCTCTGTTCCTCTCTTAAGGACTTTTTACCTCCTTTGGGTTTCCAGATGCTTCTGTTGTCTTAAAATGCCAGTATCTGGAACACATCAACCACATTATGTTCACAACAGAAATATAGTATCTATACGTCGTTTATAGGTTAATACATATATATTTACCCAGATAATCTGATATCAGATAATCAGCTAACAGCATGCTATCTAAAACTGAAATAATTTCACACTTTTTTCTTCACAGTTTAATAAATAAAAATAAACTCATAGGTCCCATTAAAACTGATTCACTGTTTTTTCTGTAGGTTCAAAAGAAGAGTAGTTTGTTACGTCCACTTTTAAAATAGTGACAATCACTCCACAGGAGCAATGACTATGCCAGTGGATTGTAGAGAAGAGGAATTCATTTATTTCACCATCCTCAAAGTTTGGAAGACAGAAGAGAGGAGTTCAGAAAAAAATTCAAATGTTAATAACAAAACAGAATTCCCATTGCTCATTCAATTTAAAGGCCATAATATGATGGGATTGGCAAGCAGACCTATGAAACCTCAGTGAAATAAAATAATATGAAAATAGAAAGAAGTGAAGAGATTTCCTGTAACTTGATCCATTTCTCTTAAACAGTTAATAATTGAAAGCCTTTAATCTTACAGAAAAATAAATTAAGCATGTCTCCACTTAACCCCAATTTAGAAAATGTAGTGGGAGAATCTAATTTTTGACAAGTGTAGTCATCTGAAAAAGATAATTGTAATATTGTGAAGTCACATTATTGGAGGCAATATATAAATGAAAAATTATTCAGCTTTTGTCTAAAATTCTAGTCTCTTACACAGCTTACTTTAAAAAAGTAGTTTCTTATTTTCACTAATGCATTTATTTTTGATTGATCATTTCTATTCTAGGTTTCTATTCTATATTTTATAGCAAAGATTGATTTCTTCTGACAAGATGTGAAGTGGTATTATCCCATAGTTCTAACTGAATTTTATTTTTTAAATATGTAAAGCCAACTGAATCAGCACCAACCATTAACTAGTTTATTTTCTGATTTTTTTATAATGTCATTTATATTATGTAGCAATTCCACATATGATAAGGCCTGTTTCTGGACTATTTTCCTATATTATTTTACAAGTGCTATGTTTACATTGCTACAAGTTGAAAATATTTTTTTATCTTTTAAGCACATTCATCCACTTGTTTCTAGCCTTCAAAATTCCCTTTATTATTCTCATACTCTCAATCCCATACGAAACTTAGAATCAATCAACTTCTGTGAAAAAACTTTTGGTACTTTTATTGGGATAGCATTGAACATGTATTTTAATACAGTGAGAACTGGAATCTTTAATATAGTCTCATCCTCTAATAGGTTGTGTTTTCTTGCATTTATTCATGTCTGCTCTTGTATGGTTTTCAATAGTATTTTGAAATTTTCTCCTTAAAGGTTAAAAAAAAATCTTTGGTTACATCTGTTCCTCGATATCATATATAGTTTTTATTATATCTATTTTACTATTAGTTTTTATAAGGAGTTGTGGGCTGGGGTGCCGGAATGCTATTCATATGTCAATGCTTTAGTCAGCAATATTAATAGATTGGAGTTTTGTTAAACAATCACTTTGTCTAGATAAAAAGATACAGATTTTTTCCTTTCTAAAACATATGCCCCTTTGCATCAATTATGGCATCTTATACATTATAATGTCGAAATGAAGCAGGGATTAGGACATGTCTTCTTGTTTTGCCACTGTATTAGTTTGCTAGGTCTGTCATAAAGTACCACAGACTGAGTGGTTTAAGCAACATAAATTTGTTTCTCACAATCTGCAGGCTAGAAGTCTAAGATCAAGGTGCTAGTGTTTGATTTCTTCTGAGGCCTCTCTCCTTGCCTTGCAGGTGGCTGCCTTCTCCCTGTATCCTCACAGAGTCCTTTCCTTTGTATGAGCGTGCCCCAGCTGTCTCACTGCATGTGCAAATTTCCTCTTCATATAAGGACACCAGTCCTATTGGATTAGGGCCCACCCTAAAGACCTCGTATTGACTGAATTACCCCATTATAAGTCCTATCTCCAAACACAGTAACATTGTGAGGTACTGGGTGATAGGGCTTCAGTATATGAATTTTTATGATATCACTGATATTTAGAATCTAAAACAGCTGAACTTGTGGAAACAGAGTAGAATGGTGATTACCAGGGACCAATGTTGGTTAAAGTATACAAACTTGCAACTCGATGATAAGTAAGTTCTGGAGAGCTGATGCACAGAATACTGATTATAGTCAACAATACCGTATTATATACTTCAAAGTTAAGATACTTCATATTAAATGTCCTCACCACAAAAAAAGAAATAATTATGTGATGAGATAGAGGTGTTAACTAATGGTGGTAATGATATTGCAATGTGTTAAGTATACCAAATCACCTTAAACTTACACAGTGTTATATGTCAATTGTATCTCTCTTTTTTTGGACTGAATTTATTATACTGTGGTGAAATGAAAAAATATAAATAATTATCACAGAAATAAAATGAATGAAATGGTTATATATGAAAGCAGTTACCTTCCAAACACACCCAATTACTAAGTTGAATTCTTATCAACTGGTACAATGTTGTTCTTTTTTTAATGAAGCATAGTTGATTTACAATATTATGTTAGTTTCATGCACAAAATAGTGACTCAATATTTTTATAGATTATACTCCATTTAAAGTTATTACAAAATAATGACTATATTTCTCTGTGCTATACAATGCATTCTTGTTGTTTCTCTATTTTACACATAGTAGTTTGTATCTCTTAATCCCATTCCTCTATCTTGCTCCTCCCCCTTACCCTCTCTCCCCTCTGGTAACCACTAGTTTGTTCTCTATATCTGTGAGTCTGTTTCTGTTTTCTTATATACATTTGTTTGTTTTATTTATAAGTGATAACATAGAGTAATTGTCTTTCTCTGTTTAATTTATTTCACTAAACATAATACTCTCTAGGTCCATCCATGTTGTTGCAGATGGAAGAACTTCATTCCTTTTTACGGCTGAGTAATATTCCATTGTATATATGTACCACATCTTTTTCTTTCTTTTTTTTTTTTTTTTTGCAGTACGTGGGCCTGTCACTGTTGTGGCCTCTCCCATAGCGGAGCACAGGCTCCGGACGCGCAGGCCCAGCGGCCATGGCTCACAGGCCCAGCCACTCCGCGGCATGTGGGATCTTCCCAGACCAGGGCACAAACCCGTATCCCCTGCATCAGCAGGCGGACTCTCAACCACTGCACCACCAGGGAAGCCCGATGTACCACATCTTTAACCATTCATCTGTTGATGGACACTTAGGTTGCTTTCATATCTTGGCTATTGTAAATAATGCTGTTATCAACATTGGGGTGCATACATCTTTTTGAATTAGTGTTTTCATTTTCTTCAGATACATACCCAGAAGTGGAATTGCTGGATCATATGGTGGTTATATATTTAGCTTTCTGAAGAACCTCCATACTGTCTTCCATAGTGACTGCACCAATTTACATTCCTGCCAACAGTGTACAAGGGTTCCTTTTTCTTCACATCCTCACCAACATTTGTTATTTGTAGTCTTGATGACAGACATTCTGACAGGTGTGATACGATTTTGATTTGCATTTTTCTTATGATTATGTCAATTATATCTCAATAAAAAATAAAAAATAGAGGGCTTCCCTGGTGGCGCAGTGGTTGAGAGTCCGTCTGCCAATGCAGGGGACACAGGCTCGTGCCCCAGTCCGGGAAGATCCCACATGCCGCGGAGCGGCTGGGCCCGTGATCCATGGCTGCTGAGCCTGCACATCCGGAGCCTGTGCTCCGCAACGGGAGAGGCCACAACAGTGAGAGGCCCGCGTACAGCAAAAAAAATAAAAAAATAAAATAAAAAATAGAGAACTATAAAATTATATATCAATAAATAATCTGGATGGCTATAATGATTTGAATTCTTAATATGTGCCAAACACTGTGCTTTATGCATAATGTTCATTTATAGTGTCCCACTCAACTGTGTCAATACATTTGGCTAGTATGTCCATTGTCCTAATTTTTCTGTTGAACAAAGCAAACATGCTTAGAGGGATTAAGTAACTTATCCAATGCTACCCAGCTAGTGAATGCCTACTTCAGGCAATAAATCAGGAGTGTTAAGACCTTTGGGGAAATATATTAGGAGTGCTATATTATAGACTCCTTGGGCTCAAGAAATTTATAATCTAGAGAGGAGGAAATCACGTCATACAATTTATTTACCAGAACAGTACAATATCTGTCAAAAATAATATAATGAACTCACACAGGCGCTTTCTCTATCTTTAGAGCCCACAACACTTCTAAACATACAATGAAATATTGTGCAGTTGATTTGTAAAACCTATTCAAAATAATGTAACAACTAAAACCAATTTTGATAGTAAAATTCTGGTTTTATAAGTGAAAATGTTATTGTTATTTTAAATAAGTTTTTCTGTTTATAAATATAATGATATATGTACAGTGTAGAAAATTTTAAAACACCAAAAATACACAATAAAAAGTAAAACGACATATAATCATGTCGTGTGCTACCACTATGTCTATGAATTTATTTCTATAATTTTTTAAACTCAGGTATACTTTATACTTTTTTTTTTAACTCTTTTAAATTTTATTTTTGGCTGTGCTGGGTCTTCATTGCTGTGTGCAGGCTTTCTCTTGTTGCGGTGAGCAGGGGCTACTCTTCGTTGCAGTGCACAGGCTTCTCATCGCAGTGGCTTCTCTTGTTGCAGAGCATGGGCTCTAAGTGCGTGGGCTTCAGTAATTGTGGCACATGGGCTCAGTAGTTGTGGCACGTGGGCTCAGTAGTTGTGGCACGTGGGCTCAGTAGTTGTGGCACGTGGGCTCAGTAGTTGTGGCTCGCAGGCTCTAGAGCACAGGCTCAGTAGCTGTGGCACACGGGCTTAGTTGTTCCACGGCATGTGGGATCTTCCAGGACCAGGGCTTGAACCCATGTTCCCTGCACTGGCAGGTGGAGTCTTAAAACATGGAGCTACCAGGGAAGTCCCTACTTTATACTTTTCTTATAAAACATATGAAATTTATAAAGTTTTCTAATAATCATTTTTGGATGACATTTCCAAAAATATTTTTTGTATTAAAATACAGTAGTTTAATATTGCTATTATAGGTGAAGTTTAGAGTAAATATTTAATAAAGACTAAAGGGCTGATTAAAACATGATGTCAGTATCCCCTGCCTGTTGCTTCCAGAGGCCATCTTCTCTATTTGAATTGCCCCTTGAGGACATGATATCAAAAAGTAATCAGACAAGACACAGCCCCACAAAAATACAAAACTGGTAAATCTTGTAGTCTAGCAGAAAAAAATTGTCATATATCTTCATTAAAGTTTTATATATTAACAATAAAATGTAGCATGATAAGAATATGGCTTTGTTCATAAAGCCAAGTGCAGCGTAGGCTCTTATTATGGCTTAAGAAAGACATATGAACAGTCTGAACAAAATTACAGGAATAAATCTTTCTTGGCTGCCCCTAAGGCTCTCTAGATAGTTAAAAACAAGAACACATGAGGAAGGAAATGATATAAATTGCCTGCGGTTACTTAATCCTCCAAGTGAAAAGTCCTGTGATTTCACTGATATCATATTAGCGTCACTGACATTTATATTCACTGGCTACTGTATTGTGATTGACACTCTATACAACAAGGCTAAGCCTTAAGAAATGTTAATAAACCAAGCACAGAATTTAAAGTTTATTAGCCATTCCTACTGCAGTGACTACATGAAAGATCTGGGGGAAAAAAAAAAAAAGCCATATCCAGTCAAACCAGAGTTTCTGGAATATTTCTACAGGGCAATTCCAGACAGTCATGGAATTGCTGGTTCTAGAAAATTGTTTTCTTTGCTCACCTACAACTGTCATGAATTTTAATCCTCTCAATTTTTAGGAAATGGAATTACAGAAATGTAATTTTATACTATTTTATTACATTGTTGTTATTTTAAACAAACAGTGGAAGGAAGATTTGCTTCAACCCTATACAGTTTAAACATCTGGCTTAGCTGGTGCCTGGCTGCTTGGGTTTAACCTCATTTCTACTTCAAATCTGAACTCTGCTTGCTAGCTTTGACTTTAAGTGAGTTTTAAAGATTGCCTTAATATTTCCTCATCCTCTTGCTCACTCTGTTTCTCACTCTGAATCTGGCTAATTGAGGTTTAACCTACTTGTTAAACTGACCCAATATTAGCAAATTCTGGTACCAACTGCTCCTGAAGCTCTATACTCCCCTACAATTTCAAAAGAAAAGTTAACAAAGGCACATAAGGGTGGTAAAGACGTACATTTTTCTAGATTTCCCCTAGTGTTTTAGATTAATGATGTAGAGTTAAATCTCCCTTCAACTTTAATTATGTCATAGATTTGCTGATGCTGACTCAAGGTAGATAACTGTCCTTCCACCAAGCAACAAGAGGTGATAGTGGTGATTGTTAGAATAATTAAAAATTAAATCACTCTCCTTTATTCTGAAATTTAAAAAAAACTCAGAAGAACACCACTGTCTTTACTACAAGGTATTTTAAAATAGGAACAGATTTTAGGTTAGAAATACACATCTCTGTTAGTAGCATCTTAACATGACACATAGAGAAACACCAAACCATCCTATGAAATTTATTAAAGTTCATATATGCCAAGACATCTATTGTTTGATTTATAAGAATAAGTAAAGAAAAACACGTAAGATTCAAAGCCAAAAAAATATTGTTAAGTGCAAGTCAGGAAAACTTTCTAAGGTTCAGTTGAATCATCTATAAAATAAAGATACTGGATGTTCTAGATCAATGTCATTATTAAGAAAGCACGAAAATAGTATTTAAGGGCATCAGATGAAAATAATACAGTTTATAAAAATCCAAAATGACATAATGAAAAGAGATTGCTTGAGGGAGTTCCCTGGTGGTCTAGTGGTTAGGATTTGGCACTTTCACTGCTGTGGTCCGGGTTCAATCCCAGGTCAGGCAACTGAGATCCAGCAAGCCATGTGGGGCAGCCAAAATAAAAATAAATAAATAAATAAGACCGTTTGACGTGCCAGATTATTCACTGACACTACTCTGCAAACATGTCTGTAAGTGAATATCACTTGCCCTCATTATACATGTAAATATATTTTGCAAGACATGCTTTACATGAAAGTCTTATTAAATGCACTCCTCTTTATTTAGAAAAAGGGCAAAAGAATAAACTATTGTGTATCTTGACTACATATATCCAGTAAAGTTACCAAAAAAAAGAAGTGGGGGAATAAGATATTCTAAGGAAGGAATAAAAATATCTCACCAGTTACCACATTAATTGTATAAATAAGTTATCAATGTCTTTTCATATAATGATGTATTTTGTTTTAATGCCACCCTTTCTCACGGACTTGAATTAAGCAGAACTTTTACCAATGTGCTATACAATTTGTCTCAAATATACTCATGTACACAGATACACATTTATTTTTGTTTATTTTTTATAAGTTTATTTATTTATTTATTTTTGGCTGCGTTGACTCTTCGTTACTGCACACGGGCTTTCTCTAGTTTCGGTGAGCAGGGGCTACTCTTCCTTGAGTTCCGCAGGCTTCTCATTGCAGTGGCTTCTCTTATTGCGGAGCACGGGCTCTAGGCGCACGGGCGTCAGTAGTTGTGGCACATGGGCTCAGTAGTTGTGGTTCGCGGGCTCCAGAGTGCAGGCTCAGTAATTGTGGCACATGGGCTTAGTTGCTCTGCAGCATGTGGGATCTTCCTGGACCACGGCTCGAACCCGTGTCCCCTGCATTGGCAGGCGGATTCTTAACCACTGCACCCGCAAGGAAGCCCCATATATACATATATTTTTAATCACAGACAAACAGAAGTTAACATTACTGTGGCCATGACTGTTTCCTATGACCCGTTCACTGAGTTCTTCTTCCCAGTTAAATGACGCTCTTTGCCTCTCTATTGTCTGACATGTTTCACCTACATAGTAGGAGACAACCCTGCAATACACTAGCTCTACCTTGCAACACATATTTCCTTGGGGGAGATAAGAGTATTTCATAAATACAATTTCGTAAAAAGTTCAGAGCAATCTCAAGTCATTTGTATAATTTGTTTTCAATAAAAATGATATAATTTTATGCCATGAGGTTGAAATAACTTCTTAGATATATATTTTTTTAATTCCTTTGTGTAATGCTTTCAGAAGCATCTGCTTTGATAGTCATCAGCTGTGCTTCTGGTCAAAAATACTCTCCACATGTTGGTTGCTGGAGAGGAAGTTTACAAAAACCATAACCCACGACTCAACGAATATTAGTAAAGTGTTTCAGTTATCTATTGCCATTTAAAATGTCCATATGGGTTTGTCAGTACAGCTTTTGAATGTAACAAATTAAAATCCTTACTTTGATTTAATTTGTGAACAGATGGCATGAGTAGTCCTGAGTGATGCACTGGGCTGTCCCTCAGCTTGTCCAGACTTAGTTACAGGATAGGAGCCATCCTCTAATGGCTGATTATCTGTTTCATTTAGTAGGGAGGAAATTAACCTCTGGTTTCTAAGCTGATGACTCAGCAGGTAGTATACAACTAACACAAAAAAATTATTAGTAAGAAAACAAAAATAATTATCCCAAAAAGGCACGGTCTTCAAATCTAACAAGACCAATTAAAGGACTAAATTGTTTTACTGGACCCAAGAGATAGAAGCAATTGTTTCAGTCCACTAGTTGGAATAATAAAGTTTGGGAAAAGAAATGAAAGTATTTTATTTCCTGGCATAACTAAATAAAGGGTGAAATTTTAAGTGATATTTTTCACATAATTCTATATATTAACCTGCCTTGCAATGTACCCAGTTTAGGGAAAAAGGTTCAGTATGGTATAGCATGTATTTCAACTCCATGTGTAGATGTCACTTAATTCTTAATTGAAGGAAAGCCCTCCCTCCCCCCAAAAAACACTAATAGCTAAGAAGCATAATTTGAAATTTAGAAGGACTAATTTGTTTTTACAACATGAAAGTCACTTAAGCTCACAGATTAAACTGTTTCACAGTTTGAGTTACTTTAACAAGGGTCTTTCTTGATGTGGTAACGTATCTTAATGTTGGCAAAAATGTAATCTTATAAGGAAATGTGCTTGGTAAGACAATTTTATTTTATTGCTTTGAACAAATAGAACTATTTGGAAGCATTACTATAGTAGCAATTTGTAGAAAATGTATACTTATAGATACACAGCACAAATGGTACTGAAATAATGGATATAACATGCAAAAACAAAAAAGAATCTAGATATGGAACTTTCATCTTTCACAAAATTTATCTCAAAGTGGATCACAGACCTAAAAGGAAATGACAAAACCATAAAATTTCTAGAAGATAACACAGGAGAAAAATCTAGGTGACCTTGGGTTTGGCAATGAGTTTTCAGATATAACCCCCAAAGCACAGTCCATGAAAAAAAAAGTCGGTAAGTAGAACTTCATTAAATTTAAAATCTTCAGCTCTGCGAAAGATACTAATTAGAGAATGAAAAGACAAGCTAGAGTCTGGGAGAAAATACGGCAAAAGACACATCTGATGAAGTGTATGTATCCAAAGTACAAAAGAATTCCTAAAACTCAACAATTTAAAAACAACCGAGTTTTAAAAAATGAGCAACAGATCTGAGTAGATATCTCACCAAAGAAGATGTACAGATGGCATAACCATATGTAAAGATGCCCAACATCATAGGTCATTAAGGAACTGCAACGTAAAACAACGAGATAACACTGCACAGCTTATCCATAACTAAAAAACTTGGAAGCAATCCAGATAACCTTCAATAGGTGAATGGATAAAATAAACAGGAGTATATCCATATAATTGATGGAATATTTTTCAGTGATTAAAAAGAAATGAACTACAGGCTTCCCTGGTGGCGCAGTAGTTGAGAGTCCGCCTGCTGATGCAGGGGACACGGGTTTGTGCCCCGGTCCGGGAAGATCCCACATGCTGCGGAGTGGCTGGGCCCATGAGCCATGGCCACTGAGCTTGCGTGTCCGGAGCCTGTGCTCCACAACGGGAGAGGCCACAACAGTGAGAGGCCCGCATACCACACAAAAAAGAAATGAACTATCAAGCCACAAAATGACATGGAAGAAACTTAAATGCATTATTGCTAAATGAAAAAAGTCAGTCTGAAAAGACGACATACTGTATGATTCCAACTATATGGCATTCTGGAAAGAGCAAAACTATAGAGATAGTAAAAAGATCACTGGTTGAAAGAAGTTTAGAAGGAAGGACGGAGGAACGAATAGGCAGTGCACAGAGGATTTTTAGGGCAGTGCAACTACTTTGTATGATACTGTAATGGTTGACCCATGACATTATACATTTGTCAAAACCCATAGAATGTACAACAAAAAGAGTGAACTTGAGTTAATAATAATGTATCAATATTGATTCATCACTGTAACAAATGTACCACACTAAAGCAACAATGTTATAATAGGGGTAACAGAGGGAGATTGGGGGTGAAGGAAATAGATAGGCACTTTCTGCACTTTCTGTTTAATTTTTCTGTAAACCTAAAACTTCTCTAAAAAATAAATTCCAATTTAAAATGGATTAAATTAGAGATGAGTAAAATTGAATTTAACAGAACGGCTGTCAATCTAGAGCAATATATGACTAATATCAAAAAGCTTTTTTAAAGAAGTCATGATAAATCACAGAGATTTTGTCATAGTTAGTATTTTAAAAACCCAAAAGTTAAGAGAATTCAAGTTCAATAACATCTGTTCAACTCAGCCAATGCTTTGAAAATCAATGTCTCTTTTACTCAGTTACCTGAATGTATCAATACAAGGACGATAAACCAGGTGACTTATCATATGAATCCTCCATTTACTCACTCATATATGAATAAACCACATGTTATTAAATGCTCTAATAAGAGAAAGAAAAAGTTAAAGAGCAATTATAGAGAAGTATGGCATACTAGATAGACTTTAGAGCCTTCCATAAAAGAGAAATGGGACAAAAATGAACCATACAGTTTAGTTTACTGATGAACTCTAAGGACTGTTCAAGATTAATCTCCCATTAAAATGATATGAAAATTAAAAGTGGGTACACAGTGATTTATAAGCATTTACAAAAGGTAGGGGTGCCTACGGAAAACGCTTGCTGAATGCTGGAAAGATGGTTAAACTTTTTGCAGAATGCAGTGACCCTGGCCCCAAACACATACACATCCCCTTGGGTGAAGAAACCACCAAAAATAGCTGCTATATAAGCCAAGTACAAGCTCACAATCAAAGATAAAAATGCTTAGGTGTAGACTCTTACAGACTTTAGATATTCTAATAATATACAGAATATGAAATAACTGAGTATAAAGTATTTTTAAAATAAAAAATAAAGTCACAAAAATGAGCAGGCTAAGCTACAATAAAAAACAACCAGACATGAAAAAGCACTGCATAGAAGTCTTAGAGTTGAAGAAGCTGTGTGTGTGTGTGTGTGTGTGTGTGTGTGTGTGTGTATGATTACAAGTGTGTGTATAGATATAATTATATATATATTAGAGATAATTGATGCTAAAATTAATGAATTAGAAAATGTACTTGAAGAATTTGACTTAACATATTATAATTTAATTAAGTTGTATTAAATTCCAAGTTCTCTTTGTTTGGAAACAGAGAGTATCTGGTTTGTTTAGCAGTCAGAGTTGGAAAAGAAAGGAAACAAATTCTAATGATACATCAAACACGGGATCATATAAATCCCCCCCCCCAAAAAAAAACATTGCCAAAAGGAGCAGACCTCTCTCTTTCTTAATTCAATATTCAGCAAGTAGATCTGAGAACAAGTGGTAAAACTAGAAAAAATTGGCTTACTCCAAGTCAAGGTGAATATAGAAAAGACTAAAAGGGCACAGAAAAAGTCCTGATCACTTCAGAAAAAAACAAAAAATAAATTTTCAGGGTGAGGATTGTACTGAGAAAAATCTGCTAGAAGTCAAATCCAACACTAACAGGCAGAATCAGTTGTTAAAAAAGAAAAAAAGATGGAAACAGAGTTTCAGAAGACACAGATCTCAGAAAAGTGGATGAGGCTGCAAAAACAGCTGTACGTTTAAACGTCCCGAGGTGTAAACAGTCAAAAGAGCCACCCAGACACCCTTCAACTCCCACCCAGGTAACTGATTTCAACAGATGTAATATAAAAGAACTGCTAATAACAAAATGCTATTTAAAAAAAGAAAATTATCTAAATGACAAAGTTACATCAAAAAAATAGGATGATAACTGAGAAAAAAAATTAACCCAATATTACAAAACAAGCTATAATATGAGAGAAATCAGCTTCAGATAACCAAAAATGATAGGAGAAGCTGTGGCATAAGGATAGATAGTGTAAGGTGAATAAAAATAAGGGTAGCATTAAGACTAAATAATAGAGGTAAATATGCCAGAATAGTATGTAAATGTTATATGCTCTGCTGAATAGATACAATCCAACTATCAAAAACTGGGAGAGAAAATGGAAATATATTTCAATATCTATTGGGAAAAATTTCACTCTAAAATGTATTCCCTTTCGCAATTTTCTTGGCTATTATTGGTGTTGTTTTACCTTTCTTTTAAACTTTAGAATCATATTTTTAACCTCTAAGAAAAACTCTATCATATATTTGATAAAAACTTGATTGGAATGTCATTACATCAGTGAATAATGTAGTTAGGTAATAACGCCTTTATAACATTTTTTCCAATTAGCCATGAAGATGTCATGAATCTCCATCAATGTAGTATCCCTTAATGAACCTTAGTATCTTTAAATTTTTTCTGCAAAAGGTTCATGCACATCTTTTTGTTGGAATTTTTCCTACGTACCTAATTTTTTTGGTTACTGCATAAAGTGTATTTATAAATTGCAATTTTCTTTTTGTGGTTGGTA
The DNA here is from genome assembly GCF_949774975.1 of Lagenorhynchus albirostris. Taxonomy (NCBI): domain Eukaryota; kingdom Metazoa; phylum Chordata; class Mammalia; order Artiodactyla; family Delphinidae; genus Lagenorhynchus; species Lagenorhynchus albirostris. The sequence continues at coordinate 54,917,894 of NC_083105.1, read as the reverse complement.
TGCAAACTACAACTAAAGTTTGTATATTAATCTTCCCTTTAACTCATAAGTTTCAACAATTGAACTGTATGTCCTTTTTGATCTTCTGTTTAGACAACTATATCATTATACATTAATATCATCTATGAATAATGAGTTTTTAAATTTTCCCTTAAAATCCTTAAAACTTTCGTTTAAAGATGAAAGGAAATACATATAAAATATCAGATGAAATTAAAAATAGAAAAGCAATAGGTAAAAGTGGAATCCAAAGCTAGTTAAAGACAGGAATAAAATTAACAAAACTGTAACCAGAATCATCAGAAAAAAGGGAAAAAACACACAAATAATATGAAAGGGCATATTACTGATCCTTAAAGATATTAAAAGGCTAAAAAGAGGACCTGTGCCAATAAATTTGATAACTTAGATGAAATGGAAAAATACTTAGAAAAATGTATCAAAATTCCTCAAGAAGAGTCAGATAACCTGAATACACATATACAAACACACACACACAAATTAATTAAATGCTTGGTTATAAAACTACCTAAAATGGTTTCCCTGGGGAATTCTACCAAAATTTGGAGAAGAAAGATACCCACTCTACACAGAAAACGCTAGAAAACAGAAATGAAGGAAACATTTTTCAATTAATTATTTGAGGTTAACGTTACCACATACCAAAATCAGACAAAAAATATTAACTGAAAATAGAATCACACTTCAATATCCCTCGTGAGTAGAGACACAAACATCCTTAGCCAAATGTTACAAAATTAAATCTAACAATATAAAAAAAAGAAAACACATTATGAGCAAGTTGGGTTATTCCACAAATGAAAGCTATTCCACCGCTCAAATATCAGGCAAATGTAATTAACCATAAGGTAGCTAAAGCAACAGAAAAAACTATGTATCTTTCTACATGCAGAAAAGCATTTGAGAAAAATCAAAGTCAATCATGATAAAAACCTTCAACTATGGAAGAGAAGGGAAATTCCTCAAGTTGATAAAAAGCATTTACAAAAATATTACATGGTGAAAGACTGAATGTTTTTCCCCTAATACTGGAAACAAGCAAAGATGTCTATTTTTATACATTTCCCCGAAAGTTCTAGCCAGTATAAAAAGAAATCAGAGTTATGCAAGTTGGAAAAAATGTATATAAGTACATATGTATATGTGTGTGTATACATATATATAACTTATAGATTATATAGATTATTGTTTATAAATTATTATAGATTACTAAGATTATTCATGTAAAAAAGCCTAAGAAAACTATAATAAAATCTATTTAATTAATGAGTGAATATAACAATGTCTCCACACACAAGGTCAATATCATTTAAAAAAATCTGGGGCGGAGTCAAGATGGTGGTGTGGGAAGATGCCGAGTTAGCATCTCCCCACAACTAGGGCACCTGCCAGCTGCTGCAGGGGAACGCTGACACCCAAGGAGACTGTAGGAACCCCCAAGTGAACCGGTAGGACATGGGGGGACTGAGGGGGGGGAGAAGAAGTGGAGGCCAGACAGGATCAGTGCCTCTGAGGCCGGGGAGATCAGGAGAGGCAGGTGGGAGAAGCTGGAGAGGAGTGGAGGGCGTTTGCTCCACCCACTCTGGCCCGAGGAGCCTGCTGAACTCCCAGGCCAGTCCCCTGCACTCCAAGGCCACCCCACTGTCCCCCATCCCCCAGGCAACACTGATACTGGGGGCATAGGAGGGAGGCTGGGGAGATCAGGGGAGGCAGGTGGGAGGAGCCATCCAGGAGAAGCAGGAGAGTAAGAGAGGGCGTTTTCCCCACCCACTCACCCAGGGAGCCTGCTGAGCTCCCAGGTGAGTTCCCCCACCCTCTGAGACCAGGGGTTGGGGGGCACGCCTGGGGCCATTCTGTTGCTTAAGACTAAGCCCCACCTCCCACAGCATCCCGGGCCTTTTCAAGCCCTGTGGATCCTAATCATACACCCCCAACTCTTGCCCTCGCTTAGGCCCCGCCCTCCACAGTCAAGGCCTTTCTTCCCCCTGCCTCCCCCTTTTTTCCCCTTTCCCCCACTCCTCTTCTTTACTATTGTGGTACTGATGTACCTCCCAGTTGCTGATTCATCTACATTTTTATTTTTATATTCTTTCTAACATATCTGTTGGTTTCCTAGTCTAATTTTATTTTTTACTTAGTTATTGTTCTTTTTTTGGCCACCCCATGCAGCTTGGGGGATATTACTTCACGAGCTGGGGGTCAGGAGAAGCTCCTCCAGAGGGAGCTCCGAGTCCGAATCACTGGACTAATGGAGAACCTCAGACGCCAGGGAATATTCATCAGAGTGAGGTCTCATGGAGGTCCTCAGGTCAGCACCAGGACCCAGCTCTACCCAACAGCCTACAAACCCAGGTGTTGGAAGCCTGAAGCCAAACAACCAGTAAGACAGGAACACAATCCCACTCATAAAAGAAATTTTAAAATGAGGGGGCAAAAAAACATGTCACAGATTAAGGAGGAAGGTATAAACCTACAAGACCAAGTAAATGAAGAGGAAATAGGCAACCTAACCGAAAAAGAATTCAGAGTAATTATAGTAAAGATGATCCAGAATCTCGGAAATAGAATGGAGGCACGGAATGAAAAAATACGAGAAATGTTTAACAAAGATCCAGAAGAACTAAAGAACAAACAGAGATGAAACACACAATAACTGAAATGAAAAATACACTACAGGGCTTCCCTGGTGGCGCAGTGGTTGAGAGTCCGCCTGCAGATGAAGGGGACATGGGTTCGTGCCCCGGTCCGGGAAGATCCCACATGCCGCGGAGCGGCTAGGCCCATGAGCCATGGCTGCTGAGCCTGCGCGTCCGGAGCCTGTGCTCCGCAATGGGAGAGGCCACAACAGTGAGAGGCCCGCATACCGCAAAAAAAAAAAAAAAAAAAAACACTACAAAGAATCAGTAACAAAAAACCTGAGGCAGAAGAACGAATAAGTGGCCTGGAAGACAAAATGATGGAAATAACTGCCAAGGAGCAGAATAAAGAAAAAAGAATGAAAATAATTGAAGACAATCTCAGAGACCTCTGGAACAACACTAAATGCACCAACATTCGAACTGTAGGGGTCCCAGAAGAAGCAAAGAAAAAGAAAGGGTCTGAGAAAATATTTGAAGAGATTATAGTCGAAAACTTCCCTAACATGGGAAAGGAAATAGTCACCCAAGTCCAGGAAGCATGGAGAGTCCCATACTGAATAAACGCTAGGAAAAAGACACCAAGACACATATTAATCAAACTAATCAAAAATTAAATTCAAAGAAAAAATATTAAAAGCTGCAAGGGAAAAACAAAAAATAACATATAAAGGAATTCCCATAAGGTTATCAGCTGATTTTTCAGCAGAAATTCTGCAGTCTGTAAGGGAGTGGCAGGATATACTAGTGATGAAAGAGAAAAACCTACAAGCAAGATTACTGGTCCCAGCAAGGATCTCATTCAGACTCGATGGAGAAGTCAAAAGCTTTTCAGACAAGCAAAAGCTAACAGAATTCAGCACCACCAAACCAGCTTTACAACAAATGCTAAAGAAAGTTCTCTAGGTGGGAAACACAAGAGAAGAAAAAGACCCACAGACAAACCTAAAACAATTCAGAAAATGGTAATAGAAACATACATATTGATAATAACCTTGAATGTAAATGAATTAAATGCCCCAATCAAAAGACACAGACTGGCTGAATGGATGCAAAAACAAGGCCCATATATATGCTGTCTACAAGAGACGCACTTCAGACCTAGGGACACATACAGACTGAAAGTGAAGGGATGGAAAAAGATATTCCATGCAAATGGAAATCAAAAGAAAGCTGGAGTAGCAATACTCGTGTCAGATAAAATAGACTTTAAAATAAAGACTGTTACAAGAGATAAGGAGGGACACTACATAATGATCAAGGGATCGATCCAAGAGGAAGATATAACAATTATAAATGTTTATGCACCCAACACAGGAGCACCTTAACACATAAGGAAAATGCTAACAACCATGAAAGGAGAAATCAACAGTAACACAATAACAGTAGGGGACTTTAACACCCCACCCTTACACCAATGGACAGATCACCCGAACAGAAAATAAATAAGGAAACACAAGCTTTAAATGATACAATAGACCAGATAGATTTAACTGATATTTAGAGAACATTCCGCTGAAAAGTGGCAGAATACACTTTCTTCTCAAGTGCACATGTAACATTCTCCAGGATAGATGAAATCCTGGGTCACAAATCAAGCCTCAGAAAATTTAAGAAAACTGAAAGTGCATCGAGCATCTTTTCTGACTACAACACTATGAGACTGGAAATCAATTACAGAAACAAAAACTATAAAAAACAGAAATACATGGAGGATAAACAGTCCTCTACTAAATAACCAAGAGATCACTGAAGAAATCAAAGAAGAAATAAAAAAAATACATAGAAACAAATGACAACAAAAACATGATGACCTAAACCTATGGAACGCAGCAAAAGCAGTTCTAAGAAGGAAGTTTATAGCAATTCAATCTCACTTCAAGAAACGAGAGAAATCTCAAACAATCTAACCCTACACTTAAAACAACTAGAGAAAAAAGAACAAAGAAAACCCAAAGTCATAGAAGGACAGAAATCATAAAGATCAGAGCAGAAATAAATGAAACAGAAACGAAGGAAACAATAGCAAAGATCAATAAAACAAAAAGCTGGTTATTTGAGAAGATAAACAAAATTGATAAACCCTTAGCCAGACTCATCAAGAAAAAAAGGGACAGGACACAAATCAATAAAATTAGAAATGAAAAACGAGAAATCACACTGACACTGCAGAAATACAAAGGATTGTAAGAGACTACTACAAACAACTATAGGCCAATAAAATGGACAACCATGAAGAAATGGACAAATTCTTGGAAAGGTACAATCTTCCAAGACTGAACCAGGAAGAATTAGAAAATATAAACAGAACTGTTACAAGCAATGAAATTGAAACCATAATTAAAAATCTTCCAACAAACAAAAGTCCAGGACCAGATGGCTTCTCAGGCGAATTCTATCAAACATTTAGAGAAGAGCTAACACCGATCCTTCTCAAACTCATCCAAAAAATTGCAGACGGAGAAACATGCCCAAATTCATTCTTCAAAGTCACCATTACCCTGATACCAAAACCACAAAAAGATATTGCAAAAAAAGAAAATTATAGACCAATATAACTGATGAATATAGATGCAAAAATCCTGAACAAAATACTAGCAAATAGAATCCAACAATTAAAAGGATCATAAACCATGATCAAGTGGGATTTAACCCAGAGATGCAAGGATTCTTCAATATATGTAAACCAATCAATGTGATACACCACATTAACAAATTAAGGAGTAAAAAACGTATGATCATTTCAATAGATGCAGAAAAAGCTTTTGACAAAATTCAACACCCATTTATGATTAAAAAAACTCTCCAGAAAATGGGCACAGAGGGAAACTACCTCAACAGAATTACGGTCATATTTGACAAACCCACAGCAAGCATCATACTCAATGGTGAAAAACTGAAAGCATTACCTCTAAGATCAGGAACAAGACAAGGATGTCCACTCTCGCCACTGTTTTTCAATATTGTTTTGGAAGTCCTAGCCACGGCAATCAGAGAGGAAAAAGAAATAAAAGGAATACAAATTGGAAAAGAAGTAAAACTGTCACTGTTTGCAGATGACATGATACGATACACAGAAAATCCTAAAGATACAACCAGAAAACTACTAGAACTAATTAATGAATTCGGTAAGGTTTCAGAATACAAAATTAATGCACAGAAATCTCTGGCATTCCCATACACTATTGATGAAAATTCTGAAAGAGAAATTAACAAAACACACCCATTTACCATTGCAACAAAAAGAATAAAATACCTAGGAATAAACCTTCCTATGGAGGTAAAAGACCTGTACTCAGAAAACTATAAGACACTGATGAAGGAAATCAAATATGACATAAACAGATGGAGAAATATACCATGTTCTTGGATTAGAAGGATCAATATTGTGAAAATGACTATACTACCGAAAGCAATCTACAGATTCAATGCAATCCCTATCAAACTACCAATTGTATTCTTCAGAGAATTAGAACAAAAATTTTACAATTCGTATGGAAACATAAAAGACCCCGAATAGCCAAAGAAATCTTGAGAAAGAAAAACAGAGTTGGAGGAATCAGGCTCCCCAACTTCAGAGTATACCTCAAAGCTACAGTAATCAAGACAGTATGGTACTGGCACAAAAACAGAAATATAGATCAATGGTACAGGATCAAATGCACAGAGATACACCCACGCGCATATAGGCCCCTAATTTATGACAAAGGAGGCAAGAACGTACAATGGAGAAAAGACAGCCTCTTCAATAAGTGGTCCTGGGAAAACTGGACAGCTACACATAAAAGAATGAAATTAGAACACTACCTAACACCATACATGAAAATAAACTCAAAATGGATTAAAGACTTAAATCTAAGACCAGATCCTATAAAACTCTTAGAGGAAAACATAGGAAAAATACTCTTTGACATAAACCACAGCAAGATCTTTTTAGACCCACCACCTAGAGTAACGGAAATAAAAACAAAAATAAACAAATGGGACCTAATGAAACTTCAAAGCTTTTGCACAGCAAAGGAAACCATAAACAAGACCAAAAGACAACCCTCAGAAAGGGAGAAAATATTTGCAAATGAAACAACAGATAAAGGATTAATCTCCAAAATATACAAACAGCTCATGGAGCTCAATATCAAAAAAACAAACAACCCAAAAATGGGCAGAAGATCTAAATAGACATTGCACCAGAGAAGACATACAGATGGCCAAGAGGCACATGAAAAGATGCTGAACATCACTAATCATTAGAGAAATGCAATTCAAAACTACAATGAGGTATCACCTCACACCAGTCAGAATGGCCATCACCAAAAAATCTACAAACAATAAACGCTGGAGAGGGTGTGGAGAAAAGGGAACCCTCTTGCACTGTTGGTGGGAATGTAAATTGATAAAACCACTATGGAAAACAGTATGGCGGTTCCTTAAAAAACTAAAAATAGAACTACCATATGATCCAGCAATCACACTACTGGGCATACACCCTGAGAAAACCATAATTCAAGAAGAGACTTGTACCAAAATGTTCACTGCAGGACTATTTACAATAGAATAGCCAGAACATGGAAGCAACCTACATGTTCATCGACAGATGAATGGATAAAGAAGATGTAGTACGCATGTACAACGGAATATAACTCAGCCATAAAAATAAACGAAATTGAGTTATTTGTAGTAAGATGGATGGACCTAGAGTCTGTCATACAGAGTGAAGTAAGAAAAAGAAAAACAAATACCATATGCTAACACATATATATGGAATCTAAAAAAAAATTGGTACTGATGAACCTAGTTTCAGGGCAGGAATAAAGATGCAGATATAGAGAATGGACTTGAGGACACAGGGTGGGAGGGGGAAGCTGGGGTGAAGTGAGAGTGGCATCGACATATATACACTACTGAATGTAAACCAGTTATCAAGTGGGAAGCGGCAGCATAACACAGGGAGATCAGCTCCGTGCTTTGCAATGACCTAGAGGGTTGGATAGGGAGGATGCGAGGGAGGCTCAAAGGAAGGGGATATGGGGACATATGTATGCATATGGCTGATTCACTTTGTTGTACAACAGCAACTAACATATTATTGTGAAGCAATTATACTCCAATAAAGATCTACTTTTAAAAATCTATTTCTATCAACACACAATGAAAACCTAAAAATTGAAATTTGAAAAATCAAGAACATTACAACTACACCAAAAAAACAAGAAATACTTGGGGATACGTTAAACAAAATATGTGCAAGATCTGTAAAATGAAAACTGCAAATACTGCTGAAAGAAGTTAAAGACTTGAATAAATTGAGAGACACTCCATGTTCAGGGATCAAATGACTCAATATTGTTAAAATGTCAAATTTCTCCAAATTGATCTATGTTTTCAATGCATTCCCCATCAGAATCTTTGTAAGTTTTTTTTTAATTGACAGGATTATTTTTTAATTACTATGTAAATACAATAAAACGAGTAATTTAAAGGATTTTATAAAACAAGAAAAATGTTGGAGAACTTGCACTATTATTATTTAAGACTTCACATAAACCTACATTAATCAAGAGAGTATGATAAATGCACAAACATAATAATATTAAACAAATAACATAATGGAGAGATCAGAAAATAGTCCCACGCACACAAGGTCAGTTGATTTTTGACTGTAGCCATCAGTTTTATGTGTTTTATGTGTTTATGTGTTTTATGTGTTACGTGTTTTATGTGTTTATGTGTTTTATGTGTCAGCTTCCTTAGGCTCTAGTTTCCAGTTACTCAATTAAAAAATAATAATCTAGATGGTGTTGTAAAGTTATTTTGCAGATGTGATTAAAGACCACCATCAGTTTACTTTAAGTAAGGGAGATTATGGTAGATAATGTGTGTGTGTGGGGGGGGCGGGAACCTGGTTCAATCAGGTGATAGGATTTAAGAGTAGAACTGAGGTTCCCTGAAGAAATTCCACCTGTGGACAATAGCTTCCATTCCTCCTGGAGAGTTCCAGCCTGCCTTTTGTGATGACCTGTCCTCAAGATTTAGAACTCACCTTGCCAGCTTCCACAGTAGCATAAACCAATTCTTTGCATTGGACGTTTTAATATATATCTCCTCCAGGTTTTGTTTCTCTGGTTGAACCCTGGCTGATACAGATTTTTATACTGGAAATGGTTCTAAAGGAACGACTCTTAAGGATGAATTTTCTGAATTGGTTCTGGTTTTCTGGAGTTGGTTCTCTTATATGATCATTTTAAAGGACTAATGATTCTATTTCCAGTGGTAAACAGGACACCGGTAATCCATGGTCAAGTTTTCATCGTCAGGAGAAGCTGCCCTTCTACTCCTACACAACATTGTTGGTCCTGCTTTGCCTAAAGAAACTGTAATGACCTCCCCTGAAGTAGCTGCTTTGTAAGGCATTGCTGATCATCCTCAGGATCTATACCTGCCACTCTTCTTTGCTTCTAGATCTATAACTAGGTTGAAGTCTCAAGCAGGATCCAAAGGGTAAGGTACAAAATGTGACCTGTATGGAAGTGCACACCAAAGAATAGCATGATTTGTTTTCCATTTATAAAGACATAAATCTAGGGAATATGTGTGGGAGTGGATCTTATGCTTATGTGATCATGGTGGAAGAAAGATAAAATCAGAACAGGTTGAATTTATTGATATGAGCCCACTAAACAGGGATTATAGATTTAGTGTTTTGGCTCAAGAAATTAGAAAGGGCTAAAAGTAGTTTGGTTGGTTGGCTGAAACATGGATCCAAAGATGGCTTAAACTAAATGAAGCTGAAATGCTAGAACTGCCTTGGTGTAAGAAGGTATCCAAAGGCTCAGGGAAATTAATGTGTTAGAGTGTATCTATCATGTAAGACCTACTTATCCATCCTGGGACAGTCCGGAGGACACAGCTTTTACCATGACTGTAAGAAATAATTTTGTGAGGGGAGTCTCAGCACCTCTGAAAAGCTCTGTGGTCGCTCTTTTCTGTAGGTCAGAAATAATGGTGGGAACTGCTATCGTTGAACTGGGATCCCTAAATGCAATGGAGACAATGGGATCCTGGAGTGGCGGGAGGCTGGTGGCAGGACTGAATCACCAAAGGTGAGGTGGATGGGTTACCAAAACAATGAAGTCAAAGCAATAATCAAAATAATCTGACTCGCTAGTTGATCCTGGTATTCCTAAAGAGAACTAAGCTACTAAATTTTTACTTGATCTGAGTAAGTAGAAGCGTTCTAGGTTTCATGAACAGAAGTCTAACTTGAATCAGCAAAAGAGAGAGCTATGTTTTTTTAATCAAGTTCCAGACTGAGCCAGTTTATAGATGCAGAACCACTTGAATGAAAGGGGAGGTACATATGTGTGTAAGTGTATATTATACTTTAGAATAGTCACAAATATGTTCATGAAATAAATTCATATATTGCCCATTTTATTTCTGATATTTTAAATTCCCTTAGCATAACCTTTTGTGTATCCATGATAATAATCAAACAAAGACTTATAAAATGCATGAAGCGTTATGTTCAGTGAGCTGTGAGCCCAAATACTGGCATGCACTGAGCAGATGAAAAATATAACAACGGGGAAAACGCTAAGTATCCAAACTTCAGTATTTCCTCACTGAAAATTAATATGGAAAACAGGACAGAGGTGTTTTAGATGATTTCAAGGAGCCAAAGAAAGTGTCATAGTTAGAAAGATGATAAATCCACAATCAATTGCAGGCATTGTTTCTTCAGAGAATGACTTTTAATGTACAGTTTGAAATCTATTATTAGGTTAAAATGAGGTTTGGTAGTGCATATTTTTATTTGCTTTTCTACATACAATATGGGCATTGTTCATGCTCAAATGTGTTTGAAATAATATCTGAATTACATGTGTGGCTTTATACTTCCTGGAATCTTTTCATAGATACTTTATATAAATCAAAGGTGTTTATATGATAAGACTGAGGATTGGATGTAATTTACGTAATCATCCTACAATGAATAATCTCTAAGGCAATACAGTTCAACAGAAATTTCAGTGAAGACAGAAGATGGAAATGTTCTATACCTGTGCTGCCTGACACTTTAGCCTCTACTCACAGGCGGCTATTGAGCACTTGAAATGTGGTTAGTGAAACAGAGAACTTTTAATTTTTTTTGTTTTTAATTTATTCAACTATAATCTTAAATATTCACTTGTGGCCTCTGGCTATTGATCCATATTGGACAGTACAGCACCTAGTCTGTGAGGGGTGAATGTACAGGAATAATTCAGAATTACCTACTAAACTAAAAAAAATGCTATTTCCTGAGTTGTATTTTGATTGACCCAATACTACCTCCTGCCCACACACAAATACACACATATACAATTACATGCATCATTCTTATTCATGAAATCAGTAATTCAGCTATTAGGTAAAATTACTCATGGATTTTCTTAAAATCTGTAAGTTATTTGAGTTGAGAATGACATGGTCCCTATTTAGCAATAGAAATATCCTTTTACTCGCTGATATATTTTAGGTCACAGAAGTGTTATATTCTTATAGCTTCATTTCCTGTACCAAACTATCTGCTTGAAATAATTTTTTATCTTAGGATATTACTTCTACACTTATAGTAGATTTACACTGATCATTTGTCTAGCCACATGCTCATCTGTGGTTCCCTCTGTTGTACAATCACTGCAGAAAAGCAAATTACGTTGCTGAAGCCACAAGCCTCTGTAGTTACCTCTGGCATGAATACTTAGGGAAGGTGAACCATTTTGGATATTCAGTCTGTGATGATGAATTAAAGGAGCTCCACCTGATACGCTTAAGGAATCAAATCTTTGCCCATGGCTTCTTCCATATAATGTACTAACCAATTAGGTACACCTACTATTTATTGCTATGACATTATTTGTATGCCGAAGAATAACAAATGCTTTGTGTATAAAAAGGTACAGAGAAACACATGTAAGCAGATGCAAAATTTAGAAATATTATCAAAACACAGAACTTGCCTGCTGTGTACTTAATCCACTTAAAAAAATATGTCAACACAAATCATTCTCTTCTATTACTTTATTTGTTTATCTTTGTCATGTGGTAAACATTGGAGTGAGCTGGGTTGGAAGAAATAGTTATTTTTCTCAGTTTCAGCACAGGGAATGTAGTTTGCACTGGATCTTTCACTTGAAGGTATACTGTGGGTAACTGATTCCCAAGTGTTTTCTGTGAATACTTATATTTCAAATTGAAGTATAAGTTCTGGAATGACACGAACCGTGTCTTACATTTATTCGGGCTTCAAATCATTCTTGGTATAGTTTGCATCTGCAATTTCATTTAGATAAACATAATTCTACCAATATTGAGAAAATAACATGTGTACTATGACAATTTCTGAAAGAGAGGGAAAAACAATAAATATACTGTGAATGAATGAGTAAACGCTAAACACTCTTCAGGCACTGGGTACACAGAGGTGAAGTACACAAGCATGATATTGATCTTTACTTAGTTAAAATATAGTAGTTTAGAAGACAGCACTTCATAAATCGTTACCCCAAAATAATTTTGATCAGAGCTATGAATATAAAATATAAGATACTTTGAAAGTATGTAATGAAGAATGAACTAGACTGGGTGAGTGTGATAAAGGATGGGGGACAAACGCTCTCCAAGAAGAGCCTATTGGAAAGTAAATGCTGATTAAGGTAAGACCTAAAAGGATTAAGAGGGAATTCACCGTCAGAGAGTGAATGGTATAATTATGTGCCAGAGTGAGCAAAGAACACAAGCAAAGGCCCTGAAGTGAGAAAGGACAAGGCACATTTCAGGAACAGAGAAAAGGCCAATGTGGATACAGTGTAGTAAACAAGGTTGTGGTGATGGAGGATTATGCTGGAAAAGCAGCTGCTCAATATAATGCAAGATCTCATGAGCTATGTTAAGGACTTTTAACTTTATATTGAAAGAAAGAAAAAATAATGAAAGAGATTTTAGTTCAGAAATGACAAAATACAACTTACATGATTAAAAAGTCATTCTGTTATGGTGAGGGAGTGCTTGATAGATCTTTTAGTAAGCTATTGCAGTGTGCTGGAAAGAGAAGATAAGGGCTAGGACTAAGATATACTTTCAGCAATGATACAGTGATTTGAATGAATCTCTATTTCAGAGTATGAAATGATAAGACATGACAATTAACTGAATGTCAGAAGTGAAAGGAAGATGTCAATTTTGACTTCTAGCTTTCTGGCATGAATAACTGGATTCATGGTGGTGTCATCTACTGCAATGAGAGAAGACTAGAGAAGGAAAAAAGGACGTGGGAAACACTGTTAATCCAACATTCCAGTAGAGACTACAAGGTGGTAGTTTGATACACATTCACAGTGTAGAAGGGGATACTGAGATGGAAACAACAGATATGATACCTGCCAATGTATAAACGGCATATAAGCCCAAAGGAGTTGAAAACACTGCTAATAGAGAGAAGAGAGGACAAAGAATACAGTACCTTGTATCCAGCTAAGATGAACCCCAATATTTTATAAGTCAAACAGAAGAGAAGACAACAGAAGCAAATAAGAGAGAAAAGGAGGAAAGTAACACATTATTATGATGATTATAATGCTACCGAAGCTGAGGAAGGAGAGTGTTTAAAAAAGAATATTGATTGAAATTCTTTATTTCAAGAAATACAGTAAGATGAGGACTAGAAAATAGCTATTGCATTAAACAACATATTGGCAGTGACTTTAGTAGTTGTAGTCTTGCAGAGTAGAGGGAACAGTAACAAAGACTGCAGTGAAACAGTGAATGATTGGGAGGCATAGAAATAGAAAAAATATGTATAAACTATTTTTTTCAAAAATTTTAGCTGTGTAAGAAAACAGAAAGATGGAGAAAAACTGTATAGCTCAAACAGTTTAATTTTATTTTTAAGATGGGAGAAACCAGGGCATGCTGAAGGAGAAGAGCTAATAGATAAGATGAGGCTAATGATACAAGAAAGAAAGACATTAATATTTTAAGCCTTAAAGATGATGAGAGGAAATATAATGTGGAAGACAGGGAAAAATGTGTACAATATGGGAATTTAACAGATGCAGAATGGAGGAGTTAATGACTGGGCTCCATGATACGTAACTCAGGACACTTGGAATGCATCACAAAATTCAACTTATGTAAATCCATGTGTAATGTTAAAAAACAACAATAAACGAGGAGTAAGGTAATAGAAATGAAAAAAAGAGAGGAGAGAGAAGAAACAGAGAGAGACTGAGAGAAAGAGAGAGAGGGGGAGGAAGGAAAGAAGGAAGGAAGAACTAACAAGCAGATCAAAAAGAATCAATGTAAGGAATACCCAGCTTTTTCCTATGAGTGACTTCTGGGACAGCTGGAATCTAGGGTTTTTTCATGTGCTATCAAGAAAAAACATTAGTATTTCTCTTTAACATCCATTTGTAAGGTCACAACCCAAAATCTTAACCTAGTCCCTTCCTCAGCTCCAGATTTCCCTATTAATAATTCAAAAAAAATCATAATATAATACTCCTGCAGTGTATTAATTGTGACCCCATCAAAATGATATGTCCAAATACTAACCCCATTTATATATGAATGTGACCTTACTTGGAAAAAGAATCACTGCAGATGCAATTAAATTAAGGATCTTCAGATGAGATTATGCTAGATTTAGGATGAGCCCTAGTTCCACTGACATGTGTGTGTGTGTGTGTGTGTGTGTGTGTGTACAAAGGTGAGAGAGATTTGACACAAAGAGACACACAACAAGAAGGCGGCTTTGTAAAGACGTAAAGACAGAGGCAGATGTTGAAGCTGTGCTGCTACAAGTCAAGAAGTACCAAGAATTGCTGGCTACCTCAAGAAACTAGGAGAGAAGCATGCAACAGATTTTCCCTCAGAGCGTCCAAGAACCAAACCTGCTGGACAACTTGATTTTGAATTTCTGGCCTCCAGAATTGTGAGAGAATTGAAGAACTGACGTACACTGTTTTAAGCTGCCAAGTGTGTAACAGTTTGTTATAGCAGCTCTAAGAAAGGACTACGAATCCAAGTAATCAACGGGAGCACACTAAGCCTGCCTATTGTGATCATTTCTATCTTCATCTGGCTATAAATCCTTGTGAGCAACTAACATAATTAAAGAGCAAGGAAGGGTTCTGGAACCATTTACTCTGAGTCTTCCTAGATGTAGCAAGAGGAAGCATGGAATGGTGCTCGGCCTCACAACACCTAAAGGGCAAAGAACATCATATACTCCCTCAAATTTCCCTGTATCTCATTTTATTTCTCCCATACAGAGAAGTACCCACTGAGGGCATGAAAATGTTTTTATTCTTGCATATGTAACAGATGTGCAACTTTAGGAGATAGATGATAAAGATCAGGATCCCAGATAATAGAATTTTTCCGGATGGCAACTGTTGACCAAGACTCAACAGGGTTTTGGGGTGTCTACTCCCTAGGCCCTTCTTGTGTTTGTACTGAGTTTGCTTGCCTGATCATTCAATAGCTTTGTAGGTCTCTATAATAACAACCTAGAGTTACTCAGCTACTTTTTCTATGTTTCTACCAGCCTTTGTTCTCAGGGATGTCCACGTGTTTTTTCGGTTTTTTCCTTTACTTTTGGGAAGGATGAGGATAAAGCCCTGAACTAATATGTAAATAAGCCAATAGTAATTCCTAATTTATAAGGTTATATCAAATCTACTACCCTGTTAAAGCCAAATAAACAACAACGAAAAGTTACTTGAGTATTGTGTGAAACAGCATGCATGGGCGAAGAAACTTTCTGCATCACAAGGAAAGAATGGTTGTCCTCACTACGGTAATTTTTTTTAATATCTAATGAGACAGACCTGTGTTCTGACATTTTAACAGAGGCTGAAGAAATGAAGAAAATTATTTCCTTTCTTAAGAAACTCTAATTTCAAGATGATTTTTCAACAGACTTCCCTTCGTTAGTGAATTAATTTAAAAAATTCATCCTTCACATCAAGATAGTTGTCCTTCTTGTTCATTGCTATATCGCCTGTATTTATAGTAGTTCTTGGAATATTGTAGTGTACAACATATATGTATTAAATGAATAAATTATGTTTTTCCTATTATCATTATTGAATGATTAAACTAAAATTAACAGACAGACTTAGAAACACTCCCAAAGCCATACAGAGATCAACTGACAAATGGTGGAAGCCTCACTTGTCAAGGGGCCTAAGAACAACCTCTGATCAAATACTGGCTAAACAACAATCCACTCTGACCCAGAAGAAACTCCAAGGAGCAACTTAAAAATAATATCACACAGATCCCTGGAAGACAGGAAGACTGTGAATGTGTCAAAGGATAAGGCCTCTCTGAGTGACTGAAGAGGAAAAGTTCAACCTATTAGTACCTAGCTGAATGGGGCGGGGGCAAAAACATAAATTCCTTGAACTGAAATAGCAGCCTACAGGACACACACACACGTAAAAGCTAAAAACTAACTAGCTAAGGCTGTTTAAGCAAAACCTTTGACTACTAAGTAGCTTATTTTTTCTTTTTTTTAACCCGGGGGTGATTGCTATGTAGCCAGGCTGAAAAATAACATTATGGAGGAAAAAACCTTGAATATTTGAGACTGTACATTGTGAGAACTTGAATTCACAGAATTAGCTCAGCCAAAACACTAAACAAATAAATAAATGATCAAGCAAATAACAGCAGCATTAATACTTGTCAGGAGAGGAGGAGGATATCATTATCTGCAGTTTACTTCAACATATTATGTAAAATATCCATTCTTTTTACCAAAAGTATATGAAACATGCAAAGAAACAATATAGAGTGACCCATACACTGGAAAAAGAGCAGGTGGTAGAAGCTGCTTTTGAAAGGGCCTAGATGTTGGACTTAGACAAAGACTTCAAGGCAGCCATTATAAATACGTTCAAATAACTAAAGGAGACCTTGTCTAATGATTAAAAGAAGGTATGATAACATCATACATAGAATATCAATAAAATATAATTTTAAGTAATTATAATTTTTAAAAAGCAAATAATTTTAAAAGAGAAAAATGAAAAATGCAGAATTAAGTACAATAACTGAAATGAAAAGTTCACTAAGGGAGCCAAGCAACAGATTTGAGGTAGTAGAAGAAACACTGAACTGTAAAATCAATAAAGGTTATATAATCCAAAGAAAAGAGAAAGAAAATAAAGAAAAATGGAAAGACTCAGAAATATGAGACAGTATTATCCACACCAGCTTGCATATAATGTGACTACCAGAAAAAAGGAAAGAGACAAGGGGACCACACACACAAAAAAAAAATCAAAGAAATAATGGCTAAAACTTGCCAAATTTGCTGAAAAGCATTAATCTACATATTGAAGAAGCTCAACAAATTCTGAACAGGGTAAATGCAAAGAGAAAATTCTCTCTCTAAGATTAGGAATAAAACAAATACGTCCAACTCTCAACACTTCTTTCAACATTGCTAACTTACAACTCAATAACAAAAAGAAAAATCATCTCATTTTAAAACAGGCAAATATTTTGAATTAAAGTTTCTCTTAAGTGGATGTGCAAATGCTAATGTGCACATAACATGATTTGTAAATCAAGCCACACTGAGATATGGTTTTATGTCCTATAGGATGGATGAAATAAAAGACAGTAATGGGGGGGTTTCCCTGGTGGCGCAGTGGTTGAGAGTCCGCCTGCCAATGCAGGGGACACGGGTTCATGCCCCGGTCCAGGAAGATCCCACATGCCACGGAGCGGCTGGGCCCATGAGCCATGGCCGCTGAGCCTGCATGTCCGGAGTCTGTGCTCCGCAACGGGAAAGGCCACAACAGTGAGAGGCCCACGTACCACAAAAAAATAAATAAATTAAAAAAATTTAAAAAGACAGTATTGGTGTAGAAGTGGAGAAATTGGAACCCTCACACATAGCTGCTGCTGAGAATGCAACATGGTGAAACTGCTTCAGAAAAGTCTGGTAGTTCTTTAAATGTGAAGCACAGAGTTTCCATAAAATCCAGCAATTCTACTCCTAGCTACACATCCAAGAAAAATAAACACATACACACACACGTACACACACAGACACACACAAACATGAAAACTTGTACATGGATAATAATGGCCAAAAAGTAAAAAAAATAAAAAAAGTCCATCAACTGATAAATGGATAATTAAATATGGCATACTGATATAACTGAATGTCATTCAGCAATAATAAAGATCAAAGCACTAATACATGCTACAACACGAATGATCTTTGAAAACATCATGCTAAGTAAAAGAAGCTAGCTACAAAAGACCACATATTGTATTTTCCCACTTACATGACACAGACATAATAGGCAAATTCTTAGAGACGAAAAGTAGATTATTGGTTTCCTAGGGTTAAGGGTGCAGGGAAGGAGAATGACTACTAATGGGTACAGGATTTCTTATAGGGGTGATGAAAATGTTCTGAACTTAGATTACAGCCATGGTTGCCCAAGACCATGAATACACTAGAATAATGTGACTAATGAAACCTAATATAAGAATAAACTATGAGTAAATACATAATATAATAATATAATATAAAAATAAAGTAGGAGAAAATACATATAATCTTAAGATGTAGAAGGCCTTTGTAAACTGAGAAACTTCAAAGAATACCATTTAGATATTTAACTAGTAAAGAATTGTAATTTCTATACAGCAGAGAAGAAAAGCCAAAAATCAACAGGGAAAGAGTGCATTAGTTGGTCTTAATAATTTCACAAATGAAAGTTTATGCCTTAACAATTACCTTTTGCTATAATTCAGAGAAAATATTAATGTTCCTAAAATGTAGCTATTATACATAAAATATGACTCTCCTTCATATAAGTATAACTTTATTTTTTACAATTAAATTTAATCAAAGTAACGTTTCCTATATATAAAACAACATCTCACTATGGAAATATATGCATCTTCATTTACCATGTAAGTTAAACGAAATAGTTTTAAGTAAATTTAACCTTTTACCAAAAAAAAAAAAAAAAACCTGTAAATCACTTTCAGAAGCAGAGAACTACACTGAAGCAAAAGGAACAGATTTCCTCCAGGGTCCTAGAGTATTTACAAACGTTCTTTTTATGGAAGGACGTAAAGTGAAAGTGAGGTGCCTACAGGCATGAAAGACTATGACAACTTGGCCCTAATTCAAACTAAGAAGAGTTTGAAGAAAAAATCATCAGAGAAATTAGAAATATAAACAAGAAAGCATAAGTGGTCCAAATGAGTATAATTTCCTCTAGAACACAGATATATAAACACTTATATGTGCAAATTTCCTTAAAAGTGTTATTCAAATAATCGTAGTGATAGGCTACAGACTACTGCTCTTGACATTTATTCTAACAACTCTTTACATAAGATACAGTAAAGTATTTAATCTGGTAGCACACCTTGCTAGTTTTTATGAAAACACAAAGCTTCTGTTTAATAAAGATATATACTATGTTTATACTACAGTACACTGTGTATAAAGTTGGTATATCAGGAATTTTTAATAGGTTATCCTTTAATGGACTATTGCTTAATTTCCTTCTATCTGGATTTGCTGTTTATGCTTTTAACCTTCTATTTTTAGATGACATGCCATAAAGTTACTCAGATACATAGCAAGACTTCAATTCAAAATTTCTTAGAAAATGGAATACTTCAGACAGAGGATTAATTATTCATCCATTCATTACTTTACTTTTTTTTTTTTTTTTTTTTTTTTGCGGTACGCAGGCATCTCACTGTTGTGGCCTCTCCTGTTGCAGAGCACAGGTTCCGGACGCGCAGGCTCAGCAGCCATGGCTCACGGGCCTAGCCACTCCGTGGCATGTGGGATCTTCCCGGACTGGGGCACAAACCCGTGTCCCCTGCATCGGCAGGCAGACTCTCAACCACTGCACCACCAAGGAAGCCCCATTACTTTACTTTTAAAACACTCAGGTTAAGGGCTTCCCTGGTGGTGCAGTGGTTAAGAATCCGCCTGCCAATGCAGTGACACAGGTTCAAGCCCTGGTCCGGGAAGATCCCACATGCTGCGGAGCAACTAGGCCCGTGCACCACAACTACTGAGCCTGCGTTCTAGAGCCCACGAGCCACAACTACTGAAGCCCACGTGCTGTAGAGCCCGTGCTCCACAACGAGAGAGGCCACCGCAATGAGAAGCCAGCGCACCGCAACGAAGAGTGGCCCCCGCTCACCGCAACTAGAGAAAGCCCGTGTGCAGCAATGAAGACCCAACACAGCCAACAATAATAAAATAAATAAATTTATTAAAAAAAACCACTTAGGTTGCTTTAATTTATTCATCACTATGAACTCCTTATATATGGTCAGATTCTATAATTATTTCTTTATTACTCTCACTAAAAAGAGACTGATACCATGTTTTGTATCAGAATAGATCAATGTCTAGAGCAAGGCTGATCAATTTATAAAATCACGAACCTGAATTTGATTTAGTTTCTGTTTATGATTCTGTTGTTAAAGTTAAACACCATTTGTTATCCTAAGAACCTCTGTCTTAAATAAAGCATCATTATGTGATGCTTTAATCAGAGTATTCAGAATTTCTAGTCTCTGCTGGGAATAATAATATAAAATATTTAATATGAGAATTTCTGCTTAAACTATCACTGGCTCCTACCTACTAAGAACTGTAATGTAAAGAAAAGACTAATCAATAGACAAGTAATAGATTAAATGACAGGCAGATACACAGGGCCTCAATAAAAATGTAAATTTATTTTCCCTAGTGTTGACTTACAGATAAACCTGGATTTTATCTGAAGTTATAGTAGTATTAAATTTCTAATACAATAGACTAGTTAACAGTGTAGGGACTATTATGATTAGTCATAATAGTCTTTTTAATTCAGATATTCATGTATTCGAAAGGCAAATTTTTTTTTATTTTAGAAGAGTTTTTTGATGCCTTTTTTTCTCCTTGTAAAGTACAGACACTGAATACTTGTCTCCACATGTGTAACAACTTGAGAACAGAAGAATACTTGTTTTCTTATTTAATACACTTTCAGATACTACAAATTCTTTAGTAGTTTAGCTGATAATAGAGATAACAGTATTTAAATGTTCAAACCAAAGTTTTCACATGGGTGAAAAGAGAGATATTTTAAACTTCAAAATGAATATGATTTGGAAAGGCAAGCTTAATGGAGACCTAAGAGTAGATACAGGATATTCAGCAAGCTCTACTAAGGAATTTCAGTAAGTGAGAAGTCTCAAAACGTTTACTGTATTTTAAAGCTGCCTCAGGAAGAAATCAAGATTGTTATAATCCATGTATGTCCCCAAGGTACCCCAGCTAGTCAGACTACAAAAGCCACGAACATGGAACCTGAGGGATTGAGAAAGGCAAGAATGGGAGTAGGAATGGGAGGAGGGTTTATAAAGATCGTGAATGCTGTTGAGAATGGAGACATGCAAGCCACAGTGAAACTCTCTCATAACAGGACTGGAAACAGTCATGGTGTAAGAAGTAGTTGTGGACCCAGCTACCTGTAACTCATTTTTAATATTCTGTGGCTTAGTTTCTTCTGTGCTTGTTTTCTCATTTATAAAATGGTGAAGATAACACTTGCTCCACAGGATAGCTGTAAGAACTGAATATGTGTAAAGCATTTACATTATACCTGGAACATAGCATTTATGGGCCTAATAAATGTTACTTATGATTATTCATAATAATTTTATTATTAAAAGAAGAGTAACTTAGGAGAGAACCTTATAATGTATTACAGTACACACTTATAAGGCAATATAAAGTTGAAATCAACATATGAGCCCCAAATAACAGAAAATAGCTGAAAAATCACATAGTCAAAAGTACTCTGGGAAGTTTCTTAGAGAGGCAATGGAGACTAATGCTGCATCTTTTAAGAAATACCATAAAACCACTGTCGAAATAGAAGACTGTTCAGCTAAGTATCTGATACAGTATTTTAATAACCAAATACCATCCTAGTCGTCCCACTAGATTTTAGGAAAAAAAGATAAGAGTTGACTTTATAGTGAATATTCACCATACCAAAGGGTACTGTCTCTGCTATGGTACTTTATTTTCAACAACAAAATACTATCTAGAGAAGACACATATCTTGAAATGAGCTGTGGAGTCGGTATAAACAGGAGATTAAAAACTGCAACATTTATTCACTACTTATTCCTAAGGGTATGACCTCATTATTTTAAATGCTGTATATTTTTGTAAACATGTCCTATAAACAATATATATTTGTAGGAAAATTCAGTAATTGGCTATGATGTGGAGAACATGGGAAGAATGAAAAAGAAAAACACACAAACCAAAAGAAAAGAAAACAAACACTGTATTAAGGTATATGTGTCAATTATCTATGCAGTTCTCTGTCTCACAGATTCTCTTTCTTCAAGCCTATCACATCAAATCAGAGCCACAGAACTAATAATGAACTAACAATGCTGCCTGGAGTCATGGATAGACCTAAAGTAACGAGTTTAGCCTCAAAATCTCTGACTAGGATGGCTCTGTTAAACCTAGGCAATATGTTAAGATCCAGGGAGCTCTGCACTACTCTGGGGAGACAGGCTCAAAAAAGGACAGAGGTTAAGTTTTCTGCTAGCTGCCAGGATTTGACTTGAGAGTCAGAATTATTTTGATTTAACAGCTTTTTAAAAATAGAATATTCTTTGTGTCCCTAAATTTATGGACTGAATGCCTTGCTCATTAGAACTTCTTATTGAGTCAGACAGGAAGAATGAATTAATTGTGTAACTAATGCCTTGACTGAGACTTCATTCTGAGACCTCTGAAAGCTCCATGTGTCTGGAAGAGTGTGAAGCAAATGGAGCCCGTCACAAAAATTAAAGAACAAGCAAACAAACGAATAAGAAGGCAAGAAAACCAACAGGATTTTGACAAAATTGTTAAGAGTTTGTGTCTAATACTGCATTCCAATGGGGACAATACTGGCATCTTCTTCATTGTGTGAGACCATTCAAAACATCACAGGAAGTGTAAGTTCCCTCCTGTCCCCATCTTGTCACAACATACCAGTAGCTCTGAGATCCTTGATCCCAACTCACTTATCAGCAGAGTCAAACAAGCGCCTTCTCATTTATTAAACTCACAGAGTGGATGGGGCTTATAAAGCCAGATGAAGAACTTTTGTATCTCCCGATGGCACGGAAGGCAGAAATGCGGCTCTGTACACCAAGTTTTCTTCAGAGAAATGTTTGTTTTATAAGAATTGATTCAGACTTTATTGAGTCTGCAAAGTGCCATTTGCTTTTGTGGAGATGAGTGTTTTGTTTGAGCTATTTCTCATAGGAGGTGAGAACCCAAAAGAGAGGTAGAAGTGTGTGAGGATCTCTCTACATTAAATAAACGGAACAAAAGTTTCTGGCTGAAAATAGATGATTAAACAATACATGATCCAGACTCCCTATCACAGTACCACTGACGTGATCCTTCTTAAAAATAAGAATAGTAAGAACTACACTTATATCAAGTGTTCAAAGATTCAAACACAAAATGAAGAAAAATAAAATTAACTAAAGGAACTAAAAAGGAATTAATAGAGTAAAATGTTTTACTTACTTCATTTTGAAACATACATTCTGATCTCAGCTACATGGTGGAGAATTGAAAAAAAATTCTGCTTCAGCTTGGGTTAATTAAGGACCTGAAGAACGCTGACACCAGGGGAGTTGCAACCAATCTGGCTTTTGAAACTACAGAAAACAATTTTTGCATACTTCTGTTGACTGTGTACAGATTTGAACCACGCAGAACAGGGTGCACACACTCTGATACGGAACTGGAGGTGGATGTGTAAGACAACCTTCTACAGAAACAAGTAGGTAAGACTTTAATGGCAGTGGGGGTGAGTAGGCAGACTGAGATTTTGAAATCAAGCAGCTGGGAACTCAGAGTCTCAGTATTTGGAGTATTAAAACAAATGATGGCCTCATCTATACTTACTGGCTGATTATAAGAAGATTTGGGGTGGGGAAAGCTAAAGAAAATTTAATAATTGTGTTATGCCTCAAACAGAGTAAGGTCAAACACAGATGAGATGGAGCCTTCAGGTAAGAAAAATCAATAGATCCAAGTAGGAGGAACTGGTGATACAGATTCAGGGGAAATGAGGGCCAAGAAGGAACAGGAAGTTTATACATACAGTGTTTATCTATCAACCTGAAATGTTTGTATATTTAATAGGAAGTTAACCTATAATGTAATACATTTAATCAATGGATTGAAAGTTGATTATTAACATATCTGAAAATTTAAAGTCATTACTCATAGTTATGGTCTCAGAGTGTATACGCAATGCATATTCTCTAGGTATATTAAAGGATATATATGCAGCATAGAATTAAAACATGTAGTAAACATATTTAGTAAGTTCAATTCTATTAATGCACTAAAATACACATAAACACTCAGAGAGAAAAGGGTACAATGAATTAACAGTCTGTATCATGCCATTTGCTCATTTTTAAATATATGTTAACTGTGGGAGATTTCCAAAATTTAAAATAGTCATTTCCTAGTTTTTGTTTCCACTAAAATCTCTTTATTTTACATTCTCTAGATGTAATTTCACTTTAAAACCCATTTTTAGATCCCATTTTTTAATTTTTGTTTTTATTTTCATTACTCTAGGAGGTGGGTCAAAAAAGATCTTGCTCTGATTTATGTCAAAGAGTGCTCTTCCTATGTTTCCCTCTAAGAGTTTTATAGTGTTCAGTCTTATATTTAGGTCTTTAATGCATTTTGAGTTTATTTTTGTATATGGTGTTTGGGAGTGTTCTAATTTCATTATTTTACATAAAGCTGTCCAGTTCTCCCAGCACCACTTATTGAGGAGACTGTCTTTTCTCCATTGTATATTCTTGCCTCCTATGTCATAGATTAGGTGACCATAGGTGCATGGGTTTATCTCTGGGCTTTCTATCCTGTACCACTGATCTATATTTCTATCTTTGTGGCAATACCATATTGTCTCAATTACTGTAGCTTTGTAGTACAGGCTAAAGTCAGGGAACCTGATTCCTCCAGCTCCATTTTTCTTTCTCAAGATTGCTTTGGTTATTTGGGGTCTTCTGTGTTTCCATACAAATTGTAAAATTTTTTGTTCTAATTTTGTGAAAAATGTCATCGATAATTTGATAGGGATTGCACCGAATCTGCAGATTGCTTTGGGTAGTAGAGTCATTTTCACAATACTAATTCTTCCAATCCAAGGACATGGTATATCTCTCCATCTGTTTGTGTCATCTTTGATTTCTTTCATCAGTGTCTTATAGTTTTCTGAGAACAGGTCTTTTACCTCCTTAGGTAGATTTATTCCTAGGTATTTTATTCTTTTTGTTGTTATGGTAAATGGGATTGTCTCTTGAAGCTTTTGCACAGCAAAGAAAACCATAAACTAGACAAAAAGACAACCCTCAGAATGGAAGAAAATATTTTCAAATGAAGCAACTGACAAAGGATTAATCTCCAAAATATACAAACAGCTCATGCAGCTCAATATCAAAAACAAAAAACCCAATCAAAAAATTGGTGGAAGATCTAAACAGACATTTCTCCAAAGAAGACATACAGATGGACAAGAGGCACATGAAAAGATGCTCAACATCACTAATTATTCGAGAAATGCAGATCAAAACTACAATGAGGTATCACCCCCACTAGTTTGAATAGCCATCATCAAAACATCTACAAACAATAAATGCTGGAGAGGGTGTGGAGAAAAGGGAACCCTCTTGCACTGTTAGTGGGAATGTAAATTGATACAGCCATTATAGCGAAGAGTATGGAGGTTCCTTAAAAAACCAAAAATAGAACTACCATATGACCCAGCAATCACACTACTGGGCATATACCCAGAGAAAACCATAATTCAAAACGACACATGCACCCCAGCAGTCATTGCAGCACTATTTACAATAGCCAGGACATGGAAGCAACCTAAGTGTTCACTGACAGATAAATGAATAAAGAAGATGTGGTACATATATACAACAGAATATTACTCCGCCATAAAAAGGAATGAAATTGAGTCATTTGTAGAGACGTGGATGGACCCAGCGTCTGTCATATAGAGTGAAGTAAGTCAGAAAGAGAAAAACAAATGTCGTATATTAATGCATATATGTGGAATCTAGAAAAATGGTACAGATGAACCTATTTGCAGGGCAGGAATAGAGACGCAGACATAGAGAACGAACGTGTGGACGTGGGTCGGGGAGGTGGGATGAACTGGGAGATTGGGAATGACATATATATACTACCATGTGTAAAACAGATAGCTAGTGGGACCCTGCTGTATAGCACAGGGAGCTCTAGCTCAGTGACCTAGATGGGTGGGATGGGGGAATGGGGAGGTCCAAGAGGGAGGGGATATATGTATACAAATAGCTGATTCACTTCGTTGTACAGCAGAAACTAACACAACATTGTAAAGCAACTATACCCCAATTAGTAAAGAAAAAAAATCTTTAAATGAGTAAAAAGTAGTACACATGTATTTTTGGTCTAGAAAATCATTTCAAACCTATTCGCAGACGTAGCGAATGGACTTAAGAACATGGGGAAGGGGAAGGGGAAGCTGGGATGAAGTGAGAGATTGGTATGGACATATATACACTACCAAATGTAAAATAGATAGCTAGTGGGAAGCAGCCACATGGCACAGGGAGATCAGCTCAGTGCTTTGTGACCACCTAGGGGGTGGGATAGGGAGGGTGGGAGGGAGACACAAGAGGGAAGGGATATGGGGGTATAAATATACATATAGCTGATTCACTTTGTTATAAAGCAGAAACTAACACACGATTGTAAAGCAATGATACTCCAATAAAGATGTTAAAAAAAAAAAACTATACCCAATGACTGTTATTGTTTTTCCTGAGAAATGGGCATCATTCAGTGTGTCAAGATCAAAGATATCTCAAAAGAAAGGTATAAGGGTTTGCTAAACTACCTAATAGCAATTCTCTGCTTGCTTTGTGTGTCTACCATTTTAGCTAATATACCAGAATATTCACGGACAACCTACATTTCATAAGAAAACAATTACCCAGATACGTCTCAGTAAGACTGCACTTTCAGTTTAAATTTAACATGAATTAGTTTAAAGCTTGTGTAAGTAGTAAAAGCATAGCCATTTGTAAAAACCTAGGAAAAAGATATTGGAATGTATCATTCCAATGATACATTGGAATGCTCCCACCATCCCATGTCTGCACAAGATCATACGTCCACATTTTCACTGGATATACACATACATAGAGAGCTGCCCTCTCTTTGGTTAGCAATAACATTGTTTTTCTTTTCTGTGAATATTAATACGTTTGCATGACCCATCTAAAGATGTACGTTGAAACCTTATATTCAGTGATCTATTTGGTTTTCACGCTAAGAATGAAACCGTGGTAGAGTTCAATGTACCAAAATCCAATTGCGCAAGAGGAAAATGGGGAAAACTTGCTTAGCAGCAAAAAAGATCACCTTTGGGATTTACGCAACAGTTAACTCAGTGATTAGACATGGTGATATATTCCTCTGGAACCAGCTAATGTCGCCCTAGATTACATTAAGAAAATTAGCATTTTTAGAACACAGAAGGTGATCAACTAACCCACTGTATTTATTTTGCCCTCATATGTGAACAATTTAAATGCATGTCCTTGTATCTTAGCAAACCAGGAGATAAGTACACTTTTATACTCTGATAGCATGGCCTTTTGATCATGTTCTTGGAATGGCCTAATTAGAGCTGTAGTTCAACTTCATCTGGAAAACCAAATTGTTAACTCCTCGAGGGCACAGAGTATATAGTTTTTATACTTTTGCGCTGTAAGACCCTAATACGGTCTAATACACAGTATGTATCCAATAAGTATTTAATGAAATGTTATAATTCACTTAAAATATGAAGCAATGAATATTAATTATGCTAAAGCCCAAAATATCATATGCACAGCTATGTTCTGTATATTATTTAACAAGTTCACAAATTTAATATTTGTTTTTAATCTTACAGATATATTTCCCTACAGGAATTACTGCTAGGAAATGATGTTAGATATTAAATTATATAACAGCTAGTATAAGTGGACATTGGGTAACTGCACTTATCAAAAATCTTCCAAATCAAGGGCATATCTTTAATGCGAACACTGAAGTTTACCCTTGAGGACATCCAAAGAGGCTTCTGAAAAAAGTTAGGGACTTCCTACAGACAACCCCACAATCCACAGCTGGATTGAATAAAATGGAAAATATAACTTTAGTTTTCACCTAATATACACCAGATGCCATAGCAAGTAATTCTTTATAACATTTCTGTGGAGGTAACTACCACTATTATCATTTTTTTTGTACATAAGGAAGGGTATTTCAACTTACACAACTAGTAAGCGGCAGATCTAGAATATAAAATATTGGGTATGTGATTCACTCAGGTGTTCCCAGAAGTCTTTCAGATGGTTCACCAGGAGGGATCAACACTGAGCCAATACTGAGCGTAAGATTACTTTTCTCGCAAGAGATAGTCAACGAACACACTGGTCCTTAAACTACACTGCTCTGAGACCTTCCACTACTATCCACTGGGGTCAAGGAAGTCCTAGGCACTAGATCTCAGAACCTCACCTCCCCCAAGCTCTCTGCCCTCATCATCACTGGTGAGAGAGGAACTCCCAACATTCTTAGCCTTGTCACCAGTTTCTTCACTGAATCCACAGGATTAATCTTATTATCCTCTTTATTTTAGTTCAATAAAACATAATTCAAAAGGAAAAATCAAACTTTATATATCTCCTCATCTTTTACATACTTTAACTTCTATGACTCCGTCTATCCCCTTTTCCCAATCCTGTCCAATTCTTGAAACCCTAATTCATGGCTCATCAGCAGCAGAGTCCCTTATATTCTCAACCTCATCTTGAAATTTCTTTTCATCCTCTTACTATAGTTCTCCCTAAGGCAGGTCTTCCTCTGCAGTCCTCTCAAGTGGTGATTTTCTTTTTCTCTCACACTCTGTACTAGTGGATCTGGAGGTTAAGTGCCCTTTTTGTTCTTCACTGCAGGTTATATACCTTTCTCCCCTGCTACTCTCTAAAAACCATCAGCTTTGAAGGAAGCACTCCCACATTGCTACTGGCTCATTGTCACTCTCTCCAACACTACAACTGACAAAATTCTTGAAATTTCAGTATACATATTAGAGATTCATCCATCATTCTGGCCTCTCAATCCACAAACTATTCTCAGAAGAACCTGTTTGTCATTCCATCTCTTCTACTCCTCTGATGGGCATGGCTAGGCCATAGTATTACACAACACTGGAATTCTTTTATAAACTCAATTTGATTCAACCCACCAATGACTTCTTTAATAGCTTATTTTTTCAGGTACCCTATTTCCATCCTTTCTCAATCATGTTAGGACATCAACATACCTTATCAATTTTATAGTACCTCATCCTCTTGATATCCTCCCTTTTCTCCCTATCCAGCTTATATTTCATAATCATTATAGTTACTTCCCTGACTCCTATTTCATCTTACTTACTTGAGAAACTCCATATCCCTGGTAAATCTACCTCTACTTCTTCCATGCCTGCACCTATGCAGCTGAATTACTGGTGGAAAATATATACCCACACTGATTAGGCTCAGTTTAAATTCACGACCCATAATGCTTCCAAGTAATCATATTCCGTTAGTCCATTTACCCTTCTACTTTCTTGGGAGATTATCTCATACCTTCTCTCCATTCAACCTTCCATGACTCCCAACTGAAGACCTCACTTTATAATTCACCACAAATTCGAAATCAGTCAGAAAAAGCTGTCATAGGCTTCAACTACAGATCTTCTCACTTCTCCGTATCATCTATATCCTCTATCTTTGCACCAGACACCACAGATCAATGAGCCATACTCTTTTTGAAAGCACTCCATTCGTGCACTAAATCCATTCCCCCCTTTATTTTTAGGACAGTGCTCTCCTGTCACTCATGAAGCATGAAATTTTTATTCTCTACTAGATCTCTCTCATCAACTTATAGATATCATGTTATTCCTCCCATATTTTAAAAAAGCACCATTTTATTTGACTTTCCCACTTCTTTGCTTCTCTTAACAGCAAAATTCCTTGAAAGAGTAGTTTATATTTACTCTCTCTCTTCTTTCCATTCTCCATAAAACCCACTCTAGTCATGCTTGCTCCCTCAACTCCCATATGTAGGATATGTACCTTACTTGGAAGCTTTGTAAAGGTTATTACCTCTAATATGCTCTCTTCTCTCTCCTACTTGCAGATATCTGCTCATCAGAATTCCTCATCTGTCCAAATTTCATTTTCCCAATGAAGTTTACTCTGAATCATCCTATTCAAGATTGAAACTTGCTCCCACCATCCCACGTCTGCACAAACTCCACATGCTTTAATTAACTGCACTTTTAGATTTTCCATAGTATCTACTTAACATTTTAACATATTCAGGGGTTTATCTATCATGGTCATTGTTTACTTTCTGTATCTCCTGATAGAAAGACCCACAACATCAGGAATCTTTGCCTGTTTCACTCAGTAACATGTCTAATGCACTTAGAAGAGCTTGTGGCATTTAACTGGCACTCAATAAATAAATGTTGATTGAATGAGCCTTGCAGGCTATGAACACTAAAATAATCTTTCAATTAAGACAAGAATGCAAACAAGGATTTTTTTACACGAAAATGTTATTTTCTAGTCTAAATAGCTGCTGCCAATAAGACACATATGGCCATGACTGACTTTCCTCTTACCATTACCAAAAAGGAAATTGTACCAAAATATGAATAAGACTAAGTTAAGACATCAGAAACTGGGAGCATAGGAATATAACTGCTGAAAGAAGGGAAATCAACAAGGTAAACTGATCACTGCCCAAGCTTTGTGTCAGAATACATTGTATACACTGCAGTGAGTGAGAGGGAACCATAAAAAGCATAAAGAATTTGCTGAGTTAAAGATATAGAGATCACAGTTTGGTAAAGCTGAAATAATTTTAAGGGGTAAAAAACAAGAGATAAGTGAGCTATGAAGAGAATGTGCTCCAAAAACCTACTGAGGAATTATCTTGAATATTTTGTTCAACACTAAGTTGTGTATGTATTGAGTGAACTCCAATAAGGCCACGACAGGTTAACTAATTTTTAAAGATCTCAAAGTAAACACAGGGCTGAGAGATATTCAAATTCTGAGAAGTGCAAGCACAGAGACATTGCCAAATGCCTGTGAAAGTCAAGAGAAACCCCAGATGGGTCACATCTTAACAGGAGAATAAAGTTAATCCTAGAGCAAAGGATAAAACTTTCAAAATCAAGCCTTAAAAGTAATTAAGTAATTGCTTTAATTACTTAAAGTAATTCAAGTCTGTAAGTAATTAAACCACCTGCT
Source organism: Lagenorhynchus albirostris (assembly GCF_949774975.1). NCBI lineage: Eukaryota > Metazoa > Chordata > Mammalia > Artiodactyla > Delphinidae > Lagenorhynchus > Lagenorhynchus albirostris. The sequence continues at coordinate 54,886,731 of NC_083105.1, read as the reverse complement.
GACGTAAAATGTAATGATTTTAAAAAAAAATTCAGTCATATGACTCACACAGTGTCTAACACTGGATAAAAATTACATGTGAAGAAGGATGAAAATGTTATCATTAAATAAAAAAGCAAAACAAAATAATAGAAACATTAGAAATATATTCCAAAATGAAAAAAAGATGATGAGATTAGCAGAAAAGAACTTTCAAAAAGTTATTATATATATGGTAAAAACTTAAAAGAAACATAAAGAAGATAAATGGAAAATATGAAAAAGAAAAAATGGAGCAGATAGAGATAAAATATCTAAAACTGAAAAGATAAGTAACTGGATGGGCTTAACCACAGGTTGGATATTTTAAAAGACAGATCAATGAATTTAGAGGCCTGCCAATAGAACCATGAAAAGGGAAAAGTTTGGAAAATATTAATAGAGTCTTAGTGATTTGTAGGACAATATCAACAAATCTAACATACACATAAAGTCCAAAATGGAAATGAGGGTAACTAGGAAAAATATTTTTAAAAACTGTATCCAAAATGTTTCCATATTGTTCAAATTTAAGAACCATAAATTTATGAATATAAAATGCTCAACAAGTGCAAAACAAGATACATACAAAAAGATTCATACAAGGGAATAAACAGAAGACGACTCTGGTCATAAACATTGTGACTCAGAAGACAATGGAACAGTATCTTAAAGTACTTACAGGAAAAAATGTTAATATAGATCTATATCCCCCCCCACAAAAAAAAACCCCAAAACTGAAGTTGAAAATAAAATTTAAGAAAAACGAAAACTGAGAAATTGATCACATATGCAAGAAATGTTCGAAGAACATTTTTTATGATGATGAATAATGATACCAGATATAAACTAAAATCAATACAAAGGAATAAAAACCACTGGAAATAATAAATATGTGGAGAATAAAAAGGACTTTATGGTCTTTTAAAATTTCATTAAGAAGTAATAGCCTGTTTGATCAATAAAAATACATCATACGGTTTGTAAATATGCATGCAAAACATGTGAAAATAGTAGCACAAAAGACGGAGGAGGAAATGAAGGTTCCTGATTTTCAAATGATACATTATTTGATGGAATTCTGTGATAAGGTAGAGGTGCATATTTTATCTTTTATTACAAAATAATGGCTATATTTCCACATGCTGTAAAATGTATCATTGTTGCTTATTTATTTTACACAAAGTAGTTTGTATCTCATAATCCCCTAACCCCACTGTGCTCTTCTTCCCTTCCCTCTCTCCACTGGAAATCACTAGTTTGCTCTCTATAACTGTGAGTCTGTTTCTGTCTTGTAATACATTTGTTGGTTTGTTTTTTAGGCTCCACATGTACATGGTATCATACAGTGTTTGTGTTTCTCTGACTTATTTCACTAAGCACAATATTCTCTGGGTCCATCCACATTGCTGCAAATGTCAGAAGTTCATTATTTTTGATGGCTGAGTAATATTCTTTTATATATATATATATATATATATATATACACACACACACACACACACACACACACACATATATACATGCCACAAGTTCTTTATCCAGTATTTGTCTTTCTCTGTTGGACTTAGAATAATACTCTCCAACTCCATCCACGGTTTTGCAAATGGCAAAAGTTCACTGTTTTTTATGGCTGAGTAGTATTCCAATGTGTGTATACCAATCTTCCTTATCCATTCAACTGTTGATGGACACTTAGCTTGCTTCCACATCTTGGCAACTGTAAATAATGCCACTGTGAATATTGGGATGCAGTACCTTTTCAAATTAGTGTTTTCATTTTTTTTCAGAAAAATATCCAGGAGTAGAATTGCTAGGTCTTATGGTAATTCTATTTTTAGTTGTTTTTTTTTTTTTTTTGAGAAAACTCCATAATATTTCCCACAGTGGCTACACCAATTTACATTTCTACCAACAGTGTATGACAGCTCCCTGTTCTTACATCCTGGCCAACATTTGTTATAAGTGGTCTTTTTGATGATAGCCATTCTGACAGATGTGAGATGATTTCTCATTACAGTTTTGATTTACATTTCTCTGATGATTAATGATATTGAGCATCTTTTCATGTGCCTGATGGCCATGTGTATGTCTTCTTTGAAATAATGTCTTTTCAGGTCATCTTCCCATTTTTTAATATAAGGTTGTTTGTGGTTTTGTTGTTGTTGTTTTGATGTTGAGTTGTATGAGCTCTTTGTATATTTTGGATAATAACCCCTCACTGGTCATATCACCTGCAAATATTTGTTCCCATTCAGTAGGTTGTCTTTTTGTTTTGTTGATGGTTTCCTTTGCTGAGTAAAAGATTTTAAATTTAATCAGGTCCCATTTGCCTACTTTTCCTTTTATTTCTTTTGCCTTAGAAGACTGATCCAAAAAAACGGTTACAATTTATGTCAAAGAGTGTTCTGCCTACATTCTTTTATAGGATTTTTATGGCTTCAGATCTTACATTTAGGTCTTCAATCCAGTTTATTTATTTTTTGGCCATTCCACGCAGTATGCAAGATCTTAGTTCCCCAACCAGGGATTGAACCTGTGCCCTCGGCAGTGGAAGTGCAGAGTCTTAACCAGTGGACTACCAGGGAAGTCCCTTATTTATTTATTTTTTTATTGCTTGGTCTTCAATCCACTCTGAGTTTATTTTTTATATGGTGTGAGAAAATGATCAAATTTCATTCTTTTCCATGTAGTTGTCCAGTTTTCCAAGCACTACTTGTTGAAAAAACTATTTTTTCTACATTATATTTTCTTGCCTCCTTTGTTGTAGATTAATTGACCATAAGTGCATGGGTTTACATCTGGGCTCCTTATTCTGTTCCACTGATCTATGTGTCTGTATTTGTGCCAGTACCATGCTATTTTGATAATGCTAGCTTTGGAGTATAGTCTGAAGTCAGGGAGCATGATACTTTCAGCTTTGTTCTTTTTCCTAAATTATGCATTTGCAACTCAGGGTCGCTGTGGTTTCAAATACATTTTAGGATTATTTGCTCTAGTTCTGTGAAAAATTTCCTGGGTGTTTTCACATGGATTGCATTAAATCTGTAGATTGCTTTGTGTAGCATGGACATTTTCATAATTCCTCCAATCCATGAACCTGGGATATCTTTCCATTTCTTTGTATCATCTTCAATTTCCTTCATCAATGCCTTATAGTTTTCAGAATATAGGTCTTTCACCTCCTTGGTTAAGTTTATTCCTAGGTATTTTATTCTTTTTGATGTAATTTTAAACAGGATTGTTTTCTCACTTTCTCTTTCTGATAGTTCATTATTAGTGTATAGAAAAGCAATGGATTTCTGTATATTAATTTGTATCTGGCATCTTTACTAAAATCATTTATTAGTTCCAATGTTTTTTGATGGGGTTTTTAGGGTTTTCTACATACAGTATCATGCCGTCTGCAAACAGGGACAGTTTTACTTCTTCCCTTCCAATTGGAATGTCTTTTATTTCTTTACCTTATCTGACTGCTATGGCTAAGTGGTGAGAGTGTGCATCCTTGTCTTGTTCCTGATTTTAGAGGAAAAGCTTATAGATTTTCACCACTGGGTAGAATGTTAGTTGTGTGTTTTCATAAATAGCCTTTTTTATTTAGATATGTTGAGATATGTTCCCTCTATACAACTCTGATGAGAGTTTTTATCCTGAATTAATGTTGAATTTTCTCAAATGTTTTTTCTGCATCTATTGAGATGATCATGTGATTTTTATCCTTCCTCCTGTTAATGTGGTGTTATCACATTGATTTGCAGATATTAAACCATTCTTGCATTCCTGGAATAAATCCCACTTGATCATGTTATATGATCATTTTTATATATTATTGAATTTGGGTTGCTAATATTTTGTTGAAGATTTTTTTCATCTATATTCATCAGAGATATAAGCCTGTAATTTTCTTTTTTTGTAGTGTCTTTGTCTGGTTTTGATATCAGGGTAATGGTGGCTTCACAGAATGGATTTGGGAGTGTTTCATCCTCTTCAATTTTTTGGAAGAGTTTGAGAAAGCTCTTTTTTATTATGTTTGGTAGAATTCCCCTGTGAAGCTATCTGATCCTAGACTTTAGTTTGTTGGAAGCTTTTGTATTATGAATTCAACTTCACTATAATGAACAGGTCTGTTCAGATTGTCTTTCTTTCTGATTCATTCTTGGAATATTGTATATTTCTAGAAATGTGTCCATTTCTTCTAGGTGGTCCAGTGTGTTAGCATATAATTTTCTGTAGTATTTTCTTAGGATTTTTTGTATCTCTGTGATATCTGATTTTATTTTTCTTCTTTAATTTCTTATTTTGCTTGAGTCATCTCTTTTTTTTCTTGATGAGCATGGGTAAAGGTTTTACAATTTTGTTTAACTTAGGAAAAAAACAGCTCTTGGTTTTATTAATCTTTTTTTTTTTTTCCTGGTCTCTATTTTATTTATTTTCAATCTGATCTTTATTATTTCTTTCCTCCTGATGACTTTGGGCTTTGTTCTTCTTTTTCTAATTCCTTTACATTATAGATTACATTGTTTATCTGAGTTTTTTCTTGTTTCCTAAGGTAAGCTTGTATTGCTATAAACTTCCCTCTTAGGACTGCTTTTGCTGCATCCCATAGATTTTGAAAAGTTGTGTTTTTATTTTTGCTTGTCTCAAGGTATTTTCTGTTTTTTTCTTTGATTTCTTCATTTACCCAAGGGTTTTCTAAGGGTATTTCAAGACTTAATATAAAGCTATTAATAATGAAAATGATGTGGCAATTTTGTAAGTTTAATCCTAATAATGGAATACTATTCCAAGGTATTTCAAAAGAGAGTCATGTATGATCAACTGATCTTTGAAAAAGTTTCCAAGGCAATTCAATGCAAGAGAGAGGGCCTTTTAAATGAACAATACTGTTAACAGTAATAGTATATACATTTGGGGGAAAAATGAAGTTGAACATTCATCTCATATAAACACAAAAATTAACTCAAAATGGATCATAGACCTAAATGAAAGAACTTAAACTGAAAACAAACTTATCAAAGAAAATATATGAATACATGTACCATCAAAATATTTCTTTGTCTATAATTCAAATTTAATTGGGCATCCTCAATACTTATTAAATCTGGCAACCCTGAGTTGATGGTTCTGAGTTAGATTCAGTATAACTGTGTGTGTGTGTGTGTGTGTGTGTGTGTGTGTTTGTGTGTGTGTGTGTATATATGTGTGTGTGTGTGTGTGTATTTTTCTTGAAGAAATCAGTATTTTTAAATTATATTAAACTCCTTCCTGTTGTCAGGAAGGAAATATTTTTAACTAATTTTTATCACTGAGGAAATGAAGGAGATGTAGAGATTAAGGAATTTGCTTATCAGGATATCCATTTATGTGATAGAGACAGGTTCTTTGCAAACAAATATCTAAGTGATTCCAAAAGAAAACACTGTATTTTTCCAAGGGAAAAAATATATATTTATATATAAAGGTTGGAGGAATTAAGAAGTGAACTCATCAGAAGGTACTTATGGGATAGACTTCAGGAAGTTTCCTTGAACTGGTCAATAAAGTTACAAAAATGTACAGCTAATGGTCATTTGATAAATTAAAAAAATATATTGAAATAATCCAAAAGAAGACAGAAAAGAAAATGAATAGAGGGACAAAAAAAATGCACCAATAGCAAATCAATAGTAAGATGGTATATCTAAATCCAATCATAACAATCATCAAATTAAGTACTGGCAGAAAAAAATATTCCATTTAAAAGAAACAGTCACAAAGCAAATGCAACAACATTATGGAAGGATAGGAGATACCTGCATGCATTTTTGTTTTGTTTTGTTTTGTTTTGTTTTTGACAAAGACCATATTTTTTCTGTGCTTGGAAAAAATGAGGAAAAGAAAAGACATACTAAATAGGCCATGAAGTCACTTCAGTAAAAGCAATCTATTTCTATTTTAAAAAGAGTTAAACAGTTCCCTACAATAAAATGTAACTAAAAATAGCACTGCTACTTAGATAAGTTCTTATACTTCTTGAATGGTATTAGGGTTTCTTTTGAGCAGACTGGGCTATTACGTTTTTAAGATAACCATGATCTAGCTCTTATTTGCTTTCCTACTATCTGTTCTTTATGTCTCTTTTTTCTTGAATGTGATATTTAAAAGCAAAAAAGAAAAGAAACACTCTGATTTGTCACATTTACCATACTCTCACTATGGCCAGTTGTAAGCTACTGGTGTGACGTCACTGAATGCAGACTTGGACAATGGTGTGCACAAGCAGCTCTCATGAGCCAGTAAAATGGGGCTCCAGCACACTACTATCCAGGTCTATATATTAAATTAAGATGAAGAACTTGCAAATTTGTAGTTTTTAGACACATCAACATTTTCTAATGACTTTAGTTTGATTATAAGACTCTCATTGAATTACCTAATTTTACAGATGGGAAGAGAAGTAAACTGATCAAAGCTACATAGATAAAACATAATGGATACTGGATGTCATGTTAAGCAGAATTCTCAGATGGTGTTCAAGATTCCTATTTCTTGATGTACATGCCTCGTATAATTTCCTCCATTTGAATGTTGTCTAGAAGAGATGCACTTGCAAAGTAAGTTTTCCTTTAATATTTGTTACATACAAATATATAATGATCATATTAAAAGGAAAATTAAAATGAGAATTAACCTTTTGAACATAATGGCATGTTGAATTGTTTTTATTCTTATTTGTCTCAGACAAGTATATAACATCCTGAGTTTTGAAAAACACTAAATAATTTTCTAAACATAGGCAGAGATTATATGGCCATCGTTAGGAAAGCACAGTTAAAAAAAAAAAAGGAAAGTACAGTTATTTTAGATCAGTGAGTTTTCACACATTTCCTTGGACTTAAATTGAAGATTTCACCCATGGTGACCACAACTTCTGATTAAATCTCCCACTTTTAAGTTTTTCTTCGTACATGAATGTGAACTCTGGTAACAATGAATTCAACAACTTGCTGAATTTTACATAAGTATCGGTATTGTGTAAAATAGCCTTTTCTTCATATTTAAATGAATTAGAATAGGGTCTAGGCCTACTTATGTTTTCAAAGAAACATAGTTTATAGATGCAGGAAATTGTTTCAGTTTTATATCTCTGTTGAAGCTTACCTGTAAGGTAGAAAAATGTTAAGGAATATTTTTTCCAATATACAGAGGGAATCCAGCAGAATCAAAAGCAACTGATTTCCCTAAAGGTATATGTGGCAAATTTGGAAAAACAGTACAGATATGTATGGCTTGAAACAAGAATCAGGCTTTCACACTGAGAGTAATAAAGATGATTTCCTTTTCTGAGTTCAATTTATCAATTTATTAGCTCTGTCATACTTTCTTTTCTTTCTATATTTACTCCTGGGAAATCAAATTTACCTCTTGAATGGAAACCAGATATTCTTTTGACTTCATTGTATTTAGTATTTTTGTCATCTAGTACTAGAAAAATAACAAAGAAAATACAGATATTATCATTTTTGCTTTTAAGTAATAAATTAACGAATACCAATGTATATGGATGCACAGATTGTGACAGATTTTATTCTGTCACAGTTTGGACATATGAAGTAAGTGTCCAAAAACATGAAGATAATGGTTAGTTGTACGAAAAGAAGTAATATCTATATTCGACTTACGTGGTCCTTAACTTTATTACACATGTGATATTAACAAACACTGAGTAATATATAGGAAAAGTCACTGATTTTGGAATTTTAAAAAAAACCTCAGTTATGCTTTGTATTAGTTTTCTATCTCTGTATAATAAGTAACAAAAATTTAGTTGCTTAAAATCATACAGATACATTATCTCACAGCTTTCATGAGTTAGGAGTCCAGGCTAGATAGGTTAAAGGGTTCTCTACCCAGAGTTTCACCAAGCTGAAGTAAAAGTGTCAGTCTGGCTGCAGTCTCATTTGGGGCTCAGGATTCTATTCCAACTACCTGTTGTTAGCAGAATTCGAACTCTTGCAGGACTGAATTCACTACTTAATTACTGTCTATCATCTGGGGGTCACTCAGCTCCAACAGGCCACCTTCAGGTTCTTGCCACACAGATCCCTCCACAGTCGGTTTGCAACATGGTTGTTTGCTTCTTCAATACCAGTAGGAGAATTTCTGTTGCTTCTAATCTCTCTGGCTTATTTTACCTCTAACTTCTAGATTTTCTTTTAAAGAGTTCATCTGATTTAACCATGCCCCATGAGGCTAATCTTCCATTTGATTATCTTAAAGTCAACTTAGTAGGGATCTGAATTATATGTCCAAAAATTTCCTCACCTTTGCCATATACTGTAACGAATCAAGGAAGTGATAACCTATTATTTCACTCACCAGCACTCAAATGCAGGAGATTATACATAAAAGGCATTTATACCAGGAGGTAGGAATCTTAGAAACCACTTTAGAATTCTGCTTAACAGAGAGTCCAATATCCAATGTTTTATCTGTATAACATTGAGCAAATGACTTCTCATCTGTAAACTCAGGCAACTGTATTAAATAAGATCTCTAGGAAGCTTCTAGCTCTGATATCCTAAAATTCCATGATGGGGAGAGAATCCAAAATTATTAACAGTGATATAAGGGATAGACACAGATTTCTGGCAGCTTGCAATGCTGATTGTCTTGCAACAGTTTCAGGAGCTTGCCTTGGATTCAGAAAGTTGTGGGTAAGCAAGTAAAATAAAGACATCAAGAGTAAGTTTTCAGACGAATTCAGGGCACACATTTATTGCCAATCACCTCCTCGTGCAACTGCTATGGGATTCAAAGAATTACATGGGACATTAAAGTAGTCACTGAACTACAATCATTATGGAAATTTAGAAATTTGAGAGGTTTGACATAGCAGGTAGTAAAACTGACTAAAACTCTAAAAGCTGAGGTAAATTTAAGGGCCTCTCATCTAAAATGACAAGCATATATTGCTATGTATTTGTCATATTATAAAACTATTTCCAAGCTAATAAACTGGTTTATAAAACTTGACTTGAAATACATTATTAGTAGTATATTAGTATTAGAAAGATTTAAGAATATATAAAACGTAAATGCAACAAACTTCTCTAGAGAAAGTAGCAGTTATGCCAGAAAACAGATCATTCTTTAGTAAATTCCAGAAAGTGTAAGCTGTACCAGGGAAAAAAATAAGATGGAATGGAATAGTAGGACTTTCTCTTCCATTATAACCCCATTTAGAGTATTCCCGACTTGAAATACCAGAAGTGGTCTTACACAATGCTTCTGAAAACATGATAATGTGCACTTTCTTTTTACATGGCATTCCACATAAGAGTTTTTCAAATGGTTTCCAAAAGTGTTTTATAGGATTAACTAACTCAAGACAATGTGGCACTGTGTAGTACTTGAAAAATTCACAGGAGTGATCCTGGGCCAACAGATTTTATTCAATCTGGATAGATTGATGGCCAAAAGAAAGTATAAATCCTTCAATAATATAAAGAAAACAGCAGTAATAATCAGCTAGGAGGTCTCTGAGGGGCTTAAGCGGTGACCTGGCAACTAGCTTTGGTCAGAGTAACACGCTAATCCTCTAGGGTTGAATAAGAGCTGCTAGAAAATTCCTGAGGAACTTGAAATCACTGTTCTATTTATAAAGAAACGATAAGGAGGGCTGAAGAAGTGGACATAAAGGTGATGCAGCTTACCAGGTAAATGCCCATAATGGTGAACTTCCTTTATTCATGCTCCACCAGGCTGACTCTCAAAAGGGATTTGCTGTCTGACTGACTGGTTGGCTGGCTGACTGCCAAATTTACTGGTTTTGCTGCCAGATGTGTTTTGACTTAAGAGGAAGGTAGAAAGCTTGAAATTCCTTGCAGTGTACTCTGTGGGACTTAGAAAAGGCAGGCAGTCACAAGATGTCACAAGCACAGTGCTACACTTTGACTTCCAAAAGTCACCCTAACATCAGTCACTTAACTGACTGAGGTACTTTGTGAGCTCTTGCTCTGGTGCTATCCAAGGTCTCTAGATTTTTCACTGCTGACAGGAAAGTCAATTCACAAAGTTATTCTCCTTTTCAATCTAACTGATGAAAGAATATTTAAGGGGAGGAAAATTTGATGTTTTTAGAAAACCTCTATGTAAAATTGGTGTAGTGGCAAGAATAGGCACTTGGGAAGTGATAAGCTGTATTGACAACAGCAGGAAGTCACAAGAACAGGCAGTCTGAGTTTAAATCTGGGCTCTTCTAGATCCTGTGTGACCTTCAGCAAATTAACTTACCTGCTCTGAACCCTGACTTCTATATTTAATAATAATCATCTAATAAATTATTAAATATTACATAACAAAAAATATCCCTTTTCACACTGCTAAAACTGTAACCCACCCAAACTCAATGTTCTCATCTTCCTTATCTCCATAGCTCTTATCATTGTTACATCCAATAAATAGTCTGCTTACCTATTTTGTTTACTTTTGGTTTCTCTTCCCCAAAGAGATGTAAGATCCACGAGAAAAGGTATTCCGGTCTTCTTTACTAACAGCTTTATGTCTAGAGCCTAGAATATTGCCTAACACATAGTAAGGGATCCTAGTTATATCTGTTCAACAAATAAATCAATTCTTGTTTCATAGGTTCTTGTGGGAATAAAAAGAAACGCCTTAAATAAGGGATCAAGTCCACGGCACCTAAAAAATATTAGTCCCTTCTTTCACACTGTTAATAGGTCCTTCCTTTTTAAGAATATATAGGGATCTGCCTCCCTGATAGATTGTGAGTTATAACAATGCAGGTACTTAGGACTTCCCTGGCAGTGCAGTGGTTAAGGTCCGCCTGATAATGCAGGGGACACGGGTTGGAGCCCTGGTCTAGGAAGGTCCCACATGCTGTGGAGCAACTAAGCCCATGTGCCACAACTACTGAGCCTGCACTCTAGAGCCCGTGAGCCACAACTACTGAGCCCGTGTGCCACAACTACTGAAGCCCGCATGCCTAGAGCCCGTGCTCTGCAACGGGAAGCCACCACAATGCAGCCCACGCACCACAACGAAGAGTAGCCCCCGCTCGCCACAACTAGAGAAAGCCCCCGCGCAGCAATGAAGACCCAACACAACCAAATATAAATAAATAAATAATTTTTTTAAAAAAAGGAATGCAGGTACTTATTTATCTCTATATACTCATCACCTGGCAAAGGGCTTGGCACATTATTCAATAACTATTCAATGAATTAATGAGTGAATAATACTGCAATAGTATATGATCGATAAATAATTGAAACGGGAAAGAACACCACCTGAGGCATACCTAAAGGCATAAAGTGAATCATTCTAGTGAACAAGGAAATAAAATTATCATTCAGTTTCTTAGCAAAATCTTCTATAGCTAGATACTGAGTCAGAAGATTTGGCATTTCACAAAACAATGCAGAATATTTTATAAGTCATTTTAATCTTCTTCATTTAACCTATTCCCCCCCAAGGCATGTATTATGTTCCACTTGTGTCGATTCCATAAATATTTATCACATTCTATTATATATAGTATGTGCTTTCCTTATAGGAAAAGTGATCAAGATATATTTTTAATCTGGGGACATCATCTTTCTTCTTTTGGAACCAAGCTGCTATAAATCCAAATACAGGAAACTACATTGTTTTATGAATTGCTACAATCCAACTGCACATAATAAACATCAATATAACGAAGTTATAATGCTGTAAGATGAGTAAAACATTAAGATCAATCCAAGGCTAGTACTGCACAAAGGTTCTAAGATTTGAAGACGTGGTATCAGTGAAGTCTAATGGCAGTTAGAGACTAGGGGGTTGAAAAGGAGCAGAAATCTAATTTGGACAGAGGATGTGGTTAAAAGTTTGTACTATGTTAGCGAGGTAAATCGGAAAGATAATAACAAGATCTCAGTTGTAGAAGTACTACATTTCTAGACAGTTCTCTAAGAAAAGGAATGGATACAGGGAAATGGAGTAAAATTCAGTTATCAGGACAGAAACTCCAAGTCAATTATCAACAAGAGTGATTTTGCTGATTCCAAAGTGTTCTTCAGTTATGAATAATTCACAATGAGTTTGGTACTAGGAAGAGCCTGAAAAGGGAGTAAAATTGCCATAGCTTTAGCATAGACTTAATCTAAGTCAGGTCTCCTAAAGTATGAGGTCCATGAAGCTTGAAAGATATGGCTAATCTTACATAATATAATTAATGACAAATAGAACTAAATATGAGTCTCCACAGGTTTACACTATTAATTTGGATTTCCTATAATCACGTTGGTAAAAATGGCATTTTTTAAAAGAAAGATAATTTTTTTTTTTTTTTTTTTGCAGTACGCGGGGGCCTCTCACTGTTGTGGCCTCTCCCATTGCGGAGCACAGGCTCCGGACATGCAAGCTCAGTGGCCATGGCTCACGGGCCCAGCTGCTCCGCGGCATGTGGGATCTTCCCAGACCGGGGCACGAACCCGTGTCCCCTGCATCGGCCGGTGGACTCTCAACCACTGCGCCACCAGGGAAGCCCAAGAAAGATAATTTTTATTTTGAAATAACTTCGAACTACAAAACAGTAACAAAATTAATACAAATAGTTTTTCCCCAAGACATTTGAGCAACATATGTTGCTGACATAATGGCCCATCTCGACCTAATACTTTAGTGTGTAAATTGTACAAACAAGGATCTTATTCTGTGTCTAGACAATAAACCATGAAAATAAAAAAATAAGTTTGATACATTATTACTATCTAATCCATAGATCTATCTAATCCTTGTTGCCAGCAGTCTCAATAACGTTGTTTATAGAAAACTGAGCCAATCTCAGGTCATGTATACTGACTTGTTATGTCTATTATTCTCCAATATGAAACTCTTATTAAGTCTTTGACATTCATGATCTTGAGACATCTGCATCCGCATAATTTTGTAGCATATACCTCACTCTGGGTTTATCTGAACTTTCATCATTACTGGTTTCAGGTTGTGCATTTTTGGCATATTTGTCACAAGTGTGACGCTTTAGTCTTTGACTTCCACCTCATCAGGTCCATGTACTTTCAGTGTTCCCATTTCTTGAGAAGTTAACTTTGTTCACTTGATTAAATCAATCTCTGCCAATTTTTTTTCATTGTGAGATGACTATATTTTTCTCCACTGCAATAATCATTTTGATGAGAGGTAAACTAAGTCTCTATAAACATTCTATTTCTTAGACATTTATCTTCACTGACTTTTCTTGATTGAATCAACTATTATTATGATGGTTACCTAACAGTACTTTTCTAATTATTAAAAAACTATTTTTTCCTACAATTATTTGTTGTATTTTTATTGCAAAGAATATCTTTCTATTCATCCATTTATATCTGTATGAACTCATGAGTTGCTATTTTATTCAACAGGTTATTTATTTTGATGCACAAATTGTTCTAGGTTTTGTTCAGTAGGAGCCTCTTCAAGATGAATTGTGTCTTTCTGACATATTTCCATCATTCTTTGATCTGTCTTTTTTCCAAGGAGCCGTGCTTCCTTTTTGGGGGAAACTGTATTTAAAAATCAAATACACTGGTAGATACTCACCAGTTTTGGACAGAGCTAGAATATACGTGTACAGATACATACACATGTGCTTTTATATCTACATATGTTTACACCAGCAGTTCTAATTCTAATGCAATACTGCAAGGTACTTCCTAGTGGTCTTCCTTTTCCTATTTGTATCTCCTTTCTCTAACAATGATAAAGTTTGTTCTCATTATTCTCAATATAATTACTTATTAAATTAATCTCTAGAGTATGGAACCGATCTCTAATTGCCATCACTGTCTCCCCACCCCCATTAGCATCTCCACTCCCTACTTGAGCTCTGACACCTCATGCTTGGCCTCGTACACCCTTTACCCCCACCCAAACCCCATTCCTCAGAAGGACGCCTATCTATCACAGCCCCCACCTAATTATTTGTTAATTAAATTATTAGGATGAAAGGAAGCATGTTCTACTCCTGGTTATCCTTCATAAGAACTGTTATTCCATCTTGTCTATAAAAACATGGTCATTCTTCTATGCTGGTTCTCTCCAACGTGTGACTTCTTTATTTAATTGCTAATCTGCTTTTTTCCCCATCTTTCTTGGGATTTCCAGATGGGAGCAAGTTACAAACTGATTTTGTCATTCTTCAATTCTGATAAGTTTACTCAAGAGAGGATATAGCTACAAAGATCCAGCTAATTCAAGCATAGTAAAACTATTCCTCGAACCCTGAGGAATGCTCTGCACTCAAGCTTTTAGAATCCTGTCCAGCACATCCAGAGAGTTTCACTAAGAACCATTAAAGCTCCATAAGCAGGGCTTCCCTGGTGGCGCAGTGGTTGAGAGTCCGCCTGCTGGTGCAGGGGACACGGGTTCGTGCCCCGGTCCGGGAAGATCCCACATGCTGCAGAGCGGCTGGACCCGTGAGCCATGGCCGCTGGGCCTGTGCGTCCGGAGCCTGCGCTCCACAACGGGAAGGCCGCAACAGTGAGAGGCCCATGTACCGCAAAAAAAAAAAAAAAAAAAAAAGCTCCATAAGCAGACATATACTCACATGCATACACAGTGACATTCAAATACATATACATTTACAGAGAAGCTCTTGCCCACCTCCCATAGCTTACATCATTATTAGAATGGTACCTACAACATTTTGGCACGTTAAAAGCCAACACTTCAGAATATTAGTATAAGCCATCCATTCTCAAGCAAGATGCTTTTGTCTCAAAGGAGAAAAAAAGGAGTTCTTGCGATGTAAAAAAGAAAACTACTTTTTTAATGTATAAAGCACAAATATGCTTACAGTATACACGCATATACACATGTGCCTACACACACTATATCTATGGTATTAAAATATACTGGGAAAAAGTGATTAGGAGAAATGTGCAATAAAAGGCTCCTTGGGGGGAATAATGGAAAAGATTTGAGACACACTGCTATATGCCTTTCACTTTACGGAAAATTATCTGTCAGATCAATGAAATAAAATACCATTTTGGTTGAAAGCTCACCTATGCTCTGTGACCTCCTGGCTCTGCTGTCACAGCACTTGAGGTGGCGTGAAGTGTATCTGAGAGCTACACATCATTTAATTCTTTCACAGGTAACAAACTAACCTTTAGGTTTTATAGCTATCAAAGACACACTCCGTTTGGGTAACCCTATAGCATTGCAATTCTTGAAGAGGTGGTCCTATGTTAAATGTTAGTAATTCTGTAACTAGGGAGAACAATAGTTAATTAATTAGTTGGCTAGTTATTTAGTTTATTCATCTAGTTATATATTTATTGGACAGGGGCTTGATGGGAGATCGAAATTATATTCAAACCTAGAATCTCAAATTCTCCTAGAAGTTATGGTATGGTTATTAAAAGTTAGTAGCATGTCAGGTATTAATCTCAACAATCTAATATTCAGTCACTCCTTCATTATAGAAAGCCTACCAGGCACTGAGCCAGGCTATGAGATTACAGCTTTGAGTAACACAAAGTTCCTGCTCAGGACTTTTACCATATAACAGCAGATACTATGCAAAGGAAACAACCAATTATTCATCACTTACATGAGCTGACCAATATATTCCTGCATGATATATACATTAATAAAATGTAATTTCATTATCCTCTTGTCTTTATTGCAATTAATTTACATTACGTTATTTTCCTACAATACTACATCTAGTATATTAAGGAAACAGAATGAAATTTAGAAAAGAAATAATATGGATTAGAAGTGTATACTATATCGTTGCATACAAACAGCTGTGCTATAATACCTGTGGTGAGAGTATCATAGAATTTTTATAGCTGGTAAGGATACCGGTTAGTCTATTCACAGTGTGAAGTATTTTATTTTTAGAAATGTTTCCTTATGGCACTATAAGGAGCATTTGCTTAAATATCCATCAAACCAGCTTCTGGTACTACAGCAGGAAAAAAAAAGGTGGAGAGACAGTAGTTTTCCGTGCTAATTTTGAAAAAGAAAGTCATATACTTCACCAAGATTAAAGAAATATACAATATACGATAATCAGATAAACTCTACACCTAAAGCAATGCTTGGCTAAAGAATAAACATTTTTGTCATTTTTCAGATTTTAGAAAATTATGGACATAGGGCTTACAGATCCAAAATCTGCTGAAATTTTGGTGACAAACAAATTTTTCAGAGAACAATATGAAACTATGAGAGTCAGAAAAGACTTGAGGCATATAGTTCCTCAAGATAATATGATTTAGAAGATGGTTTCACCTCCAGATTTATTGCTTTGGGACACAAGAGCAGATAGAGGAACATCTCATATGCATGAAAAGTTATTTTTTTCCCTGAATACTTTCTCCTTATATATGTGGCTGCTAAAAAAGCTTACGCTTTTTTATTGATAACTGAAAATTACATAACTATGCACAAAAAGAATTTTGATCTGTAATTCTATTAAACGGAGGATGGTGTGAAAGGAACAGTGAACACTGACATTGTAGACTGAATGGCATCTGAGAAGGCATTACTTTAAGCAGGTCAAGCAGATGTAACTGGAATCTGGATTTATCCAGGCTAATAGCAGTGAGTACTCAAAACAATCACCACAATGAGTCTAGTTAACATCTCTCACCATACATACTCACAGAATGTTTTTCCTTGTGATGAGAACTTTTAAGATCAACTCTCAGCAACTTTCATATATGAAATATGGTATTATTAACTATAATCGCCATGCTGTATACCACATCTTATTTATTTTATAACTTGTTTTATAACTAGAGTTTTGTACCTTTTGACTCCTTTCACCCATTTTGCCTACACCCCACCCCCACCTCTGGCGACCACCAATATGTCCTCTGTATCACATAAGAACTTTTAAATGCTGAATAATACTGTCCATTTACTTAAAAATCTTTCTTAAAAAAGACAGAACATGAATAAATGGATTAGTAAAATAATTATGTAGTAAACCCACAAACAGACAAAAGAGAGTTATAATCACAAAAACATAATTTCCCTATATTTATACCATACGTCACATAATTATGTATTATATAATTATATACAGAGAGAGACAGAGAGTGAGAAAACCATTCTAACATTTATAGAACTATGTTGAATTCTGATATTGGTGATCATCATAGGGATAGATTCTGCACATTTTAGAAGGAGAAAAGTGTCCCTTTTCATAAAGCTCTTCAATGGATATCAGGTTCATCTTGAGTTCAAAGTACAAAGCCTTCTTGAATACTCAATAACAGGTAGGTTAAATCAGTACTAAATTTACCACTGTAAATTCAATTTCCGTAACTCTTAAATAAATTTAGTCCTATTACAACCAATCTTAGAAACTGGTTATAAAACTCCAGTCAATATGATGGAGTGAGCTTATGTGGAAGAACCCACCTTATGCTTTAAACAATACAAATTTTGCTAAAATAAAAATTTTTGAAAGTGTGCATACATAACTGAATTTGATACCGAGAGCAAATATCCATGTGTTAGAAATGAAGACTAGATTAACAGCCAGTACTTAATCATCTAACAGTGTCACAGAAGCCCAACAGAAAGGGGGAAAAGTTAGGGCTTCAGGTTATAGACACTTAGGTGAGATAAAGTTTAATTATCTGAAAAGCCAAAAGTGATGAAGGATGGGGACTTTAAAACAACAACAACAAAAACTAAAAGAGAAAAAACAACCTCAATCCACCACCGTAGAAAGCAGCCAGAACTTTTGCCATCTTTATGACTTTAAGTGAAAACCATCATCTCTGATAAATTGTAGTTTCAAGCCACCATCTCACTGTAGGGTCCAAATTCACACTATGAAAACTAAGAAATTAATATAAACACCGATCCAGACCTATGTGGTCTTGGCAATGATGCATGCTAAACTGTCTTCTAGAGTTAATCCCACAGTTCAGAGCACACAGTTTAGAGCAATCCCACGGAAAGCAGTGCCTACTGAGGTTAAACTCAGAATCAAAGACCTTAAAACATGGCAAAGAAATGAACTGTCACAGAGAGTGAAGGATGAAAAAAATGGGTAACTTAGCCCTCAAAAGCTAAACATTAGAAAAAATCTGAAAGGACTTCAAAATAAGTAGTATATTATGTTCGAAGAGAAGGAAAAATGCAGGCAGATTTGAAAAAGAACCAAAAAGAAATTACAGAAATGAAAACCGTTGTCACTGAAATTAACAATAAAAATAAAATAAAACCTTAAGGTATGGTGTGAATTGTTGACTAGCCATAGTTGTATAAAAAAATTGGTAAACTGTAAAAACAACTTGAGCTCCCATGGAGAAAACAATGAATAACACAAAAAATAATTTACACCCACATGAGATAGGTACTATTTTTGTCCTGCTTTACTGCTAAGAAAACTAAGGTTTAGAGGGACTTAAGTAACTTGCAAAAGTTTCAGACAATTCATGGATAGAATCTAGATTCCAACTGTGGTTATTTGGCTCCAGCCCATGCTCTTAACAACTGTCCTATACTGTACATTTTATAGAAGGAAACCGCAGGTTTCAATATTCTCAAGCAAAAGATTATGAAGCAAAACAAAAAGAAATAAAACTTCCTGGCCAAAATTTTACTTTTGACAAAACTTTAAAAATCAGTGTCTTTAGGGGGTTTCCCTGGTGGCGCAGTGGTTAAGAATCCTCCTGCCAAAGCAGGGGACATGGGTTCGAGCCCTGGTCCGGGAAGATCCCACATGCTGCGGAGCAACTAAGCCCGTGTGCCACAACTACTGAGCCTGCATGCTGCAACTACTGAAGCCCGCATGCCTAGAGCCCATGCTCCGCAACAAGAAGCCACCGCAATAAGAAGCCTGCGCATCGCAACCAAGAGTAGCCCCCGCTCACCACAACTAGAGAAAGCCCACACGCAGCAATGAAGACCCAACACAGCCTAAATAAATAAAATAAAATAAAAACAATGTCTTTAGAATACAGATATTCTACTTCCATTGTGGTTTTAATGTGTCTTGCTGAACAGACATCTCAGTCTCTTTGTGAGACTCTCACTGTGTGATCCTAAGGGTCAAAAAGCCCCCTTAAATTTATCTGATAACCTTGACAACTGAAACAGATAAATGTTTTTATTGTGACAAATCTAAAAACCTCTTAAGTTCTCTTATAAAACCCTCTGCATTGTACCTCATTTTGGTACCCAAATGTGTCTGAGTTGTAACTGACTTTTTTTGTTTTTGAGATTTACATTATTTGCCTGCTTCTAGGACAAAATAAGTAAGGAGAGTAATGGATTTTAAACCATAGAATAAAATAACTATCTATGGGTCCAAACAATATAAATAAGTGAATTAATGAATAAATGTGGGAGAAGGGATAGCTCTTCTTGACAGAATTCCCAAATCACCATTAGGCAAACAGCACAGTCCTAATACCTGTAGGCAAGAATCATCAATAGATGGTGAACTGGTGGGTTAAAGTGTAAGAAACAGGATATCTGTATGGTCTCAGAGTATTTCTCGACGAGACATACAAGGAGAAAAATAAGTAACTTTAGAATGAAAACCCCAGAAGATACTGCCTTAACGAAGTCATCGATGTTATCACCAGTAACGAGACATATCTACATTATGTACCTCCTAATATGATGCACTGAGCAGGGCATCAATTACTTCTAGGGTATTTTAGCCAAAACAACCAAAACAAAAACATAACTTTAATCATGAGAAAACATCAGACTAACCAAAACTGAGGGTCATTCCACAAAATAACTGGCCCATACTCTTCAACAGTGTCAAGGTCATGAAAAAACAAAGAAAATCCGATGAACTCTCACAAATTGGAGAATACTAAGAAAACATGGCGAGTAAATGTAATCTGAGAGCCCAGACTGAATCCTGGGACCAGGAAAAGAACACTAGTGGTTAATTCCAATATTGTCTCTTAATCAAGAGTGTTGAATCAATGCTAATTTCATTGTTTCAACAATTACACTATGTAAAACATTTCATGTACATCTAAAATTATTTCAAAATGAAAAGATAATATTATTTTTAAAGATAATATTATACAAAGATAATAATCATATAATTGGCTGTTTATATTCAGGTGGATAATATTTGGCATTTGCTAGAGAATTCTTTGCCTCCTATGAACATATAAACTATCATTTCTTCACTAACTTATTTTGTTTGTCTTGAAACACACATACATTCACACAATTATAGTTTTCCTTATAGATCTCTTCTGAGAGAAATTTTATTAAACTTTATTAAATAAATATCACTACTACTCACCACACATCATGACTATACAGAGTTGCCTAAGTGAGAAGCAGTTCGACTTAAAACTTCATTTACAGACGCTATAACACAGTATTTTACAACTGGGAAAAATTTTGCCCTCGAGCAGATATTTGTCAATTCTGGGGAACTCTGTTATGATCAGGGGTGAGCACTACTGGCACCTTTGGATTCTATCAAAAATTCTACAATTCACAGGACAGTCCCACAACAAAATACTATCATATCCAAAATGTCAATTGTGCCAAGGTTGAGAACTCTGCTCTAGTCTGTGATTATTTAACTCTCTGAGGTCCCCATGTGGCCCCCAAATTGATTACATGTTTCATATGTTATGTATCATATGTCATGCTATCTCAAATATATGTACCAAATTTAATGAAAAATGGTACAGCTGTATCTGTGTGGTGTAAAAACAGAAAATAAGCATAAATTTAGTTGAACTTGTATCAAAAAAGGATGCAGTATAACTTAGCATGCACAGATGTTTCATTTTCGTCCGTTTTTCTTTGCTTTCCCAAGCAGATTCTTTGCATATCAGCGAATAGTGTTATAAACCAACATCACAAAAGGTCCCTTAGGAGCATTACAGGACAGAAATTCTTGTCCCAACTTCGCTCTCTCCATTTCAGTGACTCTAGGGGTTTTGCTCACTGACTAGCAAAAGTCAGTCTCTTTCAAGAGTTTTTGATTCTTCTATTTTTTAACAAGTTTAGATGCACTCTCCTCCAGTGCAATTCCAAGCAATTCTTTAAAATTGGTCCTCTCAGAAGGCTGTAAAGCACAGTCACTGTGATTATAATTTTGGGATTCAGGCTGCCTGGGTTCATATTTTGTCCCCTACTATGCATTAGCTATATGTGAGGGCAAATTAACTTTCATACTATATTTTTCTCATATGTAAAACTGAAACAGTAATTCCACCTCCTAAGGTTGTTGTGAAGATTAACTATAAATCACATAGAGTATAACTTGGTACATTAAAAGCTCTGTGGGGCTTCCCTGGTGGCGCAGTGGTTGGGAGTCCGCCTGCCGATGCAGGGGACGCGGGTTCGTGCCCCGGTCCGGGAGGATCCTACATGCCGCAGAGCGGCTGGGCCCGTGAGCCATGGCCGCTGAGCCTGCGCGTCCGGAGCCTGTGCTCCGCAACGGGAGAGGTCATAGCAGTGAGAGGCCCGCGTACCGGAAGAAAAAAAAAAAAAAAAAGCTCTGTGTAAGTTACTGTTTTATTATTATTACTATTACTATTATTTCTGTAACTATTCAGAAGGGAGCTACTCTTCCCTTCAAGGTAGTTAGGATTGAACTCAATGTATAATGACTCGCTTAAAGTTTTTTTCATCCACAATGTCCTTCTGGAGCCCACCCAAACAAACGTGTAGAACTGGTATGTTTTCCCTCAGGCTATCAGGGTCCATTCATACCTCTTCTTTGTGGAGATTTCCTTTTTCCACAAGAATTTTTAATCAGTTTTCCTTAATTCTCTCAAGGCTCCTGAGGTTCAGATTACCTGAAGACTTGTTCTGGACCTCCCAAGGCCTTTTCCACAGATGGATGCACTTAATCATTAACATTAAAGAGTGCCATTTTGATGGTTATAGCCAAAATGTACCATAAGCATAGGAATATTTTGGACTTGCATACATAATTTCATGTATTTATAAGATGATTTTAAATTCATAGCTGCATAAAATTTGAGCCACAAAAGATGTTTAAAGATTTAGTCCCTTATTATTTTGTATTTGTTTCAAAGCTGGCCATCTGGGATCTTCCTTCTGCCTAGAAATAACCTCCATTTACCCATTTCTAAACTGAGACATTTGTTAAAACCTTTTCTTGGGGAACCTGAGTTGGTAAAATGCGATCTTGTTCTAAATGCTATAATTAAAATGCAATTATTCTTGTCTAAAATACGATATATTAACTAAATGCATGCACTTTTGTTCTATATATTACATCCAGAATGAAATCAAAACCCTCTTTTTACAGCCAAGTCCCTTTATATTTTTATAACTCTAAATATATTATTTTCTTTGCATTTTGACTTATTTTGCTACATAAATTGATAGACTCTAATGACTATCATTTCCATTAGTAGTTTGGAGAATTGTATAATTGGAAATATGTTCTTAAGCTAGGCACAGATTTTAAAAGTTCATTCTAACTGAAGTTTTTCTTTTCTTTCACATTTTTGCTTCTAAGTCTCATTGTGCACACCAGAGAATAAAGCAGAAAGACACAGTGTAGTACGTTTGAAACCAATACCACAATTACTACCACTTTTACAGGACAGAAGTGAAGGAGATAATCTGTTCAATAATACCTGTCAAAAGAACCTTAACAACATCTTTTAAGTGTTGTTTACAAATGTATTATGCAAAATACTTAAGAAATTATGAGTTATTTAATATGATATGCAAATAGACATTATCTTAGTTTAGGCTGCTATAACAAAGCACCATAGACTGGATGGCTTATAAACAACAGAAATTTATTTCTCACAGTTCTGGCGGCTGGAAGTTGGAGATAAGGGCTCTGCAGGTTCTGCTGAGAGCCCACTTCCAGGTGCAAACTTCTCTTTCTGTGCTTACATGGCAGAGAGAGGATGAGCTAGCTCTCAGGCCTCTTCTTATAAGCAGGTTATTTGGGGATTTAATATTTTTCTACAGTGCAAAGATCAGGAACAGATAGGTTAGCACTAAAAGTACAATTTTGTTGTAACTGGTATAACGTTCTTCAATATTTTAACTCCTGTTTGAGCAATCTGTGTGGACTACATAGACTTTCTTTATGAAACTTTCTTTAAAAGTTTTAAGTAATAAAGAAATAAAACGAAGTCATGTATCTAGTTCAATTCTGTAGCATACTCTTTAGAATCCTTATGTAGCCATATGCTTTTTCTGTATGGACAATAAGCTCTCTGATAGTTGTAAGGAGCCTGTGCTACATTTACATAATACATAGCTGCCCTATGCATGTCACTTACTGGTCTAGGTGTATGTTCTCATTTGGTGTGCTCAGGTACAATGATTAGGTCACACATATAAACATTATGTCAGTTTTCTTTTATACCTAATAGTTTGTACCTCCTAATCCCCTACCCCATGTCACTTTTAAAATAATCATATTTTAAATATACATTGAGTTCTTACTATGTGCCAGACACTGTTCTGGGGATTTTTTAAGATTAAATTAATTCTCAGAACAATCCTAAAATTTAGGTATTCCTTTTATTCCATTTTAGCACAGAGGGGTTAAGTCAATTGCCAATAGTTATTAGTAACTAGCAAAACCAAGAACTAAACCCAAGAATATGGCCCTGGAGTTCTCACTTTTACCACTACAAAACGGGCTCCTTCCCAGGAACTGGGTAATGCTATCAGAGACAACATTCTCCACAGCAACACCCAAAGGCTATTTTGAGTACTTAGCATTGAGGGGATGCTGGAATTATTCTTCAATGCATTCCCCTTATTGAGCCAAATTCTCTTTTCTTTGAGAATTTAAAGAAGAAGCCAGTTAATCAACATCTCTGCCTTATTTTATACAAAGCAGAACACTCCATCAATGTAACAATCTACTAAAGTAAAAATGAATACCAGTGAGTGACTCTGACTTACAAAAGAAAAAGGGAAAGGAATATATTGAAATTTTTTTAAAAACCCAGCTACGATAGCGCCAACAGTTTAAATATAGACACAAAATCCATACAATGCTATGAGGAAATCTTCTCCAATGCCCCTTTCCAAAGTGAGAGCCAGAAAATGGATACCAGCGAAGCCTCTGAGGGGGCAGACCCTAAGGCAGCTAGTGTTGCTGAATGAGGAAATTATTCCATTAGCAAACTAATGCCAGTGAGTTAATTCTAATTTCATACTGCTAATTCTATTTTCATACTTCCATCATCTTCACTATGCTACTTATCCCGTTGTTACATAGTCTTAGTTTTCAGAAAGTTACATCCTCTACTGAAACAAAGCTTACTTACATCTAATAATGCTAGCTCTTTTTTTGTGAAGATTAAAATCAACTCACTAAACAATTTCAGTCACTCTTTCCCATGACAGCTCTTCAAATACTTGAAACAGCTCTCAAACAATCCCTTAGTTACTTTTCGTCAAGGAAAAGACTTCCTTGTGCTCAAACATTTCTTACATGACATAGGTTGTCAGATATACAAAATGGGAAAAACAATTACTGTTAACTTTTTTTGTAATAGAAAGAGGCTTTGTATGTTGTTTTTCAATGTAAATGCAATAAAAATCTGTCCAAAGATAGGCTCACGTGTTCAATATAATTGAACTCATTTACAATGTTTTCCCATATATTAGATCCACAATAAGATAATCATATTTAAAAGTTAGACTATGTTTAACCTTTAATTCAATAAATACTGACTTTCTGAAAAATGCACAGAAGTGAAAATTGCTTAAGGAAAGGAGATAAACACTTCCTACCATTCATGGACTCATAATCTAACACAGAAGGCAGATTACGATGAATGCTAAAGACTATGATGGAGATAGGGTCAGGCTACTTTAGAAATAAAAATGAAGGAAGTGCAAACCAGTCTGGGGCAGTAAGGGAAAGGGATATATCAGGAGACTCTTGAGCCATGAATACAAGCTTTTCTTGGTGAATAAAGATGAAATGGAATTTAAGGGCTGTTCAAATCAAAAGAAATACACATGTAAAGATATGGAGTATATTTATGGAACACAGAAAGCAAATGTTGCAATAAACTCCAAGCTTGTATTGCAAAACTAAATAGTAATTTTCATAAGCAGCAAGAAGTAATGGCCAAACAAAAGTCAAGTAATGAACTCTATGCCATAATAAAAATATTTAGAACTTTTTAAGTAAACTATGGAAGACACAGAAAGATATGTAGCTGAGGAAAGATACTATCATATTTGTGTTATAAATATTTTTACTCTGAGAGCATCTCACAGGCTAGGTGGATGGTTGGAGGCTATCCATCCTTGAGGCATAAAAAAACAGTAACAAAAGCCTTTTGAGATAATTCAAGATAATAGGGGTCATAACTAAGATAGAGGCAATGGAAACAGGAAGAAAGTTACTCAAAAGAGACTTAAAAATGGCAAAATTCTATGAATAACTGATTTGGAAAGATGATGCAGAAAATGATTCCATGTCTTCTCATTTGGTTGGTTATGCCTTTCCTTGGTATGAAATATATAATAGGATGACAAAGTTAAAATGGGAAATGATGAATTATAATTTAGATATTTGGAATTTTCTATACTAATGATAGGAACAAGTATAGTAAAACTCTGGTTCTATGGAGGCGAGCTTAGGACACAGATCTGGACTGGGAATAAATATCTGGGAATAATCAGCATGTAGGCAGGACACAAAGCCATGAGAAAGCATAAGTTTTTTCCTCACCAATAACTTGTAGATGAAGAGAAGAAAGCTGAGGATAAAACATAAAAAACAGACATTTTAAAATCAGTAGAGTAAAAGACTCAGTGAAGAGAATTGCTCAAAGAGTAGAAGAGAAACTAGAAAAGAAGAGTAGGTATCATGGAACCCAAAGGAGATGAGTGTTTCAAAAGGAGCATATAAGCAATAATAATGTCAAGTGTCTCAAAGAAGACAAATACAATTAAAAATTGAATCATCTCTATTGACTAGGGTAAATATTGAAATATTGGTGATTATACTAAAAACAATTTCAGTATAATAATGTGTAGTCAGCTTTCAGGCAATATTGAGAACTGAAGTAGTTAAATAGTGTATAATCTACTTTCAATAAGTATGTCTTTAAAATTTATGGACAAATGATAGAAAAACGTGCTACCAGAGAAGGGTTCATCTTCACCAAGGCTCCACAAATTTGCAAATGGATGAAGATTACATAAACTGAAGACAGAGTCACTTTAAAAGTCAAGTCCAAATTAGACACAATCATAATACCTACTAAGTGTTTACAAAACATTGATGTGTCTCTCAAATCTGCTTTTCTGTAAGTACCTTGAGAAAAATTTTATTAGCTCCTGGTTTCTTACTTGTAACCATAACCTAAACGTAACCATGACTAATTCTGATTTGTTAGGACTGTAATTTATTTATGAAACTGATCCAACAATATCTGTTCCATGTTATACAAGATTTTTTTGAGGGTTAAAATAAGATCACAGATGCAAAAGTGTTCGGTTATTTATCTTATAAAGTATAATTCATATATAAGGTATATATACATACATAAGAGGAAATTAAACAAAACACGGTATGTGTAAAATATTATAGAAAAATCAAACATTTGAGATTTTTTACTTTCAGTAGAAGTTTTTATCATTTACCGAGCCCTTATTAATGGCATTACACTGAGCACTTTACATGCTTTAATCTCACTTTATCTATACAGCAAACCCATGAGGTAGTTCTATTACGATTCTCTTATTGCATAAGAGGTTTACATGGGTTAAAAATAACTTGTTAAGATTAAATATATCACAAGTGGCAGATCTGAAATTTGGACCCAAGTATTCTAACACCAGAGCCTCACTGTCTTAGTCTACAAAAATGGAAATCAAGTAGCTACAGATTTAGGAAGTAATTTTTAATTGTGGAACTATATTAGATTTAATTACAGAAAGGCAATAAACCTACAATATATATCTTAACATATAGTTGCATTTATAAAATCTTATAAGTGGATTCAGATAAAATCATTACGTATGGAAAAGTATTAGTGTGAAAATATATCAACATTTATGAAGTTTTGCAAATGTTTGATAGAGGCATCAGGTTTCTACCACCAAATAAAAAGCAAAAATTAGTTATAAATTGAGAAATTTGCTCAATAACTCTACCAAAAGAGTAAGTAAAGTAGTTCCAACAAATCTTTACACTTTGCTTCACTGTTGTAGATAATTCTCATAACAGACATGTTTATGTAACTTTGGAATTAATTTTTATTTCTGCAAAATTGTACCTACTTCGAAATAAACACACATATCTCTAATCAAAATACTCTGTACATCAATGTAAATGTCATAATTGGACCAATAATGATGGCCATT
Source organism: Lagenorhynchus albirostris (assembly GCF_949774975.1). Taxonomy (NCBI): domain Eukaryota; kingdom Metazoa; phylum Chordata; class Mammalia; order Artiodactyla; family Delphinidae; genus Lagenorhynchus; species Lagenorhynchus albirostris. The sequence continues at coordinate 54,859,359 of NC_083105.1, read as the reverse complement.
ACACATTTTCTCTGTAACGTGTGTAATAAACTAATACTACGTGCTTTTCAAAGCAGACAGCCATGATTGACTATTCTATAATTAATCTGGTCTGGGGAGAATTTTCAAGCTTGCTATTTAGGAATTAGCTGAGACCTAAGCCATCATAAAGCAGTACCTTGGCACTTAAATGACTTGACCATTTTCCAGGTCAAAGGGTGATCTATTGATCAGAGAAATAAATGTCCTTTCTGGCCAACAAGTCTGTCTCAGAGAACCAAAACAATCAGATGGTCAACAGCCATTTTAAGCAGATCAGATTGATCACTCAGCAATTTCATCCACTGTTCTGTTTTAAACTTTTGAATAGTCCTTTAAAGTTAAACTGCTTTTCATTGAGGTTGATTTGGTACACTGTGTTAGCATAGCCAGGTGAAACTTTTAAAATAAAATTTAAATTAAGTCTTAAAAGAACTTTTTTTTGAATAAACAGTTAATTGATTTTAAAGGGTTTTCCTTGGGGCTTGAATTATTGCAAAACTCTTTCCATCCTTATGTAGAAAGAAACTTAAATAATGTCACTAAGATATCTGGAAAGTAGAAGCTGAAACATCAATAACAATAGTCTTTTGTAACTGTCCTCACAGCTAATTTTTCTCTTTCTGGATATGAGTTGCCACTGTGGTAATCACTCAGCAATCTGTGTTGGTAACAACAACAGGAGACAGAAGGAGGCTTTGTTTGATGGAAGACCAGCCACAAGCTTTCTGAAAGGGTTGTAAGTGTTCAAAGAAATCTAATTACATAGTTTATTGTCAAACTTAATTCTTCTTTCTTTTATACTCTCACTGGAACATTTACATTTTGCATTCACGACTCAAAGAATAAACTGTGAAATATTACAAGAAATCAATCACCAAAAAAGCTGTAAACTCTTGGTACTCTTATTTCTCATATAATGCATAATCAGATTCAAAATTTTTCACTATAGACTCAATGTAACGTATTTTAAATATTAAAGGGAAATTTGTCAAAGTACTGTAATTTGAAAGCTGAATCAACATACATAAAGTCAAGAAACAAGTTAGACTTTTAGACAGATATCACACATTGTTAGTATAACAAAAATATATCCATCTCTGATTTTTAGTTTCTTTGCAACAATTTTTAAGAACATTAGGCAGTAATGATTTGAACAATGTAAGGAGACTGATTTTAGGTTGATTAATATTTAAAAGAAGATTTAAAGTTAATTTTTAAAAGTCATTATCAGAATTTTATATGTAATCAAAATTTAACCAAAACTCAAATCATTTTTAATCTTTAAATTTTGAATGCTGAAATTATGATAGGTAGGTAAATGCAATCGATTTCATTTGAAGTATAGGGAAATTTTACAACCAAATACAGTATTTGTTTACATATGAAATTTTTAAAATTACTGTGTACTGTTTATTAGGAGTAGTAAAGCTTGGCACCTTGAATAAGTTAATCAAGTCAAATACCCAATTGCCTTCTCTTATGGTTTGGGGTGAATATCCTAAAAAACAGCTCGATTATAATAATTACATATTTTTTAAATGGTAAATATTTTGAGAGTGGGATCTGTGTCAATTACTAGGCTACTGTCTCTCAGCTCTAAATCTACCTTTCTATACTTCTGTGACTCCATGACTGTGACCCTGCAAATTACATTTCTCTTTTCTCAGCTACATTCTTTATAGGTTCTGCCAGCAGGGAACACTAGAGGAAGTTTGGAAGGTAGAAAGAGAGGAGGAGGGATTACTTCCTGTTTTTGTGGCTAGTCACCCCAGAAATGACCCTTCACTCTTGTTCAGCCACCAGCTTATTTTGGAACTACCAAAGCTAGCCTCACTGCACCCCTCAGAGGCATCAGCAGCTGCAGAGCAGTCTCCTCTCCTCAGAAGTCTCAGCTCCGGGCTCTGTGGCACCACTTCTTTAGGATACCAGCAGAAACTGGGATGCATGCCCTCCTTAGAAGACTGACTTTCAGCTCCATAGGGCTTCACCTTTCCTTTTGTTCATTCATCCCCAGTAGTTATAGCTGCTTCTCACTGTTCTTTGTTACCTCAGGTTTCCCATTTTGCTTTTTCAGCTTCCTGAGACTCATGTCCCAGCTCCCTAAAGTAAATTCTCTCTGTTGAATAACCTAATGTGCTTTCTATTTTGCTGACGAGACTGACTGAAACACAGCACACACTTATTCTTACTTTTATTAACAGTACCTAGAACTATGTCCAGCTTATACTTATTGCTTAATAGTTATTCAATAAGTATTTATTTTTGTTCTTAAGAAAACCCGTAAAATGGGTAAGAACATGAGTGCCAACTAAAAAATAGGTGCTCACTCTTTCTTTTTTTCTCTTTCCTTCTTTCCTTCGTTTTTTCCTTCCTTTCCCTCTTCCTTCCTTATTTTCTTCTTCCCTTTCATTATCATACTTAAATCCCTAGAGCAACTGAAAGGTAAATATTATCACCCCCTATTTTAAAAGCAAATAAACTGAGTCAGAGAAAATTAAAGTGACTTATGCACATGAGAAATCCACTAAATTTTAGTGAAGGATTTGTACAAACCCATTAAATGGTAATGAAGTATTTATACTGTCTGGACCTAAAGTTCAAACACATTTTATTACATCAAACATGATGATATATTAACCAAATAGTAACAAAAATAGCAAGAGAAATTCCTTCCTCTTTACTGTAGAAAATGGCATTTAGTGTTCAAAACATCTTGTAGTTTTACTTTAATCCTTGGGGTTTGGTTATCAATTTTTGGTAAGAATTAATGTTTTTAATATCTACTTCTAACTTATATGATGAGAACTATAAAACATTGATAAAGGAAACTGAAGATGATTCAAAGAATGGAAAAATAGCCCATGCTCTTGGATTGGAGGAATTAATATTGTTAAAATGGCCATATTACCCAAAGCAATCTATAGCTTTAATGCAATCCCTATCAAATTACCCATGACATTTTTCACAGAACTAGAACAAATAATCCTAAAATTTATATGGAACCACAAAAGACCCAGAATTGACAAGATAATCCTGTGTAAAAAGAACAAAGCTGGAGGCATAACCCTCCCAGGCTTCAGACAATATACAGAACAGTATGGAAGTTCCTTAAAAATAGAGTTACTGTATCATCCAACAATCCTGCTTCTCGGCATATATACAGAAAAGACAAAAATCTTTAATTCAAAAAGATATATGCACCCCAATGTTCATAGCAGCACTATTTACAATAGCCATGGAAGTAACCTAAGTGTCTGTTGACAGATGAATGGATAAAGAAGATATGGTATATATATACAATGGAATACTACTCAACCATAAAAAAGAATGAAATCGGGGCTTCCCTGGTGGCGCAGTGGTTGAGAGTCCGCCTGCCAATGCAGGGGACACGGGTTCGTGCCCCGGTCTGGGAAGATCCCACATGCCGCGGAGCGGCTGGGCCCATGAGCCATGGCCGCTGAGCCTGCGTGTCAGGAGCCTGTTCTCCGCAATGGGAGAGGCCACAACAGTGAGAGGCCCACATACCGCAAAATAAATAAATAAATAAATAAAAAAGAATGAAATAATGTCATTTGTAGCAACAAGAATGGACTTAGATTATTATGTGAGACAAAGGTAAGTATCATATGATACCACTTATTTGTGGAATCTAAAGAAATGATACAAATAAACTTATTTACAAAACAGAAACAGACTCACAGACATAGAAAACAATCTTATGGTTATCAAAGGGGAAATGTGAGAGGGAGGGATAAATTAAGAGGTTAGGATTAACATATACACACTACTATACATAAAACAGATAAACAACAAGATCCCACTGTATAACACAGGGAACTAGATTCCTTATCTTGTAATAGCCTATAATGGAAAAGAATCTGAAAAAGAATATATATATATATATATATATAAACATACATATATATGTATATACATATATAAAAAACTGAATCACTTCGCCTTACACCTGAAACGAACACAACATTTTATATCAACTATACTTTGATAAAAAAAAAATAAATTGTGCAGTTACAATTTCCCCCCAAAAAACAGTATCTACTAATTTAAAAATTAGAAAGCTAAACATCCAAATATAATTTTTTCCTTCACTACCCTACAAGTGTTATTTCAAGGTTGCCTGTGAGAAGTCAAAGGCAAATCCAATTTTGCTCTTTTTTAATATAGTATTACTTCTAATTTTTTGGATTATTGTGGAGTCTTTTTCCTTATCTTTAGAGTTGGAAAACCCCACTGAGATTTTTGTTTGTTTGCTTGGTTTTTTGTTTTTTAGTATGGATTTGTACACTACGGTTTCCTGAAGCATAACTACTCAGGCTCTACATTTTCTTGCTATGGTCATTTTTTTAAATCAGTAATGCTTTCTTCTGTTATATTTTAATTATCATTTTTTCTCTATTTGTTTCTAGTCGTTTCTCCAGGGTTGTCATCTTTTCTCTCATTGTGAACATTACTTTATCCTTTTCATCTATGTTCTTAGACTATTTTTCTAATATATCTCCTACTACTGTAATTTGATTTTCTATGCCATTTGAACTTCTACCTAATGCTGTCATTGTGATTTTTAATCCTTACATCACTATTTTGCTCTACTTGAAATTTTTTGACCTCAAAATATTTCATATTCATGATATATATTTTAGCCTCACTTATGCAACATCTTCTTGAAATTTGCTGAGAACGCAAGTCTAATACATTCTTTATTTAAAAAGAAATTTAGTTCAAATGGATACTTTTTCAATTTCCTAAAGTGGTTCTCTTCTTTCTAAGCCCCAAGATCTTTTCTGAGATTTTATTATTTTTTTCCTTCTGTTTGCACCTCCTTAAAAGAGTTGTATTGACTCACCCTAATTTCCCGTATGTCTTTGATCCATGTTGTACTGAAGCTGGGTTCTGTAAGAGTTTACTGACTCAGGTCACCTCCTGAGTTTTTATCAGTAAGATCTTTGAGTTGTAAGAATACTTTACCTATTCACAGAGTTGTTCTGGTTTTATTGTTGTTTATTTCTAATGCAACCGTTAGGCAGGGTGTGAAAGTAGGGTTTAGGAAGAAAAACAGAATATTTATTCAAGGTAAGGGATTTCAACTCTGTGACACAGACATGGAACAAACATCAATTGAAAAACACCCACCTTCCATTCCTAGATTACAGAATAAGGGCATATTTGGCAGTTGGAGGAAAAGGTATATTACTGGAAAGTATTATCCCTCCCAAAAGTGATGACATTATTGGATTACATATGACACTTAAGAAGTTGTTTTTCACATGTTTACTTTTGCTTTAAACTTCAATCTGAGAATGAGGTTTTGCTCTCCTCTACCCAATGTTTTGTTGTTGGGGTAGGGGTGAGGGAACCAGTGTCAGAGAGAAGAAATGGGTATTGGTATAACCAAGAATGAACTTCAAGAGGAGCACAGAATTAAACTGAACAAATGATAGATGCTACAAACAAAACAGAGCAACGTCAAATTCATTTCAAGGCTGCCAAACACTAGAAAGTCAGGGAGAGGTTGCTACAACTGAAAGTGACCAAATGAGGTACAAGTTTGGAAGCCAACAATTAAGATGTAGGCTTATGAGAATATTGTGAGGAAGTTGGATACAACTCATCAAAAAGGGAGGAGAATGACTCAAATGACTCAAAAAAGGGTATATATATATATTATACCCGGGAAATTAAAACTAAAATCCAAATTTATTTGACCATATTAACAGTTATCTTTTCCCTGAACAATACATAGATTGAGCTTTTATAGAATGTATGATAAAATATTTCCTTATAAAGTATGTTTTTTCCACGGAACTTAAGAAATAAGAAAGGCAAAGTATAAATTTACTTGTTTGGGTTGTGGTGGTGTTTTAATGTACCCATTTAGAATGAGGTACGTTAATAACTCCCATTATTATCATTCACGAGACTTTATTCCAATGTGATTCTAAAACCCCACTGTAAATTCCTACATAAGTAGGTTAAAAGCCTAGAATTTATTCACTTAAATCCATTCTAGAAAGATTTCTCAACTGCAGAGAGTGGAAATTAATACCAAGGACAAAATTTCATAAGACTCTGGCAAAAAAGGAAGAACATATTTTTAAAAAATTAACATACGTAGTTGTTTGTTTAAGCAACAGTGTAGCACTCATATTCAAAATCATTTTGTTCTATGAACATGATCCATCAATTCTGGAATAATGAAGTATAGCAAAGGTTGAATTTGTAAAAGATGGGCTGCAAAAAGTGATGACGCTACAATAATCCTATTATACTCCCTCAACTTTAATTTCATTTTATTGAGTTTAACAATCTGAGGGTGAAAGGGTAACTGCATTCTTTTCACCAACACCCAGGCAGCTGCAATCCCCAGAGCGTGGCATTACATTTAAGAACTACAGTAACTGTATTAGTGAAAGCGTATTGCCCACTCCATCATCACCTTTTTTCCTACACTGAGAACATCAGCTAAAATAGTTAGGAACCAATCCTTTAACTCATTCTGACTTTGCATGTTATTTATTTATTTATTTATTTTGCCTATACATTCTTAATGAACTAAATATTTTGTTTTCTTCTTTACATCTTATATTTTAAAATATGTATTTGAAGTGGTTTTTAAGATGTATGTTAGTACAAGATAAAATGGAAGTGAAAATTTGAAAAACGAAAAGGGAGATATAAGACAAGTTTAAGAACTGGTAGTCAAAATTCATGCTGTGTATATTTTTCATAGACTGAACTTCTGGGCTATTTTTTAAGTCAAGTAAAAGAAGAAAACAGAACAGTTTAATCACATTTTTGTAATATTCTCCACTGAAGAGTGTTTATAAAACTTCAGTGAGGGCTTCCCTGGTGGTGCAGTGGTTGAGAATCCACCTGCCAATGCAGGGGACACGGGTTCGAGCCCTGGTCCAGGAAGATCCCACATGCCGCGGAGCAACTAAGCCCGTGTGCTACAACTACTGAGCCTGCGCTCTAGAGCCTGCAAGCCACAACTACCAAAGCCCGTGTGCCACAACTACTGAAGCCCATGTGCCTAGAGCCCGTGCTCCACAACAAAAGAACCCACAGCAATGAGAAGCCCGTGCACTGCAATGAAGAGTAGCCCCTGCTCTCCGAAACTAGAGAAAGCCTGCACGCAGCAACGAAGACCCAATGTAGCCAATAAATAAATAAATAAATAAATAACAATTAAAACAAAACAAAAAAACCTTCAGTGATGCTAAGAGGTAGAAGAAAAAAATTATCTCAAGTCTGATGTCTATCTTGAAGATACCTAAAAATTTTGTTTTCTCCTTCATAATATACACAGTTTCAACATTTTACATTTCAAATTATTACCCATGGGGAAAACAAACTAAAATTTCCATCACATTTTCTCTGGATTTTGCCTGTCTCTTGCTATATTACCACATACTCTACTTTGATAAAAATAACAACACGTGGTCCAAAGTGTCCATAAAAAAAAAAAAAAAACTAGTTGCATAGGAGGTGCACTATTTTACCAGTCATGAGACCCAAGATATCTTTTCTTAGGAGTTTTCATATTTTAACAAATGTATGTGCAAAAACTTTCCAAATATACCTATGATAAAATGCAAGATCATATAATAATGGTCTGTATCAATATTAACAAACTAGCATCATTAATTTATATAAATAACCCTTATACTATTCTGCAGTATACATTTTCCTATCCATGACACAAAGTCCAAGAACAGGTCAATAAATTTTTCAAATTATTTTATATGGCCACTGAAAGATTATTCCCCCAAGAATACACACACACACACACACACACACACACACACACACACACATATAACCAACAGATCACAGATCAACAGTGGAAAGTCCTCTTGATCCTAATACAGAATATTGCAAAATAACCAACAGGTAACTTAAGTAGCAATCAGGATGGACCAAATCTTCATGGCACAGTTATGAGTAGGCTTTTGTACATAAATCAGTTTGGATCATTAGACTGTATTGCTAATGAGAAAATAAAATATTAGATTCAATCCTTATATAGACGTGCTTCACACAGATGAAAACTAATAACCAGAGGCAAATCCCCTAAATTATAAATAACTTGTTTTTCAATCAAATGCCTGTATTTTCCAAGCAACTACATTAGAGGCCTTACATCTAATGTGTAATAAAAACACATTAGTACTAAAATATATATACATATATACACTGTTGGCGTATAGGAATGATTGTGTTTATAATGAATGTTTCATAATAAAAATGACAGCACTGTGATTGTACTGTCAATAATAATAAAAACAATCTTCATTAAATCATACATTACCTATAGGAAATAATAAGCCGTTCATTACCAATGACAAATAATCATTAAATCATTTATTTCCTAGGTCAAATATGATGTACATTATGCTATTTAGATGTGTACTTATATTGAGAAAGGAAAATTATTCCTTTTTTTATAAAGAGCTTCAATGAGTAATTAGGAAAAAAAAAGTTACAATAAATTATACATTGGAGGCACTATTCAGCATTGATGATGTTACCAAAATAAATCACTTCCTGGAAATCCCTGACTTCACTGCTTATAGAGAAAGGTCATGAATGCATTTATGATGTATATTTCAGTGTGGGATTCAAAATACTTGAATTTACAATACTCAGTTGTGCAAACTATGAAGAAATTTGCAAATGAAGAGTAAAATTAATGTTTGATTAAAGGGATGCAAGAAAGGTCTTGGCCTTACAACGTTTGTCAGTTAGATAAAAATATCTGAATCTCTATTATTACTGATTAACTTGCTGATTTCTGAAGAATTTTAAGTTATCCAGAATCTACTGAAATAATCATATATATTTATATATATATATTGAAATGCAATGTGAAAATATCTTCCCTCCCCCTAAGACTTCTTACCAGCTCGCATTAAATTACAAGTTTTGTTTATTATCTTTTGCATCACCTCAACAAAGAAAAGTGTAGGAGTTGAGTGTCTTGTACAGTGCTGTATCCCTAGCATTTAGAACACTCATAGTATGTGCTCAATTTTTTTTTTAAATTGGATAAGTGCTTATTAGAGACAGAGACACTTTAAAGTGGTAGTCTGCAGCTAGCTTTAGCAGTATAAGATTACTAAACCTTTTCCCTGACCCTTGGTTGGTAAATGTGATTATAAATACATTTACAGCACATTGTATAAAAATATATATGAGTTCTGTCTCAATCAAAGAAGTGAAAAGGCTCACTTTTAGGTCAAAAATTGCTTTCAAATCTCAACACCCTTTGTAATTATCCACATCTTCATTTGTTGCTATTAAGCCAGCTCTCTTTCAGGGTATTTTCCATCTTGATCTCCCTTGTTGTTCTCTCTCTTATCTTCCACCAAGTCTGAATGCATCCATTGCTTCTGTACACTGTCTTCTTTTTCCACTCTTAGCATAACTTTAGGCAACACCTCTCTGCAAAGGACTTCAAATTCCATCTATAATTCCAAACTTTCTCAAATACAAGCCTTGTATTTTTAGCTGCCTGTTGGGCACAAACACATTAATTTCTCATTTACTTCTTAAACTCAACCTGTCTAGACCTTAATTCAATCATCTCCTTCTTTAAACACTTTCCTCCTCCTCTGTCAAACATATTTCTCCAGTCTCCAGATCAAAGCCTTGGAGTAACACTGGGTGTTCTTTCCACTTCCTTGCTTACACAGAATAAACCCTCAATTCTTGTCAACTAGATATCCATCATGTTCTTCTTTTCTGTCTCATTTGGCCTCTCTTGTCACCATCCGGAATCAGGAGCCATTTTTCTCAAATTCTGCCTTTTCCATAGTCTGCCTACTGTCATCCCTGTCCCATATCTCACTACTTTTGAAATTAAGAGATCAATCTCACTTTCACATACAATACTCTTTCTCACACCATTCCTCTCTCAACCTGATATAGTCAAGCTTTCCCCAACTTCCCTAATCTATCCTTTCCAGGCTTACTCCATTACTCCCATAGGATCCAGAAAATGTTCCAACTATATTTTTCAAACATGTCATTTCCTTCCCCATCTCTTCATCTTTATTCATAACACTTATTTTTCTCTTGGCATTCCAATTGATATCCTATCCATTCTTTGAGAGTATGATTTGTTTTTACTACCAACATTTCTGACACTATAAGTGTGAGTTTTCCACACCAAGCAATTCTCTAATACTCTGTAGACACCAGCTGGGTGCCCTACAATTAAATTTAATTCTGACACTAATCCAGAGTTAGCCCAGACCCCACAGGTTCAGGGATTAGTCTCACAAGGCTACTTACACTTCAGATGCCAGTCTCAAGTCCCACACTGTCACCTGTACATCTGACCAACCAGCTCTAAATTACAGCCGTGGGTTTCCCACAATCCTCTTTTCAGTTTTGATAATTTGCTGACACAGAACTCAGGGAAATGCTGTATTTACATTTATCAGTTTATTATGAAGGGTACTATAAAGGATACAAATGAACAGTCAGATGAAGAGGTACAATGAAGATGAAGACGGCAAGGTCCAGAAGGATCACAAGAGCAGAAGCTACTGTCTCCATGGAATTGAGATGCGCCACTTTCCCAGGACGTGCATAAGTTCACCAACTCAAAAATTTTCTGAACCCAATAGTTTAGGGGACTTGGGGAGGTTTCATTATGTAGGCATAATTGATTAAATCATTGACCACTGTTGATTAATTCAATCTCCAGCCCTTCTCCTCCACTCCCTAGAGGTTAGAGGGTAGGACTGAAAGTTCCAATCTTCTATTCATGCCTGCATCTTTTTGGTGATCAGTCTCATCCTGAAGCTACCTAAGGCCTCCAGCCATCTCAAAGGACACTCTTACCATGCCAGAAATTCCAAAGGTCTCAGAAGCTTTTGTGTCAAGAACGAGGGACTAAGGCCAAATATTATAACAAAAGATGCTCTCCTATCATCCCTATCACTCAAAAAATCCCAAGGGTTTTAGAAGCTTTAGTCCAGGAACCAGGGATGAAGACCAAATATACAGTTCTGACTATATCACCATATCACAGAGACTCACCCAAATGTCACCCTTTCAAGGATGCCCTCTATGATTTTCCAAGCCTGACATAATCACGATATTCTCTAAACCCCTTCAGCACCTTGAATTTTCTTACAGCACATTTCACACATGCTTTTGAATAGTCATTTGTTTGTATCTTGCCTCTCCTACTGAAAAGCAAGCTATGCAATGACAATACAGTGCATTATATACCACAATCACTCACCACATACATTGTAACTCCTGATATCAACATGTTTGTGAAATAAATAATTACTATCAAATATACTTATTAAGTTGCTCAAAACATAGATCATAACAGAAAACAAAGATCTGTGAAATAGGTCTGTTTCAAAAAAGAGAAAAAAGGTCAGCTACTGGAGATTATATGAGCGTGAACAAGTCACTTATCCCTTCTGAATGCAGGTTAATTTCCTGTAAAGGAAGAAGTTGGCCTTTGTGATCTCTAAGGTTGTCCCTAACTCTAACATTCTATAATTTCACGATTCACTAGAGACTATCGTAACTCAATGCAAGCAGTAGGACATGCCTCCAGCTCCTAGCTGCACTGTCCACTTTTTTCACTCCTCTCCAGCTATGCTCCTATAGACAGGAAGTCAAAGTGATAAAGTGGTTTAATTCAGCATGCAAATTAGCACAGCTCAGAGCCTAAAAGAAATCACGCTGTGGGCAGGTAAAGAAAATTGAAAGATGATCCACAACTCTATAATGTGTTGGTCTGGAGAAAATAATTTTCTCATATATTAGATGTATAGTCTCTATTAATTGAAGTAAAGAAAAACAGGCAGGTTAAGAAGTTATTTTAATATGTATATGCATATTTTACAAATATATCCATATGCCCTTATTGTGATTTTATTGTTGTTCACTATATGTTTTTATAAGTAATTATAATTATGTGTAACAGCTTTGGTCCCAGTTTTCACATACACATTTACAAGTAATTGACATCTCTCACTTTATATGAAAGCCTAGTTTCATTACATTCAAGGAAAATGCTGAGTTGGTGGGGGTGGTGAATTGTTGCTATTCTATTCCAGTAAGACTCTAACCATCATTCGAAGTATAATAGGGCTTCTTACTAATTAGATTGGAACAGATCTCCAAACTGATTTTCTTACAAAGGCATCTGAAATTTTTAATGCTGAATACATTAAAATATCACAAAACAAAGCTCAGTGAGAGTCACCATTTTATTCCAGTAACTCTTACAACTTTAATTTTCTCACATTTTCCTGTAGACACATATATCTGGAACATTTTTTCTACTTTCAGTTTGTAGTTTCCCCATATCCAAAAAGACCACCGCTCACTACTCACTCAGCTGTGTAAGCCAAATGCCTAGATTTATCATTTACTCCTCCTTTCTTAATTCAACCTTGCAATAAATTACTATATCCTGCCAATCGTACTTTGTAAACACCTCTCGAATTCACCTGTATATCTCTCCTTTTGCTTTCATTCTAGTTTTGTTTGACATCACCTCTTGTCTGGAGCAGTGTTTACCAAGTCTTCATTGATCATGACTTTACATGAGTGGAAACATTAAGCAAGTACTTCTAAAATGTATATACTTATTTTGTTTATAAATCATGCAGATAACTTTACATTATTCAATCTCTGAATATCAGAAAGCATAAAAGAGAAAGTACACAAGGATAAGTTAAAAATAAATAGTACCGGGCTTCCCTGGTGGCGCAGTGGTTGAGAGTCTGCCTGCCGATGCAGGGGACGCAGGTTCATGCCCTGGTCCTGGAGGATCCCACATGCCGCGGAGCGGCTGGGCCCGTGAGCCATGGCCACTAGGCCTGTGCTCCACAACGGGAGAGGCCACAACAGTCAGAGGCCCATGCACCGCAAAAAATAAATAAATAAATAAATAGTTCAAATACTCTTTTTCTGCACAGGTGGCATGTATCTTGTTTATCTCCTAGGAAGCATGTGCCACACTCCTGGAACCACAGTCTTACAACAGTCACCTGCCTGGTTAAACAGCTTTGGGTCATATCCTCCTTGTACGATGATCTTTCTAAAACGTAAGCATGTTCATATCCTCTCCCAATTAAAACACTTCTATGTCTTCTTTTTTCCCTTAGGGTTACATACAAAGTCCTTAAGATGCTTTGTGAGGCCCTTTATGAGCTGGCTATATGCTTACTTCTCCAGTTTTATCTCTTGCTATTCCTGCCCTTGTCTTTCCCACATCCCCACAAATCCGTACCTTGTCCATGCTGAACTATTTTCAGATCCTCTAATAGGTGCCCATGTTTTTTTCTTATCACTAAGTCTTTGCATACCCATTTAATTTTGCTTAGGACATTTTCTCTTTTCTCCCAGCCTCTTCAACTGGTTGAACCATCCTTGATATAACAATTTAGATCTCATTTCATCTCATTGAATGAGATAAACTACCCTGGCATTAGAAAATGCACCCTTATCTTGATCCATGCCACTGAATTTTAATTGTCAGTTTGTCTTTCACATTGGCTCAGGAATTATTACACTTTGGGGTAAGAGGAATCACCTAGAAAGCTTAAATGCAGTTTTTTGTGTTTTTTTTAACTGCATCTCAAGATATTTTGATTTTATGGGTCTAGGCTAGAGCTCAGGAATGTGCATCTTCGAACCACCTGGGTGATTCTTATGTAGGTGTTTTTACTGGAATACATGTGTATTTACTGTTACATCTTCAGTATCTTTCAGGAGGGTTGGCTCATAATAGGTGCTTAATAAACAGTTGTTGAATAAATAAATGAGAGGAATCTGGCTGATGAGATAAATAACTAGTTTCTAGGTAGAGGTACCATTAAAACAAGAAAATTAATGCCTGGAATCTCAATGTTTGCTGAGAAACCTTTTAAAAAAAGATTTGTCTTCTCCTCACCCCCAAAATGCAAGTCTGTAAAAATTTAGTGCCAGAGAAGTAAGTAACACACTTATAATGAATGAACTAACCTGAAGGTATTCTATCTGTGCAGTAACTAATGGAGAAGTTTCTAGGAGGTATAAATTATCAAAACTTCCATATGGGTTTTGATAAAGGAAAACACAATTGGTTAGGTTAGCTTTATGGATAGGTAGCAGAGACGAAGAAGAAAAACAGAAGCCAAGGTACAGAGGGTTTCATAGGTTTTCATATATTAAAGGGTTTGGACTTCATTCGAAAGAGGCCATCCTGGTCCCCAAGAAACACTGACTTAACTCAGAACACTGACTGGACATGGAATATTAACAGATGCCAAAGCTTCCGAAGCTGGGGATCACTTTCACCTGGCTCTCTGCTTGTAGAGAACCACTCATGAACCATGGTTCATGCTCAGTTGCTCCTCCTGCCTGCTCTCACTTTTAGTCTACCAAGGCCCCCTGGCATGGTTCACTGCCAAGTGCCACCACCACTGCAGACCAAAGGAAAAAAAGAAAGGCAGACCTGACTCTTCAGCCAAATAGCTGACAAATTTTCCCAAGTCTCTACTGAATTCTCTTGAGGCCCAAGAGGCCATTCTTTTCTAGGACATGAAATATTCTCTCCTTCAGTCTCCTTTTATCTCCCATAAGCTCACCCTGACAATATTCTTTTGGCATTTTCCAGAACCCAAACTCATGCTTCTCCCACCTTTCATAAGGTGCTTATTGACTGATTTGTCTGCAGGTATTTTTCCTTAGTCCTTGTCCTTCTTAGAATTTGAGAACAGTAATAAAGAACCCTTTCCTCATACTTGAATTTGTGAAATATTGTGAGACGAACATATGAGTAACATAGCTGGAGATCCAAATATTAGAGCAAGTTTAGAGAATATGGTGCTTAGACCTTCAGGCAAGTGAGTCTGCTAATATTTCAACCCAGAATTAACTTTACGCACCCTAGTCATACATTGAATTGAACAACCGTACGCTTCTCTCCAAGGGCCTACCTTGTGAAACTTACTATACAGAAGAACAAAGGTAGCCATGGTACATACTGTGTGCCCAGGATGATCCCCAAAACAAGAGGTCTGGAGGGATGCTCAACCCACACATGTCCAGCTCATTCTCCCAAGTTCACCAGTCACTGAAGTCAGCCTGCTACTTGAGTAAGTAAGATGGAGAGAAAGACCAGAACTATTATTTTAAAAGATGGCCCTCTCTATGGGAACATGAGTGAGGAATACGTGATCTGCCCAACAGACCATAACCATTTTCTATGAACATCCCTTCATCTCTTTAAGTGTAAACTCTCATTCCCCTATAGAGCTCTTAAGCACAATGCGCTTGCTTTCTCAGACCCATCTAGTTGAAATCATGCTTTCAGTCAGCATCCTCAATGCCACTTTTAAATCTTTACTTCATCACCTTTTGGTGAATACCCCTGTTTGTTAGAGGCTTTTACTACCTGTTTCTATCGCTGCCTAATTAATACGTCTCACTGTTTTTCTAGCCTTCATTAACTCACGTACTTGCACTTGGCTCTCAGCATGCATCTCCACACCTACTCCTCATGCAATTTTATGAATTCGCAGTCCATTTAATGACTTCTCCACCCCACCTAAACCATTTACACCCACAGGCACATCACACACACACACACACACACACACACACACACACACACACACACACACACACACACACACACACACACACACACACACACACACACTCTCTTCCACCTCATAATCAATGACTGAGGCAGGCCGCTCTGCAAATACCTTCCCTCATTGCCTCGGCATAATCAACTATCACTCCAGGCTTGCTCATATCAGTAGTCATTTGAAGACCCCTCTGAAGGTCTCTGGAGTTATCTTTCTTTGACTCTAGCGTTCTCCCCTCTAGCTACCTTCCCTAACTTGGATCTCTCTCTCCCAGACTCTGCAAGGTCATTGAGATATTTTGATTCCTGTTCTCTAGACATCGTTCTGAAAAATGCTCCACACAAAAGGTAGGGACAATCACAGGGCTTGCCTCATTTGATTCTCTTCTCTTTGGGATCACAGTTCTGCACTTTCTGATGTCCAATACTGCAAACAGTTATGTCATATATTCTGACAGTTATTCAGTTATGGGTGGCAGTGTAACTGTTGACTGTATAACACCCTCATAGAAGAAAACAGAATTTAGAATTAAACCCTATTTTTTTTCCTTTTTTCCTTTATTTAATCATCTGAAAAATCATATGAGGTAGTTATTCTCAACCCTTTTTTACAACTAAGAAAAACCAGTCTCATGAATTAAGGAAGGAAACGTAGTGAATTCGTAAGTAGCCAGGATTTCAAACCATATTACATTAAAACATTTTACTTAAAAATTTAGTGATTCGATATTTACTATATTAATAATTTGACAGTATAGAGGGTGCAAGACTCTGATAGGCACTGTATATTTTTAATTCCTTTAAATATAATAATGGGAGGGGAAGTATCTTTTAAATAATTGTGTTTTCTTAATGACACTGATTTTTAGTGAAAATCTATTCAAATTCTTCCATTTCAAGCCTATATGTACTATCACCCTTTAGTTGCAAATTAAAGAGATTTTACAATGATTCTTAAGTATCATCCTCATTTTGACTTATGTCTTGATATCTGTCATAAGGTATTTGATTTTGATTCCTTACCAGTAACTGATAAAGCTGGAGAACACTAATGCATTTCTTGAAAAACATAATATTCAACAATTGAGGTGAATTCTTCAGTTTATGTGTTTTGAAGATTTCATCACTATGCCAGTAAACATAAACATCAATATTCATTTCTGAAAATAAGGCTTCATTCTGGTTAGAGACTACTATGACACCATTCCTTCTCTAGATTTTAATGTCTACCCAGTGGAGGTGTGTTCATTGAATCTTCCTTGTCATTTGTTTACATGATGGATTAAGGACAGAAAGAATTGTCTTCCTCCCGTGCATAAGAGAATTCCCTAAAAGAAATCTGTTTATTTTAGTCAGCCATTATACATTTCTTGGCTTTGCATCCTCAAATATAAATGTTTTAATATCTGCTCCACCCCAAAGGAAAGTCTAATGTGACAATAATGGATTACAGGATGTGTCATTACGTTCACCAATGAAAAACCACAAATGTATAACTTGGTATCTTATACCACACTTAATACAGATAAGATCTGCACACTTAAGAGAGAAATAAAATTCTGATGCTATCAGATCTTAGAATATGCACATGGAGAATAATCAAAAAATACTGGAAAAAAGTATACACCTAATGGGTGTATGTTTACTCCAGATTTTTTCTATTGAGTGTACTGTTATTTTCACATATATAAATAAGTACACATATAATTCTGATTTTTATAACAATTTCACATATTATATCTTTGGCACAGTTAATATTTAATTTCATTTTTATAATTTACAAGTGAAAAATGATGATACGGTGATGATGATTATGACAATGCCAGGACTGACAATAACACTTACCATTTATTAAATTACAGGTGTGCCCTAGACCCTGAGTTTAATACTTAAGTGTTCTATTATTAAAGTAAAGCTGTGCATGTCTCAGAAGTACTGCACATTAAAACTATCTATGGGATTTTGTTCTAATACTAATGTCTAGGTACTGCCAATCAAAGACTCTGACTCAATGGTATGAGAACTGGCTGTAGTAGCTTATTTAAATGTTCCATCTTCACAAGTGGTTTTAATACATAGTGAGTAATAATTTCTACTCTAAACTGTGTTGCTTCCAAATACGATTTTAGTGGATATATTGTCCTTCCCCCCCCCCAATATTTATGGTTTGAATGTGGTAGATCCTGACAGGATGGAGATAATCTGGGTCTTCTGTAGTTACATCATTTAAAATTGTATAAACAAAAAATTATTTCAATATTCATAAAAATCATACTTCAGACTATGAAAAAATAAAGTAAAATGTTTATATTAAAATGTTGAGGCTAAATTTGAGCATGTATTAATAATTAAAAGTATGAGGAGTAGTGCACTGCAACAAAGAGTAGCCCCCGCTCACCACAACTACAGAAAGCCTGCATGAAGCAACAACGACCCAACATGGCCAAAAATAAAATAAATAAAATTTTTTTAAAAGTATGAGGAGTAAATAACAGAAGACTAGAGGGTAGTGAAAATATGAACTATCAAAAACAAACAGTTATGAAAAACTGACATGTAGTTATATACAACTATAATTCTTTGTATATTTTATATCAAAGATTCATGATTTCAGAAGGAAAATCAGGCCCTGTTTCAAACAGTGATAACTGGAATTCCTACATTTTTAAAAAACATTTCACTTTGCTTTGGAATAAAAACACAATTTTTAAGTTTACTGCATGTATTTAAAACTCATGAGTAAAACAAAAGGAAATGATCATGCATTCTGCATGATACACTTCTAAGAAAAGCTACTTCAAATGAGAAACTAGCAATCACTCTGCAGGGAGCAATTACTAAATTCCGTAATACTCTGATGTCATCATCTTCAAATAATGTACACTAAACCATGAAGCATAACAATAACCAGCTACCTCTAGACCATTAATCCAAGTAAAATTTAACTTTACATAAATGTCTCTATCAAGATAACAAAAATGAACATTAGTTGCTGTCATAACCCAGAACTACCTCACAAGCATGTATTATTTCAAGCCTGTTACAGAACTCGTCCTCATGAATAAACACTGACTTATAATTTTATGTAGCATCTATAATAAAATAATTTTCAAAATAAGCCAATACCTATATCTGCTTAATGCTATCTGCATACGATTTTTGAATTTTCTTACTGACTTTGTTGACTTTCAGGAAAGACGACACTGTAAATACAGGGCTCCGATGATGACCCTTTGAAACTTTATGGAAATTATGGGAAAGTTGTCCATTTTCCCTAAATATATGGGTTTGAAACTCAGGAGAGATTGAGCAGGAAAAACAAAGTTGGCAGTTTAATGGAACTGAAGCCAAAGAAGTGGAGTTATCAATTGGTTCACAAATGTCAAGTAAGATACACACTGGATTCAGTAACAGCAATATCCAGAGTGACACTGCAAACACAGTTTAGTAAAGCGGTAGGAGCAAAAGACAGAAAAGGTGTTAGAGTAAAGAATTATGGCTGTGAAGGAAAAGAGCTCATTCAGCAGCAGGAATGGAATACGGGATTGGTGGAAGGAATTGCCCATTAACTTGCTCGTTTTTGAGGACAAGAAAAACTTGAACATGTTTAAATGCTGAAGTAGAGAGAGGAAGCTGAAGCTAAAGAAAAGAAGACAGATGTTAGATCGAAGTCCCCTGAAAAAAATATAAAGAGGAGGTGAGTATCCAAGGCATAGATATAGGGATTGTCATTTGATAGGAGGTATGACAAAACAGCTATGATGACTTAAGGGCTAGATAACATAATCTCAGAATATTTAAAATCAAAATTTTTGGAAGTACCAGGAAAATTAATAGAAACCTTGCAGTAGTAGAAGACTGTAAAATACTCCTACCAATTCTGAAGCAATCATATAAATGAAATAAATAAGTTTAGAGAGAATCTGAAAAACAGAATTAATAAATGTACCCTAAGGAAAGATGACTGAATTCTCTTCTGTTACTCTTAACCGTGTTCACATCCTCATGAAGAATTAGAGTATTGTTAGTGTTTTGCTAAATTAGAGATATCTGATTTCTCTAACATTTTGGGGAAGGATAGAGGGATAACATAAACCCTCCTGGTCTAGTCTCTCACTTAGATGACCTCATCTATTCTGATGGCTTTAAACACTAACTATGTGACAACAGCCTCACCCTTTTATTTCCAACTCCAACCTCTTTTCTGAGCTTTAGACCTTATATACAAATCCATCAGATATTTCATAAGCATCTCATTTTTACATGGCTCCCATAAAGTATTAATGTTAATCTGTCTCTAATATCCTGTTCCTCCACCTACCTTTTTCCTTTTCATCAAAATCACTACATTTCACGTAGGGATATAAATCAGAAACCTTCTTCTTCCCACACTAAACTTATTACCAAGTCCTGATGCCTCTATTTTGATTACAAATGTATCAAAGCTTCTATTTCTCTCCATTTTGACTGCCAGTTTCCTATACCAAGCCATCACCACCTCTCAGCTGGATTACTAGTTTCCTCCTTGTGTCCATTTTGCCACACTCTAATCTGTTCTCCACATGGAAGCCTAAGGGATCTTTCAATAATGAAAATCTCTTCATACTCTACTGAATAAACTCCATCAAGGCAATACCTTCCTATTGCATTTAAAAGAAAGTACAAATGATTTCACATTTCCTATAGGTCTTTTGAATGTCTCCAAAATTGTATCACACTATTATTATCACCTACTCTACTTCTCTACTAGGCTGTAGGCCCTGGGAGAGCAGGGTTTATATCTGTTTTATTCACTATTATTTGGCAGTGTCTGACACATAGCAGTAATAATAAATATTGAATGATCGAATAAGGGAACGATAGACCCCTCTTAGGATAAAATCCCTTCTAAGCAACTTGGAAAGGGAAGTCAGTTTCAAGGCCTGCTGCCCTGTCATGGAAGGGCCCATGGAAAGGCCTTAGGCATTATGGCATATGATCTGACTGTTTATATTGCCACATTTGCTTACTGATGTGCTCTGGGCTGTTTTTAGTTTTTTGCCTAAATATGGGGTTGGAACTGGGGAGAGAAGGAGTGGAGGTAAAAACTAAGATAACATTTTTGTCTTCATGTCGTTCTAGGCTCTAAGCAACAACTAATTTTTTAAAGTTTTCCACCAAATAGCCTAGCTCACTGGGTTTCTATATTGGGTTTAGATCCACCCATAGAGATCCACACCTTTAGGACCCCAGCAGGGAGCCAAAGAAACTGGAAGATTTTAGGTGACTTGAATGACCACTGTACATACACAGACTAGTTAAAAGGGGTTTGGAGGAACTTCAGTCCACATTGGTACAAAGGCATTTAAAGGTGGCTGTGTCCTACACACTCTTATCCTCTCCCTTTCAGGTTTCATTCTCGTCTTCTTTCTTTCACAGTAACTCACAGTGGATATTCAGGAAGAGGAAAATCACACATTAACTTGTACCCAAATATGTAATAATGAAAAAAACTGGGTCTTCCTTAAGTCCAGAGAAAGCACTCACTTCAGAAACAACAATTGTTAATCCTGGGGATACGTTTACATTCTATCCTAGTAAAAGGATGGGACTTCCAATCCCATCTACCATGCCAGTACAAAATCTAAACTAAAAATACAGCAAAGCTGAAGAAAAAGAACTATAGTTTCACATGCTAAATGTTTATGTCCTGCTACAAAACGTTCAGTTTCTTGCTCTCTTTGCAGTTTTCCAGTACTGGAATAAGTTATTACCCCTTTTTATTCTTTGTCCATTTCGATCTGAATTTGGGTGAACGGCAATTAAATACATTAGCATAAATCTCAATCTTGATCCAGACGATTTCAGATTCATTTTTTAAGAAGGAAATTCAATTACCGTTTTATTTTGTGCATTTCCCATGGCATTACATATTCCTCAAGGCATGATTTTTAATGTCTTTATAATATTCCCTTACTTGAAAGTACAATGATTTATTTAACACTCTCCACATTGTTGGTTATTTCAAGTTGCTTCCAATTTTGTACTATTATAAATAATTCTATCATGAATATTATTGTAGATAAGTCTTTGTCTACATCTCTATTTCCTTAGGACACATTTCTAAAAGCAGATTTATTGTGTCAATGGCCCTTAATACATATTACCAAATGGGTTTTCAAAAAACTGGCATCCAGGGCTTCCCTGGTGGCGCAGTGGTTGAAAGTCTGCCTGCCGATGCAGGGGACACGGGTTCGTGCCCCGGTCCGGGAAGATCCCACATGCCACGGAGCAGCTGGGCCCGAGAGCCATGGCCGCTGAGCCTGCGTGTCCAGAGCCTGTGCTCCGCAACGGGAGGGGCCATAACAGTGAGAGGCCCACATACCGGAAAAAAAAAGAAAAAAAAAAAAAAACTGGCATCCATTTAAAACGTGACCAATAGTGTATGTTAAGAATATTACAATTCATATAATTGCTTACATGACAGTCCATTTTTATCATACCTTTACTATTAATTTATCTTTATACTTTTAGAGATTATTTATCTCTTTAAGCCTTTCTATTTGTATAGTGTAACTCTTCTATATTAGTATATTGTAACTTTTAGTAGTTCTTAATATATTAAAAATATTAATAATTTTTGGTCTTTTTTGTAGTTTGGTGTTAGCTTTATGCTTAAAAAGATTAATTATATACATAGTATTTTTCTTTTTAAAATTTAGCCAAGTGTATTAATCTTTTTACTTGTGATTTCTTTTATTCGTTCAAACCGCATTGAGGCTTCTTGTATTTGAACCAACACATGTGACTAATTGTTTTGCAATTTTATATTTTTACATCTATTTAATCCATCTGGAATTTCTTTTTGGTTTGTGTATAACAGAAGAATTGTATTAATTACGGTTCTCCAGAGATACGGAACCAATAGGATATATACAGAGAGAGAGAGTAGAGAGAGAGAGAGACAGAGACAGAGACAGAGACAGAGACAGACAGAGAGAGAGAGAGGAGAGAGATCAAGAGAAAGAGAAAAGAGTGAGACGGAGAAGTTACTCCAAGGACTGGCTCACACAGCTGTGGGGGCCAGCCAACCTGAAACTGATATGGCTGGCCGGCAGTCTTGATATTTCTTCAGGTAAGTGGTGATGTTGTAGTCTTGAGGCAGAATTACTTCTTCAGAAAACCTCGGTCTTTTACCTTAAAGCTTTCAACTGATTGGATGAGTCCCACCCACATTATAGAGGGTAATCTACTTACTTAAAGTCAACTGATTGTAAATGTTAATCACATCTACAAATGCTTTCACAGCAACATCTAGACTAGTGTTTGGCCAAATAACTGGACACTGAAGTCTAGTCAAGTTGTTAAGTTAACCACTAGGAGGATATAAATTTATATAGCATCTATACTGAGATAATGTCCCACTTTTCAGCCATCTCATATTACTATACTACACTCTTTTTATCTGTCATCTATTAAGTTCCTATGTATTCTAGTATTTATTTCATATTTTTTGTTCTATCCCATTTACATGTTGATATTCTATAACATGGACACGGTTATTATTCATTGAATCTTTGTAACACATTTGAATACCTAAGTTAAGATCCCATGAGGACTCACCTCCTTACATTAATTAAAAAAAAAAATTTTTTAAGTGCCCTTAACTCCCTCCAATGGCTTTCCATTTTACTCAGAATAAATCCAAAGTCTTTGCCATGAACCATAATGCCCTATAAGGTTGTGCCCTCAAATGCCTTTCTGACTTTAATACCTTATTCACTGTGGTCCAGCCACATTGTCCTCCATGCCACGCACATTTCCACTCCACATTCTTTCAATTACTCTTTTTCTTCTCTAGTTATCCACATGATTCTGGCCCTAATTTCTTTCAGGTCTCTGCTCAAATGTCATTTCATCACAGATGCTTTTCTTGGTCACTGAACATAACAGCTCTACTGCCCTGTACCAGAGTTAACTGTTAGCTCTCACCCTCGCTCTCAGGCTTCCATGTCTTCTTCTATACCTCTATGTGGCCAAAGCTGGATGTCTCCAAACCATGTTTCTCAGTCCACTGCCAGCCAGTTTCTTGGTTGTTTCTTCCACTGAGAGACAGCTTGTGCCCTATTAGAAGGTGGGGCACTCTGCTTTTGCTGGTGCTTCCAGTGACAGCAGTAGCCTCAGTAATACCAGGGGCCAATGCTCATAAGCAGCAGATTCCAACAGCCCACAGCATTGTGATTTCCGCAGTGCTGGTGACAGAAGCTCCAGAGTATTAGCAGCAGGGGATGGAGCTCCAGCAATGACAACTGTGGTGCATTGGTGCCACTTGCCAGCAACTTCTTTAGTGAGTGTGGGCTTGTTGTTTCCAACCCAGGGACAACAGCAGCGTTCTCTTCTCAGGGTAGCATTCTATTCCCATTTTGCATCTTCAGCTCAAGACAACAGTAATTTCTTCATCTATGTTGAACATAACCTTCCCCTCTTGCACTACATCCCAGGTCCGACAGAGCTTCCTAGACTCAAGGTAAGATACATTTTTTCCCAGTGGGTCCTCCAGATTTTTCAAAAATTTTGTGTAATTTCCCCTTTTTAACTCCCTCTCTATTTGAAATACCTGTGATTTATATTTTCCTGACTGGATATTGACCTGGTATATTCCCCTGTGTTTCTTTGCTCAGATGTAGATGGCTAACCTACCTTCACAGGCACTCTTAGTAATAGAAACTCCTGGGTTTGGACTGGACACATGACCACCTATGTACAAAATATAATTCACAGACTCCCTTGCAGCTAGTTATATTCACGTGGCTCTATTCAGGACAAACGAGATATAATTGACAACTTGTATATCATCTCCTTAAGGGTAATTCTATCTTCCTTGCTTCCCAATGGCTGGGAAATAAATGAAGGTGAGGAGAATGACCTTGGAGATGACAGGATTTCCCCACTAGCCCTGGATCTCCCAACTCCAGAGTATTTTATATGAGAAAAATAAACCTTTACTTCACTTAAGCCACTATATTTGGAGGGATTATCAACGAGTTTTGCCACACTGTTTACCACTAATTTGTGATTCTTCTCTCTCCATTTTACTTCTACCTCCAATTCCTCCGGAGTAGTCTAGGGATTGTAGAGCAACTAGGCGGCAGGGTGGAGCCTGTTTCTTCCCCCCCACCCCCCACCATGTTAAATACAAGAAGAAAGAGAAAGAGAGTCTTGTCAAAAAGGAGTATCCAGCCTCATCACCATTCTGGTCACAAGGATCACCAGAAGGAAGGGAGTTTCTCTATACTCACTGGTTCTTTTAACTCATTTGCTCCTCATAGTGAAAGCCCCATTCACTAGTATCTCCTCACAGAAGACTTGGAGGCAGACTTCCATAGTCTATAAAAATATGATGTAGTAAATAATTAACACATTAACTCTGAGCTGATTATAGAATTTCCAAGTGAGGTAAACAATTTGATGGAGCTTGTGCGGAAGCTTTTAAATAAACAATTTAGGTATACATTTTCAGACTGAAAATTAGGGAAATCGTTACCATAAAATACAGTTAAGGAAAGAGAATGGAATGGATAACATTAGCCAAGGAGAGTATATAAGACACCAACAGACTAAGAATTGAGCCTTGTGAAACACCAATATTAAAAGGAAGGTCAGAAAATGACACAAATAATGGGGATAAAGAATCCTGTAAGGACAGGAATACTAGAAAGATGCAGTAGCAAGAAAAGCAGATTAATTTTAAGGAGCTGAGAGTGCACAGAAGTATCAAAATAGAACATAAATACTCAGTAAGGACTAAAAAGCCTACTTGAGTTTGGCAGCTAAATGCCAAATGGCATTCAGCAAAAGTAGTTACTCTGTAATGATCAGGAAAACCTATGTTTCTAAATTTTTAGGGAAACTCCATTGAAGTAACCATACAAACATGTATCTAACAGATTAAAATCATTTCAATGCTAAAATTAATTAGAAAGATTAGTTATCAAAAAAAATTGGGAAAGTACAGAATAAAACTACTATTTGTGCCTTAATTAAGCTGGAAATAGACTTATTAATGAATCCATATTTTGAACCAAGGTAACATAAAACTAGCAACTGCAGTCGTTTTCAGAGGCAGCACAACACTAGCATAAACACAGAATCACAGATGAATGTTCTATCTGGACACTTATTAGGTTGTTTTTGTTGTGTTTTGTATTGTTTTTGTTGTCATGGAAGGTAGACTAAATACAGAAGAGCTTCATATAAAAGGTAGCATGCTAGTTATACTAAATGTTATTTCCATGTAGACCTACATTGACTCAAAACTACTACTGTTTACTTCTCTTCTGGATAACTGCTGATTTCTTATATTAATGACAGTCTCATTTAGATGGGTATTATAATATAATTTCACTGTGCCTTATTTTACACAAATACTCTTCAAAAATTATACTCTGAAAATGCACTGACTAAGAATAATTACTCCATAGAACAGTGAGTTGCCCAGCAGTGTCACAGTTATTTTAAGCCTAGAATAGAGCACTTAACTCTCCTGTTCATTGGATCATATTCACTGAAGAATTTTCTAAGATGAATAAGATTAGTCATTTCATCATTAGAGGAAAAAGTATACTGTAGATAGAATATACTTACCCAAATATGTTAACTCCTGATATTACACAAAATATCTTCTAACTAATTTTCCACTCTCTTCATCACTGTTGATACTCTTTGTTGATGCTTCAATTTTAACATTGCAGACAGGAGAAAAACAGGTTTCCAGCACTCTGTTAACCTAGTGATTCTTTACTTGGGGTCCATGGCTGGTTTCAGATACTCCCCATTAAAGTGG
Organism: Lagenorhynchus albirostris; assembly: GCF_949774975.1. Classification (NCBI taxonomy): domain Eukaryota; kingdom Metazoa; phylum Chordata; class Mammalia; order Artiodactyla; family Delphinidae; genus Lagenorhynchus; species Lagenorhynchus albirostris. The sequence goes on along the minus strand of NC_083105.1, from coordinate 54,832,879 downwards.
GCAAAGATGTGAGACTTTTTAAATTATTCTAATGCAGCACCCTAATTAAGAGAAGAGGACCATGCGGAATGAGCATGTGTCTTCACAAAGCATCATAGGCTGGTTTGTTGCAATCAGGAACCAATTTCAGACCTCCTGACTCAAAGACAGAATCTTCTTTTTCCTTTTATGTTGATTTCTAACTGCTTTTTTCACTCACTTCTGATATAAGTAAAACTTTTCACATATGACATAAAAGTACATACAGCTATACATACTGTAGTCATAAAGTATAATCCATTTTCTTAAGTCAGAACTTTACTGTTCATTTTGCTATTTAATCACTTTTTCTTGCTGGGTATATACAAGATAATGCTTGAATAGACCTATCTTATCACCTCCCACAAAAGGAAATAGCTTTGTTTTCCGACTCTTGTGATTTTGGCTTGAGTTTGGAATGACTGGACTTAGTTCCTGAGATGAGAGTATCATCTTGTAGTACCTAAATATCTCTGTAAGAGGCTGAGGCCTCTAACTGACTATTAAAATGATAATCTCAGAGAAGATGTGAACTACTGAAGTATATTTAAGTATGTAAACGCTATTATGTATTTCAAAATTATTTAAATTATTTTTTAATTAATCTAGAAAGTATCCATTACGTTTATCGTGAATTTTAAGTGTATACACGCATATGTCTATGCATATTTGTGTGCCTGAGTATGTATTTGTGTTTGTATGGGATTACATGTCTGGGGTGTATTCACGTTTGTGAGTATATGCATGTATATGTGTTTCTGTGTCTGTGTGTGTCCATATGTATATCTATGGTTGTGTGTATCTAATGTACATGTGCATGTCTGAGTTTATATTTGTTTGTACATATATGTTCATGGCTCTATGTGAGTCTGAAGGTGTCATACATGTATGTGTATTTCCACTTGCAGGTGGGATCCATATCTGCATGTGGTTTTATTTGTGGGTTGTATGTTTTCACATGTGTACAAGGGTAAATATCAGGAAGCATCCTCCATGGCCTGATCCCTGACTTGAATGTGAAGTTTTCAAACCTAACTTATATTAACTTCCCATAAGACTTCACAAAATGCTCACACTGCTTATCCACTAAGGAACCAAACCAGAGCAGCTCCGAATAAGGAAAGCTTTAAAACAGAAACAGAAAGCTCAATGGAAACTAAATCCACTAATGTCAAAACCTCAGAAACATACAGAGAAATCAACAAAATCCTACATTTTTGCAATAACTGAAATTAATCCACAACTCATTATCTTGCCATTTTATAGGGTTTAAATGAGATATACGTAAAACTGTAATCAGAGAACCTGGGACACCCTAGCATTCAAAATAACAGTCATCATCATCATCATCATCATCTAATTTATCAATTTCATTTGTGTAGAAATTTTAAGAAAGGTGTATTGAACACTCCCCTTGTGGCAAGTGAAGAAGTGTGTTTTCTTGGGGAATTCTAGCAGTTCACTTTCTCCCCAGAGACGCTGCAGAATGCCTTTCATTTACCTCGATTCATCCATCATAACCCAGTATCGAATATGCCTCTATGTGAACAGAAACCTAATTTTATCATCATAGTGAATATACCTTCATCTCTCAGAGGCATGCCCACATCACCCACGATTGTATGAGTGATACACAAAACCTGAATATAAATCTATAATTATAAAACAGAAATAAAATTAGCATGTATTAATAAAGTATCTGTGTACAAGAAAATTTTGCTCACACCTGGTAGACAGAACTACACAGGGATCTAGATCATAATCATAAATCCCTTAATGAACAGGTAAACCAAACACAAGGAGATATTTAACTGAATCAAATATTTAAAGGAATTAGGCTGAGAAAGACACACTGTCCATCTCACAATATATATGTTCATGTCAATAAAATGAAAATACTAAAAACTAATGACTAAAACTTTCTTAATCCATATTTCATGTTAACACCAGAAATGACATTGTCAATATACACGGGATCTACTTATCAATAATCATTATCACCAAGAGTTACTTTTCCTATGTTCCTATGGTCTTTTTTAAAATTACTGCATATGCATTTTATAGACACATTAATAAATTATGCTGAAATACTAGTTTTCTGTTTGGATATCCACTTTGTGTTTAAGGTACCTTTGCATAACCCTGTCTGTTTGCAATATATGCTTCTTGTTTTCAATTTAAATCATGAAGGGAAATTTTAATTTCTTGTTTTGTAATGTTTAGGGAGTACCTCACTCTAACTTGTAAGTATGTCATGTTTGGCTCTAGGGTTTATGAAAGTTTTTGGTCTGTATTTACCCTATTTCAGTCATTGAAATGTTGAAGATCTGTGGTATTAGCATTTATATAGTATGCATGCATGCCTGTCTCCCAAATGGTTCTAAACTTTCCAAAACAGGAAGTAAAAATAATCTCATTCAATTTTGAATCTCCACCATCAATGACCCAGCTAACACATTTGGGACATTAACTGTGTACTGGCTTTATTTGAATAACAATGAAGGAAGAATGAAAATTTCATTATTGAAGGGAGGAAAGTGTATATTTGAATTAAAAATTAGAATGAGGACAGAACTTCCAGAATGTCAGAGTAAAAAGATTGGCACTCTCCCCAGCAAAACAACAATTTAACAGATTAATATTATTTAAAAAATAATAATAATTTAAGTCTCTGGAAATTGTCCTATGAGGAAAGAAGAACTGTAGAAACAGTCATTGAAGAAAATCTGCTAAATCTCAGCAGGAAGAAGGAAGATCTGTGGCATCTGTGCCACAACTCGCTCCCTCCTCCCCACCCAACACAGCGCCATCGTATGTAAACTACTCGGCATTCTACTCTGTGCAAGTGCAGACAAGAAAATAGGGTTCCCTATCCCCCAAAATCCAAGGCCAGAGCTAATATTTTACTCTAGGAAGAGCAGACACCATTGTTTCTTATTTCTCCAGTTCTGTGTCCTAGAAACTTCATCCCAGGCAGGTACAGCCAAGGCCAGGGATCCCTCCTCAGATATGGAAGGCTGAGGATAAAAGAACTCCAATTGCCCCTGCCCCAGCATGCTCAGAGAGAAGTTCCCTCTAGGAGAGACAAACCAGAGGACCACGGCTTGCCATTCCCTCCCATGACCACTCATAGAAACGGAATTTCACTTCAGGGAAAGTGAGTCACCAACTCTAGTTCTGGCACAGGGGTGCAGGGATTCTTCCCAAAGGAGAAGGCAAGCCATTTAAACAAAGAGCTCCACATCTCTGCTTAAGGGGATTGACTTTATTTGGAACAGAGTGGAGAAAAGCTTGGTTAAGGGCCTCACTGAAAGCAAGTAAAAGGATGTGATACAGTTACAGGATACAGGCAAATATCAAGCAGCTTCAAGTTTAATAGAGAGAACCAGGAAAGGTATGCCCAAGAAGAGTCCTCCTGGGATTATAGTCAAATCTACAGACTGGGAAGACTGTGCACATGCTTAACCTCAGGAGGTGATCAGAGCAGGATACAGGCAGACTTGAAACATTCTCCTATCTGTACACACATCAGTCAACAAAGGGTGGAAACAAACCAAATGTCTATCAGCAGATCAATGGATACAGAAAACATGGTATATTCCTGCAATGGAATATTATTCAGCCTTAAAAAAGGAAGGAATCCTACCATTTGCAGCAACATGGGTGAACCTGGAGGACATTATGCTAAGTGAAACAAGGCAGTCACAGAAGGACTAATACTGCATGATTCCACTTATATGAATTACTTAAATAGTCTAATTCATAGAGAATAGAACAGTAGTCACCAGCAGCCAGGGGAAGCAGGAAGTGGGGAGTTGTTTGGTATAAATTTCAGTTATGTGATATGAATTAGTTCTAGAGAAATGCTACACAGCATAGTGCCTATAGTCAACAGTTATATTGTTGTATTTTGTGCTTGAAAATTTAAGAGGGTAGATAACATGTTAAATGTCATTAACCTACCCGCTGCCCCACAAAAAACAAATAAATGAACAAAAAACACAAAGGGACACAAGGAAACTTTTGTTGATAGATATGTCTATTGACTTGATATTGTGGTGATTGTTTCACGAGTATGTGCACATGCTCAAACTCATAAAGTTTTATACATTAAGTATATGCATTTTTGTATATCAATTATATCTCAAAATGGCTGTACTGAAAAATTCATATGCCCCTAAAAGCAAAAACCAAACTACGTGTAGCAAAAACTCACAGAACTGGAAGGAGAAATAGATAATTCAACAGTAATGATTAAAGACGTTACTATTCCACTTTCAGTAAAAGACAGAACAACTAAGTAAAAAATCAAAAGTAAATGGAAGATGTGAAAAATATGAAGAAAATAGTACTAACAGAGATTTTTACAGCACTTTATACAGAAAAATCTGCATGAACACTGTTTTTTCAAATATACATTGAACATTCTCCAGCGTAGACTAGATACTAAGCCACAAAATAAGTCTCAATACATGTAAAAGGATGGAAATCATATAAAAAATGTTTCTGGGCCACAAAGAAATTAAATTAGAAATCAATGACAGATGGAAAATTGGGAAACTGACAGATACACAGAACTTAAAGAACATACTCTAATTAACCAATGGGAGAAAGGAGAAATTTCAAGCAAAACTAGGAAATTATTTGAGATGAATGAAAACAAATATGCAACATATCAAACCATATTGGATACAGTGAAAGCAGTGCTCAGAGGGAAATTTATAGCAGTATTTGTGTATATTAATAAAAATAAAAAGGTATATCAACTCAACAAGCTAAACTTCCAACTTAAGAAAATATAAAATAGAAGAACACAATAACCCAAATTTAAAAAAGCAAGGAAAAGGGCAGACATAATAAAGAATAGACGGGATATAAAAATAAATAGATAATAAAAGAACACTAAAGAAAGCCAACAAAACCAAAAGTTGGTCCTTTAAAAAGATGAACAAAATTGACAAAACTTTAGCTCATCTAAACAAGAGAAAAAGAGGCGATTCAAATTACAATGATCATTAATTAATCAGGGATATCATTACTGACATTACAGAAATAAAAATCTTTATAAGAGAATACAATTAATAACTATATGCCAATGAATTAGATAATTAAGATGAAATGGACAAATTCCTGCAAAGACACAAAGTACTAAAACTTATCCAAGATAAAATAGAAAATGTGAACAGACTGATAACAAGTAGAGACTGAACTAGTAATTTAAAAACTATCCAAAAAGAAAAATTTAAGCCCAGCTAACTTCAGTGGTGAAGTCTACCAAAAATTTAAAGAGAAATTAATATAAATCCATTACAAACTTAAAAAAAAAATAACAACAGAAGAGGAGAAAATCCTTCCCAACTTGTTCTATACAGCCAGTATTGCCTTGATGCCAAAGCCAGTTAAAACATCACAAGGAAACAAAACTGTGAGCTAAAATCTCCAATGAATATAGATGTGAAATCTTCAAAAAATACCAGCAAACAAATCCAGCAACATATAAAAGAATTATATACCATTACCAAGTGGGGTTTATCCCAGAAATGCATGCAAGGTTAGTTTCCCATACAAAAATCAATATTTACACTATATTAATAGAATAAAAGAAAAAAACATGATCATATTGGGCTTCCCTGGTGGCACAGTGGTTGAGAGTCCACCTGACGATGCAGGGGACGTGGGTTCGTGCCCCGGTCCAGGGGGATCCCACATGCCGTGGAGCAGCTAGGCCCGTGAGCCATCGGCGCTAAGCCTGCACATCCGGAGCCTGTGCTCTGTGACAGGAGAGGCCACAGCAGTGAGAGGCCCGCATACCGCAAAAAACAAAACAAACAAAAAAAACATGATCATATCAATAAAGGCAGATAAAGCATTTGACAAAATCCTACATCCTTTTATGATAAAAGCACTCAACAAATCGATAGTAGAGTGTAACTTTCTCAATATGATAAAGGTCATCTAACTCCCACAGGTAACATCATACTGGATGGTGAAAGCCTGAAAAATTTCACCCTAAGATCAAGAACAAGACATGGATGTTCTCTCTCACTACTTCTATTCCACATGGTACTAAAGGCACTAGCCAGGGCAATCAGGCAAGAAATATAAATAAAAGGCAAACAGATTGGAAAGAAAAAACTAAAGCTATCTCTATTCACAGATGAGATCATCTTTTATACAGAAAATCTAAAGACTTCACTAAAAAACCTAGAACTAATAAACAAGTTCAGGAAGTTGGCAAGATACAAGGTCAGTATAGAAAAATAAATTTTATTCCTACACAATAGCAATGAATATTCCAAAATTGAAATTAAGAAAGTAATTTCATTTATAATATCACTTAAAAAATTAAATACTTAGCTATAAATTTTACAAGTACAAGGATTGTACAATAAAAATTATAAAGCATTACTGAAAACAGTGAAAGATCTATATAAATAAAAAGGCACTGCACATTCATGGATTAAAAAATTTAATATAGATAGGATTGCAATACTACCCAAATTGACTCACAGGTTAAGTACAGTTTTTATTCAAATCTTAGCTGGCTTTTAAAATTATTATTATTTTTAACCCTTGTTCACTGTGGACAGGAATGTAAATTGGTGTACCCATTATGGAAAAGAGTATGAAGGTTTCTCAAAAGTTTAAAAATAGAGCTACTATCTGATCCAGCAACTCCACTTCTGGGTATTTATCCAAAGGAAACAAAAATACTAATTTTAAAAGATACAAGCATACACATTTTCACTGCAGCATTATTTACAATAGCCAAGATATGGAAATAACCTAAGTGTCCATCAACAGAAAAACAGATAAAGAAATTGTGGTATATGTACAATGGAATATTATTCAGCCATGAAAAAGAATGAAATCTTGCCATTTGTGACAACATAGATGGATCTTGAGAGCATTCTGCTAAGGAAAATAAGTCAGTCAGAGAAAGACAAATACCATTATGATCTCACCTGTATGTGGAATCTTAAAGCAAACAAACCAAAAAAAAATAAAACCACACACACACACGCACACGCACATGCACATGCACACACAAGTTCATAGATATAAAGAAGAAACTGGTGGTTGCCAGAGGCAGGGGTTAAAGGTGAGTGAAGTGAGTAAAGGGAGTAAAAAAGTACAAACTTCTAGCTATAAAATCAGTAAGTCATGAGGATGTAATGCACAGCATGGCAACGATAATAACACTGTATTGCATATTTGAAATTTCCTAAGAGGGTTGACTTAAAAATTCTGTAACTATGTATGGTGATGGACATTCACTAGATTTATTGTGGTGATTATGTAACAATATATACAAATATTGAATGTGTTTTATTGTACACCTGAAACTAATATATGTCAATTATACCTCAATTAAAAAGGAAAAAGAAATTGACAAGCTAATTCTAAAATTCACATGGAAATGCAAGGAACCCAAAGTAGCCAGAACAATCTTTTAAAAGAAGCACAAAGATGTAATACTCACACTTTCCATTTTCAAAGCTTACTATACAGCTATGGTAATCAAGATTGTATGGTACTGGCATAGTGAGAGACATATAGATAAATGGAATAGAACTGACAGTCCAGAAATCTACCCTTAAGTTCAATTATCAATATTTTCAACAAGGTTTCCAAGACAATTCAATAGGGATAGAATTATCATTTCAATAAATGGTCCTGGAACAACTAGATATCAACAAATCAAAAAACAAAGTGTGGGGCTTCCCTGGTGGCGCAGTGGTTGAGAGTCCACCTGCTGATGAAGGGGACACGGGTTCATGCCCCGGTCTGGGAAGATCCCACATGCTGCGCAGCGGCTAGGCCCATGAGCCATGGCCTCTGAGCCTGTGCGTCCGGAGCCTGTGCTCCGCAACAGGAGAGGCCACAACAGTGAGAGGCCTGCGTACCGCAAAAAATAAAAAATAAAAAACAAAGCATGATCTCTATTAACAATATTTACAAACATTAACTCAAAAATATCCAGTATATATATAAACAGTTTATACAACTCAATATCAAAAAACAACCCAAATAAAAATTGAGTAGAAGAACTGAATAGACATTTTTCCAAAGAGGAAATACAGATGACCAACAGGCACATGAAAAGATACTCAACATCACTAATTATCGGGGAAATGCAAATCAAAACCACAATGAGATATCACCCCACACCTGTCAGAATGGCCATCATCAAAAAGAACACAAATAATAAATGTTGGCGAGGCTGTGGTGAAAGGGGAACCTCAGTGCACTGTTGGTGGGAACGTAAGTTGGTGCAGCCACCGTGGAAAACAGTATGGAATTTTCTCAAAAAACTAAAAATAGAACTACCATATCACCCAGAAATCCCACTCTTGGGTATATATCAAAAAAAAAAACCCCACTAATTTGAAAAGATGCATGCGCCTCAATGTTCACAGCAGCATCATTTACAATTGCCAAGATATGGAAGCAACCTAAGTGTTCGTCAACAGACAAATGCGTAAGGAAGATGCAGTATATATATACAATTGAATACTACTCAGCCATTAAAAAGAACAAAATTTTGCCTTTTGCAGTGTCATGGATGGACTTGGAGGGAATATGCTAAGTGAAAGAAGTCAGAGAAAGACAAATACTGTATTATATCATTTATATGTGGACATAAAAAATATAACAAACTAGTAAATATAACAAAAAAGAAACAGATTCTCAGATATAGAGAACAAACTAGTGGTTACCAGTGGGAGAGGGGGAGGGGCAAAACAGAGGTAGGGGTGGTAGAGGGTACAAACTACTGGGTGTAAGATGGGCTCAAGGATGTACTGTACAACACAGAGAATATAGCTAACATTTTCTAATAACTGTAAATGGAAAGTAACCTTTAAAAATTGTACACAAAAAGCTTTTTTTAAGAACGGATCCAAGACCTATTTAATAAACTAAAACTATAAAATGCTTAGAAAACCAGAGGAGTAAGTCTTGGTGGCCTGGGAGCATTCATTAGTTTCTTAGACGTGACACCAAAAGCACAAGGTAGAAAAGAAAATTATAAATTAAACAATATCAAAATTAAACACTTTTATGCCACAAATGATACCATCATGAAAGTAAAAGGATAATCCACAAAATGGGATAAATATATTAACAAATTATATTATCTAATAAGAGACTTGTATCCAGAATATATAAAGAACTTACACAATTCAAAACTAAAAGAGAAATAACATATTTTTAAAATGGTAAAGTATTTGAACAGAAATTTCTCCACAATAGAGATCTGTATGACCAATTAGCACATGAAAGATGTTCAACATCATTAATAACAGCAAAATGCAAAGCCACAATAAAATACCACTCATACCCATTGAGGTGGCTGTAATCAAATAGGCAGACAATAACAAGAGTTGACAAAAACAAAGAGAAATTGGAACCCTCAGGTACAGCTGCGGGGAATATTAAATGGTGAATCAACTTTGGAAAAAAGTTTGGCTGTTCCTCAAAATGTTAAATATAGATTTACCACATGACCAACTAACTTCACCCCTGAGTATACGCCCACGAGAAATTTAAAAAATAAATGTACACAAATGTTGTACACAATGTTGTACACAAAAGTTCAAAGCAGCATTATTCATCATATTCAAAAAGTAGAAACAATCCAAATGTCCATCAACTGATAAATAGATAAGCAAAAGGTGGTATGTATGTAAAATTACTTAGTATTTGGCAATAAAAATAAACAAAATAGGTTCATACATGCTACGACATAGTGTAATATTTTGAAGTTTAACGTAAGTGAAAGAAGCCAATCACACCCCCCAAATAAATATGTTGTGTTATTCCATCTATATAAAATGTCCAGAATAGGCCCATTTACAAGGATAGAATGTACATCAGTGGTTGACACTGGTTGCACGGATATTGGAGGGAAATAAAGAATGACTGGTTAATAGGTACAGGGTTTCTTTTAGAGGGAAGGGAACGTTCTAAATTATATTATCGCAATGACTTATAACTCTGTGAATATACTAAAAAAAACCCTGAATTTTACACTTTAAATGGGTGAGTTATATGATATGTGAGTCATATCTCAATAAAGCTGTTAAAAGGAAGACGAAAGAAATTGGGATGAGCTGTAGTGAGATATTCAGTTAAAAGGACAGGGATGTTGATCTGAACCCCGAAGCTTATTTGTCTTAGTGAAAACTATACATTAAACATCTATAAATCCTATGTAGTTTTCTGCAAATCATTATGGGCTCACCCAAAATAGATCTTTTGCACCTCCAAATTTTTCTTTACCAAATATAGTTCTGGTGCCCAGTTATTCAGAAGGACTTAATGGAATCTCAAAACTTACATACACTACTTTTACGTCTTCTTATCTGCCCTTACCATTTTTACCTTTTGACTTTATTGCTTGTGATAATTAAAATATATCTATTTCTGTTAAGAAAACTGTTATCTAATATTCAGTTAAATATAATCCATTTTTGCCAGATAAACTTATTTGTTAAAAAATAAAAATAAAACATACTAACTCCTCTCCAATAATCTTAGTCTTAATTATATCCACCTTTTAAAAATCCTTTAGGCAGTAAGTGTTTTTTTCTTTTAAATCGACAAATAAAGGAAATAGCACATATTACAAAAATAATTATCATTCATTATTTAAAGATTTTTTTTACTAGATTATTCTATAATGCCCTATAAATTTTTCTCAGTAAAGGTCTTCATTTTCTTACTATGATTCTAACATTAATCAATTTTTGTTGCTCTTACCTTTCCCCTGCAAGCTTTATATAAGCTATTATTGTACTTTTATTAGTGCTTGATTTTCCTCTTTTTCTCTTTCCAACTTTTGATTTCTCCTCTGTTTTGTTCTTATCCAGCATCAATCTTTCCAATGCAAAATATTGTTTATTTTGCCTACTGCTATTTTCAAGGAAATTACAATCTAGCAAGTTTTAGGTATAGTACCTATCCATTGATTTTAGCATTATTTGAAAGCTAGACAATTTAAAATCTTCTACCATTCTATCAAATTCAACAGATTTATTACTAAATCTATCCATATCCCAGGATAAAGTGTACTTACATATCTGCTGGTAGTGTGTACTCATATTTTTATCAATCTTATAATTGTTTTTGTATCATAATTTGTTTTGTTTTCTCACCACCTTCTGTGGTAGACATACAAAGCATTGTATAAACAGGTGAAAAACGTAGGAAATGAGGGTAAAGTAATGTAGTTCAGGAGAGGAACCAACCCAAGTCAAAAAATAAAGTATTTCCAAAATTTTCTCTAACTATTCAATCCCTTCAGAGAGAATAAAGAAAGAATATGCTTCAATTTCAATTTCTATTCCAAAATAACTTCTTATGAAACTAATTATATATTTATCAACAACACTTTTTTGTTTTGAACATAAATTAGGCTATCACGTAATTAAAAAACTTCATGCCTCACAACATTGTCAATTAACTACAACTCAATTTTAAAACGGTTTAAAAAAACCAATACAGCCATTGTAAAAAAATTAAAATAAAATGTTATGAGAATTAAAAAAACAACAACACTCCATGCCTGAGCTGCCTACACACACACACACACACACACAAACGAAGACATGTAATTTTAGTCCCTCCACTGTTTATCTTCACAAAGTTAAAAATCAACCATAAAACAAGACAGGCTGTCTCCTCCTCTGATATACTACCAGTCAATCATGAGATTGTTGTTTCAATAATTCTGCTTAGTCAGTATCTCCTGACAGAATGAAAGTATGAAAATGAAATACAGTACATTGATTTGGACTTGAAAATGCTGCAACCCATAACCATAAATACGGCTTCATTTCTATAAAAATGAGTAACAAGACCTGTATGTTTTTACATGTAATCTAACAAGTGAAAGGTTACAGCCCTAATAAGTATAATGCTTATGATGTAAAAGTTTGTATTTTTAGATATTAGGCTTTTTACTATTATTTTATTTAATCCTAATTCTCTGTAGCAAAATATCAAGTAGATAGCCTCCAAAAAGCCACTTTTTGTTCTCATATTCCCTTTACCTTAACCTGAAGTACTTTTGCCACTATTCTTTCCATTATCAATTTTTAGAACAGTGGCATTGTAAGTGCTCTGATATACAGTGCATAAGAAATTGCTTGAATTAAAATACCTGGAAAGTTCACATGTACGGTAAATTTTAAAAGAAGAAAAATGCTCCATTATCAGAAAGTTATTTCCACTTATTTCCACATGCCTATAAATTAATAGTTCTGCGTTGCCATTAGAATAAAAATGCTCTTAAAATGGCCCTCTAAGTTGTACTCTTATCCTTAAAGAAAGGTAACAAATAAATGCAGAAAGGTACATTTATTACAAGTGTACACTCCTTTAGGCATTGATTGGTAGGACATTTTACATTTAAATAACACAGCTGTTTTGCGCCTCAGTATCATAGCACTCCACTCTCCACCTCTGATTTTAGAACACACACACAATTGTTAAACTGCCCAGAGTGATCATTAGGACTAGAAGATTGACATCAAATAGGCCAGCTGTGGCCCCTTAAGTCAAGGATAACAACATTTAAGTACCTTAGCCAAACCAACTATACAAACATCACAAAACTTCGCAGCAATTACTAGCCTAAAATTTCCAATTGTTTTTTAGAAAATTAATTTAATTCATGCTGTAACTGTAATTTACATTTGTTACTTTCACCTATTTTAGACTAGTACACAAGTTGAGACTTTGGAACTTCAGTAGTTTTTATCACATCAACCTCACTGAAAAACCACAACACATCAAGTTATCTTCTACTCTGAATGACTTTCAAGTGCTGCACTAAGTCACAAATGGTTCCTTATTTGGAAGGAGAAGTTTTCAATACTTGTTTTTGATGTTCACAGTTTTTATATATACGATGAAGATATGTTCTTGGAGAAAGTATCCTGTGCCACTTACAGATATATAAAACATAGAGAAGGAATGTGCAAGTAGACATATTATAATATGTGAGATTTTTTATGATTCAAGTCGATTTCTGGTCAGAATATTTCAAATCAGACATTGCACAGAAAATCCAATCGGTGGGGAGACTGCCATAATTAATATAAGAATTATTTCTTCGGTCCTCTAAATTTATACTCAGAAGACCCTAACACGTTCATAGAATAATGTGGAACTCAATTCACTACCAAGACAAGAATATACCAACTAACTAGTCAAACAAATTTTACATGATTTTCTGTTGTATTATTTGATCAAATAACTGGATCATGTAGCCCAATGAAAATCCAAAACTGGAATTATGAATATTAAAAAATAAAAAGAATGCCTTCTTAACAGATGAGTTCCACAGACTTCTTAGCAATCTAAGACATTAATAAATGTTAAGCCATTAAATTCTTCTAAAGTTTATGAATATTTATATGTAGTATTGTATTGACATCTTTGCAAACTTTTCCTTGGGCCAATTAAATCAATTTTCTAAAACCAACTGCTAATAATTATACACATTGAAATATCACAAGAATCATTCTCTTTGAATTTTTTCCAACTTACTGTCTGAATTATGTTTTTCTTCCATCCACTCATATAAAAATGTGCAAAGGCACATACATTACAAAATAATAATCCCCTAAAGGTTTAGTAATCAAAACCATGTTATAACGTAAACTTGAACATTTGCAAATGTTCAAAACCAGAGCCAATATACGTGATAAAAATGGCATTTTAAAATCAGTGGGGAAGAGACAGATTATTCTATAACTCTACTGACCACTGGGAGAAATAACACAATGCAACACACCAGATTACATGCTCATAGTAATAGTTAAATGTAAACCATATTTTAATTGATTTAGTCTTTGCCAAAGGTATGTATCAATATTTGGGGACAAAGAGGAATTTAAATCATGAACTCACAATGTCACCTATCCTAGAAATCTCTCTAAATGTAACAACAATAACAACAACAAAAAAATGCTGAGTCCAAAATTTCTGAATACTTACTTTCTATCAGCCGGGAGAAAGTTTTTCAGAATATATCTGTAAAAGAAGAATTCATAAATAAAAAGGTAACGTTAGTATATAATAATTAAAATCTTTATCTTTTAAACAAGTATAAAGGCAAAACAAAAAGAAAATGTGTCAAATAATTAAACCATGATAGATGAAAGGCTGATGCCCTTCATAAATAATGTGCTCTTACAAGTCAATTTTTAAAAGTGGGCAGCCCCAAAAGAAAAATGAAGAAAGTTGTCAAAAGACAATCACAAAATAACTATAAATGATCATTAAACATAGAAAGAAATGAGAAATCTCATAAGTGATCAAAAGTTCAATCAAGGAAATGTGCACTGAAACACAAAGGTAAATATTTTTCTCCTCTGCAACTCTCAAATACACATATATATAGTCTTTGCCCCTGAAGGTACACACACACACACATATGCACATGCATGTGGCACACACGAGGCATTTCTTGTGATGATGAAGAAATAAGTTCATGCATCACTGGCACAATCTTTCCGGAAGACAAAGCTCTCAATTTAGCCATTCTACTTCTACATTTAGCCAAAAATGTACTTACAATAAGCGTGAAAAACTGAAGTTTTGATCAGTTTGCAAAGTATGATCCCATTTTTCTAAAAACTGTTCATATGAATGCACTTGAATTAGAAATTGGGCATAAATACATCAAGATACCAGTAGTGGATATATTGTGTTTGGCATTATGGGTGACAATTTTTTATATGTGCTTATTACATATTTTCAGAAGTTTTTAGAATATTATTTTGTAATTAGGTTAAATTTCAATTTTCAAATGATGATATTCCTCTACGTAAGGATGTTTCTTGTTTTAAATATGGTTCCAAAGTATTTTTTAAAAGATAAAGAAAAATAGTGTATGTCTGAATGTGTATTTTCATTGGTTTTGTTTCATTGTTCCCACAGCACATAAGTCATTTGAAGACAAAATCTTTAGCTTTGCCATAATGTATTCTTTTATTTACTGTAAAATACTGAGTTATCTATTAATGGCCAAACAAGCTCATATCACATCTCAAAGTTAAAGGAAAATACTGTTATGTGTTCTGAATAATATTTTCTAGGGCATGTATATATATATATATTTTTTTCATTCAAAACCCTTCTGTCAGTTCCACAGAAATCATTCATATTCTACATTTATTCTTCAATCCACATAACACTGAAAATCAAGAATTTCCATCTCTGTTAAAGCAATCACACAATAGAATTCAGGTCCATTCCACAGAATATAGTATATTCTTATTAAAAGAGTGATTTTTAAATGTGATACAATTATATAAAGACCTATAATATTTTTATCCTGATAATACAGTAAAGTATTGGAGAGTAACTGAGGCTCCAAATATGGATTGCCATGCATCTACTAAGTTGTATTTATTTTCATAAATTCTGTACTCCAGAGCCTGAATGCTGACCTACTGATATCAGGTGTTTGGATTACTCTAATTGTGAGGAATATACATGCACAAGTACTGAGGGGGAATGGAGAAAGTCCTCCTGACCAGATGCTTCATATGCATAATGAATAACAGCCTCAGGTGACACTGATCCAGAAGAGTAAGCCAGCAGAGATAGTAACATTAAGATATCCAGTGTCACCTTAGAGTCTAGAGAGAATATTTAGCTTCACAGGAGACTCCAAGGTGAGCTCCAAGCTTCAGAGACTACAATGCTGTCTTATGCATCACATTGGGCTTGTTATTTATTATAAAACTTGATGATACCCATACTGACAGACTGGACAGATACGAGCCAAGTGCACCTGTGAAAGGTACAAGGTTACTGTAACAGCTGAGCTGAGAAAACACACCTGACAAATGGGAGAGTAGAAAGTACAATTCACATTATTTATCTTGCCCAAGACCACATTTGGTATAATACCCTGGAGAAATAATTTTTCCAGAAACAGATTTTCAAGAATTGTAATTCAAACATTTTTTAATATTATGTACCAGTTAATAAACATTTTTGTTTCGCTTTTTTGAAAAATCAAAAAGATTGAAGTTTTATTGTAATAAAATAAAGAGAAGAAGTTTGAAAACTAAAAATTTCCTTTCAAAGCTGTGCATTAACATGTGATTGTGTTTACTTCAGAACTAGTCAGATGGCATGGCTTAGTGGAACAAAGTGGCAATATACTGTGAAGTATCCTTGGATCTGTGCAGTTCTAGTTAATAACCACCCCTCCTCAATTTTATATAACACAGGATGATAATTGTGTTTGGAAAATAATAGATGGTAGACAAACAGAGAAATAATTTCCACTTCAGCAACCTGCAGAGGTACCACGCAGCTTAACTTCAGAGCAGAAAATCCAGGCTGGAAGAACTGATATTCAAAGGTGCAGTAATGGGATGTTTAAATATGTTAGCCCTGCGCTGTCCCTTCATATTTTTTATAAGCACTGCATAATGTTTGGTCTCCCGTAGGGCTGCCTGAGACAGTGGTTTTCAATGGGACAAGTTATAAATACTGTCCTGCTGCTCTATGCTTTACCAGGATTGAGGGTAATTGTGTGAAGCTTAAAAATATATTGGTAGCATGACCCCCTGTCTCCATGAGCTCAACATGAAAGGAAAGTCAGGAACATAGAAAGTTTCCATTTTATTTGAGGGTCACAAAGGACAAAAAGGAACAACACAAAACCCCTTGGCATATAAGATGATCTAAAAACTATTTCACAGAACTGTAAAAGGGGTAGGACTGTGAGAGGAAAAAAGTTTCCTTTTGCCTCTTCTGTGCAGATGATTAGTGCACGTGAAAAGTTATTCTTCATTTGCTCTGAGATGTATTTTAACGAAAAAGTGGGCAGAAGTTCATCAAATGGGCTCTTGTATTCCCCAAGTAACCCCCATCATATTATCATCATTTGCAAACAGAAGTAGTGTTGACATCTCAGCCAAAACTGCTTCAGCTGGTAAAGATAAATGGGAGCAGGAAAGATGCCATTTCATTTCTTACACCTAAAGAGTTATTGTAGCCAGGTGACTGGAATTAAATGCTCTGTTCCCCAAGCCACATTCTGTGAGCACAAGGCTCTGTCTCCCTTTAACATAATCAAGTATAACTCCAATATTATGATGCACCTGATGCTAAAAGGTAAGTTAAAGAAATGGTTACATTTTAAACCATTTCATGACATTTTCTTCCTTGAGGCATACTGCACTTCCTTTAAATCAACAGATTCTTAGGTGCCTTTAAATACACCCTATAAATTTTCCTATGACTTCTACTCCTTATAGATAGCACTTTGTGTGAATTTTTCACTCATAAAACAAGACAATCCTAGAGAAAGCTTGTCAGGAAGGCCACCTTCCAACATTAGCTCCAAAGGATAGAGTTTAAACATACAGTAGGGGGCATTGTGTAGATAGACTACGACTAGATTCTAAGGCTAAGTAGTACTAAAATAGACAGATAAGAGATCAGTGCTTCTTGGTCATACCAAAGGCACCTTCTTTTTAAAACAAATATTTTGTAATATCCCTTTTACTACCTGAAATTTATCTGTAATACCTACACAACTTTTTAAAAAATCAGTACAAATCCTAAATCTAATACAAAGGAAAAAAATAGGAATAATTTATAATAAAGTAGGTATGTCTTCCAATGTATCAATATTTAAATATGACTACCAGAGTATATAGTAGTCAAGTGCCTGCACTTACTTATATTTAACAAGCGTGGCTACAAAAAAATTAAGATCAGTAACCTATCTTGAAATAAGAGTGAGAAAATGAAAGAGGTAAGGGTAGACACTAGAATAAGTATTAATAATAAATAATAAAATATTTGAATGTGAGTGAAATAGATTACATTA
Organism: Lagenorhynchus albirostris; assembly: GCF_949774975.1. Classification (NCBI taxonomy): domain Eukaryota; kingdom Metazoa; phylum Chordata; class Mammalia; order Artiodactyla; family Delphinidae; genus Lagenorhynchus; species Lagenorhynchus albirostris. Next base: position 54,814,992 of record NC_083105.1, on the reverse strand, counting down.
GCCAAGGAAAACATACCAATCACAAGTGGAAAAAATGAGAAAGTAAAGTATTTTCACAAATTAGCTGAATCTTATTTACATGCCTAATGAGAAAATAATTTCCTATGTTATAATGTGGGATAACAAAAGATCCTAGATATCATCTCTTCCATCATATCTACTGCCTTGAAATCTAATCATGCATTAAGTCTCCAGTACTTAAAAGACTTTACAACCATAATATTCATCAAGTGGAATACACAATGAATTTTTAAAAATGCAAACAGTATGTCAGTGAAAGAAGTTTTTCAGGAGACTTTAGGATAAGATATAGAACATCAGGCAACCCCAAAATATTTTTAACAATGTTCATAACATCATCATTTTAATCCATTTTTTTAAATATTTAGAGTAACAAAATATTTTAAAAATAGTTTCAGCATGTAATTTTTATAACATATACTGATCAACATTTTAAAAATGTATGGTTTGTGTTGTGATGAAATATTTTTAAAACAACTTCTACTAATGAAAATCAGTGAAACCCTCCAGTTTTATGTATCTCTATTCATTTAATATTTCTTATAAACATGTAACCTTTTATCTTATGTTGATCAATGAAATTATTCAGAAGATTAAAGGTGGTAAAGACAATATAAAATTAAACATTTTAATACTGATTGTTATACACTGTTTTACTTTATACTTTGGAGTAATTGCCTATAACTTGAACTCAGAAAACAACTTATGAAGAGACCTTTAAGATGACAGAAGAGTAAGACGTAGAGCTCACCTTCCTCCCCACAACTACATCAGAAATACATCTACATGTGGAACAACTCCTACAGAACACCTACTGAATGCTGGCAGAAGACCTCAGACTTCCCCAAAGGCAAGAAACTCCCCATGTACCTAGGCAGGGCAAAATAAAACAGAAAAAAACAGAGACAAAGGAGTAGAGACTGGACCTTCACCACTGGGAGGGAGCTGTGAAAGATGAAAAGTTTCCACACACTAGGAAGCCTCTTCATTGGCGGAGACTGGGGGTGGCAGGGGGAAAGCTTCGGAGCCACAGAGGAGAGCACAGCAACAGGGGTGCAGAGGGCAAAGTGGAGAGACTCTCGCACAAAGGATCAGTGCCGACCAGCACTCACCAGCCCAAGAGGCTTGTCTGCTCACCCGCTGGGGCGGGCGGGGACTGGGAGCTGAGGCTCGGGCTTCAGAGGTCGGATCCCAGGGAGAGGACTGGGGTTGGCTGCATGAACACAGCCTGAAGAGGGCTCGTGCACCACAGCTAGCCAGGAAGGAGTCCTAGAAAACGCCTAAGAGGCAAGAGACCATTGTTTCGGGGTGCTCGAGTAGAGGGGATTCAGAGCACCGCCTAAACAAACTCCAGAAACGATGTGGCTATCAGTGCAGACCCCAGAGATGGGCATGAAGTGCTAAGGCCGCTACTGGAGTCACCAAGAAGCCTGTGTGCAAGCACAGGTCACTATCCACACCTCCCTTCCTGGGAGCCTGTGCTCCTGCCACTGCCAGGGTCCTGTGATCCAGGGACAACTTCCCCGGGAGAACACAAGGCGCACATCAGGCTGGTGCAACATCATGATGACCTCTGCCGCTGCAGGCTCGCCCCGCATTCTGTACCCCTCCTTCCCTCCAGCCTGAGTGAGCCAGAACCCCCAATCAGCTGTTACTTTAACTCCATCCTGTCTGAGTGAAGAACAGACACCCTCAGGCGACCTACACGCAGAGGAGGGTCCAAATCCAAAGCTGAACCCCAGGAGCTGTGCGAACAAAGAAGACAAAGGGAAATCTCTCCCAGCACCCTCGGGAGCAGCGGATTAGATCTCCACAATCAACTTGCCGACTCCTGCATCTTTGGAATATGTGATTAGAAAACGAAATATCCCAAAATTGAGGCGGTGAACTTTGGGAACAGCGATATTTTTTTTTTCCTATTTCTCTTCTTCTGAGTGTGTATTTGTATGCTTCTTTGTGTGACTCTGTCTGAATAGCTTTGCTTTTACCACTTGTCCTAGGGTTCTGTCTGTCCGTCTTTTTTTTTTCTTTTTTTAGTATAGTTTTTAGCACTTATTATCATTGGTGGATTTGTTTTTTGGTTTGGTTGCTCTCTTCTTTCTTTCCTTCTTTTTTTTTCTTTTTTTATTACTTTTTAATTTGTTTTATTAATTACTTTTTATTCTTTATTTTATTAACTTTACTGTATTTATTATTTTTTTCTTTCTTTCTTTTCTTCTCCCTTTTCTTCTGAGCCATGTGGATGACAGGGTCTTGCTGTTCCGCCAGGTTTCAGGCCTGTGCCTTGGAGGTGGGAGACCAAGTTCAAGACACTGGTCCACCAGAGACCTCCTGGCTCCACATCACATCCAATGGTGAAAGCACTCCCAGAGATCTCCATCTCAACGCTAAGACCCAGCTCCACTAAACGACCAGCAAACTACAGTCCTGGACACCCTATGCCAAACAACAGGAACACAACAACACCCATTAACAGAGAGGCTGCCTAAAATCATAATAATGTCACAGACACCCAAAAAAACACCACCAGATGTGGTCCAGCCCAGCACAAAGACAACTTCCAGCCTCATCCACCAGAACACAGGCACCAGTCCCCTCCACCAGGAAGCCTACACAACCCACTGAACCAACCTTACCCACTGGCAGCAGACATTAAAAACAATGGGAACTACGAACCTGCAGCCTGCGAAAAGGAGACCCCAAACACAGTAAGTTATGCAAAATGAGAAGACAGAGAAACACAAAGCAGATGAAGGAACAAGATAAAAACCCACCAGACCAAACAAATGAAGAGGAAATAGGCAGTCTACCTGAAAAAGAATTCAGAGTAATGATAGTAAAGATGATCCAAAATCTTGGAAACAGAATGGAGAAAATATAAGAAATGATTAACAAGGACTAGAAGAACTAAAGAGCAAACAAACAATGATGAACAACAAAATAAAAGAAAGTAAAACTTCTCTAGAAGGAATCAATAGCAGAATAACTGAGGCAGAAGAACGGATAAGTAATCTGGAAGATAAAATAGTGGAAATAACTGCGGTAAAGCAGAATAAAGAAAAAAGAATGAAAAGACTTTAGGACAACGTCAGAGAGACCTCTGGGACAACATTAAATGCACCAACATTCGAATTATAGGGGTTCCAGAAGAAGAAGAGAAAAAGAAAGGGACTGAGAATATATTTGAAGAGATTATAGTTGAAAACTTCTCTAATATGGGAAAGGAAATAGTCAATCAACTGCAGGAAGCACAGAGAGTCCCATACAGGATAAATCCAAGGAGAAACATGCCAAAACACTATTAATCAAACTAACAAAAATTAAATACAAAGAAAAAATATTAAAAGCAGCAAGGGAAAACCAACAAATAACACACAAGGAAATCCCCATAAGGTTAACAGCTGATCTTTCAGCAGAAACTCTGCAAGCCAAAAGGGGGGCAGGACATATTTAAAGTGATGAAAGGGAAAAACCTACAACCAAGATGACTGTACCCAGCAAGGATCTCATTCAGATTAGATGGAGAAATTAAAACCTTTACAGACAAGCAAAAGCTAAGAGAATTCAGCACCACCAACCCAGCTTTACAACAAATGCTAAATGAACTTCTCTAGGCAGGAAACACAAGAGAAGGAAAAGATCTACAAAAACAAACCCTAAACAGTTAAGAAAATGGTAATAGGAACATACATATTGATAATTACCTTAATTGTAAAGGGATTAAATGCTCCAACCAAAAGACACAGACTGGCTGAATGTATACAAAAGCAAGACCCGTATATATGCTCTCTACAAGAGACCCACTTCAGACCTAGGGAGACACACAGACTGAAAGTGAGGGGATGGAAAAAGATATTACACGCAAATGGAAAACAACAGAAAGCTGGAGCAGCAATTCTCACATCAGACAAAATAAACTTTAAAATAAAGACTATTACAAGAGACAAAGAAGGACACTACATAATGATCAAGGAATCAATCCAAGAAGATGTAACAGTTGTAAATATTTATGCACCTGACATAGGAGCACCTCAATACATAAGGCAAATGCTAACAGCAATAAAAGGGGAAATTGACAGTAACACAATAATTGTAGGGGACTTTAACACCCCATTTTCACCAATGGACAGATCATCCAAAATGAAAATGAATAAAGAAACACCAGCTTTAAATGATACATTAAACAAGATGGACTTAACCGATATTTATAGGACATCCCATCCAAAAACAACAGAATACACTTTCTTCTCAAGTGCTCATGGAACATTCTCCACAACAGATCATACCTTGAGTCACAAATCAAGCCTTCGTAAATTTAAGAAAATTGAAATCGTATCAAGTATCTTTTCTAAACACAATGATATGAGACTAGATATCAATTACAGAAAGGAGTCTGTAAAAAATACAAACACATGGAGGCTAAACAATACACTACTTAAAACCAACAGATTATGGAAGAAATCAAAGAGGAAATCAAATAATATGCAGAAACAAATGGCAATGAAAACATGATGACCTACTACCTATGGGATGCAGCACAAGCAGTTCTAAGAGGGACGTTTATAGCAATACAATCCTACCTTAAGACACAAGAAACTTCTCAAACAAACAACCTAACCTTACATCTGAAACAATTAGAGAAAGAAGAACCAAAAAAACCCCAAAGTTAGCAGAATGAAAGAAATCATAATGATCAGATCAGAAATAAAAGAAATGAAGGAAACAATAGCAAAGATCAAAGAAACTAAAAGCTGGTTCTTTGAGAAGATAAACAAAATTGATAAACCATTACCCAGACTCATCAAGAAAAAAAGGGAGAACTCAAATCAACAGAATTAGAAATGAAAAAGGAGAAGTAAAATCTGACACTGCAGAAATACAACGGATCATGAGAGACTACTATAAGCAACTCTATGCCAATAAAATGGACAACCTGGAAGAAACGGACAAATTCTTAGAAACGCACAACCTTCCAAGACTGAACCACGAAGAAGCAGAAAATAGGAACAGACCAATCACAAGTACTGAAATTGTAACTGTGATTAAAAACTTCCAACAAAGGAAAGCCCAGGACCAGATGGATTCACAGGTGAATTCTATCAAACATTTAGGGAAGCGCTAACGCCTATCCTTCTCAAACTCTTCCAAAATATAGCAGAGGGAGGAACACTCCCAAACTCATTCTATGAGGCCACCATCACCCTGATACCAAAACCCAGCAAAGGTGTCACAAAGAAAGAAAACTACAGGCCAATATCACTGATGAACACAGATGTAAAAATCCTCAACAAAATAAGGCAAACAGAATCCAACAACACATTAAAAGGATCATACACCATGATTATATGGGGTTTAACCCAGGAATGCAAGAATTCATCAGTATATGCAAATCAATCAATGTGATACACCATATAAACAAACTGAGGATAAAAACCACATGATCATCTCAACAGATGCAGAAAAAGCTTTTGACAAAATTCAACATCCATTTATGATAAAAACCCTCCAGAAAGTAGGCACAGAAGGAATTTACCTCAACATAATAAAGGCCATATATGACAAACCCACAGCCAACATCATTCTCAATGGTGAAAAACTGAAACCATTTCCTCTAAGATCAGGAACAAGACAAGGTTGCCCACTCTCACCACTATTATTCAACATAGTTTTGGAAGTTTTAGCCACAGCAATCAGAGAAGGAAAAGAAAAAAGGGAATCCAAATTGGAAAAGAAGAAGTAGAGCTGTCACTGTTTGCAGATGACACGATACTATATATAGAGAATCCTAAAGACTCTACCAGAAAACTACTAGAGCTAATCAATGAATTTGGTAAAGTAGCAGGATACAAAATTAATGCACAGAAATCTCTTGCATTCCTATACACTAATAATGAAAAATCTGAAAGAGGAAACACTCCCATTTACCACTGCAAGAAAATGAATAAAATACCTAGGAATAAACCTACCTAAGGAGACAAAAGACCTGTATGCAGAAAACTATAAGGCACTGATGAAAGAAATTAAAGATGATACAAACAGATGCAGAGATACACCGTGTCCTGGATTGGAAGAATCCACATTGTGAAAATGAACATACTACCCAAAGCAATCTACAGGTTCAATGCAATCCCTATCAAACTACCAATGGCAATTTTCACAGAAGTAGGAGAAAAAAATCTCACAATTTGTATGGAAACACAAAAGACCCCAAACAGCCAAAGCAATCTTGAGAAAGAAAAATGAAGCTGGAGGAATCAGGCTCCCTGACTTCAGACTACACTACAAAGCTACAGTAATCAAGACACTATGGTATTGGCACAAAAACAGAAATGTAGGTCAATGGAACAGGACAGAAAGCCCAGCGATAAACCCACACACATATGGTCTCCTTATTTTGATAAAGAAGGCAAGAATATACAATGGACAAAAGACGGCCTCTTCAATAACTGGTGCTGGAAAACTGGCCAGCTACATGTAAAAGAATGTAACTAGAACACTCCCTAACACGATACACGAAAATAAACTCAAAATGGACTAAACGTAAATGTAAGACCAGACACTATAAAACTCTTAGAGGAAAACATTGGCAGAACACTCTATGACATAAATCACAGCAAGATCCTTTTTGAGACACCTCCTAGGGAAATGGAAATGAAAACAAAAATAAACAAATGGGACCTAATGAAACTTAAGAGCTTTTGCATAGCAACAAAAACCATAAACAAGATGAAAAGACAACCCTCAGAATGGGAGAAAATATTTTCAAATGAAACAACTGACAAAGGATTAATCTCCAAAATTTACAAGCAGCTCAATATCAAAAAAACAAACAACCCAATCCAAAAATGCACAGAAGACCTAAACAGACATTTCTCCAAAGAAGATATACAGATTGCCAACAAACACATGAGAGAATGCGCAACATCACTAATCATTAGAGAAATGCAAATCAAAACTACAATGAGGTATCACCACACACCAGTCAGAATGGCCATCATCAAAAAATCTACAAACAATAAATGCTGGAGAGGCTGTGGAGAAATGGGAACCCTTTTGCACTGTTGGTGGGAATGTAAATTGATACAACCACTATGGAGAACAGTATCGAGGTTCCTTAAAAACTAAAAATAGAACTACCATATGACTCAGCAGTCCCACTACTGGGCATATACCCTGAGAAAACCATAATTCAAAACGAGTCATGTACCACAATGTTCACTGCAGCACTATTTACAACAGCCAGGCCATGGAAGCAACCTAAGTGTCCATTGACAGATGAATGGATAAAGAAGATGTGGCACATATATACAATGGAATATTACTCAGCCATAAAAAGAAACGAAGTTGAGTTATTTGTAGTGAGGTGGATGAACCTGGAGTCTGTCACACAGAGTGTAGTAAGTCAGAAAGTGAAAAATAAATACCGTATGCTAACACATATATATGGAATCTAAAAAAAAAAAAATGGCTCTGAAGAACCTAGGGGCAGGACTGGAATAAAGACACAGATGTAGAGAATGGACTTGAGGACACGAGGAGGGGGCAGGGTAAGCTGGGACAAAGTCAGAAAGTGGCATGGACTTACATATACTACCAAATATAAAGTAAATAGCTAGTGGGAAGCAGCCACATAATACAAGGAGATCAACTCAGGGCTTTGTGACCACCTAGAGGGGTGGGACAGAGAGGGTGGAAGGGGGACACAAGAGGAAGGAGATATGAGGATATATGTATATATATAGCTGATTCACTTTGTTATAAAGCAGAAACTAACACACCACTGTAAAGCAATTATCCTCCAATAAAGATGTTAAAAAAAAACCCACTTTTTTGTTGCTAATTGGCATTTTTTAATACAATGAGATCAGCAAGTAAAATAATAATAATATTTCTTAGTCTGTTAAAAGGAATATCAAATCCCTAATAAACATCAGAAGTATTGTTATGCTTACCGTACCTGTACTATTGCACTGAAATCCTTTTCATCTATGTAGTTGGATACAAGTAATTCAATGGGTATTAAAAAAATGGGAATAAAAGTTTTAATGGAACCCAAAAAGTCTGGATAATTTGATTAAAGTTTATTTTGACATCAGAGGTTTTTTTCTTTTCAGTTCATTATAGAAATATAAACAAACATGTTTCACATTCATTTCAAATGAAAAAATCATACATGTTGTAACTTTATTTTTTTAATTATAAGCATTTTAGAATTATTCCTCACATCTTTTTAATAAGAGCTAATTAGGGGCAATATATTTTTCCAAGTCATTTGGAAATACATTTCAAGACTATTTTTAACAAACTCTTTCAATATTGGAAAATAACATTCTCAGCAAGAAAGTATTTTTTTAATATGTAAATATGTTTACTAATCCCACAATTCCTTTAATTTAATGAGGCTTATCTTTTTGTATGTTTCTTAACAGCATTCAAATTTTCAAATGTATTTACCTGAGATATAAATTTATGCAATATTTCAATCTTTATATTTACATTTCATTGATTTAATTTTAAATTTGTCACTAAATACCGGATAGCAAACAAAATCTTTTTAAGCAATGTTTCCAGAAACTCCTCTTATTGTGAGATGCGATATTTAGCCAGTCTCCATTGCCACTATGTACTTTAAGAAATAATTTATTATTCAAGGGATTATACTTAATTTTATTAATAGCGTCTATTGAAAACCATTCAGTGATCATCTTTCATTAACTTCCACTTGTCATCTTTCATTAACTTCCACTTGATTTTTTTTTAAATAATGATGCTAGAACAGTTTTAATAATCTTGGCAAGATTTTTTTTCCCAATACTGTGTAGATTATAACACTGTGCCGGAATGTGTACTTTCCGTAAGAAATAATAACACGTATTTTTTACATGAGGTTTTATGAGCACCTTGGTGACGAATTCTGGGTTTCAATAGCTTGCTTAAATTTTCAAAATATGGTAAACTGTTTCCTGCTTTTCCAGTATAACTCTTTATATTTATTTAATATGTCCTATTTTTAAAACATTATGATTATAACAATGATAAAACAGTTTTAGTGGGAAAAACTAAAAATTATATTTTAAATATTAACAAAAAATGTTAACATTTTTTGGTATCTGACATTTTACAATATAAGTTAAATACTCTGGCATTCTTGGACCTTGCTTACTAAATATCAGTTGTGAACCTTAGTCACGTGAAAAACAGAAGTATCAGCACATTTTCAAAGTATTTTATAAGCAGTAGTATGGGCATATTGAAATTCATTGAGCTATATTAATAATAGAATGTTAGATTGATAGAACAATAAACAATAAGATAGATAGGCAGAGAGAGAGAGAGAGAGAGAGAGAGATACTTTAAATGGTAGTAAAGGTGACCAATGCAACACTACTCCTACTTGTATCAGCAGTATCCTTTCAGGGTCATTTACATCTGAAAATTCTCTCCTAGGTTAAAAATGTTATCTTCCCACAAATTTAAGGGTCTACAAAAATCATCGCCCACACAGGCCCTGAATAATTATTTTGAGTTCTCATGTGTCATGATTTTCATTGATATTATATTCAGATATTATTTTTTGTTGTTGGAATAAATATAAAATGCTCATCTATTCTAGAATAACCAATTATTTTGATAGAAAAGTAACAGGAAAGGAATGATATGTTAATGAAAGCTATAGAGCTACTGAAGTAAAGAAAAAGATATTTCTTATGGTAAAGAGGAAATTTTAAGTAAATAGAGTAGTTAAACGAAAAGAATGGGGAAGTATATAAATAACTCCAAAGAAGCATAGAAAGAAAAAAAGGAGAAAAAAATTTAATCAAATACTTTCAGAGAAAAGGGCAGAAGAGAGAGAGAGAACAAGCTTATTAGAAGAGATAAGAAGTTCCAGAAGAGATGGAAGAGGTAATAGAAACTATCCAAGAAAAATGATGGGGTGATAAAGATAGCTAAATTTGTGGATCTGGAGTAGAAAAAGCTTGGCCTATGGAGGCAAACATTCTATTTCTTGCTATTACTTATTAGCTGTGGAATTAGAGGCCCAGGTTTCTGATCTGGAAAATGGGCCTCATAAATTTGTTGAGAAGTAGTTTTGGTAATGCTTAAAATATTTTTAGCACCATGCCTAGCTCGTAAGAGGTGTTCAGGATGAGCTCGTTCTCTTCATGAAGAAATTAATGTCGCATTTGTTGGCAATTCCTATCTATCCTATCCCAAAACAAAATATCTTGATCTGGATTTTAGTAACAAACTAACAAGGATTACCAAATCCCCGTAATTATGAGAAAGTTCAAAAGTATGCCAGCTATCAAGATAACACTCTAGTATAAATTCCCTTAAATATATTGTACTAAAGACATAGTTACACTTACTTTGACTTAGCTAGCAGTTTAAACTTCCTAAAAGAATATTACCCCCTGTGCTGAGGGGAAATGATCATACCTCAAAGAAAAGTTTAATTCTAAAAGGGTATTTTACTGATATGTTTCATTTCCTAGCAATTGCCTGCCCATGCAAAATCCATTACATGTGTTAAGACATCCTTGATTAACCCTCCAGGGGCTCTATAACAAAAAAGCCAACAAAAGCTGAAAGAAGAATCTAATAAACCCTCACAACATCAAGAGATTCAGCAATGCCATTAATAACAGTGTAGAGAAAAATAATTTACAAAGCATAAAAAAATTACCAAATGTGTTATAGGTTTTTATTTGTCTGTAGGTAAGTATATTTATATCTATAGATATATATGAGATAGGGTTTTTTTTCCTACTGGTAACTATTTTATTGTGATAGTTGCATGTCCTACTGTGCTAAAATCTGAAAAGGTCGATTTTACAAAGAATAATTTTGATTATAGCACTACCATTTTGTTTCTGGAATATGGAAATCTGTTGTGTGATGACATCAAGAAGCTACAGCTGGTAAAGCAAACAGAGAAACAGAATAAGATTCTACTATAGAAATGACAGCAGGGGCCAGAAAACTACAATTCGAACCATAAATTAAATAGGGCAGCTTACAAGCACAGGCAGCCGTGAACTAGAGAAAGAAAAGTGGAGCAAAGAGGAGACTGTATGTCTTCAGAAACAATGGTGATGTGACACTTTAAGCACACGCCTAATATTCTTTTACATATCATATACAGATGACCTTTGAACCAAGTGGAGGTTAGGGGCACTGACCCTCCACACAGCTGAAATTCCACGTATAACTTGACAGTCAGCCCTCCGTATCCAAGGTTCCACACAGCAGATTCAACCAACCATGGATTTTATAGTACTGTAGACCCTAAACCCAACTCGCCCTGAAACTGAGTTCTCCTGCCAAATTTATGATTAACCTCTCTACCCAAAACTATATTCCCTTTCTTGTCCCCTCTGACCTCAATCCTGTGTTAAATAAACTCTAATCAACCAGTCAGATGACTAAAACTGCTGTTGTTGATAACATTCTTAATGTACAACAGACCCAGGTTGTTCCTCCAGGGCAAGATGAGCTAACAGACTCCCGCCCCCCTGCCCTGGTCAAGGTCTGTCATGGACCACCAGACCAGAGACTCCTAAAGCACAGACACCCTGACTCCTGTAACTATGATTAAGAAGCATCACAAGATGACAATTAACTCCGGCTTCTTTTTTCTTCCCCTTTAAAAATCTATAACTCAAAGACCAAGTTGGAATGGATCTGAGGTTTGTCTCCCACTCCCTTGCTTGGAGTCCTACAATAAACCCTTACTTTGCGGCAAACACCCAGCCAGGGTCAGAGTTTGGCTTTCTGCATAGCAGGGACAGGAGATCATTGCTCAGTTACAACCAGAGCAGTCCAAACCCATCTTGTTCAAGTGTCAGCTGTACTCTCTAAAAAGGGCAAATTCACCTTTAGTAAACATTTTAAATATAAGAATATTGTGGACAAAAAAAAAAAAAGAAGTTCTCTGCCATTTCAAGTAAACAAAGAATGTTGCAGCCATCCAGCCATGAGCCATTGCAGCTACCCCCTATGGTGTGCCCTGAGGGTTACAGGATACTGGCCCTAGATAGTTAAGATTCATATCAAAGGAATAATTGCATGGAGCCCAGACTCTTGCAATTTCTCATACATAAAAAAGCACTAAAATCATTAACTTGAGATGTCTGTTTTTTGTGATTAGCAGTAATCTTTTGAGGCTTGACTTCATGTTTTTGTTTTTTTTGTTTTTCAGAAAAAACTCCTATACATGCTAGCCACTCCCTTACCTCTTTGGAATAGTTCCTCGGATCTACCTGAGAAACTGTATCCCAGGCTATAGTCCTCAGTAATGGCCTGAATAAAACAAACATCATTTTCAACTTTTAAGTTGTGCATTTTCTTTAGTCAACAATATCAAACACAAGTGGCTAAGGTTTTCTGAACTGTTCTGAAACTGAAAGCATTATGTGACTGAAAAACTCAAAGACTGGGCTTCCCTGGTGGTGCAGTGGTTGAGAGTCCGCCTGCCGATGCAGGGGACACGGGTTCGAGCCCTGGTCCAGGAAGATCCCACATGCCGCGGAGCAACTGGGCCCGTGAGCCACAACTACTGAGCCTGCGCGTCTGGAGCCTGTGCTCCGCAACAAGAGAGGCCGCGATAGTAAGAGGCCCGTGCACCGCGATAAAGAGTGACCCTCGCTTGCCGCAACTGGAGAAAGCCCTCGCACAGAAACAAAGACCCAACGCAGCCAAATAAATAAATAAATAATAATTTAAAATGAATATCTGGTAAAAAAAAAAAACTCAAAGACTACTTCAGTTGTCTCTAAGTCCTGAATGAATATGAAGAACAAATTCTGTTGAGAATTGGGTTAATAGTTTCCTTGGCATTAATAACTTCCTCCGTTACACACCTTGTCTTTTATTCATGCCCTTTATATATAGAATTAAAAAGATTGTGACGTAGATGAAACAGTATTTTTACACTGATTTTTGAAATATGAAATTAGATACATTTTTTTCCCCACTGGTGCATATTCTGATTTATTTGAATGATTTATCTGAATAATTGACAGTACCATCATCCTTTTCAGACTACAGCATGGTATGGTCACGGCAAACCATCGAATCATGATTTAAGCTGAACTTAAATTTTTACTTCTTATATAATGTTATATAATACAGCATAGTGGCTAAGAACAATCGATTTTGAGCTAGACTCAGTGGATTATATATAAATAGATTATGTAGGGGAGCAAGGCTTGCCACCCCAAAATGTGTCTCTTTGGCAAGAGTATTAATTTAGGGTGATTATTTTCTAAAAACAGAAGACTCAGGAAGTCTTTCTTTTTACCTCCCCCTTAGCTGCCTAAAAAATTTAGATAAAGGGCCTGTTCCCAGAACAAAGCTATCACTAGAGATATCTGCAAAGAATAGGGACTAGGTGTAGGAGGTAGAGATAAGAATGCATTTTGTGTCTCATTGTCTCTTCATAACCCAGCAAATATTTGTTTACCAAACATTTGCTTTTTCATCTCCATGTCAATTGCTTTCCTCTTCTTTGAAGTCCCAAACCAATACTTCCTCTTTTGCCTTTAGCAAAACATCCTCTTTTGCCTTTAGTTGAAGATGGCGTTTAAGGTGAAGGCTTAAGCCCATTTTGCTGAGTTACTCAGTTTTTCTGGATCTCTCATGTATGTATGTTACTAAACTTTTGTTTGATTTTTTCCTGTTAATCTGACTCATGTCGATTTAATTCTTTGATCAGCTACACGAACCTAGAAGGGTAGAGGAAAATTTCTTCCTCCTAGACAGAGTTATATCTCAGCTCTATCACTTACTATCAAGTTTCTACACTCTCTTTGTATCAGTCTTTTGATCTGTAGAACAGGAATAATGATAGAAACAATGCCATGGGGTTGCTGTGGGAATCAAGAGTTATAAAGGTTCAAGACTCACCTGGCATGTAGTAAGTGCTCAGTGTTAGTAATTAATTATTAACCTTTAGTTGATTTTACCATAATGCCTGCTTTATAGGGTCAAATGACTAAATAATGCCAAAATCATTCAGTGTCTTCATCATAACTTTTATCAATTTTAAAAATACAACTTTTTTTACTGTTAAAAAGTCAAAATACAACTGTTTATACAGTTACATCAATTTAAAACTCTATATGGTGAACTTTCCCTCTGACCTTACACTAAAAGAAAACTGCCTATTTTTTCCAATGGAATTCTATCTAATATGCCCATCATGACACTCTCTTGTTGGCTTTATATGCTTTGTTTTGTAACTATTCAAAAGGAAAGCAAACCCTGTTCATTGTTTTCCTTTAATCAAAATCTTTAGGCATTCTGATATGGATTGCATTAAATCTGTAGGTTGATTTGGGTCATCTGGCCATTTTAACAATATTAATTTTTCCAATCCATGAACACAGGATATCTTTCCATTTATTGGTATCATTTTCAATTTCCTTTATCAATGTCTTACACTTTTCAGAGTGTTGGCCTTTCACCTCCTTGGTTAAATTTATTCCTAGATATTTTATTCTTTTTGATGCAATTGTAAATGAGATTGTTTTTTTACTTTCTCTTTCTGATAGTTCATTATTAGTGTATAGAAAAGCAACCGATTTCTGTAGTCTTGTATCCTACAACTTTACTGAATTCATTTATTAGTTCTAATAAATTTTTTGGTGGAGACTTTAGGGTTTTCTATATGTAGTATCATGTCATCTGCAAATAGTGACAGTTTTACTTCTTTTCCAATTTGGATGGCTCTTATTGCTTTTTCTCACCTATCTGCTGTGGCTAGGACTTCATGACATTTTTCATAGAAATAGAATAATCCTAAAATTTGTATGGAACTACAGAAGACCCTGAATAGCACAGGCAATCTTGAGAAACAAAGCTAGAGGTATCATACTCCCCTCAGACTATACTACAGACTTCAGTTTATACTAATGACTTCACACTGTACTACAAAGTTACAGTAATCAAAACAGTACTGGCACAAAACAGACACATAGGTCAACGGAATAGAACAGAGAGCCCAGAAATAAACCCATGCACATATGGTCATTAATCTACAACAAAAGAGGCAAAAATACACAATAAGGAAAACACAGACTCTTCAATAACGGGTATTGAGAATACTGGGCAGCCACATGTAAAAAAATGAAATTAGAACGTTCCTCACGCTATATGCAAAAATAAACTCAAAATGGATTAAAGACCTACATGTAAGACCAGAAACCGTAAAACTGCTAGAAGAAAACATTAGCAGTACACTCTTTGACATGAGTCTTAGCAATATTTATTTGGATCTGTCTCCTCAAGCTAGGGAAACAAAAGCAAAAATAAACAAATGAGACCTAACTAAGCTGAAAAGCTTCTGCACAGGGAAGGAAACCATCAACAAAAAACCCCTACAACCTACTGAATGGGAGAAGATATTTTCAGATGATAATATCTAAGAAGGGATTAATATCCAAAATATGTAAGGAGCTCATACAACTCAATATCAAAAAACAAACAATCTGATTTAAAAATGGGCAGAACACCTGAAGAGACATTTTGCCAATGTCCAACAGGCACATGAAAAGATGCTCCACCTCATTAATCATCAGGGATATGCCAAACAAAACGTCAGTGAGATACCACGTCACACCTGTAAGAGCTGTTGTCTTCAAAAAGGCAACAAATAACAAATGTTGGCAAGGATGTGGGAAGAGGGTACGCCTCATGCACTGTTGGTGGGAATGTAAATTGGTGCAGCCACTGTGGAAACAGTATGGAAATTCCTCAAAAACTAAAAATAGAACTACCATATGACCCAGCAATTCCATTCCTGGGTATATATCTGAAGAAAACAAAAACACTAATTCAAAAAGATACATGCACGCCAGTGTTCATAGCAGCATTATTTATAATTGCCAAGATACGGAAGCAGCCTAAGTGTCCATCAACAGATGAACAGATAAAAAAGATGTGGCATATATATACAATGGAGTATTAGCCATAAAAAATGAAATTCTGCCATTGGTAACAACGTGGCTGGACCTAGAGAGTGTTATGCTAAGTGAAGTAATTCAGACAGAGAAAGATAAATACTGTATATTTTCTCTTATATGTAGAATATAAAAAATAAGATAAGCAAATGAATACAACAAAACAGAAACAGACTCACAGATACAGAAAACAAACTAGTGATTACGAAGGATGAAGGGTAAGAGGAGGGGCAAGATAGGGGAAGGGGATTAGAGATGCAAACTAGCAGGTCTAAAATAAATAAGATACAAGGATATGTTGTACAGCACTGGGAATATAGCCAATATTTTATAATAATTTTAAACGGCAGATACTCTATAACAATATTAAATCACTATGTCATATATCTAAAACTAATATTGTAAATCAACTATACTTCAACAACAAAAAAATGTTTGGGCAAGTGTGCTTTGTGATAGTAAATGTTTTCATCCCCCTTTTAACAGATTTTTTTCTTTGATGTTTCACTTTCCTTAGTAAATGATTGCTTGTCTGCCTTAGCTACATATCATTGAGATCTGATTAGGAAGAGTATACCAGAAAAATAAAGTAAGGCATCCTTTTAAAAGCAACATAACCCTGATTACAGGGTTAAATATTTTAATAATTTTCTCCAAATAAAGTATTAGTTGTATCACTCAGAATAGCAACAATAATAAAGTTGATGATGATACTGATGATGATATTAATAAAAAACACCAATTATTTGTTATGGAAATGTAACTGTTAAGGATACATCTCAATCCTTTCAAATATCCTATATCTTATAAGGTAAAAAAAGGTGAAAAGATGAAATTTTGACTCTAAATGATTAACTTAAAACTATAAAATGGCATAGATACCAAGGTGCTTAGGGACAGCATCAGGTTTCAAACCCAAAATTATTTTCAATCAAATGTATTGAAAGCTATGTTAGAAAATTAAGAAGCTGTATGGCTAAAAACAGATTTTATGGTTTGTCTCTCTTGGGCTTTGATTTAAGTCTCAGCTCCACTACTTTTCATTGCGAAATATAAATGGTAAAATTAAGATAGAAACTACCAATGTTTAATACATAGGATTTTGGGGAATGGAGGCAAAAACAGCAACCCATGTGGAATAAGGTTAGCCCAAATGAGGAATTCATTAGAAGGCTTGCCTAAAGGAACTCAAGAACACAGGCTTGCAGTCCTTCAACTTTCACAATTTTATGTATCTGCTTGATTCTCTGCTACTGACCATTTGTTCCTTTCTTTCTTTCATTATGCAGCTCCTTTGATTACATCCCATGGTGTCAGCCAGCAGCAGGAAGCTGAGAGCGTCCTTTTCCGATCTCAAGTTCAACAATCTCTGCAAAAACCTGTAACTAGTCTAATGTGATCAGGTTCCCTGCATCCCCCTTCTCCAGCCAGTTCCAGTAGTCAGGTGATGGGATTTTTAAATAAGATAACACCTTTCAATGGACCACATGGTATGAATGACTATCTCCTCTAGAAGGTGTGTACTACTGCCCTGAGTGACTAAACATGACTTGTCCAAACTACAAGGTATTTGTCAAAAAAGAAAAAGAATATATTTTAACAATTAGTATAAGATGATCTATAATTTTTAGATATTTAGACATTTTGAATATTTACAGTCTTAACCTAAGACTGCCAATGTTGGGTGGGCAGATGGAGTGTTGTTGGTTGAAATCATTTTGCTAATTTGGAAACAATATTTAAATGTTAGCTGTTAAAACAAAAAAGACATTTAACTAGGCCAGTGGTTCTCAACATTTACTGCATGTTAAATCCACTAGGGAGTTTAAAAAAAAATACCGATGTCTGGGCCTTACCTTCCTCACCTCTCTGAATTCTGATTTTATCAGTTCAAGATATGTTCTGAGATTTGGTATTTCTGGTTTAACTCTTTGGGTGATTGAAATTTGGATCCAGGATTATTAATTATTGGGCTAGAGACCAACCAGTGGTGTTCGAACATTAGCATGAGTCACCTGGAAGGCAGGCTATTAAAATATACATTGCTGGGCTCTACTCTTCAAGATGTTTTATTCATTAAGTCTGAGGTGGAGCCCGAGAAGTCACATATCTAACATGTTCCCAGGCGTGCGTAAGCTGTTGGTCTGGGGACCACACTTTGAAGCCCACAGAAGTGAATAAATAAATCTTAAACTTTTGAAGGTGAGAGAACATTTCTTAAAAAATTAGAAGTGCTATTGACATTCCCTACGCTCAAAAAATGTATATACACTGAAAATATTACAAATAATTTTACACATTTCACAAATTTACTGAAGTTCATCCATTGATCAAGGAGTTCAAACATTTGAGGCCACAACCCTAGATCCAAAGAATTTCTTATAACATCATCTATTCTTTTAGCTCGAAAATTCAATGCCATAATTAGCCTTTGGAAAATAATGCATTTTGTTATGAGTCAAAAGTAAAAGAATTAGACTAACATTGAAGAAATTATATTCGAAAATGATGTAAGTTTTGAAATACACAAAATACTGTTGAAGCTTTAGATTAAAAATTAATATTGTTCTCAGATTACTGTTTTTTCAAATTTATACTTTGCCTACTTTAGCATAGGAACTAAGTTTAATCCAGTGATAGATAAAATTGTCTTCAAGTTTTCTTTAATAAATCTAAACATTTCATAGATATCCTTATAATGATCTATTCCACACTTTAGTATTTTATACATTTTTGACTTATTAACAATATTTATTGAGAGTCAAGGCACATACTTGGTGCTGGGATATCACAGTGAAATAAACAGGCATTATCCTGGCCATCAGGGAACTTAATTTATGAATGACTTTCACCATGAAAAGGCTTTTGCATTTCCAAACTCTTTTCACTATGTTTTTAAACTTGTACCAATAGCATAAACTCAGTCTCTTAAAGAAATATTTCAAAAGACTTGCCTATTATTATGTTTTGATATTAGTGGTAAATAAATTTTGAACTAGTAACAAATGGTAACTGTTCAGTGCTGAAGACACACATGATATAGACAGATATTATAAATGCTTGCAATATATTTTGGACTCTAACGCTTTATCAATGTTATGCTGAATTCTATGCTGAGAAAATATCTTTTAACTTATGAAGTCTAATTTTTTGGTTATTGAAATATATTCAACAATGGCACTACAAATACAATATGGTAATAGATTCCAAAATAATTTGATCTACACAGAGAAGTCTCAGTAGTAAGGTTTAGTATGTTAAGCAAAATGTAATTGCATAAAGAAATGCACCTGCTGATGTAGTGTTAATTAGACAGTCATGTTCTACATGTCACTGTCAGCTTTGCTTCATAGAGCTACAGAAATTGCTACTTTTGAACTTGATAAATTTTTCTTTCCTCACTTACCTTTTAATTTCCTTCTAACAGTGCCTATACAGTTCCAGTATTACAAACCACTGTTGCCTGGTATATTTATATTCCTTTTATTTATTTTTTTTTAACTTTAGGAAGAACAAAGGCCTCATCTCATATCAGTTTCATATATTGTTTTGGTCAAGCCTGATTGAGTCACTCAAAGGCAAACTGAAGATCATAATAAGCAGTCAGAAATGCCACTATTAGGTTAAAGTCTTTGTTTTCATTTAATCTTTGCTGCTCTTCTAACTTTATGTAAAACAAATTCACAATTTATTTTCTGTACCTGAAAGAATGCCTAGACTATAGTAGGGTCATAATTTTAAAATATATTTCATTTTTTAAATTTACTTAAAATTATTTTTAAATCAATATTATTTTTATTTATTAGACTATATAAAAAATGGATGAATGGATGAATGAATATTTTTAAGGACATACGTAAATTAAAAATAAGGCTTTATTCTCCCTGTGAAAATGAGAGATTTCCCTCCCCTCTATTTTCTCAGAGCTTTTACCTTAGAAAACTTGTAATTTTAAGTACTTCCTCATTTCTTTGAAATGTATGTAAATCCTTCTGAAAACTAGACAGGACTTTTGTCACCTGGCCTTTTGTAGCTTACAGCCTAGGAATGACTTCCTCAAGGACCTGGGCAACATCCCTTTGAAATGTAAACATTGAGGAAGATAGAACCCCTATTTCCCCATGTCTGTGGGAGGGTAGGAGCTGAACTTTGTTGGGTACCTTTCTCCAAGTTACAAAACTACCTCCTGTCATAAAGATATAACAAGTTTATTTCTGCTCTGAATTAAACCAATTAGCTAACACAGATGGTCACCCCAATTACCAGGTAAATTTAGGATGAAGTATGTGTGACAAATGGTGCTGTCAACTCCTCTTATTTGAGGATTAGTTAATGTTTATCTTGAGAGCATGTATGTAATGGGTTATGTCTCCTTGGCTATAAAAATGTGTGAGGTTTCCTTCTGTCTTCGTAATCTCTTACCAGACTGCCTGGGATGTACATCACATTCTGCTTTAATACATATTCAATAATAAAAATGTTCTCTTTACTACAATTGTGGAGAAAATTTCTGGAGTGGAAGATTTTGCTTTTAATTATTTCCCTCAACAATTTTTACTATGAGCAAGAGTATCTCCCTTGATATTTATAACCCAAAGCTTATAGAAGAAAGTTCTATTATAGCACCTCTCATACTTTCATGAGCTAAAGGCCCTGGTGTGGGCCTTATAAAATAACAGTTAAGGTCCTGCACACTGAACACAGAATTTACCCTAACCAATGGCTTTATTTATATATTTGATCAACAGGAAGCTACTTTAAGACAGATTCATTAATTCCAATTTCTCTTACCAATGTCTTTAAACTTTACTTTTTTTAATTATTATTAATCACACTACAGAGCTTATTTGAATTGAGATAAACTATGTTGCTAAACCAAAAAAAATTGAATAAAATGATAAATACAAACAAAAAGACTCATGGGAACACTTCCTAAAGACTTACATGCTTAATGAAAATGGACAGCTTCTCAACAGGCTTAGGAAGAACAAAGGCAAACACCAAAGCAGACCAGACTTCAGAGCCAGAGCACAGATGCTAGAAATAGCAAGATTTTCTGCCTTAGGAACTCAGAAATAGACTGATATGTCTTCTTCAAATTCTTCCCCCATTTATGAAAAACTACCACCTTGGCTTGGCACTAAAGGAAACTTCTGAACATCTAAATTTAACAGAGAAATAAACAGGAAAGTATCTAGCTCATGTATTAAGCCCTAGAATTCAGAGCAGCAACCCCCTTATCAAGCTTCTTATTTTTGTATGTGCAACCCTATAACTTTAAAAAAATTACATACAAGTATTACTTATTCATTCTACTTTATTCCCCCATAAATTCTTAGAGTAAAAAAGACAAATCTAGGTAATATCACCATGGATCGGAACCAGCATGTATTTACGTTTAAATACTACCAATGGAATGACTAATGTCCATGATACTGAAGTAAAACTGAAAGCAAGGGAAAAGTAAAATAAGATAAAATAAAGGGAGGTTGTAAGTTTTCCAAAGGCTTTCACACTTTGGCCAGGATCTATCCTTTCAAACCTCTTTCAAACATCACCACTTGATTCTCTTTATTGTTCAATTAAACCAAATTATTTGATGGCTTAAAATACATTTCTCATGTCCCTCCCTTTGCACTTTAGCGCATCGTCTCTCTTCAGGTGGATGTCCTTCTCCCACCTCCAAATCTTCAAATGATATGATTCTGTATTAATACCTTCATTACAAAATTTACTTATCTACATGAATGTGTTGGTGCTTTATATTCCCTATGGTACTGTAAATCCTTGTAGGCAGAATCTGTGATTTGTTTTCCTTAATTCAGAAAAACAAGAAGGGGAGAACAGAATGGAATACTTACTGCCCTGATAGCCAGATAAATTGCATGTAAGTAATGCCTCAAATGTTATCCACTCCACATTTTTCTAATTCAAGATGCAAGAAAAAAAATGATACTGTAATTGTTTTTACTTCACATAAGCATATTCAGACATGCAAACCATTTCTTGTCACAGTCATGGATTACCTTGCAAATTTTTTTCTATTATGCCTCAGAACTTTGCAGTAGGCAGTGACTGCTTCTTTTATGATTATTAGCATCATGCATAATATTTTATTATGATCATGATGGATCTATTACAAAAGCCAAAATAACAATTCTACTGAAATTATTATAAATTGTAAAAATCGTTTTTCAATATTTTAATCAGACGAAACTATAGTTTTGTAAACCAGATGCTGGAAATGAATGTGAGGAGCTAAAATATGATTGTTTTATTGAATTGGTTGTATTAAAGTTTGTTATTAAATATAATATTTTTTATGAATTCAAACAAAAAAGTCAATACTCTGTAGATATAATGATGCCCCAAAAGACTTTTCAGAGTTTAGAGGCCTCTGCATTGAGAGAATATTTCAAAAGGTTGAGTGAGAGAATTTCTAAAAATAACACCAGAAAGCAAGTGCTTTTCAAATATTTTTCTGAGAATACGGAATTTAAGCTTATACCACTAGCAAAAAATAGTATAAGCTTTTTTTAAAAACCTCTATATTTTCAACAGAAAGGGAGAAAGGAAGGATAAATGAAATGGCTTAACAGCAAATGGGAAACCATATTTTAATAAACGAATCAAAATATGAGAAAACATCTTATGGCTAAAAAGTGTTTTTATTTTCCAAAAAGCACAGAAAGATTTCTAGGGCAAAGTAGTAACCTAAGTACACACATATATATTTGATTCTCCACTCCATTCCCACCCCAATATCACCCTTTAAAGGAAATTACCTACTAAATTTTTTTTTTTTTTTTTGGCGGTACGTGGGCCTCTCACTGTTGTGGCCTCTCCCGTTGCGGAGCGCAGGCTCCGAACGCGCAGGCTCCGAACGCGCAGGCTCAGCAGCCAAGGCTCACGGGCCCAGCCGCTCTGCCGCCTGTGGGATCTTCCCGGACCGGGGCATGAACCCGTGTCCCCTGCATCGGCAGGCAGACTCTCAACCACTGCGCCACCAGGGAAGCCCTAAATTTTAAAATAGGAGAAACTCTTCACTAGCTATGGAAATTGACAGAGATATCAAAATAATATCACTTCAATAAAGTTTCGCTAGATAGAAGATAGAGAAGACTAGATTAAGCCTGAAACCCTTGGGTTACATTCTTTTTGCTAAGAATTTACTTCTGAGGATCTTAAACCAACTAACATACTTTATGTTGTGGTGAGCATGGACTAGAGGCAGGATTGGTCTCTGAGTTCCGTTTAAAGCCTAAAGTATTAGGCTTTGAAAAGTAATATAATCTGAGGGTGATATTGGTTGTAAGAGCATAGTAACTGCCAAAGAAACAAACTCTCACATGCTTAAATCAGTTTGGTTAATCTTAACCTGCCACCAACTAGGTTCTATCTGACAGAATTAGCTACTCTAGTCAGAGGACCAAGGACAGTGAGAGAGGGAGTAGCAGGGATGCAGTTGCTCGAAAGATGTAATTAATAAAGGGAGTACAGGTCTCCAGGGCCAAGAATATTGGAATTGATGTCCAGTAATATTAGACAAGAAACTTTAACAGCAGTTTTAATAGTGGAGATAAAGTGGATCTATCATTATTGGCAGATGACAAAATTGTCAATCTGACTCAACTGAAAAACGATTACAAATAATAAGAGAATTCAATAAGATCACAGGATAAAATACCAAAACATAGAACTTTTGTATAAATAAATAATAAGCAACTAGATAATTTTCCACCTTTATTGAGATTATTACTAAAATAGGATTAGTTAACACTACCGTCTCCTCACATAATTACCTTTTATTTACGACTTATTCCCTTTATTCACTATAGTCACAATGCTGTACATTAGATTCCCAGAACTTATTCATCTTATAACTGGAACTTTGTACCTTTTGACTAACAACTTCCTATTCCCCACATCCCCCAGCCTCTGGCAACCACCATTCACTTCTCTAGTTCTATGAATTTGTTTTTTTTAGACTCCACATATAAATGAGATCATACAGTATTTGTGTTTCTTTGTCTGACATATTTCACTGTGCATAATGCCCTCCAGGTCCACCTGTGTTGTCACAAATGGTAAGATTTCCTCCTTTCTCATGGCTGAAAATATACTACATTGTATAGGTACATTCAGAAATTCTATATCAATTGTGTGTGTATGTGTGTGTGTGTGTGTGTGTGTGTGTGTATAAAATACATTCCTCTGTACACAGACACATAGTCTGGTTCCATATTGTGGCCACTGTGAAGAAAGCTTCAATGAACATAGGAATGCAAATATCTCTAAGATACTGATTTAACTTTCTTCCAGTATACATCCAGACGAGGGACTGCTGATCATACAGTGGTTCTATTTGTAATCTCTTGAGGAATCTCCCCCTCCATACTATTTTCTGTAGTGGATGCACCAATTTAGATCCCCACCAAGAATGCAGAAAGGTTCCCTTTTCCCCACCCCCTCTCCAACACTTTTCATCTCTTGTCTTTTTGATGATAGCCATTTGAACAGGTATAAAGTGATATCTCATTGTAGGTTTGATCTGCATTTCCCTCATGATTAGTGATGCTGAACATCTTTTCTTGTTCCTGTTGGCTATCTGTATGTCTTCTTTGGAAAAATGCCTATTTAGGTCCTCTGTCCATTTTTTTAATCAAATCATTTGCTTTTTGCTATTGAGTGTTTGAGTTATTTTAATATATATATATATATAAAATATTATATTTGCTATTGAGTGTTTGAGTTAATATATATTTAACTCCTTATCAGATAGATGGTTTGCAAATATTTTCTCCCATTCCATAAGTTGCCTCACACACACGGTCAACTAATATTTGATAAGGGAGCCAGAAATACTGAGTGAGGAAAGAATACTCTCTTCAATAAATGATGTTGGGTAAACTAGTAATCACACGCAGAAGACTGAAACTGGACCCCTATCTCACACCACTCACAAAACTTAATGCAGAATATGTTAAAGACTTAAACATAAGACATGAAATCTAAAACCCCTAGATGAAAACATAGGAAAAATCTCTTTGACACTGGTCTTGAAAAGGTTTTTGGAGTATGACACCAAAAGCAAAAGCAACAAAAGCAAGGTTGGTTTGCAAACTGGCCTCTGTACTTGGAGAGCAAAAAGAAACTGAAGGAAAGGACAGACCCCTCCAGATTGGTAGGTGGCAGTTTTAATGAGCAAGGGCACTTACAGAGAAGGCTTGTCTTGGATGGCCACAAGATGAGTAGACCTGTTCACCATAATCTTTAAAGTTTATAGAGAAGACTTAACTGGGTTCAATAATGTATTCAGTCCAGATGGTCTCAACCACACCTTATTCTTTTAAGGCTATGTCCTTGAAACAGCTCCTAGTGTAGGAATGGTGGGTGGAACATACATTCCAAGGACAGGGGAGGAGGTAAGGAGTCTCCGCCTGCACGGGTCCAGCTTGCAGGTCACCCACCTGTCACATCCTCTGGATGACCTCCTCCAACAAGCAAAAATAGACAAGTGGGACTACATCAAACTAAAAAGCTTCTGTACAGCAAAAGGAACAACCAACTAGATAATTTAATTAAAAATCCAAAAGATGGATAAGATCTAGATAGAGACTTTAGCAAAATGATCATAATGAATATAAGGAAAGACAGAGACACAACAATTTGATGAAATGTCATGAAATGAGGAGATGACTTATAACTTAGGATAACACCAAACAATAACCACAAACTTTGAAAATAATGTTATTAGTTTGTTATTAAATAAAGAATGAAACTATTACTTATCCAAGAGGCACAAAAAAAGTAAGTTAGGGTTAAAAGATGTAAAGCTTCATAGGGAAATAGGGTACAGATCTTCAGCAACATTACTGAGTACTAGACTGTATGTGAAAATAAAAGCCACACCCTCTAATCACAGTGATGCAAACATCACCATACAGTGAAAAACCCCTTTTATCTTCCCACCTACTCCCCTTCACCTGTCAGTTTTTAATAGAGGTTTAGCTTGCACATACATTCCCACACGTTAAAAATCAACGGAAAAATATTTTAACTAGCAATCTAAATGAACTAATTCAGTCCAAATGTCAGGGAAAAAAACAACCTGTCATCGGAAGACTTCACTATGAACAATTCTTTCAAGTTTGAACCAGCCAAACTGTAAATTAAGATAAAAATTCTGGGGAGCTGAAACAAATGTAATCCTTCAAATGAACTTCCTTTTTTCCTTTGGAAGATTCTCAGGTTTTCATAATTAACTATATTTTAAGGAAAATAATTGTCAGTCTAATATTTGCTACATATGGATATTTTGGTCACACAAATAATAAATATTTTTTAAAAATCCGTAGTATCTCATTCCTGGATCCCACTAAGTTTTGCACTTTAAGAGACCAAACTCAAACGAAACAGAGTAATTTTATGACCAACCTGGGAAGATATAGATATTTACGGCAACTTATTCCAAGGTAATAGCATTGAAGATTCAGTCAATAAATAACAATAATTCATATTATTGAACATATGTAGATATTGTCTAAAATAAATGAAACTTTACTTTTAGAAACTATTCCAGGTGCACAGGGCTCATTTATCTTTTTCTTTTATTTTTCCAGTAGACAACTTATTAGGTGTTCTAGAGAGAAATTATGACACAAACAGATTTAAACAGTAAGGGCTGTTTCTTATCTCACATAATACAGAATCTAAGGTAAAGTTAGTACAGGACTGGTTAATTGGAAGACTCAAAGACACTGTTGAAAACCTAAGTTTTGGTCAGATTGCCTTTCATGATCACAAGATGAAGAACTTACGAGCATCAAATCTGGACAAAACATTATTCTGAAGAAGGTGTTGCATTTTGTATGTCTGATTTTAGATGTGAGTGAAGTACACATAAAATATCTCCCACCTGCCATACAGTTTTCTCATGAATTATTAACCAAACTTTTATCATAGGCCACCTTTAAATTCAATTCAAAAAGCTAATTCAAGATTAGGATTTAGCCCTGATGAGGGAGTAGAGTCAATTTCATCCCAACTGAGTTTCTACTAAAAAAGAATAAAATATTTAAATAAAAAGTAATATGGGGCTTCCCTGGTGGTGCAGTGGTTGAGAGTCCACCTGCCCATGCAGGGGACGCGGGTTCGTGCCCCGGTCTGGGAGGATCCCACGTGCCACAGAGCGGCTGGGCCCGTGAGCCATGGCCACTGAGCCTGTGCTCCACAACAGGAGAGGCCACAGCAGTGAGAGACCTGCGTACCGCAAAAAAAAAAAAAAAAAAAAGTAATATGTCTTCACCCAGGGCAACTCACAATGTTTATAATATCCCATATTGATAACATATCAAAACTCACTAACTTTAATTTCCTCTGAAGAATTAAAGAAATTAAAGAGTTCTGACATGGGTGCCAAAAGATTTCATCCAGGATCTGCCATTCTCCAGTCACATAACCTTTGGTAAGTTTTTAATCTTTCTTGAAACTGGATTTGCATATTTGTAAAATGAGAATAAAATTAATAGTTCTACATACTCTTTAGATGTTGAGGATAGAATAGATAAGGTGTTTCGATTCAGTTTATAAATTATAATATGTTGTATAAACCTGAATTATAATTATTAAGCTTTACTCATATCAGGACTATCAATTTTCACTGCCAGTGAGAAAACAAGTTGGCAGTGGCAAAGTAGTGAAGAGGAGGCTATTCAACAACAGGTATTTAGGCAGAAGAATATCATAGAAATTTTCTTCTTTGTACCTCTGCAATTGCACTGATTTCAGCCCCAGGACGTTTTATCATATAAGTTCACTGAGCAACAGTAGTAGTAGTTGTTGTTTGCAGTTGTCAGTAAAGACACAAACACAAATGAAAAAAGAGCAAAAGAACCAAGTTTGTATAAGCAGGGTGCTAAGTGAACCCTGTGTACATAGAGAGAAGATGAATAGATTAATAAAACCCAGCCATGACTTTAAAGAAATTCTGCAATATAGTTGAAGAGACACCCATGTACACATATAATGCTTATGAAGCCATAGAGTGTGATAGAAGTTAAGCACATGGAGTCAGGAAGATTTCGATTCATGTCCCAGCTCTGGCAAAGACTGTTTTTTTAACCTTGGTCAATGTATTTTGTATTTCCTTTTTTTTTTTTAAATGTATCTTTATTGGAGTATAATAACTTCACAATACTGTGTTAGTTTCTGTTACACAACAAAGCTAATCAGCCATATGCATACACATGTCCCCATAACCCCTCCCTCTTAAGCCTCCCTCCCATCCTCCCTATCCCACCACTCTAGACCATCGCAAAGCACCCCAAGCCAATCCCCCTGTGCTATGCTGCTGCTTCCCACCAACCATTTTACATTCAGTAGTGTATGTATGTCGATGCTACCCTCACTTCGCCCCAGCTTTGCCCTCCCACCCCATGTCCTCAAGTACATTTTCTATGTCTATCTCTTTATTTGTGCCCTGAAACTAGGGTCATCAGAAACTTTTTTTTTTTAGATTCCATATATATGTGTTAGCATATGGTATTTGCTTTCCTTTTGGAGTCTTACTTCACTCTGTATGACTCTAGGTCCATCCACCTCACTACAAACAACTCAACTTCATTTCTTTTTATGGCTGAGTAATATTCCATTGTATATATTGCCCCACCTTCTTTAACCATTCATCTGTCGACGGACATTTAGGTTGCTTCCGTGTGCTGGCTATTGTAAATAGTGCTGCAATGAACATTGTGGCACATGCTTCTTTTTGAATTATGGTTTTCTCAGTGTGTATGCACAGTAGTGGGATTGCTGGGTCATATGGTAGTTTTATTTTTACATTTTTAAGGAACCTCCATACTGTTTTCCATAGTGGTTGTATCAATTTATATTCCCAACAACAGTGCAGGAGGGTTCCCTTTTCTCCACACCCTCTCCAGCATTTATTGTTTGTAGATTTTTTGATAATGGCCATTGCAACCAGCATGAGGTGATACCTCATTGTAGTTTTGATTTGAATTTCTCTAATAATTAGTGATGTTGAGCATGTTTTCATGTGCCTCTTAGCCATCTGTATGTCTTCTTTGGTGAAATGTCTATTTAGGTCTTCCACCCACTTTTTAACTGGATTGTTTGTTTTTTTTGATATCGAGCTCCATGAGCTGTCTGTATATTTTGGAGATTAATCCTTTGTCTGTTGTTTAATTTATAAATATTTTCTCCCATTCTGAAGGTTGTCTTTTTTGTCTTGTTTATGGCTTCATTTGCTGTGCAAAGCTTTTAAGTTTAATTAAGTGTCATTTGCTTATTTTTGTTTTTATTTCCATTACTCTAGGAGGTAGGTGAAAAAAGATGCTGCTGGGGTTTATGTCAGAATGTTTTTCCCAAGTTTTCCTCTAAGAGTTTTCTACTGCCTGGTCTTACATTTAAGTCTTAAATCCATTTGGAATTTATTTTTGTGTATGGTATTAGGTAGTGTTCTGATTTCATTCTTTTACATGTAACTGTCCAGTTTTCCTATATATTGAGGAGGCTGTCATTTCTCTATTCTATATTCTTGCCTCCTTTGTCATAAATTAAGTGCCCATATGTGCATGGGTTTATCTTTGGGCTTTCTATCTTGTACCATTGATCTACATTTCTGTTTTTGTGCCAGTACCATACTGTTTTGATGTATGTTTTGATGATGTACTGTAGCTCTGTAGTATAGCCTGAAGTTGGGGAGCCTGATTCTTCCAACTCCGTTTTTCTTTCTCAAGATTGCTTTTGCTGTTCGGGGTCTCTTGTGTTTCTATACAAACTGTGAAATTTTTTGTTCTGATTCTGTAAAGAATGCCATTCGTAGTTTGATAGGAGTTGCACTGAATCTGTTGATTGCTTTGGGTAGTACAGTCATTTTCACAATATTGATTCTTCCAATCCAAAAACATGGGATATTTCTCCATCTGCTTATGTCATCTTTGATTTCTTTCATCAGTGTTTTATAGTTTTCTGAGTACAAGTCTTTCGCCTCCTTAGGCAGGTTTATTCCTAGGTATTTTATTCTTTTTGTTGCAATAGTAAATGGGAGTGTTTCCTCAATTCCTCTTTCTGATTTTTTGTTGTTGGTGTATAGGAATGCCAGAGATTTCTGTGCATTAATTTTGTACCTTGCAACCTTACCAAATTCACTGATTAGTTCTAGTACTTTTCTAGTGGCATCTTTAGGATTTTCTATGTACAGTATCACATATCTGCAAACAGTGACAGTTTTACTTCTTCTTTTCCAATTTGTATTCCTTTTATTTCTTTTTCTTCTCTGACTGCTGTGACTAGGACTTCCAAAACTACATTGAGTAAGAATGGTGAGAGTGGACATCCTTGTCTTGTTCCTCATCTTAGAGAAAATGCTTTCAGTTTTTCACTATTGAACATGATGCTTGCTGTGGGTCTGTCATATACGGCCTTTATTATGTTGAGGTAGGTTCCCTCTATGCCCATTTTCTGGAGAGCTTTTATCATAAACGCGTGTTGAATTTTGTCAAAAGATTTTTCTGCATCTATTGAGATGATCATATGGTTTTTATTCCTTAATTTGTTAATGTGGTGTATCACATTGATTGATTTGTGTATACTGAAGAATCCCTGCATCCCTGGAATAATTCCCACTCGATCATGGTGCATGATCTTTTTAATGTGCTGTTTGTTTCTGTTTGCTAGTATTTTGTTAAAGATTTTTGCATCTGTATTCATCAGTTATATTGGTCTATAATTTTCTTTTTTTGTGATATCTTTTTCTGGTTTTGGTATCAGAGTGATGGTGGCTTTGAGAATGAATTTGGGAGCATTTCTCCCTCTACTATTTTTTGGAAGAGTTTGAGAAGGATCAGTGTTAGCTCTTCTCTACAGGTTTGACAAAATTCACCTGTGAAGCCATCTGGTCCTGGACTTCTGTTTGTTGGAAGACTTGTAATCACAGTTTCAATTTCATTACTTGTGATAGGTCTGTTTATATTTTCTAATTCTTCCTAATTCAGTCTTGGAAAATTGTACGTTTCCAAGAATTTGTCCATTTCTTTGTGGTTGTCCTTTTTTTCGGCCTATAGTTGCTTGTAGTAGTCCCTTATAATCCTTCATATTTCTGCAGTGTCAGTTGTGCTTTCTCCTTTTTCATTTCTAATTTTATTGATTTGCACCCTCTCCCTTTTTTTCTTGATGAGTCTGGCTAACGGTTTATCAATTTTGTTTATCTTCTCAAAGAACCAGCTTTCCGTTTTATTGATCTTTATTTTCGTTTTATTGATCTTTGCTACTATCTTCTTCATTTCTATTTCATTTATTTCTACTCTGATCTTTATGATTTCTGTCCTTCTACTGACTTTGTTCTTTCTCTACTTGCTTTAGGTGTAGGCTTAGACTGCCTACTTGAGATTTTTCTTCTTTCTTGAGGTGAGATAGAATTGCTATAAACTTCCCTCTTAGAACTACTTTTGCTGCATCTCATAGGTTTGGGGTCATCGTGTTTTTGTTATCATTTGTTTCTATGTATTTTTTTATTTCTTCTTTGATTTCTTCAGTGATCTCTTGGCTATTCAGAAGCACACTATTTAGCCTCCATATATTTGTGGGTTTTTTTACACTTCTTTTCCTGGAATTGCTTTCCAAACTCATGGCACAGTGGTCAGAAAAGATGCATGATACAATTTCAGTTATCTTCAATTTTCCGAGGCTTGATCTGTGACCCAAGATGTGATCTATCCTGGAAAATGTTCCACGTGCACTTGAGAAGAAAGTGTATTCTGTCACTTTTGGGCGGAATATTCCATAAATATCAATTAGATACATCTGGTCTACTGTGTCATTTAAAGCTTGTGTTTCCTTATTTTCTGTTTGGATGATCTGTCCATTGGTGTAAGTGAGGTGTTAAAGTCCCCTACTGTTATTGTGTTACTGTTGATTTCTCCTTCCATGGTTGTTAGCATTTGCCTGATGTACTGAGGTGCTCCAATGCTGGGTGCGTAAACATTTATAATTGTTATATCTTCTCCTTGCATTGATCCTTTGATCATTATGTAGTGTCCCTCCTTGTCTCTTGCAACAGTCTTTATTTTAAGTCTGTTTTACCTGATACGAGTATTGCTACCCCCACTTTCTTTTGATTTCCATTTGCATGTAATATCTTTTCCCATCCCCTCACTTTCAGTCTGGATGTATCCCTAGGTCTGAAGTGTGTCTCTTGTAGACAGCATATATATGGGTCTTGCTTTTGTAACTGTTCAGCCAGTCTGTGTCTTTTGGTTGGGGCATTTAATCCATTTACATTCAAGGATATTATTGATATGTATGTTCCTATTATCATTTTCTGAATTGTTTTGCATGTTTTTGTGGGTCTTTTTCTTCTCTTGTGTTTCCTGCTTAGAGAAGTTTCTTTAGCATTTCTTGTAAAGCTGGTTTGGTGGTGCTCTTAGCTTTTGCTTGTGTGAAAAGCTTTTGACTTCTCCATGAAATCTGAATGAGATCCTTGCTGGGTAGAGTAATCTTGGTTGTAGGTTTTTCTCGTTCATCACTTTAAGTATACCCTGCCACTCCCTTCTGGCCTGCAGAGTTTCCACTGAAAAAATCAGCTGATAACCTTATGGGGATTCCTTTGTATGTTATTTTTTGTTTTTCTCTTGATGCTTTTAATATTTTTCTTTGAATTTAATTTTTGTTAGTTTGATTAATAGGTATCTCGGTGTGTTCTTCATAGGGTTTATCTTGTATGGGACTCACTGTGCTTCCTGGACTTGGGTGACTATTTCCTTTCCCATGTTACAGAAGTTTTCAACTATAATCTCTTCAAATATTTTCTCAGACCCTTTCTTTTTCTCTTCTTCTGGGACTCCCATAATTCGAATGTTGGTGTGTTTAGTGTTGTCCCAGAGGTCTCTGAGATTGTCTTCAATTCTTTTCATTCCTTTCTCTTTATTCTGCTACTCCTCAGTTATTTCCACCATTTTGCCTTCCAGGTCACTTATTCGTTCTTCTGCGTCAGTTATTCTGTTATTGATTCCTTCTAGTGTGTTTTTCATTTCAGCTATTATGTTGTTCATCTGTTTGTTTGTTCTTTAGTTCTTCTAAATCTCTGTTAAACATTTCTTGTATTTCCTCAATCAGTACCTCCATTCTATTTCTGAGAGTCTGGATAATCTTTACTATCATCACTCTGAATTCTTTTTCCAGTAGATTGCCTATTTCCTCTTCATTTATTTGGTCTTGTAGGTATTTACTTTGCTCCTTCATCTGTGACATATTTTTTTGCCTTCTCATTTTTTTTTTTTTTCTATGAGTGAGATTGTGCTCTTGTCTTACTGGTTGTTTGGCCTGAGGCTTCCAACACTGGGGTTTGTAGGCTACTGGTAGAGCTCGGTCTTGGTGCTGAGATGAGAAACTCCGTGAGACCTCACTCCAATGAATATTCCCTGGGGTCTGAGGTTCTCTGTTAGTCCAGTGGAATAACTGGACTCAGAGTTCCCACTGCAGGAGCTTCGGCCCAACCCCCAGCACATGAACCAAGATCCCACAAGGCACCTGGGGTGGCAAAAAAATAATAACAAAGTAAAAAATAAAAGTAGACTAAGAAACTAACAGATATGTTAGGAAGAATACAAAAATAAAAATATAGATGAGTCTACAACCAGAAGGTACACCAGTACCACAACAGTAAAAAAGAAGAAGAGGGTAATCAAGACAGTATGGTACTGGCACAAAAACAGAAATACAGATCAATGGAACAGGATAGAAAGCCCAGAGATAAACCCATGCACCTATGGTCAACTAATCTATGACAAAGGAGGCAAGGACATACAATGGAGAAAAGACAGCCTCTTCAATAAGTGGTGCTGGGAAAACTGGACAGCTACATGTAAAAGAATTAAATTAGAAAAATTCCTAATACCATACACAAAATAAACTCAAAATGGATTAAAGACCTAAATGTAAGGCCAAACACTATAAACTCTTAGAGGAAAACATAGGCAGAACACTCAATGACATAAATCACAGCAAGATCCTTTTTGACCCACCTCCTAGAGAAATGGAAATAAAAACAACAATAAACTGGGACCTAATGAAACTTCAAAGCTTTTGTACAGCAAAGGAAACCATAAACAAGACCAAAAGACAACCCTCAGAATGAGAGAAAAAATTTACAAATGAAGCAACTGACAAAGGATTAATCTCCAAACTATACAAGCAGTTCATGCAGCTCAATATCAAGAAAACAAACAACCCAATCCAAAAATGGGCAGAAGAACTAAATAGACATTTCTCCAAAGAAGATACACAGATTGCCAACAAACACATGAAAGGATGCTCAATATCACCAATCATTAGAGAAACGCAAATCAAAACCACAATGAGGTGTCACCTCACACTGGTCAGAGTGGCCATCATCAAAAAAATCTACAAACAATAAATGCTGGAGAGGGTGTGGAAAAAAGGGAACCCTCTTGCACTGTTGGTGGGAATGCAAATTGATACAGCCACTATGGAGAACAGTATGTAGGTCCCTCAACAAACTAAGAATAGAACTACCGTATGACTCAGCAATCCCCCTACTGGGCATATACCCTGAGAAAACCATAATTCAAAAAGAGACATGTACCACAATGTTCATTGCAGCACTATTTACAATGGCCAGGACATGGAAGCAACCTAAGTGTCCATCAACAGATGAATGGATAAAGAAGATGCGGCACACATATACAATGGAATATTACTCAGCCATAAAAGGAAACGAAATTGAGTTATTTGTAGTGAGCTGGATGGACCTAGGGACTGTCATACAGAGTGAAGTCAGAAAGAGAAAAATAAATATGGTACACTAACACATATCTAAAAAAAAAATGGTTCTGAAGAACTAGGGACAGGACAGGAATAAAGACGCAGACATAGAGAATGGACTTGAGGACACGGGGAGGGGGAAGGGTAAGCTGGGACAAAGTGAGAGAGTGGCATGGACATATATACACCACCATATGTAAAACAGATAGCTAGTGGGAAGCAGCTGCATAGCACAGGGAGATCAGCTCAGTGCTTTGTGACCACCTAGAAGGGTGGGATAGGGAGGGTGGGAGGGATACGCAAGAAGGAGGAGATATGGGGATATATGTATACATATAGCTGATTCACTTTGTTATAAAGCAGAAACTAACACACCATTGTAAAGCAATTATACTCCAATAAAGATGTTAAAAAAAAAAAGAAAAAAGGGGTGGAGGGGGCTTCCCTGGTGGCGCAGTGGTTGAGAGTCTGCCTGCGGATGCAGGGGACACGGGTTCGTGCCCCAGTCCGGGAGGATCCCACATGCCGCAGAGTGGCTGGGCCCGTGAGACATGGCCGCTGAGCCTGCGCGTCCGGAGCCTGTGCTCCACAACGGGAGAGGGCACAACAGTAAGAGGCCCGCGTACCACAAAAAAAAAAAAAAAAAAAAAGGAGGGCGGGGAAGGCCTTGGCTGTGGAGGGCGGGGCCAATGCTCAGGACCCACAGGGCTGTTAAAGGCCCTGGGTTCTGTGGGGGGTGGGGTTTAGGCTCAAAGAACAGAAGGGGCCCAGGCGTGCCCCCCACTCCTGGTCTCAGAGGGCAGGGGACATCACCTGTGAGCCCAGCAGGCTTCCTGGGCTCGAGTGGGCAGGGCAAACACCCTACTCTCCTCTCCTGCTCCTCCTGGATGGCTCCTCCCGCCTGCCTCTCCTGATCTCCCTGGCCCCCTTCCTATGCCCCCAAGGACCCACAAGACCTGGAGAGGGCTTTGGAGGGCAGGGGATTAGACTGGGAGCTCAGCAGGCTCCCCGGCCCGAGTCTGTATTTTGTATTTCTAATTTCAATAATCTTTTTACTGTACCACATGCTGCTCCCAAACTTGATTCCTTATTCTTTATTCAAAATTAAATAACTGACATATTAATATAATAAAACAGCTTAGGTAAGACACACTATATGACCTGTCAAACGATGAGTTGTTTACAAGATTCTATATGAGTTTATAGCATTTTCGAGAAAAAAAGAACATAAAACCTGGAGAAAATGGCTCTACGCATGAGTTTTCTAGTTCTTCTATAATAAATAAAATTATCCATTAAAGAGCAAATAAATTCAAACTACTAACAATATAAAACCTAAATAGTTTGATCAAATCACATGTAGTAAAATGTGTCAGTCCAAATATGTTGTAGCTTTCCCTTTGTTCTCTAAGCAATGGAAATATACAGTCACTTTTTATAGCATCTACACAAAATCTAATCATACCATCTGCTTTAGGCTTTTTAAAGCATCATTAAGTACAGAGCTAAGAACCATTTAATATTACTCTAACCCTAATGCTTGGTTGTATTAAAAAGTGACAGTGCAAAAATAACTGGTCACGCTGGCCCATTTAAACTTGTCAGCAACAAATGCAATTTAAAATTGTTATCCAAATAATGTCATGGAATTTAAGAAAAGCAGCATTAATGAGAACCGTAAGAAAAAACAATAGTGAATAGAGAGAACTTAGATTATACATGCCGTGTGTTCCAATAAGCATTAAAAATGGTTACCAGATTATTGAGACAGATTTCAGTGTTCAAGGAACTGATAGTCTATGAAAGAGATCCACATGTTGACAGGCAATTTAAGGGCAGTATAAGTATCCTATAGGACCTTGGGGGAGCATAGCT
This sequence comes from Lagenorhynchus albirostris, assembly GCF_949774975.1. NCBI lineage: Eukaryota > Metazoa > Chordata > Mammalia > Artiodactyla > Delphinidae > Lagenorhynchus > Lagenorhynchus albirostris. The sequence continues at coordinate 54,778,330 of NC_083105.1, read as the reverse complement.
TGGTACCCAACTCAGTCTTGTAGGAAAGGTCAAAGAAGTTTCCTAAAGGCAGTGTATTTTAAGTAGAGGAAAATAACAGAATTGAATTTAAAGAAATGGAGACTAGTCCATGCAGAAATGCAGAGGGAACAACCTGGATAAAGCCTTGAAGAGGTGGGAAAGAAAGCATGAAGCACTTAGGCACCTCAAAGCACAGCTATAGCGTCTACTACGAATGGTGAAAACTGGGAGGAGAGGAGTAACAAGGAATCAGAAAAAGAGACTGAATAGACAATGAATCCAGTTATGTTGAATTTGAACTTTTTTTCTGAGAAAATAAAGAAGAATTGAATTTACACAGGAAGGACACAGTCTCAGTATAGTTTAGAAAAAATTCTCTGGTTACAGAGTAGAGAATAGGAACTAGAAGACAAGAAGAAAGGAGCAGAGTTGTATAACAACCATGTAAGAGATTAAGATGATCTAAACTATAAATTAATCTTTTAATTCTGGGTGTTCCATTTGAAAATGAAGTTCAGGAAAACACAAATTTTAATCTCTCATGGAAACAAAAAGTTTACATATTCATAATTCCAAGGGCTTCAAGTTCTTTTCACTTGCATTGTATTGTATAATGGCATAGCTGTCTCTAAGAAAGCACTTTCTCATTTTTAGAGATGCTTGACACATTTCTTCCTGATAAGACTTGATGTGTCTGTAATATCTTGGCAGGTTTTCCATTTCCCCAATTTGTTAGATATGAAAATGTAGGAAAACATGCATTTACTGAGCATACTAGTCAATTAGAGTATGCATAAAGGGAGAAGAATATTTATAATATTAAAAATTCATTGCTTCACGTGAATATCGGCACAATAAAGTACTTAGGAAAATCCCTGCTGAAAACTTTTGTATCATGGAAATTATATATACATATATGTGTACATATGTATGAATAACAATATAGTGAAATATAGTGTTCTGAACAGTGGAATTCCATGATTCATTACTTTATGGGGTAAGATTTACTGAATGAATGTTAGCGTATGTTGTTATGAAAATAGCATAACTTAGAAGACACTCATAAACATGATAGTACTCTAGAATAAAGCTAAATCAATATTGACATTGAGATCAAGAGATATTAATAATGAAGAAGCATGTCAAGATAGCAAAATAAATAATTCAGACGACTCTTAAGATAATTTTTGTACCAGCTCCCAACCAAAAAATAATAATAATAATACACTGACTTGCAATTTAACAACCAGTACAATTTAATACATAATCTTACAAATTATCTGTGCCTTAGGAAGTGAAGACCAAGTCATTTTAGAAGATATATTCTAAAAAATAAAGGTAAGATAAAATTATATAGAAAGCAATATCTTGAATACAACTGCTTTACTTCATTTTCACTGTCACTACCCTAATAGAGGCCAACATTATCTCTCAATCAGACAACTAAAACAGTTTTCTCAAATTAAATGTTTCCACCACTATCCCAAGGATAAAACCCAAACTGCTCAAAACAATTTGTAAGGCGCTTCATAATATTTTGTATGCTTTAAAAAGCCTCCATTTCACTTTTGCTGTTTTTTGTACCAGTATTTTTGATAATTTTATTGTGGTATGACTGATATACAATAAAGCATATATATTTAAAGTGAACAATCTGATCAGTTTTGAGATACTTATACGAAGTATATACTAAGTATATACTAAGTATAAGTAACTTGAAATCATAACCATACTAAAGACAATGAAGAAATCTGTCATTCCCAAAGGTTTCCTTGTTTCTCTCTCTATTACCCCTCCTCGTAAAATACCAATCCTTATGTAGCTACTGATCTGTTTTCTGTCACTACAGTGTTAAGAATTTTAAGAAATGGAATCATATAATATTTACTATTTTTTGTCTTTCTTCTTTCACTTAACCTACTAATTTTGAGATTCGGCTATGTGGTTGAATCAATCATTTGTTTATTTTTACTGCTTAGTACTATTCTAATGTATGAAAGGACCATAATATGTTTATGCATTCACCTGTTTATGTATATTTAGACTGTTTCCAGTTTTGACAATTATGAGTAAAGCTTCTGTACATATTTGTTTAAAAAGCTTTGTGAAGATGCAGGCTTTCATTTATCTTTAGTAAACATCTAGAAGTGGAATAGCTGTGTTGTATGGTAGATGCATATTTAACATTTTAAGCAAGCCGAATTGTTTTCCAAAATTGTTGTACCATTTTATAGTCCAGCCAATCATTGCTTCAGTTGCTCCCCATACGTTTCCCAGGCACTTCAGCCAAAACACACACACACAAAAAAATCAAGTATACAATAAAGGTATTTTTTTCCTATAACTCAACTGAAACTATAGATTTCAACAACCCATTATGATAAAAAATTATTAATTTAAAAATATGTATTTTTACTTAAACAGTGCAATTAGCAGTTATTCAACATTTCAATTATATTTAAGATAGATCAATTTCAAATCAAATCTCAGCAAATGCAGCTTCACTCAGAATATATTTGAGTTTCATACATTTGGGCACCTGCTGGGCAGAGTGCAAGTTGGGATGGGTGTAGCTCTCATTCTGCTGTGTGATGATGTATAATTTTCCTTCTAACAGTTTGCTTTGGCCTCTATGACATAATCACTGTCATTCATCCCTGCTAGCATATGCTGAAGTAGCCTAAATATTGACATAGTCTCTAGGTAGTGACACGTCTATCATTCTGATTTCTTTTCTTGTCCTGGCTCCAAGCCCTTGGAGGCACAGCAGTACTCTCTCAGCCATTTTCATACTAAAATGAGGGTTCATAGATATTTAGCTGCTATCCTTTAAGTGAGACATCCTTCAGGACCATTCCCCTGAACTTTTCATCCAAGTATTGCTATCCTACTACTCAGATGCTTTGCTGAATATGAGGCTTCTCTACTGTAACACAAACTCCTGAGCTACACTCCAAGAAGCTAGGTACAGACTCCTCTGCTGTTCTAAGATCCCCCAAAATATAGGAATTCCTGTCACCATCTCACTGGAATGAATCCGGCAAAGGGGAGCACATTATGCTGTTAACTCTATTGCCCTTCTTTTCCTATTCATTTTCCTCCTTCCAGCTGGTTGACTTTATCTTTCTTAAGAAAACTATCCTTTACACATTTTGCCATTCCCTCAGATTTATTATTCATTGTGTGAAGTTTTTACTAGACCTTCAGCACTAGTTCATCTGCTATAATTTAAATATTTTTGTTTTCCTTCGTTTCTATAGTTTCTTCCCTACCCTGTGGTAATTAAACATTATTTCTAAAAAAAGACTACTGACTTGGCACAGTGTTACACACTAAAAGAAAGACTGAAAATAAAATTCTATTCTAATGTGTGACTGTTTACTTATTTTCCTGCTTCCACCCATCAGGCCCAATCCCTGCATTATATTACTGATTCTTATTACTACATCCTGGAAGGCATCCTTAAAGCTCCCTTTTATGTTGTTTTGTAAAAAATGCATGTGATACCTTATTCTTTTTCATTAAGATTTCTTCTTCCCCTAATAAATTATTTTGCAAAATAAAAAAAATTCATTGTTAAAATTTCAAAATATTATTCCTCTACAATTCTAATGATGACAATATTTTGGCCTACGCAAGGGTACATGTTCTTCTGTGGGATTTCTAGACGCAGTTATCTTCTGTAAATTATTTTTTTCAGGATGGAAAATAAGCATATGTTACTGTGTAGCTAACTGCAAGAAGGGTCCTCCTTACTTGCATACCTACCCCAAGGGTCAAGCCTCCATCCCTCCATCCTGTGGAAAGAACTTTGTGGAATCTGAGTGATGACATATAAGCAAATGTCTTTTCTTAAACCAAAGCTTTCATCAACTGGCACCCTGGCTGAAATCTCCTGCCATTTGCTTCTCCTCCCCACAGCTCAGCTTATGTTTGGAAATGGAAGTGGTACCCGGGCTCTTCTGAGACTACAAAAGGCTCTTTGGCCCCTTTCTGCTTCCTAAGTTTTCCCTAGCTTACCAGAATTTCCACATTACTTGCAGGAATTTCTTTACAATTAAATTCTTGGTTTCACTACAAACAAAACTGAAAGAAGGAAGCTTCCACTCCCTGCAGCAGTTACTTTAATCCTTTCCAGGGTAAGCAGTGTTCTTTCTAGCCTGGCTGTGGAGTCAGGTCTCTGCCAATACATCAGTCTGTTCTGTCATGTCTCAGGTGACCTGTGCTCGATTTGTCCTTAGTTCTCAGAGAAAGTGTTCAGTTATTTGAGGCAGAGTTTGAGATGAATCACCTCAGCTATTCTAACATTTGCTCAATATCCCTACCTTCAGCTTATTGCCCTGTATCTACCCTTTCAAATTCACTCTTATAATTGTCCAGAATTATTTTCAAAATCAACAATGATTTCTAAGACTTCATCTTATCTGTGCACAACACTTTTTCACAGGGTAACAGCTATTGCCTCAAGATAACCTGACTTTTTAATTCTGGTCTAGTCTGAACCTGGTGTAGATACACACCTCATGTCCATTCTTAGAATTTTAGACACAAGCCACATGTAATAGGTGTATATTTCACACTGTCCTCATAATGCAGCTATTAAACAAACAACAGTGCAAACAAACCTAAATTTCTTTTCCCTAAAACTCAATTTCTAGCTCTTGAATACATGTGCTTTCTGCCTGAGAGCAGAACACTAATAATCTAGCTATTTTCAAGTACATTCAAGTCAAATACATATACATATTATTTCAGGATTAAACTAATAAGGTGACAATAAATTTTACTTATAATTATTCAGAAGTCCTCTGTTTTCAGTTATGCCATTGATGGATGAATTATGGAAAACTTACATATGAGGAATTTTCACTTTCACTGCATCATGTAATATTTATTACCTTCGGTGAGGTATTATCTCTATTTTAGAGATAGAGAAACTAAAACTTCGAGAAGTAAACTGTTTTCTAACGTTACCCACCGAATCAGTGGCAGAAACAAGAGGTCTTCCAGCTGTACCAGAAACCCTTTTTTCTGTCAGGTTCTAGTTATTATAATTTAGGTGAGATACATTGGGTCCTCCTCCTTTTGGAAATTAGGAGGATTTCGAATCTGTGGGTCAGGAAACTGGAATTCTAGAGTCTAGAGCAACTTGCCTAACTGCCCTGTGCTTGAATTCCTGTTTTAGAAGATAAGTTGGCAGAATAACGTAATATTTGAAAGGTCCTCCAACTGGACATCCCAAGATTCTATCCACTTCAGCAAAAGGAAAGCATCAGTAAATGAGAGCCAAGTGGGAGGACGTTTTATTCTTTATATTTTCATCAAACAGCATTTGCAACTTAGATTCTGAGGAACCGGCACAGAACTGAAAGGATAACTATTAAAAAGAGATAAAAGAAACATGACTGCCAATAGTGTATGTATACGTTTATATAGTTTGAATGTGTGAATAGAGGGAAAATGTGAGAGTTAAATGGAAAAGAGTCAGAAAGAAACAGGTTTCTCTATTGTTTCAAAACCAGGGAAGAAGAGAGCCACATTAGGGCTTCTGTTGGTAGAGTGAGATTTTGATGTTTTTAATTGGGGGAGAGGAAGAGCATAGAGCTGAAAATACCAAGGCTTTCACTTTGGGAAAAGAGAGAAAGTCAGAGAAGAAATGCAGGAAAATATCAGCAGTGGAGATCAGGATACAAAAAAGTCAGTCAGAAATCAGGAAGCTTAAGAAAAACAGGAAAATTGTTTGGGGCAGTAATCTTAGTATTTTAACAATATGTAGGAGGTAACAATTTGCATAAACCATACACCATGAGGTAACGAAGACTTGGATGACATATACAATTTTAAGAGTGAGATCTTTAACAATGGAGATTTTTTAACTGCAGAGGTGGTTATGTAAAATACTGTATATAGTATGGTTCTACATTTTAAATTTGAAAATGATTCCTATTACTGAGTCATAAGATTCATTTCTTAGAGTTGCTTGTTTGTTGCATGCTTGGAGAAAGTCAAAGGAAAGAAAACCTTCAAAAGTGCTCTCTAGTTTTTATGATTATGTAAAAAACATAGTTAATTAAGGTTGTTATTGTTTCTTGATTTGTTTCTGTCAAGGGCATGATAGAAAAAGAATAAGACAATTGCACAAGGAAGAGTACAGAAATATTTTCTCAACTGAACAACGAATATCCAAGATACTGAAGTAGAAAATTTGTTGACCTTCCCATAAGCATTCAGTTGCGTACAGTATTCCCCAATGAAGACCTACCATAAAAGCCCAAAGCACACAATACTTATGATGCCAAAATATTTTATGTTTTAAAAAATATGTAATGCAAAGATTCTCTGATTTTGTTCCCAAACTCCCAGGACTGCAATCCCTGAAGAGAAGGTCAAAGAAGAGAGTAATGATATCTGTGCCTAAGAAAATCCTTTGTGCGTAATATGTCACTATTTCAGATTTCAAGTTTTTCCCAATATCCATGAGAAATGTACAAATGTGTGTGTATATGTACATACATATACACACACACAAACACACATACACATACCAAGCAGTTTTATTTTTACTGAACATGAAAATTTACGTGTTCAGAGATACATAAAGTAGAAATATAAAGCCTCAGACGTTTTCAAAAGTCTCCTTCATATGGATTAAAATATAAGAGCATATTTTGGAGAAAATGAGGCACTGAAATGACAATAATCATTAAAACTGTTTTAAAATGATATTTTGCAGCATCTTAGGAAGTCCCAGAGATGAGTGCATGTCAGTACACGGAAAGAAATGATAGAGGAACAGGAATTATTTTTAACTATCTCCTATCTGTGATCAAAAAAGCTAGGCTTTAAATGTTTATATATCATGGTTCTGCAAAAGATTTAATTGATAAAAGATCACAGAAAAGCAAAATTTGAAATTCACTTAGACTATTCCCTTTGCTTTTTGCAACACTGTATTATGAAAAGCTGCAAGCACATAGAAAAACTGAAAGAAGCTTATGGGAAATACGCATATGTCCTCCACCTAGATTCTGTAATTATAATTTTACTACACATACTTAGCACATATCTATCCAGCTATCCATCCTTCTATATTGACCCTTTTTTTTTTTTTGCGGTACGCGGGCCTCTCACTGTTGTGGCCTCTCCCATTGCGGAGCACAGGCTCCAGACGCACAGGCTCTGGATGCACATATACCAAGAACTATGTTAGATAGTTTTCAGACAATGGTAGAAAATGTAGATATATTTCTGACCCCACGTAGAGTTCTCCTGCTTACAGAAACTATACGCCTAAGAAAAACTTTTTAAGACTGAGGAAAGAAAGTTTATTTCAACACTGATATAGTACAAAATTTTAAGTGTTTAGTGATTTAAATAAACTGCATAGGCCAATTTGGATATGTTATTTTTCTTTTCAGAAAATTTAACACTGTTGGAAATTATGGTAGTAATGATATGGGATGACAGACCATGAAAAATCATCAATAAATTAATGCTGCCAAAAACTAAGACAACTCAAATGTTCATACAAACACCCCATCAACTCCACACATGAAAGGATGACAGGTAGAGGTTGTACAGCTCGTAGTGACAAGTTCTCATGGAGTTAGTTACTACTTCTTCCTCATTTTTCCTAAGGGAGTTTTAGTTTCTCTATGTCTCATCAAGTAATGATGTCAGAGGTTTTTTTTTGCTTCAGAGAATTTGAGCCCATGGGACCCTGAACATAGAAATAACCCTGAATTGAGTCCTACGGCAACATTTTATTCCAGAGGGCCAAAATGAGTCTTTCTGTCATCATCATCAGAGAATAATTTCATATCTCCAACAAACACTCTACCATCTTGCTGGAATGTCACCCATGTCCTGATTTCCTAAGAGGCTCTTTTTTGGCCCACCCAAATATTTTGTTACTTCTATTAGTTCTATTACAGCTTTCACTGCATTGTTTCAAAATAGCAAAGACTTGGGCTTCCCTGGTGGCGCAGCGGTTGAGAGTCCGCCTGTCGATGCAGGGGACACGGGTTCGTGCCCCAGTCCAGGAAGATCCCACATGCCGCAGAGCGGCTGGGCCAGTGAGTCATGGCCGCTAGGCCTGCGCGTCCGGAGCCTGTGCTCCACAACAGTGAGAGGCCCGCGTACCACAAAAAAAAAAAAAAAAAAAATAGCAACGACTTGACTCCCTCTCCACCCTACACCTTCAGGAAAGCAAAGATCACCTAGTTTTAATTTTTTACTTCTGTATTATCAATGCTATCCAATTTTTTGAAAATAAATTTTTAGATCAATAAATTTTGAATTAATGAACTGAAAGTTGTCTAAAATACTTAAATATGCTGGTTATTTAAAATCCAGAGAGATATAATCCTTATTTAAGGAAATTAAAATTTTAAAGGAGACAGAGGACTCATTTCAAATGAGCTTTTACATGTCAATAAAAAGATAACTGAACAGAAAAAACTAAGCAAAAAACATAATTATGTGATTCCCTTAAAAACCATGTTTAATAATGGCAAATGTTTATTCTATCTTAAAAACTATTATAAATGATTTACATATTTAATCCTCACACGAGAGGTAAATAATATTGCTCTCATTTCATTTTACATAGGATAAAAGTGAGGCACAGGGAAGTTACTAGGATATGGTAACATTGCTATTTTATGGTGGAGTTGAGATTCAGACAATCTAGCTCCAAAGCCTGAATATTTAACCATTATTCAACACCGTTCTAAGAACAATAAATACAAGAAAAGGTGGTCCACCTTATTCATAATGAAAAATGTAAATTAAATAAAAATGGATACCACATTTCAACTCACACTAACAGAAATGCAAAGGTTGATAAACAGGTACACTGTAACTGTGACTGGGAGTGTAAACTGAAGGGAAATTTGGCAAAATCTATCCAATGCACTCTTACATGTGTACAAAGAGACATATACCAGGAAGTTCAAGACAGAACTGTTCATACGCAGACCTACTAGAGAATGGACTTGAGGACACGGGGAGGGGGAAGGGTAAGCTGGGACAAAATAAGAGAGTGACATGGGCATACATACACTACCAAATGTAAAATAGCTAGCTAGTGGGAAGCAGCCACATAGCACAGGGAGATCAGCTCAGTGCTTTGTGACCACCTAGAGGGGTGAGATAGGGAGGGTGGGAGGGAGGAAGATGCAAGAGGGAAGAGATATGGGGATATATGTATATGTATAGCTGATTCACTTTGTTTTAAAGCAGAAACTAACACACCATTGTAAAGCAATTACACGCCAATAAATATGTAAAACAAACAAAAAAAAGAACTGTTCATAAAAGGAAAAAACTGGGGGCTTCCCTGGTGGCGCAGTGGTTGAGAATCTGCCTGCTAATGCAGGAGACACGGGTTCGAGTCCTGGTCTGGGAGGATCCCACATGCCGCGGAGCAACTAGGCCCGTGCGCCACAACTACTGAGCCTGCGCGTTTGGAGCCTGTGCTCCGCAACAAGAGAGGCCGCGATAGCGAGAGGCCCGCGCACCGTGATGAAGAGTGGCCCCCGCTTGCCACAACTAGAGAAAGCCCTCGCACAGAAACGAAGACCCAACACAGCAAAAATAAATAAATAAATTACTAAACTCCTACCCCCAACATCTTAAAAAAAAAAAAAAAGGAAAAAACTGGAAATTACCTAAATCCCAAAGGAAAGGGTTCTGATTACATACATGCTAGTGTATCCAAACAATGGAATAATATGCAGCTGTTAAAAAATTCCAAAGTAGGTTGTCTACACTAAACTGTAAAAGTTGTCCTTGATATAATTTCAACTGGAAAAAAAAAAAAAAGACCCAGCAAATGCTGAAAAGTATATATTTTTAAATTTTATGTTATTGATAAGAGTTAATATATTAAATATGCTTAGAAAATCTCTGGAAGGATACACTTTAAAACATTAACAATGTTATATCCATATAATTGGTTGGCGTGCTGAGGGAAGATGGATTTGGGACAGTTTAACTTTTTAAAATGCACCTTTCTATTTTGAGTTTATTTCAATGGGTGTGTATCCCTTTAACATTAAAAATAATTCAACGGTGATAGTATATAAACCTCTTACCTTCTTCTATAAATACTAAAGTAATATATATAATGATCAGCACACACTGCCGAAAATAAACATAGTGGCATCCTCACCTGCAAGTAAGATCCAGATCCAAGGTGCCCATCCCCAGCAGAGTGCTTAAATTCAGGAAATGGAGTCTAGTAGCCAGTGTCTATTTTAGTCCCATTAGATTTGTGACAGAATCTCTCCTGGCAAGCAATCTCTAGTGTTATCAGTCTTACAAATAGCTCCTTGGGGCTTTTCTTCTTGTTACTTTGTGTGGCAATTTCACAAAACCACAGCACAGTATAAGTTTCTGAAACTGCTGTTAGCTTCCAGAGGGTGGGAGCTCAGGTGTCATTTTCTTTCTTTGCCTCCTGGTTCTGTGCACTAATGTAATAGCTAGCTTCCCTGGAGGACCATTACAGACCTACTGTCTCTTTCTTAGGAACTTAAATTGATTGACCACATGTCATCAGACTCAACCTATACCATGTTTCCCCATTAATTTCAGTAGAATTTAGTGCCCCTAAGAATAATACAAATGATGAAGCATTTACTATTCTAGCAAAATGGTACCCTCCCCACCCTTTTACAAAGCCAAACCTCATGATTTCTGTACTAAAAGTAGTAATTTCCTCCAACAAGGGAAAGTCAGAAGGTAGGACTTGGACCACATAAAAAAGTAAAGTTTTTACTTTGTTTTTCTTCGCCTTAATTTTCTAGAAGATTTACATTCATAAGAAGTTTCAGTAGCAATGTATACAGCAAATACTAAAAGGATGGCAATGTAACACAATTTGTGAACACAGAAAGAGATGAAGAACAGGCACTGAAAATACAGATGTTCATGATTTCAATATAGGCTCTCATGTTTTTACTGAAGAGCTTGAAGTTGAATCCATTACTGGATGGTCAAGAAATAATGTGACAACATATATAATTTATCTTCCAAAACATAAAATTTTAGGGGAAAGTGGGCTCCTATTAGTAATTTTTATGGGATGACAGGCATAAACTGGGACTCTCCCAGGAAAAACAGAACATGAGGTCACCCTGTCTAAAGGACAACATAACCTGGTAGACTGATGTTGGCCTTTGTCTTAGGTAAACTTGTATTTTAACTCCAATTCCTCAGTTTTAGAGTAAAATGTTTACATGGGCCTCAGAGTCCTCTTTTATCGAATTGACTTAGTACAGAGAGCTTGCAAGTATGGAAACATTAATATATTGTACATAAAGCACACAGTTCACTGAAGGTATTCAAATTAGTAGGTCCTATCCATATATGAATAGCCTTGCACAAAGAATAAAGCTCTTGCTGTCTGCTGACCTCTCCACATTTAAAGTTCTTCACTTCAACATGTTAGATTATCATCAGACTTTTCAACCACGGTGCTTTTTGCCAAAAGAAAATTGAGTCAGATATGCAAAATACTCAAAGAAACAAATGTGAGCAAAGAGTCTATAAAAGGTACACATAAATGGTTATTAACATGGAAGAGCTCAGAGAATATTGTTCCCATGAGAACCTCCTGAGGAATCTACTAGGGTTAGCTTCAGGCAGTCAAATAACTAGACAGACATTGGCATAAAGACCTGTGATGAGCATTAAACATATAGTTACTTGTAGAACTACAATTAGAAGAGATTAGAAAGGAGAAAGCACAGTGTGTCAAGGCTAATATGCACACAGGACAGATTATGTTGGCAGTGATACTAACAACATTGATATTCTGAGACTACTGTGATTACGTGGTATGATAAAAGAAAAGAGCAGTTACTCTAAATTGCATTTCCTATGATCTTGAGAATGCTGGTTCCTGGTTTGGAAGAAAAAAGATACTAGATAAGGTTAAGTATTAATGGATTTGATTGAAAGAATCAGTATGAGATCATGAAGTATTTTATCATATATTATACATATACGATATATCTATATCTATACCTACGTTCTAGCTCTGTCCACCAAAGAGGTCGAAAAGCAATGACCAGCCAGGTTAACGCTGGGCATCCCTAGTGCACAGATTCTGGTCTTAAAAATACTATTACACAATCAACAAAACAAGGCCTTCTTAGAAAAACATCTCCTTCTAGGTCTAGGTCAGGGAATGCACAAGGTGAGCCTGAAACATCTTATCATAATCAAATTGCAAAGAAGTTATCAAGGCTCATGTAAGGTCAAAAAGCCTCTAGAGTCAATCTAAAGAATCTCCTCCTACCCAAAGATGGTAAAATTTGAACTTCCTTCTTATAGGAAATGCAATTAAGCCTTCTAAACCTTCCAAATATACATGAATCTATGAGTATATAACATTAACTTGAGGATGGAGAATGAAAGGAAAATAATTCTTTATCTTGAAAACTGGTAAATAAAGGAAAAGAATCAAGCATTATTTTGCCTTTCCTATATAAGCTTTATTACTAGATAACCTAATAATAGATAAAGTATTGAATTTGAATATCTCCATTTTTCAATGTCTACTAACTCAGGTTCTTCAACAGATAAATTATAACAAAAAGAAAGGATGAAGGCATAAAAGAAGTAACAATGCTTTTAAAAAGACCGAATTATAGTATCCAAAATGCAGTCTTGGGTGATAAAATTATAAAGAAACACAAAGAAGTGATTTAGTACACAAGACAAATAGTGACTACTTTGGAGGGATAAAAAAAGGTTGTGATTAGGATGGGACATAAGGAAAGAGTTTCTGGGGTGAGAATGACAAAGTTCTATTTTTTGGCCTGTGTGGTGGTTATACAAGTATAATAATCTTTAGAATAACACACATTTTTGGTGAGGTTTTCAGTATCTGTGTTTTACCTTATAATATAAAGGAGGAAAATATCCACACCTTGTTCCTACTCCCAAAGTTTCTGATTTCATTGATGGGGCAGAGATGGAGCACTGGATAGTTTGCTGAATTTCCAGAGATGATTTTAATGTGTAAATACAATTTTTTCTTTGCTCCTATGTTGTAAAAACATGATGAGATATCTGAACTTGGGAAACTTACAATTTAGACCAAATAAAGAGTATTTTATGCTTCATTAAGTCACTGTGAGGTAGATGCCCACTGATAGATGACTGGATAAAGAAGACATGTTATAAAGACAATGGAATATTACTCAGCCATAAGAAAGAATGAAATCTTGCTATTATGCAACAACATGAATGGACCTAGAGGGTATTATGCTAAGTGAAATGTCAGAGAAAGACAAAAACCATATAACCTCACTTTCATGTGGAATCTAAAAAACAAATGAATAAACAAAACAAAACATAAACAGACCCATAGATACAGAGAACAAAGGTTGTCAGAGGGGAGGGGATGGGATGTGGGAAAAGTGGGTAAAGGGGATTAAAGAGTACGAAATTCTAATTATAAAATAAGTACAGAATTGTAATGCACAGCATAAGTGATACAGTCAATAATATTGTATAGTTTCTTATGCTGACAGATGGTTACTAGATTTAATGTGGTGATCAATTTGTAATGTATATAAATGCTGAATCACTATGGTCTACATCTGAAACAAATATAATATTGTATATCAACTATATTCCCATAAAAGTATTAAAAAAATCTATATTTTTTTAACAAATATGACTTAAGAAAGAGACTTATCAAATCATATTTCTTTTAAAGAACAACTATTCTGATGTCACTGATTCTTTTGAATCAACAATTTAACCTAGCACTTCTTCAAAGTCATGTCTGGTATTTGTGCTCCCATGAAGTGAAGCCAAGTTCATTTTTTCTTTATTCTAATTGTCAAATATTTTTATTTAAAATATACAAATATGTATTTTATATATATATGAAATTTATACTATATGTACTAAATATAAAATATGTTTTCATCTATAATTTTATATTCTACGCTATAAACCTTTTCTTAAACTTTTTCCCACGATGACCAAGCTCTCATGTTTCATCAAAGTTTTCTAGACTCCCTTCATTGTAAATGTTTTGCTCTTAACTAAAAGTATTTTGCTCCTTTACCCTGCTTGAAACATAAAATCTTCAATACTCTATCACCTAAGGTTTGCCAGGCTGTATACATCCCATAAATGATCTAGGCCCCTTGATGCTCCTTTTTTCTCACTGTTCTTGTTCTTATTTATTAGCCTTTCCTTTGTTTACTTAGAATTTCCTCCAGAGGATAGCTTAGGAAAGGAAAATTAGTCGGCAACCAAATCAAACTTGTCCATGTTATGTTTTTTTACTTAAAAGTTCTAAGGGAACAGAGTATATCAAAATTTCTGCATTTCTGGCTATAAATAACCAAGACCTTTGTTTTTAAACTGATGATAATAGTCCACCACTGGAGAAACTCTGATTTTTAGTTTTCTTAATAGACATAAGAGTTGCATTTTCTGGAATGTTAACCATGTTTTCAAAGAAGCGGTAGCTGTTAACGATGCTATAAAACCCAGGCACTTCATTTGGTTCTCTGGTCTAACTAAGCTATTCCCTGCCATTATACATAATTGAGAGTTAATTTGCCTGCCAACACTAAAAAATCAATTCTATACCTTCAGAATAAATATTTTTAATAATATACTCATTACCCTTTTATTTCAATTACAATAAAACATGATCCAAAACAGTCTATTCTATCGTTAAATGACTTGTTTCATTTTGCCATTCCTCTAAAACTATAATTAACAATAACAAAAACAAGAACTCCTCTACATGAGATTTATTTTAGGAGGGCACAAACCAAAGCTAAAAGTAACCCTCAAATGTCCTAGCCAAAGACCTGCTGATACTGAAGCAGAATCCAAGAATATAAGTGAAAGGCTATTTTAATTCTTTTTTCATTCTTAAATTACACTAAATTGCTGCTGTCAAATGGAGATGAAAAACAGAAAAATAGAGGCTTGTAAATTCCTTGATATTTAACTAGATTCCTCAGTGAATATTTAATCCTGAATCTTAGTTTCTTTTTCAAAAATCTGATATTAAACACTAGAGTGGTTTGACCAGAGACATATTTTCTAGACAAATTGCTCAATATATTAACTGAAACACACTTTTTATTCTTGACCACCAGTGAGTGCATCATGGCTAAAGTTGATTGCCAGGAAGTACTAAATAGACCATTACATTTCGATCCCAACAGCATCTATGATGCATCAATAGGTCCATCTTGGATTGGCTGAAGGGCCTTATTAAAAGATATGCCTTGGGCTTCCCTGGTGGCGCAGTGGTTGAGAGTCCGCCTGCCGATGCAGGGGACACGGGTTTGTGCCCCAGTCCGGGAGGACCCCACGTGCCGCGGAGCGGCTGGGCCCGTGAGCCATGGCCGCTGAGCCTGCGCGTCCGGAGCCTGTGCTCCGCAACAGGAGCGGCCACAACAGTGAGAGGCCCACGTACCACAAAAAAAAAAAAAAAAAAAAAGATAAACAACAAAGAGCCAATGTCTAGCACAGGGAATTATATTTAATATATTGCAATAACCTATAATGGAAAAGAATCTGGAAAATTATATATATTTTATATATATATACATACATATACATATATAAATCACTTTGCTGTACACCTAACACAACACTGAAAATCAACTAGATTTCAATAAAAAAATTTTAAAAAGAAAAGAATTCTTTATCTTTCATTAGTTGAAAATACATAGTCATCTGCAAAAAGTCTCTTCATAATTAATGGTCTAGAGGAGACCTATGTAGTGTCTAACCCTCAGCTGCAATGAATGACATACAAAGTAATGACCTTGACTTATTCGTTTCTTTGATTTGCAAAAATGTATTTCCTATTGCCTTCCACCCTACACTTATCCACTATTATCAAAATCATTTCATAAATACCTAAGAAAATTATCTGAGTCCCAAAATTTCTATAGAATGCATAAGAGAAAATTTTATAATTTTTACAAAAATTAATTTCTTCTATGTGAATTAATTTGTGCTATGTGCCTGAAGTCACTGCAAAATATCAACATACCTATTTATTAATATTTTATAGGTTCAATTAATATTTTCAATCATAGCATTTACTATAATAGAGCTATTTATGTTTAAAACATAGTATATAAAAATAAAAATTCATACAGTTATATTACGTTATTTTTAAAAATTCAAATCACAGATCCTCAAAAGTATAATTGGAAGGTTTAAAAGGAAAAAAATACTAATATCTGAATTTTAAAAAATCACCTTCATTGCAGTCTATTAATTTTTCTAACCTGACTTTAAAGACATTCTGTAGTCATCCGAGTCCCATTAAATATAAAGCAGGTGTTCAGAGATTTGACAGCACTGTATATAACCATAATATATTGGGCACAAGCACAATTTCCATACATAGGCGAGTGGTTGAATATAGTAACTATATATTATGAAGAAATGTGCAGTTGCAAAAAAAAGAAAAGAAGATCATCTCTGAACTCATAGGGAGTGATTTCAGGTTTAAGAAAGCAAAGGGAAAATATGTTAATGCAAGAAATAAGGGGAAATAATAAAATGTACATGCATCTGTTCATTTGTGCAAACAGAAACATAGGAGCAATAAGTAAAACTAATGAAATGAAAGTTATATGGCAAGGGGTTCATAAGGATCTACAGATTTTTGCATAGAAACTTGGTGGGAAGAAGGGGAGAATAAAACAGATTAGATGGAATCACAGGAGGCATATTGACACTATTCTGAATAAAATTTTTATATATTTCTGACATAACTATGTTAATGTTTTACAGATTCAAATAAGTAAATAAATAAAATCAATAGGGATGGAGTTTGGAGGCCAACTTGGAACAAAAAGAAACAAATTAACCTAGCTGTACTGTGAATTAATAATATAACTCATTGAAGGGGTGGGGAAAATCAATGTAAATAACCTTGGAAAACAATATTTTGAATATACTCTCTAAGGCTAAGCACAGCAAAGAACTATACACAAATATTGTACTCTAGTTGGTAGGTTTTTTTATTATAGAGTATGGGTTAGCAATTCTGAAGCTATTTTATGCATCTTCTAGGTTTGAGCAAGTAAGTACAAACGTAATGCATACGGAGAACCATGTTTCTCAGTATTGTAGAAAACAGTTATATGAAAACAAAAACTATTATGAGGAGAATGTGCTCCTCAGAATGACTGAATAAAGCAAAAAGATATAACACCTGGTATACAGAAATTCAACATAGATGTGACTCTAACAAAATCATCAGGATACACGTAAGGAGAAACAAAGACAAGAATTGTTCACAAGGCCTAGTGATGGACCAGTGCAGATAGGAAGATAAAAGGATTCTAGGTAAGATGTTTGTGAGAGAAAAAATGGACATATTGGATTGACTGATATATTTAGTCCATACAGAGAGGAGTTTTACATCTCTGACAACGAGGTGTGAACAAATTATTACTAGATAGAGAATAAAAAATGAAAAATAGGGCAATTTTAAATTCCAGTGAAGTTAAAAAGATACACTGGAAAGGACAGGTAATTATAATGCTTGACAATATGTTTCTCAATAGCAATTTACAATGCAATATGATCATGGAACATAATTTTTAAAGAATAAAAGGAAAAGAACTTTGAACCTAAAGCTTTATGTCCAGCTGAATTATTATTTGAAAGTCAGGGAATAATAAAACTATTTCCATGCATTCATGGTTTCAGAGGATTAGTATTATAAGACCTACATAGAAGAAACTTTTGGATGAAGTTCACAGATAAGGAAAACAAATCCAGAAGATGTTGGGAAAGAAAACGTACATAATAGTAAACAATAAGATTGATTTTTTCTTTTTTTTTTGCGGTACGTGGGCCTCTCACTGTTGTGGCCTCTCCTGTTGCGGAGCACAGGCTCAATGACCATGGCTCAAGGGCCCAGCCACTCCACGGCATGTGGGATCTTCCCAGACTGGGGAAGGTGGACTCTCATCGGCAGGTGGACTCTCCACCACTACGCCACCAGGGAAGCCCCTAAGCACTGATTTTTAATTAAAGGACAGTTACCATAAAATTCAAGAGTATATAATTTTAAGCTAACAGAATAAAGTTTCATCTATTCAATGGTTAAGTAGAAATAGAAACAATAACACAGAAAGTTCAGTAAGTAGAAAATTTGCAAAATAGGACAAAAATAAGTTGTAAAATAAGAGTAATTACTATCTGTGTCTACTGATTAAACTCGCCCATTGAAATACAGAGGCTCCTAGAGAGAATAAAAAATAATACTGAACTAAGAAAAAAAGAAAACTGAATTGTATGTGGTTTCAAGAGACACATATAAAAAAAAATAGGACTGAAAAATAAAAAGATGCAAAAAAAGACACAGGCAAAGATGAACCAAAATCACACCGGAACAGAAATCTTACTATATAAAAAAAGACAGACAGGAGAAGATGGCGGAAGAGTAGGACACAGAGATCACCTTCCTCCCCACAGATACATCAGAAATACATCTAAACGTGGAAGTGCTCCTACGGAACACCCACTGAACTCTGGCAGAAGACCTCAGACCTCCCAAAAGGCAAGATACTCCCCACGTACCTGGGTAGGGCAAAAGAAAAAAGAAAAAACAGAGACAAAAGGATAGGGACTGGACCTGCACCAGTGGGAGGGAGCTGTGAAGGAGGAAACGTTTCTACACACTAGAAGCCCCTTCGCGGGTGGAGAAAGCGGATGGCGGAGGGGGGAAGCTTCGGAGCCACGGAGGAGGGCAAAGCAGAGAGATTCCCACACAGCGTATCGGTGCCGACCAGTACTCACCAGGCCAAGAGGCTTCTCTGCTCACCCGCCGGGATGGGCCGGGGTTGGGAGCTGAGGCTCAGGCTTCGGAGCTTAGATTCCAGGGAGACGACTGGGGTTGATGGCATGAACGCAGCCTGAAGGGTTTAGTGTGCCACGGCTGGCAGGGAGGGAGTTGAGGAAAAGTCTGGAGCTGCTGAAGAGACAAGAGACTTTTTCTTGCCTCTTTGTTTCCTGGTGCGCGAGGAGAAGGGATTAAGAGCGCTGCTTAAAGGAGCTCCAGAGATGGATGCGAGCAGTGGCTAAGAGCGCGGACACCAGAGACGGGCATCAGACGCACAGGCTGCTGCTGCCGCCGCCAAGAAGCCTGTGTGTGAGCACAGGTCACTATCCACACCCCCCTTCTGGGGAGCCTGTGCAGCCCGCCACTGCCAGGGTCCCAGGATCCAGGGACAACTTCCCAGGGAGAACGCACGACAGGCCTCAGGCTGGTGCAACATCACGCTGGCCTCTGCCGCCGTAGACTCGCCCCGCATCCGTACCCCTCCCTCCCCCCGGCCTGAGTGAGCCAGAGCCCCCGAATCAGTGGCTCCTTTAACCCTGTCCTGTCTCAGCGAAGAACAGACGCCCTCAGGCGACCGGAGCCAAATACAAAGCTGAACCCGGGAGCTGTGCGAACAAAGAAGAGAAAGGGAAATTTCTCCCAGCAGCCTCAGAGGCAGCGGATTAAAGCTCAACAATCAACTTGGTGTGCCCTGCATCTGTGGAATACATGAATAGACAACGAATCATCCCAAATTAAGGAGGTGGATTTTGGGAGCAAGACTGATTATTTTTTCCCCTTTTCCTCTTTTTGTGCGTGTGTATGTGTATGCTTCTGTGTGAGATTTTGTCTGTATAGCTTTGCTTTCACCATTTGTCCTAGGGTTCCGTCTGTCCATTTTTTTTTTTTTTTTACTTTTAGAAAGATTTTTTCTTAATAATTATTTTTTATTTTAATTATTTTATTTTATCTTACTTTATTTTATTTTATCCTCTTTCTTTCTTTCTATTTTTTCTCCTTTAATTCTGAGCCGTGTGGAGGACAGTCTCTTGGTCCTCCAGCCAGGGGTCAGGGTTGTGCTACTGAGGTGGGAGAGCTAACTTCAGGACACTGGTCCAAAAGAGACCTCCCAGCTCCATGTAATGTCAAACGGCGAAAATCTCCCAGAGATCTCTATCTCAACACCAACACCCAGCTTCACACAACGACCAGCAAGCTACAGTGCTGGACACCCTATGCCAAACAACTAGCAAGACAGGAACACAGTCCCATCAAGTAGCAGAGAGGCAGCCTAAAATCATAATAAGGCCTCAGACACCCCAAAACACACCACCAGACGTGGACCTGCCCACCAAAAAGACAAGATCCAGCCTCATCCACCAGAACACAGGAACTAGTCCCCTCCACCAGGAAACCTACAAAAACCACTGAACCAACCTTAGCCACTGGGGACAGACACCAAAAACAATGGGAACTACGAACCTGCAGCCTGCAAAAAGGAGACCCCAAACACAGTAAGATAAGCAAAATGAAAAGACAGAAAAACTTACAGCAGATGAAGGAGCATGGTAAAAACCCACCAGACCTAACACATGAAGAGGAAATAGGCAGTCTACCTGAAGAAGAATTCAGAATAATGATAGTAAAGATGATCCAAAATCTTAGAAGTAGAATAGAGAAAATGCAAGAAACATTAGACAAGGACCTAGAACAACTAAAGAGGAAACAAGCAATGATGAACAACACAATAAATGAAATTAAAAATACTCTAGAAGGGATCAATAGCAGAATAACTGAGGCAGAAGAACGGATAAGTGACCTGGAAGATAAAACACTGGAAATAACTACCACAGAGCAGAATAAAGAAAAAAGAATGAAAAGAACTGAGGACAGTCTCAGAGACCTCCGGGACAATATTAAATGCACCAACATGCGAATTATAGGGGTACCAGGAGAAGAAGAGAAAAAGAAAGGGACTGAGAAAATATTTGAAGAGATTATAGTTGAAAACTTCCCTAATATGGGAAAGGAAATAGTTAATCAAGTCCAGAAAGCACAGAGTCCCATACAGGATAAATCCAAGGAGAAACATGCCAAGACACATATTAATCAAACAATCAAAAATTAAATACAAAGGGCTTCCCTAGTGGCACAGTGGTTGAGAGTCCCCCTGCCGATGCAGGGGACATGGGTTCGTGCCCCAGTCCAGGAAGATCCCACATGCCACGGAGCAGCTAGGCCTGTGAGCCATGGCCGCTGAGCCTGTGCATACAGAGACTGTGCTCTGCAACAGGAGAGGCCACAACAGTGAGAGGCCCGCGTACCGCAAAAAAAAAAAAAAAAAAAACCTTAAAGACAAAGAAAACATATTAAAAGCAGCAAGGGAAAAACAAAAAATAACACACAAGGGAATCCCCATGAGCTTAACAGCGGATCTTTCAGCAGAAACTCTGCAAGCCAGAAGGGAGTGGCAGGACATATTTAAAGTGATGAAGGAGAAAAACCAACCAAAATTACTCTACCCAGCAAGGATCTCATTCAGATTTCATGGAGAAATTAAAACCTTTACAGACAAGCAAAAGCTGAGAGAGTTCAGCACCACCAAACCAGCTTTACAACAAATGCTAAAGGAACTTCTCTACGCAAGAAACACAAGTGAAGGAAAAGACCTACAATAACAAACCCAAAACAATTAAGAAAATGGTGATAGGAACATACATATCAATAATTACCTTAAATGTAAATGGATTAAATGCTCCCTCCAAAAGACAAAGACTGGCTGAATGGATAGAAAAACAAGACCCATATATATGCTGTCTACAAGAGACCCACGTCAGACCTAGGAACACATACAGACTGAAAGTGAAGGGATGGAAAAAATATTCCATGCAAATGGAAATCAGAAGAAAGCTGGAGTAGGAATTCTCATATCAGACAAAATAGACTTTAAAATAGAGATTATTACAAGAGACAAAGAAGGCCACTACATAATGATCATGGGATCGATCCAAGAAGAAGATATAACAACTGTAAATATTTATGCACCCAACATAGGAGCACCTCAATACATAAGGCAAATACTAACAGTCATAAAAGGGGAAATCGACAGTAACACATTCATAGTAGGGGACTTTAACACCCCACTTTCACCAATGCACAGATCATCCAAAATGAAAATAAATAAGGAAACACAAGCTTTAAATGATACATTAAACAAGATGGACTCAATTGATATTTACACGACATTCCATCCAAAAACAAAAGAATACACATTTTTCTCAAGTGCTCATGGAACATTCTCCAGGATAGATCATATCTTGGGTCACAAATCTAGCCTTGGTAAATTAAAGAAAATTGAAATCATATTAAGTATCTTCTCCAACCAAAATGCTATGAGACTAGATAGCAATTACAGGAAAAGATCTTTAAAAATTACAAACACATGGAGGCTAAACAATACACTACTTAATAACGAAGTGATCACTGAAGAAATCAAAGAGGAAATCAAAAAAACCTAGAAACAAATGACAATGGAGACACGACAACCCAAAACCTATGGGATGCAGCAAAAGCAGTTCTAAGACGGAAGTTTATAGCAATACAGTCCTACCTTAAGAAACAGGAAACATCTCGAATAAACAACCTAACCTCGCATCTAAAGCAATTAGAGAAAGAAGAACAAAAAAAAACCCCAAAGTTAGCAGAAGGAAAGAAATCATAAAGATCAGATCATAAATAAATGAAAAGGAAATGAAGGAAACAATAGACAAGATCAATAAAACTAAAAGCTGGTTCTTTGAGAAGATAAACAAAATTGATAAACCATTAGCCAGATGCATCAAGAAAAAAAGGGAGAAGACTCAAAGCAATAGAATTAGAAAGGAAAAAGGAGAAGTAACAACTGACACTGCAGAAATAAAAAAGATCATGAGAGATTACTACAAGCAACTCCTTGCCAATAAAATGGACAACCTGGAAGAAACGGACAAATTCTTAGAAATGCACAACCTGCCGAGACTGAACCAGGAAGAAATAGAAAATATGAACAGACCAATCACAAACACTGAAACTGAAACTGTGATTAAAACTCTTCCAACAAACAAAAGCCCAGGACCAGATGGCTTCACAGGCAAATTCTATCAAACATTTAGAGAAGAGCTAACACCTATCCTACTCAAACTCTTCCAAAATATAGCAGAGGGAGGAACACTTCCAAACTCATTCTATGAGGCCACTGTCACCCTGATACCAAAACCAGACAAAGATGTCACAAAGAAAGAAAACTACAGGCCAATATCACTGATGAATATAGATGCAAAAATCCTCAACAAAATACTAGCAAACAGAATCCAACAGCACATTTAAAGGATCATACACCATGATCATGTGGGGTTTATTCCAGGAATGCAAGAATTCTTCAATATATGCAAATCAATCAACGTGATACACCATATTTACAAATTGAAGGAGAAAAACCATATGATCATCTCAATAGATGCAGCCAAAGCTTTTGACAAAATTCAACACCCATTTATGATAAAAACCCTGCAGAAAGTAGGCGTAGAGAGAACTTTTCTCAACATAATAAAGGCCATGTATGACAAACCCATAGCCAACATTGTCCTCAATGGTGAAAACCTGAAACCATTCTCACTAAGGTCAGGAACAAGACAAGGTTGCTCACTCTCACCACTCTTATTCAACATAGTTTTGGATGTTTTCGCCACAGCATTCAGAGAAGAAAAAGAAATAAAAGGAATCCAAATCAGAAAAGAAGAAGTAAAACTCTCACTGCAGATGACATGATACAATACATAGAGAATCCTAAAGATGCTACCAGAAAACTACTAGAGCTACTCAATAAATTTGGTAAAGTAGCAGGATACAAAATTAATGCACAGAGAATCTATGGCATTCTTATATACTAGTGATGAAAAATCTGAAAATGAAATTAAGAGAACACTCCCATTTATCACTGCAACAAAAAGAATAAAATATCTAGGAATAAACCTACCTAAGGTGACAAAAGATCTGTATGCAGAAAATTATAAGACACTGATGAAAGAAATTAAAGATGATAAGAAATAGATGGAGAGATATACCATGTTCTTGGATTGGAAGAATCAACAATGTGAAAATGACTCTAGTACCCAAAGCAATCTACAGATTCAATGCAATCCTTATCAAACTACCAATGGCATTTTTCACAGAACTAGAACAAAAAATTTCACAATTTGTATGGAAACATAAAGGACCCTGAATAGCCAAAGCAATCTTGAGAACGAAAAATGTAGTTGGAGGAATCAGGCTCCCTGACTTCAGACTATACTGCAAAGCTACAGTAATCAAGACAGTATGGTACTGTAACAAAAACAGAAATATAGATCAATGGAACAGGATGGAAAGCCCAGAGATAAACCCACGCACATATGGTCACCTTATATGGTCATCTTTGATAAAGGAGGCAAGCATATACAGTGGAGAAAAGACAGCCTCTTCAATAAGTGGTGCTGGGAAAACTGGACAGCTACATGTAAAAGAATGAAATTAGAACACTCCCTAACACCATACACAAAAATAAACTCAAAATGGATTAAAGACCTAAATGTAAGGCCAGACACTATCAAACTCTTAGAGGAAAACATAGGCAGAACACTCTGACATAAATCACAGCAAGATCCTTTTTGACCACCTCCTAGAGAAATGGAAATGAAAACAAAAATAAGCAAATGGGACCTAATGGAACTTCAAAGCTTTTGCACAGCAAAGGAAACCATAAACAAGACCAAAAGACAACCCTCAGAATGGGAGAAAATATTTGCAAATGAAGCAACTGACAAAGGATTAATCTCCAAAATTTACAAGCAGCTCATGCAGCTCACTAACAAAAAAACAAACAACCCAATCCAAAAATGGGCAGAAGACATAAATAGACATTTCTCCAAAGAAGATATACAGATTGCCGACAAACACATGAAAGAATGCTCAACATCATTAATCATTAGAGAAATGCAAATCAAAACTACAATGAGATATCACCTCACACCAGTCAGAATGGCTATCATCAAAAACTCTAGAATCAATAAATGCTGGATAGGGTGTGGAGAAAAGGGAACCCTCTTGCACTGTTGGTGAGATTGTAAATTGATACAGCCACTATGGAGAATAGTATGGAGGTTTCTTAAAAAGCTACAAATAGAACTACCATATGACCCAGCAATCCCACTACTGGGCATTTACCCTAAGAAAACCATAATTCAAAAATATTCATGTACCAAAATGTTCATTGCAGCTCTATTTACAATAGCCAGGACATGGAAGCAACCTAACTGTCCATCGACAGATGAATGGATAAAGAAGATGTGGCATATATATACAATGGAATATTACTCAGCCATAAAAAGAGACGAAATTGAGTTATTTGTAGTGAGGTGGATGTACCTAGAGTCTGTCATACAGAGTGAAGTACATCAGAAAGAGAAAAACAAATACTGTATGCTAACACATATATATGGAATCTAAGGAAAAAAGAAAAAAAAGGTCATGAAGGACCTAGGGGTAAGACGGGAACAAAGACACAGACCTAATAGAACATGGACTTGAGGACACGGGGATGGGGAAAGTGAGAGAGTGGCATGGACATATATACACTACCAAATGTAAAACAGATAGCTAGTGGGAAGCAGCCACATAGCACAGGGAGATCAGCTATGTGGTTTGTGACCACGTAGAGGGGTGAGATAGGGAGTGTGGGAGGGAGGGAGATGCAAGAGGGAAGAGATATGGGAACATATGTATGTGTATAACTGATTCACTTTTTTATAAAGCAGAAACTAACACACCATTGTAAAGCAATTATACTCCAATAAGATGTTAAAAGAAAAAAAAGAAATAATGACTATCTCTTAGTAGCTATATTAACTTCAGTCAGTCATTAAGGTTCTCAAAGACTCAGTTTTATAATAAAATTATAATACTTCTTACCTCCTAGTTGTTTTCAGGATTAATTAATCCACATAAAATTTATTTGAGTGCTTGGCACAGGGTATTGATCACTAAGCAGTAATTATTTTTATCACTCCATAACAGTACAAATAAATTTATACACAGACCAAGCTCACAGCAACTTCCCATTTTTTAGAATTTCCTGAATGGCCTTATCTTTCCTACATCTGTAAGCAGGAGGATAGTGGTGTAGATTTTGGACAAAACCCTACACCAGTACCTTCCTGCTTATAGTGTCAGTATTCACTATGCCAATAGTCACATATGGCTACTTAAATTAATGCAGTTACATAAAATTTAAAATTCTTCTTTTCAGTTATACTTGCCATATTCCATGTGCTCAGTATTCAGGTAAGGTTAATGATTAGCATATTGGATCCTCACAGAAAGTTTTCTTGGGCAGCATTGATAGAGGGAGATACAATTTTAAGCTGAGCCAATCACATTCTCTCTCATAGGAGACTGACTTCGGAGTGAAGAAATATGGAGCCCAGAAGCAGCTAGGGACAAGCCGCATTGCTACTAACGCCTCAGAAAGAATGCCACAAACCCCTGATGCTATGTGTGTGATGTCCTGATTACATGGCCTTTCCAGAGTATGGGTGTCAAGCAACTCCCTAAATTCTTCAATGTTCACTAATAAGTAATAAGGCAAAGGAACTCTACTTAAGTTGGAAAGATCTTCTCCCAGTTAGGTGCTTTTCTTTTAACTTTGCTCATGATGTTTTTCAACTTTAAAAAAAAGAAGAAAAAACTCTAATTTTTTAATTAAGTCAAATATGACTGATTTTATCGTTTCTGAGATTAACAGCATGCTTAGGAAATCCTATCCATTTCCACAGGTATAAAATTTCTTCTAGTATTTGTGTAGGATCATGTTGTTTATGTTCGTCTTATTTCTACAGGATTAATTTCCCAAAGTGGCACTGCTGAGAGTGTGTTTATTGTTTTAACATACAAATAATGGTAATTTAAACCATACAAAAAGCTATAAATGTCAATTAAGTTCCCTGACAGCCTGACCCACAGTCTTGCAGTTCCCTTCCCTAGAGGGAAACACATGTATCAGTTCTGTGTAGTGTACTTCCAGAGATAATTGTCTCCTTTTACAGTATTAAGTTTAGATTTCTAATCAACTTCTAATTTATTCTGTTGAGTTTAAGGCAGAACTGCATTTTTTTCCAAATAGCCAATTACCTCATCTTCATTTCTCTCTAGAATAGTCCATTATTTCCCTAAGGATTTATAAATGGCAACATTTTCATATTCCAACTCCCCATTTATACCTAAGCCATTCTTAGCGTTCTCTTCCATACCACTGACTTACTCCATTTTTCAATTCTCACATTATCTGTCAAATATCTGTAAAATTATGTGTGGAAAGATACAGTAAGAGAGAATTTAACATGGAAACCAACTTTAAATAACAGTTGGTTTCATGGCAAGGCAAAGCTCTTCTCACTCTTTTTCCTTTTCAACTTCATTGTGTCTAGAGGATATTTGAATCAAATTTGTAAGATTCATTTAACATCCACTGGAAATTGGTTTAGGGTTGGTTTGAATTCATAGAATTAAGGAAAATGTATTTTCTAACTTAAGCCTTCAAGAAAAAAACTATGCCATATACACATAAGCTCTTTTTAAAAATTGTAAAAAAAAGAGCTACATAAATTATTTTTACAAATCATTAAAAACTGAGCAAGGAAAAGTTAAGCATTAAATGTTAAAGTATGCCTGTCATGGTACAACATTTTGCACCCTATTGAATACCTTTTGTAATTACAGAGTAGCTAAATTAGATTATAAGGCTACAGTTGACACAGCATATAGACTGAATTTCAAAAGAATGACTACAATTAAAAATGTAAAAAAGAAAGTTATTGCTTATGTAGACAGGTATAGAGGTCAAAGTTGTCAGTGACATAACAATTCAACTTGTTTCCTGACTCAGAGTTTTCCTTAATTCACACACTTCACTGTAAGGAAGTATGGATGTTTCAGTACTCTCTGACACATTAGGCTCTGACATCTTATTTCAAACTTGGTTTTTCCTCATTCAAATCATCATGAGGTTGTCATGCCTTTATAAGTATTGTTTTAAAAGTCATGTAAGTAACTCTGTGTTGTTATTCCTAGTTGTGTGTGTGGGGGGGGAGGATAATCACATGTATCTTCATAAAATTTTTCCTCTCTCACCACCTCCTGGGAAATATTTTAAAATGCTTTCCTTCCTGGGACTTCCCTGGCCTCCCAGTGGTGAAGACTTCGCCTTCCAATGCAGGAGGTGTGGGTTTGATCCCTGGTCAGGGAGCTAAGATCCCACATGCCTCGCAGCCAAAAAAACCCAGAAACATAAAACAGAATCAGTACTGTAATAAACTCAATAAAGACTTTAAAAATGGTCCACATCAAAAAAAAATCTTTAAAATAAAAAGATTTTTTTTAAAAAAATGGTTTCCTTCCTTCCTTTCTCCACATATGAAACCATTTCCCTATGAACCTTGGTATGATTTCCATTATTTTGGGAAGCCTATCAAATTCCAACAATCTTTCACATTCTGATCAAGGGACAGGACTAAATAGATATTTAACAGTGTAATAAAAAATAAAAACAATGAAACAGTACAGTATGTATACGCTACCTACAATGTAATGAATATTATTAACCCTCATGGAATACGTACTACACAGAATTCTAGGAAATGTTCAAAACTAAACACTAAATATATAAAAACATTTATATATTTGGTTTTCAACTGATATTAAAAATATGATAAGTGTCAGTTAATTTATTTGTGGCTTGAGGAAGAAAAGACTGGTTCTGACTTCATGTTCTTAGTGCCTACAACAAAGGTTGACTGTGGGTTTAGGCTGCAGCTTCTGGGTTCTCTTCTACCACTGGCCTTAACAAAAGCTACTGCAGACCACATGTAAGCGAACTGTAATGCTGTTGGTACTAATACTGCCATAAGACCAGTGGTCTAGTTTGTGTCTGAGATAAACATCACCCCAGGTGAAGTGAGATAAATCCTTTGGCCATCCTCCTAATAGGACTGTTTAACCACTTCTTAAATGAGACTACTGGAACTAATATTACTATTTTTATCGCCTATTTTATCAATTTGTGAATTCAATTTAAAAAAACACCTATCTTTGAGTTTCAGTCTCATACATACTATATAGTCCTTTCTAACCATTTCTTCTAGATGTCTCAAAAATACCTTAAGGTGAATGGGTCTGAAACTCAACTCACCAACTACTTCTCCAAATCTGGTACTTTACAACAGAATCACCAAAATATCAATACTTGTAGTTTTTGACTAAGAGTTATTCTTGCTCCCCTTAGCATCATATCCAGTTGATCACCAAGGCCTATTGATTTTGCCTTCTAAACATCTTTAGAATCCATCTATTTCTCCCAAGCCCAACTGCCAACTCGCTAACCAAACAGTTCTCACCCTTCATGCTGCCTAAATGCCTTTTTTATTCACACTCCATCCCATCTCATCCCCCTCAAACTAGTTATTTCCCTGCAGCTAGATTTTCTTTGTTCAATATGCAAATCTAATCATGTGACCTCCTCATCCCCACTTAAACCACATCATTGGCTTTTCACCGCTCTTAACATAGAGAGGTACATTTACAATATGCTCTCCACGATGTAGCTGAAGTTTACCTCTCATTTCTCATATTACTCCATGATTTCCTCCACTTACTCTCTGAGCTACAATTACCACCGATTATTTGCATATGCTTTTCTTTCTGCTTACAGCTTGTCTCCAACTCACTCCCCAGTGCACACTTAACTCATCTAAAATATCATTTCTTCATGGAAATTTTTACTTACACATACCCCAGGTCAAGTCCATCTGATTTATAGCTCATAACTCCATGTGCCTTTTATTCATAGAAATATCCAAGCAGCAGTTTTATATCTTATTTTGTGACTGTTTTCACTGAGATCTCTCTCTCATATATGGGCAAGGAGGGGAGAAACCATGTCTACTTTGCTCATCATCAACTCCTCAGCTCAGTGCCTAGAAAAGCAACAGCTATTCAATAAATAACTGCTTAATGAATAAGTAAACATGTATAAGTACCATGTATTGTCCACTTTATTAGCTCTGTGGGTAAAAAATGAAGAAAAATGATAAGTTCTTTCCCTCAAGTTTTTTTTTTAATCTAACAGCCTTATATTCCAACCATTTCCATATTTAAAACTGAAAACTTCCTCCCCCACTGCTCTAATACCCCTAATCCTCCTCACCCTGCTTTTTTTTTTTCCCCCTTAGCACGTCTCACCTCTCTGTGAGATTTAATGTTAGTTCCATTGAAAGCAGGGATTTTTGTCTCTTTTGCTGACTGATGATTCCCAATCACTTAAAACAGCTCCTGGCACACAGTATGCATTTAACAAATATTCACTGGATGAAGGAATGAATATTTCCCAAAATAATTAATCATAAAATGTCTTACTCAAAAGTGCTGTCTCCTGCAACACTGACTTCCACCTTAGTTAACTACATCATACAACTAGAGCACTGGTTCTCAACAGTAGTCATTTTGCCCCCAGGGGACATCTGGGAATGTCTGGATATATTTATAGCTGTCCCAGCTTGGAGTGGGGGATGACATTGCTATCTGGTGGGTAGAGGGTAGGGATGCTGCTAAACATCCTCAATGTACAGGCAGCTCCCCACAACTAAGAATGATGGGGCCCAAAATGCCAAAAGCGCAGAGGACATGACATTCTGAACCACAGTCTCTACTGTTGTGTGTCCCTGTACTCTTTCCATCAACTTGCATCACTTCTTTCTCCCATGCCGAAGACTTTCCTTTAGCTGTGCCATTTCTTCTCTTGCTTGTTTGTACTTCAGGCTTGTCAATATGATCTTGAGCTTTGATTACTACTGTTGAGGCCTTTTTTAAAAGTTGCTAAATTTAAATTTATCAAATGAGATGCCCTATTTAATTTTCTCTCTTCTACAGAGCCTAGAACACAGAGATATCCCAGTTCCATTTCTGACAAGGCTGTTTGAAATCAGCAAGATTACCTCACCTCTTTTTGATTAAATCTGTCAATTTAAAATCAAATGTTACTTAGTGGTATTTCAATAGGTTCCATTTATTTTTACAGACAAGACCAGAGACCTATCCTAAAGATATATGCCCTCTAAGTTTGATCCGTGATACAACCTCTCAGAGCACTGAATTTGAAACCCCATCTGATTTCAAGCAGCTTAAGTTTCCCTTTCAAATGATTTACTAGGGATAATGTATAGCTACTCTATGGAATCTGGGCGTAATTCCTCAAGAACTCCTATTAATTCACATTCTAAGCAGAAAAAAAAAAATGTTAGTTGGAAATTTTTCACACTCTGTAAAATAAGACATATCTGAGTACTAAGTAATTCATATTTGAGCCAAATAAAATACCATGCATCCTTCAGGACAGAATTATCCAGGATATCTTATTCA
Organism: Lagenorhynchus albirostris; assembly: GCF_949774975.1. Classification (NCBI taxonomy): domain Eukaryota; kingdom Metazoa; phylum Chordata; class Mammalia; order Artiodactyla; family Delphinidae; genus Lagenorhynchus; species Lagenorhynchus albirostris. The sequence continues at coordinate 54,747,003 of NC_083105.1, read as the reverse complement.
TTGTGGTACCGTCAGTGCCTAATATGTCATTATCACATACTAGGTACTAGGTGTTCAACAGATGTTTGGGGAGGAGAGAAAACAAATGCATGACATTAATGACTACTCTTCCTTTACTAACAGACATGTGAAATCTTTAATATAAATTTTATTCCTCTTGCTTTCCTAATTGGAAGATAATTGGACTGATATTCTAAGAAAGATTCTGAGTCTGTATTGAGGCTTACTGGGGGAAACAAGGTGCAGAAATGACCAATGTCTGACATGAGTGTAAGAACGGTAAGTGGCAGCATAAGTGACATGCATTTAGCACTGTGGACGAATCTTGTTCAGAATAACTAGTGATCTCTCTTTCTCTCTTGGTTTTAAATAAGGTCCTCATTTCTCTACTGGATCTATGACAACCACTTTCTTTCATACCAGTTGACATCTCTGCACATAAGCTTGTTACCTACTTGGATTGAAGCAGTCTCAGTTTCCATTTCTGTAAGTGCAAAGTGAGACAGCTTGAGGCCACCTTAAAACTGAGGGCAACAAAAGAAGGAACATATTTTTTGTGAAGGTACTTGAAAAGGAGTATTGAGAGAAGTGGGAAATTAAGAAGGCAGGACCCCTTTGATTGGTTTTAAGGTGCTATAAATAAAGAGGGATATATTTGTTTTCTATTGATGCATAACAGATTACTACATATTTAGAAGATTAAACAACATCCATTAATTATCTCAGTTTCTGTAGGTGAAAAGTTCGACATAGTTTAAGTGAGTTATCTGCCTAGGGTCCTTTACATTGAGATCAAGCTGTTGGCCAAGTTTGGGGTCTCATCTGAGACTTGGGGTCGTCTTCTAAGACCACGTAATTTGTTTCTATAATTCAGTTCCTTGCAGCCATGGAACTCATGGAGGACTGTAGGCCAAGAGGAAAATCACTGACTTCTAGGATCTTTCTTAAATGTCTTATCTGATTAGGTTAGGCCCACTCAGAGTAATCACCCTCTCGATTAACTCAAAATTAACCGATTTGGGACTTCCATTGCCTCTGCAAAAATCTCCTCACCTTTGCCATATAACATAACCTAGTCATGAGAATGACTACTGAATCCTATTCACAGGTTCCACCTTCAAAGGGAGGGGATTATAATAGAGCACGTTCACCAAGGGGAGGAATCTTTGGAGTCATCATAGAATTCTGCCAAACGTAAGTCCAGTTAGAGAAGAAGCTATGGGAGCTGTTTTCACACCCAATATCACTTTGGGGTCTATGAGACAAAGAGAAACACAGGCTGGGAGAGAACCATCTTCTATCAAATCTCACAGAGGTATCTGGGAAGGTAAGGGATACTGAGGGCTCAGGGTGACCCCCAAGAGGAGAAACAGTCTGAAGCAGGGCCACATCACTGACACGACACAAAGACAGACAAAAATCCCTTTGTGGCAACCAGCCACAGTGCCATCATGAGGTTCTCCACAGAGATGGCCAGGAGTGAATAACCTGACTGAACCAAATTCCAAGTACATACTTGTAAAGTACTGTATAGAGAATCTACAATGTTCCAAAGAGATTTTATTAGGGGTTGAGGAGGAAGTCATCTGAGTTTGGGAAGTTATAATTGTAATGGCTGTGGAATATCAAAATGTATTTACATATATTTGACTTCTGTTTTACATATAAGCTAGTTATTTATAGTGGCTCAATTTTTAGGCATTATAGATTGCATTAATATGAATTCTATGGCTTTAGTGATATCTGCTCTAATTAGTCACCAAAACAAACACACAAAAGCAAACAGTCAACACTGGACAGTAATGAAATGCTGGAGGTTTGCTCTCCTCTGGGGTACACATGCTCTACAAAAGCCTACTTCTCTGAGATACTGCAACCCATGGAATTTTGTAAGATTCTCTGTGTTTTAAATAGTTTTAAATAAAAGAAAACAATTTGAAGTCTGAGAACTAGAAGAAAACTGTTCCTGTATTACAAAAAAATTGTTGTACTACATAGTTGTTTGTGTCCTACTAGTAAATGTACCCCTGGCAGCCAATTTGAGAAAAAGTGTTATTTCACCTTCAGCTCACCAGGATTTTGTGTTAAACTGCCTCATGCCCTCTTGTATTTAGGATTACCTTCACCCCTGAGTTATTATGTAAAATAAGGGAGATCATCACTACTTCCAACTGACCTGTAAGCAGTAAGAGAAAGTATAACTCTAATCTACTCTCATAAAATAAAACGTTTCTATTTCTCCTTTCAACATTCTCCTCCCTTACAACTGGGAATATTCTTCAGAAAACCCATTCACCTAAAGTATCTGAAATGGGAGTCGCTTTGTTAGCAAAATGATGACATCAAGCAATAAACAGAGCACTTTTACAAGCAGAATCAAATACTGAAGTTAACAACAAAAAGCATACATGACTGCTGTTTAAAAAAAGAGCTGCAAACTATGGATATCTCTGCTGACTGATTTTTTTGAGATGGAATTCTAAAGCTAAACAAGCACTAGATAATCCTTTCCCTTAAGCAGACCATCGGAATCAAAGGGGATTCTGACAAACTGGTATTGCATTTGGGGGGTGGGGGGAGAGAGTATACTTTGGAATAAGCATTTAAATTATGTAAAATATATAAGAATCTTTTTCCTAATTCAAAAATTGTATTCCGCACAGTTGCCTTGCTTGGAAGAAACACTAAAGACCCAATTAATCCAAAATGACCCACTGCATTCGTGCATGATTTTATAATTTTCAAAGTGCTATAAATATGTTACTTAAGCCTCACTACAACTGTGTCCAGTCTAATAATAAAAGGGAATAATAAAAAGAAAGTAGGACTCCATTTTACATATAAGAAAGGTAAAACCAAAGAAAGCAAGTTGCTTTCACATAATATAGTGACATTTCATTATATTTCCATATATGGCATAGCCTAACATTTATTTCCTGCTACTCAAAAGAGAAGAGAACTAATTAAATTAAGAGAGTAAATCTTAAGAGTTCTCATCACATAAATTTTTTTTCTTTTATTTTTTAACTGTATGAGATGATAGATGTCTACTAACCTTATTGTGACAATAATTTCATGATGCTTGTGAAGTCAAGTCATTATGCTATACAGCTTGAACTTATATAGTTTAAGACAGTGATAGCAGCATAATTTCCTGTTTTCAAATTATGGTGGTGGGCAGAGAATGCTCTGTGTAATACTTTACCACAGGTTACAAATGGCAGATCATATTCAAATAATGACATACTCTCAAGGACATATCCACATTTTGATCAAACAAGAAAACAGCCTTTGGTGGGAAAGTAAGCAAAAATAATACCTATTTGGCCTTTACTTATAAAATTTATAAGCATGAAAAAAATTAAATCAAAGATTTAGAGAGATCAAAAATTGCTATTCTGTGAATAAAAATAAATAAGTGTGGCTAATCTCACTTACATAGTATTCAAATTTATTTTAATAAGTTTTAATGTTTTCAAGACTCCACATATAATACCAATAAAGTGACTAGGTATGGACAACTGAAGAATAAACATTAAAAAACACATTATTTATCCAAAATTATAATATATAGATTTCATTGATTTTTAAACCATAACAAACATCATTGCTGCTTTCACCTGTATCATGCATGATAGCTTTGATTTAGCCAATGTAACTACTGTTGCTTTATTTAAGAAAATCATTTTAACAGCATTTTTACTTGTGTAAGATAGACCCTCTTTTTCATTTAAAAAATTTAACATTTACTCTGTCCTAAGCACTGTCCACAGGGAAAGAACACACACACAAGTCTTTACCCTCATAGATCTTATGTTTTATGGGAAGATACAGAAGAAAACAATATAAATAAAATTTACAGCTTATTGGGGATAAGTGCCAAGGGAAAGTAATTAAAGCTGAAAAGGTGAATATGAATTATTAGGGTGAAATAGAAGCAGGATGCAATTTTAAATAGGGTGGCCAGTTGATAAAAGTAACTTCAGACAGGAGTATGCATGGGTGGTTTTTAAAAGAGCAAGGAGACTAGAACACTGGGAGCAGACAAAAGAGAGAAGTAGAAGAGTTCAAAGAAGTAATGAGAGGAAAGACTATATAGGGCCTTACAGGTCAAAGTAAAGGGTTTTGGCTTTTACGTTTAAATGAATTTTAAAAACACAAAGGATTTGGAGTAAAGACGAAATATAATCAAACTTATATTTTAAAAGGTCACTCTCGCTGCTGGACTGAGTACAGGCTGGAGGAGGGCAAAGATACGAACACTGAGCACCATTAGGAGGTGACTGCCATAATCTAGGTAAGAGTGATGGAAGCTTGATCAAGGAGTGCAGTCGTGGTTGGATTCTTAGACATATTTGTAAGTTAGAGGGGAGAGCATTACCTGACATATTAGAAGAATGTGTTGAAATAAAGAAAGAACCCAATTTGTCTCAGGTCTTTGACCTGAACATCTAGAAGGATAGGGCTGCCAAAAACTAAGATGGAGAAGATTACAGGAGAAACAGGTTTGGTGGAAATTATCAGAAACTCAGTTGGATTCATTAGGTTTAAGATGTCAAATTGAACAGGCCAGGAGAGATTTAATTTAAATCTAATCTAATTCTAATCTATCTTTTTTACTCTCTCTTATTTATAATTACCCATTGATAAAACTTAGAAGAGAAGTTACCCTAGAATCACACCTGGAAAGCCCAGCAATGTTATGTAATCATTGCCTCTATTAATGACACATCAATATGTGCTATGGTAGTGATAAGATAGGCTACAGATTAACCAAATTTCTGATGACCATTGTTGACTTACTCCTTTCTTTCCCACTCAAAAGAGAGGTTATTGATATGTAATGTTAGATGACTGTAAAAGTAATTTGAAATACTTAAGACTTAAATCGGTACTAAACTTCAGTACTTTACCTAATATTAAAAAATACATATATACTCCATTTGACATCTTTAACAATTACCAGCAGTTAAGAACTGAAAAGACAAGATGAAATCCAATCAGTGGCACTTTAGAATTGCATGGACTTTCAGAAATTTTAGTGGGGAAAAAAAACAACTTCAGTTTAACATCATAAACCCTTTTGCTTCCTAAGACCATTTATAAATGCATATAAGCTGGTGTCAGAATCATAGCTGAACAGTAGATGCTCATTTGTTCTCAGAATCATCCTTCCATTAATGTTTTGTGAAAAAAGGTTCTGTGACTCTCTCATTCCATAGGTTAAGTTCTCTCCCAAGAGTTATCTGTGACCCTCATATAAATGGACGACTTCTCCATAACTTAGTGAATCATTCCATAACGTGTCCAGTCATAGCTCAAGTTCGGCCTAAGAATATGAACTGATAGCATGCACAGAGACGGGGGTGTGTGTGTGTACCTCTCACACAGGCACACACATACACACAAACACATAGGGTCATGGATTTAGACTAATGATGGTTTTAATATGTGATCCCACTTCACCCTGAAACTAGACTGAATGAAAGGAATAATGCAAAGACGTCCTAAATGATGCCAACTATGTGTCCTAATTTACAGAGGTTACTCACTGGTGCTTTAGAAGATTTCTGCATCGCAAATGTAATTATTAATTATAATGTTACTGGAATATTTGTAATCACTTCAAAATTAACCTTTATATCCTCAGGAGGTTTGCATTTATGAGTCACTTGGCTTCTCATAGAGAAACTAATTAGTCAACAAATGATAAGTACAGAAAGAACGTAAATTAGTTCTTTGTTTATTGCTACATGGTGGTATCATGTAATTTGTATTGTAATTAAAATGTTTTATATTACAAACAGAAAAATATTTAATTCAGGGATAGACAATAACAGCAGTTTCAAGTGTTCCAAGAAATATGTTGACACATTCACTGGGGTTTACTGTTTAGGCATTCAAATGTAAGAAGAAAAAGGTGGAAAAATAACTACAATCTAACCGTTATCAAAAGACATTTCTCTCTTCCATTACCATTCCTAGAGTTTCTGACTAAGATCCTATTTTCTTCATAAAAACCAGCAAATATTTTGGAATAGAGAAAACAAGAACATCCAGAAATGGGAAACAGGTAATTTTTTCTAATGTAGCAAAAAATTTTTTCTGTAACATCTCAAAAATAGTAGTGTTTTCCAATATAAGGAGAAAGATTTATAGAGAAATCCTGTCAATTATCCACAAAAAGTTACAAGTACCACTATGTCATGTTTTTTTTTGGTTTTTTTTTTTTTTTCGGTAAGCAGGCCTCTCACTGCCATGGCCTCTCCCGTTGTGGAGCACAGGCTCTGGACGCACAGGCTCAGCAGCCATGGCTCACGGGCCCAGCCACCCCGTGGCAGGCGGGATCCTCCCAGACCGGGGCACAAGCTCGTGTCCCCTGCATCGGCAGGCGGACTCTCAACCACTGCGCCACCAGGGAAGCCCTATGTCATGTTATTAATCTTCTTGTTTAATAAGGAATAAGAAAAAGGCAAAAATTTAGGGGTTACATTTTTAGTTATCTTTATTCTGCTGAAGGCCTTGATCATCGCTGCTTATTTTGGTTTATTAACAAAATGCCTTTCCCCTGTGCTAAACCACCAGAACATAAATAATGAGGGTCTTTTGATTTTTCTTTACTACAATGATAGATTTAAATTGTGCCTTCTATATACTCAAATTTTGTCTCTTCATTTAAAGAACTTTTATTTCATTTCCAGTAATTGTAATTGATTTTCCTTTATAGTCTCTTCTATTTCTGACCATTTTTGTTTCATTTTATATTTTCTCTTGGACCATCCTTGGCAAATTTACTTTTAAGTCACTCAGATTGCTTTATTTTCTTTTTTCATTTATCTGGTTACATCCTTCTCCTGACTCTTGATGTTGGTGATGACTTTTCTCAGCGTTAACTTCCTTCATGTATATCAAAACAGCAACTCTGTAGGCTAAACTGAAGTGACAGTTTATTGGTTTGTTTTTTCTCCAATGTTCATCCTGTGTTGTCTAGCGATTTTGAAATTTTCTCTAACTCCTCCAGTAATAGAGGTTTGGCCCAGATCCTGATCATTGGGTTATATCTGCTTCCTCCCATCCTCCAAGAAGGGGGATTTAAATAAGCTATAGCCCCAGAGATAGTTACAAGTCTTATTTTTTTCATCATCTTTCACAAACATTGAAACCTCAGTCCAGCCACTGCTTTCTATCCATGAGAATTACTCTGTTCTCCTGCCATATATGAACACTTCCACTAGCAGTTCCTATCAGCAGGAGGACCATTCGTTAGCTTTAGCCATATTTTTCACATTGTGTTTTGGTCCTACAAGTGGGACAGAGATGCTTATCTTTAATTTATCAGTTTCCTAGGGGTTTCAGATGCTATTCTTCTGAGATTACAAAAAAAAAAAAATGCACCATTTTGAAGTAAAAAACAGGCAGCAGCTGCTAATTTTGCTCTCTGTTCTCATTCTCAACCATACTGTTATATGGTTCATATCCTAACAATATTTTACCGAACTGAGTTTCCACTGTGGTCTAGTAAACTGAAAATTTTTGACATAAAAATAGCAAAGTGATTAAAGGCATCAGCTTTGACATTAGAGACCTAAGATCAAACCTTACCCTTTTAGCAAATTATTTATCCTTTAAGAACTTGCAGTCCATCATATAAAATGAAGATAACAGTATTACCACAAAATAGTTTAGCTGACAAGAATAAATGAAGAGTGCTTAATCCTAGTAAGTGTCCACTCAATATTATTTTAATTATTTATATACTTATAACCAGTTCTTTACCTTATGAACTACTCTCTACTAAAAATTATGAACTTCAGCTGGGAAAAAATGAAAATATCACCTGCAATTCAAATTCTTCAGTTTATATTCAGGCTTTTAAATTTACTGGAAATATATTCACACTTTTTTTTTTTTTTTGGATTATCATTGCTCATCCATCATGTATCAGAAGAATGGTAAGGAGTTGGAGGTTTTGATGTTCCTTGTGACACTTTACACTACTTTTTTGGATATGACCTCCTGGAAGAACAGGCCACTCTGGATTTACCATGTATTGGATTGACCAAAAGATTTGTTCATTGTTTTCTGTAAAATGGCTCTAGTAGCACTTAGTTGCCTTTAACTTCATTCGAAACAATTTTGTTAGATTGTATGTGACAGCTGTCATATCAGTGTGCATTTAAAAATAGATGTCAAAATTGGTGAATTTGGGGGTAGCCATTTTAATATTGAAGATGGAAGAAAAAAAGCAACATTTTTGGCATATTATGCTTTATTATTTCAAGTAAGGTAAAAACGCAACCGAAACGCAAAAAAAGATTTGTGCAGTGTATGGAGAAGGTACTGTGGCTGACTGAACATGTCGAAAGTGGTATGCAACGTTTCGTGCTGGAGATTTTTCGCTGGATGACGCTCCATGGTCGGGTAGACCAGTTGAAGTTGATTGCGATCAAATCGAGACATTGAGAACAATCAACATTATACCATGAGGGAGATAGCTGACATACTCAAAATATCCAAATCAAGCGTTGAAAATCATTTGCACCAGTCTGGTTATTTTAATTGGTTGATGTTTGGACTCCACAAAAGTTAAGCAAAAAAAATCTTCTTGACCGTATTTCCACATGCGATTCTCTACTGAAATGTAATGAAAACGTTCTGTTTTTAAAACAAATTGTGATGGGCAATGAAAAGTGGATACTGTACAATAATGTGGAATGGAAGAGATTGTGGGGCAAGCGAAACGAACCACCACCAACCACACCAAAGGCCAGTCTTCATCCAAAGAAGGTGATGTTGTGTATATGGTGGGATTGGAAGGGAGTCTTCTAACATGAGCTCCTTCCAGAAAACCAAACGATGATTAATTCCAACAAGTACTGCTCCCAATTACACCAACTGAAAGCAGCACTCAACGAAAAGCGTCCAGAATTAGTCAAAAGAAAACACATAATCTTTCATCAGGATAATTCAAGGCCGCATGTTTCTCTGATGACCAGTCAAAAACTGTTACAGCTTGGCTGGGAAGTTCTGATTCATCCGGTGTACTCACCAGACATTGCACCTTTGGGTTTCCATGTATTTTGGTCTTTCCAAAATTCTCTTAATGGAAAAAATTTCAATTCCCTGAAAGACTGTAAAAGGCACCTGGAACAGTTCTTTGCTCAAAAAGATAAAAAGTTTGGGGAAGATGGAATTATGAAGTTGCCTGAAAAATGGCAGAAGGTAGTGGAACAAAATGGTGAGTACGCTGTTCAATAAAGTTCTTAGTGAAAATGAAAACTGTGCCTTTTATTTTCACTTAAAAACTGAAGGAACTTTTGGCCAACCCAATATAATGCATTGCCTTGAGATATTTTGAGTTCATTCATTAGTTTCAAAACAGATCTGTTGAGGCAGTAATTCTGAGCAATGATTGGTCTCTCCTCACTGTATATTCTAACATGAACTAAGAAGAGGCATGTGGATGCCTGTCAATTACCTTTCTTGTACTTGTCTTCATTTATTCTGAAGCTCTTGCTCATCTTTCTCCACACAAAGACACTGAGATTGTTTATTAATTTACAGAAGCAAAATTAAATCATGTCTTTGCTAATGTTGCTCAGTCTGCTAAACAAGCCACATACCAACTGCTTTACCCAAGATTGAAAAAGAAAAATAGAATTAAAGTGTATGTAGGCATATTCCTTACATAATTATTTTATCATATTTTAAATTATTCTTTTGCATCTTACTGGGCTATCAAAGCATAGAAGTAAGGGCAACATGGGACTTCATAAATGATGTCCAGTTGGGCCTCCCACTGAGATGACAGTTTCCTGAAGTGGCCTCTACATATCATGAGATGATTGGCCTTGGACCCCAGGTCTTCAAAACAGAAAGACAACCCTGCTAAGCTTTATGAGCTAAAGTTCAAAGCTCAACAAATTATAAACCATTACAAACCAATTTGCTTCCTCAGTTCTAATCAGCCTCTCTAACTTCTCATCCATAAAATCAGAACCAACCGACACCTTCCCACAAGGTCCCATGACCAGACAGTTGTGGTATTGACACAATTAATATATCAAGCGTTCCTAAGACAGTGGGATATCTTAGTGGTGAAAGCCTACACATTTTTACATAGAGGAATTATAGGAATTAGGAAGGAAAGTGAATTCTAATGAATATTTAGAAAAATACAGGAAGGAGATACTTCTACATATTGTTAATGACTTTCAAGAGCTTGGTAACAGCAGCCTGTCAGCTTGTTCAGAACTGCAAGTTCAACATCCTGAACACGAAAATATCCAGCTGATTCTGGAATGCCAGTGGATATGTACACCCCAGAATTTGGGCCTGAAGAAACCCAACCCTTCAAAAGGCTTGCCTCATGCAAGATCACAAGAAAGAGAATGACAATGAATGAGAAATAGTCAAGAGCTAAGTATGGAAGGTGCAGGGAATGAACATCAGTATATTGCAGACATGTGGTGTAAGGCCTGAGCAATGTCATTCATGGAATTTGTGTTTGTGGGGGAAGGCTTTAAAGGGAAGCACTGATTTCAACTAACTACATAGAAATATGTACAATAGACAAAAGTATCTGCAAAAAAGGAAAAAAAAAAAGCAGAACCAAAACAAACTAACCATCCATCTTCAGGATTTTTTTCCAAGCTCTCTCAAAGATCTATACACCTTACAGAGAAGACTGGATTTGTAATTGATCATGTCACAGTGATAGTTTTGATGGTTTTTACTGTTAAAAAAAACTCTGTGACCTTGTTTGATGACCCTAAATTACTGTAATTTGTAGAGGGTTTTGTTGTTTCCCACATCCTCTTTTCTTATATATAGTACCATGATTATTCATATAAATTTGTATATAAATATGAATATTTTATGCCAGCATGCACATGGAGTTCATTTGTTTTTCCGGAAAAAAGGTGTTAATTTGATATTTTAAAAGCAAGTGATAAGGGCCTATTGTTTACATGATGATTTTCTCAATTGAGAAAACAAAAGCCTTTGAAAAATACTATGTAAACCATTTACCCACCTAGCACACTACATTCTAATGGGAAGATACTCTTGAATACAGAAATACATATACAAATAAATGTATGAGTTTAACAAAAACTATTCACAAAGGGCTTAGGAAAAGGAAGGTACAGTATCTCAAGGGGAGTGACAACAGAATGCTGTTGACACCCTCAGCCTAAAGTTAGAAGGAGAAGAAGCAGACGCTGAACCCAGAGACATAGCTGTAGGGATAGGGCAGCCTGCACATAGAGCTGTTGTTTACACTGGAAAGGTAAAACCTATACACAGGAACTCAGTGAAAGGGGTCTGGGTAACAAATACCCTAATCTTATTTTCTTCCCATTTTCTTAACTTCTTTTACTGCCTTTAACAGGGAAACCAAATTGGAAGACAGAGGGCAAGAAAGCCACCCAGGACACAGATCAAAGCTGAGAAGTATGGGGAGTGGGGCTGGAAGAAAAGAAAGATATCTAGTATACAGGTAGAATGCATTTTCAGTGAAAGTTGACTCTTCCACACATCACACAAGTGAGAATGTATTAAAAAGTCTGAAAAGAACCTGTTCTAAACTATTGATAGTGCTTACTTCTTGGAATTGAAATTGGGTCAATGGTGCTGTTCAATAAAGTTCTTGGTGAAAATGAAAAATGTGTCTTATTTTTACTTAAAAACCAAAGGCACTTTTTGGCCAACCCAATAGTATACACTCCTCACCACTGAATCAGCAAGCACTACAGTTTTGCTTTATAGAATGAAAAACGGAATTTTATACACCCATAAGGAAATCCTCCCTATAATTCTTGGAATATGAGTTATTTGCTATTTTAATAGTAAAAGCTCAGACACCAGAGGAAGACACTTGTTTTCTCACTGACCATATCACTTACTGACTGTGACTTTAGATACATTATTTAACACATTTGACTCAGTTTTTCATTTCTAAAGTGAAGAAATATTTTATAAGCTCATTGTGAATATTAAATGAGGTAATATATATAAATTGTTACCAAACTGTCTCATAAGCTACTAATGTAAAATTTACTTTATGTCTTCTTTCCCCTTTGTCAACAGGTCTATTTTCAAGTTCCAATGAAAAACCATCCTAACAGTTGGCTAACTCCAACAGCATAATGCCTCTTTTTTTTTTTTTTTTGCGGTACGCGGGCCTCTCACTGTTGTGGCCTCTCCCGTTGCGGAGCACAGACTCCGGACGCACAGGCTCAGTGGCCATGGCTCACGGGCCCAGCCGCTCCGCGGCATGTGGGATCTTCCCGGACCAGGGCACGAACCCGTGTCCCCTGCATCGGCAGGCAGACTCTCAACCACTGCGCCACCAGGGAAGCCCCATAATACCTTTTAAAATTTATTATCATCTTCATCCTCCAGTATAAAATATTTCAACCATGAAATCTATAAAGACATAAATTACCTCATCCAACCTCCTCCAAACCCCTTCCTTTATGTCTGACTTTTTGTTAGAGGCTATAAGAGGGAAAAATTCAATTGTCTAACTTCTCATGCAACTAGGAGTGGCCATCTGACACAGTTCTGGCTAATGAAATATATGTAGAAGTCTGTCTATACCTCTCCCCTTCCTTTCTTCTTCCTGTCTGAAACATGGATGTGACATCTAGGGATAAAGAGTCATCTTTCAATCACCAGACAACATGCTAATATGCTGAAGATGATGAAATGAAATGGAAGAAAAGGCTTGGATCTCTAAGAGAATCACCATACCTGCATTACCTTCTTCCAGAATTCTTGTTATATGAGAAAAAATAAGTCACTATTTGATGTAAGTCACTTGACTGCTTTTCTGGTATTTGCTGCTGAATGTACTACTATGTGACTCAACATCAAGTTTTGTACCTGAGCAAGTGAGAAACTAGAGGAAGCAATGTTGCAGTAAGAAACCTAAAAATCTATGGTCACTCAGACAGTAGTTACAACCTTGAATGTTATATTTTCTCCAAATAAACCATTTCTCTTTATTTTGTTCCTATTCCTCCCTCCATCCATATTATTTAAATTTGAAATTAGAATAATATACATATTAGATAAATAGAATAGCACAGAAATACTTATAACGCAAAGATGGCAATTCCCTGAGCAGGTACTCTAAGGAAATCCCTTTTTACTCTATTTTGCTTATTTTTCTGCTGCTTTCCTCTATATTTCTACAAAATATACTTCTGATATTTCTTGATTCATAAATATTAGACATTATTAATTTTCCATTAATATAGATGATGATTTGGCTCACATTCAATCCCATATCCCTCCCTATCTTTCTAGTATGGTTATATCATTTATCTTATTGAAATTATTAATCAGCCTTTAAATTATCATGAGCAAAATAAAAGATATATGCTTATACTTCATTTTTATGCAGCTTTTCCTCCTAGGATTTTTATTTGCCTTGAAATTTTACAGGATGTGCTTAATGATTAGAGTATTTCATTCATTTCACGGAGCTCTCAATGGCTCCATTCATTCAAATGACTGACATGCTTCACCTCTGAAAATTTTTCTATCATATTTGCTCCTTTGTTCCATTTTCTCTGTTCCATCCTCCTGATATTGAACCTCACAGAATCTCACCTTCTCAGGTTTTATTTTTCCTCTCATAGTTGCTATCTTTCTAACCTATTTTCTAAGAGATTTAGATGTCTCTGATTTTACCTAATCTTTCTTTTGGAATTTTTTTTTTTCATTTTAGCCATCATAGCCAAAAAAAACTGATCAGAAGTTCTGGCGAAGAAATAAAAGGTCTATATAAATTTTGTTTGGGAAAAGTTTTCTTTTTCACTGAGGAACTGTTCAGATGTCAGTTTTTCCAGAAGCTCTGGGAAGAGTAGACACCAGGCTTCTGGTATTCTGTTTGAGGGCTGAGGGTGTAGATCTTAGAAGTTAACTATTTGGTATAGATACTTTCACTTCATTTTCTATTTTCACCTCCACATGCCAAATTCTGCCTTTGGTCTCTACTTGGCATCTCTGATCCCTTGACTGGCTTTTTATTTTCATCAAGTGGGGATACAGTCATTTGTGTCCACTCACTCAGTGAGTAGGGTAGAAGGAGAGAAAACACTGGTTCTTCCAAATACCACCTTCCAACCAATCCTCATGTTAAGTCATTTATCTTGTCCCTGCCCTCTGTTTCAAGCAACATCTTTGAGATGGGAACATCCCTTGGATTCAGTGAGTCTAATCAACTTTCTTCTCATTCATATCAGTGTGCGAATCCTCTATTCTATACCTTCCCCCTCCCTCTAGCTGCATTTATTTGTACAAAAGTCTATGAAGATCTAGCTCCCACTTTATCTTTGTGGATTTTCATCTCTTCCATGGTTATATATTTAGTGAGTACTGGGTAAACTAAGAGAGAAGCATATGTGGTCAATCCACATAACCAGTAAACAACATATTTTAGATGACATATGGTATATTTATACAGTATATAAAAACTAAGATTAGCTGAGGGCATACCAAAGATAGCAACTAGAATAGGTTCTGAAATGCCTGTCTTTCCATGAATATAGATTGGAGAGTGCTCTCTTTAAAGAGCCAGTCAATTGGTAAAAGAGCAGAATAATGAGTAAATATTTGGAAAATGATGCCAATTAGAACAGCCTAAAGTAATTGGGAGCATTTGGCCTAGAGGCGATAAGCTGGCAGTGAGGCATGACTTAGTGCTCAGATGTTGTGATGAGTTCTCCTCCTGTCTTCCATCTAAACAGACAAGCAAACAGAATGTAAAATGTTTGCCTCAAAAGAAATTTTAAAGAATCTTCCTAATACCAAAATGCCCATTTAGTGAATTGTGGAATTTCTTTCACATAGACTAAGATGATTTAGACAAGTAATACAAATTCAATTTATATGAAATATAAGTATATGGACATAAAATAGAGGTTCAGATTAAAAGAGCAAAAAAATTACATAACAACAAATACAAGCAGTCCTCAATTTTGCATGGTATCTTGTAATTGAAGCTGTGTGCCTTAGTTTCCAGTGGCTGCCACAAGAAATTACTATCAATTTGGTGGCTAAAATAATAGAAACTATTTTCTCATAGTTCTGAAGGCCAAAAGTCCATAATCAAGCTGTAAGCAGAACCACACTCCCTCTGGCTCTATGGGAAAATCCACTTTTTGCCCTCCTCCACTTTCTGGTGGCTGTCAGCAGCATTCCTTGACTTACAGGCACATAATCCCAATCTCTGCCTCCATAATCACACTGCCCCCTCTTCTGTCTTCTCTTCTGTCTGTCTCAAACGTAACCTCTGCCTTTGTCTTATTAAAGGCATTTGTCATAATTTACAATGGCAAAGTTCCTTTTTTCAAATAAAATAACAATCACAAATTCCAGGGGTTAGGACATAGACATACTTTTTTGGGAGATACCATTCAACCCGCTAAACTCATGTATGTAGGAACCATATCTTCACACTGATCTCATTTATCATGGAATTTTGCAGAGTGAGACCTGCCTGTAATTCATATCAATTATTTGGGTTTTCGAAGTGAAGAGTTAAGACCTGGAAACATATCTCAAATTACACAGCTTAGCTTAGTGTGACAAACGAGAACATCACAGATGTGAAGAACCAGAATAAAGTATTTTAAGTGCCAGTACTCTATCACCAAAAATTTAGGGACAAGACTATAAACTAAGTACGGCAAGCTTCTATGACTATCCACCAAAGTCAGAAGGCTCAAGATGATATGCAATTCCCACAAAAGATTGTTCTAAGTAGTCACTGATCCACCTTCATGAAGTAACATAAGGTCTAAAATATGAAGTATAACATTACTGTGGCTATGTATGTTTTCAAAGGGTGTAATTCAAACAGCATATAGATTATTCATTGCCCCTTTTATATTTAAATATATTATTAAGGTGAAATTTATGCCATTACTCATTTTAAATTAATACTGATTTTACTGTCTTGTTGGTTTGCAAATGAATCAAGGGAAAACACTTACCAAACTAATGGAGAATAGAATACAACAGAGTAAGCAATAACTTAGTCTATTCTCAACACAAATATGCAAGACTATTTAAAACAAACAAAATGAATGTTGGTAAATTAAGCATTATGCAAATAATCTAAATATCAATAGGAAAAGTGCACTTTATAGTGAAAACATTGAATAACAAGTGTTAAATCACCAAAATACAGAAGTACTACGTTACTATAAAATTGGTGCTCATAAAATGTGTTAATTTATGTAGCCTTCATTTTATGATTTAATTAAGCAAACAAGGACTCCACTGGAGCAAATGATCCAAACGTTCTGGTCAAATATGTTCAGAAATTAATCTAATATCAACATTTCAATGATAAGAAAACAGTTCTCTGGGTGGCTTTATTTTACAAGTGAAAAGTGTTATTCATTTTAAGTATGTTAATGAGGAGAGACTACATAGATTGAAAGTAAATGCATTAATATTAAAATGGGTTGCATCCTAAGTTCATTTCTTATTAACTCTGATCAAGTGTAAGCTCTATAATGTCTCTATACCCCAGTTTCCTAATTTACCAGAGAGATAATAATGCTTTTTTCATCAGGTTACTATTAAGAGTAAACGAGTGAATATGTTTCAAGCTCTCAGAAGAGTAAGGGCTTTAAAAACCTTAGTATAATAATTATTTTTAAAATAATCTGTAGGTAGAATCCTCATCAAATATTTCAGCAATATCTTTTTAGGTATGAACCAGCAAAAGGTATCAATTCTAGTTCTTAGTTAATTATAAGCATGAGAGACTAGAAGTAAAGACTGCACCCAATAGTTTTAACTAACTAAATCAATTTCTAAAATATTTATAAAATGCTTTTCTTGTGGCAGTTATTGAGCTGGATAATAACTGAAATGCAAAATGAGTAAATATTAGTTTTGGCCTTCAAAACTTTACAGTTGATTTAGAAAGGTACATAATTATATATGAATACTCATTATAGTATTATAAGTATTGCTACAAAGAAAGGGCCCGGAATAGTAAATGTGGAAGTTTTTAGTTTTTTCCATGTAGGTTTTGCAGTTCTGTAATAAAATGGATTTACTGACACTTCTTAAGATGGACTTTAAAGTCTGAGATTGATGAGGATGGTATATGAGGCAGAGTGTGTCCATAGGCCTGGGAGGAGTGTAATTGGAAGCAAAGAGCATGTATGATGAGATGAGGGTAAATAAGGAAGGAGCATTTGACTGAAGCTTTATACACCAGGATGAAGAGTCTATATTTTCTTCAGTGATAAGAGAGAATTGTTAATATGCTTTTTTTCTTTGTTGTGCAGTGGAAATGGCATATTAAAGTTACGCTTTAGAAAGATGTATTTGACTTATAAATGAGGACGGATTAAAAATTTTTTCAACAATAAAAGAACAGAATCAATTACACAGCTCTTGTATAAAAACATCAGTCTACTCAATAACAAAAAAACAAACAACCCAATCCAAAAATGGGCAGAAGACCTAAATAGACATTTCTCCAAAGAAGATATACAGACTGCCAACAAACACATGAAAGGATGCTCAACATCATTAATCATTAGGGAAATGCAAATCAAAACTACAATGAGATATCATCTCACACCAGTCAGAATGGCCATCATCAAAAAATCTAGAAACAATAAATGCTGGAGAGGGTGTGGAGAAAAGGGAACACTCCTGCACTGCTGGTGGGAATGTGAATTAGTACAGCCACTATGGAGAACAGTATGGAGGTTCCTTAAAAAACTACAAATTGAACTAGCATATGACCCAGCAATCCCACTACTGGACATCATATACCCTGAGAAAACCATAATTCAAAAAGAGTCATGTACCAAAATGTTCACTGCAGCTCTATTTACAATAGCCCTGAGATGGAAACAACCTAAATGCCCATCATCAGCTGAATGCATAAAGAAGATGTGGCACACATATACAATGGAATATTACTCAGCCATAAAAAGAAACAAAACTGAGTTATCTGTAGTGAGGTGGATGCACCTAGAGTCTGTCATACAGAGTGAAGTAAGTCAGAAAGAGAAAAACATTACCATATGCTAACACATATATATGGAATATATATTAAAAAAAAGGTTCTAGTGAACCTAGGGGCAGGACAGGAATAAAGATGTATATGTCTCTCGGACATGTATATGTCCAGGAGAATGGACTTGAGGACACGGGGAGGGGGAAGGGTAAGCTGGGATGAAGTGAGAGAGTGGCATGGACTTATATATACTACCAAATGTGAAACAGATAGCTAATGGGAAGCAGCCTCATAGCACAGGGAGATCAGCTCAGTGCTTTGTGACCACCTAGAGGGGTGGGACAGGGAGGTTGGGAGGGAGACACAAGAGGGAGGTGATATGGGGATATATGTATATGTATTGCTGATTCACTTTGTTATAAAGCAGAAACTAACACACCATTATAAAGTAATTATACTCCAATAAAGATGTTTAAAATATATATATATATATCCATCAAAAAAAATCAGTCTACATGAGATAATGAGAGCCTAAGCATATGGGAATGTGGGTGGCAGATATAAATGACATTATGCAAGTCAAATCAATAGGACTTACTGGTAGCCTATAGGGGAGACCAGAGAAGTCAAAGACATCCTCAGGGAATAAGATCCAATAGAGAGGAATAAAATCTTATGGGTAAGAATGAAGATTGACTGTGATGCTAGCTGAGTACCAGTTACAGAAATAAAGGCAGACTTTTCCACTCTTCCCATAAAGGAGAGCTTGCCTATCACTACCAATGCCACTAGAAATTTCAAAAGAGTGAAGTCTGAGAAAAGATTATGGCAAATGTATGGTTATACATATACATACACACACAGAGCACGTACGATGTTGTATAAACGAGGGGAAGCCATGAACAATAAAGATTAATAAAAGACAAAGAAACAATTTCAAGTAGGAGGGATAAGCCTTCAAAAATAAAAGATTGAGAGAATAGAAAGAGATATTTTAGGAAAACAGGAGTAAAAGTAAGACAAATTTAATATTTTTGTAAGAGAAGGTACAGTGGAATAAAAGTGAACCTACTTCTTAAAATAAGAGCTTGAGATTGGAGTATGTATGGGCTTAAGTAATACAGAATAAGCTTGGAGAAGCTGTCACAAGGAGTACAATTAATTCTTCATGTTGGTCATAAATAACGCAAGGTAAATAAGTGGATTATTCAAATATAGTGAAGACATAATACAACAAACGTAAGTGTCATGATTTTGTGACTTCTAGCTGTATTTACCTGCCAAGGAGATGGGAGGGATAGAGGAAGCAACAACAAAATGTCTTCACAAAGCATAAATGGTGGATATTCTGTCATAAAGTGACTTAAATGTTTACAGCAATTTCATCATGAAAGTGCCCTAATCATGGATAGGTATTGAACCAAAGATGGCGAACAAAGTGATGGACTGAGAAAGGCAGAAGAGTAGAGGGACAACAAAATCAGGCAGGAAACTGAGTCGGCAGTGGTAACGAAATGGGAGAAGTCAAAGGAAAAATCAGAATGGCTCTTTAAAGTTAAGCTAGATGATGCTAAGGAATTGAAGCTGGAAGTCTCTGCATTCAGGGTATTGAGTAACAGATTTTTAAAACATGTTTTCTTCCTGTTTTTAATAGAAACCAGGTATCAGATCAAACCATGGAACAGAAGCACACAAATAGTGTGCAGGGGAAACTCAGATCAATTCTTCCTACAGAATGCATTAAAGATCATTTTTAAAATATAATTACAGATTTACTTCTTTTAAATACACTATCTGGGTAATCACGTGCTTCTGCATAGTTCTAATTTCCACTATCGTCAGTTAAGATGACGCCATCATTCATTCATTCATTCATCCAACAGAATGAGTATGTACTATATTCAAAGCACTATGCCAGAAAACATTCTCAAATAGGATACAGATGCTGTTGGCATAGAGTTTATTGCATAGTTACAGAGATAAACTAAATGATCAAAAACAGAGACAGAATATATGACGTTTCCATGACAGCTTAAAACAAAAGAAGTTGACCAGTCAAGGGAAACATTCCTTAGAAAATAGCACTTGGCGTGAGAACTGCAGATGAGAAAGCAATAAATGTGTTTGTGTATGTTTGTGAGGGCTTGGAGGGGAAGGTTTGTCATAAGCAGTTATGTATGCAAGACACTGGATGCAAACACCTGTGAATGTAAGCGAGAAAGGCATATTTCAAATACTCCACTCAAGGAACTGAAAACATTCCAGTATTGCTAGAGTGTAGAAATAGGCAGGGAGATACAGCAGTTTTCTGTATGGTATGCCATATTAAATATTTTAGTCTTTATGCTAAAAGCAATTGGCTACCAAGCAACCCAATTAAGCAAGAGGTGTCATACCCAGATTGTATTTGAGATCACTCCGGCTACAGGGTGGAGAAGAGGCTATATAGAAGCCAGCACAAATAAAGAAAGATCACTTAGTAAGGTACTGCAAAAGACCAGAAGATATGAAGCTGATTTAATCAAGTGTTGGAAGGGGGAGAAGCTGATGAATTTATAGGATATTTAGGAGGTTCAATTGACTGACAGAACTTAGTGATGGATGGCATGGAAGTGAAGGTGAGGAAGTTGTCAAGGATATCTTTTTTTGGCACAGCTAGATGAATGATGGTATCATTTACTGGGACAGGAAGAACATCATGCTTTGGAACAAGTGAACTAAAGCGCTTCGTCTTTGAGATATCACATTTGCTATTCCCTTGAGACTTTTTGGTGGCAATGCCAAGTTAGCCAATGAATACTCTGTTCTAGAGCCCAGTGGAAGGGTCTAGGTCCATGCTGTGAGGTTTCTAATACCTGGATGGATAAGAATAAAATGGCAATGATGTGGTCAGCAAAGTAGCAGGAAGCCCAGGACACCAAGTGTCATGGAAACAAGGGAAGGAAGGTTTGTTTTTGTTCCTTTTTGTTTTTGTTTTTTCCAAAGGAGGGAGACTGCAATAAAAAACGTCAAACCCTGCTGAGAGATCAGATAAATTAAGAAGTGAAAAAATGCAAAGTGGCTTTGGGGATACAGAAGTCATTTAATAATCTTAAGCAAAAACCATTCAGCAGAGTGACAAAAGTGAAAAACAGATTAGAGTAGGTTGAGGTGAGAGTGAGAAGTGAGGAAATAAACACCGAATACATTAAAAACCTGGTCAAGAAGTTTATCTTAAGATGGGGGAGGGGAGGGACTCCTCTTCCACCTACTATGAAGTAATTGGAACTGAATTTACTCTCCTGACACAGAACACCTGACCAAGCATATGGAACAACTATTCTCAGATATTGGTGAGCAGGCAAGGCGGCACTGTCATCCAGGAGAGAATGAGGTACACCTGTATTCACCTTCCTTTTCTACCTAGAGATGCCTTGGCAAGAACAGCTATCCTAAGACATTCATGGGATTCTGGCAGAAATGAGGAGATAAAGATGAGCATTCAGCAACAGGTGGTGGTGAAATTTGCAGGACAAAATAACAGAGAGAGAGGAAAGGTACACAAGGGAAGAGTTCAAGAAATCTGCATAGGGCCTTCCTTCAATCTGCTGCTGAGTATTAAGCCACAAATGCATAGCAGGAAACTCCAGGAGATTAACTGAAAAAAATTTCCAAGGCACTTTAAGAAAAGCAACTTCCAGAACTAATACAGTACTGGAAGACAGTAAAGTTCTGGCCAAAAAAAAGGAGAGAATTCTTCCAATACCCAAATGATTCAGTAGAAACACTAGAAGGGTTATACTTTATTAGTAGAACTAAACAAACTCTGAAACAGTGGTTCTCAATTAGGGATGATTTTACTTCCCCAGAAGACCTTCAGTAATCTCTGGAAACATGTTTGGTTGTCACATTTGGGGAAGAAGGGGTACTTCTTCTATCCAGTGAGTAGAGGTCAGGGATGCCGATAAACAACCTACAATGCATGGGACAATCCCCCACGGCAAAGAATTATCAAGCTAAAAAGTCAATAGGTTAGAAACTCTGTACTAGAGTAAAAGAGGTACTGTCCTTAGACATAGGCAGCAGCCCTGACCCTGGCCCCATGCCTCAGGGGGTTCCCATGTCTTGCTCTTTCAAAAGCAGGTTTCCTCCACTGCCTGGGAACAGCCGAGACTATCAGTAATGTAATAGTGGAGTTCCCTTGAGCCCTGCCCAGAAATTGCATGGGTCTCAGTCCCCATTTCTCCCTTCAGAGTTCCCAGAACCTTCCCATGCATGAGATCCACTAAATGCACCAAGGAGCTCTGACACTCATGTTTATGGAATTGTCTAAGGGCTGCATGATTCCACAAAGGAGGGCTAGCACACTTATTGCTTCTGATGACTGGCATAGTATTTCTTTCACAAGACTGTGTGAGACTGGGTCACCAAAATGGTAACTACATGTTGCTTTGTTGTGATTCTCACTCATGTTGAACACAGGGTGAGTTCATTAGGCTCTAGGCTGATGAAATTCCACCAGCAGCTTGAGAAGCCCTGTGAGGCAGTGGGTCAGCTCTTCCAACCAGGTGCCACTACCTCCGGTCTTCAGCACCTGAACGTAATGAGGTGGAATTAGGTATTCCTGACCCTAATCATTCTACCATCACCTCTGGCTCCCAAGGCAGTCACTTCATCACATCTACAGGATCATGTGTCAGAGAGCCCTCTAGGGGTGATCATACCCCTAACCTCCAAGAATTTTCAAACCATTGCTTATACCCTCTCTTGACTCCAGTCTATATGGTGATGTTGTGTCTTTCTGGGTTGGCCTTCTGCCATCCCAGATGAAGAACAGTTATTCTCTGAGCAAGTGACACTGCTATTAACAGTCCACCCACAGACCCTTCACCCATCCTCCCACTGATGGCAATGTACGAAACTTAAGGCTGCTCTCAACCTTGGAAAAAATTACATTTTACGAATGCAGTCACTGCAGCCTAAAGAGTCCAAGAGAATAAATAACTAGAAGATATGCTGCTCTACACATGTATGCTATAAAATTCTGTGTGGTAAATTTACCATAACCAGAAAATAAATTATTTGTATTTTCTGTGTACTCCAATAAGACATAGATTTGTACCCATTATCAATAAAAAGCATACTCAGACAGAACTATATTCAAAACACTGTGATAAAGCATAATGGAAAAGAATATAAGAAAAATGCATATATGTATAACTGAATCACTTTGCTGTACAGCAGAAATTAACACAACATTGCAAATCAACTATACTTACAGCTATCATTGTTGCACATCCCAGTAACAATTCACAAATGGGGTATGTAAGTAAATATATGTTAAAAATATATAATAAAAAAAGCACCATGCAAATTCACATTTGAACCTGGCAGGCGTTCATAAATACCTTGTAATCCCTCTGTGAAGAGGATCCATGAATGTAGCTCCACTGAGTCACTGCTACGCTATCTTGCACAGGTGCCTTCTATAAAATTCCCTTCAGCGGCATTTATTTAAATTAGCCTACATTAAACGACTGCCCTATCACGTTTAACTAAAAACTAAACTTGGAGATAATTTGGCACTTCTCGCATTTAGTTTTAAAGTATATTAAAACATATTAATGCACATTAAAATTGGTGACTTCATATTATGAAAATAAACGGCAAAAGTATCTAGAAAAACTAGGAAAAATGTTTAGTAAACACATTCTGAATTAAAGAATATGAAGGACTTATCTTCTTTATTTTAAATACTGTTTTCTTTAGAAGGCTTCCGGGAAGATGGCGGTAAAAAAAAAAAAAAACTTAGCCTTGGAGTAAAATTAAAGAGAAAAACAGTAACTTACTGGAGCTTTGTATTCTTGGGCCTTTTCTACTTTCTCCATTATGACACTGAAAACATGAAACTTTAACTTACATGGGGACTGGCTGGCACGGCGTCCGGAGCTGCTGGGGGGCTGGAGCCGCAGGCGCAGGTGTGAGGCGGGCCTCGGGGTCGCAGGAAGCTGCCGAAGCCTGGTGTTGTGGTCGCCACCTAGGCCACGCGAGACGCACGGGACCACACAGTCTGGGAGGGGTCGGGGTGAGCTGACGGGCTGGCGTTAAGTCCACCGGAATTGGTGCCGTGGAGCGACCTAGGGTCGCTGGAGCCGGCCCGCTCTAGAACAAGCTGGAGGCCTTGACTCGCTGAGGCCTGCGGAGAGCCTGGGGCCAAGGAGCCTCCTGGGGCTGCTGGAGCCAGCAGGCCCCGCGTGAGACGGGGCCTGGTTTTCCAGGAGCCCGCAGGGAGCCGTACTGTGGAAGCAGCACGAGTCATGGAGCTAGGGAGAGGCTGGGTTCTTGAGAGCCACCTAGGGCTGTGGGAGTCAGCCTGGTGCTGCAGTATCTGGGCTCCGCGTTCACGTCAGCAGAGAAGCCGGCGGCTCGCTTCCTTCTCCTTCCTGGGGCAGGTGTTTCTGCTTGCGCATGCGCACGGAGCTCCGGGCGGCTGGAGCTTGGGGGAGGGGTACTGGCGGTAATGAGAATCTGTCTTTCCTATTCTACTCAAAGGGTCCTTTTTTTTTTTTTTTTTTTTTTTTCTGTGCTTCTCTCAGGTTCTGTAATCCCTCAAATTCTTCACCTGGAGCTTTTGGCTCTTGTGAATTTATTTTCTGAGCATATACTTGGGGAGGGAGGGTGCTGAGTGGTAGAAATTCCTATGCCACCATTTTGCTGATGTCCAGACAAGAGCTTTAAAATAGTTATTACAAATATGTGGATTTATACAAAGAAAAATGTGGACATAACGAAAAGAGAAATAAAAAAACATAAAAATCAACTAAGTGCAACTTTTAGAGATGAGAGATTTCACGTCTGAAACGAACATTTCTCTGCAAGGTGTTACCAGCCAACTAGATACTGCAGAAGATAAAGCTCAGTGAACATGAACATAACAGTAATAGAAACTATCCAAAATGAAGCACAAAGGGGAGAAAGACTTTAAAAAAATGAAAAGTTTCAATGATTCAAGTGACAATATCAAGCATTCTAACTCATGTAGTTTCATACTTGGGAGGTAAGGAGGGATTCAGAAAAAAAAAATGTGGAGAAATACTTTCTGAAAACTTTCCTAATTTAATGAAAAGAATAAAAATGTAGATCCCAAAATCACAAACATCCATACTAAAAATATCATAATAAAATTGCTAAAAACTAAAATAAAAATTGGAAAGCAGCCAGAGAAAAGTTCTCATTGTGTATGTACAGTGGATCAAAGATAATGATCACAAACATCTCATGAGAAACAGCCAAGCCCAAATCATTGGAATAATATTAATGTACTGAAAGAAAGAAAACTGCAAACCCAGAATTTTTGTCCAGTAAAAATATTCTCCACAAATTCAGGCAAAATCATAACATTTTTCAGAAAAGTAAAAGCTGAGTAAGTATATCACCAGCAAAACTGAATTACAAAAACCAAGGTTTAGGTTTTAGTTAGAAAGGAAAGGATATACATACACACTACATTTTGGGTGTTACATTGTATTTCTTCTGCTTACTTTGAGTAGGTGGAGTTTTGACATGGTGTCACTGCCTTTATAAGCGTGACTAGTGCTTTTCACTGAAACTCCCTAAATGGATTTCCAAATATGCCTCTCAGCTAATGGGCATTAGTAATCATAGTATGGACTTAGTAATCACAGTTATAAACACAGCCTAGACTAAATAGCTGTGGTTAAAAAATTAGTTAATATCCCTCACATTTTGTAAATTAAGTTCTGTTTCTGACTCATTTAAAAAAATATATTAAAGAACTTGACTTTAAAATGCAGTCCAGTTTCAGTCTTTTGTGCATTATTTCCACGCATTATTTAGAAGAGTTTTACTGTATTCTGCCTATATTTTTTTCACATTTGATGTCTTTACTTCAGTAAATCTAGAATAAAACCAGTTGTTTGGTGGAATAAACTGATGTGTGATTTATACTAATTTTAATTTTACTTGAAGAATATCTTCAGAATTATGTATTGCACCTTAATCAACCCACAAGAGGATTAATTAAAACTTTGTAGATTAATTGAGCAAATTTCAAGTATTTTTAAATGTAATTTATTCTCTGTTATTTTTAACTTTTGCTGTAACATGTGAGCCAGTTTACTGAATATACTAAAATATTTATTCATTCTTTCAACCAGTATTTATTTTAAATGAAATATTTTTCACCTAATAATAAATATGTATAGGAAAATTTATCTGCAACAGAGCTACACAGCCCTTTTCAAGAAGGAAAACATCCTGTGTTTTATTAGAAAATCAGGTTGAATAGAAATCTACTTCTATATTTTTATTCGCCAAATTCAAGAACATTTTTTATCTAAAATATGTCGTGTCATATGCACATCACTTAAATATAAAGAGTAAAAAAGAGCTCATTACATCCATTCACACAGTTCTCACAGGAAGAATTTACTGTCAGTCCAAATGGAAATAGCTTAACATGATAAATGTTTCTTAGAATTGAGTCTGTCCACCAAAGGTAGATTTATAAATTCAGAAAATCCCATGCATATATATTAAGATTGCTGCAAGATTTTGACAATATTGAATGTTGCTTTAAATAAAGATTTCCTCCTGTTCAGAAAATTATTTTTTATGAGTATGACTTTATTTTTTTTAATAAATTTATTTATTTATATTTTAGTTTGGGCTGCGTTGGGTCTTCGTTGCTGCACATGGGCTTTCCTTAGTTGCAGTGAACTGGGGCTACTCTTCATTGTGGTGCACAGGCTTCTCATTATGGTGGCTTCCCTTGTAGCAGAGCACGGGCTCTAGACGTGTGGGCTTCAGTAGTTGTGGCACACAGTCTCAGTAGTTGTGGCTCACGGGCTCTAAAGCACAGGCTCAGTAAACCAAAAATTGCAGGCAATGACTCCAATAAGAACAGGAAAAAAATGCACATGCATGCATATATATATGTATCACATACACGTGCATAAACACACACATTCATGTGCACACACTCACACACCATGTGTAATATAACCTGAAACAATGAGGCATGACAAATGGAAAAAAAGCAGGTAAACCATGTTCATATACCATTTCCAAATGAAAGTCACAAAGGGAATAAGGCATAGGCCCTGTAGTTGATGATCAAAAGCACTTATGAACAACGAGAGAAGACTGCAAAATATTTATATCAATCTTTACAGACATCTTCTTTTACACTGATAAAAACATATCTAGTTTTTTCATTGAATATATCATTAGTAGCATCCATCAATCTACAACCTGCACTGAGATATCAGTGAAATTTGACAGTCTTCTGATTGTACCAAGGCCTGAATCTTTCTGCTTTTGATCCTTCCCACTTCAGTTCCCAGCCAATTTTGACTCAACATCTTGCTCCACTGCATTTTGTAACTACTTGATAGATCTTTGTGTTTCCTGTTATTCGTAGGTGAATGCTTCATGTTTTAAGCCTCATAATGGAGAAAATATAAGAATATGAACTTCTACTAAGTTGCTACCTTTCTCTTTCATTTTACCCCAGAGGCTAGGTTTCTTTAAAGAAAACAATGTTTAAAATAAGTCCTTTATATTCTTTAATTCAGAATAAATGTTTACTAAACATTTTTCTGATTTTTCTAGATACCTTTGTCATTTATTTTTATAATATTAAGATTCATCAATTTTGTCTTAATGTGCCTTAAAACCAAGTGGAAGAAGTGCCAAATTATCTCAAAATTTAGTTTTTAAAATTTAGTATACAATATTTCAATCTACTACAAGTTAAGCTAATACTACTTTAAGCAATACACGTGATAGGACAGTCTTTTAATATAGGCTAATTTAAATAAATGCCACTCAAAGGAATTTTTGTAGAAGGCACCTGTGCAAGATAGACTAGCAATAACTCAGTGGATCTACACTCATGGATCCTCTTCACAGTGGGATTACAGTGTATTATGAACACCTACCAGGTTCAAATGTGAATTTGCATGGTGCTTTTTTATTACACATTTCTAATATATATTTACTTACATACCCCATTCAGGAATCATTACTAGAATGTATAACAATAATAATTATAAGGATGATAACAGCTAACATTTATTGAAAGCTTACTATGTGCCTGGTCTATACTTTATGCAAGGTTTTTCAGCTAACCCTCACAAAAGCCTTATGAAGTAAGTAGTCTTACTGTACTTCTTTTACAGAAGAGGAAACTAAAGTTCAGAAAAACTAAGAATGTTATCGTATTATATGAAAAATACATGAGAAACATTCAGGGGATAATGAACTGGTCGACTCATCTGAAATAATTTAATATAAGACAATAACCAGTGGAAAATAGGGGTGGGTAAACAGTTTGAACAAAATACAGTTATTGAGAGACAGAATAAGGTGTTTGGAGAGAATGTAAAGAATGTTTAACAGTTTAATTTTGGAATCAGACCAGGAATATTCCCATCTTCATCACTTACTAGTTATATGACCTTGGGCAAATTTCATTGGGTATAAAATAAGGATATTACCAATACCTCACAGGCTTGTTGTGAAGATTAAATGAGATGAATGAGACAATGGATGGTAGAAGCAGTTAGTACATGCTCAATAACTTCTAATCATTGATCTGATCCTATAGGTAGAAGGGGATAATGTTTCAGAAGTCTTCAAGACGTCTCTCTTTTGTAAACAATAAATAGAAAATGCATGAATTGGATGTAGAAATGCCCATTAAGAAGCTAAACTGCATTAATTGCTGGAATTCTTTCCCTTAGGGCCTGGTAAAGGCAGTGAAATGGAATATAATGGAAAGCAAGGTGGAAAAAAATCAAGGAAAGGAAATACATTTGTGAAACATCTGCCAGCCTTGCACAAGGTCTGAATAAAGAGTTCAAGGTTCCAAATTTAAATAATCACAAATGTTAATAGATGGACTTTCATCTAGACTCACCAAATGTTTTAATATCATCTGTAACATGCCTGCCAAGTATTTATAGAACATATATTGAACAAACTGCTGAACAGAATAGGCTTTTAAAATAGATCATTTTTTTTCAGGCAACTTTAAACTGTATAGAAGCAAAACTCCAAAATAGCTCATATCTATCTTGTGCCCCTAATACTAGTGTCTGAATCTATGTAGTCTGATCCTATTTCCACACACAGAGTCTTTCAGATAACGTAGCCCCTGCTAAATTTTCTACAAATAAAGTCCCTCAGCCCATTCAATTGTTTGCAAGCTGAATTTTTTTAATTTATTTTTTATTGAGGTAACATTGATTTATAACATTATATAACTTTCATGTGTACAACATTATAATTCTACTTTTGTGTACACTAACAAGGCGCTCACCACCAAAAATTCAGTTTCCATCCATCACCATACAGTTGACCTCCTTCACTCATTTCACCCTCCCCCCACCCTTTCCCCTCTGGTAACCACTACTCTGTTCTCTGTGCCTATGTGTTTGTTTTTGTTTGTTCATTTATTTGGTTTGTTTTTTTTTTATATTCCACCTATGAGTGAAATCATATGGTAATTCTCTTTCTTCATCTGGCTTGTTTCACTTTGCATAATACCTTCAAGGTCCATCCATGTTGTCAGAAATGAAAACGTTTCATTCCTTTTTATGAATGAATAGTATTCCATTGTATATATACACCACATCTTCTTTATCCATTCATTAATAAAAAAAGAACAAGGCTGAGTTTTTTAATCTTCTCACTATCCTTGTTCTTCTTAATGAGCTCTGCTCTGTTGTGTCCCCTTTTAAAGAGTGGAGCTCAACATATGGCCTTCTACTTGCAGAGTGTTCACAATGTAGAGTGGTACGGGGAAGCTAAACACTTCAGTATGCACGGTGCTATAACAGAGGCGTGCTCAAGGTGCTAGAAACAGAGAAGTATCAACTCACTCTGCCTACAGAGCAGTGACTTCTGTGAAGACAGAAATATTCACATGGGGTAATATTTGAACTTGGATGATTAGGAATGTCTGAGTTGGAAGAGAATGACATCAGTCCACAGCTTTCAATGTATGGAATTTGAAGAAAAAGTACAGCATGCTAAAGTAAAGCTGTGAACCCATGAGGGATAAATGTAATTTAGAGTTCATGAAGAATAAGGTTGGAAAACAAAATTGCAAAGAAGATGAGAAAAGACTGTGAATGACTCTGTGTACTACACTAATACCATAGCAAAATAACATATGTGTTTATGAAATGGCTTGTTATTATTGCTCTTAAGATCACTAAAATTACAAATTTATTTTATCCATACTTGTTTCTGCTATCAAGCTATGTTTTACTCAACCTGAATTTGAGCACTTAATTCATTGGCTCCAGCCTATAAGTCATTAGTCAAGCATATTACAATTTTTTTCTATCATGATTATATTACATATTTTTCTTACCTTCCCATTTTCCCATGCTCACTATATTTGCTTATTATATTATGACATAAAGCCTAGTGACTAGAATTACAGTACAGTTGACCCTGAAACAATGTGGGGGCTAGGGGCTACAACCCTCTGCACAGTCGAAAATCTGTGTATAACTTTACAGTGGGCCCTCTGTATCCATGGCTCCGCATCCACAGATTCAACCAACCAGGCAGACTGCAGACCATGCAGTAGTATATCTTTACTGAAAAAAATCTGTGTACAAGTGGACCCGTGCCATTCAAAGCACTGTTTTTCAAGGGCCAAAAAAAACAGTATTACGAATTCTGGCTATTATATCACACATCACATACAAAAATTAAATCAACACAGACCATAGACTTAAATGTAAATTTTTAAACTTATAAAACATCTAGAAGAAAATATAGGAGAAAATCTCTGTGACCTTGTGGTAGGCAATAGTTTCTTATATACAACACCTGAAGCAAAAAAGAAGACAACAACAACAACAACAAAAAAAAACCTGATAAGTTGGCCTTAATCGAAATTAAGGCTTTTTTTAAAAAAATCACACATTCAAGCCACAGATGAGGAGAAAATAATTACAAATCACATATCTAATAAAGTACTTGTATCCAGAATACATAAGGACATTAAAAATGGGCAAAAGATTTTAAAAGTTACTTTACAAAGGAAACACCTGGCAAATAATCACTTGAAAAGATGCTCAACATCATTAACCATTAGGAAAAAAGCAAATTAAAACTACATGAGACCAACAAGGACCCACTTTATAGCACAGGAAACTATACTCTATATCTTGTAATAACCTATAATGGAAGAGAATGTAAAAAAAGAACATATATATGTGTATATATAAACTGAATCACTTTGCTGTACTCCTGAAACTAACACAACATTGTAAATCAACTATATTTCAATAAAAAACTATATATATATTAAAAAACACAGGAAAACTACATGAGCTACCAATACATTTCTATTAGAATAGCTAAAATGATAAAAACTGACTATGTCAACTATTGTTGAGGTTGTAGACCAACTGGAACACTCATAAACCACGGGTAGAAATGTAAAATGGTACAACCACTATGAAAAATTGTTTGGTAGCAACTTACAAAATTAAACGTATATCTACTATATGACCTATGTATTGTACTCCATAGGTATTTATCCAAAAGAAATAAAAGTGTATGCCCATACAAAGGTATATATATGAATATTTATAGCAGCTTTATTTACAATCATCTAAAACTGGAAACAACCCAGAATGGATAAATAAATTGCAGTATATCCACACACTGGAATATTATTAACCAAAAGAAATGAGCTACAGATACATGAAAATACATGGATGAATCTCAAAATAATCATGCTGTGTGAAAAAGCCAGACCAAAAGAGTACATGCTATTAATTCCATTTATATAATATCTTAGAAAAAGCAAATTAATATATAAGTAACAGAAAGCAAATCAGTGATTGCTTGGGTATGAGAAGAGATGGACAGGACAGGGAGAGGCAGGTGGGAAGAATCACAAAGGACCAGAAGGAAGCTTAAAGGATGTTGAATATGTTCATTACTGTGACTGTGGTAAGCGTTTCATGGATACATACATATTTCAAAATTATCAAATTGTATACTTTAAATATACACAGTTTGGGGTTTCCCTGGTGGCGCAGTGGTTGAGAATCTGCCTGCCAATGCAGGGGACATGGGTTCGAGCCCTGGTCTGGGAAGATCCCACATGCCGCGGGGCAACTGGGCCCGTGAGCCACAACTACTGAGCCTGCGCGTCTGGAGCCTGTGCTCCGCAACAAGAGAGGCCACGACAGTGAGAGGCCCGTGCACCGCGATGAAGAGTGGCCCCCGCTCGCCACTATTAGAGAAAGCCCGAGTGCGGCAATGAAGACCCAACGCAGCCAAAAATAAATAAGTAACTAAATAAAATTTATTTTTTTAAAAAAAGAGAGACAATTGGTTTAAAAAAAATATGCACAGTTTATTGTGTGTCAGTTATACTTCAATAAAGTTGCTTTAAAAAAAAATCAGGTAAGTCTTTCAGTTTCAACATAGCCTCCAACAGTTTGCTGGATGATGGATGTCCTCCATCTTGTTTTTGTGTGAGTCATGGTCCTCACTAATAAAAAGCACAATTGACATTTCTCAGCCATTTCTTAAGAACTCAGGAGAAAAGGATTATGTCTTACAAGGAAAGCATCTCTTGAAGCCTGGGAATAAAGACTCTGATAGGAGACCTGACTCATTATAAGGAGAAACAAAGTCAAATAGCTCCGGGTAATCTGTTATTGTAAATGGTGTAGTAACCTTGTGGATACCTCAATTAAAATATTTATCATATTTTTTCTAAATGTTTATTTTACTTATTTGTGTCCCCACTTAAATTTGGAGCTCTTTCATAAAAAGAATTTGCATCTTTTTTATCCATTGCCTAGCATCACTCCTGGCACTCACCTCTGCCTAGTAAATGTTGATTCAACAAATAAGTGAATGAAAAATGGATAACCACCTTGTATGCTATAGGAGGAAAATTCGTAATGGAAGGAATACTAAGAATGATTTACCAAAAATAAATTGGGAAGATGGTTGGAACCACCACGAAAGACCTCAGAAAATCATAGTCACTCCTATTTGAATATCTTTTGTATTTAGGCCACTTTACACAAATTGCCTCTAACCCTTAAAACAAACTTATAAGATAGGCATTATTATCTTCATTACAAAAATAAATAAACCTTCTATTCACAGAGTTAAATGACTTGTCTGAGGTAATTATTCAAGTAAGTTGTGGACCTAGGATTTCTGGTGGATTTAGGTTTTGAAGCCAGATCCGCTGAGTACAACAACCATACTTTTTCCACTACATCTTGCTGGTGCCTAGTAGATACAAACAAATTCATAGAAAATTAATTATCATTATTTGAATTTGAAATCATAGTAAAATATGGTGAATATCCTTCCTTTTCCATCAGTGATCTTGAAGGGATGAAATTGGAATGTCTCTAGAAGAATATTCTCTATTAAAATGTCTAGTTCCATGAGAAAATTCTAGGTATATTTCTACCTAAATGAAAAAAACAAACCCCAAGAACAGTGTACTCAGGGTTCTAAGGCATTATATAGGAGTTATGGAGAACTTTTAACTTTTCAGACACTTAGAAGTTTGTTTGGTGTTTTTCAGCTAAAAACATTATCTGGTCAGTTCTTGACCTTTCTTACTGAAAATGTCATCTTCTAGAAGATATAAGAAGTGATGGTTGAAACCACAAGTAACATGTGAATTGAGATAAAGGGAGAGAGGAATAGAGGTGATGTCATTTGGAAAGTGTATTACTAACTCCTTGGTCACATGTGGAGAATGGTTATGTTCCTGACACAGATCAGTGTCTAGGCTGAGCACCTTCTAGAACTTCCAGTGTTCATTGCACTCCAGATTGGTTACACTGGGCTGTTTCCAGAATACCTTCTCTCTCATTACCACCATCCTGATCCACAGCATACCTCAATATTATGATCAACAGTAATTAGGAAATTTTAAGAGGAGTGCAGATTGGTAGATACAATATTGACTTTGGGTCTTGACATTTGAGATTGAGGGAAAGAGTTGGTTTGTAATAAGAAATGTCCACTAGATATATATAGCTATTTTTCTGGAGTACTGAAGAGAGTTGATGTTGATGCAGGCTTTTGGGGCCATATGTATAGAAGTGAGACCAAAGCTTTGGAAGTAAAAGAGGTATCTAAGGGAAGGAGTATACACAGAGAAAAGAGCAGGAGGCCAATGATTAAAGCTATTCCCCAAGGAGGTGGGGGAATATAAACAAATATAAGAGACATCAAGGTGTTTTCTGAAATGGAAGCTAAGCAGGTTTACATCAACTAGTGGCCACTTTCTAGGTTAAGAATTCAAGGGTCCTGTAAGGCAGTAGCTCACTTTGCAATGAAATTTCTTTTGGCATTATTTTATTTTTTAAGAAATGTACTTGGAAGCACAGAAAACTAAAATAGGCAAGAATGGTAAAAAGCTAATTCATGTAGATCCAATTAAAAACATGTTTCTGTGGCCACTGATACAATCTTGGTCGAAAATCTTTTATATGCTACTCAAAGGAGCTCTGTGGTCCTTTAGAGAAACTCATTTTCTGGCAGAAGTTGGAAAGCATTTCTGATATTAAAAAAATCAATGAGGAAAAAAGCAAGAAGGATGAGTGGTAAACTCTCATTTAAAAACCTGTACACTGAACAGAATGCCTTTTTACAGCCTTTCAATGAGACAGGCCTTCTTTAATTTGAACTGGAACAGCCTGTGTTCTACATTTCTTAGCTTGCCTGACATAGAGGTCAGAAATTTACTGTGGGACAAGTTAGAATCGCTTACGTATTATCTTAAATTTAGATTTGGCCTAGATTTTTTTTCTGCTGAAATGATAAGAGACACGGCAATAAAATGAAACTGCTGCTTTTATCACTTTCTGCTTGCAAAGTTTACAAAAATCATAAAATAAATTGTGCTTAAGGAAACCACTGAACTCATTAAGTTGTCTCTTTAAAATGATTAAGTCATTTTATCTCCCAATCAGCCCTGAATTGTGTTTTAAATGACCTTGTGGCATTTCCTGAATAGCCTTTCTTAGCAGGCAGGCACAAATATATACAAATGTGAGAATAAAATTATGTGAACTGTAATAGTATTCAGTGTGAATTTTGACTTATTTTTTACATGCTACCCCCAACTCCGTGCCCTAAAGTTTTTCTGTAGTCGTTGTCACAGAAGAGTTGAATCAATTGAATCAATTTAGTGTGTGCTTATTGATCATTATAAGATGAAATATACTCTATTGCTAGAGGTGTGCCTACCTTCAAAAAAATTACAATTGAAGAGGCAAGATATAAGTCCATAAAACTTTTAAAATAAAAATTAACTAGTAAAGTAACTCAACCAACAGTAGACTGCTTAGAAGAGGAAGAGACCACTCTAAGCTGGAATGACTGATTAATTAAGATATTATATGAAGGTGGATATCTGACTCATTAAAAGCTACTCAAAGCTAAAGATTTGATTCCTCCCAGTAGGATGCCCCCGTAACTTTTG
The DNA here is from genome assembly GCF_949774975.1 of Lagenorhynchus albirostris. Classification (NCBI taxonomy): domain Eukaryota; kingdom Metazoa; phylum Chordata; class Mammalia; order Artiodactyla; family Delphinidae; genus Lagenorhynchus; species Lagenorhynchus albirostris. The sequence goes on along the minus strand of NC_083105.1, from coordinate 54,711,496 downwards.
CCTGTTTCCTTGTTTCAGGTACCTCATTTGCTTCTGATCAACTACCAGATGCTCACCTTCCACAGACAGGCATCTCCACAGTTGCTTCGTAATATATCCCAGGGAACATTCCACAATCAGCTCCAACTAACCTTCCTCAATGCTATTTTGGATCACACAATACATTTTGGATTACACAATACATTTTGGACTACACAATAAACCCAATGCTAGATTCAGGCTTGAACCTGCAGGTACGACAAGAATGGCTAAAAAAGGTACCATAGAGTAAGCACATCAATATTTGTAAGGATTTAGCCCTCACTGGGCATCTAGTGCGAAGACCACCAGCATCAATGTGCTGACCATGCAGTGAGTAGTTTGTGAGCATTAGGACTAGGAGACAAGAGTTAGCTGGAAGTGAGGAAAAACACAAGTATGTGGGGCAGAGTCACTATACTCTTCCTGACCTATCATCATGTGTGAAAAAGAATTCGACATATAGAGGTAAACTCCAGGCTTGGTTCTGGGGTCTGAAAAGAGAGCTGATCAAGGAAAGTAGGAGAACAGGGTTTAGAAGTACACAGAAGATACAGGCAGTGTCAGGTAAAGCCCAGAATACCCTAGGAATTCCACTTAAATGAAGGAAAGGACTATCAGGTAAAGGTATAGAGCTGGCTATAATATGATGATACGTGGGAGCTGGCAATTTTAAAGAACATGGTAGGGAAAGATTCACTAGAAGGTGCCATTTTAGCAAAGAGTTGAAGGAATAGAGACTATGTTCTTCCCTTCCTCCTCCAGGGTTCTGCTAATGAGGAGGGAAACCCATTGCATGATAATAATGATCATACTTGTATTACTTCCCCCAGTCTACTCTAATCTTGAATTCAGGATTGAATTTTGTACTGACAACTTCCACAAAGAATAAGGCAAGGTGGGGCTTCCCTGGTGGCGCAGTGGTTGGGAGTCTGCCTGCCGATGCAGGGGACGTGGGTTCGTGCCCCAGTCCAGGAAGATCCCACATACCGCAGGGCGGCTAGGCCCGTGGGCCATGGCCGCTGGGCCTGCGCGTCCAGAACCTGTGCTCCGCGACGGTAGAGGCCGCGACAGAGAGAGGCCTGCGAACCGCAAAAAAAAAAAAAAAAAAAAAAAAGAATAAGGCAAGGTGAAGTCTGATCTCTTCATGGAGGAAAGAAATTATTGCTACCAAACAGTATCATAGACATAATCATAGAGGAGAGAGAAGATTATTAATAAACACTGTTGATTTAGTATGAGAGGGAAACACATTCATTCATTCATTTATGTATATATCGCTCTATCACATTGACAGATTCTGGGGGCAGAAGAGAAAATAGCCCTTGTCTTCGTGGCGCCTACAGTGCATAAATGTCAATATACACGCTAGGATGGAAACACAGTTGTAATCCAGGTCCGCATAAGAAGTCAGTGGAGTCTTGCAACAACAAAACTGAGATTAAAAAATGGAATAAGTAAGAGTTAAAAAGAAGGGGAGATTAGGGAAGTGAATGATTTTGTGCTAGAGTAGAATCATATAACTCAGGGAAGGTCTTAGACAGTTTAACAAAAGAAGATCAAATAGCTACCTACTGAACAAGAAGAGAAGAGCAGTTGGCTATGAGACTTCAGAGACAGGTGAGTAGGCAGGCACAAGTGTGGCTCATTTAAAGATTTTGGTCTTTATATTTCAGGAAATGTGAAGCCAGTGAAAAGTTTTAAGCAAGAGAATGAAATGAATTTTAGAAAAGTCTTTGATTTATATTTTTGAAGTTTCACTTCGGCAGCTGAGGTGAAAACATATTAGAGTGAGGCAAGCATAGATGTTGGGACCTGGGTTAGGAGTCTGAGGTTTGGTTAGTTTAGACCAGTTCCTAACAGTGGAAATGGACAGAAGAGACTTAGTGGCTGATTGGATGTGGGCAATGAGAGATGGGGGATAAGTCAGGAATGAATTTTAGGTTGATTTTATCAACAACTGAGGGGATTGAGAAGGCCATGTAGTGACATAGGATTCACTGGAATTAAAGCAGGTTTGGAGGATTCTAGGAAAGATGCAGAGAAGCTTATTAAAGATGGCTGTGAGCTGAATGGGGAACAAACTGGCGTGATCTGGGTTTGAGTCTAGTTTGTAAATACCAATACCACTATTGCTAGCTGTCATCTCTGGTTTATTTTCCACGCAGCCAACATAATGATCCTTTTGAAATACAAGTAGAACATTTGCTGTCCGCTAAAATCCCTCCAATGAATTCCCATTTTCCTGAAAGGAATCTCGTGATCTTCACCCTCTACCCTCATCCGCAGCTTCTGCGATTACTGCTTCAATTTCCTCTCACTCCCCACCTTACTCACTTTCCTCTGCCCCAGTGGTGTCCTTACTTGTCTGTGATTAATGCCAAGTAACTCCTGTCTCTGCCTGGAAAGGCTATCCTCCAGATATCCTCATGGATAACCCCACTACTTTATTAATGTCTCTACTTAAATCTCACCTTATCAGAGAGGTCCTCATTAACGAACACCTAAAAAACACTCATTTTTTTCTTTCCCTACTCTGGTTTATTTTTCATCTCAGCCTTCATCACACCTCAATTAATTATATAATAATATGTTTATTAAGAAAATAAGCTCCTTGAGAATAGGAACTTTATTTCCTTCCCTCATGTAACTTCAATGCATAGAACATAGTAAGCTCTTAATTCATACTTGTCAGTTGACTATAGATTTTGTTCAGCACTTCTTCTCACCAGTTTCCTCTTCTCTTACACCTCTGCCCTTTTTAAATACTAGAGGAAACTTTTAATTAATCTCTACTAACTCAACTTTCCAGATTAACCAGTGCCATTCGTTCCCTCTGTAAAGTCTGATGTCCAGAGAACACTGAAATCTCACAGCTGTTAGACTACTTCCTAGCAGTCTTATTTATTTCTTCTACCAGTAAATCAATAACATTGGTTTCCAATATGTTTCTATCAGTTGGACTTGTCAGTGTCATTACAGAAAGTAATTTATTATTATGTAAATTGATATGAGTGTAAAAGGGAAAAACTGTTGTTTCTGTGAAAACTAATTTGAATAATATGGAAAGACTTGATAAATTGGATATATATTTATTTTTTAAATATTTATTTATTTATTTGGCTACGCAGGATCTTCGTTGCCGCATGTGGGATCTTCACTGCAGCGTGTGGGATCTTTAGTTGTGGCATGCGAACTCTTAGTTACAGCATGTGGGATCTAGTTCCCCGACAAGGGATCAAACTTGGGCCCCCAGCATTGGAAGCATGGAGTCTTAGGCACTGGACCATCAGGGAAATCCCAATGGAATTTATATTTAAAATCATTGCTATTGGCTGTCAACTTTAAAAGACTGAGGGAAAAAAAGTCATAGATACCCAGAATTATTCACTCAATATGATTATATATGCATATAGCCTTGTTCTATTTTAAATATGTTCAAACTGGAAATCTTAGATAATGCCTTATGGGTGTGGTTTATGCCAAAAAATGATGTTGAATTTCAATCAGTGAGAAAGAAAAGTCTTGGCTAGGCATCAAAAAATTGATAAATGTACGTTTATATGTTTGAAGTTAAAATGTTCAGGGCATTCATGAATATTTTTAATTCTACAATTTAACTGTTTTTTTCTCATTAATTAACACTGCGAGCATTTAGTAGTAAATCGATTTCTCCTTAATCTAAACCTATAGATTCTCCATATTCTGCCCTTCCCACATGCACCTCAGCACAGATGAAAACAAAGTTGCATCTTGTGTGTAAACTTGGATCTACTGGCATTGGTTGACCTTACTTCTACGTCAGAAAGTTACCTGTATTAGTCTGGTAAGGCTGCCGTAACGAAGTACAATAAATTGGATGGCTTAAAAAAACAGAAACTTACTGTCTCATGGTTCTGGAGGCCAGAAGTCTGAAATCAAGGTGTCAGCAGGGTTATGCTGCCTCTTGAGGTGCTAGGGAAGGATCTGTTCCAGGCCTCTCTCCTAGCTTCTGGTTGTTCATTGGCTCATGGTAGCATAACTCCAGTCTTCATAGGCATTCTCCCTGTGTATATGTCTGTGTCCAAATTTCCCTCATTTTATAAAGACACCAGTCATATTGGAATACGGGCCCACACTACTACAGTGCGACCTCATCTTAAGTTAACGAATTACATCTGCATTGACCTATTTCCAAATAAGGTCACATTCTGAACTACTGGAGGTTAAGACTTCAACATATGAATTTGGGGTGGACACAATTCAACCCATAACAATGCCTAACAGAAAACTTTGAATGCAATAGAAACTTAGTAAATTCATAAGAGAGATATTAAAAAGTGAATGAGAAAATATGTGACTAAGTGAATGAAAGTATGAATGCTACCAGTTTTTTCCTTTTCCTACTTTCTTTCTCCATTATTTTGCCAACCCTATGGTTTATCCTCTGAAATTCAGATTCACTTTTCCAACACTAATGAATATAATAAGCCAACTGTGCAAATACACAAATGGACAGATACAACTATTTAAGAACCTTACAAACTATTTTCTTTATTTCTCAAATTTAATTATATCTTGCAGTGGAATAAATGCCTGTCATTTTTTTATGCCAAACACAAACTTCAGTCTATACAGGACTTTAGATCTTGCCTAAATATTAAGATATTACAATTTTAGTTCAAGATTTTACAAAAATAAACACAAACACAGTATGTTTGGAGAATCCTTCTTCCCAACATTGAAAAGTACAATATCAAATTACTCTTAAACCATTATTTCCATAATAATAAAACAGGTAACTGTGTGAAAATGACAATCTAAATTACATGCTGAAATGCTGATAGGCTCAGGCAGGCATAACCAAATTAAAGTGAAAGTCTGAGAAAATGTTCACTGAACATAGAGTTCATTACATAGCCAGTTTAAATATATTAAGTGGATTAAAACTTCCAGTTACACAGGCATTTATTAATCCACTGGTAATCATAAAACTTGACTTTGCTTATAAGCCATAATGACTAGGTCAGCTTATTATAGCCTCAGGTTTTTTGGTTTTGTTTTTTTACTTCTAAGGACACTTCCTTTTTTAATAGTGAAACAGTTCTTAAACTGAAGCATTAACAATGCTTACATCTTCTCTTTGAAATAACGGGTGATTTGTCATCAGGACAAGTTTCTTACAGATGACTCATTTATCTCAGCATGCAGTCTTAATCATAAAAAAAATTCAATGACAAGATCAGTGATGGATAAAAAGATATATACATGCATAATTTACTTATGCTTTCTTGCCAAATTTTAAAATATTTAAGTAAGACAAGATGATTTTCTTCATCTACTATGAAGAAAACAATTAGTCTTAAAAAAATAAGTCATAGCAAATAATTTTATCCTTACTGGACTGAATTTTGGGAGTCACTAATACAAAGAGGAAATTGCAGTAATATATGACATTTTTCAATTGATGTGGCCACTGTCTTCCAACTGACAATCTAGTTTTCAGTTTATTTCATTTTTAAAATCTTACCTGACCTTCAGAGAAACAATCTCATCATATTTCTCCCCTTTCCTTTTATTTCTGTTAACGGCATTACCATTCTCTTAATCAATCAGACTGAATCTTGAACTTCATTTGTCTATTCAACAAATATATACCCGATGACTACCAACTGGTAGAACTGTTCTAGCCTCTGGGAATATAAAGGCAAGAAGAGACAATTTGCAAACAAAACCAATAATCAGACACCATTTCATACTCACGAAATGGAAAAAAATGAAGAGTATAAAAATGGTAAGCTTTGTGGAGGTTGTGGATTAACAGGAATTGTTACACACATTGGGGGAATATAACTTGATCAACTTTGGAAGATATTCTAACATTGTCTGTTAAAGCTGAAGATACACATACCATAGGCCAAGCAATTCCACTTTTAGGCACATACCCTAAATAAGCTCATGAATGTGCATAGCAGGACATATATAAGCATGTACATATCCTTAGTGTAACAATCCTATGCCTAATATATGTCCTTGCCTTCCAAAAGTGAAGGATATCCAATGGAATGTTAGTGAGAGGTGAGTATTTAGGTGTCATCATTGTTGTTGTTATTTCTTACATATCTTATAATTATTCTTTTGAAGGCATTTAATTTGAAAAAGTAATAGGGATAAAGAAGCACTGATAATCATAAAAAAATAAGACTCATAAAAATGAGAAACAAAATCATAACAATACAAACCAATAGTAAGTAGAAATGACAAAGAATCCATAAAAATCATAGAAATAAAAATAAAGCTACTGGTTTAAAAGTAATTAGGAAAATTATACTTACACAGTCAAGAGAATTAGTGAATGGGAATATACAACGGAGGAATTCACCCAGAGCACAGTTCTGAAAGTTGCTCTTTGTAAAACCCACACCAAACCCACAATACCATCCTGCACTGAGTTTAGATATTGCCCACTGACTTTGGAATTTAAATGAAGCATCCAGAACTCCAATTTCTACTTTAAAACTCTTCCCTGACTGATTCTGTCTTTATGTTGTGAGGTTACACATTCTGCCACCAACTGTGTGGGTTCTGACACTGGCTCAGGCATTTAGTTACCATATGAATTTGTATGATGAATTAACTAATTTCTCTCTGCAGTGTGTTTATGTGTAAAATAAGGAAAATTATAGTGCCTTCCTAGTATTTTATTAAGATTAGATGAGTTAATATGTGTAAAATGCCTTTTTTTTCAATTCTTATTTCATTTTGGATAGTTTCCATTACTAATTTTCCAAATGTACCTGTCTTTTCTTCTGCAATGTCTAATAGGCTACTAATCTCTTCCAGTATATTTTTCATTCCAGACATTGCAATTTTCATCTCTAGAGGTTCAGCATTGGTCTTTTTTGTATATCTTTCATGTTTCTACTTAATGAAATTCATCTTTCCTCTACCTTTTTGAACATACGGAACATAGTATAGAACTGTGTTAATACCCATGTCTGTTAATGCTATAATCAGTGTCACTTCTGGGTCTGTTTCCATTGATTGAGTTTTATCCCCATTATGGGTTGTATTTTAATGCTTCTTTTCATGCCTGGTAATATTTAATTGAATTTTAACTTGTTGGGTCTGGAAATTTTGTATTTCTATATATTCTTAAGCTGTATATTCTGTAGCTGTGCTACACAGAAACAGTTTTTGAGTTGTATTAGGTAGAACCAGAGCAGTCCTTAGTCTAGGGATGATTTTATTTCACTACTGAGGTGTTAGCATTCTGACTACTCTACATAATACACCTTGATTTCAAGATTTTATACTCTGGCAAGTGGGAACACCAACTATTTCTGGCCTTATGTGAGTTTATAGGGAGTGTGCCCTCTGTTCCTTTCAGGTGGTCCTTTTCCTGGCCTTTGGGTTGTTTCCTGGCATGTCATCAGCGCTCAGCTGGAAACTCTAGGGAGGCTCTCTGAAGATCTCTAAAATTTGTTCTCTTTTCTATCATTCTCTATGAAACACTGTATTCTGCTATGTGAATTCAAGGTAGTTACCTTGACCTTACTGGACTCTCAGCTCAATCTCCTCAACTCAGGAAGACTGCCAATATCTGAAAATAGATGTTTTATATATTGGTTTCAAATTTTTTAGCTCTTTTCAGGTGGAAGAGTAAATCTGGTCACTGTTCACCCTCTTGGCTAGCAGCAAAAGTTATGTAAGCTATTATTAACAATGACACTTTCCTCTGAATATTACCTAGCCCTTACATGTGAATGGCATGAAGTTAGTGAGGATATGCGTACATGTGTATTAACATCACAATTAACTCCATATGGAAAAATAGGCAGCATTGCTTTCAACATGTTTTTCAGCCATCTATCCAGTGGTGTTTCACTGGCCCATTGACCCGTCACCCACATAGTCCCAGAAAGGTCCTCATTTAATCACTTCATGCTTCTAGCCATCTCCTTTCCCTTCTTCTGACTCCTCTCTTCTCATTTACCTCTGTGGAACAATAAAAACAACAATCCTCTCCTAAATTTTTTTTGTATGATGATTCAGACCTTTTCTTTGCACATTTTGCTTTTCAGCCTTTATGCAGGGTCTCTAGACTTTACTTTTCTAAACAAAGGCAGTTGCTGCTTCCCAAAGTAAAATGAATGTGTCAGATGTTGAGATAATAAATACAGTGGTCAAGTACTCAAGTTATGGAGTTAAACCCCTTGGTTCCAACTCTGACTTATTCTACCACTTGTACTCTAAATAACTTTAATCAGG